>NC_047631.2:4968980-6218980 GCF_009650485.2 Drosophila albomicans
TGTATTGATTTGCTTTCAATATTGTAAATGGGCTCTAACGACAATAGAACCCAAAAAATTGGTCACATTCGCTACAATCATAAAAGTCGTTCAGTGCCGTGTCTTCTGGGAAATGCATAAATAATTTAATATTTTATGGTAATATTTTCAAGTTCGTTTCGAGTGGTGACCTAACCCAACAACAATAACAATCCGGAAAGTGAACTTCGGGGCAGCATAGACCAAATGCTAAACTCTTACGACTGTGACCGGAGCTGAGTTGAGTCGAGAGTGCATAAAAAGCAGACTCTCAACCATAAAATGTCGAATTACAGGCGGCCATAAAGCCTTTAAGGTAGTCGACGACTCTATTTTATTGCTACGGAAATCGCATCTCATCCAAGTCGCCAAAAATAAATTGCATATGAAGAAAAAACAAAAGGGAAAAAATTCAAAACAGCACGTAAAATTTGTCGTTGCCCGCAATGTGGAAATGAGTTAAGAGAGCATGATGCTGGGTGACTTTCCAAGAATAACAATGCGAAGCAAAACAAACAAGTAAGAAAGTTACAGTCGAGTGTGCTCGACTGTGAGATACCCGCTACCCATTATTAATAAAGGCAAAATATTGCGGAATCATTTTCAAAATATACCGAAAATACTAAAAAAAATACTAAAAATATACCAATTGGTATATTTGGTATATCGATATAGTACACCATTCAAAATATACCATAAACGGCACAATGTGCCAGATTGTCGGCCAAAGCAACTCAGACCCCTAGTAAGTAGGCGTTTTTCCCATACAAAAGTATTTCCTAAATAACTTCGACAATTTTTATCTGATCGCAACCAAATTTTCAGGAATCATAACTACTACAGTAATTATTGTATATACCAAAATTCGTAGCTCTAGCTTTAAAATTACACTTGTTATTCGATTTTTTTTGATTTGCGGGGGCGGAAGTGGGCGTGGCAAAAATTTGAAACAAACTTGATCTGCGTGCAAACATAACAAATGCTGTCGAAAAAAAATTATAGCTCTATCTCTTATAGTCTCTGAGATCCAGTGTTTCATACGGACAGACGGACAGACGGACAGACACACAGACATACAGACACACAGACATACAGACACACAGACACACAGACGGACAGACGGACATGGCTAGATCGTCTCGGCTATTGATGCTGATCAAGAATATATATACTTTATAGGGTCGGAGATGCCTCCTTCTACCTGTTACATACATTTCCTGCCGGCACAAAGTTATAATACCCTTCTACCCTATGGGTAGCGGGTATAAAAATGCTAAGAGGACGAAACAAGAAGAAAATATTTTTCACTATGTTCCCAAAGCCAAAGCCAAGGACTGACTGACTGGCTGACAGCCCGTTGAAAGCAAAAGAGGCATGGGATAAGATAAAACTAAGTATAGCTCACCAAAGAACCCATTAAGACAGGCCAAGAGACAGTTGAAAGCTTTCCACTTCTGTAAATATAATGTTTAGAGTAAATGCTGTCTGAGGCAAATGAAGGCATCTTCATTTGGTCAATAAGAATATTGGACCTCCAAATCAGTTTTAATTTTAGTGTTCATAGATTTATTATCTTAAAAAACGTATTTCTAATTTCTTTGATCTTATTTCTCTTAAATTTCTATCTTTTTTTCTTACTTTCAGTTAACAGAAAATGAAACCCTGAATGAATGAAAACAAATGCTTTATTAAAAAAGCCTCATTCCATGTGATGTCGTCATTTGAGTGGGTTGTCAGTTTGAAATTAAAGACTTCCTTAAATTGATAACCTTCAGCATTTCTTTTCCCGAAGAATTGATATTGATAGCTATTTTTATAACAATTTTCCCAGCTTGCTATGAAAAAATCTTAGACGTTCATAACAGGATATAAAATGTTCCCTTTGAGTCGAAATCAAATTACATTTAAAGAAAATTTGTACAGAGGACATCAGATACTTTGCAAGGACCATCTAAGTGACAGCTACAAAAAAAAATCTCATAAAAAATGATACACTCTCTTTTTTTATCAGCTACACTTTTACAATTTTTTTTATTTTGTTCGCCCATCTAAAGAAACAATTTTTTAATATTTGGTTAAGAAATGCTCGGAACTTGCCCCCGAATGATAAGCCATTTGTTGCAAGAGAACAATAGCAACAATAACAAGAATGGGGAAAAAAACAAAGCAAGTCAAGAGAAGAAAAATAATGACTGAAAAATACATAGGAAGCAGAGGCAAGTGCACAAAATGACATCCTGCACTGACTTGTCGGTCATCGTGCAACATTTTGCGTTTCGCCTCGCTGCCGCCTGTCCCCTGCCCCACTCCGAGCCGCGCCCACTTAATTGTGTTAAGATCGAGGCTAGCTCTCGGCTGTCCACTTCTTCGAGTGTGCCTCTCTGTGTGTGTGTGTGTGTGGTGGGTGTTTTAGGTGTGGATGTGTGTGTGGTTGCTTGCTTGTGTGTTTTATGCTTTTGATGTCTACTGTTTGAGGGGACAACAGAACATCAGGCCACTTGGCTAGCTGGGGAATCACTTCAGCTTTTTGCTCTGCTTGGTCGCCTTTTTACATATTTTGTGTTTCCGAGTTTGCCCTTTCACTGCCTTACGCCTTCCACTTTCCACCTTCCGCCTCCTTCTTGCGTCTGCCAGTTAACATTTTGCTTCTTGGTCTTGCTGCTGCTCTTGGCTTTTGCCTTTGCTACTGCTTTCAGTCTTGGTCTTGGAGCAGTTTTCTGAAAGGCATTTAAGTTGGGTAAAGTATTTTTGGTTTAACTTTTCCGCATGCAAGCGATTCATGCCGGCCTGGCCATCACTTGCGTTTTGTGACCATTTTCCTGGCTGAATGTTTCGCATGCCTTGTGGGGTTAAGGGCAGAAGAGGCTTGTCGCTGTTGCCTATGCTATGGCAGTGGTTGGGGTAGCTGTGTTTGCGGTTTCGCATTTCAGCAAACAGTAAATAAGCGAGTACAAGCCAACGGTCTTAAATGTCCAAAGTAAATAAATAAGCGTGGTTTCAGCTCTTGTCCAAAATTTGTTGAATGTTTGCTGTTGCCGTTCCGTAGCCTAAAATGCCGCAAAAAAACAAAAACTTTATGTAATTGAATAACAAAAACAAAACAAATAACTTTCAATCAGTGCAAATAAATGCCGAAAGTAAATAAATTAACGTTTTCTCGGGATCTTCTCAACGTAAGTAAACTAATTTTTGTTTTGTTTGCTCTATTCTAACATATTTTACTTATTTCGTCAAGCGCAATGGATGATTGCCAAAGTGTTAGTTACAATCTCGTTTATCTGGTATATTTTCAAAGTAATATTATACCGATATACCAAACATAGACCTCGGTATATTTTAGTGTTTTTTTTTTTTTTAAAAAGAATACTGCACTGTTTTGCTTTTATTGAAAATGGGTAGTAGGTATCGGGCACACTCGACTGTAGCTATCTTACTCCTTTAATCATTTTTTTTGTTTAATCGAACAACAAAAGTTCCTACAATTTAACAACACCTAAAATAATCACTATCTAAAAATAGGCAATGGAAATGAATAAATTTAGCTTGACAGAGTTTTTTTGATATTTAGCCCAAGAGACAATTTGAATTACAAATTGTTACGCACTGTGACGTGAACATTTGTTGTGCAATTTGTGCTGCTAGGCGGGATGATAAACTGTGAAATACGAATATGATCCTTTATCGCAATACATTGAAAATGTTGAAAGTTGAAGAAGACAAATGACTTTTGGCGGCTGCCAAAGAATCCAATTCGTTTGGCATTAGCATCATCATCGCAAAACAACATTAAAATGCGATATCCAGCGATGCCAAGGTGGGCTTAAACAATCTGCCAATTCCGCTACAGCTAAATACCAGGCACCAGTATCTGTGGCCTTTGCAAATAGTGTGTTCATTGTGCTGGGCTCTTCGCGTAAATGCAAATCATTACCAGGAGCATTTGCATTGCGAATGCGATGCGATGCGATGCGATGCTTTGAGAAGTGATGGGTGGGCGTAGGTAGGGGGGTAGGCAGATGGCGCAGGGGACCGCAAGCGGCGCGTCGGTACGTGGCATTTGCAGTTGCCACAGAGCATGAGGCAGCCCAAATGGCCTATTGGGGTTATCTGCGGTGCTTTTATGGATTACATGGGAGTCCGGTGGGTCGTCGTTGCGTTGATAGTGGCCATTTGGACAGAAGTGAGCATTGTTCTCCAGTCAACTATTAGCGCTGATGAATTCACATCCTAGTTATAAATACATATTTGGAATTTGCATTTAACTGCGTATGCGAACGCAAATGCGAATGAGAATGCGCAGCCGGAAATCCAATTTGTGGCTACGCCTGCCATGCAAACAAGCGAAATGAGTGCGATGCCACTTTCAATGAATAACTAACTCATTCCGTGAACAAACCCATTTAATATAATGTCGCACGTGGCGTATACTCAATATTTACTCACCACTGTTGTATAAGCTAACGGAAAACGAGTCAAAAAATAAGAAACAACTCGACACTCAACTTGCCAACAACGACAACGTCGACAACAACAACAACAACAACAATGTTGACTACAACATCACACTCGAAAAGTACGAGGGAACGAGAGAAGCACAAACACTTGACTTCATGGCAGAAGTTAGGCTCGTCGGCCCACGCAAACTATGAGCAAATGTTGAAGTGTACATTATTCTTAACTTTTTGGCGTTCGATAAGACCAAACAAAATTATGAAGATGATGATGACGATGACGTTGGCTACCAGATAACAACTTTTCTAGACAAAGAAATAAATTCTGGAAGAAGCCAGAGATTGGACTTCTCCTCCTCGCATTTCTCCTTTCTCCCTATTGTTTTATTTTTATTTTCTTGCTATTTTTATTGTACTCTTTCCCGTCTTAATATGCCACGGCAAAGACTTAAATGCTTAATTTAAAATAAAATGGATTTTAAGACCCGGTACTTAGCTAGTTCAAGTTCAGTTTAGAATAATTTATGTTGTCTGTCTCAATGAAATTAAGCCAAAACCCTTGTTCCATCCCGTCTCTGCATTGTTTTTATTTGGCCGTAAACTCCGCGGGGACTTTGCAGCTCTAATTAAACCAATTGGCGGACAAATTTTAATTAGCAACTTTCGACAACAAAACAATAATAAAAGTCTGCAACATTTGCGGCATCGTGTTTATTCCCAAATTTGTATTTATTGACAGCCAACCGACAATTGTTTTAATTTCGCGTTGTCGAGCAGCCAGAAGAGTGTTTGGGGGTTAGGGGTGGCTAGCATTTAAAGGCTAATAAAAAAAACATTTGCCAAGTACAATTAAAAAGCCAATAAGGTGAGCGCCTTAACGAACTTGAACTTGGCAAACTTTTTTATAGCCAGGCCATATTTATGTCTAAGCATAAACCGTCAATTTCTCGGCCAATCCGAAGTGTCAGCCTGTAGCAAGACAGCTGCCTGAAATACCCAGTAAGAGGCATTTAACAAATGGACCATATAAGCTTCAAAGTTAAATGTATAGTAGAAAAAAGTCATGAATTATTTTAAGTTCAATTTATGTTATATTTAATCTTGCAAATTGCTTAAATCTTTTTACAACCCCTCTTTTATGTTGTTAATTTGTAAATACCTTGTTACTTTATAATAAATTAAACTCATTAATACTTGTTTACCTTAAAATATATTGTATTATATTCCTAGCATTGTTTTTATTTTTTAATTTCAATAATATTTCAGAAGTTGATTTATTCATTACTCTAATTGTGCGAAATGAATTCTAGTGCTTTAGGGAATATATAGTAAATAGAATACCAATATTTATATTTATTTTGTTTCTGTATTCTCACTCTTTTTTGGTATTGACTCTGGCAGGTCATATTGTATAATATCTCATAGTCGAGCCAAAGTATTTCGGAATATTCGCTGTTATTATTGAGCTCATTCCACCAATTTTATGAGATTCTTAAACAAATCTTCGAGTAGAGTTTACGATCATGGCCGACCTGCACTTTGTAGCAACTGCTGATGCAAGTCAAAAAATTTATACCACATAAAACATTGACGGGTTTATATACTCTTTATCGATGGGATAATAGAAATTGAAAGGGTTTTCGATTTGAGCTAGCTTTATGGTTCCAAGTCGAAAGGGCGTATTTATGTTACTAGATTGTCGCCAAGAGAAGTGAAAGACGTATTGAATTTCGATTTGTTGGGCTCTTTGGAGTGAAAATCTATTAGCAGGCATGCCATCGATGAGTGGACAAGGTCTGTGGACCCAATCAGATCAAGTCAATTAATCAATTCGGTTTGCTAATTTGGTCAGACAATTGAGTTTGCTCTCTCTTTTTCTGTATCTCTGTGTATTTTTTTGCCTTTGAGTTGGAGCAACCAACTTAAAGACACAGTGGGAGTGCACTGAGTGGCAAACTGAAGTGTTCTTCTCCAACTGCGTGTTCTGACAAATAAATGGCCATAATAAAATGATAATAGTATTGGCATCAATCGAATATTGATTTGATGGCAACAACTAAAGGAGGAAGGCAACAGCAACAGCGAGAGCAAAAGCAACAGCAACAGCAACAGAAATAAAGCGAACACAGAACACAGAGACCAATAAAAGATAAATGCAATATATTCTTTTTTCGCTTTTTTTTCGTTAGGCAAAACCAAGTTGAGTCGTGAGCAAAGTTGGCAGTTGATTTCGGTGCGGAAGGGAACCACACAAACGCAGAGCCAGCAATTTTCCAATTTAAGCAATTTGTGCCGGGAACAAGGCACAACCAGAAAACAGAAAACAGACCAACAAAAAAAAAAAAAAAAAATGCCACTACATCCCGGGGACTGTCGGACTACTATCACGGCCAGTTGGCAGTTGGAGATGGCGTCGATAAGTTCGACATGAAACTGACTCAAACAGGCGCTATAAATACATCCCGTGCGGGGCGGTTAAAATTCAGCACCGAGTCCATCCAAAATATCGCAGACTTGGCTCTTACAGCGGGTCATCAAATTCACATTCAGGTCAGTGACATATCTAAATTGACAGACATTAACGAGGCGCAGCGATACGTCAATTATGGTCATGATATATCCAGGCATTCAAAATGTTATGAAACAATTTGTGCAATACACTAAAATAGTTAGAGTAATAGTTTTTTTCATTTTTCTCATTAGCTAGATAAATGAAAAACATTTTAGATTAGTTTCTCAGCTAATTATATGTTCATGTAAGCTTACTTTGCTTGTAAACGCAGTTACCCAGAGGGCAATAGAGTAGATCAATCGTCCTTAGCAAATCAAATGGATGTTAGTCGCTCTGACAGCTTGTTTACATCAACATCGCCGGCAGATGGCAATGAAGACGGGAAAACGTGCGGCAATGCTACAGTTTAGGGATAGCGATAGGACAGCAAACGAAGCAAAACGAGCCTATGCGAACTGATGAATCCTCTTTCCCCTCACTCTCTGCTCTCTCACTGCTTAAAACGCCCCCAATCGAATCTTCCTTCTGAGGGGCTTAAAACGGAAAGTAGTTAGTAGCCAAATGGCTTTTTGCCATGTTTGTTGGGGCTACACATAAAGTAGGCACTGTGCGTCTTCCCAAAATTCTCCTCCTCCCACTTCCGCCCACACCATGAAATCCTTATGTCAAATGCAAAATGGTACCTCAGATTAACCTATGGAAAAAGCCGATGTGAATGCTGGACACGTGTGGAGAGCTGCATGACCCGTTTCATTTATACATTTCAATTAAATATGCAAGGGTCTAAAACCGATTTTATTAATTCAATACAGAAATCCGCACATTTCATGCAACAAAGAATTCTCAATAATTTACTTTACGTGATCAAAACATATTGCTAAGCGCCGTTCAACACACAACGATTTGGAGCAACACTCAGCAAAGGCAAACGTGGCGATTTTTCCAGTTGAAAATTCAAAATTGTGCAACTTTCAGCAACTGAAGAGTGTGTAAAATAGAAGTGAAAAAATCAAGTTACGCCAGGGCAACCAATACGATTTACAGTGGGCTCGGATATTGCGGTTTACCAAATATTTGTTAAAAAGTGAAGCAGACTTTTCAGCGCAGAATTATTTCAATTTTAGATGCGGACTAAAAGTATGCTACAGTCTAAATACTTGAATCTTCTATTTTTCTTTTTTCGCCGAAATGCAAATCACAACCTTATCGAATTTGCGTTGTACCTTTTGCTGGGGGACGTACAAGATAATCTGCAATAATGTTGAAAACAATATAATAAGCAGACGAAGGGTCTTTGAGGATGGTTGTAGATGTGGACGTGGATGTGGCGCTTTTTCGATTTCTCCATTGCGACACCGAAAAGCCAATAACGTCGCGTTTTCGTTGTTGATGCTGATGCTGACGCTGACGCTGATGGTGACAACCACTGACATGCTCCTCGAACGTACACACACACACACACAGAAACACACACACATACATACACATACACGTGCAAATGTACATGATGCTTGGGGGGCATCTCGCAAAATGGGTTTGTAGCACAGAGAAGCGTACAGTCCGGTTCGGTTCGGTTCGGTTGGGTTCGCTCTGATCCCTGTGCCCTCTCTTCTGTAATAGGGGCCTCGAAAAAATCCAAAAGCAAATTTGGCACAGTGTCACACGTTATTGGTTTTGTGTCGTTTATAGTGTATCGATTTAACTGCCTTGCACGGCGACCCGCAGAGCGGCCTACGGCGTTTCGTTGTGGCTTGTTTGGTTCAGCTTTCTGTACTTTTTTTTCTGTTTTTGTTTTTGTTTCGTGTGCTTTTTGGTTTTTGTTACTTCGTTTGATGTTGTTGTTGTGTTGAGCCTGCAACTCTCGTTGTAGTTGTCATCGGCAGCATTCGGCGGCGCGTGTTCCTTGTTGTTGCTTGTGGCAGGAAATTGTTGTATGCAAACATTAAATTTTTAATAGGACTTTATATATTTTTCCCTCTTTTTGTTTTTATTTATGTTTTGTTTTGCCAGCTTGTTTTATTTTTAATTTTTTTTTCGGTTGTTTTTTTTTATCGCAGCGACCACTTTTCAGAGCTTTGCAAAATGCCAGAAAACAATGCTGAAAAGCCGTCTGGGTTTAAGGAACATTTCAGATTTTGTTTGCTTTGCGATTGTCGCTCACTTTGCTTTTCTGTCAGGCAATTAAATGATCATCGAACACTTGAAACAGATTTGTGCCCATAAAATAAATAATATTGATTTTATTAAACAGTTTCTTTATAGAAGGGTTGTAATTAAATTAATAAATTTACCAAATATCTATTATTTATACTATTTCCAGTCGGATTCAATATTTGGACTCAATTAAGTCATTTATGTGAAACTGCAATTTAAGGAGACGAAAACAAATTAGATCGTTGTTTAAACTCGATTGCTTTTTCTGGGTGAAAGAATAAAAGATATGACTGCTGTGATGTCTGCAGTTGCTGTCCAAAAACTTTGCCCCACTTGCAGTTCTAATTAGCGTTCTCCAAGATATTCAACACTCGACGTAATTAAATGGAATTTTAAGCGATGCAGCAGCCAGTAGCTTCTTTAATTACTGGCGAGCTGCAACTGCTGCTTTGGCTGCTGCTGGTCTTAGATAGATAGTGGAAAAAATGCAGTTGTTGGTAACTTCATTGCGACAACTGAACAACACGAACAACAACACAAATGACGGCCAACTTTTTGGTAAACGGCAAAACTTGGGGCACAAATTAATCATAACTTTGGATGCGGCTGTTGCATTCAGCTTTCAGCTGCTGGCGAATTGGAAATGCAATACAAGTGGTACTTTGTATACTATATACAAACACCCTTGCTCTGCCTGCATATTGCGCGGCCTCTCTTTTAAAAGCCATTTCTTCACCTTCTCGAGTTTCACATTTTGTACAGAATGTTGCCGCACATGGCCATTAAAAGTGTATTAGAATTTGTGCATGCCTCAGAAAGCAGAGACTCATGTAACGCGTCTCAGTTTGCTCTTAGCCCAGTCATCTGCATGGCTAATAAATTTCAGCCAGTTATTCACAATTAATCAAAATGCCACAAACTTTCTAGCAGTTACATCTGCGCATTGACACTTACACGATTCACATGCATCTTTATTATTGTTCTTCTCTTTATTGTAAACGAATGATAAATAATCACTAAAATGTTCATTGATTTCGTCCTCAGAATAATCTCATTGATTTGCAGCCAATTTTAGACAAACTACCGAACAGTAATCAAAAATACAACATAATTCTGTGAAATATGGGAAGTGTGAACAATTCGTGTTACTAAGTTCCTAAACTTTAATATTTATTTACAACAAAATCATATTTCAAAATGAATTCAAATTGTACGGATAAACTGCTTATATTAGGACTGCTTGAATACTGCTTGTTGGTGGACGACAAATGAACTGCTTGAAATATTGCTTTCAGCTCGCAAGCAGAAGCTGCATAATATAGAACACATAGCAGCCAGCTCGAAGCTAAGTACGACAAGCAGTTTTGCAAGCAGTGTAGTCAGCTATTTTCAAGTTTGCGTAAGGTTCATTGAACCAAATTATTAATTAGAAAACTGAAATAAAAAACAATAGGTTTTTTCTGACATAAAAAATGTATATTTTCATCGTACTCATTGCAGATAAGGCGAGTTTTGAGCAACGCATATTCCGCAACATTGTTGTAAATAAATACAAGATTTCAATAAATAATATAAATATCTAAAAACTAGTTTCACGTAAGCACGTACATAAATTAATTTAATTTACTTTAAGGAGTCCAGTCATAAGCACTGAAGAAGAGGAAGTCACTGGCGCTAAACACACACTTTGGACCTAGACCTAGACCTCATTGCACTCCAGGTACAGCTGGCGACAATCGAAGCCGGAACGCCCCCGACGGCCAGCATCATACAGATGCTCGAAGCTGGTGTTGCTGCTGCGACCCAGCGCATAGCTGGTAGCATAGCTGTAAAGAGAGAGGAAACGGAATTAGGAGCAAGTTGATCCAAATCGCTTATTCCACTTACGATCCCAGTTGGCAGAAGATGCTGCTGCCTCCGATTTCGCGCACACAATCGGTGTTCGCATCACACATGTAGCGCTGCATGCACTTGTCCTCCGAGTTGCGGTAGGTGCGCACATAACCCTTGAGCAGCGCAATGCCAGCGACGGCAGCATCGCTGACCGAGTCACGTTTGCCCATGGAGCGGGCTGTGAGGGAACGGTGCGAGAAGGAGGTCTTCAGGGCGTCGAGCAGATTCATCACGATCTGAATGAACTGTGAATGGGATAGCGTCGAATAGTTGTTGGTAGAGTGATGGGCGTGGCATGGGCATGGGAAGCATTAGTCAATTAGTTTTGCAATGTTTGTGCCAATACTAAAGCTATCAATTGAATTTCTTATATATAAAGAGTGTTCTATGTTGGTGTGTATGTATGTGTTGTGTCTGTGTCTGTGTATGTGTGATGCGTGTGATTGCTAATTTACATTGCTTACACTATGCAACAAAGACTGGGCAGCTGAACCGAATTGCTCTTATTTACTTTAATCATACATCTTTAGCTTAAAATTGCTATTTCAGTTTTGATTGTTAGTTTTCAATTTAATTCTAAATCCGTTGCTGTTCAAGTAACACCTCAATAATAATCATTTAAAGCACTTCTTTAGAGCAACGTTTATGACTAAAGTCAACTACCGTGATTAGTCAAAGTTTTGGGACATTAGTCAAACCGAACAACAAGCATTTCGAGAAGCAGCTCAACTTTGTTGCACAGTGGATGATGATCTGATCTGAGTGATCAATTATGTTTTTACCTCGCCAGCTTGCTTGGCCATCGAGTTGACTTGGTCTGGATCTCTGGTGCCCAACACGGACGACAACACGGCCGCCAAGATGCCCTGTGCGAATCGGTTTTAAGAGGTAGAGGAATAGCAGGAAATTAAAACAAACAAAAAACAACAACACAGAGAGAAACAAAATGTAGATAGAGAAATAGTCCATACACCGTATGTATAAGTATATGCGAGGGTTAACTGAAAATTACTGAAAGCGGCCATAACAAAAATCAAACAAATGGCACAAAAGCGAGTAGTTCTATACAAGAATGCGATCAGGCCAAATTACCTGCATGGGAGAGCCGCCATTGTCGACCTTGTCGATGCCATCGCTGGGTGCGCCGCCGCCCAGAAGTGTGTTAATGATGCGAAGACCTGCGGAAGGCATTTGCACTTAGTCAAGTACTTGAGATAATCTATGAAGTTCACTTACCCATCGAGATCACATTGGCCCAGGGGCTGCCTCCGAGTCCGATTGAGCTGTCGACATCGTCGGACTTGGTTGGTGCGTTGGCTGCATTGTTGAAGAACATCGTCATCACAGTGGACAGCATGTTGGACCATGTGAAGCCACCAGGACCGCCGATGCTCTCCTGTATTTGGTTGCCATCGATGTCCTCCTCGATGTCATCCAATGCCACCTTCTTGGAGGCATTCGGTTTCACAGCGAACTTGCGAGCGCTGCTCTCGGGGCGATAAACTGGCGACTGCGACTGTGACTGGGACAACTGTTGTTGGCGCTGATAGACCTCTTGCTGGGGGTAGGCATAGGTCAGCAGCAGGCAGTTGCTGGCCACAATGGAGAGCAGCAGGTAGGCGTTGAGCTTGCGTTGGTCCAACATGGCGAACAGTCTGTAACGGACAGAGACAAGTTTGTGTCTTTAGTCTTTCGTTTCTTCGATACCCGCTGTTAAGCTCTCCCCTCTCGCACTTTCACATTGCCAACTCGTGTTCGACTACGCATCGGAAATTTAAATGAGCCAACTAATATATTTCCTCGTGCAGCGTTACATGATGTGATTGACCCAATTGTCATCCGTTTTTTAATGAACTGATTCAATTGTTTTATTATTATATTGACCGTAAATGTAGTTTTAATCATCAGAACTCGCTGCGAAGTGCAGCAATAAAAATCACAAAAATTCACACGCCGCATGTAGAGTTACAAACAAAAAGAAATGTATTTTTCAATGGAAGAAAATATGAAAGTTGTTGGTGGGGTTAATTAAGAAATGCAAACCACTTCCGAAACGCTTTGCTTTACCTGGGCACAGAAACTAGTCTAACTGCTCGCAATTAAAGTGTCGGTCAAACTGAACCTGTTCCTCGGTCCCATATTAGATGGCAGTCATGAAAGCGGCTAAAACAACGAAATTGGTCAAGACTGGGAGAGTAACAAGAGTAACAACGAGAAGTAACAAAGACACCTAAGAAATGCAATTGCTCGACTCAAAAGAAATCCAAATGCGAATAGAGTAAGAGCACTCGACAATCTCATAACATGGGTACTTAGAAAGCCGCTGTGAATCGTACGAAGTGCAGAGAAGTAGCTGGAGAAGCGACAAGTGCAATTATAGTAAATTACTTCCTGACTTCTTTTGCTTATCATCATCGCATATGTGTGTCGATATTCAAATGGGAATTAGCAAAGCGATCGCTGATCACCAAGACAGAGAATTGTTCCTCAAGCTGCTTGTGGCAGAAAGAAACCAGTTCAGTCTGTTGCTTGCCTCGTCTAGCGGTTCTTCATCAGATGTCATGCAACGTGTTACCGTTAAAATTATAATGAAAAAAGCCAGCGGCTTCAGCAGCTGGTGGCAAACACAAAAACAAAAACAAAAACCAAAGCAACTTAAGAATGCGATTGCATTGATATTCCATTTAATTGTCCAGCATGTTTAAGTTTGCTGGATAGCGGAACGAAAGGAGGCCAACAGAATGGGTCAACACCGAATGGGTATCGAGTATCAAGTTTTATCATATGAATGTAAATTATTTTGCACACACTCAACTCAGCTCATCATTAATCATTGGCTATTGCGACACAGTTCGGACTGAGCTGTGGAACGTTTGGATGGAATTATTGCATCTATGTAAATTTAGAAAGCTGTTAGGAACGTGCAACATCTCTTTAAGTTGTGCACAACATTCCGTGGGAACAACTAATTCGTTGTATGTCTCTTTTTCTCCCTATTTCTCTTTTCTTTTAAATCATGATCCAAATTGCTGTGATTCAAGTGGATTATAACATTGAATGGTTCATTCCCTAAGCAAAGAATACTCTAATTCACAGAAAGACAGAAGCAACAGTTCTTAAAATAGTTACAAATTAGATTATGAAGATAACATATAATTATCATATAATTTTGGACACACTTTTCAGCTTAAATTTTGGATATTGTAAGAAATTTTTTATATCTATATAATTTTCAAATAAGTTACATGTTACGTAACTAGTTTTGTAATATTTTAAATGAGTTGACATTCTTCTACCTATTTTAATTTCAAATAATGTATGATCTGAAATATATTACAAATTAAAGATAAACTTGAAAAGATCTTGACATTTTGTTATGTACTCATTGATATATTTGCAATATGGAAGTCAGCACAATAATTGCGGATAATGATAATAAAATGATAATTTTTCAAGCAATATATGCCAATGAAACTTTGAAGAGTGAGCTGAATATGCAAGTTGCAGTTTTGTTGCATATATGTTGATTAACATAAAATAAATGATATAACATTGGAACAACATCTAGTAATGGAATTTTCTTAAACGGTTGAACACTTTTTGCACGATATGTGAAACTAATTGAAATAGATTTCGGAATGGGAGGCAACTAAATAGATGGATAGAGAGTTAAGTGTTATTATTTTTGTGGCATGAAGCACGCAACTTTTACTTTCACGAACATTTGCGAAATGGAATGAAAAGAGCCAGCAATTAAACAATCAACGTTAAATGGAATTGATTTAATAAAGAAACAACAACAGAGTGTCCTATAATAAATGAAATGATATGATGCGACGACTAACCGCAATTGCACTTACAAATACAAATACAAAGTCAGATTGTTGGTCAGAAATTAGAAAGTGTAGAAGAAGAAAGAAAGAGAAAAAAACCGCACAAAACGAAAGTACAGCGATGAGTGAGGGAGTGACTGTCTTGTTGTCTTGTTAGTGCGCAGTTCTCTGGCAAAAGAAATATCACCACAATTTATTAAATTGTGCTCATTATATTATGTTTTCTGTTTCTGTTGTAGGTGCATTAAAA
Source organism: Drosophila albomicans (assembly GCF_009650485.2). Classification (NCBI taxonomy): domain Eukaryota; kingdom Metazoa; phylum Arthropoda; class Insecta; order Diptera; family Drosophilidae; genus Drosophila; species Drosophila albomicans. The sequence goes on from NC_047631.2 coordinate 4,984,092, forward strand.
CGTTCGTTTTCAATGCCGCACCCCACTGAGTCTGAATCTGAATCTGAATCTGGTCAAAGTCAACGATGGGAAAGCGACTTTCGGCTTGAGTTTGAGCTTGAGCTCGAGTACCTTTCCGCTTCATACGATCGGCGGAAGAGTGGTATTGTGAATCATTCTCTCGGTCAGATTATTTGGCCATTTGCTTTCGTTGTTGTTCGTTTTCGGTTAACAGCAGCAACCAAAACAACTGCGACTACGACTGGTTTGGCACGAGAGAAACTCACGGCTCGCGTGTCTCGAAGCGTTTCACTTTCTTTTTGCCAAGAATTCGAGTACCTTTGAGGTTTATTGACCACAATGTGGATGGTTAAGCTTATGCTAAGAAGTAAGCCAGGTTAAGTGTTAACCCTTGGCGGATGCATTGAATTCGCATTGTGATCTGATTTGGGTTGTTCACCTGGTCGCTGAACTTTCCAGCATGTTCGTGTCTTAAGTTTTTCGTTTCGTTTCACTCTACTCCGACTATGACACGCCGCCTAACGGTACACTGTGCTGCATTTCAATGCGTCTGGGGTTGGGGTTGGGGGAAATGCGGCACATTTACCAAATCTATTTGGTAACAAGTGCCAACGTGTTTCAGCTCATCACACAACAAATTACACACGCATCGCAGCGACAAATGACGCAATGATGGTTTAAGCATAATCAAGCAGCAAATATCATTCGATTTGCATACGCTGTGTCTGTGTATTCGCGGTAATCATATTCATTCATTCGTTCACTGATTGCAGATCAAAGGAAAGTTGCTGCATGTGTCATGCAGCTGTTGCAAGATATCGCACCAGTTGCCACAACCACAACGACAGCCACAGATTTAGTTTTACTTTTACCCGACCTCAATGCGCAATGCATTTATAACCTTCACGAAAGCAGAACCAATTGCAATTGCACCTTATTATTATTATTATTATACGGAGTAAATATCATCCAACTGATGCACAAATTGCAGTTGCTCCAATTCAGGTGACACTTGAGAGTTGCTCAGCTGAAATTCACAATTGTATTCTATGTTCAAATTAAAGTTTAAATAAATATTATAAATAGAAAAGATATTTCTTACTGACTGACGAACAATTTAGCGCTAACGAAATTTATCGAACACGCTTTAAAGTTTGAAGTGAAACTTTCACCCCGACCACAGCTGAACAATAACAATAACACAGACAAGTTGACAACGTAGAAGCCGCAACAACCAAATAAGCGACAACAAATGCCAGATGAATGAAAGTTACAAAAAAAAGACATGCTTTAAAGCAAACGACGAAGGGCCACAAAATTCAAGGCAAAGCCAAATGGAGCTTCAAAATGGGTTAACAAACATCAGCTATATGCACCACAATTCACAGTTCAGAGATATTCAATCGTTGCCTTTTTTGTGGCCAATTAATAATAAATAAACTAAACATTGAATACAGCCAAAGCGAGGACAAGCGAGTCCCAAGCTTTAATTGGCATTCAACAACATCTAAGAGAATCTTTCGCTCTTTTCGCACTCAATATGTGTGTGTTTGTTTGCTTATTCGCTTGGCCCGAATCAAGGCCACAGACTCAGACGCAGCAAGAACCGCAAAAGGTGTGAAGGGGGGATGACGAAAATGAAATTCTCTTGGCAACGCAATTGACACTCCAACCAACTGGGTCAATGGGTGGGGCCCAAAGTCGCGTACAAGTTGCCATGCAACCATTCGAAGCCTGAGGCATGGTTCAATGCACAATATACAGCAGGCGCTGCAAGCCACACACACACACACTCACACACATGAAAACCCAAGCCAAGTGGCTGCTCTTTTAGCCGCCTCTATTGACGTCTTTTGTCCGTCCATTAATCGTTACACGCGTGAGTGTATGTGTGTGTGTGTGTGTGTATGTGTGTGTACGTGCGTGGTTTTGTTTGCTTTGCTATTCACATGCTAAGTTGTTAACTCGTTTAACTGAAATTCTTTGTTGGCCTACAAGTTCTGTTATGTCTTGGCTTGACCTAAATTGTTATTGTTCCTGTTGTTGCTGTACGTAAGCTATCTCCCCAAAAAGTTGAGTAAATAACTTTCTACGCTTGATTATTAGTGTATGCTATTTTAAATTGATTATTGCATTTATCCAATCTTCCTTATTCTTGTCTCTATTGAAAATCAATTACCATACTTTTATTATTAACAGTTAGTCTAAGCAAACAACGGAAGTCTTTAACTGATTTATTAACAACAATGCATTTAAATTAATAGTTTGTTTGCTGTCATTTCATGCAAAGACTTTAAGTTGTGTGATTAATTGAATTTAATTAAGATGCCTTTTATAAGTTGCAAGTTTCAAAATGTATATTAAATACTCATATTTTTTGTCACAGAAATATATTGATTTAATATAAAATATATTAAAAGAAAACTAATAATGAATGGCAAAAATAAAATAAAATATAATAAAAAAAACTCTTTTTATAATTTAACAAAATCTGCTCATATATTCTTAAATTTAAAATCAATATACTACATCTATAATTTATTTCTGTCTATATTAAAAGATTCTTCACAAATGGACATATTCTGCAAGTTGCATGAAATCAGTTTTAGTTTTATTCAATATAGTAGCCAATAAAAATCAAAGAATTAAAATCTTTAGTTGATCAAAAACACTTTGTATGCAGTTTGTTATTTGGCTGAGACGAATTTTCAACTGCCATAAATTATAATAATTATATATGTAATTACAGTTTTGTAGCGATGCACAGAGAAATGCACAAAAGTCACGCAGCTATCGTGTCTCGCTCACTTGCACAAAATTTGAATGCTGCACGCGATTGTCAAACACTATTCACCTGTTACACTGCAATGGAATGAATGAACCACAATAGATGTATCTCGATGTATCCAAGAGTTGAATCTTTCGTTTTAATTGTTCTGTCAACAAAACTTTCGATCAATTCGAGACTCGACGGAATTTCACTTCGCGTATTTTCGGTTGCCGCTGCTGGTTGCTGTTGGTGTTGCTGTTGATGTTGCTTTTGCTACTGTTGCTGTCGACGTATGAAGCGGCGATCGCCTTGAACTTGTCTTTTTATAGCCTGACCCATTTTTCGCAACGAAGAAATGCAGCGAACCAGTTGCGACGGCGCAAACGACGCTACGTCTGTGGTTAGACACGCAACATGTTCGAAGCAGTCTCGAACCCTCGAACCATCAAGATGTTGCGTATGCGTAGTTTAGGCGTCGCGACGAGTGAGGAGTGTTTCCCATGAACAAATCACCTTTTCGCTTATTATTCTATCTTTCGTTGCTGCTCAGGTGTCGTTGTTGCTATTTTCTTTATTGCCCATTGTTTTTGTGATGGTGGGTTTTATGCGTGATCTACCGTTAACTACCTGTTGATCTTTTGTTAAGGTTTCGCCAAGGTCTCGTTTTCATTTGCATGTCTTACGGCGAATTGATCATTTACCTTTCAGCATCATCTGATGCGCTTTGTTCATCTTGACAACGCAGACATATTGCTCACAATATTCCACCTTTGTTGACAGTCCCTACACCTTGACTAGGATATAACCTTCAGTCTGACTCATGGGTTTACCTCAGACTCTGGAAATTGCGAGAAATTGAAGACGCAAGCGTGTTGAATTTTTACTTAATTGATTTGATTAGTGTTTCTGTGGAAATATTCAAAGTGATAGTCGAAAGTTTCACGACTTTTAGCTTTTGGCTTTTATTTTTATGTGTCTCAGTTATGCAAGCATTTATATTTGTATGTTAACAGAGGATTTGGTTAAATTAAATGTAGACAACAAGTCAAGTATTTTCCACTATTTAAATATATCTTATAATTTTATTTTATGTATTTTAAAGTAAATCGTTTTCTTTTTTTTTTTCAAAGATCTTTGTGCATTTTGACTATGTTAAAACTAAAACATGTTTTCGTTTAATTTTTGTGTACATTTGACAATCTGTCTTAAGACAAAAAGCATATTTATTTTCATCTTTTATTTTGTCTTATGAATACATATTTGTTAAATTTTTCTGGTGAAAACCATAAACCATGAAGCCGAAAAATTAGAATTTGATATCCCATTGCGAATAATAAGTGCTTATGAAATGGTCAAGAAAACCAATTTAACAACTAAAAAATTTCCTAAAAAAAAAAAAAAATAAAAGATTCACATCGGCTTTTGATAAAAAGATTCATTGAATTCGAGAAACAATTCGTGTTCAAAACTCAAAGAAATGTGAAAACATTTTTAAGGATTTTACGAACAATCAACGAAGTCAACCAATGCTGAAAAATAGGAAGAAAAAATGTGTAAAGGGTAAACGAAAACGTAAACGTAAACGAAAGCGAAGAGAAATAAAACGCATTTAGCGAATGTGTGTATTTATGGACATGTATGTGTGTGTGTGTATAGACAACGATAGGTTGGGAGTGAGGTGGGGGGATGGTCATGTTTACTTGGGGCATCAGTGCTTGCATACAAATGTGGCATGTGGCAGGCAGCACCTTATCCATGCTCCGCATTTACTTCGTCCAACCAGCTGCAACACGTGCAAAAAAGTTAAGCCGTTCAAGCAAAAGTTTACCAAACAGACTGACGGATAGACGGCGGGATAGACAGACTGAGGGCTAGGGTATTAGAACCCTTTCGAAATCAAATCTTTTACTCGACATGGATGAGTAAGGAGGAAGCGAGAGTGACAGTGAGAGCAAGAGCAAGAGAAACAGAGAATACAGGGAACAAACTGCTTAGATGGTCGTCAGCTGCATTTGTATGTGTTTACATTTAGTTGTATTCGATTTGCATAGCAGATTTAAGCAGAGCTTCCCCGAACTCCAATATCCGATGTCCGATGTCTAAGTTCCGCCCCAAATCAATGCCGACCATTCGAACACTGGCAACAACACCACAGCTCGACCACCGCTGAGTGGTAGGCGCTTAAACGCCTTACATGTAGGTTATTAAGTGGTCCTAAAGCCGATTGGCAAAATGTGTTCCCCTTTGCGACTCTGCTTATTGAATAAATGTGGCTGGATTTATGCAAATGCCAACAATGTTAACTGGTGCTATTTCTACACTGCCAACCTCTAACCTGACTATTTGAGCTAGCATAATTCCCCTCAAATTGTTCAATATTTGTTATCAAAATTGAAACTGTAGCTGTCACATTACTGCAGCTGCAGCTGTGTTGGCGGCTCTGGATTGTCCATATCACACTTGCAATCTGTTGTTTTGAGATATGTATTCAGTCTGTTGTTTGTTGTTTGTCTTTTGTGTAGCAACATTTGCATTTGCTGTACACATTAGCGTAATTATTTTCATGTCAAACGCATGGACAATACCTGTGTAAGCAACGCACATAAATTAGCAGCTTATCAGGCTCTCTTCTGGCTATATCCATTACCGAAGCGAAACTTTTCCACAATTTAGCTGATCATTTGTTGTTTTGTCAAAAATATCAAATGCGTATTAAAAGCTGGGATTATTGTTTATTTCAAACTAGAAAAATAATATACATTTTTAATTATTTCAAAATACGGAGAGGAGTTAGCTAGTTAGTCTCTAATAATTGATTATTTTATTATTTACATTTTTGTGCAGTATTTCTACAATTGAATAAAGCCAATAATATTTATAAAAATCAGAAATAAAAACACAAAAATTATAAACTGTAAAGAAAACGAAATTGGACTATGCAAGTGTTGATTGCCTATCAATTAACAGGCTTTCCTAAATTCTCTTTGAGTGTTTGCCATTCTGATTAGCACAAGAATTCCATCTGCTCGGACTGAGTCTGGGTGAAACCGAAAAAGTGACCCACATTTCGAATTTTTGTTAACGCTGTTTGGTTGTTTGTGAGGGAAAGAGTGGCGGCCGTGGGTGCTGACAAATTGAAATCATGACATTAACCTCGACGTCCCATATACACATACTACACACATGAAGACATCCATAGATTGTTGCATACTTTCAGGCAGAAAATTTATGCACAGTCCCTCGTCTATACTGTGTGTGCGCGTGTAAGTTTGTATGTTGGCGAGGCCTCGCGTGTGTGTGTACTAATATGAAATCAATAAATCGTAAGCATTCTTTTATTGCCACCGAGATGCGCATCGTCGCAGACCAGAAGATGAAGACACAAGGGCAAACCTCTCGCAGACTGTCTTGGCTTTCCTTTTTGCTATGTTTTTATTTTCTTTATTTGATTTTGCATAAAGGATGACGACAGCGAAAGATGAAGACGCCATCGACCAGACCCAAAGAATGGGTAGTTCGAGTTCGCTATAGTAGCATAAGAAACTGTTATGCTTTGTGAGTTTATCAACGCACAACCACTCGAGAATAATGATGTCTGCTTGCAGCGCAAGTAACAAGTGAAAGGTTGCATGAGCTGTGGCGAGGACGCAATGGAAGGGATTGGACTTGGGCAAGGCAAGGCAAAGCAAGGAAAATAGATATTGCCATGTTTTCTATATTAAATTTGTTGCTGCGCTATTCTTATAAATCTCTTGCTCCTTTTGATTGTTGCACTCTTAAATGCGTATTAAACGACTCAAGAAATCCAAACGGTAGCAATGGATTGTAAATAAATTTACTTGCAATTCGAAATCACATCACGAACAAAAGATTGAATGACCGTAACACATAAGTTCACGTTCAATTTATTTTATTTTCAATATATTTTTAAATAAGATTAACAATAGCTGTTAAAGTCTAATCATACTTCAATACATCAAGTAAACTGCGAAGCTAATCAATATCAAAGTATCTTGATCATTTTCTGCCTGCGGAAATTGTTTTCAATGCAACATAATACTACACCTGAGCAAATAAACTATTCACTATTGTTAACGGAACATCAACTTGCAGAGGAAATAATTATGTGGAACGACTCAATCTGTGTCTAATAGCTATGAATGGCACATATTTTGTCAAATTATAGACATTTGCTTGAATTGTGGTTTCCTGTCCCAACTTAATGAAACTGATAGGGCGTTGAACAGTGACACGCCCACCATAATGCATTCAAATTATGGAACTTCTACGCAGCTCGCAAAATTGCATTCCAATCAATATCCGTGAATATGGGCCAAATTAACATACATCGCATGCTCTTAAATAATGCATGCGTATCGAGAGTCGATATGCTTGCAACGCAATGTTGCAACGTTGCAGCGTTGTGCTTTTGGTGCATTTAATTGTGTTGCTGCTGCATCAATTTAAGCATGCAAAACAATTTCAGTAACTACCCATTTAGTGTCATTTAAAACATTAAAAGCATTCATGTTGAAGAAAATAATATACTTTATAGAAGGCTGTAATTTGTAGTATGGGAATTAAAAAAAACAATGCATACTTTTAGGCTAAATAATTTAATGAAAACTTAGGCACTATTATTGGGTCATCATTTATAATTTTAACACTCAGCCAGAATTTTGTTTTTATTGTTGTTGTGACATTCAAAAGAGACCACCTATAAAATCGTATGCCTAATTATTAAGTAAATTCTGTGATATCATTGTGTTTTTTCATTTATCATTTCGTTCCGCGATACTCCGACATTTGACTGTGTGTTGATGTCAAATCAAGAATGGTTTTTGGGATCACATAATCGTAATTTTTGCATTTAAGCAGAACTCTTTATTGAGCTGAATTATTTAGTATTCATTTATTTATTTATTTACTTATTTATTTTTTAAAATAAATTTGAAAGTAAACAACATAGAAGACATATCTTTGATTTGTAATAAATTTAGATTTTTTCTCTACGAAGTACATATGTTCGTATACTAACAATAGTTTAATGCGATAGAAAGCTATCAAATTGAGAATAACAGATGATGACAAAAGGATAATATTCGCTACAAATGTCGAAAGGATTTTTATTACAATTTATCAAAGGGAAAAATCATTAAAAATGCAACCCGAAGCCATTCTTTGGGCACATAAACATCTAATCTGAAAGGAGCCAAACATCTGCTAGGCTTTTATTACATTCGTTTTTGAACGTATTATAAAATGTTGAGAAAGTTATCCCTCCTCCCTTAAAAAAAAAATACAAACTGATGATACAAATGTGTAAAAAAGTTTGCCCCAAACCATAATGCAAGTTTAATTTGCACTGACACGCAAAAAGGGCTCAATAAATTACAAAACAATATATAAGAACATATTTTTGTGTACATACATATGTTGTATGTATATACATATATATTCGTGTATAGAGCCAAAGTTTCAGATATATGTTTTGGGCTGCAAAATGTAAAATTGTTTGGTGGCCTGATGAGGCGTCAGAGATGGCGCAGCTGTTGACTGATGCCATCTCTGGGCGGGCTGTGACCAATGCTCGACGCTCGAGTCTCGAGGCTCGAGGCCTGCGTACCGGCAAGATAAAGTACACTTCTGTGATAAATATAACAACAAGTACCCAAGGCACGCACAAGCCGTTGCCCATCAACCAGGCAAAACGCATCCAAATTCATTCCACCAACTACTGGCTAGGGGCATGCGAATGTGATGTGGGTATAGAGGGACTAAGGACTCGGGACTGACTGTAGGTTCCGGAACGGCAGCTGTTATAATGATGCCGACGATACATCATCGCAAATGCTTAAATTTTTGGTAGCGCCAAGCGTCGAGTGCCGAGCGCCGAGTGCGAAGCTAAGAGCGACGTCAACAGCTGTTACCGCTGATGAATCCTTTGGGTCCGGTTCGCTTTCCCTCTCCCATTGCCTCTTAGCACCCCTCTCTGTCTGTCTGCCTAATATTTCAATATTTCGCATATAAAAGGCGTAAGTTATTTTTCATATTTCCCCCATCTGGCTGCCATTCCCCAATGCCTTTCCCGCCTGTCGATGCATCGTCGCCGTGCCAGCTCCAAAACAATAACAAAAGCAAAACCCCTGCTGCGTTTTTGGATAATTTCCCCAAATAAATCTAAAAATTGTGGAAATACTCGTACAACACGCCCATAGACAATGCTAAAAGCAACGACAGCCGTTTCGAGAAACAACATAATTAACTATCATAGAATATGCAAGGCACGCGCCTCGGATTCCATGTTCCATGTTTCATAGAGCTGGGTGCTTGGTTGGCTCATGCTTCCTGGTCTCAGCTCCGGCTCCGGCTCCGGCTATGTTCAGAGTATTGCAATTTATTTCCTACTTCAAGTTGGTCCAAATACTTTTTCCTCAGTTCCCATTTGCCGCTCACATATATGACTCTCGTATGTACCCCAAATTGGTAGTTGAATTGAGTAGAAGGGTATGCCAAACGGACAACCCGATTCTTTATAGAGAAACTGTTGTCGAACAATATTTGAACGAGACTGAAAATCATTTGGGAAACTCCCACAAATCTCAATTATTATAGGTGAGGAAGATTCATTTAGAGTATCTCTTAAGCGAGTTTCTTGCGTTAAAAATATTTGAGCTTATTTTAATTTGTGGTGCGTGCTTTGTGTATTTTCAATTCTGTATTCTCTCCACATTTGCAGAGTGAAACAAATCAACGGCAGAGGAACTGCTAAACAAGAAACTTGTGCAACCACAAACGAGAAATTTGAAAGCGGCTTAAAGCGAATTGCATGTATGGTAGGTAGAAAGTAGAAAGCCTTTCTAAGTATTGCTTGCACATAGTGAACTCTAAGGCAAAGAGGACAACAATAAGAAACGCTCACAGGATTACTCAAAAAAGAGCAAAACTTGTGCATGGAAAGCACACATACAGTATAGAACTAACTAACATGGAAAGCACAAATTCAAGAACCAACTAGCTGGCATGTAACAATGCTAAAGTCGAGAGTTGATTGACTGACTCTGAGATACTCATTCAATTGTAAGAAACATTTCTTATCTTATAACATGCATTAATATATCACATTGTAGCATTAGCCTAACTCTCTAAATAAATTTCGTTACTATTTATGCTGACTAACATATTAGCATATCAAAATGCAAAGTCTCTTAGTGTAAAACTTTAAATAAATTAAATAAAATTTATACATGTGAGTGTAAACAATCGTGACTTGTGACTAACTAACTAAACTGTCACCTAATTAAACTTTAATTATATGCGTGTTTGGGGAGACTTGTTTTTGTTAAAAAACAATCACGTCGTTAAGAACTAATTAAGTACATACTATCACTGATAATTACTGCTAATTATCAGTATTCATTTATTTAAAATACAAAATGTGTTTTTTCGTTACTGACATTGACGTTATGTTATACTCGCGTAAGTTCGGAATCTCTTAACTCAATCAGATTGAACTTTCTCTAAATTACAGCAGTCGCGCCTAATGGACATCATTTGGAACCTTTTCTTATTCATGCTGCTTGGAAATGAACATGAGTCATAGACGAGAGTGTTGTTCTCGCTTTCTACAAAGTCTTCCACCATTTTGACAAGATTACTGGAGATACGCTTCTCATCTTTGCGTAGCGTAGATCGAAGAGGATGCTCAAACATTAGGAAATAGTCGTCTGCGATGCCCGTACCTGCATACACCACACGTTTAGTATATTAAAATTCACATAAATCTTCTCTAAATCTTACCAAAAGTAATATCGGTGCGATTCGAAAGCCATATGCCAAATGAAGAATCCGAAGGATTATCGTAGACATAGCCGTAGACGGGACTCGTTCCATATTGACGATGCAGAGCGATTGCATTTTCGGTACCACTCTTGAAGAGAATATCGGTGAACATGCGCTCCACATCTGAGTAGTTCTCCACACTGAAGTTCTTATTGCCCAAATACTGTTCCCTAAGATCTCGGGAACGCTTGTCCATTTGCTCGATTGTCAGATTGCCATGTCGATAGAACAATAATTCGGGTGCCAGGTCAAGCCAACGACTGTTGAGTTCGTAGATCATCTCGGTGCCATCGCATTGCCTCTTCAATAGCTCGGCGGCATTGTAGATTCCATTCTCCCTGGTATACGATACAGTCCAAGGTATTTGGGAGAACTTTCCACTTCTGATGATGTCGATGGGGTGTTGGGTTAGGAAGGCATCTGGCACATCGGCGGGCTCAATCACCGGACTGAAAGGAGTGAAGGGCACAAACCCGAAGACCATGAGCTGGTGCACAGCTCTGACTACTTGCGTTGCTTCCTTTGATTTAAGGCACTTCTTTAGCTCCACAGAGCTTTTTGCTAAACCGCATCCCAATGTGCGACCGAGTTCTAAGGTACGACTTTGTATGCCTTGCTGCATTACCCAGGGATCCAGAGCATTTCCACTGATTGAGATGACTCCTCTTGCCACACTCTTGAAGCTCTCCTGCAACAGATGCAAATGGGCAGCGGCACCGCCTGCAGCGAGACCGACTACGATCATTTGCTCTGGATCACCACCAAAGCAATTGATGTTCTTTTTGATCCATTGTATTGCCAAACGCTGATCCTTCAAGCCGTAGTTACCGGGCAGAACATTGTCCCCGGTGCTAGCAAATCCCATCGGTCCTACTCGATAGTTAAACCTTACCAAAATCACTCTTCCGTTGGCCATCATATTCACGTGACTCTTCTCACTCGATACTGTGAAAGTGAAGGCGCCACCGTGTATCTCAATTACAACTGGAAAGACTTTGCGTGTTGCATTCTTCGGTTTGTACACACTGATAGTCAAGCAGTCCTCGACTGCCTAACAATTTGTCGGACTCTTGAACGAAATGACTCCACTGAATGCAAAAGACAGGGGTTTTAGTAGCGTTGAAATCTTCTTTCCATTTGCGGTTATAGGGCTGAGGTGACTCAAATCGGAGCTCTCCCAGTGGAGGTTCCGCGTATGGAATCCCTTCGTAGCTGTAGTAAGCTCCATTGTCCCGTCCTCGTACTTGACCATTGGGCAGCTGCACCAATAAGGGATCAGCTACAGGATCTGAGGCTACCAGAGTAATCCACAACAATAGAAGGAGGCTTGACCAATCCATGATCAGAGCGTTGACAACTTTCGAAAGCGACTATGACAGGCGAGTGTAATTATTGCTTATTTTATATATTTGAAGTTAGGCCGAAGGGAGCAGTGGTGGGAGAAGATCAGACAGTTGTGGATTCAATTTAGATATACTCGATAAGAAAGCTATTAAATTCGCAAGTACTAAAAGTCAAATTGAATTTACGAAATGCGGCAAAACTGGACTCATTAAAGAAAACAATGTACACTAAAATACATCAATAAATACATTGCTTTTAATTCAATAATGTCTATAACACTTGTTAAATTTAACTTTAAGCGTCCACACTTATGGAAATTCATCTAGTTGTAATTGAATGCACTTATCTCGCTGAATGGACATCAATTGGAATTGTTTCTGACCAACATTATCTTGAAACACACATTTGTCGTATATCAAATTACCAGTCTGAGCAAAATTTTCTAGCATCTTAATTAGATTCCTTGATATTACATCCTCATCGAGGCGAGGCTGTCGAATTCGATTTCCAAATATCAAAAAGTAATCGTCACCATGTAAAGTGCCTGTGAAAAGTTTTAGTTAATAAAATAACTAGCTATTTAGCAAAGTGTCACTTACCTAGAAAAGTATCATTGCGTTTTGCCAGCCATTGACCAACTCCAGTGTCTGCGGGATTATCGTAGATAAAGCCGTAGACTGGACTCTTTCCATATTTACGATGCATATCGATTGCAAGTTGAGTGTCGTTCTTAAAAAGTTCGTCTGTAAAGATGCGCTGCACATCTAAGTAATTCTCCACACTAAAGTTACGATTACCCAGATACTGTTGTCTCATGTTTTGTGAGTAAATATCCATTTCATTGATAGTCTTAAAAGAGTCACGGTAGAATAGGAAATGTGGCGCAAGATCATTCCAGCGGCGATTTAATTCATCAATAATTTCAATGCCACCAAATTGAGCTATATTCTGCTTGATCCATTGAAGCGCCAGGCGTTGATCCTTCAGTGGCTCCCATGTTATTCCTGACTCAAATCCTCCTTATCAAGGTTGTACTAAGGAAACCCATCGGTCCCACCTTGGACCGATAATTAACAGACACCGCAACCTTCACAACTAAAACATTGCCGTTCGCCATCCCAGTTACAAGTTGTTGTCATATGTATGTTCGTAAGGAGCTGCTCAGTCACCAATCCTCATCAAGGGTACTAAGGAAACCCATCGGTCCCAACCGATAATTAATTTTCACAACTATGACATTGCCGTTCGCCATGCCGTAAGTTCACTAAATGCTCCCCCACACTACAACAGGAAAGGTCTTACGTCTTGGGTTTTTCGGTCTATAGATGCTGACTACGAGACAATCCTCGCTTCCAGCCAGTTTATCGTCTTCTTCTATGATTTGATTCCACTGCATGCAGAGAACTGGAGCTTCGGTGGCATTGAAGATCTCATTCCACTGCCGATTGTATGGCTGAGGTGCCTCAAATCTAAGTTCTCCCAGTGGGGGCTCAGCATATGGTATAGATTCGTAGCTGTAGAAGCCACCATTATCGCGTCCGAGTAGTTTGCCATTTGGAAGATTTATTATCAGTGGATCGGCATGAACAGCAGTTGTTGCCCAGAAGCAAAGCAATGCGAACTGAATTTGAATGTACGGGAAGTTCATGAAACTTTTGTGATTAAGACTGATTGTGGACTGCTCTCAATGAGTTTGAACTCAGTGTTTATATTTGCATTTTGCAACTGGGATTTAATTTGGCAAACAAGTTGTTCCTCCGCACCTTTTATACAATTGGAGCATTCAAATTAAAATAAACGGAATATATATATATATATTAAATATATAAATTGCAAACATATCTTCAATTGCAATCTATTAATCTACTTTAGCTACCTGCTATCTTTTTCACTCTTGCTCTTTCCATCTCTCTCTCTCTCTCTCTCTCTCTCTAATAAACACATCTGGAATTCATTCTTAAATGACCCAGCTGCTTCAGTTCATGAATAAATGCAACAATTATTTATTTGTTTTATCTCTCAACTTCAATTAAAACAAAAACAAAGTAAACAATAATTTGTAACCAGTTTTTTTTTTTGACTGACAATTCAAAACCAGTATTTGCATTATAAGTATGTGCATGAGTTTTGTTAAGCGTCGCCTAAGGGAATTGCTCAACTTCTAAATGAACACACTTGTCCCGCTTGATGGACACTAATTGAAATTCTTTTTGGCCTACATTATCGCGAAACACGCAATTGTCATACGTCATTGTGCCGGCTTGTACAAATTCCTCCAGCATTTTAATTAAGTGCTTTGAAACAAGTTTCTCATCGGGGCGAATAGGTTGACGAATCGGACTATCAAAGATCAAGAAGTAATCGTCTCCGTGAACAGAGCCTGCAATTGTTATAAAACGGATTTTTAGTGACTGCTTATTAAGTGTATTTTCAGTATTCGTTGATTACCTAGAAAAATGTCATTGCGCTTTGCCAACCATTGTCCAATTGCCTTATCAGCGGGAATTTCATAGGCAAATGCATAGACTGGACTCTTCCCATATTGGCGATGTAGCTCAATTGCACTTTGAGTAGCGTTCTTGAAGAGCACATCCGTAAACAAACGCTGCAGGTCCAAATAATTATCCACACTGAAGTTACGATTACCCAGATACTGTTGTCTCAGATCGCGAGAATAATTGTCCATTTCGTTAATCGTCTTAAAGGAGTCACGATAGAATAGGAAATATGGAGCAAGATCGTACCAGCGTGAGTTCAATTCATCAATGGCTTCCACTCCATTGGATTGCTTCGCCAGTAGTAGTGCTGCGTTATAACCTCCGTCTTCCGTTGTGTAGGATGTCAGCCAAGGAACTTATGAGAATTTTCCACTTTTGATGATCTCACTGGGATGCTCAGTGAGAATGGCATCGGGAGCACCTGCAGCTTCCACTACTGGACCAAAAGGTGTGAATGGAACGTAGTCAAATATCAAAAACTGGCGCACAGCTCGAACTAGTTTCGCTGCATCGATGGTTCTCAAACAAGTCTTCAGTTGCTTGGAGTCGTTTAGTAGCTTCGCAACCAACAATTCGTCCCAACTCGAAGGCTCTGCGAGAAGCACCCTTTTGAACAACCCACGGATCTAAAGCATTTCCACTAAGCGATACTGCCACCTTTGCCAGCTGCTTGAAGTTCTCTTGGAGAAGTTGTATATGAACCGAAGCACCACCAGCGGAATGACCAATCACGAGTATATTCTCGGGCTCACCGCCAAAATGTCCAATATTCTGTTTAATCCATTGAAGCGCCAAGCGTTGATCCTTAAGTCCATAGTTTCCAGTTAACTCTAAGTCGCCAGTGCTCAAGAAGCCAATTGGACCCAACCGATAGCTGATCTTCACAACAATCGCTTTTCCGCTCGCCATTAGTGTCTCGTGTCCATGCTGAGATGCTCCACCAAACATGAATGCTCCGCCATGTATATGTACGATAACCGGAAAACTCTGGCGATTGGCGTCCTTTGGTTTATACACACTCACAGTGAGACAGTCCTCGCTACCTGCCAGCTTGTCGGGCTGATCAATAAACTGATCCCATTGAATGCACAGTACAGGAGGATTGGTGGCATTGAAGATCTCATTCCACTGCCGATTATATGGCTGAGGTGCCTCAAATCGCAGTTCTCCCAGTGGTGGCTCAGCATATGGTATAGATTCGAAGCTGTAGAAGCCACCGTTATCGCGACCACGTAGTTTGCCATTTGCCAGATTTACTATCAGTGGATCGGCATGAGAAGCTGATGCCCAGAGGCAAACTAAAGCGGTCGCAAATATTATAAAATTCATGTTGTGCACGGCAAGAGATCTAGGTTTCAACTATTCGAAGCAGAGGCATTGAGCGCTTTTAAAGCGATTATGAGAATACCTAGTTGTAGAAATATACATATATAAAGAGAGGAATTGGACTATCTCTTTTTCAGCAATAGAGAATAAGTAAGAGATTCAATTGCATTATCTCGCTTTCAATTTGTACTTACAGTGGAATAGAAAAATCATTACATGATTCAGCAGTCTTTAAGCAAACAGTATCAATATCAGCACATTTTAAACTATCAGCGTTAATGGGTTATTCATAAATACATATGTGAAATTGAAATTTAATTGTGTTAAAAAGTTTGCTGTCGTTCATTGGCTAAGTAATCTTTCGAAATTGAGAATTTACGTGAGAATGTTTGCTTTTTTGACGAATCAAATTTTAAGCCCTTATGATCTTGTCTTAGGTAAAAAACCAATTTTACATTAGAATATGAAAACAACAATAAGTTAAATTGCTAGTAAAAGAGAACAACTTTTATTCATTTAATTAAGCATAAATATTTTAGTTGTATTAGAAAATAAACAATAAAATGTTATTCAATACGATTTTCACTTTCGAAATGATCAGAAGTAGCTCTGCAACTGCAGAAGATAACAAACTCCTCTCAGTTACACATATATTATATTATGAAAAATTAACTAATGAATATTAAATAATACGTCAGATCTAAAAATCTTTAATCAACTTTTAAATAAATAAAATCAATGGTAAACTATTGTAGTTTAACCTTATAAAGCTAAATGTATTCATCAATTAATTTACCAATAAAACACAAAAATTGTTTTAACTTTTCCACTGTATGTTTAAGAATGCTAACAGTCCTACTGACTAAAACTACCGAATATTTAAATTATACAACTGATTTGCTGAAACTTACGTCAATTGATTCAGTAAGTGTTGCATGCAGAGCCGCAATGAGCAATCACAACTTTAATTTGAAGAACTAGCAGATGGTAAGTACGACTAATGACATTATATATAGTACATATATAGTTTGTGGCAAATGTAGACAATCCGCCAGATAACCAGTTGTAGCCCACGTGGAAATAAAGAAGCTGCCGGCACAGCTTTTGAGTGCAGAGGTCAAGATCCGTGAGATCTTGACTAAACAGCCAGTCGCTCGTGACCGCGCTTCAGCTTAAGCCTGATTGCCAACTGGCAAGCAACCGAGCAAGCAAGGGAACACCAGCAAGAACTTACAGGGCCACAGTGTCCACTGTACAGCACACCGGCAGGTATCCAAGAAGGATAAGCCTTTGGCTGGACAATAGCCGCCTCCTAGCCATCAACTGTCTCATCGCCATACTAGCATACTAAATTCTGCCGCACAAATAGGGCACGAATATCATGAGCCCGGTATATATGGTCCGCTTGGCACGGGACTGATTCACCAGTCGACCCGTATTGCGAGTGCCAGATCACCAACGGCTCCGGCAAGCCAGTCGCGTAGTGTCGTGATATGAAGAAAACTCAACCGTTCGTGATGCCGAGATACCGGTACTTGTCACATAGGGCAAGCTTGTTCCTGGAAACTGTACCCCAGCTCACCTATTATCATTATGCTTTTACCATGAGAGCCGTCTTGCAATGGATTCCTATGATAGACATGTATTAAGCTTTTCTCGACTTCAGATTGTTTCGGGAATCACCCTTAAAAAGAGGCAGCATACGCGCTCAGCTCTTACAAAGGTTTCAAGCGCCGAAGAAGCACATCCATCATGAGGATCAAGATAAATGACCAATTCACTGAACACTTCGTGCATCATCTAGTTACCGGCATAGATGCTTCTTCGTATCTGCTGAAGATTGAGGCACTCCTGCCAGAGAAGATGCTTCGCCACAAGCTGGCTTTTCGGCAGCCAGAGACGATCAAATGGCGAAGTACCGCATCCTTCCAACTGCAGCACTTCACATGGTCAAATACTCCTTTGAAGACCTCGAAGATTCCGAGTCAAATTTTTGCCGAGCTGGCTTCCGCCCCCGATAATAACAAAAAAATCGATTCTCTACAAAGCATCCAGATTGAAATAGAGCAACAAATTTTTAGTAGTATATGCAACTGCAACTAATGATAGTTATGAAGCGATGAAAACCACTAACAATTAGAACACATAATTCGTTGAATTTTTCCACAGTTGAAATAAACAAGTAACCCGCTACCCATTTTGTATGGGCAAAAACCGAAATACTACACTAGGGGCACTTAGTTGCTAAAAAGTGAACAATCTGGTATATTGACATGATGCTACATCTATGGTATATTTTAGAATGCAAAACTATGTCGATTGTCAGCCAAATATACCATTTGGTATAGTAAGTGGGTATTTTTGCCCATATATTCGTATATCTTTAATAACATCGAAAATTTTTTATCTGATCGCAACTGAATCACAAATCTATAGTTATTATTGTAAATACAAAAATTCGCGACTCTAGCTTTAAAATTACGCTTGTCATTTAATTTATGTCAATTTTCGGGAGCGGAATTGGGCGTGGTAAAAAAGTAAAATAAACTTGATCTGCGTGCTAATATAACAAATGCTGCCTCTTATAGTCTCTCATACGGACAGACGGACATTTCTAGATCAGCCGAGACGTTGACGCTGTTCAAGATATACTTTATGGGGTCGGAGATATATTTACATATCGGCACAAAGTTATAATATCCTTCTACCCTATGTGTAGTGGTTATAAAAATAGCAGTTTTAATTTGTATTGTATCTTGAACTAACAATTGTAGTAGGACAAGTGCCTACACACACATATTAGCTTTATGTTCTGTCGGTTATCGGAATAACTCTCTCTTGATGTTAGCTCTCATATTACTCTCTCATTCTCTGATACATCTCTATACTTAAATATACATACATAATTTTGAGCGACGCAGTCAGTATTGATCGAGAAGCGAAATAAAATAGACGCTCGATTAACGAAAAGAGATTTCACAACACGTGTTGGTGTTTTAACTATTCGCTACCACACAATTAACGATTCGACCGCTGTTACATATAATTTTTAAGATAAGCGATTTGTAGAACATACAAAATATTGTTTGCTGACCCTATATAAATCTTCCAATAGGAACCTCACTAGTTCATTACATTTGGTCAACCCATTTCTTGAGCGTAATATCTGACTATTATAATTTTAAATTGTTTAAGTTAGTTAATTGTAACTCAAAATTCGACTTTTTCTTTTGTCTGTCTGTCTATCTGCTATTTAACTATTTAAGAAATTAATGTTGTATGGCAAGAACCTTACTTACTAGAGGTCTTATTTGCTTTGGCTCAAAATCGGGTATATTTTGCAATCTATGATATATTTTGAATATAGTACTGTCGCAATATACTAAATATAGCCTTTGGCATATTTTGTTTTAACACTTTTTATTTAAGCACATTTGCTGTTTTATTTTATTTAAAATGTGTAGCGGGGATCTTACAGATGAGTACACTCGACTGTAGCTTTCTTAATTGTTTTTTGAAAAGATGTTCATGTTTATTATAAAGGCAAGACTATTGTCTAAATGTCCACGCTAAAGACTAAACATCTTAGTTAAATTCAAATTATAAAACTTTTGCGCCACAAATATGTTTTAATAATCATAGATATGTTATAAAATATACAAATTGGAGTAATTAAGCCCAGTTAGAAATGACATGGATTTCTTGTAACTTCTACCGCTAACCGAAATATATAACTGGGTTGTTTGGAATGTGGTTGGACACCGTTGCAGGTAATTCATCCACTTGGGTCAAGTGGCATCCGTTTCGTTGAATCACAACCAATTGAAATTGTTTTTCTCCAACATTGTCACGGAATTCGCAATTATCATATACTAATTTTCCAGTAATGATAAAACGCTCCAACATCTTGACAAAATTCCATGAGATAACTTTTTCGTCTGACCGCAACGGTTCTCGAATTGGATTGTTCATCATAAGGAAATAATCATCGCCATGACCCGTTCCTGTAATTTTTTTTTTAAATTAATGAAATCGAAACGGAAGGTTTTCATCATTTCTTACCAAGAAGAATATCCGATCGTTCCGCTAAAACTTGCGCAAAATTATTATTTGCTGGATTATCGTAAACATACGAATACACGGGGCTTTTTCCATATTTGCGATGTAGGTCTATTGATTTTTGAGTTGCATTCTTCAACATGATATCCGTGACCATCCGTTGAAAGTGAAAGTACGTGTCCACGCCAAAGCTCTGATTACCCATGTAATGCTGTCGTAGATCTCTCGAGTGGTTGTCCATTTCTTCTACGGTCTTCGTTTGATAACGGTAAAAGAATAAAAGGGGTGCCACTTCATACCAGCGATGGTTCAGCTCGTCAATCATCTCTTTGCCATTGGACTGCTTTAAAAGCCCAAGAGCCGCATCATAGATACCATCCTCTGGAGTGTAAGTGACCAGCCAAGGAATTTGCGCAGTCTTTCCACTCTTAATAATGTCAATCGGGTGTTCCGTAATAAATGGATCAGCGGAGCTCTCTGGTTCGACCACAGGACCAAAAGGTGCAAATGGAACGTAGTTGTAGATTAGAAACTGACTTAACGCAGATGCTATTTCCAATCCATCTTTGGTTTTCAAACACTTCTTGAGCTCTTTGCTCGAATCTAGCTGACCACAGCCGACAATACGTCCCACTTCAAAAGCATGATGTCGTCCATTATTTCTCTGCACCACCCAAGGATCTAAAGCATTGGCACTGATTGAAACGGCTGCCTTAACCAAACCTTCCAGTTCCTTGTTCATAAGTTGAAGGTGCACTGATGCCGCACCTGAAGAGAATCCCAGGAAAAGTACATTGTCAGGCTGCCCACCAAAGTAAGCAATATTATCCTTAATCCAGCGCAATGCCAACCTTTGGTCCTTAAGTCCCGCATTCCCTGGAAGCTCAGAATCACCAGTGTTGATGAAACCCAACGATCCAACTCGATGGTTTATTTTCACAACGATTACATTGCCGCTGGACATCAGTGGCACAGCTCCATCTTCAACCGTGCCACCAAAAGAAAAAGCTCCACCAAATATATTTGCTATAACCGGGAAAGTCTTTTGAGTTTCGCTCTTTGGTTTAAATATACTGACAGTCAGACAATCCTCGCTGCCCGTCTTTTTGTAGGGCTGCAAAATGAATTGGCTCCACTGAGCGCATACCACTGCAGGTTTTGTGGCATCAAACACATCAGTCCAGTTTTGCTTGTAAGGCTGAGGAGGCTCGAACCGCAGCTCGCCCACTGGAGGCTCTGCATATGGTATGGACTCGTAGGTGTAATACAATCCCTGATCACGTCCCAGTAGTTTTCCATTGGGTAACTCGACTATCAATTGCGCAAAGGTAACTGTTGCCAATAGACTCAATAATGCGGTCAAAAATATGATGGAATTCATGACTTCAACTCAATCGTTATCCACACAGTACTACTCTAAGAGGCAACACTCAAGATCGTTTTATTGACAGTGCTTCAAGCCCGAATATAGTTAAAGATAGTCTGAGAAAAATGCGATTAGTTCCATTGATCTGGTAGTGCAAAAAGTCATTAAAAATATATTTAAAATTGTAACATTGCACCTTTTAGGGGCAAGACATCTATAAAATCTAATATATTTTAAATGAAAACCAATTATATAAACATTTGTATACATATGAATGTCTATTAATTCTTAATTTATTTGCACAATATCTAATATCTAATATGAAAACTACTTGATTAATAGGTTAATAAGAACAAACCAAAAAAAAAACTTCGTTAACTTCGGATGTGTTAATTACCAATTTAAAATAACATATTTATATATACGAATTTTACATCACCTTAAAGTCAGAAGGGATACATATGTAACATATGCTTCCCACTATATCTTCTGATTTAATTCTATCAGTAAATAAGACAACATCTCTTTAAATCGTAGCTTTTGAATTACGCATTATTATTGTTCCAATGCATTCATTTTGTCGGAAAATAACTCTTCTTAACTTTTTATAAATTTGTTTTTACCAATCTTAATTAGTTTTAAACCCACACATAACATGCGCATGGAATAATTTTCATTGACTACTTTAAAAAAGAAACAGCCATCAACAGCTACTATAACACATTTTCTGAACCGAATCACCAAAAATGAGTCCTATTTTGAAGTAATGGAAAACCTACTACAACAAGTGAGAAAATTGCACTCGAGTGCGTTTGAATTTGAGATATCCCATACATATCATTAAAAGTAAAACTGTGCGGTATTCTTCTAAAATATGCGAAATGAATATACCGAAAATATACTAAAATATATCAAAGTCTATATTTGGTATATCAAAAATATATCACAGTGTTAACCAAAGCAAAGAAGTCCTGACATATCCTTTAAAAGTTTTATCTTATTTATCAGGAGTCATAGGAACTGTAGTTATAAGCACCAAAAATCATAGCTCTAGCTTTAAATTACACTCTATTCGATTTTCCGAAGTGTGGAAAGGGACGTGGAAATAATCTTAAATAAACCAGATCTGCGTGCAAAAATAACAAGTGCTGTTTCAAAATTAAAGCTTCTTCTCTTGTAGTCTCTGAAATCTAGTTTTTCTATACGGAGAGAGAGGTAGACTTTTGGGAACGGATGTACTTGGCATGATATTTACATTTGAAAGTTATTATACCCTTTTTTTCGATGTGTAACGGGTATAAAATTGGTATCCGATGGTTTCTATCAATGGGTGATGCAATGATTATAGCGACCCTCGGATACCATTGGAAGGAATTATGTTGAATAGAAAAACGAAATTTAGCATAAACCTACTATTTTATTGTCCTACTATTATTACGATTATTGTTATTACATATTAAGCCGAGACATAAATCATTAGTTATGTTCCTTTTCGTTAAATTTTGAAAAGATATAATACACAAAAAATAGTAATCAGGATAATTTATTTCCAAATGAAAAATATAAGTTCCATACAGATTTACATTATTAACATATTAAAAACCATTTAAGAATATGCTTCCTGGCCATTTTTGAAACTTCATTATAGAAGCGTTTTCATTTGAAGGTTCGAGCAACCCTCACGCTCAATGTGCATCACGCGGTATTTGCCTCCGGCTATATTGGGTTGAAACTCACAATTGCCAAATTGCAATATACCATCTTTAACAAAATCTTCGATCATTTTGATAAGGCTGGATGAAATCAGTATCTCATCCTTGCGTTCTTGTTGACGAATTGAGTTTTTGAACATAAGCGAGAAGTCATCTCCATGCACAGTGCCTGTAATATGAATTCATTAACTAATTTAATAATAAATATTAATAGGTGATTTGTACCGAGTTCAATGTCGTCCCGTTTAGCTAACCATTGTCCCAAACCACTGGTAGCTGGATTGCTATATAGATAAGCATAAACGGAAGTCTTCGATCGTTGTAGCATTAAGGATAACTCAACTCCCGTCTTGAACAATATGTCAGTAAACATGCGTGTTAACTGTGGATAAGTCTTCGTGCTGAATTTCTCATTTTTCATATACAATTCTCTTATCTTAAGTGAATGCTCATCTAGCGCCTCAATATTATTTATCATGTCACGATAATACAATAAGAGGGGCGCAAGATCGTACCAACGTTTGTTCAGCTCCTCTAGTAATTCGTCTCCGTCGTATTCTTTCTTGAGAAACAGAGCGGCATTATAGCCACCATCTTGCTCAACGTAGGAGGTCAGCCATCGGACTGTTGAAAAATTGCCACTTTTAAGGATATCAATGGGATGTTGAGTGATGATTGCATCTTTCACACTTGAGGGTTCAACGACAGGTCCGAACGGTGTAAAGGGAATATAGTCCAAAATGAGGAAATTTTCCACGGCTCTAACTATTTGTGATGCATCCTTCGCTTTCAGACAGGCCTTTAGTTCTTCAGAGCTATCCAATAGACCACAACCCACAACCCGGCCCAACTCGAAGGCACGACGAGCTGCCCCGTCCTGAACAGCCCATGGATTGAGAGCATTTCCACTAATAGAAACAGCTGCCGTTGCCACTTTATTAAATGCTTGATTCATCAGATGGATGTGAACTGAAGCACCGCCAGCATCGAGTCCCATTACTAGAATCTTGTGGGGATTTCCACCAAATTGTGCAATATTATTCTTGACCCATTGCAGTGCCAACCGTTGATCCTTGAGTCCCAAATTTCCTGGTAATATCGTGTCGCCTGTACTTAAGAATCCAATCGGTCCCAGACGATAGTTAATCTTTACAAGAATCACTTTTCCGCTGTTCATAAACATCTCATGACCATCATTGCTTGCACCGCCGAACATGAAGAATCCGCCATGAATATCGACCACAACGGGGAAACTGTGATGCAGCTTGTTCTTTGGCTTATATACGTTGACGGTGAGGCAGTCCTCTTGACCTGTCAGTTTGTCCTCCTCTTCAATAAGCTGGCTCCACTGCAAGCAGTTGACTGGTGGCTGAGTTGCCTGGAAGGTTTCATCCCAAATGCGATTGTAAGGCTGTGGGGGCTCGAATCTTAGTTGTCCCAGGGGCGGCTCCGCATAGGGTATCGATTCATAGCTGTAATGATTTTCGTTCTCGCGTCCTCGAAGATTGCCATTAGGCAGCGTTACAAACACATTGATCAAGTCACTGAATGCTGCATTTGCGCTGCATACGAATAACAAAACGATTAGAAATGTTTTCGAATTCATGGCTACACCCGACAGATTCTGAATCTATACTAGTCTTGGGAGCGACATTTTCACACATTTTATTATTTTGTCATGAACAAAAGAGACATATAAAATGCAAATACGTTTAAATTTTATGACAAGTTCATGAGATCATTAAGTGATGGACTTTCAAAACATGGTGGATTTCTTTCAAAGCAAAGTAACTTCTGTCAGAGGTTATAATTGAGAAAGAGTCTGTGAAGAATTGAATTGGTTTCATTTTTTTTACTCTCACAAAATCTAAATAAGTTTAAGTTTCTCGAAGTAATACGTTAAAGCAATGAACATTTAAGTATGAAAGATCACCAAAATGTTAAAAGATGCTTATTTAAATCACTGATACTTAGAAAAGGTCCTAAAATCGATACCAGAGCTGTACGAAGTGATGAATAGGCAGATAAAAGGTTCATTAATTCAATACGCTTTGGGGCTGACAATCATCAGTCGAGAAGCAGTGAAAGACAATTCCCAGACAAATAAGCGGTTCTATTTTCATCGTTATAATCAGTGATGAAAAAGATTATCATTATGACGATGATGATGATGATGATGATGGTGATGGTGATGAGCACAAAGGAATCAAGATGGGAATGTCCGAAAAGCACATGCCACTGATGGACTGTGCGGGGATAAAAGTATAAATGAATTAGTTCACATTAAGTATACGCCACATCGTAAGCCAAAGCTAAGCAAGCATGATTTAAGAAATATAGTATGCGGAGACTTGTGACTGCTGCTCTTTTGGGGGTCTGCTGTGGAAGCATTTTATGCCATGCTGGCTGGCGTGGCTGTGTGTGTGTGTCTGTATCCAAAAGCATGGTGAACGTGCATGTGAATGTGCGAAACCTTGGGAGATTAAGGTTCTGCCACTGCGAAGTTCGCTTAGTGTGTGAAGCATGGAATATTAATTCCTTAAGTAATTCACAGCATTTGTAACTAATGTTTGTTAATGAGCTATGCCCCCAATTCCCTTCCCACTTCTACGACCAATAGCAATGCTATATACACTCTTACTAGCACACAGTCGTCGTCGCGTCGTTAGTCTGCAAACGTATTTGACTAAATGCAGAGCATTGCCTGAGGTCAAGGCTCAAGCCTCAAGTCGTATTACTTCTGCGTCTGGATTGCTAAATGCAAGAATTAGTAAGTGCAAAAGTGAGAAAGCTAACCGGACTTCCCCCTTGTTTCTCATATTTCTTCTCTCTATCCTGTCCTGTCCTGGAGAAAGCAAAATATTAGGGGTTGGGTGTATTTAATGTTGGGTCTCCTATGGCAAGCGTAGAGAGCGTTGAGAACACACTTAATGAAATAATTATGTAAAGCAAACTTGCATCTTTTTGGCCAATGTCGTGGTTTTACATTCATTAATTTTGTCAAGTTTACTATGAATGTGAAGATTTAATTATATACATCGTTTAGTATAGTACAAATAAGTTGAATTATTATTTTGCCTTTACTTACATATAACCAAACAGTTGTGATATATATTATAACTGCATATATTTTACGCTAGAGAAAGAGAGAAAAATTTAATAATATTTATATTGCGCGTATTGAATAAGCATAGTTTGTTCGACTCCATTTACTTACTTGATTATCATCAATAGTAAGTTACAGGTTATAAATTTAATTAATTTAAATTGCTATTAATCAATTTTTTTGTAGATTTCTGATTAGGTATACCATGGAGTTTGCGTATCCTTAAGTTATTTGCCAGTGAATTTTGAACATACAATGTACATGGGCTCATTTGTTTTAGTGGGATTTAACATATTTTGTATTGCAAAACATATTATTACTATTGATGTAAAGAGAATGTTTTACTCTCAAAATTTCTTACCTAACGTTAGAAATTCCTAACTAACTTTTAGTGAAGTAAATAAGCAGTTGCTTTTTTAATATTTATGGATATTTATAATTGAATAACACTAAAAAATGTTTTTCAGATATAATTGTTTTATCCAGCACTCAATATGCCTTTTACAAACACAATAATATAAGCTTGAAAATGTTGCGCTCTAATATTGAAATCTCCTATAGATTAATTTAATGTTGTCTGGCTTAAGTTTGAAATTGTAAGTAAAGGAAAAATTATTTGTGTAAGAAAGATTAAGTTAAATATTGTGCAATAAAAATACATATATCAAAAGCAATTCACATCATTTCTGAGGGACGCAGAATTAACTACAGGTAACAGATTTTATTTATAGCAGTTCATAGCAACGAGAAGTATTTCAAGAAGAAGATCTAACATATATGTATGTATATCTAAACACACTTGCATTTTAGTTGAATAATTTGCAAACATCTCAGGAACTGCAAGTAGGCGTAGCTTATAAAATGTAGCTGTGACACAAATTTGACGCTAATCAGGGTTTGTTTTGTACTTTGTCCCACTGTCTCAGAATTCCGCATTCACCTTCTCAGCTGCTCTAAACCGCCAAAGAGGAGTTTGTCACAGCTCTATAAAATATGCAACAAACATATAAAAATGCTACTAACAAGCACGTACACAGACTTTAATTCAAGGCGGAGAAAGGGAGGGGGAGTGACTGGGTAGTAGCAATGTGTGTGCATGTAAAATAATTTGAAAACACGGCATTTGCGTAATGAAGCATGGGGTAAACGCGAAGTGGAGTTACTGCCAAGAGCAAGTGAAAAGCGCTCATAAATGCCAGAAGTTATGCAAGTCCTTAACTTTTATGAGCAGCGTCAACGTGCTGGATAGCTGGGGATGGGACATAGGGGGAAGAAAGGGGGTGACAACAGAAGATAGACTACAGGTGCAAGTGCCGTATCACACATGTTTGCCATACGAATGGAGTGAAGTGCAGTGCCATGCAGTGCAGCTGCTTAATGTACATATGTGTGCGCTTCTGTCTCAGTGTGTCTCCTCGTGTCTCAGTGGGCGCGGTTGAGCTGACACAAATGTGCGAATTCTCTCACCAAGTTTGCAACACAAAAAAGTCAGATGATGCGGCTGCTTGCGTGGGGAAAGATTGGGCAATGAGAGGATGCAACAGGGAGTGGGAATATGTAACGTCTGGGCCAAAACTGGCATTCGCATTCAGTGCGTAATCTTCACCTTTCCTCTAGTTTTGCCATGCACTTTTATTGCGTGCTTACAGAAGCTCGAGCACTTGCTGCTTGTATCGACGAAAGTTGTGCCTTTGAATTTGCCACTTTATGCCACGTAGCAGCCACTGAATCCAAATCCAGGCAAGACTTCTACAGTTGCCACCGCAGCACCGTGGGGCGAAAACATATTTTATGTAACCAAATCTATTTCTTAAGATTATATATTAATTATTTTGCTGTCAAGCATACTTACTTCATAAAACACTAAAATTGACTAAGGTTTAATAATTTTGAACAAATTTCAGTACGATGTATCTTTAAAATATTTGTTTGTATTTATTGTGATTTGCAGTCATAAACAGGGACTTTCAGGCTGGTAATTTTGTTTATTTTTGTGCAGTCAGTAGTTTAGAGGAAAAGTATTTTTGACGTATTGAATTTTGTATTTCTAAAGTTTATATTATAATAACCAAAAAAATTGAAAGTTAATGCCAATTTTTCTTATCAAAAATATAAACGAAAAAATAAAATTTTAAACTTTATTTTTGTCATAATGATAAAGTTCTCAATAAACTCATTTTCTTTACAATGATCTTTATTTCGTTGCAAAACTAAGAAGTTCCAGAAGAAGACCCCATTCCTATGATCAAACAGATCGAAAGCTTAATAATCACTGTTATACATATTACTCGTAGAATCGACGTCATGAAAACTTCATTGTAGGAGTCTCCTCTGTTAAACATAATAAGTGTTCCATATATTTGAACACGTTACCCTTTTTGTACAAAAATATACTGATTTCTGCCATTGTACAATACAGTTGCAACTCGCTAAGTAGTTGTAAGCTGCATAATGTATTTACGTAAGCACCGGAAATTGGGTGCTGCATGCAGGTGGCTGTAGTTACCTACAGGTGAGGCAGCTCGTCAGGTTGCAGGTTGCTGAGCTAAACGCGAATAGACAAGTGTGATCCCTTGTGGATGAGGATGTGGATTTGTGTGCGGGTATCTGAGTGCGAGCTGTGGCTCTTGAATGCGGGCTCCTTTTGGTTTATGCGCGCATATTTGATGGCATTGTGAATTTCTGTATGAAATTACAGCTTTTAACGAACGCAGCTCTGCTTGAGCCTTCATTAATATGCGATGCTCTGCGCTGAGCAGCTCTAAGAAGCTACAGCGCCCGATGCCGAGCTTGGTGATACTTGGTGTATTACGAGCCATGGAACAAGCGACGATAAAATTGCAATCCCTTCGAACGGTTAATACTGCATTCTGAGTGGCACTTCAGCAGTATGTGCCAATTAGCGACTGGATCATTAAATTGACATGAGTACATATAAAACGATTACGATAGAGCAATGGGACATGCGAATGTACGTATTTATTTGAATTAATCGATTTTCTAAGAAATCCTATTATAAAAAAAAATGCAATTTGTTTTTTATAGACGTAAAGGAATTAATTCAGAAACAAATTGCAAAAATTACACTTTACCTATTTTTAAAGAATACAAGTAAATTATAAAAATATTTAATCCATAATTATTTTGTTCAACTCAATACTTGTCTTTTTATTTACATATGTATCTATGCATTTATCCATTCTAATTGAAAATCAGAAAGTGAAATTAACAAATTTAAAAGTGAAATTACTGTCATTTTGTCAAATTGGTAATTTTGTATATTATATAACATAGCCTTCGGTATTTTTCTTTGGTATATTTAAACAAGTGAGAAAGCTACAGTCGAGTTTGCTCGACTGTGAGATACCCGCTACACATTTTGTAAAAACCAAAACAGTACAGTATTTTTTTAACTATTCCAAAATAATATACCGCAAAAATACTGAAAGTATGGCGAGGTTGGTATATTTATGAAGTTTTAAATTCGAAATATACAATCGAGGTCAATATATTCCCTAAATTTGAAACAAACATGATTAGCGTGCAAACATATCATTTGCTGCCGAAAAACTCGACTCTGGCTTTCTTACTTGTTATTGTTGTTTTTCATTCATTTCTTTATTGTTGTGTTTTGCTATGCAATGTCAAAAATTAGTCAGAATGTGATTGAAGATAAAATGCAAAGTTTGTTAACGTGACACCAGAGCTAATAATCAGTTGTATTCATTGTAGAGGTAAAGACAAATAGCAAATGCACTTTATTTTGCTAACAAACTTAAACGAAATATTATTATATTTGGTTTTTTTTTAATTTATTATCTTAATATATCTCATATTTTGCATTTATCATCCCGTTTTTCCTGAACATCGATTAAATTATGTAATTTAAATCAACAACAACAGCTGGTAAAATGCAGACTAATTATTTGCCCATAGTTTTATAAGTATGTGCATATGAATGTATGTTTATTACACGAGTACTAGCTCGTGTTCAGCAGCACACATATTTATAAATATAAAGTATGTGTACTTATGCACATGACCACACATATTTGCATACAATTGTGTACGTTTGTTTATAACATATGTACATATATAAGTATGTTAATTTTCAGTAATTGAAGAACATTTAGTTTTAACATCAGCAGGTAAAAGGCAGTGGCAGCGCGGAGGAAGGGTAATTTTCACACTACCGATAGAATCCCAACCGCACTCTCCATTGGATGACGACCCCTTCGACGTTTGCACGCCCTCATTTTGGCAACCTTGTGAATTTTTGCGGTTCTATGCAAATTAACTTAAATGTCAACGTTGGAAAATTTTCAACGACAAACGCTGAATTCAGAGCTAACGAAATGTCAAAAATGGGGTATTCAAAAGGCAGCATCTAAATGGTTACAAAAAATGGCGAGGAAAGTGAGCAGATAGCAAGAGTGAATAAGAGAGTGAGAAAGAAATAGAGTGGAGGAATACACACGCATAAAAAGACAAACTGCAAACGTCAACCAATTTTTTTTTTAACTTTACATCGACTGAAACTCGGTGACAATGATGTTAACTAGAGTGTGAAAACTATGATTGGCTGTCAGGCTGTCAGAGATACATACGAGACTGAAGCAAGAGTGATGAGAGGTGGCCGACGTTGTCGTTGTCATTGTCAACAGCGGATAAATGGGAAAGGGGCTTAAGTGAGGGGAATGCCACTCATGAGCCATTGCCTGCAAAGTGCTCTATGATTTATACTGTATTTGCCTGCATTGCATTCCGCATGCAATGTGGGCAACAGACTGAATGCATTGCTCTTTAGGCGTACGAACATGCATATATAGAAGTCTTTCTCATTCGCTTTTAGTTTTGCATTCACATGTGTCATCTGTTGCCCGCCAACAACTAGAGGTAATTCTCAGCACTACTACACTAGATAGTTTATTTATTCGAAGCTAGAGGAAACTCTTACTATTAGTTAACCAACATTGATAAAATGCTTTAGATTTTAAAATTTAAATGAATAAATCTATAAATCAAATAGTTAATTAAGTTAATTAAAACTACAACCTAGATGATGCAGTCATATCAGTGCTGCTATTCTACAAGGTTTTGTCCAAAGAAATAAAATAATTGTTATTAGCTCAATTACATATATGTACATTGTACATACAAGTATAATATAAAATAAACATTTTCAGTCAAATATTTATACCATAACGTACCACAAAGCATATAACGAAATGTAGTTTTGCTTAACGATTTTAAATTTTGTTGAAATTATTCTGTAAACTTGGTAGAACATATTTCATTAATTTAAAAAAGTTTTTTTTTCGCTGTAATACTCTTTGTGATTTTCGTATTTAATAATAAATTTAATAATTAATTGGCGACTACAGACATTGATTCTGTCTTTAAATATATTTCCTAAATTTTTAAATATATTTATAACAAGTAAGAAAGCTACAGTCGAGTGTGCTGAACTGTGAGATATCCGCCACATATTTTGCACAAAAGCAAAACAGCGCGGTAATATTCTTAAAATATATCAAAATAATATAATGCAAAAATATGAAAAAATGCACATAACATAATGCAATATTTTGTTTATTTATTTCTACATTAATATACCATATAGTGCACAAAATAGCAGATTGTCAGCCAAAACAACTAAGACTTCTAGTAACTAGGTGTTTTTGCTCATACAAAAGTCTTTCTTTAATACCTTCGACAATTTTTATCTGATCGCAACCAAATTTTCAGGAATAAAAAATTCGGGACCGTAGCTTTAAAATTAGGCTTGTTCTTTGAGCTTTGTCAATTTGTAGAAGCGGAAATGAACGTGGAAAAAATTTGAAACTAACTTGATCTACCTGCAAACAGAACAAGGCCTGTCGAAAAAATATCTTGTCTCTAATAGGATCTAGGATCGAAATTGAAAGGTATTCCAGATTAAATTTTATCTTTTTTATATACTATATGTATATTATTGGGACAGACACACTCTTTAGCCTTGAGAAAGCAGTAAAAGAAAAATAATAAACTTAAATAATTGTTGTTGCTTTTTCATTGTAGCGTCGCGAAATAAACTAATGTAAGTACGTGTTCATTGTTGTTTTAGCAATCGAGATATGATATTCAAAAGATCATCGGACTCATATCTTCGATAAATATTTCAATCACAGAACTTTGTTAATGCGACAGCTGATAATATACCCACCAAAGCTACGTTCATAATTCTTTATAATGATTCTTTGAAATAAATTAGTGACTAAATATACTTAGGTTAAAAAACATAGCCTTATTGTAGGATCGAATGATGTGTATTGTGTAAAAATTTGTCGATTAAGTGAATGAGTTAGTCAGCATAAACGAATGTAAAGACTATATTCGAATGCACCCGTAACAATGTCGATATATGTACATATAACCACAATTTATTTTTTAAAATGCAGATTTATTACAGATTAATAATGACTGATATATAAAGAAAATTTAGAAAGTGGCGTATATAGCAAAAAAATAATGTAAGGCCGTTTTATCAATGTGCATTAGTCCGGGTACTGTAACAGGGTCTTAAGGTATTTGAGCCAGATTCAGTTCTTCACATTTAGTTACGGCCGGCCAAGCAGTTGCTCACATCGCGTTGATTACGGCAGATCCTTAATTCGCTGTCAAACCATTGGCCACCGGGACATACCTGATGTCTGACACGGTTATTGCGGCAAACGTAGAAGCGGCGACAATGTCTGGAATTTGTAAAAATGGTTCCATCTTCGAGACCCTGACAGTCGCGAAGTGAGACTAAAGCCTCTGCTGGGCTATTGACGACCCGGTTTACAATTTTTTCATTAATCAACGTTCTGCTACTTTCGGTTGTAGCGCAGGTTGTTGTTGAGGCAGTGCAAGGTTCCTCAGTTGTCGTACAGGGTGCTGTTGTGGTAGTGCAGGGTGCTTCAGTAGTTGTAGTACAAGGAGCTTTTGTTGTAATTGATTTTGTGCATGGTTCCTCAGTTGTCGTAGATAATGTTGTTGTGGTACAGGGTGCTTCAGTAGTTTTAGTACAAGGAGCTTTTGTAGTGGTTGTTGTCGTGCAGGGTGTCGTCGTAGTTGTTGTAGTTGAAGTAGTGGTTGTTTTTGTTGTGGTAGTTTTTGTTGTGGTAGTTTTTGTTGTGGTAGTTTTCGTAGTAGTTGTGGTTGTTGTTGTTGTAGTCGTAGTGGTTGTTATCGTGCAGGGTGCTTCAGTAGTTGTAGTACAAGGAGCTTTTGTAGTGGTTGTTGTCGTGCAGGGTGTCGTCGTAGTTGTTGTAGTTGAAGTAGTGGTTGTTTTTGTTGTGGTAGTTTTTGTTGTGGTAGTTTTTGTTGTGGTAGTTTTCGTAGTAGTTGTGGTTGTTGTTGTTGTAGTCGTAGTGGTTGTTGTCGTGCAGGGTGCTTCAGTAGTTGTAGTACAAGGAGCTTTTGTAGTGGTTGTTGTCGTGCAGGGTGTTGTCGTAGTTGTAGTTGTGGTTGTGGTTGTTGTTGTAGTAGTTGTGGTTGTGGTTGTTGTCGTAGTCGTAGTTGTTGTAGTAGTTGTGGTTGTTGTTGTCGTAGTAGATGTGGTTGTCGTTGTCGTAGTGGTTGTTGTCGTGCAGGGTGTTGTCGTAGTTGTAGTAGTGGTTGTTGTTGTTGTGGTAGTTGTTGTCGTAGTTGTTGTAGTTGTAGTTGTAGTTGTGGTAGTTGTCGTTGTGGTTGTTGTTGTCGTAGAAGTTGTGGTTGTCGTTGTGGTTGTTGTAGTTGTTGTGGTAGTTGTCGTGCAGGGTGTTGTCGTAGTTGTAGTTGTCGTTGTGGTTGTGGTTGTTGTCGTAGTTGTTGTAGTAGTTGTGGTTGTGGTTGTTGTCGTAGTTGTTGTAGTAGTTGTAGTAGTTGTAGTTGTTGTTGTTGTCGTAGTAGTTGTAGTTGTCGTCGTAGTTGTTGTCGTAGTCGTTGTGGTTGTTGTAGTGGTTGTCGTGGTGGTTGTGGTTGTCGTAGTCGTAGTGGTTGTTGTCGTGCAGGGTGTTGTCGTAGTTGTAGTTGTCGTTGTGGTTGTTGTCGTAGTTGTTGTAGTAGTTGTGGTTGTGGTTGTTGTCGTAGTTGTTGTAGTAGTTGTAGTAGTTGTTGTAGTTGTAGTTGTTGTAGTTGTTGTTGTTGTCGTAGTAGTTGTAGTTGTCGTCGTAGTTGTTGTCGTAGTCGTTGTGGTTGTTGTAGTGGTTGTCGTGGTGGTTGTGGTTGTCGTAGTCGTAGTGGTTGTTGTCGTGCAGGGTGTTGTCGTAGTTGTAGTTGTCGTTGTGGTTGTGGTTGTTGTCGTAGTTGTTGTAGTAGTTGTGGTTGTGGTTGTGGTTGTTGTCGTAGTTGTTGTAGTAGTTGTAGTAGTTGTAGTTGTTGTAGTTGTTGTAGTTGTTGTAGTTGTTGTTGTTGTCGTAGTAGTTGTAGTTGTCGTCGTAGTTGTTGTCGTAGTCGTTGTGGTTGTTGTAGTGGTTGTCGTGGTGGTTGTGGTTGTCGTAGTCGTAGTGGTTGTTGTCGTGCAGGGTGTTGTCGTAGTTGTAGTTGTCGTTGTGGTTGTGGTTGTTGTCGTAGTTGTTGTAGTAGTTGTGGTTGTGGTTGTTGTCGTAGTTGTTGTAGTAGTTGTAGTAGTTGTAGTAGTTGTAGTTGTTGTTGTTGTCGTAGTAGTTGTAGTTGTCGTCGTAGTTGTTGTCGTAGTCGTTGTGGTTGTTGTAGTGGTAGTTGTAGTTGTGGTTGTGGTAGTTGTTGTAGTGGTAGTTGTAGTTGTGGTTGTAGTTGTAGTTGTGGTTGTTGTCGTCGTAGTTGTGGTTGTTGTCGTCGTAGTTGTTGTTGTTGTCGTCGTAGTTGTAGTTGTTGTGGTAGTTGTCGTTGTCGTAGTGGTTGTAGTTGTTGTAGTAGTTGTCGTTGTGGTGGTTGTGGTGGTTGTCGAGCAGGGTGTTGTCGTAGTTGTAGTTGTGTCTGTGGATTCAGTTGTTGGTTTTGAAGGCGGATATCCTGAAGCTGTCGTTGTATCAGGTAGCGGACTTAATGTTGTTGGTTTTGAAGGCGGATATCCTGAAGCTGTCTTTGTACAAGGTAGCGGACTTGATGTCGTTGGCTTATTGCAGGGAGGTTTTGGGGTAGTGTCGCATGGAATTTTGCCTCCTGAAATTCCATGGTGAGGATCACTATCTTGTATTGAAATGATAGCTGCACTGCGATCACCATTGTGACACTCAACTAGGGTGGGCAAGTTGCATATCTGAGTCCTAGGATCAAAGAACAAGCCATGACCGCACTCTCTTCTTAGAGCACGTCCGCGAAGGCAAATGTAATAGCTGGAACAGCTAATGGGATCCGCAAAGGAAAGACCATTGATCTGATCTGAACACTCAGGCTGATGAGCCTGGCTGCTTGCAGTCAGAGCAGACAGAGCAATCACGAACGTGAGCACCAACAAGTTGTCTATAAGTTGCAAAGAGAAACAACACTCATAAGAATTGATCAAAGTAATAATATTATAAAGAATTAACTAAAAGACTTACAAATTTTCATTGTTATAAATAATCCTTCACTTTGTTTTCGCCGTTTCAAGTATGAATTTACTTCTCCACTGTGCAATAACCTGATGCGCTTCAGCACTTTTATAGTCCCCAGGTATATTCTTATCGCCAATAATTACACAAGAACTCCTCAAACACTTGAGACAAACACGGTTGTTACAGCCATGTGTCGGAAGCAACATGTGAAATGCATGAGAGCCATTAGTAAATTGACTTATTTTGATGATAATATTCTTCAAGATTGTGTAATACCAAAATGTAAAATCTTTTTAAGAGATCGCATGGGATCTGCAAATCACAATTGCGGTCGTAAATTTATGTTCAATACGCCCAAATCTCTTAGCTTAAACCAATTAATTCAAGCATTAAAAATAATTTATTTGTTTGTTTCCTGCTCATAAAATAAGCTGAACATTTTTCTTTCCATTCGACAGACGTTCAGATACTCCTCCAACACTTGCGGTCAACAAATGAATGAATATTTAACCAACTTGTGCACAATTCATGAGAATTGTTTGAATATTTTAGCTGCCACGTTGGGTCCAAAACAGTGCGCTGCAAAAGTGTCTACCCTTGTGGCAATTCAGTCATGTGGCTCCAAAGACTATTTATATCTATATATACGAGTATATAGGATATACTGTTGTAATTTTGATTTTTATTTTATTATTATTATTTTTTTTGTATGCATATTAGTCAATCAATATTAATATTGACTGAAATAAAAATTTCAGAATTAAGTAGGTAACATTTAAATTGCATTTTCAGTTACTTTCATGTTTTTTATCTGCAATCCAGTACCTACCTGTTATTTATTGCGTTATGAGGAAGAAATTAATTCATCGAACAACCCACCTCTCTTCTTACCTTACCTACTTACAATAATGTTAAACTACTAATTAAATTCCTAGACATCAACAAATTATTAAACAACATATAAATTAACTGTC
Source organism: Drosophila albomicans (assembly GCF_009650485.2). Lineage (NCBI taxonomy): Eukaryota > Metazoa > Arthropoda > Insecta > Diptera > Drosophilidae > Drosophila > Drosophila albomicans. Next base: position 5,020,610 of record NC_047631.2, read on the forward strand.
GAGTCGATGGCCTTAGTTGCTAGCACTCCCTTTCTTTTAGTTATTATATTATTCTGTATAATAATTAACTTGTAAATAAATAAATAAATAATTCATCGAAGAAAATGCCTTTTATTTATTTATAATCACTTACGATAATGTCTTAAGACTTATTGCAAATATCATTTAATTTGCTTAATATTTATTATTTTCATGTATGTTGTTATTTATTTGTAAAACTTAAATGGAAAACTCTAGCGAGAAGTTGCGCTTTAAATATCTCTTAGTCTTTAATACTTGTTAAGACTTTCAATTGTAGTTTCGATTTTCTCGTGAGTATTAATATATTGTTGCTGTATAAGGAACCCTTCAGCCTAGATTTCGATTCACGTATTTACACAGTTCCCGCGGAGAATCAGTTATTAAACAATTATTAATTTATTGTTTACACATATGCAGAATTCTAATTCAATTATTTATATGCTAAGTATGGTGAGCATACGCTCAAGTTTGTCGATATTTACAATCAATGCGAAGAAATAAAGAGAGTTAATCGGTTCAACATTCAATATTTAAAAAATTAAAATAATATATTCACTTCAAATCAATATAACCTGTATGTTTTTCTTTTAAAATAGTCTTCTAACCCGCATTTAGTATTAATAATTTCAATAAAAATGTGAAATATTTTGTGTTGCACCTCTTTTGTTAGTTGAGGTTGGTTATTAGTTTGCTAAACTTTCAAACAAATAAATCATTTGTTGCACATTGGGTTTTGGGTTTTGTGTTACTTACGAGTGTACGCGTATGATCATTTAAAATTTACTGTAAACTCTTTAATTTCGCTTGCTTGCTTTTTCTATTTGATTTAGATCTTGTTATATAATGTCTTTATGATTTTTGTTATAAAAAATTTTATTTATAGTGAACCATTTTGCATTGTTCTTGGTAATTGGACTTATTATTTAAATTATACAACCATTAACTTATGTGCATACTCTTAAGGTTTTTTTTTTTAAATGAATGTACAGTTTCAAATGAATGATTATTTACACAACTCTGAAATAACCAAATTAAATAAAAACTAACTTCAATTTCGTTACAAAAAATGCTTAACGATTTGATTATTGTTCACAATGTGTATACACATACAATTGCTGTATCTATAAGCAATGACTATAGTATTATTATAAAGTATTATGGCATTTGAGGAGATCATAAATGTATTCGTGCTTCTGGATATATTCGAAAATGCGAACATGCATCTGAATGGGTTTAAGACCCTAAGCATGGTCTAAACTCAACCGCTCACATTTCAATTGTGAATCCTTGTTGTTGTCCCACTGGTGTGCTGGTGTGCTTTTGTGCTGGTATTGAGATTGGTAAGAGTGCTACTCAAGTTTTGTCCTCGGCCACTTTGGTGCCACTAATTGAGCTGCTGACGTGGCCACAGTCACCGCCGCAGCAGCAGCCACCACAACCGCAGTCGAGTCCGAAACGCCGTTGCCTGCGGGTTGTCGTCTGGCTCTGGCTCTGGCTCTGGCCATGGCTCTTGCTTTTGGTCTGCGTCTGTGTGCTGAGCCTGCGGCTGACGTTGTCGCATGCCGTTGTCCTGCCAGTTATCCTTGTTGTTGTTCGTGTTATTGTTGTTTGTGTCGCCGCTGCCTCCTCCAGTGATGGGCGATTGTTGACTTTGTTTCGGCCACGATTGCAGCAAATTGTCACATTCCAAGCGAGCACAAATTTAATAATCCACAAAAGTGTCAAAATCGTTGAGACATTCGGCCAACGTAAATAGCCAGGACATCCAATTAGCGTATTCCAGCTGACACTGGCCGATTTAATAGCCGACGCAGAGTATTCACCTGAGGGCATACAAGAAGTACATACATTTACTATACTATGCATGTTCTGTAGTTTTATGATCAAACTCTCTAATTGGCAATAGCATTTGCCCGCACAATTATGCAGCATAGCACAGCTTAACGTAAACAAATATTCAACAACAACAAGCATATACTCATATTCCAATATATAGCTACCTCACATTCAATTAGGCCGCACATTTCGTGTGACGTAATTTACCACTTTACAATTTTGCAAGCGCTTAGCTGGTCGATTGAATAAATACGGGCGCATCGTAATTAAATATTTTCATTGTAAGTGAATAGCATACACATACAGTAGCCGATAAATAGAACTCAAATAAAGGTCGAAATGAATAATCCAAACACTTTCGTATCGTTAGATATGATGCGAAATCTCAATAACCAATAGTTTAGGTTGAGGGCCTAAATAATTATAACTCTAAGAGGAAACCGTTTTTACCATTTATAATTCCATATTGAAATAATATATAATTTTATTTCAAATTTCATCCCAATTATGACAAAATTGCCTTACATAATCTCATTTCATCAACAGAGGAGAGCAGGTTATGAATTTAAACATAAAACTATTTGAAATAAACCGTATTATAATATATATTAAATTTAGAGGAAACTATGAAATTTATCATTTTTCCATATCATTAATAATAAAAATATTGCACAATCCGTATATTTCGCCCTAAGCCAGCAAAATTGTTCAAAATACCAAAATGAATTTATGCAAATATAATAAAATGTAAATGATAGTAACCAAAAACCGCTGATTAGTTAAATATATACAAATGATTAAGAAATGTTATAAATAATTAAACGTGTCAGACAACACGTGACAACTCGAATTATTTATTCAAAATATATTTAAACATTTTATAGTCGTTGCTACGCTTTTGCATTAAAAAATGCATTAAAGAATGCTGAAGAGAATGGAAAAAAATAAATGCACATAAATAAATGATAAAATCATTAAGTTATTAATAATCATTTGTCATGAGGTAGTCATTGTTATTGGACCTACATTGCAAGTGCTGCTATTTTCCTGCCACCATTGACAATAATAAGTTGTTACATTACAACAACAGTACCCACAGTAACAGGAACAAAACCAACAACGAAAATTGGTTCACCATTGTAATGGTCATTACAATAGCGCCACAGAATGACATTAAGTATATTAACCCTTTGGCACTTATGTAAAAATCCATGTAAAAATATTAAATTTAAAACACTCATCGTGCCGCATAGCGTTGCTGCCACGCGCAGTATTAACGCATTGAATACTCATTAAAAAATATGTCTGTGGGGTATTTAAAACCAATAATTAAATGACGAGGGACCTAAGTGCTGCCTTTTTGTTATATTGTTGTCAAAAATATCTACAAAAAAGAATTGTGAAATTGAATTTTAAATGAAATGAGATTTTCAATGAATGTGTTTGTTTAAATGAATTCAGGGTAGCTCTTAGTCCAATAGTCTTGTGTGTTATATAAAAATTCATTAAAATGCATATTCGCCTGTGCATTTTTATATAAAAACATACACACACACACGCATATACAGCACATACTCGTTCTCCATTTTGCGAGTGCTGTGATTTTCATTATTCGACTTTAACATGTTTTTCTCATTTGCTTGGCTTAAAAAGTGCCACGAATCGCATTTTATCTGCACCAATTAGTCGCATATTAAAATTGCATAAATTGTATGCAATATTTGTCTTATTTTTTACGCTTTTATCTGAACATCACAAATGATTCAATTTTTTTTCGTTATTTAGTGGAAAATTGTGCAACTGGTTTGACTTAAAAAAAGAAATTCATTTATTCAGTTATTTGTATAATGGTTATCAACAACTTTTGTGTACACAGTTCGTAATGAGTTTATTGAAAAGAAAAAAAATTAAATTCTACAGGTCAATAAATTGAAATATGAAGTAAAAAGCATACTTTATTAAGAATTTTTTCCAAAATGTTTTGAATAACTCATTTGGTTGTATGAGTAGGGTATACTGAAGTTGCTCAGTCCTTTTATTATGAAATAATATGGATCTATCATTTCTAATATCGATTACTACGATTTGGATTCAACCAGAATACATTTAAAACCACATTCGAGGCATGTTTTGGGTTGAGTTACCCAAGCTGACATTGGATGGCTTCATGCCATTAAAAGGAAGACAAAAAATCACTTGACATTTGCATTGAAAATAGCCTATTCTTTGTCATCCCATGGCATGTGGAACATTTGTGGCAATCGTCCAATGTCAATGCCAATTTGATTGCCATTATTTTTAGCTGAATTGGGAGAGAATAAACACGTGACAGTTGTCGCGACGAGGCAACATGCCCCAAAATCAAGCCTCATCTGTCCCCATCCCTTGGCATTCTGAATGGGTTGGAACTGCCATGGCTGACACACATCAGGTGTCATCATCACTTAGGTAAAGGGTTGGAAGGTGGCGCATTTACGAGTAAGTAGCTTGCTTCCCATCGCTAACAGGACAAGAGAGCACACGTCAAAGTTGACGTACACTCACAGCAGCAATAACAACAACCACTGCGATGGGTAAATACTAACAGAGAAAGCCAAACGATTTAAATAAACAAACTGCGTGTATTCGACCACATTGACGGTAGAATGCGAGCTGCAGATACATAGATACAAATTTATCTTTGTGCATTGCACTGCTTGACAAACAGCAACAGCAACAGATACATATATTGAATGTGCCTAGCGCCGAGTGAGTCAGTCTGTTTATATGTCGTCATTATCACAACCATCATCATCATCATCATCATCGTGTTGATCGTCATTGTCATCGTCAACGTCATTCTCACTCGTCGTCGTGGACATTGAGCAAATAACGCAATTGTGGACATATCCAGATAACAACAATAAAAGTGCACCCGTTGCTATTGTTGCACTTGTTATTTTCTTTTTACTTGTTACTGTTACTGCAACAGCTTTTGCCTGAGTGGCCATCAGCAATGTACCCAATTGGAAATAAAATAAAAACCCAATATCGCACAATGGAAATTTAATGTAGAACAAATAGCGAACACACAGAAATAAAGCAAAGTCAGATTGAAAGTGAAATAAATCAATTAGTTGAATACCCTGCAAAAAGCACAACATGATTGAAAAATGTATGCTGAAGTCATTAATTGGGGCAACTTGGGATTTCATTAGCCATATTTTAAACTTTGCCCCACTGTACTTAAGCACGCGAATCAAAAGCCAGAAGTGCTGAATGCCAGTGAAATAAAATTCAATTAGGCTAAATGAAAACTTAATTCAATTGGCATGCGATACAAAAACAGTTGGCACTAAGAGCCAACAGCCAACAGCCGACGTCCTCTGAGCCCTCTGAGCCCTGAGTCCTCAATCCCCCTTCCCCACCACAATCCCGACAACCTGTGAGAATTTCCATGTAGTCTTACCATTTAGCACGTGCAGGACGATGGTGCGCGGGGCGCTGTTCGAAGGACTGCACGTATAGTTGCCGGAATCCAGCTTCACCACGGCGGGTATGATGAGCGAAGCCGTCTGCAATGAAAGAAGAGCATTTCGTAAATACATATACATATATGAGTGTATGAGCAATGCGATACTTGAGCTGGCGAGACAGTTGTCAGACATCAGGCGCAACACACATGGCGTATGCGCGACGAATGAACGAAGTATTCGCGGTAGATGCTCTGAAGTGCCGTGCCACACGTTGCGTGGCACAAAAAATTAAAATACGAAATATGCACATACTCGTATAATATGAAAATTATAATTTGACGACGCTGACAATTTTCGTCAGCGTTGCGAAAATTGAATAAAAATGTCCTGGCTTTTGCTCATTTTTTTGCTGCTTCTTCTCTCTAGCTCACACGCTGACTATCTCTTTTTACCGTTCGCATTTACGGCAATTTGCGTAATGAAAATGCGTTTAATGAAAACGCTGAAAGACACTGTGAAGGAGCAGGACGCGGTATAGTGTATGGAGGGATGATAATGATGAGAGACACGCCCACATGTGCGGTAAGCCACTTACCGTTATCTGTTTAATGAAACTGCTGCTTGGCAGCATTGTTGTTGTTTTTGGGCTTGGCGTTGCTTCTTCTTCTGTTGTTGTTGTTGTTGTTGTAGATGTTGCTGCAGAGGCTGTTGTTGCTTTTGTAGTTACGGTGGATGCTACCGGTAGTGTTGTTGCTGCAGTTGTTCCTGTTGGCGGCAACGTCAATATTGCCGACGTGTCAGCAGCAATTGCTGCTGATGCTGCCGCCACTTGAGCTGTGACAATGCCTGATGTTGCAACTGCAGCACCTGCATTTGCTGCCGTTGACATTGTGGCTGCTGAGTATATAGGCGTGCCAGACGTTGGCAACACGTAACCGTATCCGGCCATCGCTATGCCATCACCCACTGCAATGGCATCTAGAATATACGAACGTGTTATGGCCGCTATATCATTTAGCGCCTCTGCTGGCGTCGCAGCCGGCGTTGTACTCGTTATAGACGTTGCTGTTGTTGTTGATGTTGTTGTTGCTGTTGTTGACGTTGACGTTGTCGCTGCCGTTGATGTCGTTGGCGCTTCCGTTGGCAGATCGATGCGCTCAATTTCCGTACGCCAACCACGACGATTATGCAAATAGATTTGCTTCTGATTGTAAAACCAATTAATGAAAAGTGGCGGCTCCAGTGCCTGGCTAATTATGCAGCGCAGTTTCACTTGACTTCCGGCCTTTACGTGGCGCGTCGACTCCCCGATTAACTCGGTTTTAGGTTCTGCAAAAGAGAAGCACAGATAACACACCCATCCACACACACACACTCAATTTAGCGAGTCCTTTACAATCGGGGTAAAATCTCTGCAGCAGCCCCTGATTTATTGGCATTCTCTGTGATTTATTGTTAGGTTGCGGAATATAAAATTTCAGATGTGGAGCTGTATTTAGGTCAAAGTTTCATCGATTGACTACCGTGTGGTATTCTTATAGGAGAAAGCCACTTGTTAAATAATTACAATTGGAAAGCAAAGGAAAAAATGCCAATGGTGCATATTTTCACAAAGCTAATTATTTTCTATATTTATTAAGCTAATTAATGTCTACACTTTTATATTCACTACCCTTTGAACAGAACGGAATTATAACTTTGTGTCCCCTACGAAATATATATAACAGACTGGTATATTTTACAATTTTTGGTATTTAAATTCGGTATATTTTAACGATATTACCGTAGTATTTTACGTCTATTATCTGTCTATCTCACAATCGAACGCACTGAAGCATTCTTACTTCTTTTAAATTAATTAGAATACGAAATTGCGTAGCCCCAAGTATTTTGTATTATTGTAATTACTCACCCACAATTCGGAGATGAACTATTGCACTGGCTTTGGGCTCCGTGGAGACTTGACACTCATAGGTTCCTTCGTCCTTAAGCTGCACATATTTGATCTGCAGCGACCAGCGTTCGGGATTGGGCGAGAAGACCGACTGAAAACGCTGATCCGCAATGAAAGTGGTCTGATCCACGGTGAGAATGTGACCATCTCTCATACGGAGCCACGAAATGGGCTTCTTTACCAGTTGTTTAACCTGGGGAGATGGATGACATATTAATAATAAATTAGTCAATAATCGCCTAACAGCCAGTGTGTCAGTACTTTGTGATGGACTTATTTTAAAATCAATTCAATTACGTGTTCGCAGCCCTCGAGACTAAGTAAATCCCCAGCTGACTAACTGAATGATGTCAGCGAAACTTTTACTGTTCCGTGGCTCCAACACAAAACTTGGCCGCCTACAACAATAAGCCAAACTGAGCCCCACTAGAATGGAGCGTTGTAACAACGAAACGGTAAACAATAACGGCAACAAAATGACGATTCATTTCTGTCAATAATGACAATAATAATTTAGAAGCAATTTTACAAGACAGCCTTCCCTATTGGCTCTCTCCTCCTATCGAGGAGCAGAAAATAATAGACATTGAACACATTCGCTTTATGTGTGTTGTGTAGCATGTAGTTCTTTTATTTTTCATCTGTGTGTGTGTGTAAGAGCATGTGCTCTGTGGGCCACTTGAACAGAGTTCTGTGTGGTACTCATCGTAATTACACTTGACACAATTCATAAACTGCTTTTCATGCTAACAATAGATGACTTTAATAAAATTATTAATTTTAATTGATGGCTGCAGCTTCAATTTTTTTTTTATTGGTATTATTTAAATCGAAAGGATTTTGATTTAACTAAATATCCACATTATCTATTATTTCTATTTGGCAAACCAATATCTACAAAAACTAGATAGAAAATAATGTTAAAATGTTAATATTGACGAATTTATTTTACAGATGGCAAAGAACTGCTGCTGCTGTCTCGTTTTAAATTGCTTTGATTGATAATCAGGTATATTTTATATCTATATAATATCTATATAAATGTAATTTTAAAACTAGAAAATCGATAGTAACATATTTATGATTTCTGAAAAGTTGGACCTTTTGTAGGGTCAAGGGGCTCATGCAAGAGGATCTTAGTTGCTTTGATTTTTAATATGGTATGTTTATCACTTTATGGTATATTTTGAATTCAGTATCGTAGTAATATACTAAATATAGGTTAACTATTTAGTATTTTGTGGTATTCGGTATATTTTAAAATTAATATCGCAGTTTAATTTTAATTAAAATGGGTAGCGTATATCTCACATTCGAATACACTTGACTGTAGCTTTCCAATTTGTTTTTGTACGACAATGGCATATTTGAAGTAAAAAATATCAATACAAAAAAAAGTACAGGAATACTGGACTGCTATGATTTTGTATTTATTCGCTTCTTACTACTTTAAATTTATTTCTATTTATTTTTACAAATATAATCTGAACTAATAAGAAAATAATGTTGAAATATTAATTTTGAAGAATTATTTACTCATTTTAAATTGTATGTAAATGTAAATACGTACAAAACTTTAAGAAAATTGTAAAATTGTAAATGGTAAATTATTGTCAAATCCAGTCTAAACTCAGTGACGCTTTAAATTCCAAACACATTTTGCACACTGTGTGAATTGCTCCCACTGTAATTGGGGGTGTGTCATTGGTGGGTGGCACAGTAACTGGGAGGAGGCTGGCTAAAATGGCGATTGCCAAGTCGAGGAAGGCCGACGCGGTGGCTGTGGCAAATGACAGTCTTTGAGCTGCTGTCATCAACTACATTGTCGGTGTTGGCCATGTCTACGACGTCAAGGACGCAGCTCTTCAAGGGGGCGGTAAGGTTGGACTGAGGTTGGGAAGAAGTCGAGTGGGGCATGTTGCTGAACGATATCATGATTAGATACTATAATCATTTGTGTTTTATGTGCTTGTTGTTTTTCATTGTGGTTGCCGCCCTGCTGCCGTCGCTCATCAAACTAAAAGTGTCTGAGGCACGCACACAAAAGGCGCCTACTAAATTCCCATTCCAGCCCTCACCCAACTGAGACTGTTCCCGTCTCCCAAGCTGAGGCCGACTGTCTGTCTGCCTCAGCCATAATTGCTGGCATTTCCGCTTGGCCCTCTCCTGAAGTTGTTTTCGTTGTTGTTCGTGTTGTTATTATTGTTATTGTTACTGTACGTGCTGTCAAAACTATATGAATATGCCGTCCATAAATGAGAATACTCCCCTCCACCTGCAAGCACTTCTATCCATTCCCTATGCGATACAGTGTAAACGCCACAAAGTTTGTTCAGTACACAACATGAGCAAAAGCAGGGTGTAAATTGTTAATTCGCCTACGCGATTTACTGTGCATAACAACACTAAAGGTTTTTATGGTGTTTTAAGTTGTTTTTTCATCACTTTTTAATATGGTGCTTACAATTGCTTTAGCAAACAAATGATTTCTTTTTCGAAACACGAAAACAATCCTCTTGAAATTGAGTATGCTTTTATATAAAGTAAATCAGTAGTTTATAAAACGAATTTATTCAAACTTCAAACTTTTTAAAAAAAAATATATATATTTGTTTCTTTTTATAAGCGCTCCTTATAAGTTAGAAGGGTATTATAACTTTGAGCCGAAAGGATATGAATGTTACTGGCAAAAGGCAGCATTTCCGACTCCATAAAGTTTATATATACTTGATCAGCCGTTGTTATATTCAGATCAAGTTTGTATTATTTTTTTGCTACACCCATTTCTGCCCCAAAATTCAAACAACAAACGTCAATTGAAATCTAGAGTCACGATTCTTAGTATATACAATAATAAGGCCAGCATTTATCATTTCAGAAATAGTTTTAGGTCTCAAAAAACTTATTTTTTGAACGTAATAGTGTATTGATATACCAAATATAGTACTCTTAAAATTTAGTATTTTTTTGGAATATACATTCGATATACATTAAGCATAATACCTCACTGTTTTGGTTTTGTTGCAAATGGGAAGCGTATATCTCACAGTCAGTCTCACTCGATAGTAGCCTTCTTTTCTTCTTGTTCTTTCTGTATGCATGTTAATACTCAGCTTATTTTAGCCAAATTATATTCAAAACATTATGATAATAAAAGTTCAGTTACAACAAATTTTTATAGCTTATAAAAAAATGTTGTTTGAGTGCTTTTGTTTATCAGCTTTGTAAGTCAACCGTAAAGTTGTATAAAATTTGCAAAAGATTCGTATTTATTTTTTGGTTAAAACTTCAAACTACTTAGTTATGATAATCCAGTGTTTTGGGGAGTTTATTAAATTTTGAGGGCAGCGTTGAAGCTGAGAGTGTCGTACGGTCACAACTGACATGATTATCGAGCTAAGCATCATCATTTTACTCAGTATTAAGAGAAGATGCTTATCCACTCCTTCGAGCGGGCGGACATCGAGACAGACAGGCTGCCAGATAGGCTGTTGGGCAGGCAGCCAAAGAAGCAACCCGTCAACCAGTCAACTAGGCACGCACAGCCCAGCCAAGGACTACGCTGAGAGACAGAAGTGGAGCATGTAAGGGAAGTACTCTACTCTCGAAGCACTTGGGACTACGTGTTGTTGTACTTGCTGCGCTGGGCTGACAAATATTCATGTGGCTTGGCTTCAGGTTGGGAGGCAACCTCAACTGCGCTCGCCATTATCTAATTTAAATTCCTCGCTTAGGGGTCGGTGGTGGTTAGGGTCTTGTGTAAATGGCGCTTAATTTACCAAAACGAAAAAAATTAATGGCCATATTTAGGCATCGAATTTATCAAGATGCTTTCACTGTTTTGCAATTTAAATATTGCTAATTAGTTGCTGCTAAGCTGCATCGTTGCTTGAGCAAATGTTATCATTGCATTAAAGTCAGGCGACTCAAAATGGGCAACAAGCCCACAAAACTCTCCAAGCCAAGTGGCACTTATAGTTCTTCGTTCGAGAACTTGACTGCCGGCTGAAGAGGCCTCTGCTATTGTATTGTGATACCCATATCATGGCTGGCCGTCAGGTTTTTAGTTATTTTCGCTCCTTTTATGTTCCATTTGGTTTTGCTTTGCTGTCGTCAGCAACACAACACAGTACGCAGACAACAAAGTTTGCCCATAACATTTGCGAGCTCTGTCTAAACTTGTTTGTAAATAATTTCTTTTATTTTGCCAATTTTTACACACAACAGTACACCTCAAAGAGCTCCTCAGAGGGGTGTACTCAGCGCCACTTCGCTGGTTACAACTTTTTTTTTTTATATATACACATTTTTTTTGTTTTGTATTTTCATATCTGGGAAAAAGTTTTCGCAGACTTTGCAAAATAACCCAAAATAAGAAAGAGGGGATACAAAAAGCAAAATCGCTTCTGACAAAGAAGAAAAGATGGGGAAAATATCAAGTGCTTGCAGGCAAAATCATTTTGTATATTCCTTTATGTCGATATTCAGTCTATGTGCATACATGTGTTTGTATATAACGCCTACGGAGTGAAATTTATTATTAATTGATTAGGTTTAAGCAGATTGCGGGATAGTCTAAAGTTATGGAGTTTTGCCAGCTGTAAGCGAAATTCAACTAGCTCATAGGATAATCATGGATTAGATATGTTCGAAAGAGAAGTAAATTTTATTGAGTACATTTATTTTTATTTTTGTATACTATGATTTAAAATGTACAATTTTAATATCGAATTTCTGGCGTTATGAGAAAAAGAAAATAAATCTCTTTCTCTCTGTTAGTGATTTAACATTTTGCAGAAGTTTTCGAATTGCGTGTAAACGAAAAGTATTTGTTATTGTTCCTCTTGTTGCGTTATTGTTACAATCGAGTTCATTCAAATAAACAGAAAAGTATTCTTTGGCCTTTCGAGCAGCTGCACGAATCAAAATATTTGTAGATCCTTAGTTTTTCACTCTACTTCGCACAAGGGACGGCGGTGCTTTGAGTAATTTCCTGTTACAACACTAGCAGCGAGTGCGGCAATTATAATGCCAAGAATGATTATTATGCTTATGTTGTGTAATTATAATTGTCATAATGATCATTATGTTGATTTTGACGACGATGCGCCAAGGCAGCGAAGCAGCAGTAACTAAGTTATTAGCGGATGGACTTCAGAGGCTATATCTAACCGACACAGCATTCACAAGCACACAATTGCCGGGGTGCTGCTGCTGCCACACCCAAAACATAGTGTATATATGTGTGTCTTTGTATGTGTGTGTGTGTGTGTGTGTGCGTGTGTGAGAGAGAGTCAGGAGTAGTTTACACTGAGCGCAGCTTGGAGTATTTGGGTCAGCATTTGAGAAGCACCGCCGTTGGCCATGGAACGTGAACTGGCGAAGCTAAGGAGGGAAGGGAGATGCGGCGCTTTTCAGGCGTGGCAGCGGCAATTTCCGGTTTGTTTTCTTTCAGTTCCGACAGGGCCAAACGTAAATTAGTTCAAAGCGCTGCAAATTTGAGCGCCCCACAGCGTTGGCTGCCACTTCCTATCGCAACTTTTCACTCTTGCTTCCCCTCTGAACTGATTGAGCCAAGCAGTCTGCATAATCAGCTGCTTATTATAAATTATCAATGATTATTAGAAAGCAAAAATGCTTTGTCAATATTTTTGTTATTTTTATGCGCAGAAAAAAAATTAAGTGAAAAAGAAAAGAAAAGGAACGGAAAAGGAGAAACAAATTACCTCAGCATTTTCCGTATAAAGTAAACAAAACCGAACAGGGAGCAACTTGATTGGATTCCCGCAAAATCAATCAACTTTTCATTTTGCCTTCTTCAGTTTGGTCAACAATTTAATATTCTATTCAAGCATAATGATCAGGTTTATGCAAGTCATTGAAATAAAAAGAAAAAAAGAGCGATAAAAAAACGGTAAATAAATAATAGAAAATGAAAATTATATTTTGTATAATCTCTTCACTTTGAGAACCCTTCAACTTTCACAAAGTGTGAGCCAGGTATGTACAAAAAAACGTTATTAAACTTAATAATAAAATCTTAAAAATTCGTTAATGAAGATATATATTTAATAAAGATATGTTCTCAAAATATTAGCGAATCTAAAATTTTGATTAACTTTGCGCTTAAAAAGTTGGTATTCATGAGGTTTCTTCGCTCTAGAGCAATGAAAAAATTTGCGTGACAAAGAAAATTTAAGTTTAAATATAATAATTTTTATTAAGGCATATTCTAAAGTAAATAAGCAAAACTCTACTAAAATCAAAGCTCTGATTAACTTTTCGCTCTTTGATATTAATATCTTGTAAGTGTCACATGGTTATTAACGCCTGCTCATTACATCTATTAAGGGCGTTAGGGCTCCTTTTCAAAAGCCAATGCTCATAGAGTCATTGGCAAGTAATGACTTCTTTTGTGTCCCGACACAGAATTTGTGCAACTGCCAAAGTAATCTTACACACAAACACGAGTTGCCCATTCCCTTGCCTCACCACATATAGTAGAGGGGGTTGGAGGGTTGGAGGGTTGGAGGGGGATTTCATTTGGTACACATTATGGACTGTTAATTAAAGGGAATTCGGCTTTTGGATTCGGTTGCCTTACTTACATTGCAGGGCAGATAGGCGTGGGTTCCCGCTTGGCTAATTATTGTTTGGTAATCATCTATTGTTGGCGGTGGCTTCAATGTTGTTCTCGGTGCTGGTCGACGTGTTGTTGTCGTTGCTGCTGTTGATGTTGTTGTAATTGGTGTTGCTGTTGTTGTCTCCTCTGCTACTGTTGCTGGAGCAGCAAATGTTGTTGCCGTCGAATTGTTGCTAAACATGTTGCTGCTACTGCTGCTGCTTGCTACGAACAATGCATTGTTGTTGCTCTGCGTAATTTTGTACTCGTGCTCGTCCAATTTTTGCTGCTCCACGTTTCTATTGCTCATAATAAGATTTGCTTGCAGTGCTGCCGTCACTCCTGGTGCGGAAGCCGGCATTGTGGACACAGTTGTCCATCGCCGCTGAACGCCATTGTTGCTAATGTTATTAATGTTGCTGTGGCTTTCCAAAGGAGCTGCAACTGCACTCAACGAGCTGCTAACATTTCTGTGTATTGCTGTTGCTGTTGCCGTTGTCGTTCTTGCTATTTGCTCGTCATTTGGTTTTGTAATTTGTGTTGTCGCTGAAATTAATGGCTGCGACTTTGCCAATGTCGCGGCTCTCTTTGATTGACTTCTATGAAATGTGTTGTCATTTATTGTGTCGCTCTTTAATATCGACAAAGATTTGGATATCGCCACAGCATCCTCCTCTCTTCCCCTTACTCGTTCCCTCTCCGTTTCCGTTTCGACCATTTCCAGCTCTAGCTCGAGGGAGCCTAAAAGAGAGAACGAAAGAAAACCGAAAGATGCGAGTGCAAATTAATGACTTTGTGTTTTGTTTTCAGCTTTAGCTCGTTGTTTGTCTCTTAAGCGGCTTACATATTTCAACTGCTCTGATCCCATTTATCTAATATGCCAGCAACAATTAAAACGATTTACGGCTCTCTATTTTATTCGCTATCTGTGCGCTTCCGAATTGCACTAGAATTCGAGTACAATTCAATAAATTAATCTACATTCGCACTTTGATGAGACGCCACCTGCTTTCTTCTCACTCCTCACTCCTCTTCATCGTTCTCTATTTGCATGCCCCAGCAATATAACAATTTCGAAATTAATTAGCTAATTACCTTCAAGGGCGCCCAGTAAGTGGACTTTGTATTGTTTTGCATAATTTAAGTGGGAGTGAATTTATTTGAAATTGGTCTGACTTTAAGTCCTGGCGCGCACACCACAAAAGTTGTCCAAACTTTTTCGAGGGTTTTGCTGAACTTGTAATTTACGAAGGAATTCATATTTGCTGAGCGAACAAAAGCATAGACTCTCTAATGATAGACATTAGAGTTTAGTGGCTTTTGTATCGATGCCAATTAAATTTGTTTACTAAAGCAAAAGTCTCAATTATATCATTTGACTTTATATTACATTGCCTTATAAATTGTTAAATGTGCTGTTTGATTGCTTTTAGGGGAACGTCGCTATAGAAATGTGGGAATTTTCTAGAAATTTCTTTAGAATCTTATATAAAACTGCAATGTTATTGTTTTTTAATGTAACAGAAAATATACAATGATATAATAATTTTGTATAATAAGAATTATTTTAAGAATGGAAAAATCTTTAACTAAAATGTACTATTATTTAAACGCAGTTGTAGTAATGCGAAAAAACACTGTAATATTTTTCACACCGTAAGACAGTAATCGATAAAAGTGTTTTATATAAAAGTGGAAGCCACGGGGATAAAATGAACACTAAGAGTCGTTCTAGAACTAATTCGATTTATGAAAAGCAGATTTTCATTTTCCAGGAATAATTAACTTCTCTGAAATTTTAACACTGGCCGATTCCAAGAAAGATTTTTTTCGAGAAACCAAAAATGATCAAATTAGATTGAAACATATTTTAATAGCTACACGAAACAATCTTTTAAACACTTGCAAATTCAAATTAAACTGTAAGATTTAAAGTGTTATTAATATTTTGTAATAACTAGATTATTAATTTAACAATAAATTTAATGCTTGTATAATTGCTATATGTACCCCTTTTAAATATTTTTTCTGAAAAAACGAGGTGTAATAAAATACATGAAATCGGCAATAAATTATGCACCTATAACGCTTGTTAGCAATCGAGAGTTTGGCTGGCGCTGCAACTGCGCTAAATTTGCCAAATTGTTGCTATAAATTTTATACCTATACATCATAACGGGAATGAGAACGAAAAGTAAGAAAAAACGATATAAGAAGACTAAAAAAAACTGAAAACAGAAACTGTGCTATGCTACAGATAAAAGTAGAAGAGTTGTATGCCACATGCATGCTCTGAGATTTTCACTATTTGGCGTTTGCCATTTCCATTTACCACTTGCCATTTCTTCAAATTAATTAATATTGAGTGCAATTTTTAATGTGCTGCAAAGTTCGCAAAAAGTTGGCGAGTAAAGTGCAACATTCAAGGCAAATTACACACACGCCAAAAGTTGAGAATACTCACATCAACTTTACTTTACCCTCGTACCACGCTGCGTATGATCAACATTCGAGCTTCAAGGCATGCACAAGTTTGTGTTAATTAAGTATGGCAACAAGCTGCTCGTACACTAACCAGATTGCCAATAATTGAACTCTGATAAGGCCCAAGCAACCTCTTTACCCAACTGTCTAATCAACCAGGCCAACAAACGGCGGACTTCAAACTCAAGTATCAAGTACGAGGCACTTCAAGTAAATGCAAAACTCGGCGGCGGCTTTTTACGACTCCGCACATCAAGTGTTCATGTTTGTGAATGTTCGAGTATGTGTGTGTATGTGTGCGATCCATATTATCATGTTTTATGTTTATGCTTCCTGTACGTGCAATAAAGATAAAGCGATTCCGTATAAAAACTTTTTAATTGCCTGCACTAATGATGCACTGCAACAACTTGATCATAATTATAATTAAGTTACCACAGCCGCAGAGCACACAATTGGCGAAGCTCGCTAAATCGTCATAAAATAAATAAATTCAACAAATTACCAGCCTTAACTTTCGTACCAAATCCTTTATCGGCATGTTTTAATTATGAATTAAATGAGAAGCATGAATGTTGAATATTTTATTTTTTAAATTAAATCCTTAAGGCTTATTATAAACTGAATTGATATTAAATAATATTAGTTAAACTTTAATTTTAAATTGGCTGAAAAATTGAATGCTACTCTGTATAAGTACAATTTTTTTTTTTTTTTTAATTCTAATTAAATTTTCCTTTTTTAATATCTCTAAATTCTTTTTAATTAATCGATCAAAGCATAATCAACCCTATGATTAGAATTACATCATTTAATGACCGCTTTGTCCCATTGTGCAATATACATCCCAACTCATTAACCACAAGAAAGTGGAGCTCCCATCAGCTGTCGTCTGTGTCTGTGAGTTCATGGCATAAAAGCGAAACATGAACATGCGCTAGCCATGAGAGGTAGATGGAGGGGACAAAGGAATGCGAAACGACGAAAGAACAAATCAAAACAGCGTAAAAAGAAGAGTGCAATAAAACAAGCGAATTACTCGAAAGAGACGCGCAGCGCGCAAAAAGAAAACAGAATAATAAAGAAGTGGAATATTAAGGAAAATATCACTTTAGACGGCGACAACAGCAGCCGCAGCCTTAAAGTATGCTACGAAAATTTGCTTAATCTCTGCACACCAAAACAGAGCCAAGTAACAAACTAAAAAGTTGTAAAAAGACGCTCGCACACAAACTCACGCACACACATATTCTCAGAATACACGCAAATTGTGCACAAAGTAAAATATAAAAAGATAAAATGATGGCCCCAGTTGCCGACGGAGGCACAGCTCATCTCTTCCCTATTTCTTTCCCTCTCTGCCTTTTTCTCGCTCTTTCAGTTACTTTGGCTTCTTCGTGGCAGGCAGTACTTGGCTCATTGGTGGCACAAACTTGCGTAATGAGGCTCAACCAAGTGGCAAAGGCGACTCGATGACTCCCCGACTGCGACTGGGATTGGGGAATAAAATGAGTTTTTAGTCTCATCATGCAGCATTTCATCGAGTTTACTACTGAAAGCATTTTATAAATGTAACCGAGGCACATACAAACTTACATACACACACTCACTTACAGCACCAACTCTCCCGCCCATCTATCCATGCATTAAAGTGTACACTAAAATTAACCAGCTAAGCCCCGTGGGCATTTTAGTAGCAAGTATACCAATAAAACCGTCTAACAGACGCACTCATAAGTAGTACAGAGTACTCGACTACATACATATTTCATTAGCCTACACTTGGCGAAAAGTTTGTAAGTCGCGTTGGCAATGCAAAACTTTAGATTGGCGTGAAAATTTCCTTAGGGAAACTGTCAAATTCAAGTAAAGTTCACATGAAATACACACTTGTACTAGCTTATCACCTTGAGTATGAGTACATCTTTAGATAGTCCCGCTATACTCTGAACTTGAATAACACCTTTTAAAATTATTTTAATTTTTAATGCTTAAATTTTGATAATACTCCTATAAAAATTAATAATTATCCAGTAATATATATAAGTGAATTTTATTATTCGCTTAAACGGACAATCGATTTGGTCGATTACTCTCTTCCTAAACAAAATCTATTGCAAAATGAGTAAAGTTCATATAAACACATGACATATTTATGAGTATAGTTTAATATATTTTTAATTTTAATCACAATTTTTATATTTATTTTAAGTGTTTAGAATTACCAGAAATGAAAATAATATTCAATAAGATAGCCAAATGCTGAAATATAAATTTTATACCTATACATCATAACGGGAAGTGAATTTTATTATTCGCTTAACCGGCCAATCGATTTGGTCGATTACTCTCTTCCTAAACAAAATCTATTGCAAAATGAGTAAAGTTCATATCAACACATGACATATTTATGAGTATAGTTTAAGATATTTTTAGTTTTAATCAAATTTTTATATTTATTTTAAGTGTTTAGATTTACCAGAAATGAAAATAATATTCAATAAGATAGTCAAATGCTGAAATATAATATAATAAGTGCATAAAATAATATATATCGAATCGCATTCATTCGTAAGGATGTTCCATTTTTATATTGGAATTTTCTTTATCTGATTAAATTTTCAATTGAAAAAGGATTACCGTTCACATGAATATCATTCATACACCAAGTGATAAACTTAAAGTATACGATTTAAGATACTTTTAATTTCAATAACACATTTATATTTATTTTGATTGATTAAATTCAGCATCAAAAAAAATTATCTTTTTATAGTTGATAGTTAATAAGAAGAGCACCAAATAAAATTCGACTATACACATGATTGTGAATTGTTGAAGTTTTTCCATTGCTATTGCGACCTCGTTTTAAATCAAAGATTATAGTTTATTTGGGTTTTCAATGTATGAAACACTTGATTTAGTGCTTCGAACCCAAAGAAGAGTCAGAACATAAGAGTGTAGCTCATATTCTTTGCTCTTTCAAGCCTAATTTCCGCTTCAATTCATTGTGGAGCTGTTGAATCACTTTGTTTTCTTTGTGTGTAAGCGTCCCATGGAGCCGGACTGATGTTGCCTCTTTATCGTTATGTCCGTCCCGCTGACAACAATTCGACACTTTTCCTAATTATGATGGGCATGTTGTTCAGATGATGATGAAAATTGGCTCACGCTCCGGAGTGTCTGGAGTGCGGAGTGCGGACGATGGTCATGTAATCTCAACGCAACACCACAGAGCCGGACACTCTCATCAAATGCCCGTCGTGATGGTGCTAATAATGACAACGCCATCAGCTTCCAGCTCCCAGCTCCTAGCCTTCAGACTGTCTGCAGGAGGAGCCTCATCATGCCAGTAATTTGTGTAATAATTGTGCCTAAGCGTTTAAGTCAAGCATGCCAGTTGAGTTGGGTGGCTAACCAGTGGCATCTCGCGGGATCTGACAAGCTGAATGAAGCCGGGAGGAATGCGAGGAAATGGGAATAGAGTGGGCCGCGCTACCAGCCACCAGAGACAAGGCAGTCGAAAAGCCAAACAAAACAACAATGAAGAAGCGGCAGCCAAATGCCTGTGGCCGTGGGAAAGTGAATGAGTTAGTTACTGGGAAAACGCCCGCCCCGGACGGGTCGTCGCTTTAGCTCAACGTTGGACCCTGTGTGGAGCCACCCATTCTCGCCCCAGGGATCGGGTGGCGTAAGTCAGTTTGTTACAAAAATTCAATGGTGCTCGACTTGCTGCAGAATTTGATTAAACAAAAGTAAAAGTTTTCAACTTGAGCGCCGAGCAGCAGCCACTTTATACCGTTGCGCTTTGTTGTTTTGATTGTTCGACTTGGTCGCATTTTTTAGCAGTTCTGTTCGGTATTTTTTTTTTTTGTTCTTGTTTGTACAATTGTATTCGGAACTGAAGCTCTTTATCCTCCACTTTCATGGGCAACAATCTCAAAATATATAATAAAAATACAACAAATTTAGATCGTCGCATAGGAAAAGAGAGAGAGAGAAAGGAAGTTGACTCAATCCACGTTTTTATTTTGGCTAAAAGTCAATTTTGCCATCTCTTAACACAATTTACGAGTAAGTTGCCTGGCCACGCCCATGCCCAGTGACCCTGAACCGCCCCCAAATTGCAAACATATTGCAGCAGTTTTTCATCTCCATCAACGATTTTGTTTTATGTATTTTTTTTTTTTGTTTTTAGCAAAGTGCCCAAGCGTTTGATCGAACATTTTTCATTGATGGCAAATTGTTGAGAGTCACTTTTTGTTGCGCAATTCTTCAATTTGCCCCTTTTCATATTCCCATTATAATTTTAATTACCTATTTTTGCATTTTGTTCTTTTGTCTTTTTTGTTTCGGCATTACATTTCAAGTGCTCTACACTTTTTCAAGCTTTGTTCAAATTTGATTTTTGTGTGCAACTTTTAGATTTTTTGTTTAAATGTGCTTTCAAAATGGCAACTCAACTTTTCCTCATTTACTTGATTCGTTACACAAACAAAGCAAACTGTAATTAAGGTTTTCCACCTCATTATAAATCGTTGTATTTCAGACCAAGAGGAAGGTACTCTAATTGTAATTATGTCTAATAATTCAAAAAAAACCATATTATAGTTTCGGTTACACTATTACATATTGGTTTTTGGATACATGAAATTATAAATTATATTGCTTAACACAATTTTCATATACGCCCCAGAAACTTTATACCAATTATCTCGATGGACACGCTCCAGCAGCAGCTGCCAATGTTCCTATATTATTTTTTTTTTTAATATTGCGCGATTTTTCATATGCTTAGCTTGGCACAAATAGAAAAAGATAAAGTTATAAATAGCGTAAAATGCTCTAGCAGGTAAGTAATATGAACCAAAGCTTGTCTGATAAAATATGCAAAAAGGCGGCGCTCCACAGAAAATACCTCGAACCCAAACCCCACTCTTGTCCGCAAAATGCTTTTAAACCAATGCCTCACTCCCCAATCCGCAAATCAAATTATTTCTATTTGGAAAGAAGAAATAACGGCGAGGGGTTAGTAAAAGAGAAGAGCACAATTTGATATGCAGCAAATGTAGCCAAAATCTGATCTAATATTATGCATAAAAAAGCATGAAAACATAAAAAAATGAAACTTACCCGGCAGACCGAAGAGCATAGAGATGAGCAGGAGACTGATCAATCCAGGCTGGGGGCGCATGTTGCCAAGGCTATATTAAAAATGCCAGGCAAATTAAAAATCCTTGCTTAGCGCTTCGTCCACGTCGCTCTGGTCGTCTCTGGTCGCCTCGTCTGCTGCCAGAAAATCCGCTTAACTGGGTCACATGCGCGGTGTGGCCAGAATTTAGCGAGTGCCAGAAGCCAGACTTTGCCGCATGCAGCTGTGGGCAATGCGCAAAGTGGCTTCGACTACTTATAACTAATATTGATAACTCCTTGATGCTGATTATGTATTTTAGTTGAATAAGTTTTCAACTTCAATTCGATAGTTCCTTATGCCTAATATGTAAAACTAAACGAAGGATTTCAGTTTGTTTTGAAATTAGTTGCAAAGCAAAGATTAGCATATTTGAATGTTCAGCACTTGCCAATTGCCAAAGCAACTACAACAATAGCAACCATTGCCTCTGGTAGGCAGAAGAGCACAAGAACGAGATCAACAACACGTGGCCACTTTTCGAAAAATTCCCACAATGCGCTGAAGCAAATGCTTCCATCTTTTAGCCTTTGTGAGCTGCCGAGTTATTTTATGGCTACGTTTTGCGCAAAATCCCATTTTGATATGTTTGTGTGAGTTCACTTTAAGTTATGTGAGCGGTAAGACTAGTTACAACACTGTTCCGCAAATCGAAACCGTCTGAATAAAGTGAATGCAAGATTGTTAGATAGAGCAAATTTATTGCACCTTCCATTTACCTCGCTTAACGACCTGAGACAAAAAATAGGCCGACATTTTTTTTTTTTTGTGTTTTAGTGCTGTTAAAGAATGTTAAGTGAACGTGGTGTAAGTCGAGGTCGTGGTAAAGCAATGCAGGAAATTATTTGTTATCTATTCTTGAATACTTTGCAAATAGTTAGAATAATGTGACGAATTTATTTTAATTTTACAATATGGAGATGAAAAAGTATAAAAATAACAAAAACGCAATGAACACTAACTGTGATATAATCAGCAATTGCTTTGGTTTTTAACTCTTCTCTCATAAAAACATTTTACAGAAAGCTCCGAAAAGTATGCTACAAAAAGTACGAAAAAGGCGAAATTGTGAAGAGAAAGATTTGCAAACCACATAATCACATCTGTGTAGGTTTGCATGCAAGCAACTGTGCTTTTGCTTGTGTGTGAGGTTGCCTGTGTGCTTTGTTGTGTGCATGTGGGCGTTGTGGAGCATTCCGTTTGGTTGCTGCTGTTACCTCATCTTTCTTTTACGCTCGAGACTATTTGGCATTAACGAAATTTATTTATGCGGGTGTTTAGTCGGGCGTAAAAGGTGTACATATGGCCAGCAAGCACGCCCATTTACTTACATACTACTGCCACACATGCACACACCCGCACACACACACACCTACTCACACAAAGACATTGAGGCCAAAACTTAGCAATGCACGACACGCGCTTAAGAATTGAAAGGATTTCATGATGCTTTGTTGGGATAGGTGTAGCTTCGGCATCGGCAACAACAACGGCATCGACATCGACTGCCAGACGGCTCATCGAAATCTGTCTTTGTGGCTTGGGGAGCAAGGACAAGTGGGAGAACTGAAGGTTTGTTTTGTTTTTGAGTTGTGTAGGGAATAATGATTTAAATGCTGTTTGGTTTGGTCTTAGCCTTTTGTTTTTTGGGGCCGAGCGCATTGCGAAATGGCAATGGGAATGGAAGCAAGGAAATCGGTTTGAGAAATTCCAGAATACCATACATAAGTAATGGCAAACGGGTAGCCTAATGGTTGGGATTGCTGCTGGGTCAATGAAGCGTTAACGCAAATGTTAAACAAATGTAATGTTCTGGACGAATGAATTGTATGCATTAAGGAGCCGACCGTGATGCTAGCATAGCTTCAGTTGTTGTCTCGTCATTGATGTTGTTGTTGTTGTTACAGATGATAACGTAAATAATACTAAATTGATTGCACAAACAAAACAGCAGCGGAAGTGTAAATGATTTAACACAATTCCCGTTTCTGTGTTTTCTATATGCCTTCTTCAACTTGGCTTCTGCTTTATGTCCTTTACTTTCTATGACGACGCTTCCCTTGTTGTTGCTGTTGCTGTTGCTATTGCTGTTACTATTGGTGTAGCTGTTATGGCTGTTGCTACTGCTGTTCCTATTGTTGTTGCTGTTGGTATTGCGGCAAAGCAAACAACTGACGGCGGAAGACAAAATTTGTTCGCCGACGAACCGGAAACAGTATTTTTGCGTCTTGTAATTCAGTTTTGTATTGCTACAATTTATTTGTTTATTTATTTTATTATTTTGCCGTTATGTTTCTATTATTATTATTGATATTAAATATGTGGCATTTGCAGATTTATTTATATTTATAAATACATAATTCATGAAGCTTTGAACATTCGGACAGAGTCTGATTAATCTTACGATACATTTTAAATTTCATATAATTGATTATATTATATTTGAAGTATTTTGAATTAAATACTCTTATCACTTACGCAATTAATTAATTTTTTTAAATTTTAATTACAGCCCTACTAATTTTTTAATCGGTAAATTCAATTTTTTAAAACAGATCAGATTTAGCAATTTTTGAATTTTTTAATAAATTAATAGCTATGATATTACTAATGTGAAATATGTTTTCAGCTGCCAGTAATGATTATTTATAGAAAATCATTTTATAATTTATAAACTACTACATTTATTAGATCTGGGGAAGATTACACAGTTTTTTTTATGAATGTCCATTGAACTGAATTTTTGATTTTAAAATTTATATAAAACCGTTATTAACACAAGAACATATGACAACAGATTCACTTGCTTATCACACCGAATTTTCACTCGATTTATGTCAGACCTTTGACTTTGGCATGCGCCGAGCGATGCACGCGCAACACCGGTTAAAAGGAAACTAAACGAAGCAGCGATGTCACGGTGCTGTTAGGGATGCTGCTCTGTTAATAATAACAGATGTAAGTCTCGGCAGCGAGAGAAAAAGAGAGAGAGAGAAAGACAGCGTGAGAGAGTAAAAAAGATTTCACATTACAGATTCTGTCAATGTCAACTAACATTGATGAGCAACTGTTGGCACTCATCTGTTAACTTACATACATAAAACTGCGAGAGAATGAGAGCGCGGGTTAAATTGTATAAGCAAATGCAATTATTGTGATGCTTTTGTTATAAAACATTTATTGAAGCTTTAAGGATAACTTGAAAATAACTCATTAAACAAGAGAGGGAAATGTGCAAATCAGAGATATCTTTGAACAGCCAAGTGTCTGTATCATAATTATCAACGCAATTAATGCCTGCTGAATGCCTGGCAATTTACACGCGAATTATCAAACATATATAAACACTTACAGCGCCATAGCAGTGCGATAACATAATTTCTCATTAACGCCAAGCCGGCAAATTGGGCGACACACTATGGAGCCATTGCTGGCACTCCTGATGCTGTCCGGCACTCCAAAGAATAAAAAATATAGGAAAAGAGGCGAAAAGAAAGCAACAACAGAGCGGGCAAATGTAGGGACAATGACTAAATCTGGGGCACGCAACAAACATTCACAAATAAAAGCAGCATTCAAGTCAAAGCACGGGAATGTATAAACATAATATTCACACACACACACACGCACACAAACTCACAAGCATAAACAGAGCGCACAAAAAGTCAACTGAAAGGAAAACAAAAGGCCAAATTATTATTCAGGCCATAGATGTCACCGCTTAGCGCAGCAAGAGAGAGAGAGAGAAGCAGCGAGAGCGAGTTAGCGAGAGCGTGTGAGAGAGATAGCAGAGGCGGGAGACGAAGTGCGAAGCCTTTCCATAAAATTCAATTTGTCGTGTGCAGCAGCCATGAATATGCCGAACTGCCGAGCTTAAGCTCAAGCTGAAGCTGCAGTTGACACTGGAGCCCACATTTCGCTGTCTCTCAATCTGTCTCCTCAACCCCTTCGACTATCCATCTCCCTGTCTTTCTCTCTCTCCTCCTCGGTTATATTGAAATTGATGTAGTTGGTGTTGTTGTTGTTGTTGTTGTTCTTGTGCTGCTATTGTAGCCACATTGCATGCAGCGGCTTTGGCGTAACATATGCGCGAAATTACTTACGAGGAGCCCTGTCACTGCCAGCATCCTGGAGCTGCATCTGCTGGTACTGAAACCGGTTCTGGTTCTGGTTCGGTTGCATCTGCTGCTGCAGTGCTGCCAGAAGGAAAGCTTGTAAAACAATGGCTGCACAAGACGCACGCAGTTATTAACAGACGCAGACTGACAGCACAGGGAGAGACGGAGGAGTTAAAACAATTTCACACATTAGTGGAAACTGTAAAACACTTGATTTCTTATTTTTGCCGCCACAAGTGAATTTACGAAAATATAAGAAAACAATCATCAGATTATCAGATTGACCACACACAGATTATGTTTTATTTTATTTGCAATCTGATCTAAGACAACAAATAAACTTATTTACTCACTTTGAAAGCGTTGATGGTTTCCAAGCCATTGGGTTGATGAACTCACATATGTACACAAATAAATATAATTGATATGTATGCAGTACAGCAGTTTCCTAGTTATCTGTAAAATACTTTTCTTTATTAATAATTAAAAAAAATAGTTGACAGCACCTTAATGTATGTTATAAATCATTCATGTGGAATATTTCTTCACAATAGCACTCAATTAAGGCGCACTTAAGTGTGAGGCATTTGCGATGCCATTCTTTTTTGCACTGCAGTAGCAATTTTTGCACACCTTTCACTTTTACAAGTCATTAATCACAGCAAAATCAAGGTGGAACAAAAATAAAATTAAAAACGTGTAAAGATACGTGCAAGATAAAAGAATGTCCGCTTAAATGGGTCAAATCAGTTAATGCGATTAAATTGGACAAACGCTTTTGTGATTACTGATATAATCAAATGAAATTCGAAAGCAGACTTTGCTAGGGGCCAAAAAGACTCCAACAAATAGACCGAATAAAAGAAAAATGAGCCAGTCAGTCATTAAGCAAAAAGCACGAAAAAAGCACAGAATAAAGTTGCAAGCGAGTTTGACATTTTCTGCACTTTAATTAAGTTTCGGCTTAGCGAACAAAGTCAGCAGCTGCAACGGCAAAGAGGATATTACGTATACGTACGACTAACAGCTGCAGTTCGGTTTAGGGCCAACGCAAACAATTCATGTCAATTAATTGTAGCTGGTTCAGACGGTAAAACAAAGCTCAACCTCAACCACAGCGGTGAGCGACATGACGACAACGACTACTATACATAGATTACGATTACCGGGGCAAACAAATGGCCACAGACGGATGAGCAGGCAGCTCGCTAAACCAGAAATTGAAAACTGAAAACAGAGTCTGCAACAATTTGCTGAACAACATGGGCTAATAACTGCCAAATGCAGGGCTGGACTCGAAGTTTGTCCGTTTGTTGTCACAACGACGCTTGAAGGGGGAAGCACACAAACGAGCTGCACGGATAGCAAGAGATTTCGAATGCCGCAAATAAATTTGGGTGAGTTGTCTAAGGACCAGGACATGTGGTAAATCTGTCGAAAATTTTAGCTGTGAGATAAGCGCAATTAATTCCAAATTTATTCGATTCCAACTAGGAAACGACAAGGCTCAACTACAGCTGCACAAACAGTCGATGTTGCTGGTGTCCTCTTTGTTTTTAATGGTCATTGTTGTTCTTATTGTTGTTACATTAGCCGTATGCTCGAAAGACTGCATTAGCCTCAAGTGCAATGTGACAGCATTTACTTGCCAGTCGTGTGACAAACAATAGCACTACCGGAAAACCCATTCACTCCGAAGTCATGAAAGGAGGCAGAATGTCATCATCTCAAGCTGTCATCTAGGCATACTGACTGATTGATCTGACAGCAGTAAATGCTTTTAACTGGAAGAGTAAAAACTACATAGAGTCGAAGCCACTTTCGAAATTGGTTGAACCAATATATATAGATTCCAAGTGAGGATCCTTTACTGGCTACTGCAGAATTAAAAGTAAATAAGCTGTGATCCAGTCACTCTTAAATTACCTTTAAGTAGCTTAAGCAGTGTTCACAATCAAATAGCATCGAAAATGTTTCGCATATTCGCCCAGAAATAATTTTAAATTTGAGTATATTCTCTCATTTTGACATAGTTGGATATCATTAATGAGCTTAAACTGCATTACATGCTGCTGTCAGAGAATGATTTCCATGAGATATATAATAATAGAAACACCCTTTGCATTTAAATACCATTTGTTGTGAAGTATTTAAAGTTTAAAACCCATCTGACATTTATTTTTAATCAATACATGTTAAGCCGATTCGTTCGTCACTCCTGATTATTTTGTTTTTATCCTGTTCGAGATGATATAGACACTACAAAATGTCCGTTATTTGTCCTATTTTCTGTTTTTTGTGTATACCAGTATATTCTAGTGCAGCAGTAGTCAACTTTACATTGTTACTAGTTTCTAGCGGCGAGCCTTTGTCAGGCACACGAATAGCAGTCATGTTAAAAGTGCCAAGAAAAAACTAGACAAAATATTCTTCCTTTCCTTTTTGGACCTTTTTAGTTATTTTAATTTTTTCTTTTCTGGTAGCCTACATACCATCGCAGCCTGAAAAAATAGCAAGAAGAGAATTTACCACAGTTAAATAACAACAACAAAAACTACAGCCACCAGAACGCATGACAACTTCACTCTGTTGCTTCATTTGCAACATTTATAGCATGTGCCATCAGTGTGGATGTGTGTGTGTGGTGAATGTACATATGTATATGGAAGGTCATTTTATTGTTTGCAGTCAAAATGGTCAAATGGGAATTTGCTTTTCGAATTTTTCTTTTTTCTATACCCCGACCTTTTCCACTTTATGCTGCGATTTGCCTATAGATTTAGATTGAGCTGTCGAACATGTTATTGGGAATTGAGCCGCAATGAAAACCTAAAACTCAGACACAGTTACAGAGATTACTGACATAGGAGTATCATACATATCCATATGTAAAGAAGTTGGAAAAAAAAGAATAAGATGCGATAGGCCGACACAACTCAAATGATTAGAATAATCGCCGTAGGTGTTTGACTTGTTCAACACCCAAAACTCACATAAGAACAGAACATTTTGAACTGGCAGAAACCCTCCCATTGCAAATTTTTTCGTTTTTGTTTTTGGGGGTCTTTAAAAATTTTATGACTCTCGAATGGGTTAAGGCTTAAGGCTCAATTCGATTCAAAGTGAATTTTATGGCCGGCGATTTTGTCTAAAATGTCGTCTAGGGCATTGCAAATGAGTAGAAAACGTTTACAATTTGTGCTCTAAATTTTAAAGTGCCAGTTTATAGTTTTTGGACAACGTGATTGGCCAGATATCCTGTTTAATAGTCTTAGTGTTAATAACTACAGAATAGTTTTCGATGTGTCTAATTACCATAATAAATATCAATTTCCTTTCCTCTGATATTCAAAATTCAATTGAACATATCTTATAAGGTTTTATATTTACATAAATGCTGTAATTTTACTTTTGTTGTTAACCTATAGATAAGATTGTGAAGCTTCAATAAAGCGTATTTTAAAATTAATCACTCTTTGAAAGATTACGAAAAGACTAAATGCAATTTTTGATAGTCTAAAAACATATTCAATGTAAATTAAATTTTAAAATTCGTCATAATTATTAATATTGAGTAGTTATAGAGCTTAATGTGTTGTAAATATTTAATTATCGATTTCAGCATTTTCTTCTCACAAAAGGCATAAATGAATAAATAAAAAAGTGTTTTAAAAACTTATTTTTGAACAGCAAATTCGATAGTTTATTTTTATACGGTTATCATTCTTTATTTCGTTGTATATGTCAATAATATGCAATTAGTAATTTAATAATAAATGGACTTTAGTTTTTTGTCACACCCAGAATCTTCTCAATTTCGCATATGCGGTCGAGAACTTCTTGGTTCCTGGCTCTTTGATCCTTTAGTTTATCTGCAATTGAATCCAAAGTTGCTGCTATGGCTAAAAGTGATACATCGTTTGTATTTAGATCCCTTCGTGTTGGATAAATCTTTGCAATTGGCACGATATCTGCATTTACATCTGAAAATAAAGATTGAAATCAATAAATGCTTATAAAGAACTAACAAATGATGGTGAAGGTTTGAATCTCCAACAACGGGAGTTGCTTCAGCTCTTACTTGGAATCTGATTAGCGACTTTAGTCTGGTTCTGGGCAGTTACTAAAGCTTCCATTTCAACTTCAGCTGGATCCGATTCGGAAACTGGTGTTTCCACTACTGGTTGTTGAGTTGTAGTACCTAACATTTCTCCTGGAGAGGCAACAGATTCTAAAGCCGGCAAGCATTTTTCTTCTGGGGCTCTACGATTATTTCTGCAGTCCCAAAGCTATCAGCTTGAATAGACTCTATTAATTGCGACGCTTCTTGTGTTGCAACGGATGCAGTTTTCTCAAGTGGTTGTGCTTCTGGAGTCGCCGCGGACTCTGTTGAAACTGGTTCTGCAACTGTATTTGGAGGCACTGCTTCAACAGTAATAGTTGAAGTGTCAGGAACAGGTCTCTCTAAAGGTATTGAAACTACCTCGGACTCTGCTGAAACCGGTACGACATCAGAGACGTCTGTTGCGACTGGAGGTACTGTTTTTAGTGTTACGACATCTTCAACAAAAACTGGTGCAGCGACAGAGACAGGTGTCTCCTGAAGGGGAGATACAAGAACTATTGCGGACTCCCCTGAAACCGGTGCGACAACAGGATCAACGGTTGTCACAGGAGGTGTTGGAACTACAGAAGTTACCAAGGGCTCTCCTGGAGCCAGTGCTGCGTCGGGTTCAGCTTCTTGAGCTTTAGCAGCTTCAACAGAGACAGGTATATTTGTGACTGGAAGTACTGCTTCTTCTAGTACGACAGCTTCAACAGTGACTGGTGTTGCAGCAGGAACAGGTGCCGTTGGTGTTGGTGTTGGCTCTACTGGAGCTACCACGGTGTCAACAGGAACCGGTGCTGCAACAGGGATGGCCGTTGCGACTGGTGGTACGACAGCTTCAACAGTGACTGGTGTTGCAGCGGGAACAGATGCCGCTGGTATTGGCTCTACTGGAGCTACCACGGTCTCCACAGGAACGGATGCTCCAACAAGGATGGCCCTTGCGACTGGTGATACGGCAACTTCAACTGTGACAGGTGTAGCGGCAGGAGCAGGTGCTGCTGGTGCTAATGTTGGCTCAACTGAAGCTACCACGGACTCGACAGGAACCGATGCTACAACAGGGACGGGTGTTGCGACTGGTGATACAGCAACTTCAACAGTGAGAGTTGTTGCAGCAGGAACAGGTGCCGTTGGTGTTGGCTCAACTGAAGCTACCACGGACTCGACAGGAACCGGTGCTGCAACAGGGACGGCCGTTACGACTGGAACTACTACTTCTGGTGGGACGGCAACTTCAACAATGACTGGTGTTGGCGCGGGAACAGGTGCCGCTGGTATTAGCTCTACTGGAGCTACAACGGACTCCACAGGAACCGATGCTACAACAGGGACTGCTGTTGCGACTGGTGATGCAACAGCTTCAACAGTGACTGATGTAGCGGCTGGAAAAGGTGCCGCTGGTGTTGGTGTTGGCGCTTCAGGAGCTACCACGGACTCGACGGGAACCAGTGCTGGAACAGGTCCGGAAGTTGCGACTGGAAGTACTGCTTCTGGTGGGACGGCAACTTCAACAGTGACTGGTGTTGGCGCGGGAACTGGTGCCGCTGGTATTACCTCTACTGGAGTTACAACAGACTCCACAGGAACCGATGCTACAACAGGGACGGCTGTTGCGACTGGTGGTGTAACAGCTTCAACAGTGACTGGTGTAGCGGCAGGAACATGAGCCACTGGTGTTTGAGTCGGCTCTAATGGAGCTACCACGGACTCCACAGGAACCGGTGCTGTAACAGGGATGTCCGTTGCGAGTGGTGGTACGACAGCTTCAACAGTGACTAGTGTTGCAGCGGGAACAGATGCCGCTGGTATTGGCTCTACTGGAGCTACAACGGACTCCACAGGAACTGGTTCTGCAACAGGGATGGCCGTTGCGACAGGTGATACGGTAGCTTCAACAGTGAGAGGTGTTACAGCAGGAACTGGTGCCGCTGGTGTTGGTGTTGGCTCTACTGGAGCTACCACGGTTTCAACAGGAACCGCTACTGCAACAGGGATGGCCGTTGCGACTGGGGAAACGGCAGCTTCAACAGTTACTGGTGAAGCGGCAGGAAGAGGTATCACTGGTGTTGGTGTTGGCGCTATCACGGACTCCACAGGAACCGGTGCTGCAACAGGGATGCCCGTTACGACTTGAAGTACTACTTCTGGTGGTGCGACAGCTTCAACAGCGATTGGTGTAGCGGCGGGAACAGGTGGCCGCTGGTGTTGGTGTTGGCTCCACTGGAGCTACCACGGTCTCAACAGGAACCGGTGTTGTAACAGGGATGTCCGTTGCGATTGGTGATATGACAGTTTCAGCAGTGACTGGTGTTGCAGCAGGAACTGGTGCCGCTGGTATTAGTGTTGGCTCTACAGGAGCTACTACGGTCTCAACAGGAACCGTTACTGCAACAGGGATGGCCGTTGCGACTGGTGATACGGCAACTTCAACAGCGACTGGTGTAGCGGCGGGAACAGGTGCCGTTGGTGTTGGTGTTGACTCCACTGGAGCTACCACGGATTCTAGATGAACCGGTACTGCAACAGGGATGGCCGTTGCGACTGGTGATACGGCAAATTCAACAGCGACTGGTGTAGCGGCGGCAACAGGTGCCGTTGGTGATGGTGTTGGCTCTACTGGAGCTACCACGGTCTCAACAGGAACCGGTACTGCAACAGGGATGGCCGTTGCGACTGGGGATACGGCAGCTTCAACAGTTACTGGTGAAGCGGCAGGAAGAGGTGCCGCTGGTGTTGGTGTTGGCTCCACTGGAGCTACCACGGTCTCAACAGGAACCGGTGTTGTAACAGGGATGTCCGTTGCGATTGGTAATATGACAGCTTCAGCAGTGACTAGTGTTGCAGCAGGAACTGGTGCCGCTGGTGTTGGTGTTGGCTCTACTGGAGCTACCACGGTCTCAACAGGAACCGGTACTGCAACAGGGATGGCCGTTGCGACTGGGGATACGGCAGCTTCAGCAGTGACTGGTGTTGCAGCAGGAACTGGTGCCGCTGGTGTTGGTGTTGGCTCTACTGGAGCTACCACGGTCTCAACAGGAACCGGTACTGCAACAGTGATGGCCGTTACGACTGGAAGTACTACTTCCGGTGGTGCGACAGCTTCAACAGCGATTGGTGTAGCGGCGGGAACAGGTGCCGCTGGTGTTGGTGTTGGCTCCACGGTCTCAACAGGAACCGGTGCTGTAACAGGGATGTCCGTTGCGACTGGTGATATGACAGCTTCAGCAGTGACTGGTGTTGCAGCAGGAACTGGTGCCGCTGGTGTTGGTGTTGGCTCTACTGGAGCTACCACGGTCTCAACAGGAACCGCTACTGCAACAGGGATGGCCGTTGCGACTGGGGATACGGCAGCTTCAACAGTTCCTGGTGAAGCGGCTGGAAGAGGTATCACTGGTGTTGGTGTTGGCGCTATTACGGACTCCACAGGAACCGGTGATGCAACAGGGATGGCAGTTACGACTGGAAGTACTACTTCTGGTGGTGCGACAGCTTCAACAGCGATTGGTGTAGCGGCGGGAACAGGTGCCGCTGGTGTTGGTGTTGGCTCCACGGTCTCAACAGGAACCGGTGCTGTAACAGGGATGTCCGTTGCGACTGGTGATATGACAGCTTCAGCAGTGACTGGTGTTGCAGCAGGAACTGGTGCCGCTGGTGTTGGTGTTGGCTCTACTGGAGCTACTACGGTCTCAACAGGAACCGTTACTGCAACAGGGATGGCCGTTGCGACTGGTGATACGGCAACTTCAACAGCGACTGGTGTAGCGGCGGGAACAGGTGCCGTTGGTGTTGGTGTTGACTCCACTGGAGCTACCACGGATTCTAGATGAACCGGTACTGCAACAGGGATGGCCGTTGCGACTGGTGATACGGCAAATTCAACAGCGACTGGTGTAGCGGCGGCAACAGGTGCCGTTGGTGCTGGTGTTGGCTCTACTGGAGCTTCAACGGTATCAACAGGAACCTGTACTGCAACAGGGACGGTAGTTGCGACTAGTGGTACCTCAGCTTCAACAGTTACTTGTGTAGTGGCAGGAACAGGTGTCACTGGTGTTGATGTTGGCGCTACCACAGACTCTACAGGAACCGGTGCTGCAATAGGGACCACAGCTCTAACAGGGACTGGTGTTGCAGCAGAAACTGGTGCCGCTAGTGTTGGAGTTGGCGCTACTGGAGCCACCACGGACTCCACAGAAATCGGTGCTGCAACAGGGACGTCTGTTGCGACTGGAAGTACTGCTTCTTGTTGTACGACAGCTTCAACAATGACTGGTGTTGGAGCGAGGACAGGCGCCGCTGGTGTTGGAGCGTCTGATGGTGCAATAGCTTCAACAGTGACAGGAGTAGCGGTAGTAACAGGTGCTGCTGGTGTTGGTGCTAGTTGAGCTACAACGGTCTCCACAGGAACCGATGCTACAACAGGGACTGCTGTTGCGACTGGTGGTGCAACAGCTTCAACAGTGACTGGTGTAGCGGCTGGAAAAGGTGCCGCTGGTGTTGGTGTTGCCGCTTCAGGAGCTACCACGGACTCGACAGGAACCAGTGCTGGAATAGGTACGGATGTTGCGACTGGATGTACTGCTTCTGATAGTACGACAGCTCCAACAATAACTGGTGTCGGAGCGGAGACAGGTGCGGCTGGTGTTGCTGTTGGCTCTACTGAAGCTACAACGGACTCCACAGGAACCGATGCTACAACAGGGACAGTTGTTACGAGTGGTGGTACAACAGCTTGAACAGTGACTGGTGTAGCTACTACAGCAAGTGCTGGTTCGATTTCCACACTTTTTGATGGTTCTATTGAAGTCTCCATGACATCTACTGAAATTGAAGAAGCTGCTTTAAATTGTTCTATAAAAATAGATCTCGACAAATAGTATCACTGCAATTTGCGCACTATTATCCTTGTCTATTTAAATAAATATTGTATATATATTGTTAAATAAATAGAATAAACTTTTTTAATCCTGTTCAAAATCATAAAATATATCTTATTTTTTGCCAATTGATTTTATCTTTGAGCTTCGGAAAATTAGTTCTTTGCAAGTCTACTCGTAAACTGATGGGATTGCACGAAACAGAATAATGCGCTTAGTATTGGCCTTGGCAAAGTTCACTGAACTAGGGGATTAAATGTTAGAAATACTAAGTGACAGCAAAGCAGAGCAAAACAAAACAATGCTCACGTGCAATCGTAACAAACTTGTCGTCACTTGTGTTTTTTTTTCCGTTCCCTATTTTTTTTTAATCAATACATTAAATTGATTTATACATTGCTATTTGTGTCCCTTTGGTGATTGCATCAGACAATATTAATTTTATTTTACTTTGTTATTTAATTTATTTTTTAAGTTGTCATCTAAATCTAATTCTATCCTTAAAGGCTTAATTAAACTATATGTTATGTAAACTTTCTTTCTACTAATCAAATAAATTTCAATTAATCGATTCGAACAATCTGCAATATTTTAAAAATTTGCATTAATAATTTTTTCTTTTTCTAAACTTTAACCAACTTTTCTTGTCAAAGAACCACACGTTTCGAGAACACTTATTATACTGACCGATTTTCAGAATTGTCTTGTATTTCCATACCTCTATTCAGTCATTTTCGATTTTCGAGAAGCCCAACAAAGGTTCATTGAGAACGACAAGACTTAACGCGTGTTTTCTATTCTTTCTTCCATAGGAATTATGTAAGTTTCGGCCAACCCGATTTTTATTTGAATTTTTTTGTCATCAACAGGTTAGTTTTAGTGTTCGTCACAGCAAATATAATGTAAAATATTAACTACTTACTTGTTTCTTGGCTACACCTCTTGCTGTGTGACATTGGTTGACAACTTGACAAACTACTAGAATAAAAGCGCTCAATCGAAACACATTAGCTGGAAGAAATGTAATCGCAGAGAACTAAGAAATAAATCTTTCAATTTTTCGAATGAATAAAAGAATGAATGCAACCAAATGTGAAGCCATTCTAGGTTGCAAACATTCTTGCCACACCCACAATTGCCCACACTCAGCCAGCAAATGCAGTCAATAGAATCGAGTCGCACATGACATGGCAGCTGGAGCCGTTGGAAGCGTAATGTGATCTGCGTACAATTTGCAGCCGTCGTTTAAATCCCAGCACTCTTGAGAGTTGAGACTCTTGCAAATAGTTTTTCAATATGAACGAGAAAGGAATCGCGATAAAGTGTACAAAAAAAGGAGGAATAAAAGGAAATAACGTATAAATAAAGCAGCATGGAAGCCATCCGCACAAATGCAGAATGCAAAATGCTTATATGAAAATCATTCTCATACTCACACAACTCAGACTATCAGACCTGAGAGCTCAGGCACATCCACCCACATGCGCACACACAATCAAAGGAGCTGCTGGAGATTGAGTTGGCAGTTCAATTTCACGTATTATTGACATTTAAGACGAAGCGTTGGATATAAACTGAAACCGGCTTTCAGTCAGACAATTGCAGCTATCGGCTGCCTATTATACCATACTATAAATCAATCTTGGAATAGTCTAAATAAAATGGATGGAACCAAAATTAAAGTATTTTTCTCGCTCTTATAAGTGTTGGGATAAGCATAATCCCATTCGAATGTATATGCATAAGACATAACATGATAAATATTTCATACATAGAACTTTCAATAATATTCAAATTTGCCGCAAGGAAAAACTACATTTTTGTTTTGATTTTAAATATAGAAGCATTTACAATAAAAGAAGAGTATATACAGAAGCGTGTAAAAAATATATATTTAATTGGTGTCATTCTGCACGCACCGCGGGTGCTGATTGTAAACATAAATACAAATCAAAAACCGTATCCGAATCTGTAGGTTCTACCTTTCCCCGTAGGATTCCATCTGTAAGCCATCACCATTGAATGCTTTCAGGCGCATTTTGCTAAATTGCAAATATTTTCCAATTCGCATGCATCAGCAGCGTGAAATGCAAACAATTTCGCCTGGCAGCTATAGTCCAAAAAGTTTAAGTGAAATGTTCGAATTGGCGCTGCCCTTTAAGAGTATACATTTATTTTACACGTCTAGATAATGAATCAAATGAAAATTACATTTTGAAGTGAATTTAAATGAATTTATCATGATAAACGAACATTTCAATGTCTTAATACACTAGAAAAAAATTCAATGTTTTACAGGGTATATTAAACGTAAACCTTTTGAAAGAAATGGGAAAAAAAATTTGATGTTCGACCGATTTTCCTGTGCTGCTGCTGCAATTTTGTTGCATATGGCAATGCATCGCAGTTGCATGCTGCAACTGTTCTGTAATTTATATTCGTTCTCATTGGTTTTTTCTCCCCCCTTCTTAATTGCATCTGATGGTCGGCACAGTGGGGAATCCGAACAAATGATATGGTGAGGGAACAGTGGTTGAAAGGTCGCGCTCATCACGGACTTTAATAAATTATTCAAATTAACACGTATCAGTCTGGCTGTCAGTATTCTGGGCCAGTTTGTGGGTCATGGTTTGGGTCTGCATGTTAATGGACACTGCCTGC
This sequence comes from Drosophila albomicans, assembly GCF_009650485.2. Taxonomy (NCBI): domain Eukaryota; kingdom Metazoa; phylum Arthropoda; class Insecta; order Diptera; family Drosophilidae; genus Drosophila; species Drosophila albomicans. The sequence goes on from NC_047631.2 coordinate 5,057,937, forward strand.
CAACAGTTTGCGGTCAGCACCAGACAGCCACCAAAAAGGCAAAAAATAAAAATGAGCTTGTGACTACCCACTGCTAAAAAAAAAACAAACATTTCGACAAATACATATTTATGCACACACAACTGCCACGCATACCTTCTACCACTTGCCACATGTCGTATACATGAAAAGGTAAATTTACTGCATATTTCACGCATTTTTATTTGCATTCAACTCTCAACTGGGTGGCGGGCAGAACCAGGGGGGCATGTGTGGTGTAGCTAAGGGTTCTCGCATTCACATCTTTTGACATTTGACAGCATGATTGTTTTTTCAAAGCCAATAATAAATTATGCAAAACACACACACAAATATGGCTTTGTATTCACAAGCAAAATGGGCTACGGTCACACAGAAGCAGTAAAAAAGACGTTTCCAAGCATTTTAAAGGGTTTTCTAACCAAACTATTTTCATTTCAATTGTTTAAAATTATTTTGAAAACATTCAACAATTTAAGTAAAACCAGTTTCTTATACTTTGAACATGTTTGGAACAACAACTTAATAACATCGTTATTTGAATTTTGAAATAAGTTCAATTCAAAATATACCAATCTTTGAGGTCCTTTAATATCAAAAAATAACTTCCAGAAGAAGTTTTGACTTGAATTATCTCTTGGCTGCAGAGACTTCATATTATTAGATATGTTAAAAGGAAATATATATTCTTGATTCGCGATAACAACTGAGATGTCGTGTCCATCTAAAACACTTAGAGACTATGAGAGATAGAGCTTTTATTGTTTTTGCCAACACTTGTTAATGTTTGTATATTCTGGTACTCTATGATATGTTATATAAATCCACCAAATATAGCCTTCTCTTTTTTAAAGTTAATTTACTCAGAAAACTTTAATGGCTTGCAGTTTTCAATCTGGCCATTATCAGATTGCCCTAAGATCAAGAATGAACTTCTTGACGGAAAACAAAAGAAGACAACATTATTTAAATTTAATATTATAGCGCTAAAATTAAAAAATATTTACAACGCAATTTATACTAATGGTGGACACTTAAATGTTAATAAACTAATTAAACTTTCTTTTCACATTTTCAAGGAAAACAAGGAATTTTTTTTTCCTCTTTTCCCATTTTTTTCCTACGTTCTTTGCGCGTTGCAGTTGTTTGTGGTAAATTAACTGGACTGCCGCAATGTATTTAACGCTAGTCAGCCCTAAGAAAAACAAAAAGGAAACGGTTAAAAGAAGCTAAGTAATTTTCCTGTAGAAGGGCTACTTTGGTTACATACATATGTACATATATACTATAGTATAAGTTGAGGCCGCAATGTTGAGCAGCCTTTGAAACCCCACCGGTAGTTTCCTCTTTTGGAACTGTGCAATTCGCGTAACTTTTATCATTAGCCCTTTGGGAAATTTAACGGGCACTTAAGCTCTTCACTCGCTTTCAACTTATTTTCCAACACTATTGTTTCGCCATTTTTTTTTTTTGCGTCGATTCGCGTTAGTTTTTTCATTGTTTTAGCCATACTTCTGTGCAGGACTGCCTGCTGTCACCTTTAACTTGCTACGCGGAGCGTCAAGTGTACTCAACCGGGCTTCCGCACCTCTTGGCTGGCCAAGTTCAATCCCCAAAAACTGTATGAACAGAACATTTATTTTATGCGCTCTTTCGGCCAGAGTCAGACAAACAACAGACCAAACAATCCAAAAATGAAAAAAGCAAAAAAAAAGGTTAGCTACATCGTTTATTTTAACTTTTTGTTTGTTTCTTTGTTTCTGTTGTTGTTAAGTTGTTGCCGTAGAACGTATAAACACTATAATATTTTGTTGTTGCTCCGCGCCGGATATTGTTGCAATTTATTTTATTGCATTTTGTGTAGAGTTTGGATTTAATTTAGTTTGGGGATCTCTTTTTTTATTTACCAAACCCTGAAAATTATCTTTCACTCCAGAAATTTAACAAGCTGCCAAGTTTTTAATATGGTGCCTCAAACTTTTTCGATTTATTCTGGTTCTTCTTTTTGCCCGATTTTTGGTCTTATATGTGTGTGATAAAATAAAAAAAGGAAAAAGTAAGATAATAATAAATATTATAAAGTTGCATAAATAATAATAATTATAAATTAATGAAATTATTATTTATGATCATTCCTATTCTTGACATATTTACCACACTTAATGGTAGTATCATTGTTGTTTGTACTTAAACACTAGCGTCAAAGTATTACCACATTCTAAGCAGACAACTTCATGCAAGCACACACATGCACAATACCAAACACTCAACAATATGTTACAAAATTGCATCAGTTTGAAAATCACAGCCACACACACTTGGACTCGTATAAAGAAATATAGAAAAGTTGTGTCTTTGGGTTTTGTATGTGAGCATGGAATGGGAATGTTTTAAGAAATGTCAATTACATTTGTCGATGCGGCTGAAATTTCAAATATCATTCGATGTCATCTCCAATGCAGCCCCCAATGCCAAAAGAAAGGATAGACACATCCGCATAGTATTGTCCATTCAACCCACTTGAATTGTCATTTGTTGAGTGTGCGTTTCATATTTGTGCATTCGCTTCACTTTGGTTTGAATACGAGTTTGCTATTGGAACTATTCGCATTCTTGCTCTTCATCACTTTGAAAACTATTTAAGTGCACAAAGTTTGGAAACTTTTCCGTCATTTGTAATTCTATAAATATTATTTAATTTTGTGCGATATTTTCAATGAAATTCCCTTCTGTGTTCATTTTGTATGCATGTATATGTACATATTATTATAAATTTCCTTAGGAAACTTTTTCAATCATAAATATTGTTGAGTGTAATTGTTTGTATCATCTCACAATAAGTCTGTTATTACTTATGCTATAAAATAATCCTAAAATGGAAATCTTAAACAGGCTTGCAAAAATACATCTTGCAAGTAGATCAACATTTTTCTTTGGGTGTTTCACACACATGCGCCACTGATTCGATTTTGATTTTCTCCGCACATTCTGTCTGGCGTTTGGAATCGTGCAACAAATGTTAACTGTGATTTGTGGCACTTTCCCAAGTGTCAAACTGATTTTCCGCTGAACAAATTTACACACAACATTTGCCAGCTGTGCCCAACCAGTTGACGACCATTTTCAATACACTAAACTAACCCATTCGGGAAGAGAAAAATGTATGTACGTATTTGATTATTTCATCGGCTATATTTTTAAAAAGTTTTAAGAATTATTTAAATAAAAAATACATATTTTTTCACTCATACTTACGCTCGCAAGCACTTCTGCTTTTTACCTCATGGGTATTTCAGAACCAATTGAAGCTAGCTAGCTTTTTGCTTTTCTAAACCCACTCTGGCAGCTGCCTCAATTCCGTTTAGTAGTCGCAATTTATTTTATTGAATGCACCGATGCGTTCACAATTTATTTACCATTTTCTTTTATTTTGTTCTCTACTCTCACAATTTGTGAAATGCAAGAAATGGTAGTAATGCACTTATCGATTTTCATCCAAGTTTCATGATTTTATTTACTACTGGACTACAGGGTATTTGCTAGTCATCTGATTTGTAGAACCTTTGCAACTTGTTGTTCAATGCATTTCTTTGAATGCTTCATGCTGGATTCTTCGATATAAACCAAGCGTTTAAATCAATTATTATTGCTTTGCAATATGTATAGTAGTTTGAGCTTACTTATGATTTAATTCAAGCGTAAGCATATGAATTTGAAAATGTTGAAGCTTCATTCTAAAGAATATAAGGAAATTCAAACAAAAAAACAGAAAATAAATCTGAGAAAAATTAATGAAAGTTTGTGCCATGCAGCTTGATTACAGTCACTTGACCGCTCATACCATATTTTCGTTCGAGAGTCTCAGAGATTTTAAGATTTTAATTAGCCATATATGAAGGTAAGATCGAGAATTTATTTAAATTAGGGTTGTTTTCAGTTTTGGTTGTCAATTTTCTTGAGACAAAAATTATTAAAAATTACTAATATAATATTTTAATAAGCTGTAACATTTATTTTCATTTTATTTTTTACCCTTTACTTTAAACTTACACATACTTAAGATGCATATTTTTTTGTTTACTTTGTCTTGCAAATTAATACATATTACATTACATATTAGATTATCAATGCGAGAAGAATTAATTATTAAATAAACTTATTTTAATCAAATTCATATAGAGAAAAAATTCTATGTTGCAGTCAAGCAGAATCTCTGAATTTGTAGCTAATTCGCTTTTCATTAGTAACTGTTAAGAATTTCTTAACTCTTTTAATATCATTAGACCAACTCTAAAATGCTATATAAGGTTGAAATTTTTATTTTAAAGACATACATACAGAAATATATTTCGTTGTCTTTTAAAGTGAAGTGAGACCAAATTTTGAAGATCTTTAACATTTCTTAACAACTTTCTTCAAAATAAGGTTTGCTCAATAAGTATACGTAATACTGTTCATTCTTTCTCAAGTTTTTTAATGTGATAAATCACATTAAAATACAGTTGACATCCTTTTTTGCTTTTTAATTCGGATAAGCTAATATTTTAAAATTATATTAACTGATTAAACTCACGGAACATATTTTTTGACAATGATTGAAAAATTGGAAAAGAATAGAAATGAGCGGCGACGACATTAATTTTCACATCTTCACATTAAATGAGCCCCTATTAGCTTAACAAGTACCTGACAAATAAGTTAATTCTCGTGCGTAAACACGAACGCACATTAACGCTTTTACCCGCACCACACACTCTCAAACACTCACACACACCGAGGCATGCCACAACCCAACACCTACACACATCCACAGAAAAAACAAAGGGCAACCCCGTGGCGGCTTTCCAACTAAGTTCCCCCCAAACTTGGCCGCTTTGGCCCAACCCATGAGTATTTCATCAACTTGGTTGTAGAACACAAAAAAAAGAGAGTACAAAGAACAAGAAGAAGAAGAAGGGAGACTCTCTATCTCCTTTCGTTTTGGTTGGAGTGGATGCTCTGCCTCTGCTGCTGCCTCCGCTTCGACTGCGCCTTTTGCTCATTTCCAAATACGGGCAACCTGAGGTTTGTTTTAATTTGCCGCTTTTCTATGGAGCTGCCATCCATTGTCTTTCATCGTATGCGAAAGCAAAACTTTTGCATTTTCTCATTTTCGGAAAATGTGCAAAGGGATTTGTTTTCATGGTTGTGCTGTGTTGTTTTCTGCGCGTATTTGTATGTTTATGTTTTGTCTGATATGATTTCGGCTTTTGTCCCTCTGTGTGCTAAAGTATCTCAGTATCTGTATCTGCTTGCCATTTCTCTTGCTTGCTGTTTGCCGTGTACGAGTCCCGCAGAGATTATGCGAACCAAGCGCACCATGCGTCGCGAGGGGCAAGGGAAGGGATGGAAGGCGTAGCCACTCCCCAAATAAATAAAGCCAAGTACATCTGTTTTACCATAAATTCCATATGCCATTCTGCGTGTCTGTGTGGGCGTATTCCTTAAATTACTGACTATGTAAGTACTTGTATCTACGAACAGCAGGCAACTAGTACTCTCCCACCAAAGACATGTGTAACATATAACATAGAGCGTATAAAGTACTATAAAGTATACTCGTATTCATGCCAGTCTCTCTCTCTCTCTCTGTCGGCTTGTTATTATGGTTTCTCGGTCACTGATTGCGTTTATATGATTACACTAATCCTGCCAGTTCTCTGAAATATAAATGAGTATGCACATCACTTAATCATCATAATTAATTACTCAACCACTTTATAATAATAATGATATTTAAATTTCGAGAGGTTAAAAGTGCGTTTAGCGTTCTTAGCTGCAAAGAAAGTAACTGATAAAATAGTTTAAAAAAAGTGTTATGTATGGATTCATTTGAAGTTGTAAATCACCAAATGATTGCAAGTGCAGTATATTTCTTAATATATAAATATACTAGAAAAAGCACAACCATATACCTTGAAATTACAAGCCAGAAAAATATAAAATAAATTTTTAAAACTAATCTGCAAAGGTCGTCTCAACAAATCGAATATTACAACAACAGGTAATCTGAACAATAATTTTCCATATTTGGATAAAATAATATATTATTCCACCAAAAGATTGAGTAATCTTTTCATATAGAAGCAAACAATACATGAATATTCGATGTCATTATTAAGCTTTACTTTAATATTTGCTCTATATAATGATATGCAGTCTTTGTCAAACTGTTAAAGTACCATTTTAAATAATTTCATTCATGCAATTAAAACATACAAGCCTCAAATATTATACGGAAATGTATTTTGTTTCATTTCCGATTTCTCTGATTTTATCGAAAATATCCTATTAATGTCTTGAGCATATCTACACTTATCTGAAGATGCCTCGTGCTGTGGCTGTCCGTGTGCAAATTACATTGTTTTATTTGAATTACGATTCGTTTCGATGGACGAATATCAGAAGCCAGAACAACACACCCCCACTGACTGACTGTCTGCCATCTTCGGAAACATAAAAGCAGCTTTGGCGTAATTTAATTTGTGCCACTCATCGGGAATGCGTGTTTATGTGATTGCCTCAGCGCGTGTTAAGAATGGTCGTCTCCTTGTATGTTATGTACATACATACATACATACATATCTATGTACATATGTAATATGAGCTTCATTCTTTAATATGCTGTGTACTATTAAATTCAGCCAATTGTTGATTAAATAAATGTGACTGGAGCCATGCAATTGCGAAATGTAATTGTCTCACTTTTGAGCTGAGGTCGTACGTGCTGAGCTTTTAAAACAATTAACTTTAAAACTTTGGCATTCTTGGACTATGTTACGTTCGGCAAACAAACAGCATTGGGTGGTAACCCTGTTGGCTGAGGCAACTCTTTTTTTGCTTTTCGGGTTTTTTGTTTGAACCTGCCCACGTCACGGTGTTTATGTTGTCTGCGCGGATGCTGACAGAATCCGACAGGAATCTGCGCTTCCAAGACCCAACGGACCTGAGCTTATTTTCAATCTTTCTTTTTTCGCCTTTCTTTCACTCTGCTTTCAACGTGGTGGCATGGTGGCACGGTGGCACGTGCGCCGCAGCAGCAGCAGCACGTGATAAAAAATAGCACGGTGCAAAAACAACTGTAAATACAAGGATGATGGCTTACTTAGTCGTCGGAGGTAATAAATGGCCATAGTCGCCACAGCCACAAATGATGCTTGGCTCGTTATCTGAGTAGTCCATAGATCGCTTGCCAAGTGAATGGCTCTAGTTCCAATGATGACCCTCGTCGACTCTACACAAAATTACATGAAATATAGTTATAATAAATTACATAACTTAATAACCAACTCCTTTAAGTTTAAAGTGGTAATTTGAGGACACTCTATTTTGTGACCATCTTTCTTATATTTCTCTCAACCAAAAACATTGCACATGCATATGTTTGCAACTAAATACGACAAATTTATTTCGCAAAATATTCGAAATTGTTGTCTTGTTTTTGGTTTGTTGGCAAAAATCTCATGTCCATATTGTTCCATCTGTAGACATTGCTTAAATTTTGCCCAAAATGCATGAGTATCGAGCATTCTCAGCAAATAAAACGATGTGAGCCATAAGTGGGAGCAGCTCTGCCCACAGAGGATCCACCTCTGCAGAACATTATATATGGCTGGGACCATTGGGAACCAGTTCCTCACGTCTATTCCATGAAGCAAAAAGTTGGAACCGCCTTTTGTGTGACCAGAGGGTGTTCCAGGGAGTTTTTGGTGGGAGAGCATCGCCTCCAAATAGCTTCTTGTGTCTATTCTGTTTTTTTCACATAGTTTTTTTTTTCTTACTTTTTTGCAGAGAAGACATATGCTAGGCACTTAGGTGCTTAGCCAGCAGCCGTAAGGTTTTTCCACCTCTGCTTGACGTTGTTGCTTTCCTTGGGTTAGTTTTTCACCGTTTGCTGTTTGCTCTTTTTTTTCTGGGGCAAATTTCCCGCTCGACTCTCACGTATGTTTGTGGTAAATGTTTTTCAATTTCTTTGGAGGAAATTCACCAAGCCAAACGCGTTCTACAAAATGCACACAAATTCAGCGTTTTATTCGCACCTGCGGCTCTGTCTGCCATCCAAGGTGTGTAAGTGTGGGCAATTTAGTGTTCGTGTGCGAAAATAGAGCTTATTATGGCGGCTGCTCCCTCGTTTGCTCTCTCCTTCCGTCGTGTCTTGTATTCCCTTTCCTATTCAGTTGGCCCTCAAAGGACCATTCGGTCTCTCATTTCACAGTTCACAGCTGGCTTTGAATCGAATTGAATGAAATGGAAAAACCGCCATAGAATTTACCTTGAATGAGCCTTCGTTTAGATTTCGCACACTATTCTCAAGTACACACTTTACACATACTCAAGCCCCAAACATTTTGCCACTTTTGTGGCACATATTTATACCACTCATTTTGTTAATACTGTTAGCTTACCTGCTAGTACTAAACGACTGTCATCAAGTACACGCAGATCTTAATCGTAATCGGTAATAAATCGTATGTATTTCTATCAAAATAATTTTGGGATGAAATAAAAATGGTATTCTAAAAATATATATGTTACTTACCCAAACATAATTTGCTTTTATTTGCTCCAACAAATAAATTATTTCAGTCCTATTAACAAACTCTCAAGGGGCTTGCATTGGGTGATGAACAAGTAGAACAAGTAAAACTACATTTGAGTGTGCTCGATTATCAATAAAAACCAAACAATGCGGTATAAATCTTAAAATATACTGAATAAATATACTAAAGTTCAATATATACCAGACTGTCAACCATAAGCTTGTCTTGTGTTTGTTATTGTTATACTATTTAGAGGCTTGCATGAGGTAATAAACAAGTAAAACAAGTAAGAAAACTGATTTGAGTGTGCTCGATTGTGAGATACCCGTTACCAATAAAAACCAAACAGTGCGGTATAATTCTTAAAATATACCAAATAAATATACCAAAAGAAATTAAAATATATTGAAGGCTATATTCGGTATACTGATATACTTTTACATTCAAAATATACCATAAAGTACAAAATATACCAGATTGTCAACCAAAATGCATGGCTCCTTGTGTTTGTTATATACAAACATTTCTTACTTGCACTAAATTTTTATATCCTATACTACCCTATAAATTTTCAAATTAGTTATTAGTCTTACGTAGTACACAATTATTTTACTAGATTTTTAGAATTAGCAATATTCTTGTTAACTGGTTACAGTAAAAAGGCTGTTTAGTTCAAGACAAAGTTTTGCATGAAAGCAGAATAAATATCAATGTACTTAATTTAAGGCTGTAAATTCTTGAAAATTATCTATTACATTTATCATTAAAGTAGTTCTTTTTATGAAGAACATACAAACGAACTTAAACAAAGCTCGACAAACTGCTTACAAGCGAAACTGGTTAGAAATAGTTTGCATGACATCAGATAAGAAACACGATGCTAAAGCAAAAAGGTACAAGTTGAAGGTTTTCTTTGGAGAAAAATGCATAATTATGGGCGAGGTTCTCATTTATTTTCGCGCTGAATTAATTAAAAGTTCACTTATGCACGAAATTTGCATAAAAATGACATTTTAATTGCGCTTCATTTGTGAAGAGCAACCCAACGCCTTGTCATGGCGTTATGAAAACTGGCCCCTCTCCTCCCCGCTCATCCTCAACAAATTGTTTGGGGCGCCAGAGCCATGGCTATGCAATTGTTGATAGGTGAGGAACAGACAGAGACAGAGAGGCAGAGACAGAGGGGAAGAGAAGTGCGCTCGAGACAGACAAGAACACTCGGTGAAACACTAGAAAACGCACTTGCGCAACGTAATGAAAAAACGTATTTCCTTTTGGTCTCCGTAAGCTGGAGAAAAACGGGCTGTGGCAGGAAAAGAAATTGACTGCAGGGGAAGCAATCATCATGGAAATCCCTTTGAAAATCTTTGGTTGTACGCTAGAGCTGCAAATAGAAATATTTATTAGATTTGTCAGTGACTTTTGTGTATTCGAAGGAAGCCAATAAAATATGCGTCTGAGTTTTGTCTTAAAAAATGGTAGAGAAAAGTATTGTAAGATATTTAATAATCGGAATAATAATGAACGATTTTAATTTTTTTAATTTAAATCTAAACATTTTCATTTTATATCAGAGATGAAAACAATTATTGAGGTTAGACGAAATAACTTTTTTAAACAAAGCAGATAACTCTTTACAATTATCAGAGTTAATTATAAGCTTGTCTGTTATTGAATGAAAATTGTTTGCAAACTAATTCAGGAAATGTATCGCTTCAGATTGGCCATGATCATTGAATTCAATAACAAAGGAATTGCACACAATACAAAATGCAAAACAAAGGCCAGCGAATAAAGCAAGAATAACAAAACAGAAAATAAATCATAAACATTTTTAGGAAAAATTGTAAATGTGTGCTTGAATGCTGGCTAATTTATATAAAATGTGTTCGACTGAATAAACGTATGTATAGCTAATGTTCCTTAATGAGAAGCCAGGGGCGTTGCTCCAATCTATTGCCACTTCAGACCCTGTTAGACTGAGTCAAACAGCTGAAAAATGATTTGGCTCTCTGCACGCTTCGCAACCGCGGCACGTTAACAAAAAAGTGTTAATTTAAATTTTGATACGTGCTGCAAATGCAAAAGAGCGTCGCACTAGCAGCATGGTGTAAAAGTCGATTTGGCCACCCATCACAAAACCACCCTCCATCCCGGACCCTCCCCCCATCCGACGCCACCCTCTGCTCAATTCGCAACGTTGGAAAACACTTCCCGCTTGCGTCGCGTGTTCCCACCACGTACGCAACGCTGTACACACATTTTATGCACGTCCAGTGTGTAAAACACCTAAAATACCAGCGTGCCGAACCGAGCGCCTCTTCTTCTTCCCCTGTCACATGCCCCTTGTGTCCATTAGCTCCTACAAGGTTTCGTCCGCCATCATTTGCGTTATTCGCGCAGCGGTTTCCGCCCACGTTGCCATCGATTAGTTTTCATTTTGTGAGCAATTTTGCATTGGCTACGCTGATTATGCCTCCCCGCGGGACTTTGCCCTCTCTACACGCCTCTTTCCCCTTCACCACTTCCCAATTCCCCATTTACCCTTTCTTCTTCACATGCTGCATGCTAACTATTGCCGGTAACTGTCAGCGACCCGTCACTCCAACAACCCGTTTGCAGCTCGAGTGGATTTGCATATTTTGTATTCCACAGTTCCGAGCTGCTCTGCTCCACCTTGCTCTGCGCCTAGCTTCTTTTCGAGGATCGGGGCAGCCATCAAATGCATTTTCACCATAGGCCAATTGCCAGGGATTCGGGCAGAAGCTCTGTGGTCGCTATGGTTACGGTTTGGTCGCTTTGTTTCCGTATTACTACCATGAATCTACTGATTTACGCCAGCAGCTGTTGAAGTTTGCGTTGTTTTGGCGTTAGAGAACTTTAAAGGCTCATTAGCAGTCAGCAATTGAAGTTATTATTTTGGAAAATTACAGGCAAAATTAGAATGGAAAAGGGGCTGAGAGAATTTAAGAAACATAAAAACATAAAAAAGAGATATTTATTTGTAGATAAAATAAATGTATATTTTTTGGATAAGTTATTAAAGATTTAATTTTATCATCTGGTATATTGTATAATGTTTTTGAAGCATATTTTGAATGTAATGGTGTATTGATATACCAAATACCACCCTGTTTTGGTTTTTTATTTAATATAGGAAGCGGGTTTCTTACAGTCTGGCACGCTCGAGTGAAGCTTTCATACTTGTTGAACTATATTTTGAATTTAAGAATGTATCGATATACCAAATATATTTCAGACTTTGGTATTTTTGTGTTTAATTAATTTTTTATATATTTTAATGCTTTTATTGAAAATGGGTAGCAGGTATCTCACAGTTGAGCACACTTGAGTGTAGCTTTCTTACTTGTTATTTATTTAACTAATGTTTGCTCTTTTCGAAATCGGTTCTTTAAAAGCTTCGTTGACAAAACTCACTTGGTTTTTCACAAAAATATTTAGCTTTTAAAAAACCATTTGGCAGCCCGATTTTCTAGTCAAGTGCAAGGAAGCAAAAAGAAAAAAGTATTTGTGTTTAATGTCAAAAAATTTGTTATTTATGATTTTTATGGCAAATGTCTAAAATCGCTGCAGTGGTGCATATTTCATTTCAAAGTGTTACGTGAAACTTTTGGCCAATGTAAGTGCTAAGACTCACCGCTACACACACACACACACACACACCTTCCCCTTTCCCCTGCCTCTCTTGAAGCGTCGCGTTTCAACTTATATGTTAGTTGTCCCTCTCTTGTGTAACGTGTAGAATCGTTTGCCAATGTTTGGTTGTTAAAAAAAAAATTGAAAGGGAAAAGCTACGACCACGTCTGAGCGAGCACTGCCAAACAAATTGCATACATACCTACACATGTATGTTTGTGTGTGTGTGCGGTATGCACTTCATGCATGGCGTGATTTTACGATTTTATCAATCAAAATGAAAAAAATATTGATCTGATTGATTTACGCGATGCAATAGCGCTCTTCTGTGTCCTTTCAATCCACTTTTAGTGCGCAGCTCTTAAAAATTTATTGAATCAGCATAACGGAGTATAAGAAGTTACCTGTCCATATTAAGTATACGTAAAGTTAATGGCTGCACTCAGCTCCACTGCATTGGCCTAAGATCAGCATCTGCTAATAAATTCGCAAGTTTTTTTTATTTTAACTACAAAGTAAGCAGCAGTCTTATAAATCAAAATTTAAATTTTCTAGTTTTCTCAGTTTGCTTTCCAATACAATTAAATTTTTCAATCCAGCCACTTTCAATACTTGATTGACTGCTTTAAAAAAAAAACATTGCTTTAGCACAAATTTCATTTGAAAGCCGCCTTTAAATCGATGACAGTTTGATGATTTCCTACAATAAAGTAAATAAGGCGCAAAAAATCGAATGCGCTGTCAAAAATCAACGAAGTGTGCCATAAAGGAAATATCGCCGAGTTACGGCTTTCTCCATTTTTATAGCACATATTTCGCGTTTTCAGCTAGTTGTCGTCGTTGTTGCCTTGTCACTGATTCTTAAAGCCAAGAAATAATTTCGTACCTCGCAAACGGTGCGACGCATAAATGATGCCGTACAAAAAATGTGTAACGACTTGGTAAAATGTTCACTTCCGTAAACATATGTATATATGTATATACTCTCATATTGAAAGCATAAGTTTCGAGGTAAATTTAAATCGATTCAACTTTATCTTTAATATTATTAAACAAACATATTTTAGTATAAATAGAAATCGAATTTTTATCTAAAAATTATTTTAACTACCAGTTATAGTAAATTGTGCTTGAGTATTTGGTTAATTGGCATCGGTATTCAAATTAAATTCATGGCAAGCTTTATAAGCATATACTCAACATTTTAGAGAGCACCCATACAATGGTAATTATGTTGGACTGTGGACTGGGAATGACTAAATACGCCACTTGGCATGGAGTAGCTATAGAACTGCAAAATGACTGCAATAAAACCAATTTGGAACTAAGTTCAAAAGCTATAATATGAAAATGGCCAACAATTTGCCACAAACATTTACCAATTATATTCGGTTCTATCCCTAACCCATTTGACCGTTCCCCATGCTCCCCCGCACTCCACGAATATGTCCATGGAAAATGCTGAAAATTGCAAAACACAGCACATTTTGTTTGGTTTGGCATTCGTTTTGTAAACTTTGGCTATGTTTGCATTCGGCTTTAACTGCGCCGCTTTTAGCTCTGGTCGGCGTCCAAGGCAAAGTAAACGCATTGAGCAGCTTTTTCACACATCAAAACTTGGAGAGCACTTCCGAAGCCACCAGCGTTCTATACCCTTTCAAAAGGAACATTGAAGTAATGAGGCATTATTTTAGAAGATTAGCAAAGAGAAGTAAATTATTCTATAGTACTTTTTGATGATAAAGTTTCTATAACAAAATTTAAGTTTATTAGAGTGGTCTTGTTTTCCACATAATTATAAGTGCATTCATTCTTCGTTGTAATTAGAAATTCAGTTTTCTTTATTTTTATAATTTTTGCCCTTTCTGGGTCATGACGGTGTGCATTCAACTGAAGCTCTCGAGATGGAAATGGCGCCAATGTCAGCAAAACAATTTGAAATTCATTTAAATGGCAAATTATAAAATATTAAAATTAAATTTTTATTGCCATTTTTTTATTTTTGCATCATGTTTACATTAAACCCAGATATGACCAGAAACCAGCAACTGAACGCCCCCTCGTCATGTCAGCAATCTCCTATCTGGCAGCCAAATGCATAATTAAATGTGTTGTAGCGCTTGTAATGAGGGAAAACAATTTTACATCGAAATTGGAGACATGGATTTAATTAAAAATTGCACATTTACGCTCAAACGGAATTGTAAATATGTCAAGTGTCAGAATTGTTGTCAGTGGCGCGGACTTGAATTGGTTAAATGTCTCTTTGGGTTAGTTGAAGAGTTCAAAAACAATAAAAAAATCAATGGATTTAAATGCTGCCAACAAATGAGAGTTCCATATTTTATAAAGAGTAGATAAATATTCTAAATAAATATGAAGAAAAGCCAATAAATTATTTTAGATTAAGTGTGCAATCGCATAATATTAATCTGTGAAAGTATTTTGAATACAATATGATCATTCAGTCATGTTTATGTTTATGAATTGAATTTTGTGGGGAAACGTGCTCAAGCAATTACCAATAACGATCCAAACTAAATGAGCCACTGTATATACTACATATATCATATGTGGTGATACTTAAATATGCAAATTGCAGAGGGGTGAAACATAGTATACCACATGGCGTTGCATATAATTTGTTATTGCCACAGTAACAAATCCCTCAAAATATACAAATTTTGTGGCAAATGGTTATAAACTCGTATTATGGATGCAATATTTCACGAATGATTTTTGCTGCATTTTTAGATAACTGAATTAAATGCGCTACAGTGCGTATGAGTAATGCAGTCAACTGTGGCAACACATTTTCCAGCACAAGTCCAGTCTCGCTCCCACACACGCACATACACACACACACACATATTGATATCACAGATACACATATCCATACATATACTCGGACTCCGACAGGCACTGACGCTTTTAAGCATCATTAATTTGCTGTGGGCAATCCAGTAGCCTCCATTTACGCTGCCCCTTCGAGCAGCCCAGTCAAGAGTAATTATACGTGTACAGCCAGGGCGGGGCCAGGGCGGTGGACTCCTCGTTCTCTGTTTGAGGTGGGCAATGAGGAAATGAGTGCAGTGTCAGGAGCAGCAGCAAGAGTTGCCCCATAATGCGTAGCCATTGTTGCCGGAAATATTGTATGTGTGTGTGTATTGGAAGGGTTCATTTTTAATAGGCTGTGGCCAAATGGCTGGTTAACATTTTCGGCCCTCTAACAGGTTTGCTCTTCAGATATAATCATAGTCAGAGAGACAAAGCGATATAAAGTATGTATCTAGTTGTAGTCTATTCAATGCCGTTGTCAATTTACAGTACCATTTTTGGCTTTAATTTGATTTTGTTGATGAAGGTGGTCTTCCTGCTTCTGCTTCTCCTGCTGCTATTGCTGTTGCTGCTCCTGCTGCTATATTATTAATGATGACATGGCGCACAGAGTAAATAGGGGCAAAGAGCGATAGAAGGGAACCTGTACAGACGTTAAATGGCTGTCATCATTCATTAGTCCCAGCCGCTGGGCAGTTGTCTTCGCAGGACTCGCTTTTAAGCCTGTCCGTTTACACATAACTGGCTTATTTCCTGCAATAACAAAACACACATACACAGATACACATTTGCTGACTTGCCAGTGTCCTGTATGGCCAGCTGTGTCCCATGCGCTTCAGTTAACCTGCCTGCAACGTGTGGCACAGATACCAAAACTATTTGGCTTCGTTGCTTCGTCCTTGTCCTTCTCTCCTTGCAGCTCTAGCTGTAGTTGTCGTTGTTCAAGAAGCTGCTCCATGGTTCTAAAACAAATACATTTTAGCTCACGTCGCCCTCCGATTCCTCTCCTTGAAACAGATCTACAAAGTGGAGTTAGTTGACCAACTGATGCCGATGCCGATGCTGACTGACTGACTATCTCTCTGTCTGTATGTACATATCTTTGACTACGTTGGCCTCCCTCTCTCAAGCAATTATTGTTGCCTTAGTATTTTAATTAAAATGTGTTTGCTTAACTGGTCGGAGCTTGGACTACCAGCAAATTATGTCTGTTGGACACTTTCAGCCACAAGTGTCGACCACATCGATTGATGTTGGAAGACAGCACAAATTGCGGTCGCTTTATGCATTTAAACAAACAAACCAATGCCTCATACGACTGAATACATAATTTCATTTCCGTTTAATGTCAATAGAGCACATCCATATTTAATTACTTTTAATTGCGTATAGAAAAAAACGCTTTTTTCGTTCAATTAAACAAATGTTTAGATAATATTTACCTATTTCAATTTGCGTACAAAAATACTCTTTTTTTGCATATTATTTTTTTAATTTAAATATAATATATTAATTACCTCAAGTTCAATTAGATGTAATTTAAATTTTAGTTATTACTTTGATAATATGCTCTTGGCAATCATGCTTAAAATTAATTTTTTATTCCTGCATCATAGAAGGGTATTATAATTTTGTGCCGGCAGGAAATGTATGTGACAGGTAGAAGGAGGCATCTCCGACCCTATAAAGTATATATATTCTTGATCACCATCAACAGCCAAGGCGATCTAGCCATGTCCGTCCGTCCATCTGTCCGTATGACCACCTAGGTCTCAGAGACTAT
The DNA here is from genome assembly GCF_009650485.2 of Drosophila albomicans. Taxonomy (NCBI): domain Eukaryota; kingdom Metazoa; phylum Arthropoda; class Insecta; order Diptera; family Drosophilidae; genus Drosophila; species Drosophila albomicans. The sequence goes on from NC_047631.2 coordinate 5,074,812, forward strand.
AAGAGATAGAGCTATAATGAGTTGCTTTGGCCGACAATCTGGTATTTTGTACCGTCTATGGTATATTTTGAATGTGGTACTACATCGATATAACAAATATGCTGTTTGGTATATTTTTAGTATTTTTGTAGTATTTTTGGTATATTTTGAAATAAATATCGGAATATTATGGAATGGGTAGCGGGTATCTCACAGTCGAGCACACTCGACTGTTGCTTTCTTACTTGTTTTTTTTTTTTTTTTTTTTCAGCGTGATTTAAGTTACCACTTGACCGTCTGGGCAGGGTGAATTATTTGGCTGCTCCCTAAGCACCCGACCGAGAACTGGTCGACGCCTTTATAAAGTGAAAAACGACACGTCCAAATTTGTTTCTATAAGATTATATTATATAAATTTAATCTAAGGATATACGAGAAATTTATATATAGTATTGCTGGTAAATATTAGGTCAAGACCCGAGCCAGCAGGTCTTGAGGATGATAGCGTTTTAATCTTCTCCTGACTGTAGTGCGATGGCTCGGCGTTAGGCGCCTAGCCAGGCTACTAGGGTGACCTCCAAGCCTCTCCGTATATTTTTGTGCAATTGCCTGAATTCTATTTCCAATTTTTGATACTTTGAGGTCGCGCTCAATGTCCGCCGTTCTCATGTACCATGGAGCTTCTGAGATCCGCCTCAGCGTCTGTGCACAAATTCTTAAAAGTATTTTACTTCTATTTTGATGTAGATAAAATATATAACTCCATAGTCTTCTTCGTTCCTTAATACATTTTTTAAAGAATGACTCAACTTATATTTATGGAAAAATAAGTGTTGTTGAATATATATAAATATCTTTTTAAGTTAAATGTATCAAAAATGAAAAATCTTAAAGATGGCGTTAAACTGAAGTAAGCAAAGCAAATGCTTCAGGGTAACTCAGGTACATTTTTGGTCTGTCTGTGAGTGTGTGAGTCACAGCATATGGATGAGGCCTTCTCTATTCACAGGCACTAAATCATAATTCGTGTTGTTCTCACGTAAAGCTCATTAGAGGGACATCAAAAAATTATTACCATGACATTTTATTTACGATTATTTGATCAAATGTGGGACAATCGCAAACGACCACGGCGACGACCGGGGCGAGGACGATAGCGTATGGCATCAACCTAAGGGATCTATTCATACATACACAAGCACACACAGACACTCACTCACACAAACATTCAACAGGGCGTATAATGCGACGTGTTAAAGTCCATAAAGTTAATGCAAAGCAAACACAACATCAAGAGCAACAAAAAACTACCCACAAGAAATGAGGAAAGGTGCAAAATACAATGAAAATGTGGAAAAATATGACCACGACACGTTTCCAAGAAACAAATGCGACCCAAAAAAAAAAAATAACAAAGAAGGAAAATATGAAAAGATTGCCGACTTTTGGTCAAATAGCATGCAAAAAGTTTTATAATTTTTTTTTTACATTTTTATATGCATAAGAAAAGCAATATATAAACGAGTTCTTAAAATTTAACATACAATTGTTTTTAAGTCTTAATCCTTTAGAGCTTAAGTCTGAATTCCATAAATAAACTTAAAGACTCTTCGTCAACAAGATATAGCAGTGAAGTAGGCAAGACAAGTCAAGTAGATGATGGGATTATCGACCACTTTGAATCCGATTAAAATGTGAATTAATAAGTTGATGTACAATTTAAATTGTAATTCATATTTTGAATATTATTTTTGATGCTTCAAAATATGCATTTGTAATCAGTAGTTTAATATTGCATAATAATATTCATTCATTGACGTTTGATCTTTGGTGACGAAACTAAGTATAAGTCAAAAGCTTGTTCTTTTGCCTTGTGGGTATAAGCAAAGGTTATTGGTGGAGTGTAAACAACAGTTCCATAAACAACGGTTGCGGTTGGGAACCTAATTGATTATGGAATGAGGTCACAGTGGGTGCCTTGATGTGTTGACCAAACAACAAGCTAACTAAAAATTGTAAATTGAAGTTTAATGCTTCAATTGTTCGACAGAACGACAAACACAGCAACAAGAATATTGAATTTAAAGAGCACAATTTAATTTGACATAAATAAAATAGAAAATCCTCATATGAATGGGTCAAACTGAAAAGCCAATTGGCCAAAATGCCAAATGGGTTTACAAAAAGTCAAACATATTTACTCCCCTGGCATATGTGTGTACTATGTATGTATGTGCTTAGGTAGGAAGGGAGCATATGTGTGTGTTGGTGTGTATTATGTCTGCGTATTGTTGTGATTTGTATGTGTGTTTGTTATATCGAAATATATAAAATTAAGAGGCCATCAATCAAGTCAAGTGGAAATTTATAGCACTTTTGTTTGTTATTATTCGTTTATGCATGAGTTAATTAGAATATTGGCGTTAACCTTTCCAGCGGGTTCGTCCCTTTTGTTGTAATGCATGAAGATTTATGAGAACTCAGATCTCTCTCTATACCCTCTCACTTTCACTCAAATACACGTATACTAAATATATGTATATATATAAGTAAATGTTTGAGTGTGTATCAGTGCATTAGGCATACATACGCTGGCCTCTGTCTGTGTGCATTGAATCGTAGCTTTGCGTACTTATATGTTCTATATGTTTGCTTCGCTGTTTGAATACATAACATACATACATATGTGTGTCTTTACCATAACAAAACTTGCCACGAGGCATGCCCCAAGGCAACTGCTAATTTTGCTCATTTCCGTTAGTTTTGTGGCATTCAAAAGATTTGAAATTGAATTAGGCATTTTTGTGGGTTGATTGTTTCACGCTCGACCGACTTAAAGGTCGCCCATCGAGTCCTAAATTGAAATAAGTTGTTAACGAAATCACTGGGATATAATAGACAATTTTGAGCACAGTTTGGAAATTAAAGTCATTACTACTGCTCAAGACTCTTAAAAAAAACATGTTTCTGTAATAACATTTTTAACAGCTAATTAAATTCGAATGATGTGAACGTCCTTAAATAGAGTTCCGCTCTTTATGCTGTCACATAGTCGCATTCAGAAGTATTAGAATTGCGACAGGTTGCTTGTGCATTGCAACGGAAATTCCAATTAGAAAATTTGTGTCAACGGGCCAATGAGAGTTGCCTTTACGCATTCGTGTTGCTAAAATGCCGAATGTCAAGTTTCTGAACTCTCAACGATGACGATTTATGGCAATGGACAACATTCACATAAGCTTAACAGTAAAGAGAGCGCAGGCGCAACAGATGCGCTCTCTCGGATGCTGTTAACGCTCTGTTAACTGCTTAGACAGCGGATGGTCTGCTTGTCTGTCTGTCTGTACAGTAATTTAACGAGCTCTTCGAACATTTGAATAATGCTGTAAAAAAGGTGGCAAATTGTTAATTTGCTTGGCATCGGTAAAATACGCACAGCTAATTTATGTCAATTAACGCTTTAAAAATTCATTGTTCGAGGATTTACTAAAAGGCAGACAGGGACAAAGGCTGACACAATGAAAGTCGTGATTACTAGAGTCAGTGTCTTGTCGAGTATTTTATTAATTTCTGTCTAAGCGTCACACGCAAAAATGTTGTCTATAGAAATTAATAGCAAATATTTGTACAGCAATTTGTTTGCTTGGGGCGTACGCTAGGCGAACTGCTGCTGCTTAGAAGCCACCGACATCGAGGGGAGCAGGCAATAATCAATTTAAATATGTTTCTCAAACAGTAGCTTGAAAATGAAGCGGGCCACACGCGCCAATAAAAAATTTAAAACAAAGCCCACGGACGCCAATTGGAAGCCAGCTGCACCTATGGCTACGCGAATAAAATAACAACAGGAGACAAGCAAAGTTCTAGAACTGAAGAGTGATCGACGAATGGATTCCCAGTGGATCAAATATTATTTATAATTAGAAGATTGTTTTTTAAGTAACATACATTTTTAAGAGCGGTATGAAATTATATATTGCTTAATAAGTAAATAGATTCTATGTGAAACAAGTATTTAAAGATTGTTATAAGATAATTTATCAAAATGCAAATCAAAGTTGAATTCCTTCTTTATTCTTTTTATTTTTATTCTATAATCGATGGGTCAAACTCACCTTCAATCTTGTAAAAGACCTCACCTTCCGATTTCAATATACCCTTTTGCAAAACATAAAATTGGTATACAAATTTGCTGCGCCAAGAATGGTTTCCGGTTTTTCACTCTCTTTTTGTGTATGTGCGAGATATGCCCCAAATGCTATCAGAAATCCCCGCTAATAATTTGTCAATATTACGTGAGCTGAAAATTGAATAAAAAGCGTTTTTGCATTGAGCACAATAAAAAAAAAACGGTAAGGAAGAAGTCGACGATATGAAAGTCAGAAAGGCAAATGGTAAAAAAAAACCGTATTTGAAGAAGCGTAGACCAAGAATTTGTAGAAATCAAATAAATTGTTACAAATGAGTGCAAGTTTTTTTTGCTTAGTAGTTCAAGCTCTGTTTCTCTCTGCAACAATTTTGCCTCTCTTCAAAATTTATTTATATGCTTCTTTCTCGATTTTTCATTTGCTAAGCTGATTTGCAATTTTTTTTATACTTTTTTTTAAATTCTGCTTATTGGCGTTGGCCATTGGCAAAAATATGAATAATTCAAAATGCGATTTCGCTCTTGGCCGCATTTCGCAACAGTTTCCATGGTGGCAACAAACAGTAATAAATGCAAATGAATTGATGAAAAGTCGCGTTTTCCGCTTTTTGTTTACATTTTCATTTCTCTGATTTGATATGCGCATCAATGTCAAGTGCGAAGGCGTTGGAGGGGAAGCAATGGAATGGAAAGGAAAGCAAGCGAATACGAATCTATGACAAATAGAAATAAAATATGCGCAACTATCGCACATTTTCGGACCATATGCCACATCAAAAATATCAAATACCAGTTCAAAGTCCGTGATGGAATAGCAGCAAAAAAGTAAATGCGCATGGATCAACAAATATTTCACACTACTTTGCATTTTCAATTTGTAGTATGTAGAAAGTAGAAACAAACACTAAACCATATTTGAATTTCATTCAATACATTCATTTAGCATTCTTGTTCGTGCTAAATATGCATTCAAAGAGACAGCAATAAACTGGTACTTGAAATGCCGAATATCCTAAATTGAATATTCAAATTTCAGTGAATTCCGAATATGTGAAAAGAAAATGATCAAATTTAAAAATATAAAATCTTGTTAGGCGTGAGTTTAAATGATGTTGTGCACATTGCATTTGGCCTTCATCTAGTCAAACTTTAAATCTATTATTGTACATGTTTGATAAGGGTAACTTTGGGTAGTTACCAAATTTAGTTCTTTTCAAGTCATACGTATATTAAACAAGTCTATTAACATAATTACCTGAAAGGGTTTCAACCGCAACATGAGCACGTTCACTAACCCACAAAGTTATACAACATTTTTCTTTAAATAAAAAGCAAACCACAAATATGCCACAAAAAATAAATTAAACTAAATATAATTATACCTTGCATAATTAAAGTAAGTGTCTACCTGGTTACCCCCAAAGATGAAAGAAACTAAATGACAGATTTAAGAACACATTCCCAAATTTCTGTGGCTGTTGCATAAACTCATTAGCCTAGTTGGCAGTGGCATTTGAGTATCTGTGAATCTCATTTGAAACTATTACCGCTCAAAGGGCGGTGTCTCGGATGCTGAGGCCTGCTAGCAAGCGGCAAATTGCTGCACGTCAGTTGACGTCACTGGCAGGCAAGACAAATTCCATTTTGCTCATTGGCAGTATTGACAGTTGCGGCTCAGACGCAGGCTCAAAGCACCAGATGCAAGGTGAAGCAGTGCAGGGCAGTGGCAGGGGCAATGGGCATCTGGCGATCGGGTTTCACCAAAGAAAATACAATTCGAGCGCAGAGTGCGAGTGGGAGTCAAGTTGGACTTGGAGAGCAGCAGGCGCCGCAGTGCATCATAATGCAAACAGTTCGAGTGCCGAGCAAGCTATTTCCGGATGACTGACAGAGTGGGGATGCACTTGCACTTGCTTGCTTGACTGCCATGATACATACATATATGTATGTGTGATATGTGCATGAGAGTGAGTGTGTGTGTGTGTTTGTTCCCTTTGTGGAGATGCCATAGAATGCTGCTACCGACGTGCCACACCCGCTGTGCTTCCTGCCCGCCTGCCTGATGAGTGACTACTTAAAGCGAAAGTAAACTTTGCTTTGCTTCTTTGCTCTTCATGCCACAGAATGTTGCCAGGCATGCATGTCATTGGGCTACGATTCAAAGGGGGCAAGCGCACTGGCTGACTGGCTGGTTGGATGGCGAAGACGGGTTTGCGGCTCTTGTAGGTGTGTTCTTTGCGGTCATTTAGCTATTCCTCAATGCAGCGTGTTATGTGGTCGCTTATAGGATAAAATGCTTTCACACACCAAACACGAAAATCCCCCAGGCCTCGTGCTTGAGAGCGGTGGAAAGTGAAAGAGTGAAACTTTCTTTCACATTACACGGCAGCACGACGTTTCTTATACTGGTTTTATTTTTATGTTGCAAATACAAATGACGAAAAGTATTTTGTAACATACTGAAATGAAAATTCACTAGAAGGCATATCTATTTTTTTTAAACCAGTATTAGATTTCTCGTAAAAAGAAAGGCTGTTATTTAGGCGAGGCACAATTTTTATTCGACTTGTCAATTTTCTCTTTTAAAAGAACGTTTAACTATCGAGTGTACTTGATTCTAATCAATGTACCAAAACAAAATATCAAAAAATGCTAAAAAAAAAAAAAAAATGTAAAAAAAGCTATAGTCGAGTGTACTCGACTGTGAGATACCCGCTACCCAATTTGATTAAAAGCAATATATTTTGCGATATTATTCTCAAAATATACCGAATATACTGCAAATATACTAAAAATACTAAGAATATACCAAATGGTATATGTTTGGTATATCGATATAGTACACCATTCAAAATATACCATAGACAATGTGCGAGATTGTCGCCTAAAACAACTAAGACCCCTAGTAAGTAGGCGTTTTTGCCCATACAAAAGTATTTCTTTAATAACTTCCACAATTTTTATCTGATCGCAACCAAATTTTCAGGAATCATAACTACTATAGTAGTTATTGTATATACCAACTTCGCTTTCAAATTACGCTTGTTATTCGATTTTTGTTTTTGCGGGGGCGGAAGTGGGCGTGGCAAAAATTTGCAACAAATTTGATCTGCGTGCAAACATAACAAATGCTGTCGAAAAAAAATTATAGCTCTATCTCTTATAGTCGCTGAGATCTAGGTGTTCATACGCCCTAGAGTACATACAATAATATCTATAGTCTTTATTATTCCTGAAAGTTTGGCTGCAATCAGATAGAAACACTTTTTTATGGGGAAACCGCATTCTAACTAGGGGCCTTAGTTGATTTAGTTGACAATCCGGTATATTTTGCACTCTATGGTATACTTTAAATGTTGTACTGTATTAATATACCTAAAATAACCTTAGATAGATTTTTAGTATTTTTGTGGTATATTAATTTGGTAGGTTTTAAAATTAATACTGCAATATTTTGCATTTATTTAAAATGGGAACCGGGTATCTCACAGTCGAGCACACTCGACTGTAGCTTTCTTATTTGTTATATTTTTATACACATGCTTAAATCATAGCAGAACCCAGAAATGGCCGCAGAAGGCCAGCATGACTGGGTGGCGGAGAATCACAGACAGCTTAGACAAAGCGATGACTGAGATTAGATATCGTGACTTGCACTTTTTGTCGACCTTCTTACAATGCTTCATCCATGCGTGGTAGCTGTTTTGTTTATGGCTTCCTAAATGCGGGACAAGTGCACGCTAACAAGGGAAATCATACGCCCCGTGTGACAGTGTCAGTGTCATTTGTTTATGTTTAACTGTGTGTCGCATGTGTGCAGTACATGCACAGCTCAGCACCCTTCTCTCTGTCTATATCGTTTGCTTTCTCATATATTGTGCCAGTTGTGGTGTTTTGCTGGCAAAAAGTTTCGTATTGCAAAGCACAATCAGACGCAGATGTGCTTAGGGGGGCAGGCCGACAGAGCAGAGTTTAAGACTCTTGCTGTCACTTTGGCCCGACAATGCGGTAACTCGAAAAAAGAAAAGCCAAGCACACAAACTGATATCAAGTATCCGAAGTGGAGCAAAGGTCAGAAATTTAAATCTTCATTAACATCTCATTACATTTAATAAATGAAGAGAGTATTATTCGATTACGAATTGACATTGAATATGGAATTGTATGGACATATATTTCCGCCTAGGTAACTGCTACGTTGGGAGTTGCTGCGATGGGCGTCGTCGGAAACACACATTATGGGCCACAGGGCGAAAGTCGCCGTCACCGACGCCGTTTCTGCATAATAATGTCAGACAGGCGACGTCTTTTTCGTGCTGTAAATTGCAAAAATTCAGCCAGCGGCAAGGAAACATACACAGAGACAGACATCTGCATAAGGACATGTGTGTGCCTTTTTGCAGGTTTCAAGACCAAGCGGAAACGAGCGCAGTACTGACAAGCGGCATGCAACACACACCAGCACACACAAGGCTAAAAAGCGAAACAGGTTCCTGGCAAAAAAAAAAGAAGAGAAGTTTATGTACATTTAATGCGCGACAGCAAACGCGGCAGAAGCAGCAGCAGCTACAACGACAACAAGGAAACAGCACAATAAATCCAGGATACATTAAATAACACACAGATACACACACACACACACACACACACACACACGCGTACAGAATCGTGCACACACAGACAAATGGAGGCGGCGAGCGGTCAACTTCCTTTTTCGTGTCTATGCGCCTGTTTTGGCACGCCAACTTTTTTTTTCGTAAATGTTGTTGCTGCTGTTGGCGTCTGTTTTGTCGTTTATGAAAGTTGGCCAACACACATACTCACACACACAAACACAAACACACGTGTGTGGCACTTCCTGTCTGTGCCCGTGTCTGTGTGTGTCAGAGGAAGCTCAACATGGCGCTGCTGGTGTTTGTGGCACGCGGCAACAACATTGCTCAGCATGCTCATAATAATTTCTTATTTAGTGAGCGGCCAGAGAGCAACCAGGTGATGTGACCACCACACACTCGCACACACCGACATCTAGAATACACCTCCCTCACCACCTCCATCCACATCTACAACACACAAAGCTTTCCCTTTGCGCAACGTCAGTTTTTAGCGCATCCAACATGTTTTTCGCTTATTTTCGCTTGATTTTCCTTTTCTTTTTTTGTCAGCAACAAACGTTTCTCTCTTCGACCCCCTACCCAAATCATAGCCCCCACTATTTGCCACATTTTCGTGTGTCAGATTTATCTACTTGACTCTCTTGTTCCTCTTGTTTTTTGTCGCTGAAAATTTCTGCGCACAAGAAGGTATTTAAATTCAAATTAAGCAAATGTCATGTTAAATTCAGTTGACAGGCGTCGCCGCCGATGCTACTGCCATCGCCATTGCATACCCCTCATCTCTTCTCTCTTCCCACTATCCGACTCTTGTCTCCTGTTCCCAGCATCACCACATCTGAATAATAACTGGAAGCAGGTGCAGATTTCATTTTTGCTGATTAGCGTAAAATATTTAATGAGTGTCATTGTTCCTAGATGCCATGCGAGCAGTGTGAAAATGAAAATTATCCACAATGTTAATAAATTATATAACGCCACCATTTTTACACCCGTTACCCCATTTCAACGAATGACACATATATGGGAGGACACCTCAAACTTTGTAAAGTATTTATTGTCTCGATCAGTATCAACGGCCGAGCCTCTCAAAAATCTATTAAGTACATATGGGGGAATTATATTGAAAAAGATTCATTAACCGAAGAAATTTCATGTGAAAAATTGCAAGCTTGTCTCGTATTTTTCTTTAAGTTTTAATGGTAAGAAGAATGTTGGTATAAAATGTCGTAAAACAAAGAGACCATTAAGCGAGGTCCATTTACTCTCATTTATTCAGTTACTCTGATATATTAACACTGTGCAAGTCGTAGAAGGCTATATTTTGTAGTGTCATTTTTTTTCTACTCCAACTACTTTAAATTACGTATTAAAATTACTTCGGAAAAAGGTTAACTAAAACTTGTCATTATAAAACAAGTAAGTGTGAGAAAAAAAAATCGGAGTAGTACGCCATTATTGTTAAAATAAATACTACTGAAAATCCTAAAATATACCGAAAATATTTCGTTTATCAATATACTATAAAAAGGATTTGACTTTGTGTAACTAGCAAGCATTAGAAGCCAACTTCGACCCATTATTCATGTTCAGGATCAACACAGCCGAGTTAATTTAGGCTGTTCCGTCTGTCTGTACTTGGATCTCGGTGACTATAAGAGCTCACATCAATAATAAAGTTTATTTATTAAAGATGGGTACAAATAAGCCTTCACCCATAATTTACGCAAGCCCAGAACTAGACAAGTGTTATTCTGTACGACGTATCGAATCTATAAAATGTTCATAATTTAATATATCGATTAAGTTTAATGGCAAGTTAGTTAGTCAGTCGAGTTCGCATGTGTGTCAACTATATGTATATATACATTACATACATACATTACGTACATATGTACGTGTACAAACATATCGTACATTACGGTACTTGGCACTAGTTTTGCTTTTAATGCGCTTGTGCGCATAAAATTTAATTCAAATCAGCTCATTAAACGCCTGGCACTTGACACACTCATTCGTGCGTCGACAGAGACATAAATGTGGAGACTGAGAAGGTGTCAAGGGGGAGTTGAGTCGATGCAGCATTTTGTTTTGGCAAAGAGGACGGTAAAGCTGAGTTTATGGTGGACATTAAAGCGCGGAAGTAAGTGGTGCCACAAAAAGGGCAAAAAGAGGGAAAATTGAGACACTAGACAAGGAAAGCGACACACTAAGCTAAATAAGGGAAGAGAACAAGATACAGCAAGAGCGACAACAAGAATTTCAGACACATTAAATATGATATATGTATTGGCAAGACGGTAGCAAGGACACAAGATAAGTTACATGGCATGGTTGACTAAAATATATGACGATATATATTAGAGCCATAGAAGCAAGTACGAACACGATGTTAAGGAATTTAAATTTACTACTCATAAAAAAATGCATTGACTAATTATAATCATGACTTAATAATTTTATTAGGCTGAATGGTAACACTGCATATTTATGTTAAAAGAGTAATAATATAATAACTTGGTGCTAGAATTTGTGTCCTACAAAAAAGTCATTATATTAATGTCCTTGTTTGTGCTAAAACGTGATTTATTTTCATGGGAACCAATTTTGATTAAAATACAAATAAATAAATCATAATAATAATTTATATAAGTTTTTCTTTTACTGAACAGGACTATTTAGATTATCGAATTGTAAGAGAGAGACAGAGAGAGAAAAAGAGAGAGAGAGATTTAATTTCTGGCTAAAAGGAATGAAATAATTTTTAGAAATTTGGCAACAGTTTTGGTTAATATTATTATGCTTGCAAGATTGTTTCAAATTTTTGGTACGGTCAAAATAATAACTAACGATAAAATTTGTCGAAATATTGCAAACTGGTCTTAGCTGATTTGGCTAACAATCTGGTATTTTAGTACTCTACGGTATAATTTGAATGCAGTACTAAATAAATATACCAAATTTGGCCGTTCATAAATTTATTTACATATATTTATATATTTGCTTTTATTTAAAATGATTAAAGTACTGTGTGCTAAATCTGCAGCAATCAAATATATCAAATAGAGTGACAATATTTTCTCACCCCACGTTCAATAAGTTGCAAAAATATATTACAAAGTTTGCAACTATGTAAAATTTTCAAAATTCTTCGAATGGAAAATGGAATATCAACTTGTTTGGTATTTATGTAGAAAATTCGATATGATGAATTTATATCCGCTACCCATAGGTAGAAGAGTACTATAACTTTGTGCCTCCATGAAATGTATGTAAGAGATGGACATCGTCTCTGCTGTTGACGCTGATAAAGAATATATATATTTTTAGATGAATGAGGCATCTTCAACTCTATTTTTTTTTATTTACTATTTTTTGACAGCACTTGTAGGATAAAAATTGTAGAATTTACTTAAAAAAAACTTTTCTATAGACTTTGCAGTCTATGGTATATTTTGAATATAGTACTATATCAACATACCAAATTTGCCTTTGGTATATTTTTAGTATTTATGCCAAGAAAATTTTGTAATTATGAAATTATGATAACAATCATCAACAACTAAAGTATTCAGTAGAAGAAGTTCTTAAAATTAAAAATTCTCTTAAAATAGTTATTGCAGTGCATCTCACAGCTTCTCATAGCGTAAACCACTGAAGCTATGTTGTTTCAAATTGCCCTTAAAAAATTTGTTAAGTATTTGGTAGTCATAAAATAAATTCCATTTTGAAAGTACCTCAACCTGCGGCTGCTGCTGCTCCTGCATATTTACCCTGGCCAACTCAAATATGTGAGAAAAAACAGAAAAAAGGGGAAACAACAGAAATCTGTACAGATGCCAAGAGCTGTTCACATTGTTCGCGTAACTTTATCAAAATCAACTTGAGATGCATTTTTGTGACGCCAACAAGTGTTGCACTTGATCTTTTTCTTGACACTTGCTCTGGACTGGCGAATGGCAACGAGATTGAGTGTCTGGACATGAGCATGAGTATGGAGTGAATGCACACACACGTTGCCAACGAGCCATCAACGGACTTTGGGTCAATTTTGCCGAAGTGGAAATGTGTTGCAAGTGTTTCGTTTTTCTTTTCTCTGTTGCCATGCTGGAAATTTTGCCAATGCCAACATACTTGCATTTGGCCGCACATTGCAATGAGGTAAGGATTGGCCATTGGGTAGACTGGAATTTAATTTTGTGTACAACTCTGTGCAAACACATACCAGAACCTACACAGGTGAACAGTTTGTTGTTGTTGCTGTGTTTAGAGATGTATCTGTATCCCCATGTTGTGCTAACATTGTGAACGATACGAAGACAGGCTAAGAACATCATCATCCTGCACTTTGTCACTGCATCAGCTACCGGCCAAGGCTCTTCTGTGCAATGCAAGGACACACGGATAAAACCTAATTTGTTGCAAATAAAAGAAATGAAACGGCGCATTATATATTGATATGCGAATGTTGCCGATTTAATACTCTTCTAAATTGATATTTAAGTCAACAGTCGCCCCTCTCAGAGAGTCTGTAATTATTTACTTCAAGTATCAAGGAAAATAATAAATGAAAAACGCAAAGATACACAAAAGTGTGTTCCTAAATAAATACGACCACGTTGGATCTTTCATTATAATTTGGTTTTAATTTCATTCATAGTAAACAGTCGATACTTTTTAAAGTGTATACACACTACAACATGAAGACGACCAGACAAGAAAAATTGCTAAGACAAAGCCAAGTGATGGCAAGCAATTGAACAAAATCATTGCAAATTGTCTTTCGTGCTCTAAAAAACTTTAGCCAGTTGCACTTAAGTTGAAATCGAAATCAACGAGTTGAATCTGACGGATCTTTGTCTGCTTGGCTGGATGGCTGATAGCTGTTGGCCATCAGCCTGGTTGTTTGACTGCTTAACTGTTTCGAGTGAGGATGAGTGCGAGAAGTATTCATTTGTCCTTATCAATCGCAGAGAATGCGAAATTAAAAGAAATCAAAAAGCATTTAAGCTGTATTGGCTCACATTTGCATTCCACTCAAACACCTTGGGGAATATAATTCGTAATTTGAATGTTGTTTTGTTGAAATGTATTCACATTCGTTTATGCAAAGTCTGCTTACGGAAAACAATCAGCTTTCCTTCCCCAATAAGCCACACATTCGAGGGAAGCTCCTTTTCTCCCCACTCAGATACACTCTTATGTATACATGGGTATTTTCCATTTCGCACAGGTAATCGATTTTCATGCTTTTGGCAAAATGCACAAAAGAAGCAGAAACAGAAAAAGAAAAAAACAAAAAAGTAAACCAACTTTGTTGTGCGTCTGTTTTCTTTTTACCTGTGTTGAATTTGGTTTTCAGTTCTTTTACCTTATTCTTATGCTTTGTGCATTTTGCTGTGTTGTGCTGTGAGCTAGTCTGTCTGTGTGTATGTGGGTGTGTGTTTGTAGGTTACACCGTGCGTATACTTAATATTTATGTTGAAAACTTTAAGCAGTTAAGAGCTCGTCGAGCTTAAAATATTCTGACGGTGTGCGTTGAACTTCAACAACTTGTTGATTTACTTTTTCCACACTTTGTAAAGCCCCCACACATTGCACCCCACAGTTTGTGAAAAGTCGGAAATTCCACAGAAAGACCTGATTAGAATAATCACAAAAATTAGATCAAATGGAACGAGTGAATTTTGTCTTAAAACTCCCTCAATCGAGAAGAGAAACAAATTTGTATCACAATTTGAATTTCTCAGAAACACAGCAGATAAGTGAAAACAAAGTAAGTATTAAATTTCAAACTATATAACACAAACTTCGACGTCAGCATTCTCGAGATGAAATCAATCATAAGTGCATTTATAGAGTGTATAAGGAATATCGATTATATGCAAATTTCATTTAAATATTTTAAGTCAGTCATAATAATCAGAATGTTTTAGGCAAATATGAAATATTGTAATCATTCATTGCCATTTAATGAAATAGATTAAAGCAGATTAAGATGTGATTAAAGTACTCGTAATAAATTTTAAGCCTTTCGAACTCATTTCGAATCAGTCATCAATCTAATTTCTAATTCTTCTTCAGATTGCAAGTTTCTTTTCTCATTAAAGAATTTTTTCAACAAACAACAAAAGTACGTAAAATTTCGGTTGAAATTATTCAAAAGTGCTAAGTGCACATGTGGCACGAGCCAAAATCCAATTACGAGCGTTGGAATATTTTGACAACTATTCAATGAATTTAATTTGAGATTTGCGAACCAGTCAGCCAGATGGCTAACACTCTGACACAACCTTACTCTCCTCCTCCACCACACCACGTGGCAAACCAAAATAGAGCCGAACCTAACCCGTGTGACCCACAATCCACAGATCAGCTCAGTCAATGGGCAGATGCAGACAACGGCAACCGGATGGATGCCAATGGCACAGGCATCGAACTTGCCAAATGCGACGGCTGCATTCACAGAGGTTACTCTTCGGATAAGAATGTATAAAGGGAGAGCAGCGGGGTTGAAGGGTGTGTATGTGAATGTCTGGGGCGAGGAAACGAATTAGAAATGTGTAGAACAGAAGTTACTCAATTGCCAGCTGGAGGTCCCAGCGGTAGCTATGAAAAATGTTCTGTGGCTATAAGAAGCTGGCAACTGGGAGCCGGCAGTTCAGACCAGAAGCTGGGAGCTAAAATCTGTGTGAGATGCAGCCGGAAAGCAGGAATGATTTCCGGCCTGGCGGGCGATAATTCTTTACCCATCATCCAATGCAATGCAATGCAGGCGAACGGCTGGGAAGCAGTCTGGTTGAAAACTTTTTACAGCCATTGTGCAGAGTGTCAGTGCAATGATTTTCTTCTCCCGCCTTTCTCAGTCCAACTCGAACTACAGTTCTGGTTGAATATGAATGATTTAAGCATACCAAGGCGGCATATTGCAGTTAGACTCCTCCTTCTATAAGCCCTTCGAATTATATTCACATTTTTTATTATTTTATTTCGTTTTTTTTTTACACTTTGCTTCATATATTTCAACATTTTTCAAAACTTTTGCTCAACGTTTCGCTCAGGAGAGCGCAAGGAACATCAAATTGGATGCCCGAAAACTTTGTCAAAATGTTTGGAAAAGTTTTATGGTTCTGTTCAGCGGTTGAGAAAAATTATCACTATTGTTACAAATTTGCAAATTGACGGTGAAAATTTGTTGATGTTCTTCTTTCTCTTGTCTTTGCGGCTAGTGAGGATTGTGGTTTCCGCAAGAAGTATTCAAAACCATAGTCTACATCGAAATAGAAATTTTTAATATTTTATTCGCAATTTGCTAAAGTAATACAGTACCCAATATTTCTGTAGTTTTCAACTATTTTAATGCTCACAAATTTGTATTAAAATTAAATGTGAAACAAGTAAGAAAGTTACAGTTGAGTATGTGAAACTGTGAGCTACCCACTACTTACTAATAAAAGCAAAACATTCTGCTATTATGATGTGGACGTAGCAAAAACCGAATAAGCTTGATCTACGCGGAAAAATAAAAAGTGCTGTCGGCTTTATCTCTAATAGTCTCTGAGATCATACGGACAGAAGGTAAGACAGACATCGCTATATCGTCTTGGCTGGTGACGCTGATCAAGAACATATATAATTTAGAGGATCGGTGATGACTTCTACTATTACATACATTTCCTGCAGACACAAATGACCCTGTGAGACGCGGGAACAAAAATTTGTATTAAAACCAACTCATTTTATATAAAAAAGTTCCCGCCTAACCAGATCACTGAAGATCGGTTCAAATTCAATTTATAGCTCTGCTACTTTTTAGCACATCCAATTCTCCATTATTGTTAATTTTCTTAACATCAAACATATGTTTTAGATAATGAACTACGATATGATATCTTCTATTGTTATCATAAGGGTGTGATCATTGATACTTGTTCCACATTTGTTGACTTTTTTAGTGGCATAACGCAAGAAGCCTTCTTAGCTCAGTGGCAGAGCACTGGTCTTGTAAACCAGGGGTCGTGAGTTCAATTCTCACAGGAGGCATACATTTTTTGCATACATATTTCCTCAAGTAATGATTAACACTCGATACAATTATTATTAGTATGATGTCTGCACTGAACTTTTATTATGTCAAATATTATTGACATATTTTCAAGTTTACAATATAGATTCTCTAAAAATTAAATTTTCCATAATACGTATTTTCCATAATTCAATTTATATATATAAATTATGATATATATAAGTTTGTTCCTAGCAGAAATATATGTAATGGACAGAATGCGACATTTTGGACCCCTTAAAGTACATATATACAACAGCCGAAACGATATAGCCATATGCGTGGATCAAGTTTAATTTAGATTCGTGCACCTTACTTTCGTGATCATTAATAAGAACCAAGCTACTAATTAATTATTTCAAGTGTAATATTAAATAGAATGAACGCCATCTCAATCAAAGAAAACGTTGAAATGAGTTTGGTACTTCGGCCCACCTTCTAAAAGGTTAAGTCCGAGTTTAACTGCTGGATTGTGGGGATAAAAGTTTACTTGACAAATGATATTTAAATGAGCTGCATTTGAAAAGTTAACGGTACTTTCGCAAACAGTTAGAAAATTGACATGGCCAATGTCTTTTGGACCAACGCAACTGACAGAAGTCGCCAAATTAAATATGCCAAAAGGCAACGCAAATCCAAGGAATCCAAAAGTTTATACTCCAAGCCAATTCTAAACTCTTTTTCAAATTCCGCAGTAAAGGGAAAACGCTAGAGGGCCTTTTTTTTCTTTTTTTTTATTTATTTTTTTGTTCTTGACTTCTTGTTAGGCAGAGAGTAGAAAAATGGGAATGGAGCTGGGGTACTATGTATAGGGTAAGGTTCAGCTTGACATTTGGCAGATTTGTTGCTTAAACGGTTAAAAGGCCGCCGGCACTAATGTTGAACATTTGAGGGAAACATCGAGCAGGCGATGTTGCATTTGAAGAGATTGAATGTGGGGAATTCATACTAAATTGAAGCTAAATTCAATTTGCAGTTGTGGAAAAAGTTTAATTTTTATTTACAACTATTTTCATGTGTGTAAAATGCAAAAGAGTTTAATTTGCAATTTGTCGCCCTCATTCAACGCTTAACTTTACATTTAGCACTCGGGCCTGGGATTGGTGGCAAGCTGTATGAAGCGGGGCAGAAGCGACAGCAACAGCGGTTGCGGTTGCATATGCAAATGCCTTCGGCTGAGTGCCACTGGCTTCGCAGTGAGCAGCCAACAGCCCGCAGCCCTCACAACAGTCACAACCTCCACCAGCCGAACTCCTCAGCCCATCATACAGTGTACGAGTAGTCCTGAATATGCAGGATAAAATGCGCAAAAGTTTTGCATCGGGGCGCCACTTGAGTTGGTTTTGGAGTTGTTGCAGCTTCCCATTGCGTTGCCAACTGCGCAGTTTGTTAAACGCCTTTCAACAGCGTGGTTAGCCAAGCGCAGACCTTGAAATGTCCAGTGCATAGAGAGCAGCTCAGCAAGTCCATGAGAAAAGGGGCCGAGGAATCGAGGGGGAACCCCCGCCAACAGCCACTGAGGCAGCTAACCAAACGCAATAACTTTACTGTGGCAACCACTTTAAACCATCAACAAAAGTCATTTTGTTGCTTCAACGGATATGTTGATTTTGCAAACAAAATGTTTTAATTGAATAACACTCAAGTGCTTCGCTACCCTGCATTTGTTGTATAGCCTGAAATCTGTTATGACTGCTCACAAGACATATTTCATTTTTAACTGCGACTAATAACCATAAAATAATGACATGAGCTATCTATTTCACACTCCTTTACATTTCATAAAAAATATTGATATTTTATAATTAATCAGAATAGATACAAATTGCCCAATTGCTGCTGTTGAGAATTAAATTTAAATTATTTCTATTGAAAGGGTACCTGCTAGTTGATCTCCCACAATAAATCTCATTTTTTCGATGATTGTTTGAATCTCTAACACTTAAAACAGCTTTAACTTATGGCTAAAGTAGCATCCAAACAAATGTCAATAGTATTGAAATTGCCTAAATAAATACAGACAAACATATGACAAGCATCTACAATGCATACCTTTTATTTAACATATGAGAGTGAACAACCACAGTTGACTATTTAAAACAATTAAATCATTTGAATTTAATCACCTATCAAATTGATTTTATTCATACATAAAACTTCATTCAACAGGCAAATTTCAAGGTTTTTTAGTTTTGCATATTTGTGGAAAATATTTTTGCTGTTAGGTTGAGTTTTGTTTACGACTGTGCTCCCAAGGGTTTAGTGGATGACAGGATAGCAATTAGGCACATAATTAGATTGTAATTGAATTTGTACCAAACTTAAATCGTGTGGCAGCCACAACAATTTAATTAAACTCTCTCTCGCTGCAAGCCTCTTTAGTGTTACACAATATTTTATGCGACACAGTCAATACAATACAATGAAATTGCCTCGAAATTTGCATTGATTGATGCCATTTTGTGATTTATCGAACCTGAGACATCTCCAGCTAAACAAGAGACTATAGTTCAATTACTCGCTCTCGCCCTCTCACCATTTACCTACTGTACGGGGGAGTATGTGATTGCGATTGTGTGTGAGCGTGTGTCGTTGGGAAGTGGGAATGTCAAATGTCATCTATATGCTACACATGCTGACAATGAACATTTATTTAACTTGGTTTCATTTTCATTTTGTATTTCTTTGTATGTGTATGCAGAACCGCAATGATTGATGCGGACATGTTATCATCAAACTGTGACTCTCCTGAGATGGAACTCTGCCGGGGAAGTGTGTAGAGAGCTGGGGAAATGAATGCACACAGATGTGTGTATGCGTTCATGTATACTGTCTAACATATGTATTGTCCGTTCGTACGCGTTTGTTCTTTTGGTCAAAAACTCGATTTAAATTGTATTTATTTTCATTGTTTAGCGCCAGTCAAGCGCAGCTGCCTCCTGTGTTTGGAGCCTGTCAGGAGCTCATTTATCTGGACTCGCAACTCGAGGGTAACTATTAGTCAAATGCGACTAAACATTTATTTGGTAGCAAGTTCGAATATCTGAAAACATTCAAAATGATTTGATCTCATTAAATTAGATATTAAGTCAAGCGAAAACAAAACCACTTACGTATATATGGGCATTTACAGAACAAGGTTCACCTAGAGAAAAACAAATAAATTAAATTAATTTAAAAAACGTATCTGTTCATTTAATTCATTACAAGCATTTCTTAGAGAATGCCGATTTGGTGGCATAAAGTCCAAAATTTTATGGAAGAACATCTTAATTTTTATTTTATATATTTAAACTAGATACCCTAGACAGAAAGTATAAATAAATATTTTTGTTAAAAATGCAATTTTTATAGATTTTTAGAGTCAGGTGATTGAACAGCTGACTTTTGTGACAATAAAATAAAACAAATTAAAATAAAATATCACGTATACGTCATGATGTCTATATGGGCAGTTGGAGTAGGCGTGGTCACACTTACTTGGAAGTTTGCTTAAATATTTAGAGTGGTCTATTATTGAAGTATGCCAAATTTCAGCTCGATAAATGCAATATTCGATTTAATGCCACCAAATCGTCAATCCGGTGCACAGTGCACTTCCACGAGTTATAAGGGCTGTAAGTATTATTCCATGTGTGTTCAAAATTACACTTACTATTCGACAATTACGTAAGATGCGTGCAACAATTAAAAAAGTTCCCAAAAAAATTTAAGAAAAATGTATGGGCTTGGAAATATTTTTTTCTGCCTGATACATACATTCATTTCTTGTTGGGACAAAGTTATAATATCGAATATGTATATATAAGAACACGAATGTACAGCCTAAAATGAGAAAATATAAAACATCTCAATTTTATGAGGTGCCCAAAAACTTATTATAAATTTGCAAATGAAAAAACAAATAAATATGTCATGAAATGACATTTTATTAGATTACACTACTATTTTTAAAAGATGACTGTGTGTATTAATGAATGTATAATCTGAAATGAATACTTAAAATATTATATGTGCAAATTATATGTTATGGAAAAGAAACAAATACTGTAACGTTTTATCTATTTGGTAAATGGTTTGTCCTCACTGGTATCCTCATTTTCGTTGTCATCCGAGTCAAAGGCATTTTCTGGTATTTCGTAAATGCGTATCATCGGCTTGTTTGGGTCCTTCATGATTAGAAACTTTCCATCCGGTTGCTTCATTACAATATCGATAAGGCACCGTAGCACACCCCAAGCATTGTCCATATTTAGGTTGATTTGTGTGGCAAACTCTAGCGGCTTAAACTGTTGCATGCCCAGAATAACGTGGCGCAAATGGTCTTTGCCTTAAATAAAAGAGAGGCTTAAAAAAACTAAAGATCACTATGAGGGATACTCACGATTGACTCGCGAAACATATCCAATTTTAAGTTGATCTGAACCAGCGAGCACCGCTTCCACAGTCCACTTGGCCAGCTTACACGCATTGTTGCGCAATTCCGAGGCAAGAACCGCGCCACGTTGACTGTCTAATTTCTGGCGCCACTCGACGGTATTTGCCACCTTTGAGTCCCACTCGTTGAGTGCCTTGATGGAAAGAAACTGCAGTTCCCCGCCAGGAGTCTTCATCACGCCATTATGCTTGCAACGCACAATGACAACCACATCGTCGCCCAGTTTCCACTGCTTATAGCGATAAGCAACGGAGGCGAGCTCAACCCCAGGTGCTTCGAAGGGATTTGGTTCTTCGAACTTGTGCTTGGGCTCCTGATCGCCAAGCTTGAGCACCTGCTGACTAAAATTGTGATTAATCAATGTTGCCTCCAAGGACAAGCTCTGCGGAGAATTTATAAATCCATCTTCATCCTGCGGTGGCTCAAGCGATGTCTCATTCACGGTCAACAAATCGAATTGTGCATTGTCACGCTTATCAAGAAAAATCTTCGAGCCCAACTTCTCTATAACAATGTCCCAGGAGTAAACGGAACGAGTGCAGCACATGATGGAGGCTATTATATCGTCTGTGGCAAACACAGTGCCCATTGTCTTTGACAGACGACGGATGATGGGATCATCTATAGTGCCGGGCACAGTGATGATGCGATCAATCTTCTGCAGAGGTCGCTCCTTCTTCACATTAATGCGATCGCACTGCTTATCATAGTACTCCAAGCTGCCGCAAGTGGCCACATCGATACCCTCCTTAATGTGTGGCAGCGACAACTTCAACAGCCTAGGGAAATCAATCTCCTCTACAGACACCCAGTCGGAACGAACCACAACAGAGCTCTCTCGCAGACGCACTGGCGCATTTCGGATAAAGCGACGACCCATATGACCACGACGCATGTCCCGCCCCTTGCCATACTTATTGCCAGCCCCAAGTCCAGCGGCACCAAGGCCAACACCACCGCCTCCTCCACCAACTGTGTTGCCCCGAGCGTTGCGTCCATGACCACGCAAATTGTTGCGTTGATTGGGACGATAGCGATTGCGTTGATAAGGTTTCAAGTCTCGCAAATTGTTGCCATCCACCAAGTGGAAGGTGGCGTCATCATCCTCATGAAAATACGCATACTGACTGTTATTGCCAAATGTCGAGGCATACTTGCTAGAATATTTCTTGTCCTGCACCGGGACCATCCAATCACTGATCTTGCCCAGGCGATCGCTCTTACAAAATGGCTGATAAGGCACCTCTAGCTCGGGCACTTCACATGGTCCCCAACCATTCTGATTGTATTCTATATACGGTTGAATAAACGGAGCGTACTGAGCCATAATCGCAGCAGAATTCAATGACACTATATCGAGCTTATTATACTACAATTGTAATTTTTTAGAATCTATGTACATAAATTCTAGATTATTTTCTGATAAAAACTGAGAAGCAAAAACATTACTTTTGATTTACAGTACAGTACAATATAGTGGCAGTGGCTCAAAAATGCACAGCTTACTTAAATACCTAAACATTACTTGATTCTTTCATATTTAAAACCTATTGGAATAAGCTATAAACTGAATAAAGCATAATTGTAAACTGCAACTGACATGAAGATATGCAATGCATATTATGCATATTGTCAAAATGCCGAAATATCGGTATACTGATCACACGTATGGGATATCGATGACGTAAAGAGCGGAGTAGCGTTGAACCATGATACAATTATAGATAATTGTATGTATATGAACAAGAAGTTGAGAAATATTACTCTTTTTTGTAGTCCTTCGTGTAGTACTATCTGGTACAGAATCTTTTCAAAGCCTGTGCTTTTGCAATCATACTCCAGCATGTCTGTACTTGATTCACTAGGTGTTGCGGACATTCGTCATTCGTTTATATTTAACATATGTACCTCTTTTTAAAAAGCGATTCATACATATATTATTTTTATTTTTTTTTTTTTTGTGTTTTAAGTTACCTCCCGACCCATGGGCAGGGGGAATTACATATTTGGCCGCTCCCTAAGCACCCGACCGAGAACTGGTCGACGCCTTTATAAGGTGAAAAACGTCACTAGCAATTGATTGAAATGTTCAATAAGAGGTCCAAATTTGTTTCTGTTACGAAGTCTATGATGGTTTTATTGTGCTCAACGTTTCCTTCCTTCAAGAGGGCGTGAATGTTGTTGTGTTTCCTCAGTGTTGGGTAACGTTGACGTACAGCATCGTATTTTGAAGAGCTGAGTATTGCATGTGAAGCGTTATCGATAGCTCCACAAGTATCGCACAAGTCGTCCAACGTGACATGCATTTTGAAAAGAGTGGCCTTATCGAAGCCGTTACCACTTAATAAGCGATTGATCGTTTTTATGTCTTTTGGTTTCATATTGAATTTATTGTTGGAAAACTAGGGTTTCTTGATTAAAGCTGAAAAGATGTCACAGAAACCTCGAGGTTTACGAACTACGAAGGAGTTGTACTCCTCTTCCCATTCCATATTAATGCGTTTGTATATCTCGTTGATTGCGTCTTTGACTGACCAGTTTAGCAATGTGAAGCTGCCTTCTGTGGGTGCGTTTTTGGCTGCATTATCGGCTATTGTGTTTTGTGGGATGTTGGAGTGTCCCGGAATGTAATGAATTTCTATGAACTTTAGATGGTGATGCCGGTTTATTTTTTCAATGATGCTGGCTGCAATATGATTGTCGTGGATTGTTTTGCATAGGTTGATAATGCTATTTTTGCTGTCCGTAAGAATAGCGACACGAGGAAGATTGTTGGATAAGGCGAAGTCAAGTGCTTTGTCAATTGCAAGGAGTTCGGCAGAGAGTGAAGACAGTACTTTGTCTGTGTAATAACTGGCTATGTGCTTTGACCTCTCGTGCAAAAAGGCTTCACTCGAATGTGTTCTTGTAACAGATCCGTCAGTAAAAAATAGCTCAAAATTATAGTTTTTTAAATGTGCAATTTTTTCATTAAATAGAAGGAGAATACTAGAATTGCAAATTAATTTTTTGTTCTTTGCGGAACCTTTAAAAAAATCCAGATGATAAATTATTGGGACGGGTGTACACTTAATGAGTCCCAGCGATTTTCTTAACTGGCAATTTGCGTGGCTTTGAATCTTGGACAAAGCTGATTTGCTGAGGTTGCTGAAGGAAGAGCATGCATATTCCAATTTGCTTCTCATGTAATTTTATTTTTTTTTAATTGATTACGATTTTACACAGAACAGTAGAGACGCCAGCTATTGATGGCACTATCGATAGCGCCCAACCATCGATAGTGTCGATACTGTTTGTTTTATTTATGTGCGTCAAGATAGCTCCGCAACTTTAGCGTCACATATCGATAAAAAAAAATATCGGCAAAAAAAAACTTTTTATTTTCGTCTTTTTACGTGATATTTAAACTAAAATTAAAAAAGTTTAAATGCAAAACAATAGAAAATTAAATTATCTTTCTATTAAATCCATGTTCGTCAAATTTCATGCAGTATTTATGCACTAAAATCGTGATTGAAAAATTGGGGTAGCAACATTTTTGCAAATATCTCGGCTTTGACGAGTTGTCGGCCAAATCGGCTTATGACAAGTTATAGAGTATTGTTTTATAAATATACCCTCAAAAAATTCATAATTTTAAAACTTTTCGTTTTTGAGATATTTCAGGAAAAGTACGATAACCTCAGCTCCAGCCCCATACAAAATGAGCACAAAAAATCAATGCTGCCGATTAATGACCGTAACTCTTTTTTGACTTTCTTGTCGGCCATAGCGCACATTATACTTTCATAGATACAACTATAAGGAAGATATATAGCAATTTTGGTTGAAATCCAATTATCTGTTTTTGAGAAAATTGACCTTTTCCTAACCCGCAAAAACAAGTTCATTTCGCAGGTGCATCAAATCACTGGAACCAGCGTGGAACCAGTCAGTGTTAAATAACACCATTTGGACTTTGGCGGGACTTCAAATACTTGCAGAAAATAACTAAATGAAACAAATATTACTAAAATTTAAAATTACATTTAAATACTCTATTTATATATATATTACTTTGTTATAATTAATAAATATACGCAATTTTATATTCTTATTTAAATGAAATTTTGCAGTTTACTTGATCACTGTTAGCGGCAAAACTTTATGTTAACGCTATCATCAAATTATTCTTAATATTTGCAGAACTTATAGGCCATGTCGCGCTATTTCATTCTATTTCTATAGACAAATATTTTGCTTTTTGTTTTATTCTAATCGGTTAAGCCGTTTTCGGGAAAATTCAATTCTTGTGATTATTGCCAAACTAATATTACCATGGTGGCAACACGTGTTACGGCTGAAAGTTGGGCCACCCTTTATGAACTTGGTGGCAACTCTGGAACATAACTATCTACCCAGCAGAACTGGAGGTGTCGATTGGCCATGGGTAAGTACTTACCTCGCCATATCACTACATGGTGGTCTGCTAGTTGTGAGAATTTTCCCAGCAACAAAGCGCTTTCGAACTGCAGGCAATCATTTTGAATAATCTGAGAAAACGCGAACAAATGCTATATTAGAGCATAATTGAAGAGCTTTGCATATTTGTTTAAAATCGTGATATTCGTTTTCGAGAATCGCATTTTAGTAGAATAGTACACATAAATTTTGCGCAATATAAAGTAGTTAAAACGTATATATTTAAAATATGGCGATCATGCACAACTTTATCACTCCCATATATATCCCATTATTGGCAAGAAAAAACACAAATGAAAATTTTGTTTTCGAAATATTTGCGCTACATCAAATTTCGTCCAGGACTTCACTGGAACTTATTATGTATATACATATAATCATTTTTCAATTATAGACAAATATTTTAAAAACAAAATTTTCATTTGTGTTTTCTCTTTCATAATGGTATTGAGTTAAAGTTGTTATATATATATATATATGTAAATTCAGAAGAGTTGCAGTCATAATATAGCTCTTCAATTATGCTCTAATATACATAGTATGTTCATAGTAGTAATTATGGTAAATCAAGTTTCTAAGGTTGTGTAGAAAATCTAATCAGAAAGAGACAGTACAGTACTAAATTGATATACCACAAAATATAAAAAAATATAGTGAAATTTATATTTGGTATATTGATATGGTACTATACTCAGTATATACTATAGAGTGCAAAACGTACCAGATTGTGTCAGCCAAAGCAACTACGACCCTTAGTAAGTGGGCGTTTTTTCCCATGTAAACATGTACATATGTATGTGTTTGTGTTACCTTCGCTTGTGAAATTCTTGATAATAATTAATATCTATTACACAGGAAAGAGTAAGAAACAAATAATAATTCAACGCTATGGATTCATCTATTCCTATAAGCACAAGCCTGAATCTACATCAATTACTAGGCCTTGTACATCAATTACCCACCTATGAAGGCCCACCTGACAATCTTGAGAGATTTATAAGTAGAGTAGAACAGCTACTATTGTTAGCCGGATCAGTGCACAAAGCAACATGCGGACAGTACTTGCTAGGAACTATCCGTGACAAAATTAAAGGCAGAGCAGACGAAGCACTGAGTGTCTGCGATGTACTCCTCAGTTGGGATGACATTAAATCAAATCTCAAGCGACTATACTCCAGCAAGAAGACAGAAGAAATGCCTGTTAGAGAGTTACATACTCTTCCGGATGGACTCAGTATGGGAAGATTATATTTCACAGCCACGAGAATAAGAAGTGAATTGATGTCACTGGCCAGAGAAGCAGACCCTAGTGGACACTCCCTCGCGTCCAAACGTGACCAATATGACAGATTCTGCCTAAATACATTCCTAGTTGGATTTAAGGACCCACTTAGGTCAGCCATTAGAAACCAAAGGCCAGAGACGATCGAGAAAGCGTACGAGTACGGACAGCTTGAACTAAACTGAACTAAACTTTTCTAGAAGTGTCCGAGTAAACATCCTAGAAACCATAACACCGACAAACAATACATTAAGAACACAACCCAAAAATTGTAAAATTCAAAATATCGTCGGAGTTCGTGGCATATACCAACAACACGTCACCGAGCCATCCTTCTCCGTTCCGGCCATTCCCGCCTATGGTTGACTGTATGGCCTTCTCTTCGGACTGGGGGGGGGGGGAGGAGTTAACATGCCCCTCTCTCCGGCCACATGGAATAATGCCGATCCGGAAACTCCAAGCCTACTCTATGCAACTCCAAGCCTACTCTATGCAACTCTGACGATAATACACTCATACATAGATTCTGACATACACACATGTTCATGCCTTTTGTAATAAATAAATAATAGTCAGTCTTATTCTGTTCTCCAAACAGCACAGTGCTTTTATTTGTGAGTATTTCTAACATATTACATATTATCATTGATTAACCAATGATTTGATTAAGGATTTTACTGGGTTTCCCTTAATCCTAGAACTAGTTTGTTTTAATTTGTTTAAAACTATTTCTAGATGAATATGAATCATTATTGTTCCCAGAATATACAACTGTCCGAATAAGAATATTATTGTAATACTAATTTTTTTATTGTTCAAAGGAAGGCCTGCAACTTCAAATAGTGTCTCGCAATTTCGACCCGCAAGCCAAGGTAAGCAATAAAATGTGTAATTTTTTGATATATTTTTATAACTACCCATAGGGTAGAAGGGTTTAACTGTAAAGTTGTAACAGGATATATTCATCAGCGTTAACAGCCGAGAATCTAGCCATGTCCGTCTGTCCGTCTGTGTGTCTGTCCGTCCGTCCGTATGAACACCTTCTCAGAGACTTTAAGAGATGAGCTATAATATTTTTTTCAACATTTGTTATGTTTACGCAGATCAAGTTAAATTTTTGCCACGCCCACTTCCGCCCCCGGAAGAATTAGAGAATTAGAGTTATGCTCAGTTATGATCTGAAAATTCAATCAGGTTGGGAATGCCAAGAAATATACTTTTGTATGGGCAAACACGCCTACTTACTAGGGGTCTTAGTTGCATGACAATCTGGTAATTGTGCCGTCATGGTAAGAATGCGGTACTATACAATATACCAAATATACTATTTGGTAAGACTGTATTTTTGCAGTTATTCGGTACATCTAAATTATCGCAAAATTATTTCTTTTTTCAAAATGGGTAGCGGTATCTCAGCAGTCGAGGCACTCGACTGTAGCTTTCACTTGTTTAATATGGTATGAAATTTTGTAGATTGTCAACATGAATCTGATTTTCTCTTATGCACTGAAATCCAGTTATGGACACGCTTATGGATACTGAGGCCTCTCTTGGTTGGGAATGCCCTGATGCGTACTTGAATGGCAATTATTCCCTCTTCGATCCTCGGTGGATCGTGGATTGGCCTCATTGCGCCGATTAATTACCAGCAGCTCGTACACAACATACTGTTGATTGGCGGAGGCAGCGGCAGCACTGTTATTATTGTTGTGGCTATTGGCATTGTTGTTGAGGCCCAAACGCAAAAGTTCGTTGGCTTCGCCAATGGCAAACAAGCCATGCAAATTTGCTGTGGCAAACGTGCTGCGGCGCCATCTTGCGGCTCATATGACAAGCCAAAGCAAAAGGTGAGCATCTTTGCCACCGTTGTGCTGCTCTCTGGCCCAATATCGATCTCACATGTCAGCGATTTGTAGTATCTACATGCCTGGGTGCGTACGCGGCAATTTAGCACCACGACCGCTTGGTTGCCGCTCATCTTGAAAAGAACAAGTGAATCAATTAAATGAGGCTGCAGTTTTGTTTTAAATCAATTCTTGTTATATTTCTTTACTTTACAACTTGTCCGTTCTCTGTCAAAAATACAAAAGGGAAGAGAGCTTAAAGAGCAGAGAGCGAAACAAGAATCAAAATCAAGAATCTTTTGTAATGTAAAATACCAAATTGGTATATTTCAATACACCTCCTCAAAAGATATTTTGAACAATAAAAAAATTAGTATTACAATAATATTCTTATTCGGACAGTTGTATATTCTGGGAACAATAATGATTCATATTCATCTAGAAATAGTTTTAAACAAATTAAAACAAACTAGTTATAGGATTAAGGGAAACCCAGTAAAATCAAATCATTGGTTAATCAATGATAATATGTAATATGTTAGAAATACTCACAAATAAAAGCACTGTGCTGTTTGGAGAACAGAATAAGACTGACTATTTCGTCAGTGGCAATTTATTACAAAAGGCATGAACATGTGTGTATGTCAGAATCTATGTATGAGTGTATTATCGTCAGAGTTGCATAGAGTAGGCTTGGAGTTGCATAGAGTAGGCTTGGAGTTGCGGATCGGCATTATTCCATGTGGCCGGAGAGAGGGGCATGTTAACTCCTCCCCCCCCCCCCCCCCCCATTCCGAAGAGAAGGCCATACAGTCAACCATAGGCGGGAATGGCCGGAACGGAGAAGGATGGCTCGGTGACGTGTTGTTGGTATATGCCACGAACTCCGACGATATTTTGAATTTTACAATTTTTGTGTTCTTAATGTATTGTTTGTCGGTGTTATGGTTTCTAGGATGTTTACTCAGACACTTCTAGAAAAGTTTAGTTCAGTTTAGTTCAAGCTGTCCGTACTCGTACGCTTTCTCGATCGTCTCTGGCCTTTGGTTTCTAATGGCTGACCTAAGTGGGTCCTTAAATCCAACTAGGAATGTATTTAGGCAGAATCTGTCATATTGGTCACGTTTGGACGCGAGGGAGTGTCCACTAGGGTCTGCTTCTCTGGCCAGTGACATCAATTCACTTCTTATTCTCGTGGCTGTGAAATATAATCTTCCCATACTGAGTCCATCCGGAAGAGTATGTAACTCTCTAACAGGCATTTCTTCTGTCTTCTTGCTGGAGTATAGTCGCTTGAGATTTGATTTAATGTCATCCCAACTGAGGAGTACATCGCAGACACTCAGTGCTTCGTCTGCTCTGCCTTTAATTTTGTCACGGATAGTTCCTAGCAAGTACTGTCCGCATGTTGCTTTGTGCACTGATCCGGCTAACAATAGTAGCTGTTCTACTCTACTTATAAATCTCTCAAGATTGTCAGGTGGGCCTTCATAG
Source organism: Drosophila albomicans (assembly GCF_009650485.2). Taxonomy (NCBI): domain Eukaryota; kingdom Metazoa; phylum Arthropoda; class Insecta; order Diptera; family Drosophilidae; genus Drosophila; species Drosophila albomicans. The sequence goes on from NC_047631.2 coordinate 5,105,135, forward strand.
GTGGGTAATTGATGTACAAGGCCTAGTAATTGATGTAGATTCAGGCTTGTGCTTATAGGAATAGATGAATCCATTGCGTTGAATTATTATTTGTTTCTTACTCTTTCCTGTGTAATAGATATTAATTATTATCAAGAATTTCACAAGCGAAGGTAACACAAACACATACATATGTACATGTTTACATGGGAAAAAACGCCCACTTACTAAGGGTCGTAGTTGCTTTGGCTGACACAATCTGGTACGTTTTGCACTCTATAGTATATACTGAGTATAGTACCATATCAATATACCAAATATAAATTTCACTATATTTTTTTATATTTTGTGGTATATCAGTTTAGTACTGTACTGTCTTTTTCTGATTAGATTTTCTACACAACCTTAGAAACTTGATTTACCATAATTATAAAACTATGAACATACTATGTATATTAGAGCATAATTGAAGAGCTATATTATGACTGCAACTCTTCTGAATTTACATATATATATATATATATATATATTCAAAATGATTGCCCTGCAGTTCTGAGCGCTAGTTCGTTGCTGGGGAAATAAGCACATACTAGCAGACCACCACTACTTACAAAGGGGCACCTAGCAATGCGTTCTTTATGATGAAATGTACCCAGGTAAGTACTTACCCATGGCCAATCGACACCTCCAGTTCTGCTGGGTAGATAGTTATGTTCCAGAGTTGCCACCAAGTTTTTCGGCCGTAACACGTGTTGCCACCATGGTAATATTAGTTTGGCAATAATCACAAGAATTGAATTTTGAAATAAAACAAAAAGCAAAATATTTGTCTATTTGATTCGAATAGAATGAAATAGCGCGACATGGCCAATAAGTTGGGGATATATATGGGTAATAAATATGATAAATAGGTATGTGCATGATCGCCATTTTTTAAATTTGGCAACGTTTTGACTACTTTAGGTAACGCGCAAAAATTCAAAAATGTGTACTATTCTACTAAAATGCGATTTTCTCGAAAACGAATATCACGATTTGAATAAAACAAATTGCAAAGCATTCGAATTTTTTATGTTTATATTATAGCAATGCGCGCCTTCTCAGACAAAGTCTAGGAGAGCGTATAATCGAAAAATGTAAATGTTATTTTGAATTTTCTCGGAAACTATGATAATTTGCTATGTAGTATATATTGGGAAATGATACATATGTTAATTATCTATTTTTTAAAGTATTGACCAATTATGTACATAGTCAAAATGTTGAAAAATCTGCAAAACAAAAATTCGACGCTAACTTTTTACTAGCTTCGCAGATGTTAAGCGTTGCCATGCCAAATTGAAATTTATTTGTAATTTTCGCAATAATCACAAAAATTGAATTTTCCCGAAAACGGCTTAACCGATTTGAATAAAACAAAAAGCAAAATATTTGTCTATAGAAATAGAATGAAATAGCGCGACATGGCCTATAAGTTCTGCAAATATTAAGAATAATTTGATGATAGCGTTAACATAAAGTTTTGCCGCTAACAGTGATCAAGTAAACTGCAAAATTTCATTTAAATAAGAATATAAAATTGCGTATATTTATTAATTATAACAAAGTAATATATATATAAATAGAGTATTTAAATGTAATTTTAAATTTTAGTAATATTTGTTTCATTTAGTTATTTTCTGCAAGTATTTGAAGTCCCGCCAAAGTCCAAATGGTTTTATTTAACACTGACTGGTTCCACGCTGGTTCCAGTGATTTGATGAAATATATTTGTTATATCGATATAGTACCACATTCAAAATATACCATAGACAGCACAATATACCAGATTGTCGGCCAAAGCAACTATGACAACTAGGCGATTTGCCCATACAAAAGTATTTCTTTAATAACTTCCACAATTTTTATCTGATCGCAAACAAATTTTCAGGAATCATAAATACTATATATTGTATACAATAAAATACGCAGTATAGCTTTAAAATTTGAAACAAACTTGATATGCGTGCAAACATAATAAATGCTGTCAAAAAAAAACTTATAGTTTTATCTCTTTTAGTCTCTGAGATCCAGTGTTTCATACGGATAGACGGACATGGCTAGATCGTTTCGGCTGTTGACCCTGATCAAGAATATACTTGTATATGTATACTTTATAGGGTCGGAGATGCCTCCTTCTACATACATTTCCTGCCGGCACAAAGTTATAATACCCTTCTACCCTATGTGTTGCGGGTATAAAAACAAAAGTATGTGAATACGGTTTGGCCGATAAATAATAATATACTATTGAATTGAATAATGCCAACAGTATAGGTATAAACCCCTGCCATATCCTCATTTGTAGTATTATATATAGTTGTTTATTGCCTTAAGTATTAAGAAAAGTTATAGGCTATTGACCGCCCTTGAAAATAAGTCTAATTGTGAAGTATTAGCGAAATAATGTTACCGAAAATGCATTAAATTAACCCTCTTTGGCGCCGAATATGCGAGCTTAAAAATTAATATGAAATAAGTACCGTCCCTCTCCGCGATTCTGCCACTCTGTCTACAATTTAATATACATATATCGAGGCCAACGACCCACCCCAGCATTGAACTGAGCCGACAAGTTAGTTAAACAGAGTAGGCTTAGACGAGTAGCACCTCGTGGTGTTCGACACAGCATATATATAAATTAGTAAACATCTATATATTAGGTTGGGCCATTCAAGTGCGACGAATGCATCAGGGCATTCCCAACCAAGAGAGGCCTCAGTATCCATAAGCGTGTCCATAACTGCGATTTCAGTGCATAAGAGAAAATCAGATTCATGTTGACAATCTACAAAATTTCATACCATATTAAAAAATATATCAAAAAATTACACATTTTATTGCTTACCTTGGCTTGCGGGTCGAAATTGCGAGACACTATTTGAAGTTGCAGGCCTTCCTTTGATCAATAAAAAAATTAGTATTACAATAATATTCTTATTCGGACAGTTGTATATTCTGGGAACAATAATGATTCATATTCATCTAGAAATAGTTTTAAACAAATTAAAACAAACTAGTTATAGGATTAAGGGAAACCCAGTAAAATCAAATCATTGGTTAATCAATGATAATATGTAATATGTTAGAAATACTCACAAATAAAAGCACTGTGCTGTTTGGAGAACAGAATAAGACTGTGGCAATTTATTACAAAAGGCATGAACATGTGTGTATGTCAGAATCTATGTATGAGTGTATTATCGTCAGAGTTGCATAGAGTAGGCTTGGAGTTGCATAGAGTAGGCTTGGAGTTTCCGGATCGGCATTATTCCATGTGGCCGGAGAGAGGGGCATGTTAACTCCTCCCCCCCCCCCCCCCCCCAGTCCGAAGAGAAGGCCATACAGTCAACCATAGGCGGGAATGGCCGGAACGGAGAAGGATGGCTCGGTGACGTGTTGTTGGTATATGCCACGAACTCCGACGATATTTTGAATTTTACAATTTTTGGGTTGTGTTCTTAATGTATTGTTTGTCGGTGTTATGGTTTCTAGGATGTTTACTCAGACACTTCTAGAAAAGTTTAGTTCAGTTTAGTTCAAGCTGTCCGTACTCGTACGCTTTCTCGATCGTCTCTGGCCTTTGGTTTCTAATGGCTGACCTAAGTGGGTCCTTAAATCCAACTAGGAATGTATTTAGGCAGAATCTGTCATATTGGTCACGTTTGGACGCGAGGGAGTGTCCACTAGGGTCTGCTTCTCTGGCCAGTGACATCAATTCACTTCTTATTCTCGTGGCTGTGAAATATAATCTTCCCATACTGAGTCCATCCGGAAGAGTATGTAACTCTCTAACAGGCATTTCTTCTGTCTTCTTGCTGGAGTATAGTCGCTTGAGATTTGATTTAATGTCATCCCAACTGAGGAGTACATCGCAGACACTCAGTGCTTCGTCTGCTCTGCCTTTAATTTTGTCACGGATAGTTCCTAGCAAGTACTGTCCGCATGTTGCTTTGTGCACTGATCCGGCTAACAATAGTAGCTGTTCTACTCTACTTATAAATCTCTCAAGATTGTCAGGTGGGCCTTCATAGGTGGGTAATTGATGTACAAGGCCTAGTAATTGATGTAGATTCAGGCTTGTGCTTATAGGAATAGATGAATCCATTGCGTTGAATTATTATTTGTTTCTTACTCTTTCCTGTGTAATAGATATTAATTATTATCAAGAATTTCACAAGCGAAGGTAACACAAACACATACATATGTACATGTTTACATGGGAAAAAACGCCCACTTACTAAGGGTCGTAGTTGCTTTGGCTGACACAATCTGGTACGTTTTGCACTCTATAGTATATACTGAGTATAGTACCATATCAATATACCAAATATAAATTTCACTATATTTTTTTATATTTTGTGGTATATCAATTTAGTACTGTACTGTCTTTTTCTGATTAGATTTTCTACACAACCTTAGAAACTTGATTTACCATAATTATAAAACTATGAACATACTATGTATATTAGAGCATAATTGAAGAGCTATATTATGACTGCAACTCATCTGAATTTACATATATATATATATAACAACTTTAACTCAATACCATTATGAAAGAAAAAACACAAATGAAAATTTTGTTTTTAAAATATTTGTCTATTTGATTCGAATAGAATGAAATAGCGCGACATGGCCAATAAGTTGGGGATATATATGGGTAATAAATATGATAAATAGGTATGTGCATGATCGCCATTTTTAAAATTTGGCAACGTTTTAACTACTTTAGGTATTGCGCAAAATTTCAAAAATGTGTACTATTCTACTAAAATGCGATTTTCTCGAAAACGAATATCACGATTTGAATAAACAAATTGCAAAGCATTCGAATTTTTTATGTTTATATTATAGCAATGCGCGCCTTCTCAGACAAAGTCTAGGAGAGCGTATAATCGAAAAATGTAGATGTTATTTTGAATTTTCTCGGAAACTATGATAATTTGCTATGTAGTATATATTGGGAAATGATACATATGTTAATTATCTATTTTTTAAAGTATTGACCAATTATGTACATAGTCAAAATGTTGAAAAATCTGCAAAACAAAAATTCGACGCTAACTTTTTACTAGCTTCGCAGATGTTAAGCGTTGCCATGCCAAATTGAAATTTATTTGTAATTTTCGCAATAATCACAAAAATTGAATTTTCCCGAAAACGGCTTAACCGATTTGAATAAAACAAAAAGCAAAATATTTGTCTATAGAAATAGAATGAAATAGCGCGACATGGCCTATAAGTTCTGCAAATATTAAGAATAATTTGATGATAGCGTTAACATAAAGTTTTGCCGCTAACAGTGATCAAGTAAACTGCAAAATTTCATTTAAATAAGAATATAAAATTGCGTATATTTATTAATTATAACAAAGTAATATATATATAAATAGAGTATTTAAATGTAATTTTAAATTTTAGTAATATTTGTTTCATTTAGTTATTTTCTGCAAGTATTTGAAGTCCCGCCAAAGTCCAAATGGTTTTATTTAACACTGACTGGTTCCACGCTGGTTCCAGTGATTTGATGAAATATATTTGTTATATCGATATAGTACCACATTCAAAATATACCATAGACAGCACAATATACCAGATTGTCGGCCAAAGCATATGACAACTAGGCGATTTTCCTTACAAAAGTATTTCTTTAAAACTTCCACAATTTTTATCTGATCGCAAACAAAGTTTCAGGAATCATAAATACTATATATTGTCATTAATCGGCAGCATTAATTTTTGTGCTCATTTTGATATGGGTGCTGGAAATGCTGAGGTTATCGTACTTTTCCTGAAATATCTCAGAAACGAGTAGTTTTAAACGGATTATGACATTTTTAGAAGGTATCGGCTTTGATAAAACAATACTCTATAACTTGTCATAAGCCGGATTTGACCGACAACTCGTCAAAGCCGAGATATTTGCAAAAATGTTGCTACCCCAATTTTTCAATCACGATTTTAGTGCATAAATACTGCATGAAATTTGACGAACATGGATTTAATAGAAAGATAATTTAATTTTCTATTGTTTTGCATTTAAACTTTTTTAATTTTAGTTTAAATATCACGTAAAAAGACGAAAATAAAAAGTTTTTTTTAGCCGATATTTTTTTTATCGATCTGTGACGCTAAAGTTGCGGAGCTATCTTGACGCACATTTATTTTGTTACGGACTGTTTGTCCTCCCAGGGGCCGAGCCGGCTGGCTCATCAGTACTCAGGTGGAGTTCCATCCCGCAGCCCGCACAATCGATAACTCCACCGATACAAACAGCTGTTTTAAAACAGGAAAACGCATCACTACCCAAACAAAACAGCTGCCGTGCAATTGAAAATTTCGCTAAATAAAAGGAAATGTAACAAGTAAGAAGGCTACAGTCGAGTGTGATCGACTGTAAGATACCCGCTACCCATTTTGAATAAAAGCAAAATATTCCGGTATTATTTTCAAAATATACCGAAAATGCTACAAAAATACTGAAATTATACCAAACGGTATATTTGTTATATCGATATAGTACCACATTCAAAATATACCATAGACAGCACAATATACCAGATTGTCGGCCAAAGCAACTATGACAACTAGGCGATTTGCCCATACAAAAGTATTTCTTTAATAACTTCCACAATTTTTATCTGATCGCAATCAAATTTTCAGGAATCATACACTATATATTGTATACAATATTGTAAAATACGCAGTATAGCTTTAAAATTTGAAACAAGCTTGATATGCGTGCAAACATAATAAATGCTGTCAAAAAAAAAACTTATAGTTTTATCTCTTTTAGTCTCTGAGATCCAGTGTTTCATACGGATAGACGGACATGGCTAGATCGTTTCGGCTATTGACGCTCATCAAGAATATATATGTATACTTTATAGGGTCGGAGATGCCTCCTTCTACATACATTTCCTGCCGGCACAAAGTTATAAAACCCTTCTACCCTATGTGTTGTGGGTATAAAAACAAAAGTATGTATGTGAATACGGTTTGGCCGATAAATAATAATATACTATTGAATTGAATAATGCCAACAGTATAGGTATAAACCCCTGCCATATCCTCATTTGTAGTATTATATATAGTTGTTTATTGCCTTAAGTATTAAGAAAAGTTATAGGGTATTGACCGCCCTTGAAAATAAGTCTAATTGTGAAGTATTAGCGAAATAATGTTACCGAAAATGCATTAAATTAAACCTCTTTGGCGCCGAATATGCGAGCTTAAAAATTAATATGAAATAAGTACCGTCCCTCTCCGCGATTCTGCCACTCTGTCTACAATTTAATATACATATATCGAAGCCAACGACCCACCCCAGCATTGAACTGAGCCGACAAGTTAGTTAAACAGAGTAGGCTTAGACGAGTAGAACCTCGTGGTGTTCGACACAGCATATATATAAATTAGTAAACATCTATATATATAAAAGAAAGTCTAGAAAGTTTGACGACTTTTAAATCAAGAACGGCAGAACAGATTTGAGTAAAAATAGGTAGGGAGTCTATAAAGTTTGACCACTAGCATAGAGCCAGGAGACTGCTCTTATCTCGTTCGACAGCGCAAATTTTACTCCACCGACATGGCTGCACTTATAGTAATGAATAACAGTAAGTAGGCTGTGAGCGTAACGTATCATACACGATATTACGATATTATGAATTTATACATTTACAATTATTTTACAGTCAGCAATGCAGCGACCAAGACGATTAAATCTTAAATAATGAAAAAAAAAAATAAATAATAAATAAATAAAATAATGAATGGTTGAGTGAGCGAGCAATTTGAGCGGAAAAAATTGTAAAATCGGCACAATTTCAAAAATCGGTAAAATGTTGGAAAATGAAAAAAAAAATGTAAGAATCGGCAAAATTTCGGATATCGAAGAAATTGTAAAATCGGCAATAATAATGAATGCAATAATAAAAAACCAAGTAAGAAAGCTACAGTCGAGGGTACTCGACTGTGAGATACTCGCTACCCATTTTGAATAAAAGCAATATATTTTGCGGTATTATTCTCAAAATATACCAAATATACTACAGTAATACTAAAAATATACCAAATGGTATATGTGGTATATCGATATACCAGATTGTCAGCCAAAACAACTAAGACCCCTAGTAAGTAGACGTTTTTGGCCATACAAAAGTATTTCTTTAATAACTTAATTAATTAATTTTCAGGAATCATAACTACTATAGTTATTACTGTATATACATACCAAAATTCGTAACTCTAGCTTTGAATTTGAAACAAACTTGATCTGCGTGCAAACATAACAAATGCTGTCGAAAAAAATGATGGCTCTATCTCTTATAGTCTCTCGGACAGACACACAGTCGAACATGGCTAGATCGTCTCGGCCGTTGACGCTGATCAAGAATATATATACTTTATAGGGTCGGAGATGCCTCCTTCTTCCTGTTACATACATTTCCTGCCGGCACAAAGTTATAATACCCTTCTACCCTATGGATAGCGGGTGTACAAAAAAACTTCATAAGGACGGAACAAAGTTGGCGGGGTGCACTCCTCGATCAAGCAAAATCCACATCAATCAATCGGTTAATTCCACAGGGCGCCGCCGCAGATTTCGAGGACCATCTTCTTGCGGAAATATTCCATGTTCTCCTGCGTGAAACTCATCGGTTGATCCCGCGTAATGTACTCGGCAAACATGCAGCTAAAGACGCCGCAATCGCTGCCATTTGTCTGCTGCAGTACATTCTGAACACTCTCAATCTGGTATCGAAGGGCACCTTGCGTTTATCGAGCGACTCCTCAATGACACAACAAAAAAAAAGAACAGCCAAGATCGTCCAGCACGATCTTCCGGCCGACCGCGTTCCGCGGCCAAGTGATCGAAAAAGTGTGCTATGTTGAGATGATGTCATTTAGAGTAATCACCGACCACGCAAGCCTTCAATGGCTCATGAGTCTCAAAGATTTGACAGGGAGACTGGCCAGATAGTCACTGGAACTCAGGCTTTCCCGTTCACGATGCAGTTTAAAAAGGGGACTGTCAAGAAGCGTAGAGGAGTTGGGTGTGACGCCGGAGGATCTTCTTGGGATGGTGACGACTAAGTTCGAGTCAACCGACTATAAGCAGCTGATTAGCGATGTCACCAGCCAACAACATCGGTTGCCAGATGTAAAGGTGCAGAATGGCATGCTGTTGAAGAGGGTAACGGAGGAGTCGGTTGACGATGGGACGACCCAGGCGAGTTGGAAGTTGTGGATACCAGACTGCTGGACTAATCCAAAAAACTCATTCGGACGAGACACTCGGCGGAGTGGCGAAAACTTTACATGCACTGCGGAGGCATTTTTACTAGCCTGGCATAGCGGTACAAGTTCAAGACTTTTTACGGGGATGTGCAACCTGCAAGGAGACCAAATCACTGAATTATTCAACGCAGGCCGGCCTTGGAAAAGAAATACTCACCGATCTCCCATTCCAGAAATTGTATATAGACTTATTGGGGAAATATCCACGATCCAAACGTGGGCACGCTTGGATCTTCATAGTCGTGGATCATTTTTCCTTCGTCCGCGGATGTCGTGAACTTCCTAGTTCATGAGGTATTCTTTAAATTCGGAGTGCCGGAGGTGATACACTCCGATTATTACGTTGTTAGAGATCGTTTGTGCCAGCCGTGTCGGTGAAGTTATCGATTATGCGGACTGCGCATAATCTCTACCTGAGTACCGATGAGCCAGCCGGCGCGGCGCCAGAGAGGACAAACGGTCCGTAACAATTTGCTGATAGGCAACCTTATGCTGGCCATTATTCACTTGGGTATCAGGAGTCGCAAATAGATAGATACAAAGTTTAAAATAAATTAAAATAAAGACATTCGGTATAAAATCTATCAATGTAATTAAAAAACAAGTAAGAAAGCTACAGTCGAGTGCACTCGACTGTGATACCCGCTGGAAATATATTTTGCGATATTTTTCTCAAAATATACCAAATATACTGCAAAAATACTAAAAATATACCAAATACTATATTTGGGATATAGTACATTCAAAATACCATAGACGGAGATTGTCATCTAAAGCAACTAAGACCCTAGTAAGTAGGCGTGTTTGCCCATACAAAAGTATTTCTTTAATAACTTCCACAATTTTTATCTGATCGCAACCAAATTAGGAATCATAACTACTAGTTATTATTGTATAAACCAAAATTGACATCTAGCTTTAAAATTACGCTTGTTATTCGATTTTTTTTGATTTGCGGGGCGGAAGTGGGCGTGGCAAAAATTTGAAACAAACTTGATCTGCGTGCAAACATAACAAATGTAAAAAAAATAATAGCTCTATCTCTTAAGTCTCTGAGATCTAGGTGTTCATACGGACAGACACACAGACGGAAGAACGGACATGGCTAGATCGTTCGGCTGTTGACGCTGATCAAGAAATATACTTTAATCGGAGATTCCTTCTACCTGACATACATTTCCTGCCGGCACAAAGTTATAATACTCTTCTACCCTATGGGTAGCGGGTATACTTAAGTTAATGAAAATTTAATTTTGAAGAGAGGTAATACTTTCATTTCTTTCTTTTCGCTTGCAAATCTTAATAACCTTTCTTCCTTCGCTGATTGATAGTGCTTATTTAAAGTGTTGCGTATTAAGGAATAATAATTTATTTTAAATGTGGAATAATACATAATAATTTCTTAATTCAAATGTGGGATTACAAATAAATTGAATCTACAATTTATTTACTTTGGTTGAAATATTCACTACAACATTTAGAATATTTCTTCTCTGATTCAAAAACGTTTTTAAAAATATAACCTTACAAGTATCTCACAGTCCAGTACACTCTGCTATTGCTGTCTTATTTGTTGATAGTCAACTTAATGCTGGCCATTGTACGCTTAGGTATCAGGAAATGAGTCGCAGAATACAGTACAATAGACTCGGACTAGTATTCATCGCCCTCGTACTCATACAAGTGCTCATAAGTATTAACAGTGATACTCTGGTGCAGAGCAATCATGAATGCTGAAGCATCCTGCATTTTATGCTCAAATGGTGGCACGTTTTAGTTTCATGGCGATGCGTGTTAGCTGCTCTCAAGCTGAAAAATCTGACAACAATCTCGTTAAAAGTAAAGGCCAAATTATAGTAAAACTAACAGAAGGTAAAGGTAATCACATAAAAAGCTTGTTACATAACAATGTGAGAGAGTGCCGCTACGAAAAACGGAAGCGGATATCAAAGAAAGCGACGAGCATGTGAATGTCTATCCTTCGCTTGAGCGCCAGCTATACATGTGGACATGGATATGTGGAGAGCTGTAGCTGTAGATGTAGCTGTGGTTGCCACTCAGCTGGCTGTTGTTGCTGCTAAGCTTTTGTCAGGCCGACAGTGTCATGTTGATGTGTTCATTGTGTGTCAGTGGCAGCTGCTGCTGCCACCCCGACCAACGTAGCTCCCTTTCCCCAAACCACCAATCGCAATCGTGGCATCCTCAAGCTACAGTTAACACACTTAAGCCACATACGCTCGGTTGGGTGTGCGTGCCAAATTTTTGGTGGGTGGGGCGACTAGTCGTCGTACGCGTCTGGTCGTGTGTGGATTATAATTGCCATGCTGCTGTCAGTGACTGCCTGCTGCACCTCAAAACTCTCCCCTCACTCCGAACTCGCATACCATATCCCGCCCTTCGCAGCAGTTTTCCACTGCATCCAGATGCGGCTCATGTTGCATATCATTTTTAATGCTAACCACATGCCACATTATGCAGCTGCATTGCCACGTTGCCGCTGCGGTCGAGCTCAAGCTCAAGCTACAGTTCCTACATCTACATCCCGTTCACTGCCAGCAAAAACTTACTTCTCTCCCTTTCTTGCGGTTTACTAAAGGAATACGACGAAGAATAATGTTCACACATAAGTAAGTACTTACCCAGAGATATGCTAGCAGCATATCGCTAGCATCATCGCAATCTCTCAAATATCCTGCAAAAAAAAAATATATATATATCTAATTGAAAACACTGATATAAAATTCAATGGTCTTCTCTTTTGTTTCCCCTACAATCAGTTGCCTTAATTTATTCAAAAAGAAACAATTGAATTTTGGTTTATATTTTCCACGATTTAAAGCAAAAATATTTTTTCATTTATAGATGCAACGATGAGCTTTGTGTGAAATATGGCCGAAACAATAAAACAGCTCGTAAATTTCATATGCACTAAACTTCATGTTCAAAAACTCACAGTCATTCACTTATCCTCTTCCGTTAACATTTTATTCAATTAGCAAATCACTCTTCATTTGATTAATGGAGCATAATCCCAAACTACCCCATTGCGATTTGTGTGCAGGGTGTGCAAAACAGACGCCGCAGCAAAGCGAAAAACCGCTTGCATACTTTGCGGCTCTTGCAGGCGATAAGCGACGCATGTTGCTATTGTTATTTTTGCTGATGCTGGTGCAACGGCTGTTGCTGTTGCCGCTGCGGCTGCTTTTGTTGCATAAAAATTAATATTTATGCGAGGCAACTTGTGCAAAGCTCTGCAATTGCCATTGTTTCCATCCAACCAACAAAACCCAGCAGCATCTGTCTTTGGATGTGCTGCTGCTTCTGATTATGACATGCCAAGGACGTTCCGGGACTGCAACCTCTGCTCGTCAACCAAAACGCAATGCATTCTGACAAGGTGCAAAATGTTCAATTCCCTTACTGCGAAAGCAAAAATCCATTGAAAATAAAAGTGTTCTCGCACCTACAAAGGAAAAGAGAGCGTGAAAGGGAGGATAAAAGGCCGCAATTTATGCCGCAAACCATCCCTTTCCATGCCACTGTGTTCGGCGTAATGGCACTTGGCAAACATAAAAATTCCATAACAAGATGCAATCGTAATTAATAGCATATTAAATGGACCGGTCATTAATATATCATGATTGATTTATGCGGGTAATTACAATTTAAATTAAAGTATCTGGATGCCCAACTCCGATACGCTTTTATTCCAGTGAAAAAGTGAAATTTTGTACGCATATGTTAGTAAAGAATTTAAAGTATGGTAAGTACCTCGATTGATATGATCTCAGTTGAAGGATGACCCAAAACAGGCAATATTATATCGTTCTGAAAATTATATAAAAACACTGGTCTATTTTGTAAAAGTTTAGCATTTTTTATAAGTGTGTCTCAATTAAGAAAATTAAAAACTAAAGTTAATACATTTATACGAAATAATCCAAAAAAGTCATCTAATATATTAACCTAAATTGCTTCAGTGGATTCCAGTTCGATTACACAGTCTACATTAATGTTATTGTGAATAGAAAAAAAATTAAATGATTTATTTAAATAAAGAAATCATATGTTAGGGCTAATGAATTATGCAGATTAAAATGAAGAGGATATTGACAGAGACAAAAGAATAATTTTATTTAATATTCATCAATTGACTTGACTTATTTCCGATTTACATCGTAATAAGTAACACACTCTGCAACGATTATATTCCTGTACAAAGTGGTCAAATAGATCGTCTTTTCGTTTCTTTTTTTTAACATTTACTTTTATTTTCGACAAATGTTTTTTTTTTAACGAATTGCCAAGAGATTTGAAATAATTTTAAAGCGCCAAAATTTGCAAGTCGAATAATCAGCTGATATCTATTGATATCGCACGTTTTTTCGATAAATATTCCAAAATATTATACAAAATACGGTTACACTTTTATAATCATTGCATTGAAGCTGATAAACTTGGTCTAAAAAGAGTATAAAGAGAATTGGCAAAAGGGTGTTGCTCAATCGTTACTTAATATATGGAAATGGAGTTTTTGTAACATCGATAACATTGAGCCTTATTTATATGTTATCTCTAGCACCATCAATACATAGTATTTTCATTCATTCTATAGTTTCAAAAATACTATGCACACAAATACACAAATTTTATTAAAGTATGGCTTAATGCTACATTGAAATTTATCAGTAGACAATAGATAATAAACGAACCAACTATGAAGCGTGCTCTGTCAGTTCCACTTTTATTGCGATGCTCAAGAGCATGGAGAATATATGTAAGAAATATGGCGGATATTCCCGAGGGCATACTTATAGGCTTTGGGAATCCACTGCTGGATATAACCAAGATTGTCAAAGATAAAATTATTCTGGAAAAGTACGGATTGTCGGAGAATGCGGCGATCATAGCAGAAGAGAAACATTCTCAACTCTTTATAGAGTTATCAAAAATGGATGACATAATATATTCGGCTGGTGGAGCCTGTCAGAATTCAATGCGTATCTTTCAATGGATTATTAGTAAACCGTATCGGGCCTACTTCGTGGGAGCCATAGGAACGGATAATTTCGGAGAGACGCTTGAAAAGAAGGCATCTGGAGACGGAGTTCGAGCACTTTATCAGAAACGACCTGAAGCTCCGACCGGCACTTGTGCAGTTATTGTCAATGGTTCCAATCGATCTTTAGTTGCCAATTTAGGTGCATCCGCCTTGTTCTCAGAGGAGTGGATGAAAAACAATGAGAATATGTGCTATGTAAAGAGGGCGCAATATTTCTATATTACGGGTTTCTTTCTAGCGGTCAATCCTCCAACTGTTCTCCAGGTTGCCAGACTCTCCTCTGAGAATAATCGCATCTTTATGTTAAATTTTAGTGCAGTTTTTGTCCCCGAACAGATGAAATCGCAGCTAGATGAAATTTTACCCTACACAGACATAGTTATTGGCAATAAGCAAGAGATGCTGGCCTACGCCGATACTCACAACTGGAATACTAAAGATGTATTTGAAGTTGGTAGACGTCTCCAGTCTATGCCCAAGTGTAATAAACGCTCCCGTATCGTAATGATCACGGACGCAGTGTGTCCTGTGCTCTGCTTCCAGGAGAACGATAAAGTAATCGAGTATCCGGTACCAAAAGTGGAACAAAATCAAATTGTGGATACCAATGGATGTGGGGACGCTTTTGTTGGTGGCTTCCTTTCTCAATTGGTTCAGCAAATGCCCATAGATTCCTGTGTCCGAACTGGAATATTTGCCTCGCAACAGGTTCTACGAGTTGTGGGCATTCAAATAGAGAAACTACCGAAGTTTGAACAAAGCTTTTGTTCCACAAAATAAATTATAGTAGTAAAACTAATATTTATTTTGTAATGGAGGTCTTTATCAAACCCCTAGGTGTAAATGCGACTCTTGTTAACATCGTTAGTTTCTTTATCCGCTACCCAGAGGGTTTTATAACTTTATGACACATCTATGTATCAGGCAGAAGGAGGCATCTCCGACAGTATGTATGTATGATATGATATGTATATACTTGATCAGCGTCAACAGCCAAGATGATATAGCCGTGTAGGTCGCTCCGTTTGTCTATCTGACCCTCCGTGACATCTAGATCTTTTAGACAGAGATAGAATTTTTCGACAGCACATTTTATGTTTGCATGCAGATCAAGTTTGTTTCACGCCCACTCCCGCCCCCACAATTCGAGAAAAATCAAACGTAATTTTGATTTTTGGACCATTTCTATTGATTAATGAAAATGTGGTTTGGATCAGTTACAAATTGTATAAGTTATTAAAGAAATTCATTTGTATGGCAAAACGGCTTATTTTCTACGAGTCTGCGTTGCTTTGGCTGACAATGTGGTAAATTATGCACACTATGGTATATTTTGAATCAATTACCAAGTGTAGCATTTGCGGTAATTAATTAATTGTGTATATTTTAAAATTAATACCACAGTGATTGTAGCGTCGTCGATCACACTTGACTGTGGATTTCCTATTTGTTCATATATTGATTAAGGTTTATTATGCCTTTCTTGAAATAAAAATAAATTTAAATTTTCAGAAGAGAATTAATTCAAATACTTCAAATTCAGTTAACTATACACAAAAAGCCATACCTTAGCATTAATTTTCAATAATTTTAGATATTGAGTGTACTCACTATCAAAATTAATTTTTCCATTTATTAGTTATAATGTCTTATTGAATATTTAAAATCCACTGTTCTTGTCCCGGTTCGACTAATATGATCCGCATTCCAAGGCAATCACCTAACTTTTAATAGTAAGACTCATTCTGGCCAAGATTGACAATAAGCTTGTCTAAAATCATCATCAAGACTTCTAAGGCAATTTGAAAGACAATTATGGATATTCCAGAAGGTATATTAATTGGCTTTGGTAATCCGCTATTGGACATATTCACGACCATCGAAGACAATGTTTTGATGGAAAAGTACGATCTGCAAGTAAATGCCGCAATAATTGCCGAGGAGAGACACTTGGCCCTATTTGAAGAGTTGATCTATATGGAAAATGTGACTTTCTCTGCCGGCGGTGCCTGCCAAAACTCAATGCGCATTTTTGAATGGATTGTTGGCAAGCCATATTGTTCATACTTCGTTGGGTCTGTTGGCAGGGATAAGTTTGCGGAAGTCATTGGAAAAAGAGCGAATGCCGACGGAGTACGAACGATGTACCAGCAGATAGATGATGCTCCGACGGGCACCTGTGCAGTCATCCTAAGTGGACGCAATCGTTCGTTGGTGGCAAATTTGGGTGCCGCAGCTCTGTTCTCGGAGGATTGGCTTCTTGATGAGGCCAATCTGTGTGTTCTGGAGCGTGCACAATTTATTTACGCTACCGGCTTTTTCATAGCTGTCAATGCTGAAACTGTCCTCGAAGTTGCAAGATTGACCTCTGAAAATAATCGCACCTTTGTACTCAACTTAAGCGCAGTCTTCGTTGTCCAAATACATAAGAATAAGATTGATGAAATTATACCCTATACGGATGTGATAATTCTTAATAAGAATGAAGCTTTAGCCTTTGCGGAAACTCACGACTGGGAAACCGAGGATGTGTTTGAGATAGGCAGACGGATGCAGTCGCTGCCCAAGGAGAACGTAAGATCACGCATTGTGATGATTAGTACTGAAGGCTGTCCTGTTCTGTGCTTTCAAGATAACGATCACATTCTGGAATATCCTGTGCCTCAGACCGATAAGAGTAAAATTGTGGACACCAATGGCTGTGCTGATGCTTTTGTTGGCGGTTTCCTTTCGCAATTCGTCCAACGCATGCCCCTCGACTACTGCATTCGCACTGGAATTTTTGCCTCTCAACAGGTGATGCGCGTTGTTGGTGTACAAATCAATCATCTACCCAAATTCAATGAGTGTTGCATCTAAAGACAATTGGAAAATAAATTATTACCGAAAATACAAAAGCATCTTTATTTGTATTACCATTATCATTGGCGGGAGGATAATCTACTAGTATTTAAGCCTTACTAGTAGCTTTAGAATAATTTAGTTATGCTTATTCTAGAGATGTAGAAGACATTCCCTCACAGGGTAGTTTCAGGAGATACAAAATTGCGAAAGATTTTACATACCCATAAGTTGAAATGATCTAAATATTTAATGGTAGCTCGACATCTACTCAAAAATTATTTTCAGAAATTTAAGAAGCTAATAAGCGATGACAACTTTTCCACAATTCTGCAAACATCAACAACGAAGATTTTCAAAGCAAGCTAATCAATTATTATTATCTTATCAAAGTTATAAGCATAATAATCATAAGCACAAATAATCATCTCAATAAAATAGTTAATAATATGGCTGTTGAGTACTTTAATTCTCTGGCTTCATTGCTTATGTCATTGCCAATTGCATTGGGAGTGAAGCGAAAACTGTCAAGAGCGAGAGCAAAAGGATGTGCAATCGGTTGGTGAGTTGTATTGGACGCGGGACGCGGTTGTGAATGTGGGCTTGTTTGGTCCACTGAGCTGAAAAGAGCAAACAGAAGTGAAGTAAAAATATGCGTTGCATACTTTGCAGCGCCAATGTAAATTTCCACCCTCACTCCGCGGTGCTGAGCTTTTGTCTTTTTTCCAGCCATGAAGTGCAGACTGTTGACTTTGGCGACGACAAAATATTGCATCCATTTTCAGAGGCGTTGAGAGAGAAAGGACGAACGAGAGGGAGAGAGAGAGAGAGAGATAGAATAAAAGAGAGTGAGGAAAAGTACGTGCCTCCGCAGCTGCCCTTGTGGCTGTCGCCCACTGATTAAAACGATGCGTTCTGCGTTCTCGTGACAGCGATTTTTTCTCGTTAAATCCTTAAACGTCGCTTCGTTTATCGTACTCTTTGTTTTTCAACATTTGCCAGCCTGTTTATACACCATATTTTCCCCCTCTCGCTCTCTTTATCACTCTTTGGCTTGCTTTTTCCACTTTGATTTCTTGCCTTAGCCTCCAACGATGCAGTCCTGAACGCTCCCGGCTATAATTTATGCATATATCCATTGTGATTTATGGCATCATGCGCGCAATGCCACTCCCAGCGTTGTGTACTGAATGGCTTAGCATTTCTTGCTGCATCTTTCGACTTGGCAGGACACACAATTAGCTGGGAAAATGAGCAGTCACACAATGAAATGACTAAGCCACAATCAAACAGTGCAGCGGAAAGTCATAGTTCATACTTGGCTCATCCTCCAAGGAACTCGGATTTCTTAATGCGCATACCATCTAATTTAATGCAATTTCCCAACAAGCACACATGCGTACTTCTATGTATGTATATATACTCTGTGTACTCGTACTCAATGCACCAAAAGTTTTGTGGCAAACAAATTCATACAAAACTTTTATTTCAACCAAGTGGCTGCAAAGTTTTCAGATTTGTCAAACGCACTTCGTATGGTTATCTATCGAAATCCAACAAGTGGCATGGAGTTATTGGCGGCATAAATTTGCCGAGCAAGAGATTTATTCAAGTTAACATCAAAGGAACGAAACATCATTCTATAGCGGAGATATACTTCCAATGTAACTAATATAACTAATGTACTGTATATCATGTTATTCAATTATCAGATTTCCAAATAATACAAAATATATAATTCCTTAAAATAATGCCCATAATTCTATGTATATTATTTTTTATGTTTAATGATTATTTTTCTACATTTATTGTTTCGCAAGAAATTCTCGGAAGATTCAGGACTTATTATTAAATTCTTTATTAAAATTCACAGTTACCTGTGACAGCAAGGTCTTGTGTGTTTAAGTTGAAATTCCAAATATCCTTAGGGGTATTCTCAAAATTTTTTTTACAATGACCGGATATCTGGCATTTTCGCTTGAAGTGAAGCACTTGAATGCAATTAATGAAAACAATTTTCAAAGTTGTACTTAGGTACGGCGGGGAAAAATGTCCTGGGGCTTAGTTTTTGCCATTAAGTGAAGCTAATTCGATTCAGTCCATCGACAAAGCTGAATGGTAAGCAAAGGCAGGCCGAGGGCAAGTCAAACGCATTGGCAACTGGAAAAATTAGCGTGGCCTAAGACCAATTGGCAATAATAAGTGCATAAGAACAAAGAAAATAAAGTAAAATCAAAAGTAAATTGGATGTAAAAATGAAAAAAAACGAAGTGAAGTTATTCAAAAACGAGGCCAACAGACAGTTGCGCAGAATTGTGCTCATAAAAATTACTCATACGCACTGTAGCCCATCAGCGACTTTGACTTTGACAACGACAAGTTTGAAATGCTCCTTGTAACTTTGTTACACCAACAACCACAACAAAAACAAAGATACTACTAACAACAACATGAACATCAACAACACACAACTGCAAATGTTGAAAGTTAGGTGTGTGTGTGTGTGTTCTGCAAGAAATGGCAAAAGTTTTATACTTACTTTGTAAGCAGCTCTGGCAGGCAATGGCAATGCGGAGGCAACTCCTTGTGCCCCCGTTGCCTCATTTGGCATCTGATGTCGCCTGCCATTAACCCAAGCAGCTCAGCATCCCGGCAGCCAGCCAAGCAGTCGCTTATTCAGTTGCTTATTCACTCAAGTCCTCCCTTTTCGGGCTGTTCCCTTTCGCTGTCCCGAGTCCCGTGGTCCAGGCAGCCGCAAACCCACAGACACTTTTTGTCCTTGGCTTCTGCTTATGTCTCAACATTATGTTGTTGTTGTCTTTGTTGTTGCGTGTCTGAAGTGCTGATTGTCTGAGACATTGCTGGAGGCTAACATTGAATCAGCACATCGATTCAGACTGTCTGCATGTATGTGTATGTGGATTATTTGAAATTATCGAAGATTTCCGGCATAATGGCAAATCGTGTATCCATTGTTTTTTCATTGCTCTGAAATTTGTTAGTGACTTGACACTGATGACACCGAGGATTCGTAAATATATCCTTGAATGTCGCGACACTCAAAAGAATCTTCCTCTCGTCCGCACTATAAAAGTCGATTTTCTGTGCTCAAAAGTGATATTGAGATTATACACTTAAGCTGTTCAATTTGATTGCTAAACTTACATTGTTCCAATGAATGTGGAACAAGCGAAATCACTTCATTTAATAGTTTAAAAGCATATAAAAGTTATGCCTGAAATATTTATTGCTTAATCACGGTGCAAAATATAAATTCAAAGTGATTAACGCGTCAATATAAAACCTTTTTAAAAAATCAATAAAGCGAATATGCATTTTAAATCATTATTCGTTTAATTAAATATTTTTATTAACGTAATATATTTCATATTTACTCTTCATATTTAAAGTTCGGTTTAGTGAAACTTAATCCTTGAATGACAATATTCATGCTAGTCACATCGAATCCATTCAGAAACTGTTTTTTTCTGTATTTATATGAAGTTCTGTCAAAGAAAAAGTTTTTCATAAGCAATGTACTACGATAATTTGCAAAAGTATAATATTTTCTTGGATATCATTTGCATTTTCTTCTTGTCAACTCCAATAAAAAGTAAAGAAAACTTACAGCAATAAAAATAAGAAAATGTTATGCTACGGTAAGTGCGATTTTTTGACAACTTCTTTGCAACTCTATTTTGTTTATATTCTGCTGTCAAGAGGAAGAGAAAACAAGACTTGAAATTGTGTGCCACCCGAAATAGGACGACGATTGACACAAAGCAGAAAATACGAAATACAAGTTTTATTTCCGTCTAAAGAAATGAATCGATGAATGCCCAAGAAAATGTCGAATGATTTGAAATGTTTTTTCTATTCAACATTAAAGATTTATATATATATATTCTAATACTTGTATAAACGAAATATTGACAGAATTGAAACAAACTTAAAGATTCAAACTCGATACAATCGTATGTCGATTTAGCATTTTAGATTTGCAAATTTGCAAAGCTTTACTCCTTTCTTTTGACTCAGTTCAGTTCAATTCAGTTTAGCTTTCATGTTGTTATTGAGCCACTTGACGCTAATGGACTTTAAAGTGTGTTCTCAAGCGTTGTAGCCAAATTTTGTTGCTGAGACAGTTTTATAAGTTTAAAGTGCTCAACGTATTGTTATCACATATTGCACATACGCCCCTTAAGCAGACAGCTGTCAAACTCTCCTGATAGTCAAACGGCCAAAAGGCAAAGCAATTTTCCGAAATTATTTACTCGACAGACACATAATAAACTGTCCAAGTCACTTTTTGCGCACAACACACAAACTCTTCTCGGATATGGTCCACTGGCGCATTGTTTTTCTAATTTCGCAAATTGCTTTCATTGCTGCATGCAAAGACTCAAATGTCTCACCCAGAAAGTATTTCTGTCTGTGTGTGTACGTGTGTGTGTGTGTGAGTGATAATTAGGAGTATCAGCAGCACTTAAAATTGATGCCGATTATAACACCAAAGTTTCTCTGTGTCCTGTGGCCAGCACTCTAGCCCATTCAATGTCCAACTCTCAAGGCAGTCGTTTGCCATGTTTTATTTTGGCTTTCTGTAATTCTGGCTGCCGTCGATTGGATTGAGTTGGCCAAATTAAGTGTGCTCAAATTTTTCTCTTTTGTTTCCAGCAATCTGGGTGCGAAACTTGCAAAGAAATGAGTTAGGCTACTTAAACAGTTGAATTTAATAGCTGAAAGCAACAATCATATGATCCAAATAGCAATCTGAACAAAGTTAAGCATTAATTACCCTTTTATCGCAAAGTTTAGATGAATCAGTTAGCGCATAGCTTAGATTAATCAGTCAATCCATTCTTTTAAATCATTATATGACTGTTATTTTAGTCATGAAAATAAAATAACTTTCACGATTCACCTTAGCTGAAGGAAGTTTTTTGCATAGTGAGAAGCAAATGGTAAAACTGTTTATTCATTTAATATTTGTTACCAAACACACTTACAAACTTAATAAGTAAGAAAGCTATAATCGATTATGCTCGACTGTGAGATTTGAATAAAAGAAAAACAATGGACTATTCTTAAAATATACCAAATAATATACTACAAAATATACCTTGGGTCATATTTGATATATCGATGAAGTAGTGCTTTCGATATATATATATATTAGATTGTCAGCTAAAGCAGCTAAGGCCCGAAAACATTTTTATCTGATGTCAGTCAAATTTTCAGGAATTGTAAATGCTATAGTTATTATTGTTTATACCTTGTTTATACTTTAAAATTATGCTTTTTATTCAACTTTTGTCGATTTATGGGGACGGAAGTGAGCGCGAAACAAACTTGATCTGCATGCAAACATAACAAGTGCTGTTGAAAAAAATGTATTGCGCTATCTCAAATAGTCTCAGACATCTAAGTTCACACGGAGAGACAAACAGACGGACATGGCTTTATCATCTCGGCTATTGACTCTGATCAAGAATATGTGTAAAAAAAAATCAAGAAATACTTCGCGCAAAAAAAAAAAAAAAAAAAAAAATGGTCTACCATTTTATTTGTTGTTTATCTTTTCTTTAATCATTAAATAGAATACCCTTATACCAAATTTCATATTGGACCCATTAGTATTTATTTGCTATATTGCATCAAAAATGCATATGGGTAATTCTCTGGTAAATGTCGCGTGCGAACAGCTTTACCGTGACAAAAAAAAACATAAACTAAAACAATTTTAAAATTAAATGAAGGTTTTTCTTAAAGCTTTGGATTAGCACTATTTTTAGAGCTAAGATTGATTTTAGTAACTTATTCTGTTTTACGATAAAATTAAATTCGTTCATTTTTTTGTTTTGCGTACGAATTTGTTACCAATTATCAGAACAGAAAACAAAACAGAAAAAAAATTCCAAAACCATTTTTAGCTCTAATTAAAGTACTAATCTAGAGCTATAAAAATAACCTTTACTTATTTTTAAAATTGTTTCAGAATATGTTTTTTTTTTTAACTGAAAAGCTGGTCGCACGCGACATCCCTCAGAGAATTACATTATGCAACGCTATGGATTTATAATTAAGCCAGATTATGTGGAATATTATGTTCGTTAGCAACATTTTAAGGCGGCCATAAGTAAACGTGCACTCACTTTTGCAACATTCGCACAATTAAATGATTCAAATTAAAATCTATGTAAAATCATAGACATGTTGTCCCAGCTGTGCTTTGCTATGATTCATTTTAAGGACTCTTCACAAAGAAAATAAAAAACAATTAATATGAGTTCTCAAGCCATTGCCCATTTAAAGTCCATCAAGATTACGAGTCCACAGTCTGAGTATGGTTCCAGTTGTAAGTATCAAAAATACATTTGCGCACATTACGAAAATTGTGGATGATGAGGAAGAAAATCGTTTGGCAGGAGAACAAAAAAAAATGAAATAAAACAAAATGAAATAAAAAACAGTAAAGAAAACGCAGGCCAAGCAAAGGAAAGAGAACAGCAGCAAATGCGCATTTAGCAAAAATGAGCTGCGTTTTGGAAATTAACTTTCAACAACATGTGTTGAAATGCATTTATCTTCCGGACTTTCATAACGACTTCCCTCTGGATGGCGAAATACTGAAACTTCGCTTAACAACTGCACAAAAAGGTGGAAATTAATTCTAAAGTGGAGTGGGCCACGAATTACAACTAGGAAAACCTGCCAAATAGTGCTAAATGAGAGCAGCGACCGCCAGTAGAAAATTAAAAACGAAATGGGCACAAAGATATGCACCGAAACGGCGTCTAGGAATGTGGAGGACTCCACTGATGGAGAGTGAAGTGGAATGGAGTGCAGTGGAGTGCAATGGAGAGTCTCCTCTCCCATAGTCCTGAATTTATACTCGCAGCAAGTGCCTGGAGAAGCTTGCATTATGATTGCATCATTTGGGGCTAATTTGCATTTAAATACTTGGTTCTGTTATTGTTCGTGTGCAGCACGGAAACTTTGCCGCTACTGAGAGAGAGTCAGAGAGTCGGGGGGAGGGGATGGCTTGCCACGCCTTCGGCTCCGACTTGCGCAGAAGTTATGCCAAGTCAAGGATATCACGAGATTGTCGTACAGTTGCCGGACAATTTCAACTTCAGTTAATGCGTTTGAATAATGAATGCAGCCGCCCGTCGTGTGCACCTTGCGGAGGCCACATAGCATTCTGTCCCGATCTCAACCCACGGCAGATAACAATGTACAAACTGGCGCCGTCACGCGGTCATTATTTAGGAGCGTCCGGAACAGACCTTGAGAAGGCTACTGGGCCCTCTTTGGAACCGCCGCGGCGGCCATCTGCCAGTAAAAAAGCGTTAAGATTTATTGAATGCCAGATGAATCATTTTTTTTTTTTTTTGCTTTTTTATCCTCCAAACTCTATCTGCCCTCCATTCATTCTCAGTTCACTGGAAAACTCTTTAGCGGTGTTGAAATCTCCGCAGTACTGAGAGCACTGGACTTCGATGTGCTCCCGGCATCCCCAGACTGTTTTCCCACGAACATTGCACTTTTAATAACTTGCATAAAAGTTTTATGTCTCCCGTTGCATGTTCGAAAAAGTTTGCGTGTGTTTGGCACTTGAAAAAGTTTGCAGCGCCCGCGAGTTGCCCGGCAGGAAAAAAAGGTGGAGGGAGGAGGGGTTAAATCCGAGCTATGCAAAACAAAATCGCTGGAAAATAATCGCATCAAGTATTTAAACTGACATTAAAAATATTGAAAAACTCGATAAATACTTGTTAAGTTTTCGCTTCTGGCAATGCTGCTGCTGCTGCTGTTACTGCTGTTGATGCTGATTATCCGCGACGGTTGGGCAACTTCCAAAAAAAAGGTGTCCGGAGAAATCGCTCCTTAGCCGCCGTTTAACGCTACGTATACGTGATGTTGCTATTTTTTAAGTACATCCAAATTGTTTTTAACTTTCAATTGGCACTCGGCACGAATAGTACTCGACAGTAGGTACATTTTTAATGCATTTCAATAGACAACTTGGGAAGTAGTTCTGGGAATGTTTCATATAAAAAGTAAACATGAAGTTCATGCTTTTAACTAATAATGTTAGGAATGAATGAAATTGTCTTATTAGCGTAATACCTAGAGGATGGCAGTTCACTTATCTAGTTATCAATCAATCATCTACCGCACTTTTGATTGCATTTCAATGCTCGGTGTCAGGTGGAAGCACTTAAGTGACGCTTAGAACTGCATCCAGAACTGTCGTCGTGGCATTTGCATTTATCGATATCACACAATTTCATTACACTAATTAAATTCACTTTGCAATTACTTTCGCTGGCAACGAGGTGAAGTCATCACCACATTTGTCAATTTGTGTAAGCTATTCATCCCCTCAAGCGCTGCTCGGTCTGACAACATTCGCATGCAACAGGCGAAATTGATATGCCAAAATGCTGCAAATGGCTCTTATACTCTGTCAGCGACTCTGACAGAGTTAATGGAAAGTTCTGTGTGCAGCAGGTGCCAACATTAGCAAGATATTCCCCTACAGCCAATTGATTTGCCAATTTACCAAACAAACATTCGCCTCACTGCCTCACGCAATTACAATTGAGACGAACAATGGGAAACAGAGCAACTGAAAGTAGCAGACATAGAGATAGAGAGAGTGAGAGGGAGAGTGAGAGGGAGACTGGAGGACAGGCAGCTGCCAGAAGCAGGACACAAATGTTGCCAATAAAACATTTTATCGAGCAGCTTAATTATGCTTAAACATCAGCATGGAACAAAGAGATAATTTGCTCTACATTTTACATTACCTGAAGCTGTAAACAAGATTTTAATTGAAGCACGGAAGAACAAGCAAATGTAGTAAAACTATATTTTCTCAAAGTAAGATAAGGAATACAATGTATATTTATCATCAACAAACTGACAGGAAAACGTAAGTTATCATTGAGTAATATTCATTACATACATATATAGTTTAGTATGTCTGACAAGACAGTCTCAACTCTTATCGAACTAAGTAATTGAATTCAGTTTGTTCTTCTCAAACAAACTCAACATTTTCTTCCAGAACTTCACCTGCAGCTTCGAGAGCCTTCTTAGCTCAGTGGCAGAGCGCTGGTCTTGTAAACCAGAGGCCGTGAGTTCAATCCTCACAGGAGGCAATTAGAGGAGAACATACTTTTTTATTTGATAAGCATTCAATGAATACGAAATAGAGAATAGAGCCCAAGATATGTTATATGTGGATCATTTAGCCAAGTCTGCAATAAACTAATACTTGACTTGGTTGGTGATGCACATTCCACAACCCAACTTAAGAGGGGGAAGAAGGGAATGCCTTTGGTAAGAACACGACAAGTCAATTGGCAGACAGTGCAACAATTTGCTGTCGTAATGGTAGCTGGAAATGCGCTTAGGGCCAAGCATTGAGTGCATGCAATAATTTGTAATGCCGAATTCCATTGACATTCGCTTGGGCTGGGCTTGGGCTTGGTTCGAGGACTGCACCGCTCTGTGGGAAGCATGCACTGCCCGGGGGCAGACAAGCATCCGGCGTATCCTTTGCTACAGTCACACACACACACACATACACAGACTATAAGCCTCTCCCGTACTTCTGTTTCTGTGTCGGGCAAAAGTCGAGTCCTCCTTCCGTATCGTTCATATTCACAGTTCATAAAATTGAACAAAGGGGCGGAGGAGAAAGGGAGGAGTATATATAGTATGTTGGGCTCAGCAAATCGAAATAAAAATTTATGTGCACATGTTTGAATTTATTGCCCCCGTCATTGGCTTGGCATAGGGACACAGGGATATGCTCAAATTCCTTCCCTCTCCCATTCGCTCCCTTCGAAACAGATAGAGATTCAAAGGCACTCGAGTGCTGCGTTTGCGTGTGTAAATGTTATTCAATCAAATGTGAAATCATATGAACGATTGCGTTCCACTCATAAACATTTTATTTACCTTTAATTTCGTGAGAAGCGCCTTTTGTGACGCCCCGTGATTTAATGTGATTTTCCCCGTGTAGGTGTGTGTGTGTGTGTGTGTGTGTACACAAACCCCTTGAGACATCCGACAGCTTTTAACATGTGTCAGTATTATAGGTTGGCGTTGCGCGCTTTTCCCCAATTGTTGAATTGAACGCGTACGATTTTTATGACTAAATAAAATGTTTTTATACCCATCGTTTTCGCTCCTCTTCCGAAGGCACTTTTTACTTATAGGATACCCGTAGAGCTGTGAAGCTTCCCTATTTTGACACTTCTTTGGTTTATTGACCCAAAATGCCAATTTATGTTTACCCAGCGACGAATTGTATTGCTACAGATCTGCACATATGAACTTGAAAGTGCTTGCTCATAAATAAACTCTCACAGTATTGGAATATGATTTATGAGATTATATATATATACCAATAAAGCATGTTCCGCGTTAATCAAAAGTGAGCTTCCCCAAATACAAATACAATTTTATTATTTATACTCACGTCAAGGACAATCAATGAATAAATGTTCTCAAACTTTGATAATAGATTTCGAAAATTCACTTATTTTCGAAAGGTAAAATTTATTGGTATTTTAAACAATTTAATCAAGAAAATTTAACTGTTATTAAACTTCCTCAATTTATTCACAGTTGACATTCGTTCGATCGTTATTAAAGCTTATTTAACATAAATTCTTAACATAAATGTTTCTGTTTAAGGAAAACAGACGAGTAGGATTAAATGATTAATTATTTATTATAAATATTGACTGATTGTCTGAATATTTATATTTAAATACCCGACAGTCCAAAGTTAAGATTAGTTACATTGCAATATCCAATTACTTGGCTTATCCGATTCAGTGCTAAGCTCGTGAATGCAACAAAGAGTTTGCTGCATTTTCAGTCAGACTAAGTAAAAGAAAAACGCAGTAACATATTGTCAGAATTTCCATTACAGCCCGGAGTCCTTTGGAATAATCTACCAATGCAATTGAATAGCTTTGGTTTCGGTTTCCTTTTTTACTCACTCTTTCAATGCCATTGATATTTTTTCTTTTTCGTGTTTTCTATTTTTTTCATTTTGATTTTGCGGCTGACGAAAAAGTTGTTGAAGCGAACCTTTATTTAAATACCCCAGCCAAAAGTTTTCTCAAGATATTTGCAAACATCTGTTTCCTCGTTGCCTGCTTGCAAAAGTAGCCCGCTTACCTTCTTTCTGCCACTGCCACAGTCAAGTTGCAGCTCAGAAAACGTGAAGCAAACGCAAGTGATGAGCTTGCAATGCGGTTTTCAGCGATGTACCCCATTTTCTATACTCAATTTTGAATTTGCCGACTTTATTGGATATTATTACGGTACATTTTTCAGGTAAATTTATCTAAAATATGGATAATTCTCCGGTGAAAATATCGCGTGCAACACTATTTAAAGCGAAAAAAAATAAACCAAAACATTCATTATTTTTAAATTAAGATGCATCTTATAGCTTTTGATTATTACTTTAAATTGAGCTAAAAATGATTTAGAAATTATTTTCCGTTTGAAGAAATTGCATAAATGAACGAATTCGTACTGAAAACATAAAATTAACGTATTTATAGTGTAAAAAGATCAATATTATATAATGCTAGAGCTATAAGAATAACCTTTACTTATTCTTAACATTTTTTTCAGTTTATGTTTTTTTTTTCATTGTAAAGCGCAACACTTTTGTATTATTATTAATATAGAGCAAGATACATAACTCTCATATGTTAAGCTTTCTTTTTTAATTTATTGCAGTGTATTAGCTTATTCGACTAGTTTATCCAAATTCAACCATTTCCTAATGGCATGAATATTACATTTTCTATTTAGTTGGATGCCTGTTGTTACTGACCGTTGTTCGATTCGGGGCTTCCTTTTAACAATTTCTTTCTCGTTTTATTCCTTTTGAGGCAGTAACGTGTAGCTGCAGTGATTTTGTCGCAGTGTACTCGGCTTCCTTTTGAGTCTGTGTCAGTTGCTCTTATAATAGCTAACTAGCCTTAGCTACTATGTATTTTGGTGTGCTTAGGTTTTGAACGCAGCTCTTTCTGTCTGTCTGTCCATCAGTCCGGCTTGCTATCCGTCTGTCTGTCGTTGTGATTGTCTGTTTGTCCCTCTGTCTGTCTGTCTGTCCAAATGCAAGTTATTCGCATTCTTGTCCGCTGCTTTCAGCTGTCCCACCTTTATAGCTGGTGTGTTATTATGGTGCCAGCTTTTAGCTTTCGTTTTTCCTTTTTTTGGGTTTTCTTTTTAACTTTTACTGTAGCTGCACACAAGTTTTTCATTTGTAATTCAAGATGTCAGTCAACTGGGAGAACCAAAACTTAATTAAAGTTCCGCTCTTTTCCTGTGCCCAGTGCTGCACTCACTCAGCCCAGCTCAGCTCGACTCGACTCGACTCAACGCAACTCAGTTCGCAGTTCAGTTCAGCTCGAAACTACGCCCTCAGTTCATTCCTCTTCTCCTTTTCTCAGTGTCTATCTGTCTGTCTTTGCTCTTTATGTTTGTATGTGTGCATTAAAGTTGGAGGAGTGAGATTGGTCTTGATGGCGTTTATCTTTTGGCTGCAAGTATTGCTGCACCTGCTGCAAATGGTCGAGGAATGCGACTTTGTAGCCCAGTTTCCATTCGCTTTAGATGCCCTTTTATTCTTTTCCTTTTTCCTTATCCCCTTACCTTAACATGTTGCATGTGTGTAATTTTATGAGCTTATTTTATACTTTTCACTTCTAATTTGTTTTTATGTTCATTGCTTATGTGCTATGAACAGATTTCAACTTGTTGAATTAACAAACTACGATTCAAGTCCAGTCTCTAGTCTGCAGTCTCAAATCTCGAGTCGAGCACTCAACTCACCTGGGCTAAGAGAAATAAAATTCTCTTTTGGTCAGGACATTGAGTGTACTTGAGGTAAATACGCCAGCCATTAGATGGCACAATTTTCTCTACATTCTTCATATCGATTTCACTTAGAGTTGACCGAATAAAATATCACATTTAATTAGCTGAGCTGACCCTCAAAGCTGACAGGACTGAGAAAGGCCACAGAGTGGTCAGCAGCTGTGCCCCCATTCATTAGGTATGCATTAAGTTTACTATGCTCATTCAGATACCAGTGCACAGGCGTCAAAGCCAGAGAAACTTGATAACTTGATAACTCATCTAAATACATAATTCGTTGAAACTCATGCACGTGGAAAATTTATAAAACTGCTCGTCTCCTGGCAAAAAGTTGTCATGTAAATTTAATTGAATGACTTCTACATACGAACGAGCAAAATTTGTCAGTTTATTCAGGGAAAATATTCAACAAGGATGCCGTATTTATTTGGTACAGAAACGAAGCGTATACGTAACATGTTTCAACATTAAATATAGAAAATAAATTTAAAGTTGCTTAAATTTCATACCGGATCCAAATAAAGGCAAAACAATGCGGTATTATTCTTATAATATAGCAAATTAATATACCGCAACAATACTAAAATATACCGTAGACTACATTTGGTATATTGATATTGTACTGTATTAAAATTATGCCATATGGGCAATTCTTGAAAATGGTAAACCACGACCGAAAAAAAAAATCTTCACATTCATCGTATTTTTTTGTATAATGTCGTAAAGAAATATCCAATGGAAAACACAATTGATATGGATTTGAATATCGTCTAATCACTAAGAGCTAACTTCATCATTGTCTTCATACTACAGTATCGTCTCGCTTTTCGATTTTCGTGATTTCCACTTTTTCAATTTGGTCTATTTTCTAATTATAGAAGCATAATAATCGTTTCAGCTGTTGACGAATATATTCCTTCTGCGATTTCCTGTCAACACAAAGTTATAATACCCTTTTACCATATGGTATTCATTCATTTCATCCATTATCGAATTTATAAAATTACGCACAGTAATTTAGGTTGCAGTGTAACCTAAGTATGCTTTACACTAATTGTAGAAACTATAAACTTTAGATTTTAACATTGCAGCATTTGTTAATCGCACAGCGGACCCAATTAACAAGAAATGCACTTTAAATTCAATATTACGTATACGCACGTCATTAAAATACATGCGTGAATTATATTATATTCTCTGGCGGTTTGTATTGCTTTCTTCTATCCAACACTTGCCTTCGCTGCATTTGGTTTTCATTTTCATTACGCGACGAAGGTGAGCACAAAACCAGAAGAATTTTTCATTGTCAATGCCATTGCCATCGAAAGAAAGGGATAGAAAACAGGGAAATGCCAAAAACCAAAATACCAAATACAAAACATTACAGAATAATCCAATGCCCGGCAAGAGCACACAATGCATCGACAAAGAGAGAGCCCAGAGGTTGAGAACAGGCGGGGTGAGCAGGGAGAAAAGGGGTCGATAGCTAAATCAGTTAAGAGAGCTGTTAGCCATGGCCATTGTGGCTGCTTTGGCGTCCGGCCGAGGTCTAGACGCGTCTCATTCTTTCACCTCCCACCCCGTCCATTGGCCAACGGCCTTTCGATGATTCGCCATTCTCTGGTGCTTTCGTATTGTTTCGTGAATTTTGTTTTGGTTCTATGGTTTATTACGCTTTGCTCTGGCTTGTGAAATTATTTATGCATTTTGTTTTGCAGTCAGCGTTTATTAGTTGCAATTTGCTTGCGGCCAAAGTTGTTCGCCAACAAGTAGTCAAACGAATTAAATAATTTACTACAAAAGAAGTTGATAAAATGGGCAAAAACAAAGGCGGCGGAGGAGGTGGTGGAGGAGGTGGCGGTGGAGGTTCTGCTGGCGGAGGCGGTGGGGGCGGCAATGTAAGCAATATTTGTGTTATGCAACTCGCGTTTTAATTGTGAGTCTAAAATTGCCATTATAAATTTTGAAGCACTTTATAATATAGCACACAAATGCCCAAACACAAGCAAAGGCTATTTCTATCATTGAATAATTTCACAATATCACTTAACATTAATCGAAAGTTAAACAACATAATAACGAAAGTGATTGACTGTAACAATAAATGTAATTTATGTCCCACTTGTTAAATACGACAATAATTATTGTACATTAATTGTTCAGATTGAAATTGCTTAGATTCCGACAGATTGAAATTCTCGTTAAAACTGACAGCATGATATAAATAAGAAAGTATCTTGGCATGAACAACTATTATTAAAAGTAACATCAAACAAAATATAGAGTATAGAGAGTTAGTTATATAGAAAACTCCTTCACTCCGAGCCTTTAGTATGGACTTTTTCCATTTGTTATACTCGAGTTAGTTATAAATATTACTTGTCCTTATTCTTAATAAGCGTTTCTCATTATTTACTCTTTCACTGAATTGTAATCCTTTTTGCGCTCTCTGTCAACAGAAAAAAGGTAGCAACGCCAGCGGCTCAGGTGGTGGAGGCGGTGGCGGTGGCAAAAACAAAGCAGTTGCTGACAAAGGTGGAGCAAAGAAAGGACAGGAGCAAAAGGCAGCTGCGGGAGGTGGAGGCGGTGGTGGTAAAAAAGGAGGAAAAAAATAGCGAACAGACGACATCAAAGCGCATTAAATTACAATTTTAAGAATAAATATATATTTGCAACTATACATATATCCTAAGTCGAAAAGATATATTAAATAACATGATTTTTAAGTATTATTTATGCATTTATGCATTTTGGTGTGTTGCAATGAATGTTGCATTTGTTTCTGGGAAACCACAACGAAAGTGGTCTTGATAAGTCGATACTTTTGTGTACATAGTAGAGAAAGTTACTTTTTTAAATTTAAATGAAGCATTTTGAATGCATGTTATTTATATTAATATGCACTCACACACGCACACTAGCAAATTGAATTTTTAGCACAATTCCCCGTTGGCTGTTGCCATTACACATCTGATTACACATGAGGCTGCTCCCTGCTCTTCCGGCTGACTGAGCGTGGGAGCGAGTTTTTCCTACTTCACTGGCCACTTTATTAGGCTCATCTGCTTTGGCGGGATGCTCTATCGAAACCACTCCTGGGACATGCCAAAGAATGAAGCGGCACTCGACTTCGATTTGCTGCCATCATTTTTGCGTGTTGTCGGCTTACGCGTTGGAGTTGTTGCTGTTGTTGTTGTTGTCGGCTGTTTAGGGAAGAAGAGATATATGTGTTATTAATTAACTGGTAATTTTAGTGATTAATCTATTAATTTGCAGACGCAGCGAGATTTATGAGCAGCACAACAGAATGAAACAAAATAACAATAACAACAGCGGGTATTGGCATAATTAGAGTTCGATTTATAACCTCACAGCAAATCGCAACTAATTGCCAAAACATGCGGCTAACTGCGATCAAATAACCGACAAAGTCAGTGGCAATAAATTAACATTTGCTTTGCGATTTCATTTCAATAATGGCCAATTCATTAATTAGCATTTGAGGCATTCATGATGACCACACACACACACCCCGGAGCACATACACACTCGCACACTCTTGGAATGAGAAGTGCTCTTACTTTCGTCCAGTTGAAAGTTTAGGTTTCAGATTCGCTTGCGGCTGGTCGACGACTTTTCTGTTGCACACTGGAAATTGCCACAGCATCTAATTAGAATTTATTTTTAACCAATTTGGTTTATTTATTGCCAACGAGCAAATTCAAACTCTTGTAATTAAAAGCAGTTTTAGATGCAAGTCACTTCAAGCACTTTCATTAAAAAGATTCATAAAAATTAATAGATTGCTGTATTTGGAGATAGCCTATCAATTATTGGGTGTATATTAGTCAATATTAGAAGTTCGTTTTTAACTTTTGTTTTTAATGTGGTTTTTAGTTCTCATAAAAAGAATTAAAAACAACAATTTATTTTAATGCATTTATTAAGAGATTGTTATTGAATTTAATTGAATTTCGACGTATTTATATTTCTTTCGCGAATTTATGTGACAATATGTTCTTTTTCAATTCTTTATTTGCCAATAAAATAATAATTAAAAACAAGAGGACTTTCTTGATTAAGATAGGATCACCTCAAAAGAGACTTTTCTTTAAAACATCATCAAATTAAATTTAATGAAAAAAGTTTTTACGTATGTTAAGAATGTTGTTATGACAAAAATTCTTAATACATTTTTATATGACTAAATGAAGTCGACTTTGAAGATTTATAGTGGCATTGCAAATGGTTCGTGTCTTAGCTAGTACTTCTTTAATCGAATTGCAGAAAGCAGTGCATAGCAAGCAGTTCATCTACTGCTTTATCAAAGTAACTATTAATATTTAGTATTCACTTTTTTTATTCTTTCATGCTTATTAAATAATTGGTATTAACAATAACGAGCATGCAATAAATATATAAATAAATAGAAGCAAAAGTTAAATATTCAAATAACTTTCCTACCAAAAATATGCAAAGGAAGAGACTATTTCAAACTATAATTCAAAGAGATCCTATAAAAGAAATATGTGTTGTATAATTTATAAAATTATAGAAAAAAAGAGTAGTTTAATTTACTTCTAAACATCCTCTTTCGATCATAGCAATAAATACCTTTCGAGTTTTTTATATTAAGGAATCTACAAGGAATTTGTTGACTCACCTTGTCCGCCTCAAGTGCAAGGCTTTTTCGTTCCACATGAGCAGCTCCTGTTGCCGCCTGAGGCATAACAATTGGCAATAATGGAAACCAAAGCGATGTAGATCCCGTAGAACTCAGGCAGAGCACATTCGGATCAGCTTCATGTGACAGAGTACCAACATTAATTGCTCCTTGCGCATTTGCCAGAGGCGGTGTGAGGACTCCCAACTCGCCATGCAATCGTGCCGACGAATTTGTGACGTGGATAGTAAGGTGTTCGGCAAACAATTCAAAGTCAAACGGATCGATGCAATCACGCAGTGTGCGTTGAAGAGTGTGAAAATGCTCGTATAGCGAACGCTCCTCGCGACTAACGCCAAAGACGCGCTCCAGAAACTTCAGATCAAAGTACAGCTGCAAGGCTATATTTTGACTATTCTTGGTACACTCTGAGGCAGCCAGTTCCTCATAGTGGCTTAAGAGTTGTGTCAGCAGCTTGTTGTTAAAGGCCTGCAGCACCTTGGAAGGCAATGTCTGGGGCACTGCGATGTTGAGAGCTTCGATCAACTGGTGCAAATACGTTTGTAATGAGAGACGTGGTTGATTGGGAATGCGAATAGTTGACTGCACATTCTGATCGTGCTCCTCATCGCGCTGCTCGATAGTCTGCGTCTGCCAGAGCTAAAATAAAGGTTTCTGTAGATATTTACGTATTCTTTAAAGGCTGCAGACTTACCGGAAAATCACGCAAAACAACATCGTGTGTAATTGTTCGCGGCAGCTTTTCAGCACAACTGAGAGAGGAGAGCACGTCGTCCACGATGAGCTGCCACATCTT
This sequence comes from Drosophila albomicans, assembly GCF_009650485.2. Taxonomy (NCBI): domain Eukaryota; kingdom Metazoa; phylum Arthropoda; class Insecta; order Diptera; family Drosophilidae; genus Drosophila; species Drosophila albomicans. The sequence goes on from NC_047631.2 coordinate 5,140,766, forward strand.
AAACACTTCCTCTTCGATCATCAAACAAATTCGTTGCCAATGCTCTATGCCAGCTGCTGTTAGATTGCCAGCCCATTGACGCCAACTGGCGGGTTGGCAGAAGCACAGCTTAAGGTTGGGACACAGCTCGACCAAAGCCAGCGTAATGCGTAATGCTTGCAACAGCGCTTGGCGTTCCTGCAGCTGCAACATTTTGAGTTTACTCAAATAGTCGGTGATTTGCTGCTGCGCCGTTTCACGCAGGAAATTGATGAGAGTCAGTTTGTCCTCGGCCCGCGATGTCTGTTCCTGTAGCAATACATTCAGTTCCTGCACAATCCCACCTAGTTGCGAATCAAACTGGGAGCAGAGTTCAATGGTTGCCCGATCATAGCCTTTGGTGCGATTCGCTAGACGTTTGGGTTGATCACTCAGCGCAGCTGCCAAACTCAGTGGTAAATCATCATTTTGTTCGCGCCATATTTGCTGTGCTGCTGATGCATTACTTGAGTTCACCAAGCTGACCACTTGCTCATAAGTCTGCTGCATGGCGCTTGCCCAACTGCTGCGCACAATCTCGCGCACTCGAGCATTGATCAACGGCATGTATTTGATTCTATAGAAGTCCAATTGTGCCTGTGGCAACTTCAGTTGCTGCTCCAAGTCAGCGTAGCTTCTTCTGGATGTTTCGCTGGCTGCCAACTTAATGTCTTGTATAGTCTGCATGTTGCTGACCAGCGCAAAGATTTCCTGCAACTGCTGGGCGGCCAAACCATCAATCTTGGCCATCCACTGGCGCAATGCTTCGCCCAGCTGCTCGGGCAACAGTTGCGGTATCTCGAATTGTGGCCTATAACCGGATATGATGTCAGGCAACAGAGGAGCCAATTGCCGCTCACTGCTGTCCATGCGTGTGATGGAAGGTGGCGCAATAGTCGCCGCACACTCTGCCAAGCGTGTGAAGAGCAAACCATTGGCTGTGGAGCAGAAGGATTTTAAAAAGTACTCCAAATTGAGTTCCGATTGTGCTTACCGAGTAGACACTTGTCCAGCAATTCGATGGTACCATTGAGTATATTCAAGCTTGCCAAAATACGCTCCTTGACACGCCTAGGCTTGTCCTCACTGTGCAGTGAGTTAACAAATGCTGTGGCACGCAGGTTGAGAAAGGTCTGCAGTACTTGGCCCAATTCACATTTGTCCAGCAGCAGAAGACTCTGCATGCAATCCACTGCCATCTCGGCAGTGAGATTCTCCCGTTCGAGCACAGCAATCACAGTCTGCTTGATGGTCACGTGAAAGGGTCGCAGAATCTCCCATTGCTTGCGTGCCACAGGCAGCTGTTGCATTAACTCGTTTTTCGCATCCAACTGCAGTCCAGTGCTGATGTGACGACTGAACAAGAACAGTTCAGTGGCTGCGTAGAACTCCTCGTTGTCGAGGTGTGTCCAAATCAACTCGGGCAAGCTGCTCAGCAGCTTGATCTGCACCATGGTGCTGTAGTAGTTGTTTAACTGCTTACTGGCACTTCGCTGCTGCAGCACCTCAGTTGACGATGCGGATATCGGAGTTGCTGCCACAGTTTTGAAACCCAGTAGCTGCTGCTCGTTGAGACTTTGGCAGTTGGTTTGAACGCAGTGCACCTGTTCAATTAGTGTGCCGGCCGAGGACTGCATGGCGGCTATTGTATCAGCTGCCTTCAGAAGATCCCGATAGCGTTCTCTAGAAATTCAATTGTTAGTTGTCGTGTTGGCCTCGAAGTCTCAATGTGCCACATCATTGACGTGCAACTTACCCGACCATGGTACGCAACTCCTCTCGCTTGTTCTCGACAACAGTTTGGATCTTCTTTTGCACTGTGTCGATTTCGAGCACGCTGTGCTGCTCGAAGAGCGCGTCCACATTTAGTTGCAGTAAATCGACACTCATATTTATTTTTTACAAATTCTTATAGTTGTCATCATCTGTTTGCGGCTTGAATTAACATACATATGTATATCCACTTAACAGTTTACTGTTACTGTTAGTCCGTTTGCTGTGGTGGCAAACCGATTAATCGTATTTGGTATTTAAATACCAGCAGCGCACAAAATATAATACATTAATAGTATTTACGAGGCAGAAGAATTGTTTTACAATTGCCAATTAATATGTTTAATGGAATTCTGAAGAACACTCAACGCAATAACGAAAATTTCATAAGCAAACACAACATGTTTAAAATTGCACGTATGTTTATTCTCATTTAAAAAATATACCATACGAACGGTATTTTGGTATATTTTGAAATGACGGGCACATCGCAAAACAGCTGTTGAACAAAATAAAGCTGATTTAACATTTGTATCTTTAGTGGATACGCAAAATTATTCTAATATTCAAAATTGTGTATAAATTATTTCGGCAACAACATGTTTGTTGACTAATTGGAAATGCTATTCAAAACGCAGTTGGCAATCACTATCCTCTGTATTTCAGAAGTTCCCTCGTAAATTTCCGTTACGCGGGCATTTCGATAGTAAAGCTCAGCCGGAAGATCCGTCGTATAACCCATGCCACCCAATATTTGGATGCACTGATGGGCACAGAACGTGGCTGTTTCGGAAGCGTGTAACTTTGCCATTGCCGCCTCCTTAGTAATTACCATTCCGTTATCTTTCAGCCAAGCAGCTCGCCAAGTCAACAATCGAGCAGTCTCCACCCGCAATGCCATATCAGCAATCTTCTGCTGGATCATTTGCAGGCGAGACAAACGTTGCCCGAAGGCAACACGTTTCTCGGAATAGTCGGTGGCCAATTCAAGGGCAGCTTGAGCAATACCCGTAGCCTGTGCAGCAATGCCAATGCGTCCGCAGTCCAGGGATTCCATGGCGATTTTAAAGCCGCTGCCAGGAGCACCAAGCACTTGGGACTGCGGCACAGCGACATCATCAAGCGTGAGCTGACACGTGGATGTTGCACGCATACCCATCTTGCTCTCCTTTTTGGATATGGCAAGCCCGGAAACGTTTTTGTCAGTTAGAAATGCTGTGATTCCTTTATGCTTCAGCGATTTATCAATAGTTGCAAAAATGAGGCCACCACTTGCCTCTTTCGAATTTGATATCCATGCTTTGGTGCCATTTAACAGATATGCACCATCGTCACTCAATTTGGCCGTTGAGCTAGCGGCACCTGCATCGGATCCGTTGCCTGGCTCAGACAGTGCATAAAAGGCAATGTGCTCACCTTGGGTGTAGGGAACGAGGAACTGTTGCTTCTGCTGCTCTGTGCCGTGTTGTTGCACCGCACCCAAGTACAGATTGTTCACACCCATCACAATGGATACGGCTGCATCGCCTCGAGCCACTTCCTCCATGCCTATGGCATAGGCCTGGTAATCCAGTCCAGCACCACCTGCCATCGGTCGAACTCGTAAGCTTGCCCAGTGAGGCTATTCTTTAATGCTCACCGTACTCCTCTTGTATGACCACTGACATCAGTCCCATCTCGCCCAGACGTCGCACCTGCTCCGCCGGGTAAAGCTCTTCGCGATCATGACGCCTTGCATGGGGAGCGAGTTCCACATTCGCGAAGTCCCGACAGCTCTTTTGTAGTATCTGGTGTGTTTCCGAGAGCGCTGCTAAGCAAGCTATACCTCTGGATTTGGCTTTGGCTCTGAATAAGCTGGTTCGTTGACCTGGGAAGCGATTAGAGTGAGCAATAAATTATAAAGCTTAGTGAACTTGGTGTTTACTGCACAGCGTCCAAGCGTTTCTGCTCAGCTTCTGCATTTCATTAAAGCTCTACACGTCGCTGATGATCAATGCGCTAAAGCTTTCGCCGTCTACCTGCCAAAAATGTTCGTCGCAAACTACAAACTGAAGGCGATTGAAATCGACAACTTTTATATGCAGCGCGAAAGCTCTGGCGTCAACTAGCGCCAGAGGCGCAGCTACTTTGGGGTCAGCCTGCAACTTTTATTATTATTTTTTAAAGGTTTTACACAACAGAGTTTTTAGTAGTAGTGCCGTGTTATACAGAAAAAATGTTTCTGTATTTGCATTACGTAAACAATATCGCAAGGGAAATTCATATCCACTTTAATAACCCTTTAAGCGACGCCTCTGAATGGCTTGGCATGCAAGCTTTGCTCATTAAAGTTTTGCATAGTATCAATTTCTGCGTATTGAGCTTTTTTATACCCTGGGAGACTGGAAATTAAAAGGGAGTGTACGTTGATGGGACAGGATTATGAACATTTATTTATTATCGACTAATACACTTAGAAATTATGCACATAATTATTGTTGTGAGTTAATTTCTGCGATAAAAAACTTAGTGAATTTTTTGGTAATCATGTTGAATAAATATTAATTATTCATGTGCTTAAAAAGGGGGTATTTTATAGTCAGGCACAGAACGAATGTAGCAGTGAAGGTGTTTAAAGGGTCAGCAACAGAAATGAAAAGCGGCACATCGCTTTTCGGAAATCGTCGACAAAAATTTTGCAATTCAAATTCAAGTACGACTTTTAAAAAATTCACTTTCGTAAAGAAAGGCATGCGGAATACAACACACCCACTTTTAGCTTATACATATATACCATTCATTTCAAACATCTAGTATACCAAATTTGGTAACTAAGTGAATGTATGTTACTTCTTCGTTGTATCTTTTGTATATCTTTTCCTTATTAGCGGCAACGAAACTCCTAGAATAATATTTTTTGCCATTTAAGCTCTTTTTGGACTCTATCTAAGTACAAGCGGAAAACATGCCGACTCTATGAAGTAGAATACGGGAAGATTCCTATGGGCTTTTCGATTTTCGAAGTAAAATTTCTCTTCCATATGTGAATTTTAGGTATAATTGCTTAAAAAAGTATAAAATCTAAGAAATACTTAAGATTTTATTGTTCTTTAGAAGTGAGAACAAGTGACAAAATACCCGGTAACATTATCCTAATAATTTAACAATTTTATTAGTAAATACACATTCTTTTAGATTGTTTTAGAGTTTAGATAGTGCATAGTGGTTAGAACGGTTGGAATCACGTCTCACACTAATCAGCATACAACCATAAGGGACACTTTTTAAATGCAACAATCCAACCTTCTATTACCTCATTCTGGTCCATTACAAAGCTTCGGATTGTTTTGTCGTCACTCCAAATTGGCCAAGATGGCATCCGATCCTTTAGATAGGACTACTCTCCCAGACGATTTTAAAAGAAAATGATTACAGAAACGACAGTAAGGCTATTATCTGAGGTGCAAAGCTAGTGAGTAGGAGTACTTAGAAATAAAAGAAAATAAATATTAAATTTGACATTATTGTATATTAATGTTATGGATACTCACTTCCGCTATCTGTAAAGAACATCCACTAAACGCGTCATTATTAATTTTGGGCTTTACAAAATTTGGAAAATTGTTTTAATTCCGTTAAGTTGAAACATTTCTTAGTGAGTTTAAATTATCATTTACTGTTAGTTTGCGGATCGACTAACAAAAATTTAACGATTAACCACTCTTTCGTCTTTTCTTCAATTTGCTTAAATGGTTAAATATCCAATTTATAAGACATTAAGAGATTGAAGATAACTTGAGTATGAAGTAGGATATTTCTCCTAACTACACAAAGAACCAAAAAAATTGCACTTCTCAGCTATTAGCCCTTGCGCTTTGTGATTATGGTTCAGTCAGAATGTCGATTATAGAACGAATTTTCTAACAAAAAAAATGATGTGAACCAAGTAGACGGTATTTATTTATGTCAATAATATATGTATATTTAAAGTTAAGAATAATTCGTAGATAGCTGCTGCAGCAAATAGTTTCTAATTATTTTATCTAGTTCAAAACTCTCATTTCGAGAACAATTTTAATAAATCAACATGAACTATCTAATACAACGCGGCAAGGTTCGCCAACAGGCTATCGGTGTTCCTGAAGGTCTGCCCGAGTTGTTATCGGATATAACTCGCGAGGTGTTGAAGATGTCAACCAACTAAAGAGTGTCTCTGTCAGTTCATCATAGACTATTTGCATTCGGTCATTGTAACGCGGGAGAAGGCAATGGGTGAGCTATATTATATGCATATCGAGCAAGAAAACATTTATTAAAACTGCTGTGCAGTTGCAAGGAGCATATTGGATCGTGCACTTCGTCAAGTAGACAGCATCATATCGGACTTGTGTGTTTGCGATCTAACCAAAGAAAAATCCGATATGATGAGTCAGGTTTTGGAGGATTGTTTCCGAAATTTCTTAGAGAAGCGTAGATGTGAAATGCGGCGCGACAAGAAAGCCATTCAATTTGCAGATGTCGACATGCTTGAGGAGTTGATACAGAAATGCGGTTTCTCAGAGGAGGAACTGGACAAATCACGGCCAACAATTGAGAGCGCCTATAAGCGTTTTGTTGACGCCTATATGGCTGCTGCTGTCGACACCAAGGGCACCGAGATACTCTACCAGTATTTCCGCGATCGTGAACTAAAGCGAATTGAAATATTGATCCAAAAAAAAGCGGCTACTACCATCCAGGCTGCTTGGCGTGGCTATGCAGTCCGGAGGACGTTGGCTCAGCATGTCTGCACGTGCATTTGCACTCTGGTAATCCTTGCAAGGATATTCAAAATAACTCTTTTTGATGTCTGATTAATGTACATTCCTACAGGATAACAAAGATGAGGAGGAAGCTAAACAACGGGAAGCTGCTGCTCGTACTATACAGCGGTTCTTCAAGAAAATGCTTTTAGTAAGTTGTATCTGTTATTAATTGTTAAACTATTTATATTAAACTTTATTTTATATTCAGCGGCAATCAATTAAACCGGTAAGTAAACTGCTTCTTTTTACATATTTGAGGTATTTTAAGTTTTCTGTTCGTTAGATGGGTGATCCGTGTGAGGAAAAAGAAACTCCGAGAGATAGCATATCAGCAGCTGCTGGTGCCCCAACTGGGCCTCCAACGGAAACTATTGCTGCAACTGTTGATGAAACTGAGGCGACAAAAATAAAGATAGCTGATGAAGACGCCACTGCAATCTCAACAGACGAAGCTTCGCCTGCAGCTGCTGAAGAGACGCCACCAGCAGATGCCGGCGAGGTTAAGCAAGAAGTTACACAAGATGAAGCTCCCATAGAAACTGTCACGATTGAAGAATCTCATGAGACACAACCTCCTACTGAGGTTGAAACATCCGCAGAGCAGCCTCCGCCAACTGAAGAAGCGGTAGCACCAGAACCTCCAGCTGAAAACGCAGAGGCGCCAGCAGCTGCCGAAGAGCCCGCTGCAGAAGCCACCGAAGAAGCTCCGCCTGCCGCAGAATCATAAATGGAACGTTGTTTTTAATGTTATAACTTTTAATCGCTCATATAAGTTTGTGATCTTCTGCTTGTAAATTAGTTAAACGTGTAATTCAATATGTGAATGAATAGAATATGTTATATTCAGAGTATCAGACTTTTAAGCATCAACACGTTCTTGCAGCCAATCGCTAAAGGTTGAAACTCTCGTGTAAACATCGGGCGAGACAAAGAGACCGCAAACCACCAATCCATAGGAGACCACACCCACTTGCTTAATTTCTCCGTTGTCGTTTCGTACTAAGGGGCCTCCAGAGTCACCCTAGAAATATCGCAATGATGTTAGATGATCCGTCTAAAGTTTTAATGTATTTACTCACCGAACAAGCCCCTCTAAACGGTCCCCGTGCACAAATCTCAGTTTCTGTGACGCTATCCATGCCACTTGCTCTACACAGATCATTTGAAATTGTGTGATAGCTCATGCGCTGCAATGTATTTGGATAATTGACATTGTCGAAGAATGGGAATGGTACAGGCAATCTTAAGCCCCAACCGGTCAGACTAACTGGAACACCACCGCCCACAAACTGTTTATCATTGAATGCTATAAGACCCACAGAAACATTATTAAAGACCAGCGGTGGTTGTATTGTTAAAACAGCAATATCGCTCGTTTCCAGCTCTTTGTAGTTCGGATGTATGGCATAGGACACCACTTGAGACCGCTGTCCGCCCCGCTCATCCAGATTTCTAATACCCGCCACCACCGACATCCGTGAAGCATTGAGTCCCTCACAGCAATGAGCTGCTGTCAATATGCGATCGGGTGCTATTATGGAACCGCCACAGAAATGCGTGTAACCACCACGTGTTGAATACTGCATCGAGACCTGGTAGGGCACAGATTCTCCGACTGGCACATCTGAGCCACCTACAATACGGCTGGGTATGTAGCCACTTGGCTGTCGAGCTGTGGAAGATTCAATGTAATTATGAAAAGTAACTCATTTTCAGTAGCTTACAATTGAGTCGCGCCTTGACAGCAACCAACCACAGTGTTGTCAGAAAAAGCAATTGAATGAGACCCATGTCACTTTCCTAGTGACTGAAACTGATGCTATGCATCAGTCTAAATACTATTTGGCGTGACCCTCATTCCACAAAATTTACATAGATATCGCAACTCGCTAAAGTTATGCCATTAATTTTGATCTTGAAATTCAAATATGTAATGAGCGTTTATGACGGTAATTGGAATAAGCTCCCAACCACCAGTAAGTGAGTATTTGTATTTTTGTGGAGAGCCAACATAATATATAATGCAGAATATTTGTATTAAATTACTTCTATAATATACTGTCTTTATGGAAGTCGTCTTCCTTTGATGAAGCGAACACATTCGTAGCGCATTCCTTAACCCCTTAGACCTCAAAATTACTTGTGAGCAACTGCCGTTTTTCATTAAATAATACTAAGCGTTTATTTGATTTTCGACAACAAAATGTTATTTAAAAATATGCGCTTGATATGTTTGGTCTAAGTGAGAGCAAACATATTTGCATTTGACTAACATTTTTAGTGTAAATTTATGAGTTTTGTGATAAATTGAATCTTGAAAAAATTTAAATGACAACTTGTTATAATCGGGGTTAACTTTACAGCTTTAACAATTACTTGAAATTGTTTTGAAAAAGAAACTATTAATGATTTATAAAGCTGCAAAGTAGATATCAGCCAAAGTGATGGGCGTGGCGAAAAGATTACGTATAAAAAAAGTTCATATCACAGAGTAAAAGTTAGGGTCTCTGTTTTTACGTTTATTAAAAATATTCTAGCTCTTTAACAATTATTATTAGCTAGATGATGACATTTATGAACTAATGATAATTTAAAATGCAAGGAATTTTGACCTTTATTGGAATATTAAGACTAGTTTGCATTCGATTTTGGTTTGACATAACACTTTCGCTATGATCTTACTTTTATCAGATTGAAAACTCTAATTTCATTCTGACTTGCTTCTTTATGTGGGTTAATGTGTGGATTCAATTCAAGAATAATGTGATTCATGGATCATTTTGGCAATCTACCTGTGATAAAAATCAATTCGACCATTCAGAAGTTAACAAAAGCATTTTGTTCTCTTCTGTCACCTGAATCGTGCTGATGAATCAATAAACATCTATTCAAATTAGTAAAAATTAGTATACATTTTATTCTAGCTCAAACTAGTAAATTTAGGTAGATCTTATGCTTTGAATGGTTGTAAGAATTTGAATTTAATTTAAAGATCGCAGAATATTATGTAATAATTATTGTAGGTTAAGATAGAAATTTACCAAAAAAACAGTTACTTACAGATATAAACTATAACGGAAACATTCAGCGGTGAATTAACAAATCACTGTTTTTTAAGACTATTCAAATTGGTAGAGTGAACACATTACAAAAACTCCCTGGGTTATGTTTTTTTACAAATACATATTCTATCATCGGAAAGCAAAGTTAATATTGAATATTTTGCAATAGCTATGTTATATTTTTGTAAGTAACTTCAATTATGTCAGTTATTCATTAGTGCAATAAACTTAAGTCGTTCTGATGTAAGTTCATGATTTATTGCTTTCCTAAAATTAGGTTTTTATTTATGGTTTTTATTGAATAGCTTTGACCTTCAATTTAATAGAAAATTTTATCAGTTTACTTGCCGATTTATATTAGAAATTTATTTACTATTATCTACCAACGCTTAAATTCCTGTTTTCTGGATATGTCAATAGAAGGCGCCTACGCGTCTTTAGGTAAACCAATAAACATATATTCATCATTGTTCGTCTTGTTCATCATAGAGAATATAAAGTAGGTTTTTAAAGATCCGTCAGTAGCATTTGCATACTATTTTGACTTCATAAAAATGATCTTAAATGTGTCTCCCATACTGATTAAAAGAATTTTGCAAAAGTTGACCCACATTCTGCAGTAATTTGATTCTCAAAATCGCGGCACTTGCCAACCGTGCTTTGAGGAGGACTATAACCAGTTTAGTCATATTTCAGCTTGTCATTGCGATCAAGATTATGTATATTCTAGATATTTGATGATGTTCCGTCATCATCATCACGGCGCAACCATAAAAACAACAGTAAGGCAATAAAACAAACGCTTAACTTGTGATTTTGATGGATATTATGCTTAACGGTTCCTTTAAATCTAGATTTCTGAAAGTGATTTCATTAGAATACACTCTCCTTTAGTATAAAAGAGATCAATTACTTGCAAAATGAAACACTTCTGTTTGAGCCATGGAGCTGCGCATAGCACTTTGCTACCTCAGTAGGTTGCATTGAAATAGAATAGAAGACTTTAATTTGCTCATCTTGACCCTTATTTTGCATATAGTTATTGGCATCAGTTGGAGGATTACCTCCGCTGGAAAGCATCCAAGTAGCCCAGACACCGGCAGACTTCTTGCAATTCAGGTTCCAGCGCCGGAGAAATCGCCTCCAAAAGTTGTCTACAAGCGACCCCATCATTATTATCCACCACCACCACCGCCACCTTACTACCCACCACCTCCACCACACCATCCACCACCGCCACCTCATCATCCGTCGCCTAAATGTAAATGTCCTCCTGGACCACCAGGGCCACCGGGTCCTCCAGGCCTTAATGGTAAGTATCCAATTCATTTAACATTAAAAAATATAAAACTTCAATAACATTTTATTATGCAGGCACACCAGGAAAACCGGGACATCCGGGAGCGAAAGGTGACAGAGGTGATCCTGGAGAAAAGGGAGATAAGGGTGACAAAGGTGATAAGGGAGATAAGGGACCAATTGGTTTGACTGGTCCACAAGGACCTCAAGGCCTTCAGGGTTCTCAAGGTCTGCCAGGTGCACAAGGATCCCAAGGAGCTCAAGGACCACCAGGAGCACAAGGATCGCAAGGATCTCAGGGATCTCCAGGATCCCCAGGATCTCCAGGTGCTCAAGGTGCCTTAGGTCCACCAGGAACATCAGGTTCGCCTGGTTCACCAGGTGCACCGGGATCTCAAGGAAACCCTGGTCTGCAAGGGCCACCAGGTCCACCAGGACCGCCAACGTGGCCAGCTCCTCCCCCACCACCACCACCACCACCTCCGCCACACCACCATCATCCACAACCACACCCACCACCACCACCGCCAATAATTGTTCCATACCCAGTAATACCACCACATAAAGGACCTCACCATCACCATAAACCGCAACCCCACAAGCCACATCATCCACACAAGCCAACCAAAAAACCGTACCATCCCCATCATCCACACAAACCAACAAAAAGGCCACATCATCCACATAAACCTCACAATCCACATAAGCCTCACCATCCACATAAACCACACAAGCCACATAAACCACATACAACTAAGAGGCCACCTCCCAGACCAACTCCCACGCCGACCAAGCCAACTACAACTTTACCACCCGAGACTACGACAATCCCTCCAGATACTGAGACAACTACAATGGAAAACTACTACAATGGAACCAACTACTGACCCTCCAGGACGTTTGTCAGGTCCAATTATCGAAAATATTCAAATCGACATAGAAACGGGTCCAACATTCAATGAAGTGGTAAATTCAACACTACGTCAAGATCCTGAGCAAGTTTTTGACCAGGAACAACAATCGGAAGATTACGATGAGGATGAAGACGAGGATGAAGAAGACGAGGAAGAAGAAGAAGATGGTCAAGAATCCGGTATATCCGAAAGCACGGACGAATCCACTAAAGACGAGTATGAGAATCAGGATAACGAATATAACTCCAATGAAGGATATGACAGTGACGAGGGTGAAGCAAAAACTATCACAGAAAGCCAGCAGCCCCTTCAAAGTTATGTCGTGCAAGAAAGAAGTAGAAACCGACCCCTTATCTTGGCTATTAGCAAGCCTCGGAATCCATTTAACATTTACCGAAGTTATGACGATTACTAAATATGCGGAAAATTACATTAGGAAAATATTTAAAACAATAAACTAAATTATAAGGCTGTAGTTGAGTTTGTAAAGTTTAATTTCATTTTTTCAACAAGCCCTAAAATATGCAATGCAAAGTGAGGTGAAGCAAGCAGTCCACATTTGCCCAGCACTGCTTCGTATAATTTTACACTGCTTGCATAAAATCAATTCATTTTGGTTTAAAGCATCCCACTAAGTTTATGCCATACGTTCTTTTATCCAAGTGTCGAACATAGAGACGCGAGTGTAGACATCTGGACTATTAGAAGCACAGAAAGCGGTTCCATATGAGACAACACCCACTTGTTTAAGCGACTCGCCATTCGCCATAACCAATGGGCCGCCAGAATCACCCTAAAAAGTCACAAATTACAGCAAACTATGAAATTAACTCAATAGTGAATTTACTCACATTGCAAGCGCCCTTTCCGAATCGCTCCAGGGCACAAATCTCGGTGTCCGTCAGCTGTGTCATTGTCTGTTTGCATCTATCATTGGCCAACGTTTTGTAGGAGAGCTTCTGCAGCACTGTGGGATACTTGGCAAAAGGACCAGTGCCAAAATGGAAAACTGAGCCCCAGCCAGTGAGCATTACATCCTGATCTGCGCCGACAAGCTCGTTGCTGCTCACATCGATGGTACTGACTCTCTTGCCATCCAGCTCAAAGGGTGGATCAATCTTCAGTATAGCAATGTCGCTAGTGACCAACTCCTCATAGTTCTCGTTCATCTCGTAGGACTGCACTTGGGAACGGAAACCGCTCTCATCGTTCAAATCCCTCACACCTGCCACCACAGTGATCCGGCTGGCATTCTGTCCATTGACGCAATGTGCCGCTGTAAGTACTCGATTGGGTGCAATAAGAGATCCGCCACAGAAATGACGTTGCTTGCCGCTGCGTGTCAGAAACTGCATGGATATTTGGTATGGAACATATTCATCGTTGGGCACATCATAGCCTCCAACTACTCGCTCCTGCGAACTGCTGTCCGCACTCTCAAAATACGCGTCCACTGCAAGGAATCTTAATTAGCAGGTGATCATAATTTTTACAGTGATACTTACGATCTATTACTTTGCCCATGGGTTTTGCAATTGTTAGAAAAACAAACAGCAGCAGCAAGCAGAGTGAAGTTTCCATAATGTGGCTGGGAATTGAATTGATACTTGACTTTGCTTAACTTTGACGCTTTATATACATTGTACTAGGTGCTCATTAGAATTTTATCATTTTAAAGCTGTGGGTGTTCTGACCCCAAAGTATGTGTAACAAGGTCGCAAGCTTAACATGCGATAAACTTGGCTACAGCTCAGTGGGAGAATTGCACTTTCGGAAAAACTTTTAGAATTGAGTGCATCATGGCATATTATTTTCTAGCGATGGTGCGAAACAGTGAAAAACTGCATCTACGTCTTGTGAGTCGGACTTTGGGTGGCCAGCCAAACAGAAAAAGTGTGGGGTAGAGTTGCTTCCTCAATTCTCGGTAATGACATCAACACCTACAGTTACACCTACATCCAAATTGACGCGACACGAGCAAGGACTGAGACTAAGGCACAAGTGGTTTCGTGGCTCGTGGGACAAGGCAGAAGAGGAAGGATCAGGTTGATCAGGCTGCAGTTTTAATCAATGAATAATTTAAATATTCCGATTAAACAAGCTGCTGCTGCTGGTGGTGCTCTGGTCGCGGACATTTCTTTTAATTCCTTGACGTAGATGGGGAAGCAGAGCGTGGTTGAGGAGGAACGGTAACAAACATGGACAGGCAAGCAGGCAGGCAGGCAGTCAGGCAATTGGAGTTGCCATTGGACAATCAACACTTTCGGTTCGCTTTGGCTATCTGGGCAGCTCACATGTTCGATGCAAATCAACTTCAGTGGCCGACGTCTGGGAGGGCACAAGCTCTGTGCTATCTGCGATGGACTCTTCCTGCTTCTCTCCTCCTTGCACCCTGACGCTGCCTGCCATGTGTCAGTTCCGGCCTGATTGCATCCACTCTAATGAATCATTTTACTGCGCCTCCCGAGAACTGTGTGTGGCAACTGGCGCAAATTAATTATGCACACCTCTGGGGATTCGCCGGGATTCAGCAGTCGGCGTTGCAGCCGAATGTTGAGGTCTTGATCTTTGGACTACTGTGTTAATTGTTGCCTCGGCGCAGTTTGGCACTGCCTCCGAACCGATTTGAACTTAAAATGGCTTTATTATTTTGGCAGCGAGTTGTAGCTTCTTGGCTGTAGCTGCCCACCTTCTTTTAGCTTCTGCTCTTTGTTAATCGGACCACCCTGGAAAGAAGCCCAGACACGACTTATCTCTGTAGCTTATTTTTAACTTTAGCATATATGTAATTTGCATATGAGTTCGCTGGGTCCCGTTGACAGGTTAATCCTTATGTTAACTCATTAGACATTGTATTTATTCCCTTCCTAAATCCAATTAACATTATTAAAACTTCCTTCTCGGATTGTTTTTCTGATGGCGTAACTTATTAATAAGTTAAGGTATAATAAAAATCATTAATTATCTGTATATTTTATTCTCTTCAATCTATGCCAACAATGTGCTTTGTATTTGGTCAACCTTAAGATATAGTTAATAAATTATTGGTAGCTCTTGGCAAGCAAGAAAACAACAAGATGCCGAATAAATTTTCCATTTGTTGTGGCAATTAATTTTGCACTCGTTGCGATAAATGACAACAACAAGTTTAGTTAACTAGTACTATGTATGGAACATTTGGAACAAATGTGGAGTTGGGAAAATTAATTGCATGTTTTGCATAATCACTAAATTGGTCGTTTATTTTACGTACTTAATTTGCCAGCACCACAAACTGCCCAACGTTTGTCTGTCTGTCTGTCCCCCTTCTGTTCAACCTCCCGACATACCTATAAATTATGACTGCAGTCGCAAGGCGCTTCGAATAAGTTCTCGCAGTGCGACAAGTGAAATACGTTTTTATTTGCAAATCAGATAAGAGATCTGGGCACAGCGAGCAGCTAAACCATGTGTAGATACGCTTACCAAATATCAGATACTGATACTACCTTCTTTGCTAAATTTATCGGTCGCGTGAGCTTGTTACCTAATTGATGACAACAGGTAGGTGCTTCTGTCAAGCCAGCAACCGACCTCAGATTAGCTTCACGACAAACGAGACGCAGTATGGTGAGTATGATATTGTTCATCTTCATATCGAAGATTTGCTTATGATATTCTGACACGCACAGCCTAACAGCAGGAGTCACTCTTGTTTCACTCTTACAGTTCGGTCCAGGGGCCAAAGCTGTTGAACCTTTCATTAGCTTCTGAAATAAAATCTGAGTGTATTTCATTTTTCTTGAAGATTTCTTTTTAGTCCTTTATAAAATAATCATTTTTTTAAGCACACCATAATATCGATCAAAATACTAGCAAATAAAATATAAATTGGGGACAATAACAATAACAATGGTTTAATGGATAGTTTTGACAATGGGAATTTCCAGCATTTATGTATCGTATTGCAATAAAGATTATTTAAAAATTTTTTTTTAATTTTTGACGTATCTGGATCATGCCTTCATGCCTTCTCTTACGTTATCAAATCTGAAAATCCAATTGAGAGCACACGTGCAAAAGACGATTAAATACTTGACTACTGGACTTTGAAGGCTCAATTGGCAACCGCACTGACGCAGGTAATAAAAACAAGCGGCTCTGCTTTAAAAACCGACATATAAATCAACTGGAAGACAAAAAAGAACAACACAAACCTGCCGCACATACAATAAAAGTTGCAATATAAATATTTATTTTATTTTTTCCACTGCGTTTTATTTCTGTTCTTGAGTTGTGAATGAGATACTCTTTTTGAACGGCCACACGCACAATTCTGCTGAAATTGACTGGCGAAGAACAAGGCTGACAATAAGGCGGGCAATCAACCAAAACGTCATAATAATGATGGCGTTCCCGTCGGCTTCTTCGGATTTTACAGACAGGATGCTTATCTTGTTAACACCGTACCTTTTGCCGCCTGGCGTTAAATTTAAACTGCAATAAAGAAATAAGAATGGGGAATGACAAAGTCGCATTTCAGTTCAGTCAGTTCAACGAATTTGCTGGCATGAATTAAACACATTTTATAAGCGAGATTTAAAAGATTTAATTAAGTATGGCAATTGTTTTTCCTTGATAAATAAAGATTAATAAGAGACGTTGATTATGTTTAGTATTGTAAATATTTAACTTCAATAATCTAGATTTACATGAACAGTAAAAAACCTATCTTTAAAAGTTTCAGAGTTCTTTTATATTTCTCATAAACTATTAGAGTAATTAAATAAATCTACTTTCATTTTAACTTTTTTATTATTTAATGAATTAATAAAATAGGTTATTTAAACATGTGAAATATGCATTTTTATTACACTTATTTCATAAAGAACAATTATTTTCATTACAATTCGACCTTGGCCCAATTCTTTTATCAATGCAAGAAGTACTATGTTTATGATGATGTTAAAAGAAATTAAAAACAATGCTTAATCTTTGTTTGATTTGCATACCATGAAAAAGATAAATGCCAAAAGCTACGAAGGTATAAATAAGATTCACTTTTATGCCAACTAAGCAATAATCATCGAGTGAGTTGACGAAATGCCAGTAAAATATCTTCAGTTAATTCAGTTGTGCATTGTGGTTTACCTCAGTCTGGCTGCTGATGCTGATGAGGACCTCAAAGCAACCCGCATCAATGGTGGTCAGTAGATGAACAAAACGGTTCCTTTTCAAGTGTCGCTCCAAATGCATCGACGAGGCGGGTGGCGTCACTTTTGCAGCGGCTCCATAATCAGTAAGATGCATGTTGTGACTGCGGCGCATTGTGTGGAGAAGATGGAGCTGGAGAAGCTGAGTGTTTTGGCTGGCACGCTCAACTGGAAGACGGGTGGGCAACGGCACAAGATTGTGAGCAAACATGTGCATCCGCAATACGCAATGATGCCACGCATTATCAATGACATTGCGGTGCTAAAGGTGAGTCCACCGTTCGGATTGTATCTCGCTGAGATCAGCACCATACACTTGGGTGATGCCGATCGTGTTGGCGGCAAAACGCCAGTTCGTCTCACTGGCTGGGGATCGACAACGTCGAACAGCACTGGGGCCAAGGTGCCGGACCGGCTGCAGGTGCTTCACTATCAGACCATCTCGAATGAGGAATGCGTACAGAAAGGGTTTCGCGTCACACCGAACGAGATCTGCGCTTTGGCCTCACATGGCCAAGGCGCCTGCATGGTGAGTACAACACATATGTACACATTTTAGATGATTGACTTCAGCTTACGACTGTTCACAGGGTGACTCTGGTGGTCCATTGATCTTGTCAAACGGGCGACAGCAGTTGGCTGGCATAGTGTCCTATGGTAGCGCCACCTGTGCCCAGGGCAAACCCGATGTCTATACGCGAGTCTCCAGTTTTCTGCCCTATATAAGCAAAGTCCTTAACCAGGACTTGACCCCACAACCTCAACAAACAGCGCAAAACTAATAAATTCTTTGTGGTTTACATTTTAGTTGCTTTTTTTTTGGCCGGCTAATTAAAAATCTTGTTCAATATTCGCCACAGTCGGAGTCTGACTACAGTACAGCTGGGCATCTTCATCGGCCTAGGCTTAGGTCTTGCCTCCTCTGCTCTGCTCTGCTCTGGCTTGGCTCCAGCTTTGGCCTGCACTCCGTGGACCATGATAAATGCAAAAAGCAATTTATCGCACATTTAACTCAATTCAGTTTCTTTATGGGCAGCCAAAGGCCCAAACCCAACCCCAGACCGAGACCCAGACTCAAACTCAGACTCAGACTCTGCCTCAAAGCAACACTCAAATGCAGATGCAGGCGGTGGGGTGGGGTGGGCAGTTTGTCTGGGGCAAGCCTGCCAGCCAGACAAAGTTTAGCTGACACGCACACTACACATTCACTCGCACACTGAGCAACCTCGAGCGCGGCATGCAGCATGCTGCAAGCTGGATTGCGGACTGTGGTCCGTGCACCGTGGCGTGGCACAGCGCTTGTAATTCGATATTAGATTTTATGTGCGACAAATACGAAGTGCAAACATTTTTATGTTTCTTCAATTTCTATGCTGCATTCGTATTTGTAGTGGAAAAAATTGGAAGATGCACCCCAGCAACGTTCCGTATCGACCAGCTTTACTTTCCAACATAATTAACTTCAAATACTCCTAATGTGGGCCTCACGCTTTTCGATCTGGATACCACTTTTACGAATATATTATACAATACTATTTTACTAAATGTCGATGTTTTTCCAAACATAACATAGGACATTAAAAAATATTTGTGTTATGAATTCGTGTTGGTTAAACACTGACCATTTATTTATTAATAACAATTCATTAAGCACAAATTATAAATTTGCAAATTGAACAAGTCCTCATTAATGCAAGAAAGCGTACGTCTAACCTAACACGTATGTACTTATGTACTTGAGATACTTACAATATAAGAGTATAGTTAATTAACTAATCATAAAGCTTATTTGCTGTTTTGTCTTACAAAATTATATGTCATCTATTCTCTCAGCTAATATTCATAATTGAACCGTTCTAATACGAATTTTATTCTACAAAAAGTCACATGAATACGCGAGTGTGAAACTGAGTGAGTGAGTAGCGACAGAACGGAGAGAGAAGGTTAGAGGAAGATTGAGAGAGTGCATTTGTTAGACGCTCGTCGCTGACCGCATAAATTCATTTAGATCAATCAATTCAATTTGTTTGTCAATAAAACCTAAATGAGTATTTCATTTAAACAAATTAAAATTCGACCCATTTGAATGTCGCGCACAAAATTCCAACAGCCGAATGAACTCAACCAACTGAACCCGTCCAGCAATTAAAATTGACGGCAAAAAATGGGAGTTGGATTGGACATTGGGCATTGGCACAGAGACTTACTCTTGCACCGTTGGTAGCTAAAGCTACAGCCACAGATTTCTGAGCCAAAGAGGCAAGTATGAGTTAAAATATTATATATATATGAGTATGAAAATGAATGAATGAATGTGAGGCCCTGGCTCTGGGCACTGGCTCTGCCTTTGTTGACTTTTCATTGTCAATTAAAATCAAATAAATTTATTTGCTGCTTGACATTCGCGAGCAGATTCTGATTCTCATTTCAGTTCCTCAATTCCGATTCCAATTCTCCGATTCTGAATCAGATGGAAGACTTGTGTGGATTGAGACGATGCTCGTATATTGTTTTGACCTTCTTCTTGTATTTATGGCAATTTATTTGGCTGCGACTGTCGCAAATGTTGCTAACCTTTGAACTTATCACAAATCAGTTAATGTTACTTTGCCTTGCCCTGGTTCGCCACAGTTTCCATTGCCTTCTTCACTGTTTCAAGATCGCCCAAAAATTTCATCGACACCAATGGCTTCATGCACTCGTCGAGCTCGTAGACAAATGGAATGCCAGTTGGCAGATTCAGCTCCATAATATCTTTATCAGATATGCCATCCAAGTGCTTGACAATGCCGCGCAAACTGTTGCCGTGTGCGGCAATAATGAGTTTTTTGCCCTCTTTTATTTGTGGCACAATGATCTCGTTCCAATAAGGTAAAGTTCTTTCGATGGTCAGTTTAAGCGACTCAGTGTTGGGAAGGTCGCAGGGATCTATATCCTTATAGCGCGGATCTTTGGCAATGCATTCGTAGTACTTGTGATCCTTTTCCATAGGAGGCGGAGGAGTGTCGAAACTGCGACGCCAAATTTTCACTTGCTCCTCGCCAAACTTCTTGGCTGTTTCCGCCTTATTGAGTCCTGTCAGTCCCCCGTAATGTCTTTCATTTAGCCGCCAGCTTTTGCATACTGGTATTCCGGTTTGTTCAGATACGGTGAGAACCGCCTTGAGTGTGTCATGAGCTCGGACCAGTAGAGATGTGTGCGCAACATCAAATTTAAGCTTAGCATCCTTTATTGCCTTTCCCGCAGCACAAGCCTCTTCTTTACCCTTCTTAGTAAGCATGGCATCAAACCATCCACAGAAGAGATTCTTTTTATTCCACTCGGATTCACCATGTCGCACCATTACGACTACGAACTTCTTTACTTCACATTTTTCGGAGAACATCCGATGCGACTCCAGGGTCCAGCTTCTTGGGCGACTCATCATCTGGTTAACATTACACAGCTTCCACATCGCAGCCATTTATCTAGAGTTAGAATAAAAGTGTTTCTGACATTAAACTGATGATCTTTAAAAGCTGAACTACTGCAATGAGAATTGATTTGAAATTTAAAACAAATAAGAAAGCTACAGTAACAGAAAGCAATCTGCTAAAGTCAAAAATATTTAAGAGTTCTAATACGCTTCAGAAGGCAGTATCTTAAGACTACATTAAGGATTTATAAACAGTATTAAATAATACATTTAGTTGAGTGTGCTCGACTTTGAGATACCCGCTACCCGCTTCAATAAAACTAAAACAATGCCGTATATCTTAAAATATTCCAAATTAATATACTGAAATTTTTAAACTGAATATTGTTGTATTGACTATATCGTCTCGGCTGTTGACATTGATTAAGAATACACATAAATATATAACATACATACATCATAGGGTCGGATAAAATAATCTTTTCTGTAAGGTGAGAAATCTGAATTGTTCAACTTCATCGCTATTTTTGTTCAGTTGTTCGATTATGCTTTTTACTTCATTCTTGTTTAGTTTCTAACTTTTGAAGTTTAGTTCATTTTTGTTCAGTTGTTTTCTTTTGGCTAGTTGTTATTCAGCAATCTTTTGTCTTTCACTAGCGTTCAGTTATTTGAAGTTATTTTTGTGAAACATTAAAACAGTTCGACAACAAAGATGTAGAAAAACGATTTTTACACAGTATTTAGAGTAATAATGGTATTAAAATTAGCAAAAAATTTTGTGCAAAACAATTAACTTCCCGCTAATCTAGCACTCTTCAATAAATTACAGTAATATATACATACATAATAATATAATATAATTATAATTTGAAGTCAGGTTTTCGAGATTCTGCCTTCGCTATATTTATTATTGTTCTTTTTAGTGTAACAACATTTATTAGAAGGGTCAACTAAATTATTTGAGGCATAAAATACCTGACAACTCAATGTGCATTGAAAATTTCCGTCGAATCAACTGCAACATGTTCAGTAAATGCGATCAGCCAACAAATTGACCAACGGACAGACATACACTCAAATACGAACATGCCTGGGTAAGAGGAGCAAAAGTGCTGGACATGCTGTGATCTTCAGCAGAAGCAGAAGCAAACCATAAAGAGCTTTTACGACCGACAGTGGCGGCAGTTTGGATGATAAATTGTCGACTGAAGTCAGTTATAGCCCGGCAAGTCGACAACATTTCAGTGCGACCGCCAAGAGACACCAAGAGCGGCTACTCCATAGATCGATGTCCAGTCGTTGAGTAAGAGCGAAAGAGATTAGACAATTTGTAGAAGAGCTTGGACAGTTTTGCCTGGAAGCGCCACTCTGGTGGTAAGCGCAAAGCCAGGCCATCATCTGGCATTCCACCTGGACCATAGACTGCTCAAGCTCTTTACAGTTGCTTCGTGTTAATTGAAAATTGTACGGTAATGTTGCTTATCGCTTGCCTATCAGACGACGTCGTCGTCGTCGTCGGCGTTGTCGATAGGTGCCAGTATTCGAACCAGTCTCGGTCCCAGTCCCAGTCCCAATGCCACTGACCATGCTTGGGTCTCTGTCGTTTGGGGTCTTTCGGTTTGCGTGTCCATGTTTCATGGTGCCACACCTCAAGGCCTCACGCATTGGCAGAGGTGTTTGATAAACATCCAGAGTCATGTGTCTTCTGGATTTTTTCGTGTTTTTGTTGTTGTTGTTGTTGGTATTATTGTTTTTGTCTTTTTTACTGTGTGGTTTGCGGTGAAAATTTCTCAAACGCTTTTTGACAACTTTCATGTGGAACGCACTTAACAAAATTTATCGCCTCTGACATTTTTTGTGACTTTAATTGCTTAGAGACGTAAGAAGTTGTCCTCCAGCTACTTGCCACACATCTATGCGCCTTCTTTTTGCCACCTGCGGCTCAGAGCAGCCTAGGGTTCTAAGCTGGGTTTAAGCACGTTAACAGTTGACACGATTTGCGGCTTAATTGCTTTTTTTCAATGATTGATGACATACTCTTGAATCGAATGTAGCCGAGTTTATTATTAAAATAGTTTTTTAATAATGAGTAATATATTTACATATACATATGCATACAATTGATTTTGTATTAAAATAATCTTTGAATTTCACAAAATTAAATCGTATAAAATTTACAAAGCCCAAAATAGCTTAAATAATATGTTTAAAGTTATAAAAATATAGTTTACCAATATTTATGAAACTTTGCATATATTATTGTAAATTAGATTTATTTGACATTTCGTCATATTGATTAAAATCGCTGATCGCTGTTATTATCATCCAAATATTATGTGAATAGTTATATTTATTACTCTCGTATTCAATCGTTTAAATGCATAAAGCCAAATGTTGTCTAAACATGTAATAAAGTTAAAAAAAAAAACATTTTAAGATTTTTATAAATACATTTAAATAACATTTAAATATCTAGAAATTAGTTCGACTTTTTAGTGAAATGAAACGTTAAAGGCTGAAATATCGAGTATACATTTGCACTCATATATGATATGTATTCACTTTATACTATCATGCTATTTTTTCTTTAATATCTAGAATTTTAAAAGCATATATATATGTAACTATGTTATTCTGCAAGAATATTATTATTTTCTAAGTTGTATTATAATAATATCCTGGTTGTACATAATCACTTAATATGTTTCCTATTTCTTCCAATAATAATTTTTCTTCCGCAACAAATTCAAAGCCAAAAAAAAAAAAAAAAGAAATAAAATGGCGCTTACAATTACGAA
Organism: Drosophila albomicans; assembly: GCF_009650485.2. NCBI lineage: Eukaryota > Metazoa > Arthropoda > Insecta > Diptera > Drosophilidae > Drosophila > Drosophila albomicans. Next base: position 5,164,021 of record NC_047631.2, read on the forward strand.
ATTGCATCCAACACGTGAGCGGGTCAGAGTTTTCCATGCGGCGAATGTTGACTGCGTTGGTTGGCCAAACGACACGGCCAAGAGGTGGCTGGGGCTGCGGACTAAGACTGAGACTGAGGCTGAGACGGAGAGCGAGACTCCAAATAGGAGCCGCATTGCATTTGCCAAACAGTGGCCTGTGGTGGAGCTACTGCACAGCTGCAGAGATGAAATTGAGACGCAGTTGCAACTGCAACTTACACACACACACCACACACATGAGGCGCACACACGTACTTCGGCCACGAACTTTGATCGCTTAACCTTTCGTAGTCGTTGTTGTTGTTGTTGTTGCTGCAGTTTGAAGTTGCTGTTTTTGTTGAATTTCGGCTCATCGTCTTGCAATCGTGTGAGTGAACAATCGTACCTGAAGCAATTTGAGCACCTGGCAGTTCCGATTATCCAGACACACATGTGGAGCGCACTATGAAAATTGAACTCATTTCCCGTTTTCCCTCGGCCAATTTCATTCTGAATTTGCGTAAATTGAAAATGAGCCGTTGTCAAGGACTTAATTCTCGCATAATGCCAGCAGCTGTAATCAATTTATGCTCACATTGAAATATCAATTGTAATATAAAGTTAAGTATATATAAAGCTCGCTGCCATTGAAAAAGTTTTAGTACAATCGACTACATTTTATAAAAGTGTATAAAATATTTGATTTAGAATTCTTTTCTTAACATTTTTTTTATTTATCAGCAAGAATGTAATAATTCTTTTTAAATTTTTGATTACTATATTGAAAAAATAAGAAATTTGTTTGAGAAAAGATATAGCTTTGCCTACAAAAATATATCAATAAACATCATGGTCAATCTATTTTTGTGCTAGTCTGAGCAAATAGATATCTTTAAGTTTGCCCTTTTTTAAGTTTTTTTTTACAATACTTTATATACGAATGTTTGAAGCTTAAGTAACCAATTTCCATTCCAAAGCGATATATTTCAATGCAAGATCTGATGAATTAGTATGTTTTCGGTTTAATATACTTCACATAATGTAGAAATATTTCCATACCTTCGATTGTTGATTGATTGATAAGATATTACTAATCTTTATTATTTATTTATTTTCTGTATTATTCTGAGCTTGCATGTGTCTACATAATTTTGTGTATTTTTCCGATATTAGTCAAACTGGTAAGCGAGCAGATTCATAGATGAACGCCCAAAGCCCAACGGCTGTTGAACATAGCCGAATCGAAACCGAATTTAAGAAAGCAATTTGGCTTCTCCTCGGATCAGGTCAACGCAGCGCTCACTGGACATGGACTAGACATGGACATGGGCAAGTGGAAGTGGCGCTGCAGACGATCATCGTTTTACGTGGGTGTGTGAAATAGGGCTGCGGAGCAGAGGCTCAATGCGTTGCATCGATTGCTGGAGTCGAAGCAGCAATGCGGATGGACAGAGACGTCCAAAGTTGCAGCGCAGTCTCGGGGTGGGGCGGGTCGCTCAGCATGCGATTTCATTTTGATAATAATGGCAAAGGCAAATAATTATAATGATCATGATTACAATCATTGATGCTGGCAGCGTCTTTGGCCCGTTGGCTGCCACTCGGCCTATGGCCAAAGCTGAGGCTGAGGTTGCAGCAATAGCTAAGGCTGTGGCAGCATCATCAACGCAGCAACTTGGCCAAATGACTAAGCAATTTACCGTTTTGTATAGATTTCAAAGCCTTGCCATGTCTTGGCTTGCCTTGCCTTGCACCTGGAACTGCCCCTGGCCGTGGCTGCCACATCATTGCACATTGCACACTGCGTTCGAGCTCATCTTCAATGAAATTTCAGGTCAATTGTCTTCTGCGGCTGTGGCTCTCTTAGTCTAAGATCGCGCCTCCAACTATGGGACTTTGCCGAGTCGACCGCAGACGGCAGACGAAACCGCCGTCGGAGTCGAAGCTCTTGCCAATTTCTATTTTCGTGCGGAATTGAAGACAGCATTTCTATGAGCAAGCTCAGAATTTAAGTGTATATTCCGAGGCGGGGAATGACAATTTTCTCGATCACTACGGCGACTTTAAAAGTACATATTTGTTCATCAAATTAATATAGATATCGGAAGGTAGTTGAAACATATTTGTATAATGTCTTAAATGAGAGAATGAAATTAAAATATCCATATTTAGTAATGTGTTGTTGTCTTCTTAAAAAAAATGTGATATATAAATGAATTACATTCTTTTTTTACTTTAGCAAATTCTCGGTAATCTTCTATAAATTTATATGAATTTAGTATGTACATATATTATTATTTCTAAGAAAATATGAAAAGCATTAGCTAAATAATAAATGTGAATATATTCATTTCTTCTATCGACCGCAAATTTCATTTTGGTTAATTCTATTTGAGAGTCTTTTTTCGGAATCATATATTATATTAAAAAATAGCAGATTGAAATGGAATACGTTTCATTCTGATTGCAGAGTATTAAACTGTTGCCATTGCACAACTCAAAGATGTTTCTTTTTTTCCTTATTAATATTATTATTTTATGTTTGTGTTTTGTTGTATTCTTTGCGTTTGTTGCTGCACTTTTCGCTCTTCCCATACACTGGCTGCGTAGGCGCTTTCCACAGATTAATTGAAGTCATAAGCAATTGTAAACTTATCGCTTTGGTGCATGTTCCAAGACTCCAGAAGATATGACGTGAAGATGGTGAGAAGTAAAGGGGAAGTGGCCAAGAGGGGTTTTCAGCTAACTTTTTGCTCTTTTATTTTTTGCGGCTTTGTCGATTTATCGATTTGCAGCGGCAGCAACCACAATGACAGTTATTTTGCAGTAGTTGTTGTTGTTGCTGTTGTGGCTGGTGTTGGTTAATTTGTTGCTATATTTGATTGTGGCACACTTTGCACAATTATTTGATTGCGTTTCTATTAAGTACCGATAGAGTTCATGAGTTCAACAATCAGTAGCCAATAGCAGCTCATTTATTTCATTCCGCTCGAGGTTAAATTCCATCTCTCAATCAATGGATCGTGTCGGCTCACTTAATGGAACTGAAAGTGCAAACTAATCAATAAAATCGCGAATGACAAACTGCTAATAATCGACAATGAATTGTGTAACATAAAGATCGGCAATGATCTTATCAATTTTTTGCAATTTATAAAAAGTTAACATTGATAATCGATCGCCCGAAAGTATGCAATTGTTTAATGAGAATGTTTTTTTTTCTTTTAATATCTTTATTTAATATAAAATTTGTTTGTAAATATTGAAATAGATTATTAATAGTTTTTTTTTAAGGTATATACGTATATTATAAAAATTTCAAATTTAAATTTTACTTTTTTGTTTATACATACATAGATGACTTGAGTATTAGTAATATCTATAAACTACTATTTCTGATAGTTCTCTGATAGATGTCAGAGTCAAAAGCTAATCGTTTTCTTGTTTCGTTATCCAATCTCTCAGCCATGTGCTGTGGGTTGGAATGAGTGGGCAAAACTTTTTAATCGCTACACGCTCGCTTATATTGTTGCTCATGTGGCACGTACAGCAAGTGGTTGAATAATTAAAACGCAGGACATGTGTGGGTGAAGCAACAATAACTACAGCCGCAGCAATAATAAACTTTTCCAAGGAAGAGAAATGGACTTGGATACGGATATGTAGAAACAGAAGCAGAAGCTAAAGGATGGTGTTCTGCCTGTCGCTAAAGGCAGCAATTATGGCGCGTCAGATTGAAGACGCTGAACGTAGAGCGTGGAGCGAAAGGATAAAAGCCGGATGTCAAAATATGGGTAATAAATGTGCTAAACAGCCGCTGCGAGATGATACACTTGTGTACATACACACACACACACACACACACACACACACACACACACACACACACACACACACACACACACACACACACACACACACACACACACACACACACACACACACACACACATATGCATAGATGATGAGCTAAATGGCAAATGCTAATGGAAATGTGACAAGCGACAGGCAAAGAGGAAGCTGCCGGCTGTCTCCAGTAGCTCTTTATTGCTTTCTACCCTCCTATTCCCATTCCCACTCGCCTCTTCTCTCCTCACATATGCAAATACAATGCTATATGTATGACGATGCCGAGCAGCGCACGTGAATTTAGTGGTTCCGGAAGTTTTTGCGGCATTTGAGCAATTTTATTGCCATGTCTTGAAGTTTGCTTACGCTTTCTGGCATAAATGAAAAGACGCGAATTGAAATTCATGGCGCCCAAAACTAAGAGAAAAGCGGCAGCGACTGCTGCTGTGTTTTATTGTGTATGTATGTGTATCTTGCCCAAGACACTTGTAACCAAACGTGCCACAAAGCCAAGTCGAGCAACTCGCTCGTGCTACAAGCGTTAATCTGCTGCAGAGACGAGAAAAAGTGGTTAGAGATTAAGGTTATGTGTGGGTATTTGTGGGGGTTGTGAAGGGGTGGAAGGGGGTCTCCTAACATGCGTGTAAATATGGATGGCATTCGCGCTTAACATATGTTTGTTTATTCATTCGTGTGTTGGCTGCCAAATTGCAGACAAACAATTAAAATGTTGTTCCTACTTTAATTGAAAATTAATTGTTACTGTCTTTGGGTAATTGCTCGCTTCTCCCACTCCTTTGCTTCATTTCCACTTTCTTACCCAAACAGAGTATATTCTAATTTTCAGTAGTCGTAACATTTTACAGGAAAATGTCCCTAAGAGGTTTTGATTTTTTAAAAACATTTTATAAACACATTTCTAAACAAATGGTAACTCATCCTAAATTCTGTTCATATTTCAGAATCATTTTATAAAATGTTCTACACGTTTTTTAAACTAAGTATCTTAATGCGAATTTATATTTGGAAACTAGCTTAAAAAATGTCTTTAAACATTTTGAAACGGAGTATTTAAATTATAATTTCTTCTAAATCTTGTTCATTTTTGAAGCATTTTTATAAAATATTCTACATAGTATATATTTTTATACCCGCTACCCATAGGGTAGAAGGGTATTATAACTTTGTGCCGACAGGAAATGTATGTAACAGGTAGAAGGAGGCATCTCCGACCCTAAAAAGTATATATATTCTTGATCAGCGTCAACAGCCGAGACGATATAGCCATGTCCGTATGTCCGTCCGTATGAACACCTAGATCTCAGAGACTATAAGAGATAGAGCTATAATTTTTTTTCGACAGCATTTGTTATGTTTGCACGCAGATCAAGTTTCCACTTCCGCCCCCGCAAATCAAAAAAATTGAATAACAAGTGTAATTTTAAAGCTAGAGCTACGAATTTTGGTATATACAATAATTACTGTAGTAGTTATGATTCCTGAAAATTTGGTTGCGATCAGATTGTGGAAAGTTATTAAAGAAATACTTTTGTATAGGCAAAAACGCCTACTTACTAGGACTCTTAGTTGCTTTGGCCGACAATCTGGCACATTGTGCCGTCTATGGTATATTTTGAATGGTGTACTATATCGATATACCAAACATACCATTTGGTATATTTTTAGTATTTTTTTAGTATTTTCGGTATATTTTGGAAATGATACCGCAATATTTTGCCTTTATTAAAAATAGGTAGCGGGTATCTCACAGTCGAGCACACTCGACTGTAACTTTCTTACTTGCTATTTATGTATGTATTATATGAATATTATATATTTGGTAGCTAGTCTTAATTAATGTATTTTAAGATTATCTTGTTGTAATTAAGGCATTTGTTTTTTACTTAGTTATTGTATTGCATTTAATAGTAGATTAGAAAAATGAGCATTGAAAGAAATACTATATTTTAATAGTTTCTCATTCTGCACCCATCAAAGTAATTACAATTAAAATACTATTAATTATTAAAAATATCGAAGATAGTCATATATGATGTCTATAGATACTTGTTAGATATTTTATCTAAAGTATTGTGCAAAGTACAGCATAACAAATTCGTGAAACCTTTGGAATTAGGTAACTAGCATTCAAGATATTTGCAACATTGTGGCAATCATTAGCAGCATTGATAAATTGATTTTTGTGGCAAATTTGACAAATTCGCTAATCAAACAAAATGCCAAAGAAGAAGGAAAAGCAGTCTGAGACGAAGCACAGCTTGCCACATCTTCGCCTTGGACAGTTGAAAGGTGTTTTTAATTACTTGAATCAGTTGACAACACAAGAACAATTAAGGCTGAAATCGAGATGAGGAACTGGCTCAGGCTCAGGGTGACATTTAACCAAATGGAAAAGTGCAAATATTGTCAAATTGAGAAAGGGAAGCGGCAAAACCCACACAGAACATCATTAGTGGCTCTGACACTGACTCTGCCCCTGCCTCCTGTCTTCTTTCTTCTGCTTCTGCTTCTGCTCAGGGGATGGATGCTCGACTTTGACTTTGTCTCAGGCGAAATGTAAACATCCAAAATGCCAGAGCATAGTCCACAGCATAGTCCTGGCAGAGGCAAATGCGCTCCATGGAGATTCCCTCTAAAAACTAAAATAATTTGCTAATATTTGCACAGCAAGAAAAGTTGAGATGCCGCTTGCCGCACGCCGCACGATGCCTTCGATGCCTTCTGCTGCGTGCAACGCAATCGCGCCACATCATTAATTATTTCAGGCACAAACTCAGCTCAGTTTAACACAGCTCATCTCGGCCAGCGAGGTTCAGTTTCAGTTTCAGATTCGGGCTCGACGGCGAGTTGGGCTTTGGGACCGGTCAAATGCCTCTCTGAAAGGTTGTTAATTAATAGAAATTTGCGTTGGAATTTCACAATTTCACATCCAAGCTGCATCCATTTATCGTTAGGCACGACAGAAACTGGTATTGTTCAGTGTAGCCAGGGTTATAGAAATTCTTGAAAAACTCCTTGTGAAAGTTTTCTTATCGAAGCAAATTAATGGTTTACTATATGTGGGAGTCATCGAGTATGTCAGGCTATCTGCTACATTTGTAAATTGAATGTTTAAGAGTACGAAAATTATTTGATGTATTGAAAAACTCGAATTGTCGAATAATTATGTATTTCAATTTATTGATTCTTTAATACGATGTAGTCATTCATTTTGTAAGAACAGAAAGCAGAAAATTAAACTGAAAAATTAAAAATAACACCACTTTGAAAAATTCTTCCTCCTATCTATCCTCTTCTCCTATCCTATTTTATCTAAATAATGTATAAAAAGCAAGTTTTCGGAGTATTTATTACAAGAACCAATTTTTATATAAGTAACAAGAAGCAAAAATATAAAATGTGCTGTTTTATTCAAGATCTATTTATTAACATTTTAAACAAATTTAAATTTTAAATTTATGAATAAAATCGCATTTCACATACATACTTTAACATACATAATATTTTACATGACTGCGATATAAAAAATTAATTTTTTTAAAGGGGTGCATACACATTTACAATGTACTATAAAGGATCACAAGGACTTTACTATAAATTCTGCTTTACTTTGCCATAAAATCATATTCTACACGATTCTGTTAAATAACACTCAACATCGCTGTTAAACAGTCCAACTGGAAATCGACTCAATGTTAACGAGCGAGTTCAATCAGAATATTTTTAACGAAACTTTAGAACTTTCACTGAGTCAACGCAACAACACGATTCACACTCAACAGACACATACACACACTCAGCCATAAACGTTATCTTGCAAACAGAGAGCGAGAGCGAGAGCGCGAAGCTCCGCCCCTTTCAGAGCTGTTTGCTGAGCAACACACAAGCGCGAATGTGTGTGTGTACGTGAGAGGCAACGCACATTTGTTATTTGTTAATCAAATTTCGTGCTCCTCTAACCTTCGGACTTGCACTGTGAGCCCCCCATAGTGGCCCAAAGCTGCCCAGTGCGAGCGAGATGGCAATCGAGTGAGAGGCTAGCCGTAGAGAAAACATGCGAAATGAGAAATTTTCCAGTTACGGGCGGCAACGGCAGACAGTGAAGTGGAGCACGCAGCTAACAACGGCATGCGTCTAACGATTTGCTTATCAACTGGCGTTGCGCTTATCACGTTGAGTAATGAATTTCTCGTGTGGTTGTCGCCGGTTCTTATTTATTTTCGGAGCAGCAATAAAATATTGAGATTTTTACAGTCAGAGCAATTCAAAATGTTTTGTTTATCAGCAGCAGCAAAATTCTATAAAGATTAAAAATCTCACCAAAAAAAAATCACATTTCTAATTAAAGAAGACAATACAAAAGACTTGAAAATATATGTGACATAAGCAAACAACAGATAATTCCAAATCAAATGAAATAATTTTGCTACATTTAGATTACCTCACAGTTTCTCTGTCTCTCTCTATATTATATGTTATGAAACCTCACACCTCGACTGTAAAACGTAATTAATAACTTGTTGTGCCAATAAAGTAAACCAAGCCATCGCCTCTTACCCCTTGAACTCTGAACAAAGATTCTGCGCCCTTTCTCAAAGATGCTGTAGCCCATTCATCCCAATTCTTGGCTTCATTTTTTTGGGTAAAAAATCCGAAAACACAGAAATTAATTTTGGTAAAGAGTTCATAAAGAAAAGGGATGATGCTGAGCCCTTTCCTCGATCTTCTGAGATCAAAGATGCTGAACCTTTCAACCATTTGCCTAGGGTTAGAAACCAGGCGTGTGTGCTCTTTTTGTGCCAAAAATCTTGAACTTTCTTTATTAATTGATGCTGACATGAAAGAGTTCTGACCAGATCCAGTTCAGAGGTGATAAGCGGTTTGGTCCAGTTCTCACAGCATCAATTTGATGGACAGCTGACCGTTAGAAACAATTTTTTTTACGAGAAAGTGCGTATTTTAAGTTTCGTATACAGCTCAAAAATAGAAAAAGGAGAAAATTAATAAAAATATATCCGGTTTAATTTTAATTTTTTAACATTTGCAGCTTTTCCAGTTTAAAATAGTAGAATTTTTTAACTGAAATTTGCTTCACTGGCCACAAAAGCCAACTTGAGGGACGAACATAAAAATCGAATTAGTCACAGCAAGAAATAAAAATAATAATTAATGATCTTTGATACTAGACAGCTATAGGAAAATGTTAACTGTGTTTAATTTTTCGCACTTCCCACTCCTACTTTTAACACCCCAAAGACCAAAATCGAAAGATGAAAATATCGTTACAAAAATGTCAAAAAATACACAGAATAAAAGGAAAAAGGAGACTATAAAATGGGAAATCACGGAAATCTACCAAATTATTTGCAGTAGAGAATGCATTGAAAATTGGCAAAAATAATGTCAAGCGTAACAAGGGAATAGCCAGGGTTGGGGGAATCAGAAATCGACAGTTTGAATTAGGGTAGTTAATTTTTGCATATGCGTCGAGTCGGTCAAAATCCATTGGCATAGAAAATTACTACCATATATGGGTGAGTATGTGTGTGTATGTTCATTTTCACCTTTGACCCAGTTTCTTAGGCTTTGCAAATATTTTTGCATCTTTGCAGCAGTCGTCGCCCTTTTGAATATCAAATGTGAATGCGTTGAAGGCTAAACAAATTCCTTCGCTTTCTTCCTTCACGTCAGCTACAAAAGGTGCCAACAAGATTGAAAATGGAAATGAAAATTGTAAAAGAAAACCCACGTGGCGTCAGGCATCGCCCATGAATACTTCACAAGACTTTGTTTTGTTTGTATACATTTTTTTAAGTTGACTTCACATTATTATTTTTGTTCATGCATAATGCAAAATACTTATTGACAGCTTAAGCCAAGTAGAAGAATAGCAGGAGAAGGACTGAATGCTCAAAAAAGATTTTATCGCATTCTTTGCAAAAATTGCTTTAAAACAGTGGAATTTTGCCGCCTAAAATTTAACCGTCATAATTATGAAAGATTCAAGACTGATATTTCTAATACGCTTTCGAGATACAATTATCTTCACTTCAGAGACTGATGGTAGTAGCAATATTAGATCGATTGTTCGGGTTTATCACACTTCAATAAAATACACGCTGAGACTGATTCAAATGTCAATTGAATTGAAGGCAACTTCAATTCGAAATGCCTCATAAAAACGGTAGACAGAAAGGCAGCAAACGAACTCTGGCTATCTTTAATGGTGCTAATTGAATTGGGCAAGTATCGGGAAGTGTGATGTGGCGCCAATTTTGATGGTATTCGCAGGACATCTGCTTTAATTTGATAACGCAAACGGAAAACCTCTGAAAATGTGATGGGACCAAGACGATGCGATTTGATTATCATGCTTATAAATGTTTTTGTAGGCTGTCACGCATAATAAGCCTGGGGAATTGCGATTTTATTTTTATGATTTTCTAATGAAAAATCTCATTTAAAGATCTTGAGCTTCGGGACACTAGACAGCACCTGGACAAATAGAAGTCTAAGGAACAACCCTTCGCTGTGGTTGAGATAAAGAAAACAACGGTCAGCGATGACCTCAACTGACCTCCAACGAACGTTGAACATTTGCATAATGAAATATCTAGATGAATTTCTATTTTTTGACTCACATGATTTTCTATGTTTTTTCCCGGAAAAAACTTGAATTTTTTGGGTAAAAATCCGAGTTTTTTAACGATGGAAAGGAAATCCCCTCAAACAACATCTAATGCTCATTGAACCATTTGATTCGATGAATTAAAGACGAGTACTCGTACACACTAGTATTTCATATCCCTGAAGCATTATATTTTTGATCCCAAGGCATTCGAAAGTCTATGATTGACATTTCGCCAGTATTTCAATTAAATTGCATTTGATATTATAGGAGTATTTTGCTTTTTTTCCTATTTTTTTCATGTCATTTTTTTGTGTTTTTTTTAATTGTATTTGACAAAGTTGCTAAACAAGATGTTGATTTTCCTTTCATTGCCGACACATCCAGCATCCATCATCCAGGGGTTGCAATAGGGTAGCATAGCGTCTTAAAATCTGACGATGAGGCTTAACGGTTGCCCTTTCTTGGTTTTCGGGCTAGAGATTATAACTGACATTTGACCATTGCAGTGGTCCAGCGATGAAATGCTGTATGGGTCAACTGGGGTGTTGGTGTTGGTAAGGGTTGAAAGAGTTGAAAGTTGCCAACTAACGGAAATTGACTGTCAATCAAAAAATGGCAAGTTGATCGCTAATGAAATTGCCCAAAAAGTTAGCTAATCAAAACATCTAACAAAGTATCGCGTTGCACTCGCAATCTTTCAAATTGGGTTATAAAATTACAATTGCGGCTAAGAAACAATAAAAAAAACAACAACAGCAATATAAATACAAAAAAATGGGTTTACTAATGTTTTGCGGTTTGGATTTCAAATGATGCTCTCAAAGGGATGCTCCGAAGTCACCGAAATTGATACCGACCCGAGATCTGACTAAAAGGGGTGGCAACTGTTACCTTTTCCCTTTCGTTTGGGAAGCTGATAGATGGTAGCTGAAAACTGTAGCAAAAAGTTGTGACAATTACGGATTCAGGAGGTAGTCAAGTATCGCATTACGCCGCAGATTGCAATCTTTAACCCATATAAGGCAGCGGCTGCCGCGTGCCCCGAACGCCGAGTTGCCTTAAGGCGTTTTCTAATTATCGCATTAGCTGCCGATTGAGAAACATCTGCAGTCTTGCCACGTGGGCGTTGGCCGACTTCTAAGCATTAAACTGAGCATGTGGTCAAATTCGAGAATAGTTTTAAGCCAAAGTCAGCTCATGGTTTTGATGTCTTTGTCAAAGGCAGAGACAGCGACAACAGACAACAGAGGCCATTTGTGGAAGGTGTTGCACGGCCAGGACAATGGCCAATGGGCAACACCTACTGTTGCGGCATTGTTTTGTGTATGTGCCATGATTTACGTGCTGATGAAAGGACTGTGAGCCGACCTTCGGCTGACCAAGCCATAAGACCGAACACAGAAGACAAGAGACATGGGCATGGAAAAAGTTGTGAACCAGAAACTAAAACGGGAGCTCGAGCTGGTGTATTGTCTGCTGCCAAAATAATTGACCATATTTATGGACATTTTAGCCTTTTATGTAAGCATATTTCCTTTGCCAGTTGAGCATTTATTACACATTTCTTTCGCACTGACAACTATTTTAGTTTCTGGCCGTTCTCCAGCCCACCAGCCAGCGTCCCAAATGGCAAAAACAATTGCTTTTGGCCTTGTTTTTGTGGCACATGAACTTCCTTCCGTAAGCAATTTAATGCTCATTTTGTGGGCGTTCAAATTGGTTTATTGTCGTTGACTGTTCTCTAGCCAGATGTCTAGCTACCAGCATCAGCAAGCTGGCTATTTGACCATCGCATATGGTCGGGGCAAAGGTGTGGATATCTTACTTAGATTGACACATCAAATATATTGACTGCTCTTAAACAATTGTATGAACAACATTCAGATTAAATTAACAGTAACAACGGTCAGTAATACTAATCATTAAGCTATTCTTCTATCTCATCAAGTATTCTCAAAAAACCTTAGACTGTGCGTTGAACACTGCCCCTACATACATTTGTCTCATCTCGCAAGCCTGATCCCTCTACGACTTGACCAACAGATCAACAAAAAGCTTAACCCCTTTCAATTTGGTCGACAACTTTTTATTGTGGTCAAAACAAAGTAAATATATTTTCACATCTTTTTTTATATTTGTATTTTTTATGAAAATGTGATTAAAACAATAAAGAGGAAAAAATAACACCAAAATTCGTTTCACAAAACAAATATATTAAAATGTCAAGTAGGCAAATGTCAATACTCGAGGTTACTGAGGTTGCTCAACGTCAATTATTGTATTACGAGTATGATTTCTTTTTTTTTGTTGTTGTTGTTGTTTCGTTTTGTAGAAAACATTTGCGGGTTTTGTCGGCAAGAGCGGTCGGCTTTCATTTAATTGTCGCCAAGTTTTTGCAAGAGAGTAAAATGCATTTTGATTTAGCAACTGGTTTGGCTCGTGATCTGCGACTCTCTGACAATCCGTTTGACATTTACAAGGCGGTTCACTTTTGTTTTTAATTAGATGAACTCCAATAGCTGCTGGGTGGTCTCCTTGCTCTGTGACTCTGACTCTGTGTCTGTCTCTGGATCTGTCTTTGGTCTTTGGTCTCTGGTCTCCCCAGTCACAGTGGTCTTTGGTCTTTGGTCTCTCAGGCGGGCTGATTATCGACGCCAGCGCTTAGATCTTGCCGTCGATTAAGCTGCTTAATGCCATTAACATGATTAAGTGACTGGCTTGGCCTGAGAACTGGGTGTGCTATGACGACAAAGGGGAGATGGAGTGGGGTAGAAAGGCGGCGGCTCCCGCTGACAGCCCTTTGGGGGTTTTGCACTCTTGGGGAGCAGCGAATGTAATTCATTCATAATTTTGTACAGGAGTTCGCAGCTGCTAATTGAACAATTGAACTCTGATCGCTCATTAATAAATGTGATTGTATGAATAACTGAATGAATTCGAATCTCCACTAGCATTACGAATATGAATATTGTAAAAAAAAAATACTATCGAATAGTTCGACATTGGCCGAATGAAGGAAAGGTTGTCCAACAGTTCAACGGGGTTAGGTGATCTCGCATCCTGTTTAACAGGACTCGCAGCCTGGAAGGTCGTGCTTTACTGCAGGGTTGTTGCTCGGACAGTGTCAAAGGTCAAAATGGACGAAAACTTCTCATGGGTCAGTATTATTTTTTGGAATAGAAAACTTGTTTCATCGCAAAACTTCAATTATTTCTCTTTTTTCTTTCGTATTTTATTTTAATTTGACCTTTGAACTTAGCCAAGTCCCATCACAGTTTGGGCCAATATTTCCAGTATGCATTCTCTCCTCTACGATGGGAAAGAGCCGGAGCCGAAACTGAATCTGCAGCTGCCTTCCGAATCTAACAAAAGCTAACAAAGCATTATCAGCTGAAAAGATAACTCAAGTCTGCAGTAAACAAATTTATTTAAGCTTATTTGCATTTAGCGGCAACATTTGTTGAAATCTCAAAATTTTTGGAGATAGTTGTGATCACTGTGGAATTGCGTGACGCAATCTACCGACTTTCTCACCGAAATTATTTTTAGTTTTATGAATGAATTCTCTTGAGTTTGTCGAAGGAAGTGCGAGTATGCGTAATGCAGTAATAAGCAAACAACTAACTTAATGTAAACATCCCAAACGAGATCTACGAAGTTTATCAACTTTTAAATATTTACCTGACTATGTCTTGGTGCAACTGGGTCACTCCAGCATTTGATTCGGCTCCAACTTAGTCAACGTATGCATCTTTCTTATATCTGAATGAATGTCGTATACAGCAGAGGTTAAAAATGTTGTGGGAACTGTAGAGATCTTCAAGCGGAAGGTGAACATATGTTGTTATTAGATAGACTTGGTTCCGTTTGAGGGAAGTGTAACACATTGCGACATTAAGAAGGGAAGGTACTTTAATTGTATTTTAATTCTTTAAAGAACTTGGCAATAATTCACATCATAAGTAAACATCATAATTGAACTGTTTAAACTTCCTCCAGCTCCACTCACACAATTGTCAATTAATATCATGCATATATGCATATTTTCTGCGCATTCCTTGAAACATCTGTGGAACAAAAATTCTTGCTTTTATGTAAATTAAACTGAATACAATCAGAAGTCCATCCGGTTGTAGTCAAGCCATTTATAAGATTTCTTATTGCATTTCTTTGCAGGTCAGCTAATTACTTCCTTGATTACTGTTTGTAATGCAAATCGACAACTGTTCAATTGACCAGTCGAAGTCAGACCGGAACCTGGTTATTTAACACTTTTGAATCACCCTTCTTAGGGCATAAGAAACCCGATAAATTATTGCATGTCACACTCACGGTTCGACTTTGATTGCCTTGTGGTTTCCAATTTCGAGGGCGACAGTTGTCAATAATCTGAGATGGGGTAAACATATCAGTGTAACGATTGCGGTCAATAAACAACCCTTCTAATGGGTTGCTCATATTTAATAACAATTGATATAAATATTGAAAGTATTATTGAGCCATAATTGCCAAAAAGGGTGCAACGAATTCGTGTGAAATTTCAAGCAAGAGTTCCAGTCAGAGTTCCAATATAATAAAATCGTTTGCTTATCTATCTTTATGTTGCCTTTGGGATGGAATATCTAGTCACTTGTTGCTAGCAATGCATAAATAAAATTTCGAAAAATTATTTATTAAAACAGATAAGAGACAATGCTTATCAATGATGTGTAAGACACAGAAATAAACTGAAACCAGAGCGTGTCTTTGAAGATAACTCTGCTTGGTCTCAGCTTACACACAGTTCATAAAACTCGTAAATAACTCATCGAAGAACAGAGAGATAGCCAAGGGTCTAATGAAAGGATTTCTACAAGAAATCATAGCATTTACTATAGTTCATACTTTACTATATCCTCATCCTGTTTCAACTGATTAAAGAATGTATAGTTTTTCTACAATTCTCACGGAAATCTTTTCGAACCGATGTCAGTTCATTACTTTTTATATTTTTTATTTTTCCTGTACTCGCACTGTAACAAATTCCAGAGAGTGTAAGAAATGCACGCCTCCAAGCGGAATTCCCCCGCTTATGCTTATTGGGGGCCCCTTCTCATAAATCGTAATCCTCCACGGCCAAATTCTTATGTTGCCCTGTAGATCCTCCACAGGAATATGTATATTTTTTTAATGCTTGTCCAGATGTTTTCTTAGCATTTTACCATGTGTCGCGGAGGTTTTCCACATTTAAATATTGTCGTTGGGGTTTTCTTTTCTCAGTTCTCACACTCGTGTAGCTAATTTGTGATTTCTGCTGGTTTCGGTATTGAGTTTTTGGTTGTGTGTGTGTTTTACGGTTGCTTTGTCAAACCATTTTACGGCAATTGATTTCGTTGCTACTTTATTGACACTCAACTGGATGGATGACAGGCAAGTGCTGCATGATTTATTAATATGTTTACGATTTTAAAGTCGCGACTCGAACTCGAAGTGATGTTATGCAGATCATAGGTAAGACTCACACTCTTGAAACTATCGAAGTCCGATGAAATCATGAGAAAATTTGACTTCCTACACCTGTCCAACTGACAACAACCTGCCTATGCAAACACATCCTGTATCCGGATGAAGATATGCGCCAGGAAATCAAACTGCTCCAAAATCACGTAAAATTCAAAATGTACTCCATGTAAATAATCTTAGGAAGAAAGCAGAAGGAACCACCCAATTGCTACAAATTCTCAAGGATATTCAACTACAATATTCAAATGGATGGGGGAAAATCGAGGAGAGTGCGGGTGCGCACAAGCGGCGCAATAAGCGTAATTTGAACACCGCGAGAAAAACGATGGAGTAATACACCGGGGAGCAGACACAAAGATTTCCAATTTGATTTTGGTCGCAATAAGATTTTCCCACACATTCTCCATATAGGGGGAAAATGTAGGAAAATTAGTCTGTTTATGCTTAATTTGTTTTGTGTATTGAGTTTCTGGAACTGTCGCAGGAAGTACATCAAATAGTTGCATATGGCGAAATGTTGACCCCGGTGAACTGTTACCAAAAGTGCACCTTGTGCTACCTGCAACATGCTGCATGCAACCCAAGAGCTGTAATGCGGCACATGCTGCGGTTTTGCTTTGTGCCTCCTAATTGCACTCGTAATCGAGAGCCATACAAATCACGTCACGTCAAACAAAAGCAAGTCAAGTGCACAAACCCATGAGCTGGCTACCTGATTCCAGGATATGCTCGGTTTGCGCAGGCGTCGCTCACTCTCGGTCAGTGTTCAGTTTCAGCTGCAGTTTGCGGACACAGGACATCGCCTGTCCTTAGCGCAGATGGTAGGAGCACTTTTAGCACTCGCTTCTTGCGGTTTTCCTTTTATTCCTGCTGGGTCAGTAGTCAAAAGGAGAAAACCTATTAATAGCCCATATTACAAGCGGGTCATGGCTGCTGATTATGCAAAGTATAAACATAAGGAACACAAGTTAA
The DNA here is from genome assembly GCF_009650485.2 of Drosophila albomicans. Classification (NCBI taxonomy): domain Eukaryota; kingdom Metazoa; phylum Arthropoda; class Insecta; order Diptera; family Drosophilidae; genus Drosophila; species Drosophila albomicans. The sequence continues at coordinate 5,180,996 of NC_047631.2, forward strand.
AACCTTGATTAGGAAATGTTCCGAAATATGAATTCAAATGTTTATATGAACATTAATTTCGGCTCCAAAAATTTAAATTTTGGTTAATTTATTGAGTACAATTAGACCTTAATAAGTAGAATGTTTATCAATTCAAATAAACAAAAAATAAAAATTAAATAAAGAAAATATATAATATATAATAGTAGAAGGATATATACAGTCAAATTTCTCCTGATCACATACTCTTAGTCGAACGAACTTTGTCTATCCAACGAAAATATCTACCAAGAGGGAAAACTGGCTAATGGAGTTTTCCCTACACTAACTTTGTTAACACTTTCAGAATTAAATAATCAACAAATACAATGTAATATGGCCAAATGTAAATCATACTCCAACACCACATTAAATATTTTTATGATTTGCAAGTAATGCATCAAATTTTCTGTCGATGGATTTTATAGTTTTCTGAATCAAAAACGAGTACTAATTTTTACATTTTAATATTATTATTCATGTGATCAATATTAAATAAAATTTAAAATAAACATATATATAAGCTGGCATTTTTGATCCTCTACACATCTGCACTATTTAACACAAGATGGAGCTATAGATGAATCCGCATGTGGAGCTGTCTTTCTGACTGTCTGCTCTGGGCATGTGTCTTCCCGCTTCATTTGCCACTTAATCGTTGTTGACGCGCATAAATTGTTCGTTTGCCTTCGGAAGGCAATTAATTATGAGGGGAATGGCAAGCGGTTGCTACATAGTGGCGTACAAATGGATCACCCCTTTCCTGATATTGGTATTTATTTTGTCAACAAGCGGATTAGGCAGTGGCAGTAATACGATCGCCCACCAAAATGCAATACAAACGAGGGTCCACAGTTCTGGAAGCCTTAGTTATGCGGTTGTGATTTCTGTGAGGTGAGAAATTGATATTTTCAAAGTGTTTGAAATGTGTCCATTGACAACTGTCAGTCTATTTTTAAGTGCAGCCCAAAAAAGTTTCTCACAAACTACCCTAATAAAGACACGTATTGCAGCTCCAATTAAAATTTAATTTTAAAGCAAACACTAATTGCAGTTGTATTGACTCAAACTACGCCTAATTTCGCCCCTAGCAAGCACCCCTACAACCTTGCCAGCACTTCCCTAAGCCCGAGTGTAGAGTTTAGTATATAGAGTGGAATATATTCTCGTGAGCGACTCGGTGTCTCTTTTTATGCTGCAGGTGGCTTGTTTCAGTGGTGCTTGCGTGCTATTCGCCTGGTCGCATAGTCAGGCAGTTTCCACAGAGATTTTGTTGTCGCCGTTTTGAGGTTGCCGTCTACCAATTTTATTGTTTCCGGATCAAAAGATCACTTCCTGCAAAAGGAATATGACAGGATGCTTGCAGGCTGTGAAAACGAGTGGGCTTGTGGGAAATTTTGAGTCCTGTCGATGTATTAATAGTATGCTTTGACATGGGAAAACTTGCGGCTGGAAGTACTACGATGTCCTCAAGAAGATAATTATAAAAAGACCATTTTCCAATGGCAAGCTAGAAACATATTATTATATTTAATACCAACTTGTACTTATTTATTCATCTGTCGATTAATCCTTTCTTTTTGGGCTTTCCGATGGCAAACAAATGCATTTTCAGATAGCCATTGAACTTAAATGAGCTGCAGCAGAATAAAATAAAATCTCAGTGTGTTATTTACGAGACATTTATCGTTGGCTTACTCCAATAAACGAAAACAGGACACTCGCAAAACGCATTACATTGCTAAGCTGTGAATATCCTTTAAGTAGAAACGAAGCTGCGACCACTGCCATTTACAATTTTCTAACCCTTTGCTTCATCCTTTCAACTCCACCCTCACATACGGAGCCACATCCTTTTGGCGAACTTTTCGCAAACATTTTCCACGTTCGGATATGCCGCAGAGTCGCGGAGAGATAAGCTTATGTGAACTATTGCCGGGTAGATAAACAAAGCCATGGAACAACGCCAATGACAAACAGAAGGACAAACACACACACGCGGCATCCTCAACCATCGATCGGTCAAAAGCCTTGTGCACTGGATGCCGCTGGCAGTTTGCGTAAATGATATCCCGTAGCGAAAGGATTTCCTTATAGGCCGCTGCACACTTTAGCAACACTCACCCGACACCTCAGTTGTCTTCACCTTCAGCCTCACTCTCAACCCTTTCTTTGGCTTTGCTGGCTTCATGTCCTGAGACACACTAGGCGACTGTTTATGTCCTTTTTTGCATATTACTTATTCTCAGTGGGATGCTGGTATGTTCGGAGGTTGTTGTGCAACTTTTAGCTCAGCCCATTATGCTATTTATCATAATTTTTCAATTTAACACCGTTTCATACTACTCCTGGGATATTGTCCTTATACTCGTATGTCCTGTGTCCTGGCCTGTGTGCTTGTTTGTGGATAGTTTCTCAATGTTTACTTGCGCAAACATCCTTTGACAAACTTTTCCATTGTCCAGTTACTTTGATGGCTTAGCCTGTACTTTCATTTTTGCATTCTCATCGATTCATCTTTCGCAAGCTGCCAATGTGTTTGCTCAGCTCATCCGCATTCACATTCACAACCACATCGACATCCGCATCAGCATTGCAGAGAGATTCCGAATTGCGTTAAGGACGTTGTTATTAATGAGCATTTTGACACTTACGTCTTGACATTTGCACAGCTGCTCGTTTGTCTTAAGACTTTCTTCGGTCATTCTCGGGGCGACTGCAACCATTTGAGATAACAATGCGATAGCAAAGGTCAAACTGACTCCATCCATAGGTGACTCTCACAATTTAAATAAAACTCTAATTATATTTACTTTCCCTCAGGTCACTGAATTCATCAACCAGAGCTATTGCGAATATTCTTTTATGATATGGAGCTTCTAGTCAATCAGATAATTGTTTTAAATATTCCAGAGATTTATTAAAAGTAAAAATAATTTTTGTCTTATGATTTTATAAGATAATTTGAACTCTTTTCTTATGATAATATAATATTATTTTTTTTACTTTAATTTCCACTTTCTACAAATTAAAGTCAATTGGTTATGGAAATAGTTGCTAAGGGGGATTCTAACTATTTAATTCTAATTATATTATAGTATTAAACTAATTCCCTAATAGTTTTCTATTTATTTTATTTCTAATTAAATTAATGTTAATAAACTTTCCTAGAATCTTTAAAATAACTTTCTATATCACTAATTTAAGTAACTTAAGTGCTAAATAAACTGATATTTAAAAGTCTTTATATTGTATCAAGACATCCAAGCTTTAACAAATAACTTTTATTCAGATATCCACAACTAAATGAAAACATAAATCCAAGAAAAAACAAACAGTCCCTGCACATGGGACACGAGACACGGCTTCATCATCACCAAGCTGAGGATTGAAGCTTGGAGTGTGCATCGGGAGATCATCGCTGACCATTGTCCATTTCAGAGGCAGCTGCCGTTGTTGCAGGACCACCCCTTAAAATATTTATATGCACACATCGGAGTAGTTCGGTGGACTATGCAAAAGGCATTCCGATCCCGTGGCCGGTTATTGTAAGGATTGTTTGCCTTCAATTTGACTACAAACCATAATTTATCTTTTCAGACGTGTTGGTTCGTTGGTCAGCGCGACAATGTGAGGCAGCGTCAAGGATTATTGATTATGCAAAGTGCCCGAACCGGACAATGGCGAGAAAAACAAAAGGCTTAAGCAAAGAAAAGGATACGAGTGCGACTACGAGAACGAAAAAATAAAAGGAAAAGGAAGAGATCTGAGATTCCTTAAAGGGTTGCACAGCACGTCAGCAGACTGGACAGCAGAAATTATGAAATATTCACTGATACCTGAAGGAATGTCTCTCTGGTCAAGAAAGTATCCCCTTACAGAACAACGCGTGTGTTTTCGGTTATTAGAGAGATAATAATAGTTTCTGACATTGACCGTCGGAACTGATGAGTTCAGGCTGTCCAAGCTGTTAATGGTCAGTTTCGCTATTTTGGCATGGTTAATTATTTTTCTGCTCCTGACTGACTGTGAGAAAGTAGCGCCTAATGATGCCGAGATTTGCGTCTGGACAATCGTCAAAGTCTATGATCTCGAAGTGGTGGCAAAGGTGAGCGAAAGGCTTCTCCAAGTGGCAGGCGTTGATGGATGCTGACGGATTAGGGCGATAATAAATGATGTGTCGTTCATTTTATGTGAAATTTCACAAATTGACCAAATAAAGAGAACGCTTAGGCGGCAAAGGGAGTGGTCAATAGACCATCAGCTGACCCTTTAATACTTACTGACTAATTTCATTTCTCTTGAAACCAAATGAAATATTCGATTTTACAAGTCGCGCACACAAATGTAATAATTTCTCTTCTGTGCTAAATGGACAGATTTTTCAGAGTATCCTTAAGCGAACTAGAAAAGAGCTTAAAGCTTTTGTTACAGCAATTCATTCACTGCATGTTAAATTACATATTCATGTGGAGTGCAGCGACAATGGGTCTCAAGTGTCCTAAGCATTATCCTTTTACGCCTTTTGTCTGGCAATGCATAAAGAGAGGCAAAAGTGCCAACAGTATGCTCTATCACAGAGCTTATTAGTGACGGGATTAAACTCAAATAAATAAAATTATTCATATTAAATTAGCTTAAAATAATATATTTGGAAACTTCACTTGGTATACTGATACATACTATATTATTTGTATTTGGATTTTTATCGTATTTAGTTCACATTTTGTGCTAACCAATTCAAAAACTAATCCCATGCAATTGGATTTGACGCTGCACATTTTTGGGTCCTTCTTTTGGGTTGACAATTTAAATTTTTATGTGCGGAAGGAAACGTAATTCAATCGGATCCCAACAACGTCAACTTCAACTACATCGACAACGTTTTGTGGTCAAACAAAGCAACCGATTGAGTGCCACATAAAGTAGTAAGAATTATGGCTGTGGCTTGGCTCTGGAAAAAGAAAAGATTCGGAGATAAATGGGCAGCCGGCTAATATCAATATCCTTTGACAAGATCTACAAAATAGTCAAGCTGTGCTCATTAAACGGTATTTTTGTGGCCGTCCGACCGTATCCGCTGCCCATTGTACGTAACAGTTTGCATCTTGTTATCTTCGAGTGTGAGTGTGTGCGAGGGTGAACATTAGACGAAGGTTTACAGCTTCCTTGGCTACAATTTGCGGTAGGCGAAAGAAGCGAGCAGCGAACCAAGGCACCAACGAATCAGCGAAGCATCCATCCATCCATCTATGCTTCAACTACAGTAAACAAAAAGTCGCCTTTGTTATGGCTAAGAATTGGAACTGCAACTGAGAAGAGAGATTGGGTCTGAAGATGAGTGCGAGTGTGAGTTTCAGTTTCAGCTTGAGAACGTGTGATTCCTGACGTTGGTTTGGAGTGCACTCACAGCTTGCCTGATGTTGCTGCTCCTGCGAGTGGGCTCCTAATGTGCTTCTAATATGAATATGTATCTATTGTCTTCTGCGACAAAAATGAGCGGCATTGTTATGCAGCGTGGGATACAGATGCAGATACTCTAGGAAAACTGCCGTGTGAGCTGCTGCTTCTGCTGTTGGCTGATTAACTTGACATGTTAATAGCAATAAACACACATTAAACAATTGTGCATCACTATCAATGGCAAATTCACAACTTAGCAATCGATTGGCTGTCCATGCTCAACTAAACAGCTGACTTTAATCTCAATCTCGGTTCAGCGTAAACCTAATTGAAATTGTTCACCCTAAAAATTGATGTCACCAAAGATCGGCAATGGTGCACTGCACAGATCAGGACCAAAAGTTCAGTGCTCAACCAGATCCAATATAAGCGTAGAGTTAATCAAGGCATAACAACTACAACAAAGCAAACAAACAATCACACTTGCTGTTACTATCTATGAGTCTTATATAAACCATGTACGTGTAGAGGTATATATATAATATACTATGTAACTAAAATCGTTTCCACTGTGCGGAAATTCCGTTTAGTTAGTCTGATAACAAGCACAGATTTTGCTGTTGTTTTTGTCATAAATATATTCACAGTCCAGTATATTTAACTAAGTGCTATTTAGCAGCTAATTATGTGTCCGCATATATACTATACTATATACTTTTTCTTCATTTATTTTTTTTGCGCATTTTGTTTACATTTCAGCTTGACAATTGACCGCCTGTCATAAACAAACAGCTACAACTAAGAGAGAGAGAGGGAGAGGGAGTCTGTGTGTTTAAGAACCTAAAGATGGATGCCATAGGGGAGCTGAGGGGCAATCGAGGGTACTTTTGATGCGCGGACGCACACAAGTCGACGCTTAAAAGCAGGTCAATCGACCTCGTCCAGCAATTTAATGGGGCTTATCAGTCGTTCAAAGAAACAAAATGCTTCTTATCAACAAGCTGTCTGCAGCAACAGAACAATAAGAACAACAACAACACAACATCAATCGGCTATACATACAACACTTATATGAATAAGTGGTATACATATAATACCATCTCATATAAATACACATAAAAGCAGACAATTCTGACTTCCTTCGTACAATTTGATACGTTCTGTTTGTTGAAATGTCTGGAAAGTTTTTTTATTTAAATAAATATTCACAAAATGCAATTCAGGCATGATGAGTCAAGACATATAAAATGACTAGAACAAATATTTAAAATATATATGTAGCCGACATGGTTCCTTAAAATTTGGTAGTGATAAAAAAGAAATTTTAAAGTTATTCAAGCCACAATATAATTATGTAAAAACTAATAGCAGTTGTCGGTCTCCATGGTTGGTAAATTTTCTGCTCTACTTTCAAATGTATGTTGTACTTAGTATGTCATTATACCAAATATTGCATTTAGTATATATGAGTATTTTTTCGATCTACTAATTTCATATATTTTATCGATATACCGTTTAGTGGTAATTAGCTTTAGGTAATGGATATCTCAAAGTTGAGAGTGCCCCACTTTCTTATTTATTAAGTTGATGTATAATTTAAATTCATAGAATAATTACTAATCTTTAACTATATCCTTAATGTACAGGGGATTATTTATGTTTAACAATCTGTTCAAAGAGGTAAGGGGTATTTTTTTGAAAAGGTAATTGAAATGCGCTTTACGCTGTCGCCATGTAAACATGATGAATACATTTGTATGTAATAAGCAAAAGCCGCAATGACAATAGCAACAATATTAAACTAAGCACCCTCTTTGCAACATTTTGCTTAAGAATTGCAAGCGTGCTGAAAAGTTTAAGTGATTAGCGCAATTTAGCGAAAATAACACGCAAAATTCCCGCTTGAACGCCATTTCAATGGCACTTAAACACATCGACACTCTCACGGTCACATGTATTCAACTATGTATGTGTGTGTAGAGACACCCACAGTGTGACAAGTGGTCGTCTAATAGGCCAGAGAGATAGTATAAATTGGCAAGGGCTGCGCTCGGCAAAATTCCCCCGCTGAGCCGTGGGTTTTAGTGAGTTAAGTGTGGGAAAAGTGGCAACATCGCCGTCACTTTGTCACTTGTCACACACGCCCACAACAGAGTACAACCCTCAAGACAAGAGTTGTTGTCAACAATGGATAAACAATTGCAGATCCTCACAATCGGATTTCTATGCTAATCGTCTCATTCACATTTCTATTCTGATGCGTAAAACTCAATGAGCATTCAAGGACCAGGAAACCAACTCGCAGCATCATCTTTTTACTTTTTTTTGCGAGTTATTCAGTTGAACTGCGCACACGCAGCGGGACAGGGTGGATACTGCAACATCAGCAGCAGATAAAAAAAAACACAAACAAACAAAGCAACGGAATGAGAAAGAGGAAAAAGTGATCTCAGTAATCCTTTCAATGCGCCACTTAAGCCGATCAGGCGTGGCAAAACGACAGAACGAGATGAAACCCTTGGACCTCGCCCATCATAACCCTGTCCTCGAGGTCCTAGACCCTACGCGTGCAATCGTCAGCAGGCAGCAGCCTCCGTCGATCCCATTGTGGACCATTTAGTGTATGCGGTTCGTCTGCTGTTTGTTAACCCATTCGAGTTCAGACTGTAGCTCGACAAATTAGGGCACTCAGCATCATTGTTCTCTTTTTTGGACTTCATTGAGGTCGTTTGGCAGTTTTTGTTTGCTTTTTAATGCCCAAGATCAAAATGTTTGCACTGAAGGGTTGATCCTGTTGCTCTTTAACGTCTTCGGTTTTTTTTGTGTATTTTATCTATTTCCTTTTGTATGATCTATATATCTGGGTAGTTGATCTTGATTCGGGATAGCTGAATGATCAGCCTCTTGGTTCTGGCCTATTTAGTTTGACTTTTGCACTCTCATCTTCCGCTACGGGGCTGCACGTGCCACTAAAATGTCAATAAAAAGTGAATGTCAATGTAATTGAGGATGTTATGATACTTCATCTGGTAGCCAATTTCATCTTTAAAAAAAATATATATATATATATATATCGAGTATTCTCAGTATTACAGAATTTAAATAAACAATAAATTTGTTTACAATTCTTATTTGGGATGTTCAAGCTCTCGGTTTTCAAAGCTCCAATGTATTCATTTTACAGTATATTAGATCCATTAGGCTAATTATTCAAAGCACGAAGAAAGCTAAAGCTGAACTGCTGAGCTTGTGTGGAAATCAGTTGATTGATGTTGGCATTGTTATGCTTTGTCAGGATGATAAGTTATGCAACGCAATTGCGGCAGTGGCACCCAGTTTCGGGATTCAAATTACACCTGGAAGTAAAAATTTGTTGAGTCGAGCAGCGCGCAAACAAAGGCAGCAACCATTTCAATTACGAGTCTATGCTGCTGGATAACAACGGCAAGCAAACAGATTATTTTCATAAATTAGACTTTATTAATCATTAAGACGACAACATGAAGCATGGGGCATGAGGCAATCGGCCAGTATAAAGCGCGGCCCAATGCCAAAACGGGACAGTTGAAGGACAACGAGTCTAAAGTAAAGGGATGTATTGCCTTAAAGGATGTGCAGCGGTCAGCTTACAAACTGGACATTGGTCAGCGCATTGGTCAGTCACGCACATAATTTCCGAGTTACTTTGGGACAGGGATGGGACAGGGATAGAACACCCAGCGGGATCAGAGGTCAGCACCGTACTTTTGATCATTTCTTCTCACAGTACGAGTACTCGTCCCGACGAAGGAAACTTAAGACGTTTTCACGTTGAATTTTAATGATTTTTATATTCAAATTAGCTTTGCCCGCCTTTTCCAAAGTGCGCAGATTTTTTTTCATAGTCTTGGCGCTGCAACTCGTTTGCCCAGTTCCAAGACAGGGGAGTTTCAGTGTCCCAGTTGTTCTCTTTCACAGTTGCCTCGCATTCATAGGTCAAGCTGCGCGAAACTTTTCAAAATGGCCCATGTCCGGTGTTCGGTTAAACTTGTTACAATTCCGCAAAAGGGTCAATCACTAAAAGGGCAACAATTAAGAATGAAACGGTGGCCATTTTGTCGAAATGTGACCAACCATTGAGCGCCTTGAGTATGTAGAAACTATTTTAGATATGCATTGAAATTTTAACATTCAAAGTCAAAGTGTAATACTGAAAAATTATCTGTCTTTCTGTCTCTTATTCATCATAGAAGCCGACTTAACATTGATGACTCTTGTGGTGCGCAAGTTCCGAAAAACTAATTATCTACATACACATCCGGTGTTGTTCACAAAAAAAAAAAAAGATTTTCTAAAACAGAGACAAATAAAAACTAGCTAACTATTCAGGTGAACTTTGCAGACCTCAAGCGTTGACTCGTGTGCCTCATAAAATTTTTAATTTATTGTCGTATCTTCATAAGTTTTTCTAGAGCAGCGACCGTCAAAATGATTTTTTGTGTGTTTTAATGGCAGTTTAACTGCCTGGGCGATGTCTTCTTTATGGCCACATCTTGTGTACCTTGCTTGACACCTGTAGCTTCATTTTGGTGACAACTAGCGCAACAACAAACGACTCACTTTGTTGCCAGATCTTGCTAATTTTCTCACATCATTGCTGAGCTTTGACTTGGTAATCGTCTCTTACAGATGCAACTGTGCAATTGTGAAGTTCAAATCCGTTGATCTTTTTATCTCAATTTACACTCCGCATATGGCGTTTGTTGACTTGATGCAACACGCTTTGAGCTCAACCGCCTTCTTCTCCGGATGCTTGCTCACTTTATTTACAGGTAGTGCACTTCCGGAACTTCTGACGGCTATAAAACCGTTGCCCAATCTTAATGAAGATAAATTTTATGCTTTTTATTTACTTCCCAAGAACGTCATGTATCTGTCAGTGGCAATCGTGTTTTGGTTTAAAATTTCACCTTTTCAGAGAGAAATTGTTCTGACATGTAAATTAATAAACTCCAGGATAGTGTCCTCGTAACAGGCGCGTAACTGCAGTCAATTATTCGAATTTGAGCGGAATATCCAGTTTCGAGCCATCAGCATCCCGTTTCAGGATGGCGGATAGCTTCAGCATCGTCATCATTATTAACACTTTCCACGGCTCTGCGCAGCACTTGAACTTGGCTTTCCAGCATTGTTGCTTTTTGGGTAATGTTCTATAATTACACCATCAAGTTGACTGATGACACAAATGAATCCTTGTCGCTCCCTTTCAACCCGATCTGCATAAATTCATAATTTTTCTCTTCACCGACCCAAGCCAAAATCCCTTAAATGCTATCGGGGTGTGTACTTTGTCTTAGAGTTAGGGATAGCGGTTTGACTTTTCCACACGACCAGGCAAGAAAAGGATTGAACACATGCATACGAGAAAGTATTATACTTGCTGTGTTGTGACCTTAAAACTGACTGATTGTTTCTTCAGTTTGTAAATGAATAAACTATTATTAAATATATGTACATACATACATATGTATTATTGGAGGAGATTTTTTTGATAATCGGTTATATTTTGTATATGCAAATTTTGAATGTAGTAGTGCATCGATATACCAATTATATTCTTCGGTATATTTCAGTATATATTGGTATATTAATTAAGTATATTTTTTGAGTAATATTTTTACTTTTATCGAAAATGGGTGGTGGATATGTTACACTTAAGCACAATCGACAGTAGCTTTACACCTTTGCTACATAGTCATTAATATGTGATGCTAACTGATGTTAAAGAAGTGACATTGAGAAATAAAGAAAAGAAAGAACTTTCTCCAAAGACTAAGAGAATAACAATATTTTAGGATACTTTTCAAAGTGCGAGCCAAGGTGCAAAGCAATTGTATCAATGAAAGTATACAAACCATATGGTTTTAGCTCTGCGGTAATTCGTTTTTCTACATCAGAGCCTGACTGAGTCGATCTGTCATAGGGCATAATTCGAATGTCAAAATTTTTGACACTTCAATTTCTTGCAAAAAGGAAGAAGAATAAAAAGCAGCCGAGCCAAATGTACGACAAATGAGCAGCGCGCGCGTTTCCCTTTGTGCCACGCAGAGTGTGAGGAGAAAGAGAATGAGTATTCGACTAAACTGGGCTCTGAATGAGTGTGTAGGTGCAGCCGTCGTCATCGTCATCGTCGTCGTCGTCGTCGACGCAGACATCGGGCAGAAGGACATACGCCTGTCACTCGCGCATTGTCATGCGTCAAAAAGACGCACAAACAGAGATATGGAATGAGGCAGAAAAATAAAGTCAAAGCAAACAGCATGAAATGGCAGCTCAGAAAATTAAATTGAAAATTTCAACTCTGAGCAACCAGGTTGCCATAGTTGACTCTTTTGATAAACAAACACAAGCAGACAAACACACATATACACAAGTATAAGGCACAACACATACAAAGGCACGATTTTCAGGCTGTCTTTTTCTTATTGCGAAAATGTTGATTACAACTTCCAGCGACAACAGCAAACAACAACAACAAACAATATCATTGGTACACGGCGACACATGAGCCCGACATTTCCGCCTTTGAGGCCGCAACAGCAAAAGGACATGCGCCAAAAACGAGCCAAAGGAAATGAAAAAATTACGAAACGCAATTCACAGTGCAGCAATTGAATAAAAAATGTAGAGCGAAGCATTAGATATCCTATACAAAATATTATATACAAATAATATTTTTTAATATTTAAAATATAATTTGTCTCTGCATGAATTTGAATGGAAATAAAATAGTTTATTTAAATTGTTTTTATTGAACAATACTTTGTTATTTTTACCTATTCAGTTTAAATTAATTGGTATTAAGTGGAATTAATATTAAATTACTTGGAATCTACTTTTCAGTCTGAGACTACGTTATGCCCCATTGTGAATGACATTGTAGGATATAAATATATATACATCCTTGTGTTGACTTGGCTTTGAAGCAGAACCCGTATTTGGAACGAACAGCGTCAACCTGGAGCATTGACTTCCATACAAAATGGCGACTCGTTACAACGCTTGACTTGAAAAGCTGATGAAAATGATGTGGAAACTCAACTCAGACACTCACCTGTTCAAGCCAGCAGACTTAACTAGGAGCTGTGATAAAACAGGACACTTCAAGCGAAGCTACAACAAACAAATTTGAATATAGAAACAACAAAAAAAACTACAAATCACATTTCCTGTGCAGCGTCAACTTCCTGTTGTGGTAAAAATCTCCAAGTCACTTTTTCACACGCCGCCGCTGCGGGTGCGTTGACGCTGGTGTCATGTGACAACTGAAAAATCAAACGGACCAGCCACAGCTGGTTGCAGCTTTGATGTTGCATGCAACGTCGACTATTTTCCGCTGTGTGTCGCTTAGTTAATTGTCAGTCAGCCAGCAGTCACTCACTTACCTCAGTCAAGGTAGCCGCTGCCTTTGCCTGGTCAGTCATGCACTCAATCAGTTAGTCTAAACAGGAGCCGGACAAGTGGCCACAACGGTCTAAACGACTCAGTAGTTGCAGTCCTGCACCCTCTGCCTAAGGGCGGAGCCTTGTCCTCACTCCTCTAAAACCGTTACAGGAAGTTTGACTTCCTAAGCGGAACTTCTATCATTATCCTTTTATGGAAGCTTAAAACAGGGAGGAGATTGCACCTCGAGTTTGTTGCTTTAAATTTACTATTTTAATGCAATCATATTGGCTCGTGTTTTAAAGCGTAAGAAAGCTTAACTTTTAAAATAATACTTAATAGTATGGTTCCATTAATAGTGTACCCATTGTGGTAACATAAGAAAATGCCATTATTATCCAATAGTATTTAAAATAATTCTTTGAGTAGACCGCACCTGTCTGTATTCTGCCCACAGAGCGTACCGAAAATCCTTAAGCTCAAATAAATCTAACCAAGAGATGCCCAAACATTATTAAAAATATAAAACTACAAAATTCCTCAAATACTCGAGTACAGATGGGAGAGAAAATCAGAAACAGAAAGTCGCGATACGAGTTATACCCATCTTTCCCCATCAAATATGTTCAGCAAAAAAGGCAATAAAATTTAACGTCAACGCATGCGACGAGTGGAGGCCCCAGCGAGAAACACATAAACGACTTCATTTTATCTTAATGTGCCAATAAATTTTCCCAAGACGAAATCTCTGCCAAAACCAAATAAATTTACTAATACAGAAATTAACACGCGGATGAGAGCGAAGAAACGCGGATACTCCCCGAAAAATGAAATGAAGCGCCAACTTGACTTTCTGGCAGTGGCAGTGGAAGTGGAAGTGGAGCATGTGTGGAATCGAAGCAATGCAATTAAGGCATTGAAATCATTGGGAGACGAACTCATACGTCGACCAGCAGCCGCTCCCTAAAATCATATCTCAAGTGTTTAAGTAGCTAAACGCTCTGACAACTCCGAAAGTTATGGCACAGCCTGCAACTGTCGTCGGCGCGTGCTTCAGCGCCCACGCCCAGAATTGGATCTGACCCTAAGTAGTCTGTCAACACACACTGAACAGATCTGCAGACCAAAAAGGGATACGACGATCGCGACACTTGAGTGCCAAGATTTTTATGTGTCGGGAGCGTGTTTGCTACACTTGCAATTTCATTGAAGTTTGGCTCCTGTTTTCGTTTTCTCTAAAAGGGTTCAATTCTTGTGCTCATAAATTTGATAGCGTTCAAGTGTTATTCGCTTGAGGGGCATATAAAATTATTCCGAGTCGAGACCCCACCTGAAAGTTTTTCAGTTCGCGGCAGCAATTCATTTGATGGGTTTTTGGAAAATTGCATTTTGATATCATTTTTATGACCGGTTGATGGAAAATTGTAATAAATAATAAGATACATATTAATAAATATAGTTCGAAATAGTTCAACAGATGTTTCGATAATCTGAGTCAATTTTAAACCTAACAACTCTCTATAAATACTTTCTCATCCCTTAAAGAACAACACCTACGGTATTACAGTCTCAAATTGAAAGTCCTAACATTTCTTGGTTTTCTGTTTTGCTGTTGTTCTTTTGTCCTAGGTTGGCTGACGATTCTAACACACCTTTCGTCCAGTTCCACCCCTAGAGGACAGTATCAAGCGTCCAGTGAGACTGCAGCACTCATGTGCAATCTCATATGCATTATTTTGCATGTCTGGCGATTAAACTATTCAAGCGTAAAGGTCAAAAGATCAATGTTGACAGAGCTGTAATTTCAAGCAGGCAAAGAAATGACCAAGAAGAAATTTAAAAGACTGACATTTTTGTCATTTATTTTGCTCCGATTTTTGGGTTTAAATTTATGCAGACTTTTCTTGTTTATTGTTCGTTGCCTTAGATGCTGATTAGGCGTGAAGTCGGGTTTATAGTGGACTGCATTCGCATACATTTTGGCGGGAAATGGACATATGTTAGTAGTGTTTCTAAAATTAAGAATCATGCAAATGTATGTATTTTTGTTAAATTTTGTTAGGGTTAAGTTTAATACTTAAAATTAACATAATAACTTCAAGCTAAGAGCAAACAAATCAACTCCTTAAAATAACCTTTGCTCGATAGTATTCTTAAGAAGTAAGAAAGCTACAGTCGAGTGTGCTCGACTTTGATATACCCGTTACCCATTTTGAATAAAAGCAAAATATTGCGGTATTATTCTCAAAATATACCAAAAAATGCAAGATTACTAAAAATATACCGAATGGTTTACTTGGTATATCGATATAGTGTCACATTTAAATTATACCATAGACTGCACAATATACGAGATTGTCAGCCAAAGCAACTAAGACCATTAGTAAGTAGGCGTTTTTTTTCATACAAAAGTATTTTCTTAATATCTTCCACAATTTTGATCTGATCACAACCGCAATTACTATAGTTATAATTGTACTAAAATTCGCAACTAAATATATACTAAAATTTTAGCAACTCTTAAATTCTCTTATATTCTTCAAGAAATAGTTTCGTTCTAAATTGAGAATATCTCGATGTTCCTTTTATTTTCGAAATCTAAAAAAAATCTTTTCCATTTTCAAAAAGGGTCATCCATACGTAATTGAGGTCATGCAGATCTGGTAGACACTATGTACCTAAAAATTATGGGACGCCTTATTATGACTGCGCGAACAAAACGTAAAAAAAAAACAAACCTAATTTTCTTACCTCATCTAAAAAGTGGGAAAAACGCTTTTAAAAATTTGCAAACATGTTTTGCATACAAAAAACCGATCATCAAATATTCACATAGATTGGAATTGAAGAATTGAGGATTGCACCCAAAATACATCAAAGATGTTGCAGCATCTTACAGGGTAACCACCAAACTTAGGAGTCCAGAGGACGCCCAGCTGCTTCATTGCAGTTACCTGAGACCCACATCACCCTACGCTGTCCGAGAAAATCCATTGTCGCTGTATTTAACAGCTAGGAAATCTAGAGCACCTCAGCATGTGCGAAAATCTACCCCATAATCTTAATGAAATTCCCAAATAAAAGTTTTCGCGAACAAAGACAGCGAAATTGAAATGAATCTGAGAATGTTTATTTGCGTATCGAAATTTATGCTGCTCTCATTTACCTATACAGCGAATCTACATAAATCTTATTCGAAGAATTTTCTATACGAATTATAACAAAAGAATTTTACTGTATAAGCAAAATCTACAGTTTTCTATGAAACTCACATAAATAACTCTTAATATTATATTTGAATATTTCGAATGGAAAATATTTGCTTTGAGTAAGTTTAAAAACATAGTTTAACATAATACGATAAAGTTTATAATAAATAAAATATAAATCCGATAAAGGATACTTTTTTTTCGATAGGTGATAAGTGTCAATTCAAGTTTATTTAAGGATTTAGCTATAATTTTTATATCCGTTTAAACAACTAATTTTATTTAAATGTAAATACATAATTATCATTGTTACTCTCACTAAGACCTTTTCACAAACTACGATATATTTGTTCGTTTTTATCAAATACAATTCATTTATTTACTGGTCAGTGCTAGATTTGCGTTCTATACTGACGTTGAGTCAATAATTGGTGTCATAAAAGTTAGTTAAAGTGCATTGAGTGCCTGACAACCACGTGACATGCCCCAATTAGTTGCTCCTCAAAAAAGTAAACTTCGGTAAAAGTTCAGCATGGGGACACCAATGATATCATATGGAAACTTTATTTTCCGAGTTCATTGCGTGATTCAATGGAGGGCGGTTATTGTTTTGATGACAAGCCAAATGGTTTATGGTTTAATTCGGTTATGTTCAAATAAGTTTTTAGCTGACAGCGAAATGACAGGTTCCAGTTTTCACCTATTGTCTAAACGCAGGAGTGTATACGAATAATGTGTCATGGATGGGGTCACAATCGTCACGAATAGTCACAAATTTACAGCTCGTTTGATTTGGTAACTAAATCTAGTACATGTCATCGCCGCAATTATAAATGTGTACCATAAATTGTTTACTTGCTAAAGAATGGATCTACAAAACAAATAGACATTTAAACACAAGCCTTTCTTGACTTTGAATTGGAGTAATCTTTAAAATAACCCAAACATGGGACCCGTCCGTTATCCAACTTCATGGCACAGAAGACAGTGCAATGATATCACCTGGCTCAGAAATTAACTGTTGAGTCGATGGCCTTAGTTGCTAGCACTCCCTTTCTTTTAGTTATTATATTATTCTGTATAATAATTAACATGTAAATAAATAAAAAAATAATCTTTAAAATATTTTAACTTTTATTAGTACAGAATGCGCTTACCAGACTTTTAATAATTTAATTTAATTTACACCATTAACAGTGGCGCCATAATTATATAAAGCTATGTCACTTTTGTAATCTTCCATTTAAAATTACATTCCCCAATGATTCATATGTCGCTTCGTAGCCAAATCGAGAATGTGTAGTAATTGCTTAGAGTTTGACAAATCTTCCTAAATTATAAATATCCAAATTTCAAAGTACAAAATGTCACCTTTGGGTTGTTCCGTACATTTTCGTAAAAGTATACATTTTATTGCTTCTCATTTTTTTTCTTTTGTTAAATATATACACATACGAAATTTTAATTTGTCAATAAAGTTAATCTCAAACACTTTGTATAAAAACACAAATCTAAAACTCTGTGAAGTCAAAGTGTTTATAATGTCTGAAGCATAAGGTTCATACAATGTTGCCGTGGATTACTTTACTAGTCGGGTTATGGATATATGTGATATGGAGTCGTCGAAGACTGTATCAATTAATGCTCAGGACGCCTGGTCCAAGAGGATATCCCATAATTGGAAACCTGCACCAATTTTGGATAGAAAAGGGTAAATAATAACAATAGTAGACAGTTGTATAAAAATAAAATGTTAGCTTTCAGGTTTCTTACGGGCCTTAGCAGTTAAAATTCAAAAATATGGAACAGCATGGTTGGGATGGTTTGGCCCATTTCCAGTATATTTCGTTACTGAGCCCAGTTTGGTTCAAGACCTATTAACGGCGCCCCATGCCTTGAGTAAGGGGAAAATTGCTTACCATACTTTGGAAGAACTTCTTGGTAGTGGTGTTCTTGTCCTTGATGGTAAGTATTACTAAAAATTTTGTATCTTTCAAGCTTTTACTTTTCTGCTTCATAGACCCAAAGTGGAGTAAACATCGCAAGGTTTTGAATCCTGCATTTGGGCCCAAGGTGTTACTCAGCTTTATACCCATTTTCAATAATGAGGGAGGTAGCTTGATTCGGGAACTTGATAATCTAGTTGGTAAAGGGGAAAATGAAATGCTTTCATATATGAAAAATTTTACCTTAAGAATTGCGACACGTAAGTTTAGTTTGATGAACTGAAATCAGACTTAATTAACACCTATTCACACTCACAGAAACTACCTTGGGATCTGATGTCAAAGAAGAAGAAATATATAAAAATGAAACATTAATGGAGAAGTATCAAAGGTAATTTTATCACTTGAACATTTAACATATGGTTTAAAACTATAAATATTATGATTAGCTGTACGGAGGCTGGAATAGAAATGATCCTAAAACCATGGCTTGGAATTCAATTATTTCGCTGCTGGACAAACTTTGGGAAGCTTGTCAAAGACTCTAATTCGACTATTAGAAACTTTATTAATAAGGTTAGTAAGAATGTCTTTTAAAAACCCCTTAATTTCTTTATCTAATTCTGATTTAGATGATCGACAACAAACTAGAGCAAGCTTCTAGAAATAATCAACCAGAGGTCAAGACAAATTCATTTGTGAATCTCGCCATTGATCAATTGAAGAACCAAGTTTTCAATTATCAAAATGTAGCGGATGAAGCAAACACAATCGTCTTTGCAGCATTTGAGACAACCGCTCTTACAATAACCTACACTTTGATGCACTTGGCAATGTTTCCCGAATATCAGGAGAGAGTTTTTGAGGAAATTAAATCTGTATTTCCCAATACTGGAGACTTTGAGGTCGCATATGAGGATCTACAAAATCTAGAGTACTTAGGCATGGTCATCAATGAAAGCCTGAGGCTGATGCCAGCACTTCCATTGTCCCTACGCAAAGTTACTGAAGATGTAAAGCTATCGAATGGAGTTGTGTTGCCAAAGGGACTTCAATTTTGCATTGGTATTTTCCACATGCATCGCAACAAAGACATTTGGGGTCCAGAGGCAGATATGTTTAATCCAGATAATTGTCTGCCCAGAAGTCTACAAGATAAACATCCATATGCGTTTATTCCCTTTCTAAAGGGCAAGCGAAACTGCATAGGTATATCTAACTAATATTTTTATTATTTCCTATATTTTATTAAGCCCAATTGAATTTATATATTTTCAGGCTGGAGATATGCATTAATTTCGATGAAAATTACATTGATAAAAATATTAAGAAATTATAAATTAACCACAAAATTTCGCTTTGAAGATCTAGAATTTGTCGACAGTATTACACTGAAATTAAAGAAATTACCTGGATTGCAACTAGATCGACGAAATTGAAATCTTTACAGTTACTATTGTACATTTATTTTTGTTATCAAATAAAAAATAAAAACCAATCATTCATCTACTCTGCATGAAAAGTATACTAAGCCCTTATTTGCCTAAATTATGCGATATTCTTTAGATTTAAAATACTGAAGATATCTTCGAGCTTATCATTATTCCCGTGTCATTTTCAACTTCATAATGTTTATATAATATATTCTTGATCGCCAACAACCGAAATGTCCAAAAACAGCTATCTTGCTGCCTGTCTGACTGCCTGTATATGCATTTCCGGATATAAGAGTACGAGCGACCATTATTTATATAAAAAACATCAACTTTGTATAAGACATTGCCCCCACCTTCTGCAAATTAATGAAATCGAATAACAGACTTAATGTTGAATATAAAGATCTAATTAAAGCAAGAGTTTCAATGCTTTCTGCATATTTATTGATAACAAACTAAGAACTTTTCCAATAAATAACTTTAAATCAAATATTCATATAAATCTGCAGGGGTTTAATTCCATTGGTAAACATTTATATATATATATTTTGCATTGTATGGTATAATTTGAATGTATGGAATGGTTTAATATATTTGTGTGGAATATTTCAAAGGTTAAACAACCCAATATTTTGTTTTTATTAAAAATGGATAGCAGGTATATAACAGTCGATCAGATTCACACACATTAACAATTGGTTAATTCTAATAACAAAGAAACTTTTTGGATGCTCTTATTTTGAATTAATTCTTGAAAAATTAAAATATATAAATTCAACTATTCTCCAATTTAAGAACAAATTTGTCAAATTTATTTTTGACATTTTATTTATGATTTAAAGAATATCGATTTCATTTCATGCAAAATAAAATCATGCTCAATCGACCAAATAATCAGCATTTAACTAGTCTGTATGTAATATAATATAAGTATATCTAGATACCCACTACCCATTTTCAATAAAAGCAAAAGGATGTACTGAAAAATACAAAAATATACTGAGTGATATATTTGGTATGTCTATATACCATTACATTTAAAATACACCATAAAGTAACCAGATATGCCAGATTGCCAGCTAAGACCCGACTGGAGCAGGCGTTTTTTTTTTTTTTACAAATAATCAATGATAAATTCTACGATACGCGACAAAATGGTAAAATTGCAAAAATATTAATAATGTCTCGGTAGCAATGCTCGACAGCGATATACCCTAACTCTACACATATCTAATATACAAATAAAAAATAGCAAAATCCTTAATGATAGTATTAATATAATCTTTAACTTATACATATTTATAAATACGAGTCCCCCCCAAATATCTTTGATGCTCTCCGATAACAACGCAATTACATAATCAGAAAACTTTAATAAAATTAACTGCTTTACCAGTTTCCTCAAATTCCAAAATAAACGTTTAATGATTCATTTAAATTATTTTAAGCAATAATTCTTCGATTTATGTTACATGTAACACAATCAATCTTTCCAGTACGCATTGTACAGATCAGTGTGTAACATATATATAGACTTTATAAATATGTAAAAACTGTATTGTCAATTTCTTGTTGCGGTCAATATCCCCATTAACAATAACTAAGAAATCCACACCTGAATGAGCCCAACCGCGAAATATCTGATACCCATTTTTTGACTATAAAACCAGAGCGAATGAACACAGATTCGTTTGTCACTAAGATAATATACCCTTTGCATAGCTTGAATATTTATTCATTAACACCGGTTTGCTAACTATTTTAACTATCGTCGAGATTCGATATAAAATCAAAATAAAGTTGAAGGCCGTCAGCTAATCTCGTTTGTTCCCTAAAAACCTATATAAGCTTCGAAGAAGAGCTGAAACGGTCAATATATTTCTATGTCTCAAAGCTAAAGGTCCATAACATGTTGTTCATCCAACTGTTGTTCGTCTATCTAGTGATTCTCTGGATATATTCGTTATGGCGACGTCGAGGTTTTTACCGAGTGATGTTTCAGTTACCTGGTCCAATTGGATATCCCATTCTAGGCAGCTTACACAAGTTATGGAATAACGAAGGTAAGCAATAAAAATATAGTCCATATGGTTTCTAATTTATTTTACTTAAAGGCGTAAACACCTTAGGAAATTTAATGAGCACGTATGGACCATCATATTTGTTTTGGATGGGGCCGACACCTATGTATATAGTCAGTGAGCCAAGATTGATTCAGGAATTATTAACCGTACCCAATGCCATTAACAAAAGTCGTTTAGTTTTCGGCGTTATTCAACAGCTTCTTGGCTCTGCCATTTTAACTCTTGATAGTATGTTGCATTTGTATATTTGTACTGCGTTTTGTTTTGCTTTGTTACATTTTGCCTATTTTAGATCCCATATGGAGCAAACATCGGAGGGTTTTGAATGCTGCTTTTGGACATAATATCCTGCTCAGCTTTATGACTATCTTCAATGATGAGTCGAGTTCATTAGTTCAAGAGTTGGACGCATTTGTTGGCAAGGGAGAGAAAGAGTTACTTTCTCGATTTCAAAATTTTTCTTTTAGAACCGCGATTCGTAAGTGAAATTTAATTCAGAGATAATAAGATAATAGTTAATAATATTAACAACATTCATTAACAGAAACCACGATGGGATCTGAAGTGAAGAAGGAAAACATGATTCAAAACGACACACTAGTAAATAAATATAAAAGGTATTTTAGATCAGACCATTTTTATATTATTTTAACTATTATGTTGTCTTTTTGAAAAGTCTTTTTGCAGCAGGGGTTGTGTTATTCTTAAAACCTTGGATTAACTTTAATATTTTTCGCCCATGGAGTAAAACTTTAAAAATTGTAGACGATTCCAGGTCGACCATTCAATCATTTCTGAAAAAGGTAAGCTATTAAAATTTACAATATTGCATAATTTAATTATGCATTACGACTTTTTAGATAATTGTCTCAAAACTCGAGAGTGATTATAAAAATAATACAGCAAAAACTCAGAGCATAACATTTGTTGATGTTGCAATTGAGCAGTTCCGAAACCGTTTATTTAATTATACAAATGTAGTGGAAGAATCAAATACAATCGTTTTTGGAGCGTTCGAGACAACCGCACTTACAATGGTATATACTTTGATGAATTTAGCAATGTTTCCCGAATATCAGGAAAAAGTCTTTGAGGAAATTAAATCGGTGTTTCCCAATACTGGAGACTTTGAAGTCGCATATGAGGATCTACAAAAGCTAGAGTACTTGGGCATGGTTATCAATGAAAGCATGAGATTGATGCCAACATTCCCAATAACAGCCCGTAAAATATCTCATGATTTTAAACTCTCAAATGGCATTGTGCTACCAAAAGGTCTTGAAATTGGCATTAGTATTATCCACACACATCGCAGTAAAGACATCTGGGGGCCGGATGCACACAAATATAATCCAGATAATTTTCTGCCATCAAATTTACGAGATAAACATCCATATGCGTTTTTGCCTTTTTTGAAAGGCAAACGAACTTGTATAGGTATGAACAAATTCATTGAATTATATTATCCTTATTTTAATTTATTTAACTTTCAACTTCTATGTTTGTAGGTGCAAAATATTCAATAATGGTGATTAAACTGACATTGGCCAAAATATTACGAAATTTTAAATTTAGCACAAGCTACCGATTCGAAGATTTATTAGTTGTTGATTATGTTACACTTAAATTCAAAGAAATGCCGGGACTGCAACTGGAGCGTCGAGTTTAAGTTCATTTTTATTTTGGATTAGCTAAAAAAAAGAAGTGAGTAGAATGCAGTCAAGTGATAACAACTATAGAATAATATATAAAATGTACAGTTAATTGTACTGGACTGAAAGATAGTCGATTTCCAAAATCCTGTACCAATTTGAAGTTTTGGTTTTTTGTATAACAAATTAATTGTGTACAAATTTTAGTAAATTTATTATTTTCCGTAACGAATTAATTATATTAATTATATATCGGAGTTCATTCTAATATGCATATATACAAGATTTATACTCGCTTTCGAAGAGTTTCTAGTTCATTGTCGATCGACATACTTTCAAACTACTTTTATACATAAATATATTTATTAAGGTCGGATAATGCATATAATGTTATGAGTAAAATTACATTATTCAAATGAAGCTATTAATCTAATTAATAAATGTATATGAAAAATGTTGAATTACCAGAGCTTTGGTTCTCACTAAATTATTATACTTAAATGTTTAACGTAATTGAGTAAGTGTTGACACAGGTTTTCTCGTTTACCTGTATTTTTAGGCTCGTTATAATACCGAATACAACTTTAAGACATTTGTAAATCACATTTGACAAAAGGTATTTCAATAAATTAAAAAAAAAAATCTAAATTCAATATTAATTAAAAACGCAAAATATCCATTGAAATTTCGTTTGCTTGCTTACAATTTATGTGAATATATTAATTTATGTGCATATGTTAGATATAAGCGTGTAATAAAACTTGTTCGAAGGTGCACAGAATCTACTGTTCTCTAAAAACGTTAGAAAAATATAAGCTATTGAATTTCTTAAGATTATTAAAATTTGTTTTTATTAAATTGAGTTATAAAATAATAATTCAGTTTTCATTTTTAAAAAGATTTCAGCCATGAAAACTTATTTTTCGATTTTTTAAATTAAAATAAATATCACACAGAGTCAAAAAACTAAAAAAAATGTTCCAATTTATTGGAGTATCTTCTTAAAATAGTAAAAAATCTGTTAAATGTAATGGACGACTTTTAACAATTACAAATACCTATATTTTTAAAACTTAGTAATTTTATATGACAAACAATTAAGAAAGATACCCGCTACTCATTTTAAATAAAAGCAAAATATATCAAAATAATATACCACAAAAATATTGAAAAAATTTGCAAAATTGTATATATTGGTATATTGATATGGCCCTACATTAAAGATATACTATGTAGTGCAAAATATACCAGATTGTTAGCCAAAGAAAGAATCTGCTATATTTTGTACTCTACTTTAAAAGAATTTGTATTTTGAATGGGTTGATAACCGTTTTATTAAATTCGACAACTTAAAATTTAATTTGAGTAACGGGTTTTAGAGTCATTGGGGCTCGATTAGTAATAAATAAATTAGCTGTACTGTCATCACTAGTTAGATTTAGAATGTAATAACAAATCACAAATTTGCAATAAATTTCTATCTCAAAACGTGTAATGAAAAAATAACCTCTCTATTTAATGTCTTTATGACTTTAGAGAAATACATTTTTTGTGCTCGAGCAAATCAACTACCATACAAGCAAATAAACTACTAAGCAGAGGTCTAGATGGCTTAGATGGCATAATGATTAAAACATGAAACAACTTGTAAACTACTAACAACTTAAATTATAGCTATTGATCGTTCATTACATTCGAGAGAAATACTGACAACGGCACTCATTGGAAATGATCTGACTTGGACATATTAAGTCAGTTAAGTGTAGTTACTGAAAGAGAGACAATTATAACGACAATTTAAAAGTTGCGCAACAAAAGTAAGTCTTCAGTTGTAAGTGCAAAACAGCTATCGATAAATGTAGGCAGACAAAACAAGGCAGAAAACTCTTGTCATAGATACAGTTGCAGATAAAGATGCAGATACAAAGTCAGAGGCAGATAGAGAGTCAGAGATACATACATTTTGTACACACAGATATACATGTGTACATGTGCAAAATGTGCCACATTTGTGGGGCAGAGTCGGAGACTATGCTGGAAGCACTTGACAAGCCAAAGAGATGAAGAAATAATTCCATTGAGTTGGCAAGTATGTGGGGAATCTCAAGCGAGACGAAATTAGACAAGCGACGTGATTTACGGTACCCTTAAATCACAAGCATACAACCGCACATACACAACCACACACACACACACAGAGATATATACATTCGGCGAGCAATATCTTAACGGCACATATCGAAAATCGAAGTGAAAACTCGTCGGGCTATAAGAAAATGCGTTGTCAAGATATCAATGTCTGTGCCGCACATGTGCAACTAGCAACTTGGGACTTGGGACTGACAACAGACAACGGACAACGGACAACTTGGAGCCGCGTGCAAAGTATATAAAGTATTCGACCATGGATATCAGCGTATAAATGATAATAATGATCTCTGATGGCTCTCTTTCTCTCTCCCTCTTTCTCTCTTTTGCTGTTGGTGATACAATCCACAATCGATCTGCTTCTCTTGTCCAACTCACATGCATTCATTGATTTATGGCGCAAAATCGAATGTAATACAAAGTGGATGTCTCGATTTAGCGATCTTTCTGACGCATCGCTTCGAATATCAAAAGAAACATACACGAGATCAAAGCAAGTCACTCGGACAGACAGCTACAACAAAAGAATATTTGTTTTTTCGGTTATTGTGGTAATTTAATATGCTTCTGCTTAGCATCGAGTCATTGATCACTTTGGGAGTTTCCAAGCATAAACATGATTTTGTGCTTACCTTAAACGATATATGTGGTTCTGTTAAATATTTGAAAGTCTTCCAGCTTCCGTGTTAATGTTCAACTAATATACTAAATCTTCGCTTTGATAAAGAAAACCAAAAACAATTGAATCGTGAGTGACAAAAATATATTTTCACACCTGTTTGCGGGTTTACGTCTCTTTATAGAAATCATTCACTTCCATTCCTCGCCTTTTGACGAGTTTGCGCTATATTTTAAATTATTTGTCCCACTGTATTTCGTAGTGACTAAAATATTCTAAAAATTAGGAACAGTTAGAGTAAGTTTTGACTGTAGAAGACCTACTCACATTTCATCTGAGCGTTTTAAATTATTATTTCTCGCTTAGTCGACTTAAAAATTTTAACTTATTTTAATTCTTTGATATGAATAACAAAAATTAATAAATGCAAAAATTTTTAAATTATACTGAATATAGTTAAAAGTTTTTATCTAAAACTTTATTAAAAGGAGAGATTCGCACATATGCTACGCTAATTAAATAATGTTACTTAACTTTTATCTTCGTTTTATTACTTGAATCAAATTAAATTCGGATATTAGACTAATTTATGAAATGGTTTTGCAGCTTATTTGCATTAATACCTTGCCCACAGTTATGGCAACCAGTTTGCCTCTTTGCGGAAACTGGAAACAGTGAATGAATCACAGATTCACAGATCTTATCATAATAATAACATTTTATCCAGAGTTATACTGATTTCTTAATTACTTATACTAAATACTTCTAAAAAAGAATTCTAAGAGATGACTTTAAATCACATGTTAGCATATCTAGAATAGATATTTGTAAATTTGCCTAAGCCGAACATAAATAAACACTTATTAATTTGAGCTCAATGTTCATGGGGCTATACCTCTGAAAGTATATCTGAACTCGTTTTTTATTTTTTTCTGGGTTTCAAAACGTTTATTTCGTCAAAACTAAAGCCACACCACAAATAAAAAGAAACATCAACAAGATTAAGTGGACATCGGGTATTGTTTTTGTTTACACATTCAGCGAGAAACGAGTTTAGCATCTGATTTAGGTAAACAATTGGGGAATTCTACAGAGATTGTTCTTGAATTTCATTAATATCAAGACGATAAATGACACAACTGCGAACTATAAAAGCCAATTCTCGACACTTGGTTGAGCACAGTTCGAATTAAAATTTTGCAAATATCGTATCTCGTCGAGTGAATTAAATAAACCAAAATGCGCGCTTTCATATTCTTCGCTTTGATCGTTGGCGTCCTATTGTCTCTGGCGTATGCCGAGGACCAACAGGAGCAGCTAGTGCGTACTAAACGCCAGTTCTTTGGTCCTGGATTTGGAGGCTATGGTGGATATGGAGGCTATGGAGGCTTTGGAAGACCCTATGGTTTTGGACCCGGCTATGGCGGCTATGGTCATCGTCATCATGGCTTTGGTGGCTTTGGAGGATACGGCGGTTATGGCGGTTATGGCAGATATGGATTCCCCGGCGGTTTCTATGGTTAAAATGTTGCACAATAAAGTCCCAGTGAGAATTTATACAACGGTGTTTGTGATTTTTGAGCTCATATCGATGTGAAATATCCAACCAAATTGAACGAGAACACGTGGTGCACTCCAAAATTATCACAGTAAATGGACCAAAACTTGACCTCGCCCATTGCAATATGTTGACCTCCACACACATCTTAGTGTGCGTGCCTGATGCCTCAATGTCTAGTAGACAACATTTTAAAAATAAACACCAACAAATCTTCATATATTTATTAATACTTCCCTGCACATCTCCATCTGCTCAGACCCCAAAACATTTTCGGAACTGGAACTGTGTATATCTCTACCTACTAATTAGAAGTTTGTCTGTGCCGTCTGTTTGTTTATGTTCCAGAGCTGTCACGAGTCGGCATCGCTTTTCTTGAGCATTTGCAGACATACACAAAGTGCTGGGGGAACGTGTAGGTGTACGAGTGTGTGTGGGAGGGTCTTTGGTCTTTGTGTTGCTGCAATTATCACGTACGATTGTCATAATTATCATTGGAATTTTTTATTAGATGACCTTTGGTCCTGTCTCCGCTTCTGTCACCTTGTTTGTTATTTCTTGAGCAACTGTTGTCATGTTAAAACAAACTAAATACCTATTGTTCGTTTTTTAAAATGATCTCTTTTCTGTTGCTGTGCTAGTTTGTGCAACGCCCTTTCCTTACTTTTGTCATATCTATCGGACTCTGGCGATAAAAACTACTCTTATAAAATTTGATTTGCTTTGAATAAAATTTGCGGCATATGCAGTGAGACCGCAACAAACCCGAATCATGCCATGCTCTTAATACATCCAGATTATATTAACGACTTAATAATCCAGCTAATAAACATACAGCTCTCAGCAAATTATGTGCAAACTCAGCCGCAGAACGGGGCTGCATATTAATTTAGCGCCAAATTCAGCAATACATTAGATGGTTATCGGAGTTGCCCTGTGAGCCATATGGGTGCTTGAGTTCGTAGGTTTGTTGTGGCAATAAGAACGCCCAGCTAACTAGCAAGTACTTACCCCCAAAAAAGAAGAGGACCAAGGACCCAGGACCGAGAACCGCCCCTTGTGGTTGTGCTATTGTTTAATTGTCAATAGACATCGGCTTCTATCAATATCATAAAAGCTAATATTTTTCGGTTGGCTGAACGATGCGGTGTAGAGAAGGAGGGAGGCAGAGCGAAAGAGAAGGCAAAGGTAGCCTGGCTACGCCGATTCCTGACAAACTGACTTGTGGGCATAAATAACCGCAAACATCCCCCCATTAATCCCACCGGATATGCTCAATCAAAGCTCAAAGTGTGCGTGCTGGAGTGAGGTGTGACCAGAAGGTGGATGGGTGTGGGTGAACCTGTCAGGCATGTACTATAGCTCAGTTGCTTGAGTCCGGGGGTTGCTTGCTCGCTTGTTGTCATTGAAAATCGTCGTATTTCATTCATCATTTTTCGCCTTTTCAACGCAAACCTGACAAACGTCAGCAACAAGCCAACAACTCAACAACCCCCAGTTCGGCCGCTTAGAGTTAGTTAAAGGTTGGACCTAAACCTCAACCTGAAACTGAACCTCAGCGTGGACATGAGCTGGCTTCCTGGCTCGCTTGAAAGACTTTCGAGTCGGGCATGTTTTGATATTAAAATTGTGTAATTATAATTAAGCACATGTGGACAGAGTTGAGGCAATGGCTTAACAAGTCCTCCTTCTCCTTCCTCTCTTCCGACTCTTACCGCTGATTCGTTTCGTCCTCCGACTGCTTCCGCTCCTCAATGAGGCCTTTGTGACGAGGTGTTTTGGCGGAAGGAAACGAGTCGGTTACGATTACGGCTGCAATGCGCAAGCTCCTGTGTCACGTGCGGTATGTGGGCACATTGTAACCGATATGCGGATTGTCGCCCCAGGGGCATAATCCATAATTTAGCATACTGTCAGCCAATTGATATTACTTGCCTTAATCAGATTGTGTCTATGTGTTCCGTCCTGTGTGTGTGTGTGTGATTTTATATGTGTATCTCACATGATTACCAAATTTTAATTTTCATTAGTGGAGGATTTTAAAGTTTACACTTTTGTACGAGACACGTGCTGCGTTGTGGTCTCAATTGCATGAAGCGAATATCTGTTGAATATGTTTTGCAAAGCCGTGAAATACTTGATGATTATTTTTACATATACGTATTAATTATTAGAAAATAATTATCTTCACATTCACTGGCAAAATGACTAGGTTTAACGGGAAATATATTCCAATAAAAGTATTAAAATATGTGTTGAGCACTCATAAATGTACATATCTACTAAATAATCGAAGAATATTTTGTTATGATCAATTAACAGTCACCTATCATTTGATTCGTTATCGACTAACCGATATTTAAGTATCGATGAAGAAAAATGTTGGTTAGATACGATATTTCCTATTGTTGCTTCTACTATCGATTGTCCAAAACTTGAGAAAGATCTTACAGATTTTTTCTATTTTGCAGTAGAAGCTATTTATAATTAACAAAACCTGCGCATAAATTAATAATGGCAATAAATTGAATGAAAGAAGAATCGCTGGGAACTACTCTTACTTTTGCTGATACACATACTCAGCTGCCAACTTGTTACGAGTATTTGGACGGTTAACCTACAGAGCTCTAATTGTAATTAAGCATGGGAATAAAAGGAAAGGAGCGGGAGAATAAACCCATAGAAATAAATAAATTCATTTATGTATGCGGCATGAAAAACGAATGTGTGATTGTGTGGTATGTGATTGTGGCCAGGAGAAGAGTAGGAGTACAGCATGTGAGACTCGGTGATATAGTATAAGAAATTCCAGGCGTGCATACAACGGATCGGATGAGAGGAGAGTGCTGGATATGGTAAGAGGAGATTACAAACGTGTTGCCATTAGTTAACTTCAGCTTTGATTGATTTCAATTAATCTTGGACGCGTGTAATTAATCATTGAACACTTTAATATGGTTAACAACTCTTGACCAAGCAACGGTTAAAAAGGTTCAACGAGCCGCAGACTTCTGAAGCCGTCAACAGAGCACAGCACAGCACAGACAAGACGTTTCCAAACGTCCCAACTGACTGACTTGACTGACTAACTGACAAAGTGACGTACGAAACGGGGAGTTGGAGACCGAAGCTGGCTGACTGACTGACTGGCTGACTGTGGCTGGTTGCCAAGACAGCCGACGCGCCGTTGCAGTGCAATAAGAAAAATTACCAAGTTTTGGAAAATGCGTTGGAGTAACGTAACGAACCAAAAGATTTTCATGCAACCGTGTGTGGATGTGTGAGTACGAGTGTTGGCTCCAACTTGCCTCTTGGCCAACTGGCAAAACTATCTCTGACTCAGTTCCCGATCCCGAGTCTTTGGGTCTGAGTCTCTCAGCCTCCGACTAATTGTAGTTACACTTCGCGCGAGTTGTGCAGCTTTGTGGCTAGAGCAACGGAAAGCGGCTGCGATTGATGGCTATCAATGTCGATGACTTATGGTCCACGTCCAGTTTTAGTCGCAGGCACAGTCTCAGTCTTAGACTCAGACACAGCCACAATCCATGTAAATCCATCTATGTAGCACATTTACTTGCAGTCGGTTGCCCAACTGACTTTTGCGTATTGATTTTCCCATGGTCTTTGTGTGAGTAAATAGCCAAAAGCCAGGGAAATCATTGTACGATTAGGTTTCCAGCCTGAACGTTCTCCATTGCTTGTGTGGTTAGCTCATCACTGGGTAAACGGGCCATGAAAGGTGCAACTAAATGAGGCCAGTGTGTGGTAAACTTAATGCGACTTGATGGCAACTGGAGTGGGTAAAGCAGGCTAGAAGATATTAATATCTTATTGAAATAGATAAGCAACTTGCTTTCCTGATTTAGTGGTAACACTTTTTTGTATGGGGAAAACCCGAAATGCAATTGAAGAGTTACGACTACAGGGAAAACTTAATGTGCACATTGTAATAATTAGCACACCTGACGGCAGAGCGTTTATATGGAAAAAGTCAAGACTTTATTTATTTGCATTTGTTTTACAATTTCATAAGTTTTCTAAACAGATAATCTTTCTATCCCATTATGACCAAGCTTACAGCCAAAGGTTAACCATCGAGTATCAATTGAACGAATTTCACACATGGGCGCTAATGAATTTAATGAAGTCATTTTTCTTTAACCGATTAACAAAACTACTCACAACATCTTTTGCCCCGATCTGCCCCGATTTGCCTTCGCTCCACTTCCACTGCCACAGAGGCTCTTCCAGCTGGTGACTCTGTGCTTGCCTCTGCCTTTGACCTTACCCTTCCCTTTGCCGCTGGCTCTGCCTCTGACTCTGTCTCTGTCTCTGCCCCTGCCACATTTGCAGCACGTCACTTAGAACAAGCGAGTTCATAATTTCGCATCATTAATCATGCCTAACAAAGAGATCTCGGTGCGTTGGGGCTGTGGCGTCGGGTCCAAAATAGGACAATCGAAGCCAACTGATGCCGACGATTGACAGCTACCAAACTGCTTGGGCGAAAGTAATTTGAGCCGAGTTTCCAGATTTGCTGCCGTGGTATTAAAAAACAATTGTTAATTATTAAATTTTAAATTTTACACACTTTGCCACAAATGAGGCTCATCAGCGTACGGGGGCCACATCACAACTCAGTCTTAGCTTCAGTCTCAGTGTCTGTCTTTGTGCCACATCTTGAAGCCAATCATCGACTGTGTTCGGGCCGACACCTCGCTGATGAGATCATTCATCAAACTCTAACCGGGTGAAATGAGTTGCCATTGTTGCGCTGCTGCTGTTGCTGCTGCTGCTGTTGCTGTTGCCTGAGATGAAACATAACATTTTCGATGGTCCCAGACTCCCATCGTTTGACTTTGACTGCTTAATTATCGCATCCAAAGCATCCACATACTCGTAACAACAACAACAACAACCACACTAACTTCACTCATCGCATTGAATTTCAGCTAACACTAGAGAAACCAAAGAGTCATAAGTGCGTTCAATGTTAATCGATGTTGAGCTATCAAATTATTGTCTAAACTTCGCACTTCGACTTGCTTTGTTTTTACTGTTAAACAAGTCTTGCAATTTTTATTCGTCTTCAAAAAGATCTTATAAATTTGTTTTAATTTATTTTATTTCAAATTTAACAAAAAGTCGAAATCTACATTACAAGCTTAAACCCATTTTTAAATTAAAGCAATTGTTCTTAATATTATATGATTTCAGCCAAAAACTTGTTTTCGTTTTTAAATTTTACAATTCTAATATATATATTATCATACTGGTGTACAAAGGATACAAGAAATTTATCATCAATGCGCTTAATGCATTTGAATAATATCAGAAGCTTTGCTTCATTAAAATTGAAATTTGAATTTTAGCTCGTAAAATAATAACCGCATTTCTTTAACTTCAGAATATAATCCTTAACAATTTCGTGCTTTCTTTCGGACACGTATATAGTATGAGAACGTTAAGGAAACCTCAGAAAGAAAATTGTTTCAATGCATGCTCTAAAATAAATGACCAAAATGAAAACAGCACGGAAAAGACGCATAAATTCAGCAGACCGCAAAACGTTGCGCTTCATTAAAATCGGATTAAGGTCCTTTGCAAGCTGACGCTGACCAATATCCCTCGGTAGCGATTCCCACGCTGACCAGAAAGGACAAATCTCCAAAAATCTTGGCTTGTCTCGCCGTATGCAAAAACGCTGAATAAATGCAGATGAAATGCGTATAAAATCGACCCAAAAATCAACCCCCAATTGCTGCTCGAGATTCAAGACTCAAAACACGAGACAATCCAGGTAAATCCAATGCGGAACCCTTTATTAAAATGTGTAAAAATTCAAGAAAATCAAGCAGAAAATTTACGCAAAACTGAAAATTGATTTTACTGACCATTGCGAGGGTCCAGGACGCAGTTCCTTGGGGGTTGAACTTGTCAACGATCGTCGCTAGGACGATCGTCGTCCACAACACAAAGGTTAATTTTCTTATATCACGGGGTCAGTCTTGGACACTCGAGTTCGTCTTCAATCTGTACCTGAGTGTCCAGCATCAGCATCAGCATCTGCATTAGATGAGATCCTTTTGCATTGTGTTTTTTGGTCTTGTGCGTCTTCCTAGCAGCCTCTGACCTTTGTCTGTGTTTGACTGTAGCCGCAATTAGGCAAAGTTTTTAAGGTCAAAAATATGCATTCGAAAATGTTTTTCTTGTCGGTCGAAAAGCAAGCACTAGAGCTATTTACTTTGTGCTTGGGACTCCGCCCCATTTGACTGACCTCTGGTTCCCGATTTGAATATGTGCTAATGATTTGTGACATGTTCCATTCGTCCAGCTCGGAATTCTCCTACTTACTCGTATTACCCCAGCTACCCATGTGTCAGCCTTTTATCGCAAATGTTTAATTCATAGGGCCTTGGACAATACTACACGCATGCACAGAGCCAAACAGAGATGGAGAAAAGGGGCAGCGGGAATCGGGTCGGAGATTTGAGAAGTACTCGTAAATGGAATTCATGCTCCATCGGTCTGGATGGGGGTTGTCAGACACATAAATAAAATGGAGCGCTTTAGTTGCTCATACTAAAAGGGGAGGCTCGCATGTAATTACTGCCACACACACATACACACATATGTATACAAAAACTGGCGTTCAAGTGACCTTTTGACATGCGCGCTCGAAATACATTTCTGGGGGAGCACTCACAGATATGTACGTAAATACATATATAGACGATGTATGTATAAAGAATGTTATATACATACGTAAAAGTGCATACGTTTGGTTGGCATTTGATACCCCTAAATTACTTCCATGTTGTTGCAATGTATTCCGTTCGATGGGGCGAAAAAGGCTTCAAAATTGCATTCATTTCTTATTGGTCATTCATGTTATTTCTTTACCTAAAAGCTTGTATTCTATATCAGCTATCGATACAATGATATACACTTTGTTTTATTTCAATTAAGTATTTCATTATTGTCAAAAATATTTTTACATTTTAAAGGAGATATTTTATTATCTTATAAAGCTAGCCATGGTTATCATTTTGTATTTCAATATGGATTATAATTAAATACACAAATATTTAATGAATAAGTACAATGACAGGCAACGAAGTTCTGCCAACTTAAGTCCTAATGTATATTTTTGTTGCTTAGCATTCCGGTTGTACTGTTATATTGCTCCTATACAATGGTATTAAATTCGTAACTATCAAATCTGCAGCATACTTCGTTTTCATTCCACACTGTCGAACTTTGTTGCACAGTGTAAAACAAAATCCATCATCGAGACGAAGAGCCATCAACTATATTGAGTTGACAAACTTTCGTCTGAGGGTTTTCATTTCAAATGGCAATTTGTTTGGCTGTGTGAGTGCGTGAGTGTGTGTGTGTGTGTGGGTCTGTGGGTGCTGTGTGTGTTTTTCGAAAATAGCGAAAGAGTGCGCGAATACAGTTTGGTTCATTTTCCGGCGGCAGCTCCGCTTTCTGCTTTTCCCAATGAATCATCAAGCTAAAACAACAAGCAAATAAAAAAAATGTTTTTTTCTGTAGCACAACGGGGGAGGGGGCAGATGGTATGCTTCTGATGCTGCTGCTCGTCAGTTTAACCAGGATGACATGGCCCGGTCCATTGCGGTCCTGGACTCTGGCATTTTAGCACTTATTCATAAAGTCCTTGCCTTGCCACAGAGTGCGCCCACAACTTGCCCCAAAATGAAAAACAAGCAACGCGACTCGTCGCACCCAAAGAAGAATTACTAAAAATTTATCAATGTAAAAGTTTGCACTGCTCGCCAAATGGGAGCAGGCGGATGAAAAGCCAGAGGGGGCGGGGCTGGGAGGGTGCGATGTTAAAGGAAACAAGCAACAATGTAAATTATATGCCAGTTGCTTGCGCGGGAGGAACCAGCGAGAGAGTGAGAGGAGGAGTTCGAAGTTTTCTTTGTCTGCCACTGAAAGCAGCAGGGTTTGTGCAAAGTCTAAGTACGTGTATCTGCAGAATGTGTGTATCCACAGCTGTGTGTACTACATAGTATTTGTATCAGTAGCTGTGTGCATGAGAGTTATGTAAGTGCTCTTCCTGCCCGAGTCCCTGCTGCACACATCCGTACAATTGCATCCAACTATTTACACGGAACTGTAAACTGCTCCCAGTTAAGGTGTGTAAATATGAAAAGTTTCCATGCTACTTTTAAAGCTGCACTTTTGTATACAGATCGGTGTACTATATGCATACAATGTACCACACTTATATATGTACATACGTAGCTTGTAGTTTGCTTTCAATGTTGCAGTTTCTAACAAGTAATTTTACATGCAATCACATAATTTTCCAAATATGTTATGTACCTTGGTTCAATTCCCATTTTTGCTGATAAGAAAATTTATTTATTTTTTCATCTGATATTACGTTGTGAAAAAACCGTTTATAAAATCAAGAATTTTCAGATTTATTTTTTATAAGTTGCATTTAATATTAGTTGTCAAATTAACCCTGTTTGAGGAATAGAATACCAAAATAAACCTTAAATATTTTAATAGATTTAGGCAACAAAATCCTTGAATCATTCGAATCTTCTTTTACAATCTCTAATCTAATTTAGCTATAATATTATATCTTATGTGATTATAATATTTGTAATCTAATAAAATCGAAACTACAAAAGGAACTTAATATGCAAGATATAAAAAAGTGTTTTTTTTTATACAAATATATATAATTTGGTAAAGTTAATAATAATTAAATCTATATTAAAGCTTGAAAATTAAAAAAAAATTACCCATACTATTAATAAAGTACAAAAATGTGGTTTGAAAATTTCAAGCACTTATTAAAACACATTAAAATACAGAGAAACTTGAAAACAATAATTAATAATTAAGTTTAATACAAGATTAATCTTTGTGCGGTATTATCTTGTATCACGGTTAAATGAAAACATATAAGAAGGAGAATTACTTAAAAAGGAAATACTTGTGTAATTTAAATCCAAATTTCTCAGTTAAAAAATGTGCAATAGCGTAAAAACATAAAAATAAAATAAATAACAATGATATCATACATTAAAGTCTCAGAGCATTGTAAAATCACTGTGCTTAACGGTACACATACTCGCAGAGAGATTATATTTAAAGAGAACATGTTCCGGACAGCCACCTACTTTCAATGAACTGTCCAAGCATCAGCCTCAGCAAACTGGGCAAAAAAAAAAAAACAGAAAAACAGAAGAAGAATCCGAAGAAGAGGATGATGAATAGAATGGGCAGAGGCACGCAAAGGAGGTTTGGGGGTAAAGAAGGAAGGGAAACTGGCCAGTTGCCAACATGATGGCAAAGTTGTGGGTTAGGAGCCAAAGCAGCGAGTGCAAAGAGGCGCTCAAATGGGGTTGTCAGTATTTAACCCAAAAGGGTGGAGGTGCTGGCTGGCTGCGCGAACTCTGCGCAGAGCACGACAACGACAATGGATTGCCAATAGCGGGAGGGTGGACCGGGAGGACTGCAGTGAATGCATAAGTGTGTGTGTGTGCGTGTGTACACGAATAACATACGAGGCACTAACAAGAGGTGCCGAGAACCACGAGATTAGGTTCAAAAGCAATGGCAAAGGCGCAAGCAGGACGCAAAAAATGGCAGCAGGATGCGGTGGCGCCCCATAACTCTTGAACGTTTTTCTTTTTTTCATTAGTTCTACTGTGTTTTTTCTCTCTTTTATTTGGGGTGTTGGGGCACAACGACAGCGACAGCATCCAAATCCAATTGAATTAGACTTTAATGGGTGCCAGAGAGAGACATCTAGCGGTGTTAATAAAAAGCAAACTCAACATTTTTAGCTTCTTCCACTTGGTATTCTCTATTTCTGTTTTTTTTGTTTTTCTACTTTGAAGAGAGCAGACAGAAAGCGAATTCCGATACAGTTAATGATAAGCTCGCACACTTAGCTGGCGAGTGCGACAAAGATAGATGCTGCGACAGTGCAAGCGAGCAAGAGCTACAGTGGGCGTTGCCAGCAATCGCGTTTGAGTGAGAGAGCGCTTGTGTGTGTGTGTGTGTGTGTGTAAGCGCGCATGAGAGAAGAGCGATGTACGTGAGAAGGCAAACGACTCAACGAAACTTGACGAAACATGTTGAGTGAATTGAACGGCGCTTATTGGAAACCAACTCAACTTGCTGCTGTGCGTTGTCTTATTAGTAGCAACGACTGCAGTGGCTCCCCCCACCCTCTGCTCAAATGGCCAGTTGCTCCTTGATCATCCAATTGAACGTTTGCACTGCATGCACATTTACCCTACCTCGGAACGCCCCCTCTCAGAGGCAATAGTACCAAGTGGCGTGTCACTATTTGGCCCCTCAACTGGGGCGACACTTTTCCAATATATCAACAGTCGCACTCGCACTTGTACTGACAGTTGCAACTCCCTCTTTCCCTGACAATTTCTCTCTTGAAGACAAATGATGTGCTGAGTTCGCGTGGCTAAGAATTGTTTAGGCCCTATTGCAATAGAGCCATTTAAATTTTCAATTTCTACGCTCTTTGCGTGCAAATTGCAACAAAATGCTAATTCCATAATGCTATACAAAAATGTATGTTGGCGTCTGTAATTGAAAGCTGTTAGCATTCCCAACTGCAGATTTCATTGCACATTGTATGAAGGTAGCAAAGGAAGAGGGGGAGTGACGAAGGCTCGTTAAAATCAAATTAAGTTATGATTTCATGTTTTGGCACTTTTCAAGTAGCGCCTACTCGTATTGCATGTCGCGACCCTCCGATGCGAACACCTTATCCAATTAGCATAAAATATCATTCCCATTTTTTTGTAGACACAGAACATTCAATGGGCTTCAGTACTGCGTTTAGGGGGCGAATGCCCCCAAGTAACGGTATCGAGAAAAGTACTCTTACTGCCAGCAAGGAATACTTTAAAGTTCATTTTAATATTGATATATAGTATTCTTAAAATAGACAGAAAGAAATACTTTAAAATTAATTTTTAAATATTCAGAACTATTATTTTGATGCTTAAATTCTACAAGAAAAACTTTTGTGAAGAATTTATCGAGTTGTTTTTAATTTTATTTTACTTTAAGCTTCCTTTCTTCAACTTCATACAAAAACAGATCTTTTTAAGCCAATTTAAAAAGTCAAAAATAAATATATTGTAAATTTTTCTGCAATAATTTTTGATTAGTGCAAATATAGATAGAAATAGATAATTCAAGCAATTCTAATCTCAGTTCGATTCTCAGAAATTCTCCTAGTTGATACAATTTCGGAAATTACGGGAATAATAATTTACTATCTACGTAGTCTCAAAGTCCACACATTGTCAAGCGTGTTTTTTAGCTTATCTATAAAGTAGCCAATCGGAAAGAGCTTGTGATATATGCATATATGTATGTATGTATGCTTTTCAGATCGGCCATTACTTACTTAGCTGCTGGCTGGAGATAAGGGCAAAAGTAGAGAACAGTAAACACCAGACTTTAATCAACCAACCAGAAAACCTATTCGACAAAATGTTTTATCAACTTTGCTTTTTTTGTTGGATAGGTGGAGCTCATTTTAAAGTCATGGCCCAAATTAAGAAACTAAAGAAGAGTAGAAGTAGTAGTATGGGTGGATAGATAAGAACATTAACAGAAAGGCAGCTAACAGATGCGCCAACTGGGAACTAATAAGCCCACAAAACAACGACAACAACATAAGAACGAAAGAACGAACGAACAAAATCTATCAGCAACAAGAAAGCAAACAGAAGGCGAGAGAACGAGTTCTTGTTGGACGGCCAAAGCCCACAGCCAAATCCAATGAGCAGGAGAGTTCAGGGAGAGTTTCACTCAACGAAAAAGAGCAGAGAGCGCAATTGTGTAAGCATGTGTGTGATTGTGAGATGAGAATTGTGGTGGTGGTGGTGGCAGTTCTTTTGGTGGTGGTGGTAAACGGAGCGCCAGTGAGCAAATCAGCCAAACGCATTGAAGGTCTTGCCCCGCCACCAAAGAGACAACGAAAGAGAGAGAGTGAGTGAGAGCAGCCAGCAGGCAGCAGGCTGTGTGTGCGACTGCGAGCGATGATTTCCACTCAAACGGAGCTAGGCCATTGGGTCGATGGGAGTGCAAGCAGCGCAGCGATAGCTGACATCGAGGGTGCAATTGTATTTGTGTGCCGCAGCCGCTGCCGCTGTGGCTGTGGTGCCGCAGTCAGTGGTGGAATGAGAGAGATTTGTGTGATGTGTCGTTAGGTCGAAACGGTCGAGTCGGGTCGGGTCGTGTACCTTTTGCCACGAATGTTTTGCCAGTCAGGCTCTAAAAGGCCTTACGAGAACAGCTGAGATTTTGCTGCTCGCATGACGCGCATTTTTACAAAGATAGAAAAATTTTTGAAAATTTTTATATATTTTCCAAGTGTCGCTAAGCGAGTTAACAAATTTCAACTACTTATATTTTGAACGTGTGTGTTGATTACAATTCAAATACAACGAAATTCAAAGAAAATCAAAATACAACAAAAAATTTAAAAAACGCAAAAGTGTTTTTCGTGCTGTGTTTAAATGTGCAGTGCAATAATCAAATAAATACAACAAATTATTGCAACGAAAAATTAAAGCAAAAATACTTTGCATTAAAAAAAGTGCAAAAGAAAAATTCTAAAAAAATATTAAAGAAGAAGAAAAAAGAAAATTAATTTTTTCGAAAATCGAATTGAATTGGCGACTCTCATTGATTGCATTGTGACCAGTGTGCCCAAGTGAGGACCGTGCAAAGTGTATTCCAGCAGTTATTCCACGTGTTCCGATCCGGCCGCCAAAATTATTACGCACAATTCGTTGAGCGTGTACGGTGGCGGCGTCATGTGCGCCTCCCCGTCCACAGCTCCCGGCTTCTTCAACCCGCGGCCACAGTCCGGCACGGAGCTGTCCGCCTTCGACCTGGGCCTATCGCGCTCCATGACGCTGGGCGTGCCGCCGCACAGTGCCTGGCACGATCCCACGCTGGGTGGCCATCTGCACGCCTCCGCCGGACCCGGATCCCTTGGCGGCACTGGCAGCAGCGGAGGCGGTGGTGGCGGCGGCACCACGCCCAGCAGTGTGGCCAGCCAGCAGTCAGCGGGCATTAAGCAGGACCTGTCCGGCCTCAGTGGGTCCACAGCGAATCTGAACCAAAGCGCGCACCATGTCATCAAGGAGGATCTGTCCAGTTTGCCCAGCGCCAATAATGGCTCCACATCCGCACATCACACAAGCTCCGCTCAGTCCGGCCATGGTCCGGATCTGGTGCCCATCATCAAGGGATCACAGTCGGCCAGCTGTGGCGGCGGAGGAGGAGGCGGAGGCGGCAGCACCACGCCCAGTTCGCAGGCGAACAGCTCACATTCGCAGAGTAGCAACAGCGGTTCACAGATCGACTCCAAGCAGAACATCGAGTGCGTCGTTTGCGGCGACAAGAGTTCCGGCAAGCACTACGGACAATTTACCTGTGAAGGTGAGTACAGGGGATAATTGTAACTGTAGTGGTAGTTGTAGTTGTAATTGTAATTGTGATTATGAGAAGTGCGAAGTGAAGCGGGGTCGAGGGGTTAATCTAAAGAAATCGCCAGTTGAATTCAATCTGCGCATCGCAATGCGATCTGTTGAGAACTGAGATCTGTTGTGGGATGATGACCAAACAGAAATCTTCCAACTCTAAATAGTTTTCGAGTTGGGAAACTCAAAAGCGTGCCTGCCAGCCGCTGATTTTGACAGTTACGGTGAATTATGGCAGTTTGATGAGTTGGCAATAAAATTTGGAGATGTATGGCGAGTTGTCTAGGTGGGTGTGTGTGCTTGCGAATTGCAGACAGACGGACGGACAGACAGACAGACAGTCAGACAGACAGTCAGACATTTAGATGGAGACGGAGACTGGCAGTCAGTTTAGATACTTTTTGTAACTATTTGCTGAACTGAATTGCAGTGCTTCAATCAAATGTTGCTAGATGGTTGCCAGTGTAACAAGTCGCTAGGCTTTCTCACCAGCTACTTGCTCATTGATATACTTTTATATCTTGCGCCAGAGTCAATGGAATTTCGCAGAATCTCAGAGATACTTTTGCCGTTACAGCCACTTGAATCGCTTGCCGCGATCCCGCAACACGCATCTTGTGCTCTGTTCGGCTCGCTTATCGCTAGATAAAAAGCAAAAAAAAACAGAGGGAAAAGAATACAACAAAAAATATTATCTAAATAAAATACGGTGCGCTTTGTACTAAGCCAAACAATTGTTGTGCAAACATGCAAATTGTGCGGCTGCCTGCTAAATGAAGCGCCCACCTTTTTATTGTCTTAGCCAGCGTCAGAGTAACATTCAGAGCCAGACAGTTGTGTTGTGTTGTGTTGTGTGTTGTGTTTCAGTAGCGGGGTTGTGAATACCGAAGGGGGAAAAAGTGCATTCATGAGGTCTAAGATTAACGCTGCACGCAGTGCTTGGCATTTAGTACAAACTCAAGTTGAACTTGTCATATTCGTATCTCTTGAAATGTTCTGCTTTTAGTCAGAGAGAAATGAGTAGTGCAACAATGCATAGATACGCCGCACAGTGGCACCAACTCACTTAAACACTGTTTGCTTGGAATGTATCTGTGACTCAAATGTGCACACAACTCTATCCACTGTGCATTGCATTGTAGGCGCTATTATTATTATTAATCACCAAGCATTTTGTACGCATGCCCAACAACAACAACAACGACAACAACTGCCACAATGGCAATAGCAATAATAACAAGA
This sequence comes from Drosophila albomicans, assembly GCF_009650485.2. Lineage (NCBI taxonomy): Eukaryota > Metazoa > Arthropoda > Insecta > Diptera > Drosophilidae > Drosophila > Drosophila albomicans. Next base: position 5,223,256 of record NC_047631.2, read on the forward strand.
AGAACAATCAAAATATGTTGCTCGGTGACCGCCTCGTTGCATTCTGAAGGTGTTTCTTCGCTTGCCTCACATGCATGTGCTCACAGATACAATGTATCTGTAGCTGTGTAGCTGTGTAGCTGTGTATCTTTGGGGCTGTGCGGCTGATGATGTTGCCACGATAGCAATCTATTTTGTTCTATGCAATCGCCAGTCGCAGACGGACATTCAGTCTTCAGTCTCAAGTCTCAAGTTTGAGGCAAGACAACACGAAGAAAAATACGAACAACAACAATAAAAAGTACAAGAAAATATCAAAATAAATAGTGAAGCGCTTAGAAAGCGCTCTGTTGTTGCTCGGCGACCGAGACTCATATCATTTCGTAGTTAGATATTTAGTTTTGCGGATCTGAACCAAATGCCATAATGTGCGGCGCGTCCTTTCGGCTTCATTCACTTCAAGATACACGTACTTTTGCTCTTGCAAGATACTTCTCACAACTCGTTTCGCTGTCTGTCTCACTTGTACGTCTTGCTGTCTGACTGTCTGTCCGTCCGTTTGTCTGCCTGTCGGCGATGTATGTGAAATTTATGCCAAAAGCCACCCCACTCCGTGTTTCTTCCTATCCATAAGATTAATTGTAGCTTATGCGTGTTGCCGCTTCTCTCCGTACTCTCTGTACTCTCCGTTCTCTCTGTCTTCGGTCTGTTCCTGTTCCTGTCTAGGAAACCCATTGTAGTAGCAACTTGTTTGATATCAGCACACACAACACAGCACAGCTGTTCGTTGGCTGCTCTCGAGAGTCGCACTTGCTGAAATTAGGCACTGAAAAACAGCGTTCGAGTCCCCACTCATTAGATGAGGCTAACTAGGAAGATTCATGTCTCGTACTCTTCGTCGTATTGGCTGCAAAATGCCGTCTAACCTTTCATAAAAGTCACGGTTCAAGCCGCCTGAAAAATGCCCGCTGATAAAAGCCTGCAGATAATATTAATGATGAGTGCATGCCTCTAATGTGGCAATGGGGCAAGCCACAGACTCTGGCTCAGGCTCAGGCTCAGACTCCGAGTCTTGAGTTGACTTCTCGCCTATTAATTTAGCTATTTGTCATGGCTATTAGTTGGCCAGCGAGACCAGCATTAATGTGAGCATTGATATGGACACCTCACTTCACTCTAACATAGAAACTCCAAGAAACTTTGCTTCAATTGTAGTTCACTTTGAATTGCAAATTGAATGCAGTGCGTTTATTTATGACAAGAAAAGTATCTTAGCGCCCATGTCAAAAGCTAATTAAGTTGATTTATCTGCGTGGCCCACATGAAAATGACAAATAAATTTGAGCTATGAAAAATAGTTGCAACAAACTAAGTACTTGTTCCACCGGGCAGGTAATTAATTAACTGACACATCAACATAAACTAAGTCAACGCAGACACAATTTCCACAACACCGCGCAACGATTTAAAATGCAATGCGCTAAAAGGAAAATACTCATGACGAACTGGCGCTTGATAAAAACATATGAAAAATTGCCAACATGTCTAATTGTTAAGCGCGAGCGGCGCGCATTAAGTGCGAGTATCTTCAAGTCTCGCGCTACACTCCATTCGGCGTATCTCGCAGATACACACAGACAGTTTGTCAACTGTTGTAGGCAGAATTGTTGCATTCGCAGTCGCATTCGTATTCGCATTCGACGAAAAGGAAGTTTGATGTAAACTCATTTAAATAGGTTCCCACGTTCCGCAATTAAAGCGCAACCCAAGCTCAAGAATTCAGTTTTATTATTATATCTTTAGAAGCGGGAAGAGCGATGAGGAGTGGGATAGAGACAGAGAGAGAGGGAACCTCACGATGCGACGGTCAAGTCTTCTTCCAAAAAATACAAATTTTTCGATGTTAACAATGTCACAGTTGTTGTTTTGTTCCTGCTTGTCCATAAATGTATCTTTGTATCTACATACGCGTATCTTTGCTGTCCATTTGCATGCTTTTTGGGTATTTTTTTTGTTTTTTTTTTGCTGAACAACATGTGTGGCTTTTTAATTTACTTCATTATGAAGCGGACGAATAACGCACACTGAAAGTTACAAAATAAATGCAGACTCAATGAAAGTAGAATTCACTGCAAAGTAGGCAAAAAAATTAATATAAAATTTGCTGAATATTTCTACTTTTTGCGAATCTCCTTGTACACATTTCACTTTAGATTTTGTGAGCAGATTTATTTTGTACTTGTACTATAAAAATCATTGGCTTTTCACTTTTGCACTTTGAATGGGGCAGTTCTTCAGTTGATCACAGAGAGAGCCTTTAATAAATTTCATGAAAATTCCACTTGGTCGACACATTTGCTGCGCTTTAACAAAGGCGCACATAAATCAATTAGCTGTCTTCTCAATGCCCCAAAAAGCAACAAAATAAATAAATATTAAAAAAATCAAGTAAGAGCAACAAAGTAAATACGACTTGCAAAATAAAAACCAAAAAACAAAAAAAAAAATTAACTACGCCCACTGCGCATTTTTCAGATCTGTTTTGCTTTTTTTCTCGTGTTTCGTGCTGCAATTTATGACGTTGCAGCCTTATGCAGTTCTGTGTTTTTTTTGGAGGCGCACTGGGCGTGGCAGTAACGCCTGCAGCAAACGTATTTTACTTATTAATTAGCAATGGAAAGCTTAATAAATTTTGAGCTTGTATTAAATTTGCATTGCATCGCAAGGGAGGAGAAAAATATCATTTATTACGAGTGAATGAATATGAAAATAAATCGCTTTTTGATAAACATTTATAACTTCCGTACGATTTGATCGAACATACGCATACGCAACCGTTAGGATTGTGTCGCAATATTTCCTTTTGACAAATTATTTTTATGACTCGCCTCACGACGTGACAATAAAATATTCTAGTGAGGAAAAATAATAGCATTGATATTCGAATTTATTGGGGGAGCAATTGTTGCTTGTCGATTGTGGTTTGTTTTTTTTTTTTTTTTGGGGGAATTTCTTAACTTTTTCCCTGTCAACATTTTAATGAGCCAGCGACTTGGCCTGGAAATTATTCGGCACAAGCGCCATCGAAATCGAAGCCCTTCATTAAAAGCAACAGCAGAAACTTAATTGTACAGATTTTGGCAGAAACAAAAACAAACTGAGAGTAACTAAAACAACAACATGAATGTGGCAAGACATTGTAATCATTAAGCGCTGACTTGTAGTACAAATCGCTGTACTTAGAGGAAATGTTAAAGCCAATAAAGCTGCTGCTTCAGTTCGGTTGCAGCCTGAAGTTGTGCCTCCTCTGCCTCTCTGCCAAATGAGGCGCAAAAAATGCATCCTGACACGATGTGATTTCGAAAATGCAGCCCCCCCCCCCCCCCCCCAATTTCCCCCGTTTTGAACTGGTGGAAAAACTTTTGGGCTGGAAAAATCGTGAACTAGCAACTGAGCAACTCTGAGCTAGTTGATCCGCTTTATAATGTAACGGTTTAATTAATTATGTTAAGCTTCGGCTCTCTGGGCCAGTTGCAACGAGCAACGGCAACGTGCAACACTGGGCCCAGCAGCAGCAGACACAGTTGTTGCCACTTCATGCGCAATTTACGTTTTCAGCTAACTTGGCTAATCGATCAGCTGCAGCAGCAACCAGCGAACAACATCCGCATCCTCCTTGCTCCTTTCAACGTCTTCCACAGAAATATATTCGCTTTTATTTTTGGTTTCTGCTCTTTTTGCTTAGCACGTTTTGTGGCATCTTCTGTGGCTTATGCACTTGCAACATTTTTACCACAGCTTGTGGCTCGCCATGACGACGACGACTACGACGACGACATGCCCCGCGGTGCAAAGAGTGTGCAGAGAGTGTGCATCGCTGTAATAGTGCAAATCCGTAGCAATAACCTTTCTTATCGCCATGTGTCGCTGCCATTGCCCAAGCCCCAGACACTGTACATGACCGCAGAGCTGGACTTGAACTGCAACTGCAACTGCAACATAGAGTTTGGACTGCATAACTTCACATAGTTAAATCAAAGCTAAATCGCTTATCTTTATTTTCGTCGAGTCTAAGTCGGCTTTTTGTTGATGTTGTTGCCGTCGTTTGGCGCAGTTGTTGCTGCGGCTGTTGCAACGTGCGAATTGCTGCAGTTTGCTCTGCATATGGTGGCATATGGGCCAGGCCATGGAAATTGCGAACCCTTTTGCTGTGGCAAACCCGTTTTCATCGTTGAAGCTAGCTGAAAAACAGATTAACTTTAACGAATAGATTTCTTATTTAAAAAGATGAATTTAATCGAGTATGTTATTTAACCCGAAGTGTTGATAACCTACTTTATCAATTTTACATTGATAATCAACTACATCAATTGATGCATATATATATATAAAACTATACAAAATTATTCAGAATCATTGATTGCTTCAATCCGGGAGAGCTGCATGCACGTAGCTTATTTCAATCTGAGTCGCAGCAATTTGCGATTCGCTCAGTATTCAGCAACAGCATTTTCATTAAGTGGAAAGTTCTTAAATTTGCCACAGTTGCAGAGTTGTGGCAACTGCTTGCTTCCCACACACACAAAGCCAGAGATACCATTGACCTATATCGGGGCATAAAGCATGCTGCTTTATGGCAATGTCAACCCACAAGTGATGGGGATGCCCTGCTGTTACCCAGTAATCAGTTGGCCACCTGTAACTGCAACTGCAACAGCAACTGCAACTGCAACTGCGCTTCCGCATCAGCTTGAAGTTCAAGCGCGTTCATAATCAGCGCATTTTGTAGATACTCGAAGTGCATGCAAGTTTAAAGCATTTTGCGGTTCGTGTCTGGTCTGCAATTATGTTTCGGTTGTACTCCAGATACGTTGTCTACCTGCTGCTTTTAGTTACTGAAGCCGCCGCCACCGCCAACTGAATTTCAGTGTTCGCTGCCTTCACGTTCCTCTTACGTCTCCCGTCACAGTCTTGGTCTCTGTGCTAATTACTTTGACTAGTTGCCTGCACATGTAAGCTTAACATTTAATTATTGCGACTTAATGATGGCTCCGAGTCTCTGACTCTGTGTGTGTGTGTGTTTATGTGTGTGTGTGTGTGTTTAATAATTAGAAAATGAGCCAACAATGGGGCGGTGTCTGGGCTGCTATTGACTTTTGTGTTACACTTCTGGCAACGGTGCATTGACCGCAAATGCAACACCGACAGCGAATGCAACTGAGTCGAGCCAGATTGCAAATCACATGAAATTGGGCAAAAATTGGAAATTGGCATTCGCTGATAGGCAATTATGAGGCGCTTGCTTGCTGTGTGAATGAATGTGAATAAATATCTAGTATTCGCAGACACTCATATCTCTATTCGCAGTTGCATTTGCACTCTCGTCGAGCCAAACTAATTTCACGCTTTAAATTAAGCGGCGATGCGGCAAAAGTCTCGCGTTTGCCTGCACTTTCATTTGCGGGTCCATCGCCACTGCCATGGTCACGCAAGGGTGAAAGGGGGCGGATGATGTGGCGGGTATCGTGCAGATCCACACACATACATACACACACACACACACGCTCGGGAAGTTCAATTAATAGAACGCTTTGCTGTTTGCTGTTCTTCTTCTTGGAAGTCTAACTGTATTGAACGCTTTATGGCGCGTAGCACACACGCGAGGGCGTTCACAACTTGCCACGCCTCTCGTACTCTCTGCCTCTCAGACAGCACGCAATTAAGCCAAAGCGTAATTGAAACTACCGCAAAGTGCGCTGCGGCTTATGGCTAAACTGTCTGTGCTTATGAGATACATTTTGAAGCCATAGCAAGACAATGACACAGCACTCGATGCTCTAAGGCTTCACTCCCTCCCACCTTCACCCTTGGGGCAGGACTGGCAAATGACATTTTTGGGGGAGAGCCTGGCTGCATCTATGTACAGCTCAATCGGCAACTGTATCTGTATCTGCATCTGCGCTTCAAGTATCTACGGCTCCACCCTTTTTCGGTTATTGATATAACATGATATGCCATCTGAGATTTTGTTTACGGTATCTGCGACTCATAGCTGAATGCTTCTTCTGCTCGTATCTTCATCAATAACGACACGGCATAGCGTTCGCATCGTCTGCTTTCAGCCAAAGCTGAGCTCCAGATAAAGCCGCGATATGCGCATATGGACAGCGCCTGCATCGCCGCGTTTTCTCCTCTTCTATTCTTCTTGTATTCTCTTTTTTTTTCTACTCATATACTACGGCTGGCCAAAACCCATAGCCAAAGCCAGGCCAGGCTGCAAAGCTGTCCAGCTGTCCAGCTGTCCCACAAACAGCAACCACAACAGCAACAACAACAACAACAACAACGAAAGTGCAGTCAAAGTTTTGTGGAAAAAGAGGTAAAGGCAACGGTACGTTTTGTGCAGAAATCGTGACTTGGTACAATATCGTTATTCGTAGATCATATGGTGTAAAAGCCTAAGTGTGTGTTCAACGTGTGTGTGTGTGTGTGTGTGTGTGTGTATGTTTTGGATATTTCCTAGATACCTTTCAGTTGGATCTTGGGCTTGTCTAGCTCGGCATCAAAGCTGCGACATGCCCTTCTCGATTAAATTACATTTTGTCGACTGCTAAAATACAAAACACTTAAGAATGCAAGTAAATTTAGAAGACTTTCAAATACTTTCGCTAATTCTTAATCGAAAGCTATATGTATTTCCTTAGCTGCACTCTTTAAGCTTTAAGCTCTAGTGTAGCGCATCAAGTGATCGACCTCAACTCACCCACAGCGCACATTCATTGCGCTAACCACGTTTTCGTCCACACGATCGCAGAATGCAGACTCCCCTCTGTTGCCCTCTTCCTCTCCCTCCCCCACCCTGCTCTCTCCGCTCTGCCGAAAGAGTGCGCATTGAAAATCTTTTATAGTTGTGGCTCTGACTCGGTCTCTGCAGCTCGTACTGTGCTTACATATTTTGTTTGATGATGATTTTACAGCTTAAAACGAATTTTATGAGCATATGCCATTGTTTTGAGTTATTGTGAGAAATTTTTGTGTGGCATGGCCCAAAGCGACCAAGTCCTACGTCTACGACTCCCATCAGGACGAGTTCCTCCCTCTTCCCTCCCTTCCTTCGTTTCTCTTCTCGTGTGATACACATGTTCAACTGGATGGCGACATCGAATTGCAGTTGAGCTTGTAAACAACACGCCAGCTACGTCTAAGCCTATCGCAGCGAGTACTTAATAGGGAAACCACAACTACCCAACTACTCCTCCAACAAGCTGTAGCCTAGTCTTCTGTATTAACAGTAAATTCGTGGTGTGCCAGCCAAAAAACAAAAAACAATTCAGCGTCAGCTGTGTGTGTGTGTGTGTGAGTGAGTGTGCTAAGAGCCCCAGTCAGTCGTATCTTCGTGCTCAAGATACACTTTGTTAATTGAAAGCCATTAAAGGTAATTTTATGGAAGGCGTTAAGCCATGAAACGTGTAACATGACCATTGACATAGGCATCAACTGCAAGACTTCGTGGGGCAAGGGAGGGAGAGACAAGTCTAAGGGAGATCACTAGGACAACTGCCAGGCATCATGGAGAAGTGTAGCGCGACTTGCCGCATTTGGTGGCATGTTCTTCGCTTAGGTACTTTGCTTTACAAGTGGTAACAATTTTTGGTTTCCTTTCGTACTCGGTACTCGGTACTTCTGCTGGTTTCGGTTTCGGTTTTGTTTTTTATGCAAGTGCCATGGAATTTGTTTCGCTTGTTGCAAAATTGCCTTCGGAGGTGCAACTGACATGGGCTTCGCTTGTTCCTCAGCCTCGTTATAAATATGTACAAGGTGCCTCATAAAATTTGTTTGCAGTTGAATAGAGAACTGGAAGAGTGTAAGCTTAAGGACGAGTATTTCAAGTTCTTCGACCAATTAATTTCTTCTTTTTATTTCCCCAAAACTAATTTTTATTCTCATTCTTTCTTTCAGGCTGCAAATCATTCTTCAAACGCTCCGTTCGACGTAATCTCACATACTCATGTCGCGGCAGCAGAAACTGTCCGATAGATCAACATCATCGCAATCAATGCCAATATTGCCGTTTGAAAAAGTGCCTCAAAATGGGCATGCGACGCGAAGGTAAGTTTCACTTTTGGGGTCTACAATGCAATTTAACGCTAAGCGAATGAAATTCGAAATTTCTCGCATCGGGTGTGTGGGTCAATTAAAAGTCAAACAGTGAGGCAAATACATAAATAAATTAAATGCGCAGAGACCAAGGCAAGAAACAAAATGAACAACAAACAACAAACTAGAAACAACAAATCGGAAGTAGCACACGACTAGCTATAGCCCACAACAATTGTATTTGATTTGGTGAATTTGGGTTAGAGACTACGTCCAATAAATGGGACAACTAAATGTCAGATTCGTACAACATGCTGCACACAATTGACAAGTGTGATCTGCACTCTCTGGTCTCTGGTGGCGATGGTTCATCTATTTGGTCTGCCAAGGAATGTGGACAGGGTGCCAAGTGCTTGAGACTTATAGAACCCCGTTGAATGAGAGTAAATGCTTCGAATAGTCGAAAAACAAAATCAATATCACATTGAGCGACAACTGCAACTTCAACTCTACAAATATTTTACTCTAATTCCAGTTAAACTTAACTTAACTTTTGTACAATTCTATAAGTTTATTCAACTCTCTTTCATGGCTACAGGGTATGCGTATTTTCAATTGAACATGCTGACCCTAAAGATCAAATGCAAACTTGTTCGTTCACTGGTTAATAATTAAGAAGAAAAAAAAATGCCATAGCTACAAGAACAAGAAATACTCGAGAATATATGAATAGCTGACAAGCTGAATAGCTGAATTATTGAGCACGCTTGAGCAAGGAAAATATCTCGATATTGTAATTTGTATGTCGACACTTTATTGTAGAGCGCCATTGATGTATTGAAATTAATTTAATTACGTATTACACAGCCAAAAACTGTGTGCACAGTTCTGATTTTCTTGATATACTTTTGATATGCATACGATTTTGTTCAGTGCACTTTGAGAGTTAATCAAAAGCAGTGGAAAATAATGAATGTATGCAACTAATTTGTGGGCAACATTTGTCAGCAAATATTTGGCATAGTTGGGCCAAATGTTTTGTCCACAAATTGGCAAACGACGACAAATTGACAGCGACTTCGATTCAATGACTGCCCAGCTGACTTACTGACTGCCCGATTGCCTGACTGATTGACTGACCAACTGACAGACTGACTGACTGCTTAACTGATTGTTTGGTTAGTCGCTGTTGTCGACATTAACAATTAACGTCTGTCTGGGGACCTGTCGAGTTACTGCACAAAGCTGTTATTATTTGCACTAATATTGACAGGTTTTTCGCAAAATGCTAATAATGCCTCAGCTACATAAAGCCATAGTTACAGCTATAGCAGCAGATGTTGACTGTGAGCTAGTGCGATTTGGGTTAAGAACGAGTATACGAGTATATGATCACTGCTTGGCGACGATGGCAATTAAAATGCAGCTAACAGCAACATTGTAATTAAATGTATCTAAACATTGATTTAACCGACTCTCGTACGCGCTGGCATTGCGCAAAATTATGATAAATTTGCCTAGGCCAAGTACAAACAAATTTAACTACTGTCGTTTGTGGCTAATGACACATGGCTTGAATCGGACATTTGTTCTCCTCTTTTTGGACTACCTGTTCTTGGTACCATGTGATTACCTGTAGCTGTCACCGGCGACGAGTTGTCAACCTAATAAAAAACCACCCAAAAGAGTTCAACACCTTTGCGATGATGATGTTGTACCGTCCTAAAGACAACTTCCTCGTAAAAAACTAGTTCAACATATTCACAAAATATCTGAGTTAAAAAATCGTGAGAAAATACATTTTCAGCATAGAATTTTGGGTTCCTTTTTCGGTGTGTTTCTACTGAACGCTACTTAGCACAAAAGCGGCACAAAGGTTATGCCTCTGAGAGACCTGAACTTGCCGCGGTCAAGAAAAACCTGAAAAATCGCATAGAATCAACCTTCGGGGTCGCTCTAATTAAACTGCAGTGTCAATCGGAAGAGTGATGGTGATTTTGTCGGTGGGGTGGCTCAGCGAACTGGACAAATAATTTGTCCAAAAACGGGTTTATTTATTCTTTATTCAAGTCAAGGGTGGGCACCGCTTAATTTATGCATATTATAAAGGTATTTTTTAATAGAAAAATCCAGTGAATGAGAATTCTTTTAAGTAAAAGAGAGATAGAAAGAGGGACTTTTACGCAAAATATTGAAATGCAGTTGCATGTCAAGGCATTAAGAATGGAAATTTTCAACTACTTAACGACATGCAAATCCCAGGCCGGAAGCAATATTCGAAGGCAGAGAAATCAACGACTTGCTTAAGCCACTTAGCCTAGCAATTAGCTTTAAGCCACTTGGGCACGCACTGAAAGAGCGACTATAATGTGTTATGAGCGATTGCTAATTTTAATATTTGATTACATGAAGTGAACTTTGAAAACGCAAAAGCGCAGCCAGGACTTGAGCACGTGCTCAAGAGGGGGGGGGGCCGAAGATTCATTCATTAAGTAATCAGCAATGGGAAGAGCGCTTCCACAGCATCTACAGTTTGTTGTCTGTTCTCTGCTTTTGTTGTTGCTGGCGTTATCTGTAAAGTCGATCGAGTTGATCTTGTGAGGCATCTGCAACACTTAGTTGCGGTCAGTCTGCGACTGCGACTGCAACTTCAACTGCTGTTGCTGCTTTTGCTGATCTCTGTGGTCAAAGAATTATTTTCCCAGGCGCATAAATAAGCCCAAACTGGACAGGAGAGTGGGAAGACAGAGAAAGAGCGATTGAGCGAAAGAGAGAGAGAGATGCTTAGAACTGGTTTGCTGCGTCTTCTGTCTGCCCATAGATCAGCAGCTCAGCGCTCAGGAGCTCAGTAGCTCAACAGGAATGGGTATAGTCCAAGATGTGCTTGGGTCACAATTACGCAAATGTATTGTATAAATAATTGTGTCGTTGCATTGCTGGACAGTGGTCAGTCTAGATTCCGAGTTCCGGTTTTGGTTTCGGTGTCGGTTCTTCAACATTAACAACAACAACATCAACATCAACCCCCGGAACTTAATTGCTTGGGTAAAGCAATAAACAAACCCATTTTGCATTCCCCTTTGCGTTGATCCTATGCAGAAACAGTTAGGATCTTGTCCTCATTGTGCGACTGACCAAAAATGCTTTCGCTTTTCGTTGCAAGCAACAAAAGACGTTACTTTTGCCTGCCCCATGCGAGCGTGTGTGTGTGTGTGTGTGTGTGTGTGTGTGTATGTTGTGCCTGAAACAATGGCTGGACCCAACACTTGACATGATCAATAATCATGTTTAGCTTTATTTGCTTTTCTGTCTCTCAAACATTTTTGTTTCTTAAATGCGCCCAAGGCACAATATATTTCTGATTTTGTGGCTCGATTAAGTCGAGGCTGAAATACGACCCGACCCAGCCTGTAACTGTGTATGTCTTGAGTGGGGTTAGGTGTGGTGAATGCGACTCTATGTTAGGTGTGTACCTCCAACTTGGAGGTGTAAAAACCTTTGCTAACCCACTTTACTATCACATTAAGTACAGAGTTGCGCCATGCCAGCACTGCATTGTGAGGAAAATGCGTTTAAGGAATGGCCAAGCCTTTCTATGCAGGTGTAAGATCGAAATATTGGGCCAAAGTTCAAGCGCACCCAACATTTTTGTCGTTCAATTAATACTAGTTCAACTCTAAAATGAGTAATCGTTGTTGCTACCTTGAAGATGTTTTATTTTGTTTATCAACTTCAACAATTCATCATCATGCGTAGCTGAAAACACGTGCATGTATCTTGTATCTTGAAGATGCGTTGAAAGTATTTAGTTGAATTTGCATATCTAAGCAGTTGCGGCAACAAAACGAAGCTTAAGCAAAAGGGGTTGCAAGTTGCAAGGGTTTTAGTGCTTAGGGTTGTTCTCAACCCCATTGAGCAAAGAAGAAAAGTATCTTATGACGTTATTTTGCTGAACAATAGAGCGCACAGAGCACAGAGGAGAGCAGACTGTGAAGAGTGCGTCCAGATTGAGGTGCCCGATAGGCATTGTGCGTTGTGGCAGCTTTGCCAACAGTTGAATGGCGCAACATTGTGCGGCGTGTGATGTCGCGGTCAAAATAAGCGCATAAAGGCGCACATATTGAATTACCGAAGACCCAAAAGACACACACACAGATACACAAAAAAATATATAAGATTACAAACACAGTTGAAGATGCTGAGATCAAACATACTAACTTATTCTTTCTCTTTCTGTTTCTTTCTTGCAGCTGTTCAACGTGGCCGCGTGCCGCCCACACAGACCGGCCTGGCTGGCATGCACGGTCAATACCAGTTGGCCAATGGCGATCCAATGAGCGTGGCTGGCTTCAACGGCCACTCGTACCTCAGTTCCTACATTTCGCTGCTGCTGCGTGCGGAACCGTATCCCACATCCCGCTACGGTCAATGCCTGCAGCCGAACAACATCATGGGCATTGACAACATCTGCGAGCTGGCCGCCCGACTTCTCTTCTCGGCAGTCGAGTGGGCCAAGAATATTCCCTTCTTTCCGGAGCTGCAGGTGACCGATCAGGTGGCGCTGCTGCGTCTCGTCTGGTCGGAGCTGTTCGTGCTGAATGCGAGCCAATGCTCGATGCCTTTGCATGTGGCGCCTCTGCTGGCTGCCGCTGGTCTGCACGCCTCACCGATGGCGGCGGATCGCGTGGTTGCCTTCATGGATCACATACGCATCTTCCAGGAGCAGGTGGAGAAGCTGAAGGCGCTGCACGTCGACTCAGCGGAGTACTCCTGCCTCAAGGCGATTGTGCTCTTCACCACCGGTAAGTTGCTGGACATTCTTTACAAGGATGTGCCCGCACTGCTAACCAAAGTTTCAGCACTCCTCGGCAAGCGGGCAACGGCGACGTCTGGGGAAGCTGAGTGTAACAACGATGATGTGCTCAGCGTGGTGCGCGAGCATCTCGACGAGCTCAATCGCCAGGAGTTTGAGTCGCAGCTGCAGCAGGCCCCGCTGCACTTGGCCACGTTCATGAAGAGCGTGGCTGGCGTTGAGGCTGCAGTGCAGCAAGCGGAGCAACAACAACAGCAATACCAACTGCAACAGCAGCAACAGTTGCCGCTTGGACAAAGCGAATCGAAGCCAGTTGCCAGTGCAGTGCCTGCTGTTCCTGTTGTGCCCTCCGCTAGCAGCGCTTTCAGCACCTGCGCCAAGTCCAGTGCCGGCGAGGTCGATCTGCTCGCTGCACTCTATGCCAGCTCCAACAACGCAAATGCTGAGACCAGCGTCGCCAGCAACGCCAGCCACAACAATAGCAGTGGCCTTGGCGCCTCGCTTGCCACCCAATCGCAATCACAAACGCAATCCCAATCCCAGTCCCAGAGCGCTTCCTCCTCTCTTAATTCAGCCGCCTCGCCGCTGAGTGCCGCCGCAGTTGCCGCGACCACTTCCGCCACTTCCCTGGCCCCAACAGCAGCGAACAGCTCGCTGGCTGGAGCATATCAGACGCAGGGCCATCAACAGCAGGCGGCTGCCGCTGCGGCCATGTTCTATCAGACGCCGCCGCGCAGCGCCTTTGGCTCGGCCTTTGATATGTTCCACCACAGCACGCCCTTCGGTGTCAGCCACGCGGCGGCAGCGGCTGCGGCAGCTGCACACTCCGGCAGCGGTGGCAGCTTCGGTAGTCCTAGCTATAGATACTCGCCATACAGTCTCGCCGGCAGTAGATGGCAGTTGTAGACCGAATCTCTCGAAAGTGTCTTTCAGCTAGCCTCTCAATCGAAACCCAGTTTTTGGTAGACCTCTAGACTAGTCGATTGCCTTAGGTTAGCTACTGTAATTACCTGTATCTTATGTAACTATGCTGTACTTAATTATGTATCTACAAGTATTTAAAGTTATATTTAGTGCCTACTTCTTATGTATTTACTGCCTTAAACTAAGTCTTATTTATTCTACTTCTAAATTAGCTTAGAATCAATTCCAAAACAAAACAAAACAAAAACCAAACTAGAAACTACTTTACCAAAAATGATTGAAAGATGAGTAGAAGAGAATTCGATGAAGTCGAAGATGAAAGAAATATATACATACTGCTGTTGCTGTTAAACAAATTAATCCTGGATTGTGTTTTTATTCGTTCTATTTGTTACTAATTCTTTATGGCTTGTTGACTAATTTCTAAATTGCTTTTAATTTGAACTTTTGCTTAATTTGGATACTAACAAATGTTCATGCTTTGGTACTAATCACTAATTAATCTAATCAATGAAGTTTTGAATTCAAACGTGAATCTAATGAAGATGTGTTAAAAATTAAAAAAAAAATTCTTTATCTTAATTTGCAAACCTTAAGAAAAGTATTTTTTGTATTATTTAATGATCAGTCGTTTGTATTTTATTATGAAAATATAAACGACTTGAACATTGCTGATCTAATTTAACAACTAACAAACTTATAACAAGAAGTTTCATCAATGAAAGTTGAACAAAAGGAAACCTTAAAATGATGATATACTAAAACAAAAAAAAAAAAAAACAAAAAAACAATGCTGATTAAGGTTTCTGATTATTAAATTATTGTTTGTTGTTTAATTCACATACAATTGCACTTCAAAGTATCCAAAACTACGAATTCAGCTTAAAATATTTATTATTACTTACTTCTTCAAGGAGTAACGTAATACAAACAAAAAATATTAATTAATGATGTTTAAGCTGTTTTCGTAGTTTTTGCACTACATATTTATTATTTTTCTTTTAATAATTTTGCATTTTTTTCTAAATAAAAGCTAAGAAAAACAAACAAATTACAACTTCACACTTCATCTTTAACTTGGCTTCGGCACACATTCTGGACTTTGGGATCAACTTGCACTCACACTCACACACATACACGCCTGCTCACATCTAACACACACATATTTATTGTTATAAGCAAATCTAAAAATATTTAAAAAAAAATTAAAATAACATGGCACATGGTTTAAAGCTAAGTCTTAAATATTATTTTTATGTTTGATTTTTATTTGAAATAAATCAACTATATTTGTATGCAAATATTATTATAAACAAAACAACTCTTTATAAAATTTAATATAAAATATGTATATTATTAAGCTAATTCCATGATTATTTTTGTAAGACATTCGCTTCAGTTTCCCATTTTGCATTTTCCCCCTTTTAGTGGTCAAGTCAACTCAAGCAACTGGTCAGCTGCACTGCTTGGTAAACTCTTAAAATGTGTTCCCATGTGCTGGCTGCTCAGTTCGTTTGTCAAACCGTTGTCTGGTCATGTCAAGCAGCTGTCCCGGGCGCACGTCGCATCGCGTCGGGTCTGTCCTCGATCTGCGACACTGACTACACAGATCCCCTCCAGCTCCTCCTTCGGTGTGCTCCTCCCTGTGGCTGGCGACGTTTATTGACGTCGAGATACCACATTATGAACATTAAAACAACACTCGTTTATGTCGCTTACTTACAAGCCGAAACTGCTGCTCCTTGGCCGAAACTCTGGCTTAAAACTCTAGCTTTGGCTCAGACTCAGGTCCAGCTTTAGCTCTGGCAAAAGCAGCAAGCAATGAAAATAATTTTCCAATTTCCAAAACGCTGTGTGTGTCTGTCTTTGGACTCAGAGTTTGGCTCTGTTGTGAGGGGGCGTCGCGAGTTCGTGTTGCCTGTGCTTAGACTGCAACTCCAACTCCAACTTCGACTTCGACTCCGACTCCAACTCTGACTCGACTGTTGCACAGCAATTGCATTTGAATTGGCTGCATGAGTCCATAAACTGCAGCCGATCAATCGCTGCATCGCAGCAGCATTTTCCCCCCTTTACAAGCCTTTGCCGCTGATTTTGGTAGACACGATCGTGGTAGTAAAATACCGGGTATAGACTTAGAAGATCTTCTGCTTTTTGGCCCAGGCAGTCGCAGCAACAACAAAAGCAACAACAACAGCGACAAGAGCAACAACGGCAGCACGTTGACGACATGTCTGCAACTCTTTGGTGCATCTTCCAATCTGGCTGCGGCCTCGGCATCAGCATCGCCATCGTCTTCGTTTTCGCCTGCGTCTCTAGCCTCCCTCTCGTCGGAGATCTTCACTCCGCCTGATTGCTGTCGTTTGTTGCAGTTGTTAAGAGTTGTAGCTTTCATGTCTTGGCCACACTTTTTGACCAACATTTTATGTTGGTTTTAAGCTTCGTCTATGGCTCTCAGGCAACCTTTGTGTTTGCCTTGTTGCACTCGGTTGCTGATGCCCAAATCGTTTTGTGGATTGCTCATTGATCTGCCTGCCTGCCTAGCTGGCTGCGCTACTTTCTGAAAATTGCCATAGACATGCCTTTTGTGCCTGTGCCTTGTAATTAACAGTTTCGAACAGACATCTTTGATTAGAATCATCACTTGGGCGCGTTTCGGTCTTTAACCCGATACGCTACATTGTGAAATGATATGATGTTGCTGGTTTTATTAGTTAAACTCCAAGACAACCATTACCTAAGATTAATCTGATACGAAGCCCTCCAACTATAATTTTGCAAAAAAAAAATAAAACCAACTATTGTTGTTAGAAATAACAACTATTTTTAAATAATAATTCTGTTAATTATAGATGGATCTACGGATCTACGCCAAATAGTTGTCATTTCTGTGGTGGACTTTCTTTAACAACTTGTAAGAATGCCGCTTGAAAATAAATTCATAGTTGACCTCACATAGACCCCAAAGCTTCGACCATATCTAAAATCATTTTTCTTAATGCTTATTAAAACTAAATAAAGTTATAACTATTGCTGGGCAGACACGGAGCTGCCTCGAAGTCGCCCTCAACAACGCTGTTCGTAGTTGGACTCGTTGACCATAAGACTATATAATAAAATATAATGCAGCAATTCATAATTTTCGTTAAAGAGCTTAACCTCTCCTATGGTCAGAGTCTGTCCGAAAAGAACTGCTGTGGGAAGAGGGAGAGAGAGAGAGGGGGCGATAGGGAAGCTTGATTTGGGGCCTGTGCCACGTTCTTGTGTGACCAAAAAATGTGCTCCTTTTTCGATATGCATGAAGTTGTTGTTGTTGCTGTTGCTGTTATTGGAAGCACAATTCGGTTACGTAGTTACATCAACTACTTTACGGTCATTATGCATTTAAAACACGCGGTCACGATCTCCGCGCTGAGTTAGTAACTGCACAAAAGGTGGAAAAGATTGAAGGAGGAGACTCAGAGGTCCCCAAATCGAAGCCCGAGCCGAACTGAAACGGTTAACCAAAGAGCCAAAGAGCCAAAAACTAAAACCAAAATCGAAGCCAAGTTAAGCCAAAACCATAGTTAAATCCCGAGAAAGCTGTGCTGCCTTCAACTCGCAATGCTTGCATTTCTTTTTGGCCAAACTTAAAACTGGAATTTCTTTCTCTTTGTCCTCCTCGTCGTTATCGAAGTCTTCTGCATTTTAATGAAAATACAATTTTTACATGGCATATTGATTCGAATTGTGGCACAATTTTGTTTCGTATTTTGCTGCATGTCTTCCTTGTGCAACTATTTGACTTTCTGTTCTCCAAATAGGCAATTTAGCATCTCAGGTAATGGTCAAGATAATTGACAATTATGACCATGGTCAATGAAGTGATTCGCTCAGCTTTTCATCTCAACGGACCAACTCAAATTTGTATCTATGGTTCACGACTATTGTTGCCGTTATTGTTGCTGTTGTTGTGACTTGTTTATGAAATGAAATGGTTAATAATTGCTAATTGAATTTCTGTTGCCCTTGGCGACAAATCATTTATCTTGATTTACGCGCTTTGTGTGGGGGCGTTTGTAAACCTGAGTTGAGTTTGGTTTTCATTTATTATTTATGTAGTCTTTATACTTATGCTTTATTTATTTGCCCGTTGGTTAGTTCAGTTTGGCTTCAACGGGTGCCATAAAGTATTGAACCAAGAGAGGCACTTTAAAATAGTTCCATGCAATTGAAGATGCTTTTAAATAACATTTGTTTTTTACTTACTTACTAACGGGTACCATAAAGTATTGAACCAAGAGAGGCACTTTAAAATAGTTCCATGCAATTGAAGATGCTTTTAAATAACATTTGTTTTTTACTTACTTACTAAGTAACGCCCCCACACAAAGCGCGTAAATCAAGATAAATAATTTGTCGCCAAGGGCAACAGTAAGTAAAAAACAAATGTTATTTAAAAGCATCTTCAATTGCATGGAACTATTTTAAAGTGCCTCTCTTGGTTCAATACTTTATGGCACACGTTGAAGCTACTTACTGATCGTATAAATAATGTCCAATTTCTGCACTTTTTATTTTCAATGTTGACAATTCACTTAGCGTATGACACACAACTTCCTAATGCATTGTAAACATTCAAAGAATTTGTCATTTATTTATTTTTTCACATAGCTCAGTATAAAGCATTTAACACTTGATCTTTCATAAATGAATAGCAAAGCGCATATTAAATAAATTAATAAGTTTAGTAATAATTAGTCATTAAGCAAATTTTCAGAGTACGAATATAAATAAAATCAGTATTCATATCAAATTTTATATTTCCATATTTTATTTCAACAATTATAAGATTATAAGATATAAGTTAAATTTAGTAAAACTAAAAGAGATGTTAAGTTTGGAAGCAGACTTAACCCAGTTTAACTCCATTCAAGTCTCAGAGTGTTAGCTATCAGTTACCGGCAATACAGTGGAGAGAAGGTTAACTCTAATGAACCCATCGCCAGATTTTATTTTTACTTTGTAACTCAGTGTATTGACTTTCAATTGACAGTTGGAAACTTGAAGTACGCTTGCGTGTAGTTAAAAACTAGTATATAACCATTACTTAGAGTCTGCTTGCGGCATGTGGCATGCAGCAAATCGAATAATGAAATTCAAAGAGCGCAGCTTAGAAAACTGAAATACGAGACATTAAAACGACACATTACGTCCCATTGGTGGCATTTTGCAATGCAATCAAATTCGAGTTCACGCCGCAATCGGATATTTTGACGACGACAGCGACCGCGACTGCGACGGAGACTGCGACTGCGATTCGCCTTTGGCTCGAGCGATGCCATCAGATTGGCACGTAAGCTTCAGCAAATGGCCAATTCATTAAGCAGCAAGTTTGCAAATTCAAATTGCAGCTGCTAACGATATTAATGCCACTTGTAAACTTTTGCGTAATGTGTTGAGCGACGCGATAACGCAAAAGATACTCAAATACTTGTGCGCTTTGGTGCATCTATCACAGCACTGAAATCATTCAGTTTTGTCAATTACGAAAGTGCTGCATTCTGGCTAATTAAACAAACAAACTAATATGCGGTTTCGGTACGGCATTCTTAACAACTATTTAAAATGCTCAAAGCTATGCAAATTTGTAAATGCTGATGTCTAATTTGAATTTCAAATAGTCAAACCCTGAAAATAATAAGTATACACCACAGTTTGTGTGTGTGTGTTCAACTGAAAAACTAAAAAAAAATCGTGTGTGTAAAATTGTCGAAGTTGTACTTTTACAACGTTTTACAACTGCACATGCACATTTACAAACAGCGAGCTGTCACGAAAAAATTGATAAGCAAACTTTGTGTCTGGCAATTAACACTTGACGGCACACGCTGCGTATGCGCAATGTCTTTGTCTTTTTATTTAACGACCAGTCAGACGCATAAAGAAAACCCCAACCGTTTGGATCGGTTCAGTCTATTTCGGTTTTGGGTTCCGCATTATTATAGTGCTACATGCCTTTGTTGAGGGCGTTGCCGCTTAGTTTAATTTTCCAAAATTTAATTAAATGGCCTCTTGTTGGACCGTCTGTTCGTTCGGTCATAAGTCCGGGCTCTTAATTAAGTGTAAATCATGCTCGAGTGACGCAATCGCCGTATTCCGTCATGTGCCATTTCTAGTTGTAGTTGTGTGTGGGGGCGTGGTCGCAATTTATGTTGACTTAACGATGGACTTGCCCCTCCTCTTAGACGCTGGAGTCGAATTTTTAGCGTAGGTGAACTGCAAATTTGAAAGAGTGAATCAAATACCTCATTTGCATTCGATCTCTAACTTATCTAATTTGTTTTTTTTTTCGTACCTATTACAGATGCCTGCGGTCTGTCAGATGTCACACACATTGAATCCCTGCAAGAGAAATCCCAGTGTGCTCTCGAGGAATACTGTCGAACACAGTATCCAAATCAGCCCACGAGATTTGGCAAGTTGCTGCTGAGATTGCCCTCCTTGCGAACCGTCTCCTCACAAGTAAGTAGAGCTAAACAAAACTTAAACTTTTCGCAGTCACATTCTTTATTTTAAGACTGAAATCTAATTATTCATTTACTTTTGTTTATTTTTGCATTTTTCGCTTCGTTAGGTTATTGAGCAATTGTTTTTTGTGCGTCTAGTCGGTAAAACGCCCATCGAAACGCTGATACGCGACATGTTGCTCAGCGGCAACAGTTTCTCTTGGCCCTATCTGCCTTCAATGTGACACACAATGTGGCGCCAATTGACAACAACTTGATCATCAGCCGCAGCTGTGGCGGCCGCTGTGGCAGCCAATCATAGCAACACTACGCTCAACATCAACTCCTGCCACAACATCACTGGCAGCAACCACAACACCAGCAACAACATCAGCAGTAGCAACAGTGCCAGCAGCAGCAGCAGCATCAGCATCAATAACAGCAGTGGCGAAGGCGGCGGCGGCGGGGGTGAAGGCGCTGTCAATGATATTGCGGAGCACGGCAATGTTGCAGGCAACATGCATGCAACATACGGAGGCAACCACTGCGGTAACAGCAGCAGCAACATTTGCAATCAGCAAATCAACAACTTCAATAACATCAACAGCAATAACAACAACAACAACAACAACATGCATTCAAGCGGTTTCCTCGGCGCCGGCTGCAGCAGCAGCAACGACAGTGGCGGCGGCAGTGTTAGTGGCAGCAACAGCAGCGATTACATGGCCAATGCGACTGCTGCATATGCGACACAAGCGACAGCAGCAACAATGACAACGACAACAACAACCACAATGCCACACAATGTGAGTACAACAACGATGCTGTCTAATTACTGCGACGCTGCCACAATGATGATGGCTGCTGCCGCTGTCAATGCAAATCAATGCCTGCAGCAACACCACCAGCGACTGCTGCTGGCCAGTAGCAATACTAGCAGCAACCAAAATCACAACAGCAATGAGCAAGTGGCTATGGCCACTGCCACAGCAGCGGTCATGGCCTCTTCCTCATGCTCAACGGGTTCACTGTCATCGGCACCGTCGACACCGACAACCATTGCTGTCGCGGCATCGCAGCAGCTGCCACAGCCGCAGCAACAAGCATTGCAGCAACAGTCGCTGCCATCGCCGCCAAATTTAATCGATATCAGCGAAGTTCCTCTCATTGTGGATGTCAAGTAGTGTAATTATTTATGCATATTACAAAAAAAAAAAAAAAATAACAAAACAATACAAAAAAAGAAAAAAATATCTAATGAAAAATGTAAAAACAACAACAAAAAAATGAATCAAGTAGCTTAATTGTTTTTAAATCTCCTTTAGTCGTTGTATCCTGTACATAAACAAAAGATTTCAACTTTCTCCAAGGCCCCCAACAAAACAACCAACAACCAAAGGAGTTTCGCGTCTTGCTCAAGATCGCCAAGCTGCCAAATGGTTGCAGTTGATCAATTCTGGCCAAAAATGTAGCGTCTAACGCTTAAAGTCGTTGCCAGTTGCCATTTGCCAATTGAATGGGTGGCATCTCTTTCTATATAAATGTATCTGTATCGTTAAACAGTAGTCTGTAATATGTAATCTGTATCTGTATAATATTTAAAGGCACTGAGTTCTACTTAATTTTTAACGGAAAGCGAAAACAAGCAAAATATCTTAAATGTTCCCCTGGAAAACAGACGAATGCAAAAAAGACAATGTAAATGTATGTTAGAAAAAACTATTTATGAATTTCTTATAACATATACATACATTTACCTAATCAAATTATACATAGATACTTACTAACTATGTATATACTATATATATAGAGTACTTTACTTTACTCTTTCCCCAGTGGTTTGCAGAATTATACCAAATATATATTTTTACTTTATGTGTGGCAATCATTTTTTGTGTGCTTTAGCAATTTTATTTTACTTTAAGTAAAATTTAAATTTAATATTCAATTTAAATGAAATTAAGAATATGAAATTCTCAACTGCTCCAATCGAAGTCATATCTCAAAGATGTGTCAAATTTGAAACAATTTTAAAACAGCATGCAAAATTTAGCAAATTTTTTATTATTTTATTAACATATAAAAAACGGGCAAAAACACCAGATCAGTGCAAGTTTTCAGTTTATTAAACGATCTTTTAGACTAAGCATTATTTTATTTATATGTATAAATATAAACGTTTTATATATTTTATAATAATAAAAATTGCGTTTTCAAAGAAATTTATTTGTTTTATTTCAACTTTTTGCCTTTGATGAGATAAAAGCAAATTGCGAACTTTTTGTTTTAATTTCTTTCATTTTTACTTATGATTTTGAAGGTTGTGAAAGTCAAATATTAATAATTAATTTTGTAGATTTACGAGAAGTCCAGTTAAATGATTGTAAATAAATTTGTCAGAGACATTTTGCGAATTAAATCGAATAATATTCCACAAATATTTGTATAAATCAAAATGGGATTTGTGCATTACATATAAGTAAAATTGGTGTAAATAATATATTTGACATATTAGATGATAATTAAATAAATACAGTTACTTATTGAATGCAGCTGATGAGCTCGTGTAAATACAATTTCTAGTGTTATTGGAAACGTAATTTGTAAATTAATTCACAATCGATGTCAACAAAATGGTAAATAAATTAAAGTACGTACGATTAGACAGAGACAAACCGAGTACGTATATATTATAGATCAAGTAGATAATCGAGTATGTATATTTCTTCTTATCAGAAAGACTCATATGTGAGTGTAAATATGATAGAATTAGCATTTGACATCAAAAGGAATGCACGTCGATTGCTGTAATCAAGCAAATATATTTAGGTATTGATCAGTATAATAAAACACACAGTTTTTAATAATTTCAACATGCAAGTGTGGTGTCAGTTAAATTAATTTTATTTAATAAAACCTATATACATATATAATAATCAGTTATAATTCATTCTTGTCTCAATCATGTTAACGCTTTGGTTTTGAGGTGCTGCTGATGAATGAAGGGGAAAAATAAATGTTCAAGTCATGCTCAACTCAGATGCGAACCCAACAGCGACCTTTATACAAATGACCCTCGGCTGAGTTCAGAGACAGGCCCAAAGACAGAGACAGAGTCAGAGTCAGAGCCACAACCCAAGCCAAGCCGCAGCCAAAGCCAGCAATTACCCGAACTGCTCCAAAATTGCCAATAATGAGACATGCAACTCGCGCGCTTAGCCTCTGTAATGGATTGCCATGGATTGGTATCAATTGCAGGTCAATTTCTCAACGCCATGAATACGATTTTTTCTCTTTTTTGTTTTTGGCGGCGGCGGGTGAAGGCGGAGCGAAATTTCACGCGCCGACAAGATAATCGTCGCATATAATGCCGGGATTCCCTAGCTTGCTCCGAGCAACTCACTCAGTGGACTCAGTCGAAAAAAAAAGGATCGTGCAACGCAGACAGCGTGTTGCCAGCCAGTGCAATGTACAAATTGAGGCAAGTTTTGCGAGTCCGAATGACAAATTAGATATCGAAAACAACATTTTGATCGACAGGCGATCGCCACCGATGGGGCTGGCATTGAGAAATGGGCAGAAAAGTACAAAGTACGAGAGGAGTAGGACAGCATTAAATTGCAACTCGAACCGTGAGTCCAAATTGCTTGAAATAAGGAAGGCATTTTGCGGTTACGATTTTGGCTAGCATATCCAAAGGAGTTGATGAAGGTGTTGATTTGATTACTTTTATGTAAGCGACCGACTTGAGCCAAACAGACAGACAGACTATAAGCCAGCCAGTGAGCCAGCCAGTCAGTCACCCAGTCAGATCGTTGCCAGAGATCTGTAGTCTGGAAGTCGTCAGTCGCCAGTCAAACATATTTTTTAAATCGTGATCGGGCTAATTTTGGATGGCTTGGTTCCGACTTGCAGTTGGAGTTGGAGTTGAGGTTCGAGTTGGCGTTGCAGCTAAACTTGCAGTTGGGGTCTTCAATTGTGCCGCCGTTCACAGCAGAGACTCTACCATATACATGCCCCCGCGGCCAATATCTAAATGTGAAAAATGATTTGACTTTAATGGTCGCCACTGAGTGATCATCTGATCATCCGATCAGCCAGTCGATCATCGTTGATGCCTTCACTGTCTTCGCGCTGAAGGTGTTAAAATTTTGTGACCAATTGGCCTGATAATCCACAGATAGCTTGTTATTGTTGTTGCCACCTTCACCAACAAGGCTGCCTGGCTGGCTGGCTGGCATAGTTAACGGTTGCAACGCCGCCAACGTTGCAACTGCAGATTCAACTATTTTGCATGCCTTGATGTCTTGATGCCTTGATCAGAGTCTACGTGAATTTTTGCTGCATTTTCTAGGCAAATGATTGATTCGTTCTGCGGTTGGGAAACGTGGGAATTTGGCTTAAAGAATTGGAGGTGTGTCTGCGCACTACTTTTCGTACAGCAAATTATAATCTTTATGAGCTGTAAATCAGCTGCAAAAAATTATTTAAGTTACGAGTATGTAGAATAAACTGCGGCTGATTGAATAATTCGAGGCAAATTATGCTACAGAATAACTTGATTCTGTCGTTATAGTTTTACTCAGCAATTTGACAAGCAGTCACGTCGAAGTACTTGCGTAGATTCAGTAATTAAATATTATCTCAATAAAATGTCTGTCAAAATAAATTAATATTCGTTCATTTGGAAGCGATTATTGATATTCATTCCAAAAGGGTAGATTTGATCAGCATCCACAGCTGATAAACTGTCAGAGATAGAGGCTACAACACTTGTTATTGTTGCACGCAGATCAAGTTTATTTTAGATTTTTGTCATGGCAACGTCCGCCTCCTTAATCCAAAAAAATTAATAAACGAAATTCAATGCTAAAGTCGTGATTTTAATGTATTTCTGATTTCTAATTAGACAAAACCTTAGAAGTTATTTAAAAAGAAATTTAACATTGCAAAAAAAGCTGCAGGTTTCCGGTCCTTGCATTGGTTGACAATCTGGTATAAATACTATATTTTTGATGTAGTAACGCTTCGATATATCAAATATAGCTTCTGGTGTATTTTAGAATTTAAATGCCCACTAAATGCCCAGGGTTCATGGGTATTGTAACTTTAGGCTGGGATGAAATGTGTGTAAAAAGCAGAAGATGGCATCTCTGACTCCATAAAGTTATATATTCTTAATCAGCGTCAACAGCCGATATGACTATCTATCTGTCCGTCTGCGAAGAGCACTTCTTATATCAATACAACAATTTCATTTCACCAATATACTTCAGGATATTTGTGTGTGTATATTTAAATAATTATATCAAACTTTTTTCATTTATTGATAACGGGAGGTACATTTAATCACACTCGATTGTATCTTTTTTCCTATTTTAAATATATATATTTTTTAATATACCGAGCTTATAGTCGTGCATCTAATAATCTAGAAAATTAATTTTAATATAATTCAGTAATGACTTTACGAATTCCAAAAAGCGTGAGAAACTAATAATATGTAATTGTCGTGAAATAATTGCTTATGTTTTTGTATAACCTTTCTTGTGATTTTAAACATTTTCCATAAAAAAATCTTTATGACAAAGAGGCAGAAATCTTGTTTAAAGCATAAACAATAGAAAGAAAAATGGCAATCGTAAGTCAACTACTGTGTGTGGTGCTATCAAGACTAGGCAGCTCAGGACGAGTTGAGTATACCACAGCGCACATATACACTCTCACACACACATGCACATATACACTCACAATTACAGAGTCAGAGGCATGCACAAAGCCGTCACAAAGACCCAAAGATATTAGGGGGCATTTTTCAATCCTTTGACGATGGTCAAAATAAAATATTATTTCGCGCGTTAATACGCAAAAATAAGCAACTGGTTGGGTGGCAGGCCGCCGACGCGGCTAGACGGGTGGGCATAAAGCATGGGGCATGCAGCATGCAGCATGCAGCATGCAACTTGGTGTAGCCAGAGTCACAGTCAAAGTTCCCTTGACTCCACTCTTCTCCCCAGCGCGACGAAGGTGTTGTTGACTGCGAAGTTATGATGGGAGCTACGGCCAAGACTGGCAATTGCAACGTGAATTTGTGACTCGTTAAGAGCGCGTGGCAATGGTCGGGGGCAAGGATCGAAGTCGCAGTTACCCAGTGCATGAGTATGAATATGCCTGAATACCATTGGCTTCTACGCCATGGGTGGGCCAATGGCCAAGATACAAAATACAAAATACCGAAAAGCAAAACACTTTTGACAATTTGTACTTGTTGCTGGAGGTCCGCTGCTGTGCGTTATAAATTATCAAATAGAAATAGTTTTCAATTTATTCTGCTTTCTTTTGTATATTTTTCTACGTTTTTTTTTTTTTTTTTTTTTTTTGGCATGCGGTGTGAAATATGTGTAATTGGAAAACAAATTCCTATTGCCTAATTTATGGCTTATGAAATCGTAAGATATTTATTATGAGTCTCCCCCATTGGCGGATTGGCGGGTCAAACTGGAGGCTGGAGTGTCGAGATTTGGGGTGTGGCCTGGGATTTGTTGGCACTGCTAATTAAATTACGAAATATGTCTAGGACAAAAGGACAAACAAGAGAGTACAACAAAAGGGCCACATGTCCGAAATCTGTGCGTATTCCATTTCATGTAAATTGTCGTAATGTGACAAAAAGGGAAACACATTTCAATGACAGATACACGGCACAGACCATCTACCCGTTCCCCGAGACTAAGGCGCTGACGTTCCTAATGAAATTGAACACCAGCGTTGTCCCATTCCCCCCTTACCCCTCACCCCTCACCCCTTTGACCATTTGGCAAAATAAATTAATGTATCGTGCGCATGTCGACAATCAGAGAGCGAGCAAGCGAGAGAGGGAAGCAGAAAAAGATGTGGAGATATCAACCCGAAATTATGCAAATCGAAGACTCGACTTGTCGGCTGCATATGCAAAATGTTTAACCCTTAATTGGCCCATACGTCGCAGCGACATTTTGTGGCCACTGGCAACGCTCACCTATCGCTGACATTGATAGCCATCGCGCCAGATTTGAGATACACTCGCAGTCCGACGGCGACAGCAACTTTTTCAATTATCCACCAGCCGTAACTGGAACTGAAGCTGGATCTGCAACTGTGCCTCTCTCTATCTCTCTCTCTCCCTCTCGCTCTCATTCTGTATCTCTCACTCTATCTCGCTTTCTGTTGGCGTTGGCGTGAATTATCTGTGCAAACAGGCAGTGACAGGCGTTGAATTGCCACAGTTTTGCTCGTTTGTTGGACTCTGTTTATGGCTCGGACTGTCCGACTGTCCTTTGCGGTGGCACTTTGTCGCATAATATGTTAATCAGCAGACCCACATGACAGGGCAGCATTTGCTAAAACTTGAGGTCCAAATCAAATTGCGGGTGGTTGGCAATTTAGCCGTAACAATACGCCATGTGTGTGGGACTTTTTGATTCCTTCACGATTACTCAGCATTCAACATTTCTGTGACTCTTTTTTTGGAGAGTTCAAACTGCAATAGTTTGACTTAGTGGGCTCGTAGTTAAACATGGCACGGTTTAATTTTTATAATTTCTAATGCATCAACGATAAACTAACAAATATATAAAAATAATAATTCAAAAAAAACAAAATAATTACTATCACATTAATACGTATTATAAAAATATTAGGTCAACGACTTCCCGTCATACGTCCACATCAAAGCTACTACAATGACCATACGTAAAACGTAATTTTCATTCTTCTTGAAACCCTTTTAAAAATTTAAACTTCATCATACTAACTGTACTCTAATGATTGCAACCCAATCAATACTCCACAGGAAATAACAATATGATATAAGCACAACCTGCAATATATATAATATTTATGTGCAAATACAATGTATTTAACAGCCAGCTGTTATTCTGTAAAATATATACTCTTGGTCTACATCAAAAGCCGGGTTTATTCACCCATGTCTGACTGTTCATCTGTCCTTAATGGTGCATGTAAGTTTCTGAATTTATTTGGATCATGATTATTTTACATTTTAAGCGCCATTCTTTCATCAACCAGAATTCCTAAAATTTCAGAATTATTTAACGTTTTTTGTGTAGATTTATATAACTTGCAAAGCAATCTAAGACATCTGAGAAGAAAATAAGACTTTTTATACCCGCTACCCATAGGGTAGAAGGGTATTATAACTTTGTGCCGGCAGGAAATGTATGTAACAGGTAGAAGAAGGCATCTCCGACCCTATAAACAACAGCGTCAACAGCCGAGACGACATAGCCATGTCCGTCTGTCCGTCTGTCCGTCCGTCCGTCTGTCCGTATGAACACCTAGATCTCAGAGACTATAAGAGATAGAGCTATAAATTTCGACAGCATTTGTTATGTTTGCACGCAGATCAAGTTTGTTTCAAATTTATTCCACGCCCACTTCCGCCCCTGCAAATCAAAAAAATCGAATAACAAGCGTAATTTTAAAGCTAGAGTTAGAGTTTTGGTATATACAGTAATAACTGTAGTAGTTATGATCCCTGAAAATTTGGTTGCGATCAGAAGGAAATTGTGGAAGTAATTAAAGAAATACTTTTGTATGGGCAAAAACGCCTACTTACTAGGGTCTGAGTTGCTTTGGCTGACAATCTGGTATATTGTGCCGTCTATGGTATATTTTGAATGCGGTACTATATCGATATACCACATATACCATTTGGTATATTTTTTAAAAAAAAATTGCTGTATATTTGGTATATTTTGATAATAATACCGCAAAATATATTGTTTTTATTCAAAATGGGTAGCGGGTATCTCACAGTCGAGTACACTCGACTGTAGCTTTCTTACTTGTTTCATATACTCTTGTCGAAAACTAGACTAATGTGCAAAAAGAAAACTCATATTGCAAAAAATATTCTAAATCGGTAAGTGGAACTCAACTATACGCAGAGAAAAAAATCTAGATTGAAATAATCTTGAAATAAGTATTTTAGGGTAAAACAATCTTAAATCAAGAATTTTATGCAAAATTTGCATTTTAAGATTAAAAACATCTTATTTTAAGATTATAATCTTGATTCTAGATTGCTTTAGTCTAGATTGAAAAGAAGACTGCAAATCTGGATTTAAAAACTTTTCTATTAAAAACAAGTAAGAAAGTTACAGTCGAGTGTGCTCGACTGTGAGATAGATACCCAATACATATTTTGAATAAAATCAAAATATTGTGGTATTATTTTCAAAACATACCAAAAATACTACAAAAATACCAAAGAGTATATTTGGTATATCGATATAGTACAACAATCAAAATATACCATATGCTGCACTATATACCAGATTGTCCACCACAGCAACTAAGAGCCCTTGTAAGTAGGCGTCTTTGCCCATACAAAAGTATTTCTTTAATAACTTCCACAATTTTTATTTGATCGCAACCAAATTTTCAGAAATCATAACTACTATTGTTATTATTGTATACACCAAAGTTCGCAGCTCTTAAAAATTACGCTTGTTATACGATTTTTGTTGATTTTCGGGGGCGAAAGTGGGCGTGGCAAAAATTTGAAGCAAACTTGATCTGCGTGCAAACATAACAAATGATGTCGAAAATGATAGCTCTATCTCTTATAGTCTCTGAGATCCAGTGTTTTATACGGACAGGCGGACATGGCTAGATCGTCTCGGCTATTGATTTTGATCAAGAATATATATACTTTATAGGGTCGGAGATGCCTCCTTCTACCTGTTATATACATTTCCTGCCGGCACAAAGTTATAATACCCTTCTACCCTATGGGTAGTGGGTATAAAAATATCGAAATATAAATTGCGACCTGGTCTCGAAAGGGATCTCTCAATCTTCCCTCTTCTAGCCAGCTTTAATGGGTATAGGACATAAATATTTATATGCAATCTGTCGCTTACAGTTACAGCACTGGATTTAGCATACCCATATTTAATCTTGCATTCTCTGCTCCATTTATTTACTGGTTCTCACAATAAAAACAAAAACAAAAAACAACGACAACAACAACAACCAAATCAAAACCCGAAGCCGAATCGTGTTTTTGGCAATAAATTGGCATTTAAATTAATACAATTTGAGTTATGTGCCTTGGGATGACGCTGCCAGAACGGCATTGGCTTATGGGGACCAAAGGCAAAACGTGCCTCATACAAAAAGTGCAACCAGACGACGCAACCCCCCACAGCGTAATTTTCAATCAAAATCGCACATCCGCGAAATTATCATGAACTCAGCACAACAAAAAGATGTGCGTTTGGGTGTGTGGGTTTGAGTGTTTATAGTATAAGTGTGTGTGTGCTGGGAGATTATCAAATTGATTCCAATTAACACTTGCCACTGCATCAAAGATTTGCAGTTGCAGGCACATTCTTTGCCACAACACAAAAAAAGAACCTTATAAATATTTTACCATTTTTACGGTTAACAGCCACAACAAGAGAGAGGGCCAAGACCCAAACACTCACTAAAGGGGAATCAAGTTTATGGCGGCGACCCTTTTTACAGAAATACCCGACACGAACAACGCACATAAGTTAAGCGCACTTTGTCGTTATTCGTAATTCGTAATTCGAATTGACAAACGCTCCTACGGGGCGGGGGCCAAGTTGTCCAGCTCCTCCAGCCTCAGCTCCAGCTCCAGGTGGTTGGTGTTGGGAAATCGGAATCGGCTCCAATCCATGTGGCGCAGCTCGTGCGAAATGATAAATATTCCATTTCGCTTGGCATTCAATTTCGATATGTGTGACACATAAATTACGAATTAACGCTTTGAGCTCAACGCCATGCAACATGCAATACAACTGGGGCCCTACGAGAGGGGCAGCGGAAGCCCAAGCAGCCTTGGGGTGAATTTTGGGTCACGGGTGGGCAGCCAATGATAACCAAGCGCATTGTGCGGCATTTGCCGATCAATTTGATAGTTGCCCGCTATATAAATCAAGATAGTCAACCTTTTCAGCTGAATTAGATTCAAAATCAAGATTGCTTTCAATTCAAATAAATATATTTTTTTATAATAAGTTTTAAGAAGCTAATGTTGGCTGACACTAACTAAGAGCATAATTTCCGTTGCTTCTTAAAAGCCGTCCAAGAACAGTTTTAGTTCTCCTGGAGCCTTTTCTATCTCACGCAGAAATCTGAAAACTCAATTAACTTGAAAATTTAAGAAGTTCATTATGAACTGA
Organism: Drosophila albomicans; assembly: GCF_009650485.2. Classification (NCBI taxonomy): domain Eukaryota; kingdom Metazoa; phylum Arthropoda; class Insecta; order Diptera; family Drosophilidae; genus Drosophila; species Drosophila albomicans. The sequence goes on from NC_047631.2 coordinate 5,254,770, forward strand.
AATTCATTAGCGAAAAGCTGGTATCAAAAGAATACAAGACCTGTGAAAGTAAAGACAAAATAATTTCCTCAGAAAAGGATTTCCTGCCGTTTGCCTTGAAACTTCCGTAAATAACACAGTAAGAGAAAGATATATGGAAACCACAGAGAGAGAGAGAGAGAGAGGCTCAGAAAGAGCGAGAAAGCAACTTAAGGTGTGGTAAGAGCGATTCTCGATATGGAAAAAGAAGTTCAAAACTGGTATTAGAACTGCCAGCAATGGGGCAACAGAAAACTGAAAGATACGCACAAAAGATGATTAATAATCTCAAAGACACACACACTCTGCCTTCGTCGTTTCCTTAGAATGTCATGCATAAAGAAAAACTCGCGGAAAATCTGCACTTTCCCTTGGACCCGACAGAAGACAAATGTCCTTGCTGCGTGGTCTGTTTTACAGTTAATTTAAGTTGACAACGCCAAACGGATGCAGATTCTGCTTCTCTTGCCTCTCGAGTAGCTCATACCACGAAAAATGCTGATTTTGTCAACTGTTTGCCACTGATAAAATTATTAGCTTGTCTTTGTTTCGCTCCCACCACAAATTTTTGTCCGCGTTTTCCGCGCATTTTTGTATTAAAATGCAAATTTTTGGTTAATTTTGTTGTTTCTGTTTTAATCAGCGGCCCAACAGGGCGAGACTTTTGCCTCCATAGCACCATCCTACAGACCCAAGGGCACTTCCTGTCTAGCGGTTGCACTTGGCTTATGATGAATAACCTCTCCGTATGTTTCGACCCCAACGCATCCGTGGCTATCTATTAAAAACTTGATGGCGCTCTAGTGGTGACTTAACCTAGGGCATATTTTTTAATTTCCAGCGTGTAATTGAAACATATAATTGTTTTTTATTTGAGGACATCTTATATTCACAAAAATAATTCATTTCGGAAATATTATATATAAAGCTTTAAAATTCTCTTAGATTGTTGATTGCAAGTTGCGTCTTAGCTTAAGTCTAAAAATCAATTAGCTCTTGATTTACAACAGTCTTAAAATACATTTCATTCAAAATAATCGGTAATGATTTTTTGCAAACTAATAAGCATTATTCTGTCTACGCAGAAACAAAATAAACCTAGTTCTTACATAGCTAACTCTAATGTCTATATATGTATATTTCTAAATATATATGTATAGGTGCATGTGGGTTTATCTGGCATCTAACCAACCACTTGAAAAACGCGACTTTGTATGAACCTAGTCTCACATAAAAGACATAAACAATTAAACTCATTTGACGATTAATTACGAGCCGCTTCTAAATCGCGTGCCGACGCCGGCGGCGACGCCAGTTCAGCAAAATGTGTGCTATCAAAACAACAAGAACAACAACAAATAGCAATAGCAATAGCTGCTGTAGTACGATGTGGCTAAAGTACAAATTCATTTGCTGCTAAAGACACTGAGTCGATCGGAACTTGCATGTCGTGTCATAATCTTGATGAATGCATAATTGCTGGCCCGACATGCGGCAGCTCTACTTTCTATACCCGACCCCTGTTTCACGACCATGCAACAGGGCATCTCCCAGTAGTCCACCCCAGCTCCACCCGCACCATCAACGATTGCAGAGACTGCAATTTGCGGTTACGTGAGGTTGGCCAACGCTGTTCCCATCTAATGGGCTTAAATGTCAACCAGCATAAAGTGTACGGCAGCCCAAAGAGAGAGAACGATAGAGAAAGGGTCTACTATAACATATATGTAGTTGCAATTGCAGTATTTCTATTTTCAAAATATTTTCATAAACTTTAATAGAGAAAATTCCAAGTTTTCTTCGTGGCATCGCGCATGCAATTAATGAATAATGCGTCAATTAATTATGTTACTTTGTAAACCCCAGAAGCACCCAAAGTTCCGGGCCAACGAAACCCGACCACCATGAGCAGCAGCTTCGTCAATGCTGATCCACATTCTCGTACTCGTGGCTGACCCAAATTATTCAATTCGTTTTTATTTATTTTTAATTTTTTGATTTGTTGCAATATTTCCTCACACTGAGCACTAGCAGTATGCAACCCCTACCCCAACTCTTATTCTTTCTCTCTCTCTCTCTTGTTTAACGTTCAAAGATCGAGTCGGGCCAGCCAAAGGGGTCTCAACTTGTTTGTGTAACTATTTATTCTAATTTGACCCGCTTATTGGAAGCCAAGTAACATTCCCATATTGGGGTCGTTTCTCGGCATCGAGTGCGTATAGAAGACATATGAGGGGCCGCCGGTTTACCATGTTTTTAATTGCTCTAACAATGTCGCTCGATGCTCTTAAATGATGAATCACTTTTTCATTAAAATTTGACTTTGAGCGTGACCCCCATATTGCCGTTATTGACTTCTATTGGGCTAATGCGAGTAAATAACTCTTGAATGTCGGCCCCATTGAACGAAAACAAAAAACAAACATTGAAAACATCAAATCATGGGAAGAGTTCTCAACTGCAACATTTTACATATCCTTACTTTATATTTGACTGTATTAATAATATCTGTTGTAATTAGTCAGTTTATCTTTTAATATTAAAAAATTTAGCAGATATTCCCATAGGGTAAAAATGTATGAGAACTTATATGTAACAGGCAAAAGGAGTCATCTCCGACCCTATAAATTATATATATTCTTGATCAGCGTCAATAGATGAGACGGTATAGCCATGTCAGTCTGTCAGTATGAACATACAGATTTTAAACACTGTAAGTGAAAAAAATATGTTTGAACGCAGATCAAGTCTGTATCAAATTTTTGTCCCACTTCCGCGTGCGCAAATTGAATAAAATTAAATAGCAAGCGTAATATGAACATATGATTCCTGAATTTGGTTGCGATCAGATAAAACTTGTATAGCTTATTTAGAAAATAATAAATTTAATACGGCAAAATGGGCTGCTGTCGGGCATTAGTCGCCACAAGCTGGCATATTAAATACTTTATGATTTATTTTGAATGTTATATTATATCTATATACCAAATATAGTATTCGGTGTATATGCAAATTTTTTCATCATATTAATTTTGTATATTTTAATAGTAATACCGGCCTGTTTTGTTTTTAATTAATATGGGAGAAAGAAAAACTAATTTGATAAAATCTTGATTTAAGATTTATCGATCCTGAAAAGAACAATCGTCAAATAAGATTTTTTGATTGAGACAATCTTAAATCAAATTTTGTATGTTAAATTTGCATTTTAAGATTAAAATCATCTCATTTTAAGATTAAAATCTTGAGTCAAGAATGTTTTATTCTAGATTGAAAAATTGATTGCAAGTCTTGATTCTAGATTTTATCAAACTAGAAAAAAAGATTTAGTTTATTTCGTAAAATGTTGGAGTTCCTTCATTATATTTATAACATTATTTTTGGTATTGTTACCGCTAGCTCAGTAAGTAGAAATATCGCGATTCATTATGCCGTGTAGTTGGAAACAAAGAGATAAGAAATTACAAAATATAGAATATACATAAGCGTGTAGCAATAAATTAATAAAAAAATACGCCATTTTTTTGTTGTTTTTATTTTAAACAATCTAAATTTAAGATTTTAATTTAAGCAATCTAAATTTAAGATTGTTTCCTCTTGCTTTAAGATTCCATTTTAAGATACTTGAAACAAATTTATAATCATCGCAGATTTTCGATCTTGATTTAAGAATAAACCTTCTTGGTTATATTTTGACACACAAACAATCTTGAATTAAGATTTTATTCTTGATTTTAGCACGATTTTTCTTTCTGTGTATTAACAATTACACTTGGAGAAAGACTTTTATTTCAATGTAATCTCTCAAATTTCAAATTCAATGACCTCCCACTGTTTGTAATATAGCAATGACTTGACAATAAACTATTCAACTTCTTATCAATTATATTCTATAAGTCGATATCATTGCGAAGCGCCACTATAATAGTACGATGATACGACTCGTGATAATGATACATTAGAAATGTTTTTGCAAATGTTTTTTTTTTACAAGCTGAAAGTAAACATACCAGCTAAAGTTCTTGTCAACAACTTCGTGCAGAATTCACACTTGCAGTAGAAAGCGAGCGAGAGTGATAAAAATATGAAGAGCAAAAAATAAAAAGACAAAAAATTCATTTAAAAATAGAACTGAGAATATGATACGTTAGGTGTATATAAGCCAAGGTCGAGGTCATTGGAAGACACTTGAGTTGAAAGTTTAGTTCAGACAACAACTCTATAGATCCCCTATAAACCCGAAGATGAAAGTCATCATTTTAATTGGACTGCTGAGCTTTATTCACGTGAGAGGAGCAGATGAAGCAACTACAACTACGTTGTCAGCTGCAACTTCAACTTCTGCAGCTACAACATCAGCGGAAACTACAGAAAATTTAACTTCCCTAGGTACAACTACTGAACCAATGCCGTCAGCCAAACAACTCATTGTTAAATTGATTGCCACAAATACGGTTGAAATAAATAACACTGCAAATATGCTAAGAGACATCGAAGATGAAATAATACTTTTCTCGGCCAGTATAACGCAACAGATGAACGATATACAAGAACTTGGCGCATTAAAATTGCTGGCAGAAAATTCAGTCTACGTGATGAAAAACAACTCAATATACTTTCTGAAGGATCTCACCAACATAAATTACAAATTTGGTGTAGCCACTGGACAAGTTGCTTATGCCATGGATAACTTGTTAAGGAATCAGCAAGAATCAAAGGACAGCATCGTACAAATGCAAAACAAGCTTAAGGATTACCAGAAAAATATTCTAAGCAAATCTCAGACTATCGACGACAGCATTGTGCAGTTATCTAAATTGATTACTCGCTCAGTGCTTCCAAGGTTGACTAACTTAAAAAGTCGATTCACAGGCATAAACTCCTCTCATATCATACATAAATCTGAACTGCCAAATATTGATAATACCAGAACGATTAATATAAAGTCCATCACAAAATTAAATGATTTGGAGAAACAATTGTCTGACATGAATAACGCTAAGAACACGCAGGTAAAACAAGTTAGTGAAACTTTACAAAATTTAGCGCATAAAAATTTAACTGCTATTGCTAATACTATTCAAAACTTGATCATTGAAGAGGAACGCATTGACTTGGCATTAAGCTCTTTCAATAAGCTTAACAAAGCTAGCTTATCAAATTCAAAGTCTTCATATGAAGATGTATCTGTAAATAACAAGGCAACCACGAAATATGTGAAAGGATACGAAAAGAAGTCCCCAGTTAACAACATCTCAGAACAACCAAAAGCAAACTTCTATAACCATGCCTCTTTTACACAAAGTAATCAACAGCATCAACAAAAATCTCAAGCATTAAATGAGGAATACGGCGAGGTGTATGAGATTCATCAGCCTGCATTTGAAGTTTACCAAGTCCCGAAAAATATCCAGAACCAACTCCCGACTTCTTATGATACAACGACTAAAGTATCTTATGCGTTACCGGAAACTTTTAAATACTTTTCCAATGATAAACTACAATCTCCCGTATTACCGACAAATAATCCGATTAAAACTCACTATCCAAAAGAGCGTCAATCGAAACAGATTTCTGGAGTTCCACATTACTATGGTAATATGAAAGGTGAAAAAGGTTTGTACAAGTAGCAAATAAAAGGAAATATATCCCGAGAAAAGGTACAAAACAGACGACTTCCTATGATAGACAAAAAGTTCTGTATACAGCACCAGATAGCTATTTTAAGGATGGTAAGATCCAGTCTTTGAATGATAAGCCCATTGAGAATTACTATGCTGATGAGTTAAGGCCAGAACATATGTCTGAAACCCCAGACTTTTATGACCATAATAAAGATGCAATCAAATTTGAGCAAGGAATTAAGACGTATCAAGAAAATGAAGATAAGTATGAATTTCTTTAATGTTAATAAGGATCAGAAGACCAACAAGTATGGAAATGTTCAAACGTCAAACTGGAAATGAGATTATAAATTATGGCAATATTTTGTCTATCGGTTAATATAATGACATTATTAGATGTATATTTCTAATTAAATTGTTCATGTATTCAACTTTGTAAACTTTTTGCTGTGCATAAAATCTGTTGTATTTAGATTTTATCGACACAAAGGCAATAAACCAAATAAAATCGAAAAAAGACCATAACGAAATCAACAAATTGTGTTTGCCAAATATGCGAGCTATTTGGGGACTATCAATTTACAAACAAGAGCAGACCATGAAACTGATACGATGCGAATGGGTTTGAGATTTGCGGAATTAAAGGCGACGTAACATAAATGTACTGACTTAGGGAGGTGACAAAGTAGACAAAAGTCGAGAACAAGCGCAACTGGAATGAACCTTTTAACATACTTGTAGTTACTAATTCCATGCGACAGGCGACACAAACCAAAAACAAAAGTGCATTTTTCATTTGTTTTTATTGTTGTCCAACAGCAGCAGAAGCAGGAGCAGCAGCGGACAGACAGTCAGCAGGACATAAGAGTAGAGAACCCTGGTCAGAACAAAGTTGTATCAACACAGTGACCAAATCACTAGCAATGTATCAGGCTACCAAAGTAGTTGTTGTTTTGCCAACAGATGCTATGCGAAGGTGTTACCAGTCCATTGGAGAGCCCGCATGAATTGGCGGCTATTCAGTTGCTCGGTCGGGTTCGACATTCATGTGCTGAGTGGAGGACTCAGGCACTCAGGCACACGACCGTTTTTGGCCCGAGCGGTGCTATAAATTATCAGCTCAATAGAGTGGGACAGAGAAGGGAAGTCAAAACACAGACACAGCACTTCAATTCGAGTGGTTCTGCGAAAGAGATGGCACTAAAGCACGCACCCAACCAATTGACGACATAAAAGAATGAAATACCAAAAAAAAAAAAGACACAGCAAAGCAAAACAAAGCAAAACGTAACTCTGCTCAAAATGACCAGAAGTATGCCCAAAAAGCAAAAGCGTACAAGACAAAATGCTGCAACATAAACACTGACAACATGCTGCGACCTCAAGCCTGTATCTGTATCTGTAGCTGTATATTTGGGTGTAGCTGAACCTAAATCTGAACCAGGCTCTTCGCCACTCTCGAGTGTGGCTCGGTTATCGGCCAAAAGTCGGGACGGAAGCAACTGCACAACGCAGCCGTTGCAATGACAACTTTGAGGGCAAAGTCAATGAGAGCCTTCCTGCTCCCAGTTGTCGTCTGTTTGCTACCAATGCCAATAGCAGTGCGAGAGACAAAAGGACCCCGGAGCGTTCCATATCAAAACATGAATACAACGACAGCTAACAAAACTCTCAACATGCGTTGAAATGTTAAGAAATATTTTTACTGCCTTCGACCAAACGACTCGAAAGATGCCAACGACTCAAAAACTTCTTGACCAATAAAAAGAACAAGAAACAGCCAAAAACAAATACTTATTCCAGAAGGGAGGACAATTAAATACCCTACAATTATCAGATTTTTTTTTATGGATAATTCATGCGGTTATAAGCTTATATTATTCTAATATAGGTTATTCATAAATAGTATTTGCATGTTTAAAATATTTTTATTTGAATAATTTCTTTATAATACAAACATTTTCCTTGGATGTTAAAACTTGTCAAAAATTTAAATAGCTTAATATATTATTATTCTAAAGTGAAATGTTTATATATTTTGGATAAATATCATTCTGATGAGATAATTCAAATGATATCCCAACAAGCGGAAAAGAGGTAACATATATAAACCTCAACATTCAACTTAAAAAATAAATATACTTAAATAAATCTTGAATTTGAGAAGAATAATCCATTAATCCATTTAAACTTCAAAATAGTAATAATCGAAGCCAAGTGAAAATCAGATGTGATTGGAAATTTCACACCAATATAAAGTGTCTATGTATATGTTAGGACCAGAAATAATAACTACAGTACTTATAACAACAACAACAACAGCAACTGCTACAAGAGGAGCAATTGCAACAACTAAGGGAGAGCGAACTAGGTTTAAGGCTCTCATAGAGCAGCATGCTGCATAGTTGGCTGCATGCCCCATGCTGCATGCTGTGCGCGATTCATGTTTGGTGATTAAAGTAAAGTTCGTAAATTTACAGTTTTCATCAAAGAGGCGACTTTTAGTGGACTGGACTCACCTTTTCAGTGCACAACAGCGCAGAGTTCAGCCGGGTGACTGTGACGATGACTCTGGACTCTGTCTGTGGCTTTAGCTATAGCTATAGCGTTGGCTTTGGCTCTATGACCAGACTTGGCTGTATTGCCACACACACACACAGTCTCACTCACATGTATTGATAGCGACTGGGTGCTCGCTCCTTTGGCTTTTCTAAACTGATTTCCAGCAATAAGCATTAGTTGAAAATTGCAATTGTTTTTTCTCTCTTTTCGATTTAAGGGGAGAGTGGGAATCGAGTAGGTTCCGCACCGCGGGGGAGTGCCAAGGCAGCTAAGGAGTAAACCCGGGCCCAGACACGATTCGACAACGAGGTCTGGGCACACAGGCACATCATCAACTTGGTCGTCGTCGTAGTCGTAGTCATAGTCGTAGTCGTAGTCGTCAGCGACAGCGAGGCTCAGCCCCAAAAGAAATCCAATTGTATTTAACGAATTTTTGAGTAACCAAAAGCATCTGTGCATCCAAATGGCGATGCCGATACCGATGATGATGGCGATGCTGATGTCGACGCAAGAGACTGCTGACTATTGGGCTGGCTGGAAAGGTGCGCTGTGCGCTGTGAATCATATGGACACCATTAAATGGAAAGGCTTTGGCTTTGGCAATCAACAACACGCGTCAATTGCACGCTGTGTGAGACCGCGAGGAAAAGCGGAATACTGAAAAACCAAAAAATGAAATAAAAATAACAAAAAAACAAACTGCAAGAGGCAAAAGGCAAACGGCAATACTTTGATTGCAGTCTCACTGAAATCTTGCCCCGTTTTTCGCTAGAAATGCGCAGAGATGGGTTCAGAATCTGTTACTGGGTTGGGCTCCATTTCGAATACCCTTTGGTGTGAAACTAACCTTGGTTCTTGCACAACTGGTTTCATAACATGCACAATTGTGTGCATCAAAAGCTCAACCGCAACCATTAATAAACCTAATAACAACATTAAGGGAAATAAGTTCTTAACAAAAACTAATCAGAATTTGATAAGTGCACTAAATTAGCTGATCAAAGTGCTGGTAATAAATGTAATTTGAATTTCATACACATGCAAGTACACACATACGCACAGGTGTCTGCAGCAAGCTCTGTTGTTGCACTGTTGCCGGCAACATTACTTAATTGCATTGCCAATGCCAAGGATATCACCAGAATGAAGTACTGGCAATCGATCGTCACGGATTATCAACTTGTAATAGACCTGATGCTCCATATCTCAGTGCTAAATTATGCTCTCTCTCTCTTCGCTTTTTGTTGTTGTTATTGTTGTTATTGTTATTGTGGCTCGCTGGACAGGTGTTGATTGCTCTGACCAAGCTCTGGTTGCCAATTTATAGCCATCCAGTTGCTTCGATTAGAATACGCTTGTGAATTGAAGACTGCACCATAATAATGCTGCAGCGTGGTGCATCTGTTAATGTTGTAGTTACTGCTGTTCTTGCTCGCGGTGGCGTTGATACCGATGCTGGTCGTGCTCTGGAGAAGGGACTTGCAAACGTGTTGCAAATTATTGCAACTTGTACGTGACTCAAATATCGACAACAGCCACACGCAAATTTCAAACTGATGTAAGCAGATCTGATCATCGTAAAGATGTGCATGACGCATACATAAATTGGGAAATACATACATATGTATATATTTAAATACAATATGGATGTATATATTTAAATATAAATATGTATGTATGTTGAACTTATTTCAATAAGTTTTATAAAATGATATTGCCATGTACCATAGGGTACAAAATATGCTGCCCAAGCAGCTTAGACCCGATCTCAGTAGGCGTTTTTTGCCATACAAAAGATTTTCTTAAATAATTTCTAAAATTTGTATCTAATCGAAACTAAATGTTTAGGAATTATAAATACTGTAGTCTCACAAAATTAACAAATGCTGTCTGAAAAGTATATATCTATCTTGTATAGTCTCTGAGATCAAGGTGTCCATACGGACAGACGGACAGACGCGCATGACAAAATCGTCTCGACTGTTAGCACTGAACAAAAATATATATACTTTTTGGGGTCGGAGTTGCTTCCTTCTGCCTGTTAGATGAATGTCCTACATGTACAAAGTTGTAATACCTTTCTACACTATGGGTAGTGGGTATAATTAATACATTAATTAATTAACGCAATCTATACAAAAGTACTGTCTTAAAAAAGATACACACTATTATTGATTTATTTCCTAAAAGTTATAGCATTCTTGTGTCGATATAGCCAAGTCTGTTCATCTCATTATTTGACCGTATAAACACTTAAATCGCAAAGACTACAAAAGATAGAGATACAATCTTTTTTGGCTACACTTTTTATTGTTGCACGCAGATCGAGATTATTTAAGATTTTGTTATGTTTTATGGTATATTTTCAATGCAGCAGTACATCTACTAATACGAAATATTACTTTCAGTTGAAAATATTTAGAGTATGCAAATGATATTATCTATTTAGCAATGGCTTACAAAGCAACTGTCTTGAACTTTTCTTGTAGCTTAATTTATTTATTATGGCATAAATTCCGGGTTCAATTAATGTATACTTTGTTTTACTAACAAATTGAACAAAGTTTGCAATTGCAGTTCAATTGCACCAACATGACTTCATTTTGTTGTTGCTGCTATTGTTATTGTCGTTGATGCTGTTGTAGTTGTTGTTGTCTTATGTTGATTGCTGCGGTTGCTCGCATTTGAAGACAATCATCGAAAGCCACGCTGAACAACACCGAGCCACTGAACAACTGAGTAGCACGACGATGACGACGACGACGACGACGACGACGAAGGCGACGACGAGTAAAGGCATTGCAATTTGCTTAAAATTTGAGTTCAGCTGCGGGTCAAGCAACTGCTGGCTACTGAATTTAACCACGGCAAGGGCAGGGTGCAGCTGGTAGATAAAGAGACGAGGGCGCCACAATAATCTATTTATTTTGTTTGCTGTTGTTGTCTTTAATTTTGTTTTTGAGTATCTCTAGTCGAGCACAAAAATAGTTTTGATAAAAATCGCAAGCATCGAAATTTTTTATTCAAACAATAACGTGCCAAAAGTTTGCTACTGCATTTTAAATTTTTATATCTTGAGTTTGTCGTCATCGACCGCCTCCCCATAATCTCTCCAACACCCCCGTCTTCGCCTTGCAGCAGCTGCTGCAGTGTTGAAGTTTTGGCTTTGTAGACTATAAAGTTTGTTGAGCGCACGTTTTAGTTGTAGCTCAAAAATTTTATTTGAACATGAAAAATATCTTGTTTAGATTTTAATTTGTAGATAGACGACAAGTAGACTTAATTATCATTTTTTGTTGTAATATGGGTAGACTTACTTACTACTCTATACATAATACATTAGGCTGCTTTGAGGGCGGCTTTCAGCTAGCATAGTCTAGTTGCCATTTGCTGCCAGTTGCAAGCTGCAAGTTGTTTCATTTGGCCAACTTTCCACGGCGAAATTTCGCCAAGACTCACAGTATAATCATTTCCCAGCAAATCTATGCGCATCTCCCACTCGATGCTATGCAAATGATTCTTGTATCCACCGAATTAAGCTCAAGCAGCCCAAGAATGCCGCTGAGCGCGAGAGAAAGACAGAAACGATGACAGAGAGAGTGAGAGGGAGAGACATAGTGAGAGAGTGAGAGGAGGAGTTAGATAGTTGGCAGTAGCTGCTCGTAAGGTAAACATATTTTCCATGTCGATGCCATCGATTGCGTTATGCAAAATATATGCAAATGCCATAAATACGAACCTCGGTCCAGACCCCAAAAGCGACTCTTAAACTGAAGCTCTCTGCTATAGAGTGACGCAGCAAAGGAAAACTGTTTTTCACCAGAATCGAATGCTGATGTTGTTGTCGCTGCTGTCGGTTTACTTGTTGTTTCTTCTTTCTATTTTTTTTCTTTTTGTTTTTTTTTTTGCCGCTTTTGATACCCAGCGATGCCAAGATTTGTGAAATTTATCGACCAAGTGATTGGATAGGTGTGGGAGTGTATGTTTGTGTGTATCTTTGTGTGTGTGTGTTTAGGTTTGGCATTCTTGGAACGGTAGTTAGCGTCTCAAATTGAATAATCTTCGATTTTGACATCATTTGAATATCGTTTGGTAGTCATTGGTTGTGCTGCAAGTTGTGTTCATCGCAAGCAAAATTGAGTTGGTGAAAGAATAAACCTGCAAATCACGAGTTTGAACTACTCAGTCAGGCGATTTTAATTGACCCGGGCATTCCAAATTTTGCACGTGCTTTCTTTAAATGATCATGGAATCTGAGTTAATAACAAATACTACTAAATACTAATAAAGTATACATATTAAAAATGTATTATACTTTTTGTGGATCAATTTGAAAGAGAAGAATGTTAAACTTATGCAATAGATCAGTTCTCAACATATTCAAATTTCATATATTCCTATTTTTGCTCTATTCCTTCGCGTGCCTGTTTAGCTATTTTGGCAATAAGTTTTTGGTCATTCGTAATAGAAAATCAAACCATAAATCTTTCGCAAATACCACTCAAAAAGCAATAAGACTATTTCATCGCCATTGTGTGCTAAGTAGATTTGGAAAAGGCGATACAAATTTCACTAAAGAAAACAATTCCGGCTGCCTAGGGACAATGTCCCAAGGCCTGGAACGTTGCATTTGCAGTTGCCGTTACTGTTGCAGTTGCAGTTGCAGTTGGAGCTGGACAGTCGCACAAGCCATACGCATTTCCATGACAATGCTGTAAAGAAGACAAAGCACTGCAGCAAACCAGAGGCTAATCTTTGAGGCAAATCACTGGCAAGATGCGAAGGTCTGCGCCATATGCCAGCTCGGTTCGTGCCTTGGTCGGGTGACCGTTGTCCAGTTGGGCTGAATCAATTTGTTAGAAAAGTAGCCAGAAATTTAGCGGGAAAAAACAAAGGGCAGATAGGTACTGGAGAGGCGTGTGACATTTACAAACCTTGTGGGCTACTTAAGATGCTAGTTACAAGGGTGGATGTGTGTCCTGTCAAAGAGAGAGAGTTTCATTGTGCGGGTGCCAAATGAATGAACAAATGGACAGCCAACTGTGCAGGTAATCGGATTGTTCAGCAAAGGTAATTTGTGGGTTTTTAAGGACTCAACTTTAAGCAGCTGTCTTGCCGTTAACGTTGCCGCAGCCTCCGTCGTTGATTGCGACAAACTTATGCAAAAAATGTCTTGAAATAATGTTTGCTTCGCTCAGAGAGAGAGACAAAGTTTAGCACCTCTTGGGCATTATAAATAGCCAGCGGGCGGGCAGCTGATCTCTGATCACCGATCACTGATAGCTGATCGTTTATCGCCATAATTCCTCTCACCACAACCTCGACAACACAAGATCAACAGCGTGGCACAATTTTTGGCGGCAGTCAGCAGAGGAATCCCAAGGATGAGGAAGCATTTCGGTACCAAAAGTGTCACACATGCAACGTCATCAACATTTTCGTAACCCATGGCCAACAAAAATATCAAGATGCATCTTAGCGACCACAACAACATGAATAAACACGACTGCAATGCGGCAAGCAGAGAAGACACAACGCTAGCTGCTTCTGGTTCAAACAACTCTGTCGGCCTCTCTGACAATTTATCTGATCACCGGCATCAATAACTTGGCCTATGGTTGACCAATATGCTGAGGTAGTCGCCAACAATACCGATAAAACAAATGTGGTTGCCCCAAAATATGTTTAGAGTGGCCTTAAAATATTTTGCAAATATTCTCTAAAAAAATCGGTGAGTTTCACAAAAAATATTTTTAAAAAAATATAGTTTTATTAGATGAGTTGGATAGAAATTTTCGAGAATATGCAAAATAAATTTAATCAAAATATGAGGATTTCAATTGGTGAGAATATTATTGGAAAGTGAGGTTTTTCTTTAACAAAAAATTATCACATATAAATTACTATTACGAGATCATGGAATAATAAATTCATAATATATATTCTTTAATAAATAACTGAACTATTATCTTTTCTTTTCGATGAATATGTCATTTTATAATAAGGGATGGAAATATATAACTTATAAACAAAATACATCTCGGTGATCTTCACTTTCGTTTGAATATCTTATTTCTTTTGTCTGAGACTTTTGAAGAATGCATGTAAGTTGATATTTATGAACGGCTTAATCAAACATTATTTATTCACAAATGGTGGACAAGCAGTTAGTGAGCGAGTGAATGCGAGAGTATATCAATTAAAACTAATAGAACAATTAAAGAAATGCACCCAGAGAATTCCAACAGAGCATAGACACAAAACAACTTTGCCGCATGCGGAACAGTGTGAGAGTGACGAGAGAGTTTTGTAGTCATCGTCTTTCGCAATTAAGCAAGATGAATAAATAAATAAACGAATGTATGAGTGCATGAATGGAGGAGTGAGTGAATGAGTGAGTGACTGAGTATTTGGTCTGTGTGTGTGTGCTTATAATTTCTCAACTCTAATTCCCAAGAAATATACACACAAATTAGACAAACGGGAGCAATGATGGGTTGTAATTTCTACATAACTAAATGAGGCAACTGGCAACATTGCCAGCGGGAGGCGTTGTAAGACAGGCAGAGTGCACAAACAGTTAAACGGCTTCAGTGTTGGCAGTTGCAATTGCAGTGGCAGTTGCTGCCACCCACTTGTAATTGTTGCTGCTGCTCGATGCTTGGAGAAAATAGACAACATGCAATTATTAGCAGCTGTCTGCTAGAATAGACCACAAGACGTAAACAATTTCCAGTATGAATTATGAAAATTTTAATATGTACTGCAAAATGCCAAAGACTCGGTCTAATTAACTAAGTGCGAGCTAAGTGCGAGGCAGTTAGGAATCAGGTCTAGCAACTGCATGCGGTTCATTTTGGTTGAGTTCAGTTCGTTGCGAGCGCAAAACCCCATTTTTAGCTTCATGTATTTTTAATTTCCTTAATAGCTTTTTGTCTCTTGCCAGACATTGATGGACCAGCCAAACACCCAAAACAAAAACAGCCAAACAGCAACTGCGACAACAACAACGATAACAACGACCACAAAAAATTAAAACACCAAAAATTGTGGAGCGCAGCTGACACTCAAAACTCTGGCCAGATTAATCTGTTGGCAGAAAAGTTTTAGACCAGTGAAAAGTTATGCTGCTCTTCTACCTGGGCGCAGCTGGGAGCCAACTAAGCGGAACGTGTCGTCCATCAAAATTAATTACAAAAGAAGCAAAGCAGCACTGTGCAGGCCAATTGTGGGAGGTAAGCTCAAAAGTTAAAAGCGGGTCTCGGCGACAGGGCAATAAGCCAGCGACTGGCGCCCTCTAACGACTCACCCCTAAACAATAGCTCAACGCCGAGTTTTCTGTTTTCTGTTTTCTGCTCAGCGCGTTGTGCACCATCCGTCAACACTGTGTTGTGTGTCTGTCGCCCTTGCACCCGTCGCTTAACAAGTTGCAACAAACTCAACCAACTTTACAAAATGATAAATTGGCACTCTCACACCCAAAGCACATAAGCTGCACTTTTGCTTCTCTCTAAAATAAGTGTTGCATACTTTCGGGCGAAACGCTGAAAATCCAATTGGATTTTTATTATCGATTTCTTTGCATTATCACGGAATTAATATCAATATATGCAATTTTTAAGCTTGTATCATCTTATTATTAATGGGTTTTACAAAATCGTTCATTGATTTAAAATTTATAAACGAACCCTTTAAAATCTCAACATGCACTCGTCACTACAGCGGGAATCATTTTGGGGCTATTGTCAGAAGAACAAAAGAATGCAGTCGATACATACGAAATACATATTGAGGCTTCGATAAATGCGGTACTCTGCGATTTATTGGCTAATGCGCATTTCATGCCATGGCCAAGGCCAAATTAATTAATAACAAAGCTTTCGCTGTCAATTGTTGATTTTTAATTAAGGCACTGAATGACATCGAATTGAATGCGATATATGCTTGGCGATAGGAATCGAAAGAAACAAAAAACAAATGTCAAAAGCACGGTTTTAATTATAAACAAATAGATGACAAAGATATGAGGCCATTGATAAAATAAACAACATAATTAAAAGCGAACAACAAGTCAAATAGAAAATACATAAAGTTGTCGGCATTGGGACAAGTTTTGAACTCACGGCACGGGTCGAATTTTGTTCAAACATTTGGGCAAATATTTGACATCAACAACTGCGACGACATCAGCTAATAGCACAAGTATCCTTAGCATGTCCTTGAATACGCTCAGCTCACATCCCCGTCCGTTTCTATTTATCCAAGCCCTTTAATTCAAAGCGCAAATGTTACCGCTGCCGGGGTGTCAACAAGCGCCCTCTGGCGTCGTGTAGCTGATGTTGTTAATATTATGTCAGCGATAATGTCACACATGGCTGCTTTGTATATTCTTGTGGTTGCCATGTGTCAGCATGAGTTTCTAATTAAAAATGTAAAGCATTTGTGCTTGGCAAAGGAATACGCTTTCCCTTAACCTGTGTGCAATATATTTCAGCTTACAATTTCAAATCAACTTATCATTTAACTCCAATTCAATCGTAAGTAAAAAGTAATGTTATTAGTTCGAGTTACTAAAACAATGTGAAAAAAAAGGGAATTACAATTGCCTCCTGTGAGGATTGAACTCACGACCCCTGGTTTACAAGACCAGTGCTCTGCCACTGAGCTAAAGAGGCTCACATTTGAAGCGCGTCCAAGTACCTAATAAAAGTTGAAAAAATTGTACATAGCTTATTGCAATAGTGACATGTTCCTTGCCCATTCTTTTCTGTGATAAGAAGTCATCGTGTTCAATTACTTTGAGTGCTCTTTAAAAGTAGAAAATTAGTTGTTTTTGTAAGAAAAACATAGTCTGTACATGAAAAAACCACGTCGTCACAACTATCTAGTTTGATTGCATTTTTAACTTCTACCTTTGCAAGTTTTTCATAACAATGAGTGAGATGTAAACATACCATATTAAAAAATCTAAATATTTAGCTTAAGGTTTTAACAAAGTAAAAAATGTTTAAATCCAGATATTTTTGAGCCGGTAGCTTGTAGAGTTTTTGTTACGGGTTTAATCCTTCCAGACGAATGCGTTGAAATTATTTATTATGACGCAAAACTTTTTTCCGACCGCGACATTTTTCGAACACGACTGCGTCCGTTATCTGCAGCCAAAAAGCCAAAGGGCTTGTATGGGGCTCACAGCCCAAAAACACACTCAAACAGGTGAACACGCTGAGGGTAAAACCACAATAGACAATTTTGTGAGTTAAGCCCGAACAAAGCTTTAAAAGGTGGACAATTCTTAACGGTTTGCTGGCGCTGCAATATAAAAATGCTGTAAGCTGATTAAAGAGACATCAAAAGCGGATTTTGTTGATGTTGCAATTTCATTTGTGGGCGCCAAGAATCATGGGTAATCCTTGGCTAATGAATAATTTTGGTGGGATAACGATGTCGTAATGATATCCTGTCAGTTGTCGTTCCATGTCTATGACGTCATGTTTAGCATCTTCTTGAATTTTGTGAGATTTTCTTTTGTTTGTGGCCAATAAATTTTATCTCATTCTCTTTTATTTCGAGATTGGTTCAATCCTTTTATGGGGTACTGAAAATTCTAGGCTGTCCCTTGCACTTGTTTTCAGCCTTTTCTTACAATTTCTCATTGTTAATTTTCCATGCTGAAGTCATGTTTTCTTAAGTGTCTGACTTTTTGTAATTAGTGCGGCTTTAATTGCCAAAATCATAACCGCTATAAAAGGCTATGTCTCAAATTGTGGCAACCGTTGCGCTTTATAGCACTTGAGTCAGCTGTCCCCTTTGTGCCATTTATTGACTGACCAGATCATTAATCCTTGGCTTGTTAACGAAAAACAATTTGTCCAAATAACAATTAAGACTACCAAACAACCTCGCACCCTCCTCCGTATTACACCCCCCGGGGCAGGATGTGCAGCACCATAAAGAGCCTTTGACAGTTGGCTAATGAAATCTCAGTGAGAATGTGATTCAAGTGTGGAAAATTCCACATGATTAATCACTTTAAAGTATTCAACTTTGTTATTTGACTTTTTGGTGTTTCTGTTTAAATTTACATTTTATCTGCTTGTTCGATTCACATCAGCGTCGTATTGTTAGACGCTGTCACTCATTGTCCTTCACTCCCGCCCTAGAACATCCATTAATGTCCATTATTTCGTACATGTTTGTGGTCAGTATTGCCCAACTTTTTATACCCGCTACCCATAGGGTAGAAGGGTATTATAACTTTGTGCCGACAGGAAATGTATGTAACAGGTAGAAGGAGACATCTCCGACCCTATAAAGTATATATATTTTTGATCAGCGTCAACAGCCGAGACGATCTAGCCATGTCCGTCTGTCCGTCTGTGTGTCTGTCCGTCTGTCCGTCCGTCCGTATGAACACCTAGATCTCAGAGACTATAAGAGATAGAGCATTTGTTATGTTTGCACGCAGATCAAGTTTGTTTCAAATTTTTGCCACGCCCACTTCCGCCCCCGCAAATCAAAAAAATCGAATAACAAGCGTAATTTTAATATTAATACTGTATAATATAATATTAACTACTGTATTCCTGAAAATTTGGTTGCGATCAGATAAAAATTGTCGAAGTTATTAAAGAAATACTTTTGTATGGGCAAAAACGCCTACTTACTAGGGGTCTTTGTTGCTTTGGCTGACAATCTGGTATATTGAGCCGTCTATGGTATATTTTCAATGCGGTTCTATATCAATATACCACATATACCATTTGGTATATTTTTAGTATTTTTGCAGTATATTTGGTATATTTTGAGAATAATACCGCAAAATATATTGTTTTTATTCAAAATGGGTAGCGGGTATCTCACAGTCGAGTACACTCGACTGTAGCTTTCTTACTTGTTTTTTGGTTAACAATGACTTTTTCCACTTTCTATTATACCTGGTTTTAGGTAGAATTTATGCATTGCACTGCTCATAATGGAGCTATTGTTAGTTGCTAGCTATAACGAAAACTTTTCAGTCAGCTCTTAACAGTTTCAAGTAAAGTTTTCTAGTTATTCTTTCTATTATTAAAATTGCAAAAAGTAATATACTTTTACTTAAAACATTTTCTAATATTTAAAAAACTAATTCATTTAATTCATCCCGCTACTAATAGGGGAGAAGGGTATTATAACTTTATGCCTGTAGAAAATGTAGTCTATATATTCTTGTTCAACGTCAACAGCCGAGACGATATAGCCATGTCTGTCTGTCGGTCTGTCTGTCTGTCTGTCCGCATGGACATGTCGATCTAAAAAAACTACAAAAGATGTAGACATATTTTTTAAGACAGTAATCGTAATGTTTGCACGCAGATCAAGTTTGTTTCAAATTTTTGACACGTCCACTTCCGACCCTCCAAATTAACAAAAATTAATTGGCGAGCGCAATATTAATTTGATACATTTTAAGAATCTAATACTGATTTTAAATAAAAGTACAGGTATCACACAGTCGACCACACTCGACTGTAGCTTTCTTATTTGTTTTTGTTGTGCAGCAAAATAAGTTTCTTTCATTCGCATTAACAGAAAGAATGCGTTAAGGTTATTCACTTAATGCAGCAAATAGAACTAATTAGCACTTGACCAACAATTGTCAATAATTAACATAATGGAACCATAAATTGCGAATGTACTCCGAAGAAAGTCCAATGATACAAACAATGCGTTTATTATCATACTAAAGCCAAGGGGACAGCGAAAGCAAGCACATAGCTTACAATGCGTACTTTTATAAATATTATCATGGGTCGGGTAATAAATTCAAGAGAAAGCGCAAAATTAATGTAACTCCTCATAAATTAATTTGAAATGCGCATATGTATGGGTGGCAATGGTGTCCAACGTTTTTCTCTTGATGCTTATCTCTAACAATTGCAAAGAGCACAAGTGAAAGTGAACAGTTTTACACAGCCAGTGAAAGAATGGGCAGAGCCCTAATTGCCCATACTTAGTGGACGTATCAGGAAAGGGAAAGCAGCCACAAGGCACATGTTCATTGGACGCCGACGCCGATGCCGGACGCTTGCGCTGGACATGACATGGATGAGCCTAGCAGTCGCATCTTTGGTTAATTACCAAGATGTATGCGTGTCGTGCACACAGCCCAATTAACCCCCATTATGGGCGACTGAGTTTGTGGGTGACGACTGACGACTGTCGACGACGACACTCAACCCAACACTTCAAGTCCAACAACAAGCTAAGCCCGAAGTCAACAATCGTCCTGGGCGTGTGAGTTCAGATGCTGCACGAGGTCAAGCGTTCGCTTGGGCAAGTAATTAAGATTTCTGCTTTTCCCCCCCACAGTTACAAGCCAAAAGAAAAAAAAACTACGACAACAAGCACCCGCAATACCAGTCACACATCCATAAAGTCGCTCTATGAGACGCAAACAACTCAGGGCGTAGTGCACACTCCGTTCCACGACGCCATTCCAGCTCCAAATTGCTTTATGATGTTGCAGATTATGATAATGAATACCATCTGGACTGCACTGGACACTGAGCAGGGGCAGCCTGCCTGCCTGCCTGCCTGCCAAGGGCGCCACACACTGTTGCAGCAACGTTGACACTTTAAGTGATTTAATGTTATTGTTTTCGAACCATTCCCCAGCCTCGAGTGTATATCACATACATACATATTCATATACCAGAAGCCCAACAAATTTAATGGATATTAATGCATGCGGTTTAATTGAAATGTTTCATTCCAAAATTTTGCGATTTACTTAAAATTACTTACAGATTTTTAAAGAAATTAAAAGCAATGTTTCCATTCATATAAGCTAACTAATAGAAAGAGTTCAAGTCTCGGCTTATTTAAAGAAGTAAAAAAATTTCATAAAATAAATTGTTTCAGGACTGTTATAATTTACTCTAACAAATTAAATGTTCATCCAACAAACATTTTTATAGCAGTATCTGCAAAATTTTGAATTTTTCTCGAATAATTTCGTGCCTTCACCAATTTCTATTAATTGCTATATTATTTGCAAAATATTAAAAAATATGGTGTATACACTATGTTAGAGCATATTATAATTTACAAATATGTGACATCCATTCTCACCGAACTCGAATGAATTGTTCAGGGAGTGTAAGTGCAGATTTCATATCAATATTTCCATCTCTTTCTATATTTTCTCTCACTCTCGCCTCTCCCACCTCTGTTTGGGCGCAAGTGTGAACTGCCATTGAAATGATTTTGATTGGAAAAAATTTAATTTCCTATACGCTTCAGTGTGTGCTTATCGGAGCCGCATTGTGTCAAAAATTGACAATTTTTTACAATGAACTTTGGCGTTCTTTTTTTTAAATTTAAATCAAGTGTTGGGAAAAAACGATAAAGTGGAAAGCATTTAACGGATATCTAAACTTTTTGTGATATGTTGTACACAAACCCCAAACCACAATTAATTAAGCACAAACTCTTGACAACAATGCAACAAAACCAGTTGCAAATATTCATAGACCGTTTCTTATGTATGTATGTACTGCTTATCATACCCTATGTTTACGTAAATTAAAAAAAGGCAATATAAAAACCTTACTTTCCGAAACTTGTGTATTTCTAAAACTTCCACAAAAAGAGCTTTCACAAAAATAACATTTTATATTAAATCATTATAGATATAATTGAGGTGAACATCGATTACAGCGTATCTACTTGTCAAGTATTCTGCCACTGAATTGTTATCACTTTTTTTTTGCGGTACGATTGCGAAACTTGCTTCAATTACAATTTCGATTTGTTGTGCGAGAGAATTTCAACTCAGCCAATAGGAAGAGCAAAAAAGTTCATTAAACGCTTTTCCTAGCTGCCAACCAATTTTCACATTCATGGAAATTCGTTTGCCGTCGCTCTTTTGTGCCACACAAAAGGCTCCAAAACCGCAGAGCGTGGAGTGAAATTCATTTTTTCCATTAAATCGAACCGTTGATTGTGCATGAAGCGAACAGGCACAAATGTCAACGCTCGGTTAGATGGCAGCGGCCTGATAGGTTGCCAACAAATGCCATCGCACCCTCCTCATCCTTCCTCCCACTACTCCGGCCACACCAATAGCTCCTTCAACTCCTGCTTCGCCTGCTCATCGATGTGGGAGTCTGAGTGCCAAAACGCGTCGACTCTGTCACATGCGATTGCCACACAACCAACGACCAACAACAACAACCAGGGGAGTATTTTTCACAGCACTTTTTCCATGACGATTCCAATCCAACTGACACCCTGCATCATCTCAGTTCAACCCAAATGTTTGACCAGAGAATTTTACTCACTTATGATATAACGATATAGCTCTATACGTCAGCTCTGCTTACATATTGAAAACTCAGTTTTATTCTGTCAATTTTCAATACCCTTTACCTATTAAAAATGAGTGGTATATCGATGGAGTCTGCTAGATGTACTTTCACTGATTCCTATTCTTAATAGGTAATATTTGATTACTCTCCTTTCTGATTTCCCAATAATTACGTATTTTAATCACATTTAAAAATAAGTGTCAGACCTATGGCACACTAGATCAGATTTTTGTACACTCTTTACTTTACAGGGTAGCCATGAGTGATGCACTTTTTCATATAGTAATTTTTTTATTCTTCTCGCTACTTGAAATTCGATACTAAGCGCAATGGCTTTTTGACAAACAATGACATGGACTCACCTACTGTTTGGGGAGTGTTTTCTGCGGTTTTCCTCATCTTTTTTTTTCAGTTTTCTCTCTTATTTGCTCCCATTGACAATCGCATTTGCAAATGAATTGCTTATTGACAGTTTGATAGAATGTTGCCTCGTTGACTGTTGTTGTTCGTATTCGCTCGTTTACTCGTTCGTTCGATTCGCAGCCTCTTTTGTTATTCTTTAATTATTCGTTGCGACGAAAATAAAAGCAAAACGATACAACAAGAAAACGAACAATAAAGAAAGAAAACTGATTGCTCAATTGTCTCAAATGAAGATTGTACTAAATACGAGGAAAAGAGCCAGATTCCATAATATTTTATAATTGCTCAATCTAGTTGTATGGCTTAGTTTAAGTAGTAGTATAAATGCAAAAGGAATCAAATTAAAAAGCTATGCTTGGTATAGGCTTAACCCCTCCACTTCGCTTTGCATCTCCATTAACTCTAACCCTATTTAAATAGAGTTGTTGTCCATACC
Organism: Drosophila albomicans; assembly: GCF_009650485.2. Lineage (NCBI taxonomy): Eukaryota > Metazoa > Arthropoda > Insecta > Diptera > Drosophilidae > Drosophila > Drosophila albomicans. Next base: position 5,278,181 of record NC_047631.2, read on the forward strand.
AAAAAGCTTTACGGCTCATTGCACTCTGCAGGGCTCTTCAAATTTGTCACATTTCCCTTATCTCCATACAGTTGCATACACACATGTATGAATAATAATAATAAATTCGCATGCAATTAACAACTTAGCTTCAATTTAATGCATGCAAAATCCATTAAATCACTTAAAATGCGCAAATCTCGCGGTTGCATTAAAACGTTAAAAAGCGAAGAGACGCGCCATTTGAGAACACTTCAGAGCGATGTCATACAATACGACTACAAACAGTTTGGCGAGCCAGAGTTATGCACAAAAGTCAGGGGAGGACACGCATAAGGACAACGCTCCTTGATGTCGATGATAATGTAGCAACACTCAACCTCCTCGCCCATGAGGGGAGTTGACAGTGCCAGAGCGAAGATATACACCGAATGGGTTGGACATGCGTGTTAAATCCTAAAAAAAAGAGGGTAAAATGAATTGTCACAATTCAAAATTTAATTACACATATCAGCCAGATGCAAATGAAGGCATAAAGTGTCCTCTTTGCAGCTCAAGCTTAATGCAGTTTGTTTTATTTTAGTCCGCCAGTTTTCAATAGATATTGCATGAAATATATCAGAAGTAGTTTCCTACGATTTAAATTGATTTTCTGAATTCAACATTTTTTGCAGTCAACATATTAAAAATCAAAAGTACTTTTTTTCGTATTCGAACTCGAGTCAATCTAAAGTTATCTAAATCGAAATGTCAACCTTAACATGAGTTCATCAACCAACTGTCAAAATTGAAATTTAATACTGTCAGTAATGTTAACACGTAACTTCATTCCTGATTCGATTTACATGTGAGCGATGTCATGCATGAATAACTGATAAGAAAATATGTACAAAGAGTTCAAATGAATTGAGAGTATGGAATCAATGGATCATACAAACTCCAAAGCTGACAAATAAAAGAGGTTAAAAAATCACCCTTACTTATTATAGTTGAATTTGTTAACTTTTAAAAATACCAAAATTCGAAAACTCATTGCACTTTAGTATATATTGAAATATTAAATGCAAAAGCATTTCAAACAATGAATATGAAATGAAAGTTAGTTATTAAAATATGAGAATCATTTCGGGCTCCTTAATGGACCTGCGTCCGAACAGAAACGCATTTGCAAATTGCCCAAATTGTTGGCCAGCTGTGGCTCACAGCGATAAATGGGTGGGTTTCAATTAGCCTAAAACCAGCTGAACAGCCGAACGGCTGATGACCAAAATATTTAATACCTTTTATCCAGTGTATAATTCGCATAATGACAAAAAGTCTCATTTCGTTATTTAGGCTGTGGAAATCAACAAACGTCAAACAGGCAGCAAAGAGCAACCATCCAACCACATTTACTGACCATCCGGATGCACTTCAACTTTCCACCCTGTTGCGTACAATCAACGCGAGCCACGGTTATGGAAAAGCAGTGGCATTGGGTCACCCGCTGGCACACGACAACGACAACCGTTGTCCTCCTCATCGTCGTCGTCGTCGAATTGTTGCAAAAGTGCGAAACCGCAAATGTTAAGCACAACACAGAAGTCAACGCCGCCACCCAAACAAACCCACCGACTTTAACGGCGACAACCGCAACGAGACCCACTCGATGATGCCGTCGACAAAGCTCTTCAATTTGCTTGCCATCTATTATGGCAGCTCATTGTGGGATTACCGAACACAACCACAACCACAACCACTAGACACACTGCCAACCACCAACGAGCGTTGGCGATGAAGCTCACATCAAGAGGAGAGAGGCAAGGGTATTGAGCAATTGCTAATAAAAAGGGTGGAAAATCCACTTTGCTATGGCATTTGATTTTGATTTCTCCCTGTGTTTGTCCATTGACTCTTGGGACGTGGCGTGTGGGCAGGATGAAGATACGGTAGATAAATCTTACTTCGCTGACTTTTGATGTCATCAGATAAGCATATGATATCCAGGTATCTTTCTAAAATTCTGTGCAAATGAGAAGAAATATCTGCATAGGTGAGTGTTGAGAGTTCCCAAATATTGCCATAGTTGCAATAAGAATAATTTTTAGGTCGAAGCTAATTGAACTATTCAAGTTTAAACTATTGACTGATGAAAGAAATCGCTGAACAATAATTGCTATCCAGCTGAGTGAATTTCGTGCAGGTTTTTCAGGATTACACTCGATTACAGGATACATTACAAGCAAGTACAACGGGTGGGCTAGCTAGGGCATCACCCGCTGGGAATGATCAATCAATTGAAATCACATTTTATTTCATTCAACTGACTGAGCATGGACGAACAAGTCTACGCATTCAGGGTGGAACTGTTTGATTATTATGATTATTGCATTGCTTGAAATGGATATGGAATGGAAGCCCATGTTAATTATGAAATTAAGCTTTGTTCCATACACTGCATATACCATATAAAAACATTCTGTTATACTTGCTTGTCCAGTACTATATTGAAATGGAGCTCAGCAAACAAATTATTTTGAATTGAGATATGCTTAGACATTTTGATTCGGATTTCGTCTGGTCGACTTAATGAAAAACGGAAACACCACTTGTTTTATTTCCCATTTTAACATTATTCTGCATCCTCATCAACGGTCCCGAAAGTTTCTACGTCTTATTACAAGAGTTCAGACTTTAGTCATAATGGGAATGAAGGGAGAAGAGATAGACAGGGAGTGCTCTGTTTGCTTGTGTACTTTGTTTTTAGCGATTAATTAATGCAATTAATCTGCAGCTGAATTCGTGACTTTCGCCTGGAGGGTTTGCCTTCCAGTTTGATTAAATTGTTTGTGCGCATTTGTATTCCTCAGCCCTAGACGGGAGTGTAAATAAATGGTAAAGATTCAGTTGAGATTATCATTAATGAAGAAATTAATTAAGAACATCGAACTTACATGCGTATATATCTGTAATATATTTATATATTTGTAATCGATTAGCAATAACCACACCAAAATACCTATTTCTATATCTGCAACTTACTCAAAATCTGTCATTTAGAACACATTTGGTCTAGCATTCAAATCAAGTAATCAATCTGGTAGTATATATTAGCACTAAAACAAATTACCATATTAATTGCTACTAATTAAAAATTCATTAAAACTCAGTGCACTCCCACAGCCTGAAATGGGGTCCACAATCGGACTGAAACTCGCGTCGAGAGAGAGTGGCAATTTATTATGCTTTGTCATCTCGATGTCGTCAGGACCAAATGCACAAAATGATAATAATAAACATTTTCATTTTCATAATGCCTAGATATCAATGAGTTCATAACGGCCAGAGTGGAACTCAGTGTGTACTTTCAATTAAAAGCCAACTTTCAGCCATAATTCAAAACTAAAATATGCAAAACGAGTTTGCGGTGAAAGTTTCAATCGCATCGATTTGCATAGCCTGAGGGCTGGCATCGAGCATCGGGCAACGGGCAACAGACACATAAGTATCTATATCTGTGTTGCCAGTAATTATGGCAGTAAAGTCCACGCCACCACTAACCAACCACCAGACCAGGAAAGCACAGCCCAACCAAGCCCTCTCCCATTCCCCAGATGTATGCACCTGTAACATCTGAGCTCCAACACACTTCGCTATTCATGCCATAAATTCCGGCTGTGTGGCATATTAATTAATTTGCTTTGCGGCATTTCAAAAGGATTATTTACAGCTCATTTCATATGTGCGTGTGTGGGTGAACGTTATTGTCCTTGCATATGTGTGTGTGTGTGGTTACAAAGGCAATAGGCTAAGGTTTAAAAGGTGTGTGAGTGAATACAAAAGCTGCAGAGGTATTAAATTTTGCAAAGGATATTTTTAAATCTTTCTTATTGTCAATATTTATGAATTTCTTTATTGCAAAGAAAAAAAAGAAATACACAATATTCCCTGTTGATTTGATCTTACTTAGACTCGCAGAGTGGTCCCAATGAACTTCTGTAACTGCAAAGCAATCCAATATTAACAAAGCACTCAGTCTCAGCTGCGTGTTGAAAGTTTGCGACAATTTAAAATCTAATGAACAGAAATTAATTTACCATACAATAATAACTCAACTAACACGAAACGACGCGACAAGCTGCTACTCTCTCCCTCCCCAATAATCCTGCCATACCGGATCCACTTTCATCCGGCGAAAGAGTTGAACGGGAGCATCAAAAATCCATAGCTCAGGTCGTGCGACTCTCTACTACCCAAGGGAGACAGCTGAGTCGCGATTTCAAAGTGTTTCCGTTTTCAATTTGCATAAAATTCGTTAAAATGTCTAACGGCATTAATGAGCAAGCTAGTGGAAGTGCGAGGCTTGGGAGAACCTTACCTGTTGCCTTGAAAGCGACATCGGCTGTGCCCAGTGGAGCTTAAGTGTAAATGGATCGCCTTGTGGTATCCGGTAATTGTGTGTAATTAAATCCTGCCCCGCTGTTTGCAAATACCCAAAACAAATGACAACACTTTGCCTTTGCCGCATTGCGGTTGCCTGTGGTTACACCATGTCAAAGCTTAAACCTCAACCCTTTTCTGTCGCATTCTGTTTTAATTATGTTGCGTGAATAATTTTTGCTCTTTGTTTCATCTATTTTGAAGTCATTGATATCCTTTGGTTCTATAGAACAGGCGTTACTTTAATTAGTGAAAATTCACTTGTAATTAAAAACGACTGCTATTAATTTTCGAGATGGAGACAACTATGGCAAAGACAATTTTAGATATGCAATGTGTGCAGAAAAATGTGTAATTAAATAATTTCTTAAGAAGTAGAATAAAGTAGAATAAAAATAAATAATCTCTATGAAAACAAAAATATGTATATGGAAATATCTGAAATTTAAATTTTGTATGCGATATTATAACATTGTGCCTGGAGGAATTCTATGTAATAGGCATAAGGAAGCATCTCCGATCCCATAATGTATGAAAATATATTCTTGATGTAGCGTTAACAGTCAATTTTTGACGAGACCACGTTCTCCCCGAATATCGATGAAAATCGAAAAACGCAAGCGCAATTTTGAAGCAAGAGTAAGTACGTGTAATTATAACTATGGGTTTTACAATACGAGATTGCGATCAGATAAATGTTGTAGATGGTATTTGGAAATACTTTTGTATGAGGAATGGGGAAATGACAAGTTACTTCTGGTCTTAGATGCCTTGGGTGACAATCTGGTATATTTTGCACTCTATGGTATATTTTATATGTATCAGTTCATCAATATACCAAAAAACATAGCATTTGGTATATTTCAATATTTTTGCGGTATATATTAGGAATAATACCGCACTGTTTTGCTTTTACTCAATTTCGGTAACGGATATTTCATAGTTGAGCACATTCAATTTCTTGTATTGCGTCATTGCCAGATTGCCGCAATAGTTTGTTTTACTTGCCATACTTTGCGGTGACTGAGAGAGTATGGTAGATAGAAAAGATGCCCGACAACAGTCTCTTTTGCCATGAACTGCTTCTTAACTGGAGTCTGTTGTTATTTTCGACAGCGTGGGTTGGTTCACTGCACCACATTGCCTCACAACGAATGTTTGTTGCGAGCTTACAGAAAAATGTTACATTTAATTTAAGTAAGTTAAACGATACGAATCTTAACTAGACTAAAAAATGTGCAAAAGTATGTTTACTTTGACATGGTTGTTGCTAACAAGGCGCAATTTTGCATTCACCTTAAAATAAGAATATAGAATATAAAGAGAAAAATGTCAATCTAAATCTAAACAATCTTTATTCACTTTGCAAATATATTGAATTTATAATTTTAAAAGGCAGATTTTTCTTATAATTACAAATGTTATTAACAACAAATTGATAATTAATATAACATTTGTTCGATTATTTGGTCTCAAATTAAAGAATTAATATGTTAGCTTCAGACGTATGTACTCAATGAGAACCAGTACTCAATTGAAATAACAATGTTGTTCGAATAGCAAATAAATATATTGAAACAATGGTACCAAAAGATATACATATTATACTATTACATTCAAGATATACCATACCCAACAAAGGTACCAAAAGATATATATATTATACTATTACATTCAAGATATACCATACCCAAAAATGTTATTTGAATATTTCATTAACTATATTATTTTTTTTTTTTTACTTTCCGACTTACAATTTTATTATCATAGTTAAATACATTGTTGTAGACGATATTTGTTATTTAATTAAATTGTGTACACTTCTACTCATAGCACGTTTGTGCATAATTAATAGAGAATATTATTCTACAATGCGATAACGTTATCTTTAGCCAAACGGGTGACCAAAGCAATTTAGACGACCTGACCAAATGTTGCCATTAACCTTGGAGTCGGCGTGGGGGTAATAAGTTACGACTAATCCTAAATTATGATTTGGTATAGTAAAAAGCAAAACGATAAATGCTTTATTTTCAATTTACGACTGAAAGGGTTACCCATTACAAAAAAGGAAGGGATTTCCTTGTTCCCATCAGTCTCATACCCTAACTGTTTTTTAGCAATGTTTCCAAATCATTTGCATATGAATTTTGAACTCTAACGCCTCTCGCACTTTGCCTAGTTGAGCATTCAAATTACTGTTATTATTATTTTCACTCATATGCCACTCGTCCGCATCCGTCTGGGGGGTTGAGAGTTAAGGTTATAGTCTCTCTGGCGGTGAAGGTGGCGGTATCGGGTGTACCATTAAAATCCGGCACGACCTTTGCACCACGCTCGCTTGGAGCACTTCCGTTGGGTTTTAATTCTATTAGACAAGGCCACAGGCTCTACGCTTATCGCTGCCGGCACACATGTCGCCATTCCTCTGCTCAGACCCAGACCTAGAGCCGGAGAGAGACCCAGACCCAACAGGCATCTGGGCAACATTTCGAGGCGCGTAAAAGGTTAAAATTGTAATTTGTGGCTTCTATGGCGCACTTTATTACGCTTTTCATTCACAACTTTGGCATTTGCAGTTAACAAGCTCCGGCACGCTTAATTTCTTGGCCGCCTCTCACAACATTTGTTCAACATCATGTAAGAGAACAGAATGAGGTGTAGAGGTTGTTTTGTTTGCCCGCCGCTTACTCTAAAACAAAAGAGATTTTTAATGGCCCTATAGCACACCTTATCAGCGTCGGATATCCTTGCCGCACTTGCCACATAAAACAAATAAAGGTTAGTTACCAGATTTCGGTTTTCGCTTTTAACCAACTTTGTTTATTTGTGTGCCTTCACCTTAGCCCAAAGTGGGCCCAAAGTTTCGCACTTGTCTGAGGCCAAACTGGCGATAAGCCGCTTCTGAATTATTTCGTTAAATGTAAACATGTTTTCCCTCTCTCAGATAAGTATGTATATATTGCTTTTCGCGTGGGCGTATACATACATGAGAATATACTGTTTACCTTTTAGAAAATCGTATGATTACGCATGAGTCTGAAAGTTTTGTATACACTTTTGGTGTATACTGTTTGTAGTGTATCTTGAGTTGAATGAAATAATCTAATATTTAATAAGTTATTTTATTGTCATTCAAGGCAGACTGCTCTAAAATATAAACATTATTCCTTATTAATATATTCATCGGATTGTATATACTTTAGTAACCTTAATTTTAAAATCCTCTCACTATTTCTACAATGAAATAATCTAATGGGAAAGTCTATCCTTAAACCTTAATCATTCTTAGCGTATTGTAGACATAATACTATTGATACGAATCCAAAGATGTACTACCATTAAAGCTTTTTGCTTTGCAGACATAAGTATTTAAACGGTTTTACACTTTTCTTCGTAAGCATCTTTCAGATCTCAAATCGCATGCAAACAAGCTCAAACCCTGGCCACACCCATTGCTAAAAATAACAAATTGTCAACACATAAGATGGCATTTAATCTTCAACAAATTGCAAGCCACTTGTACAGACAGGCTTAAGTAAATACAATGTGACTTCAACATTCGTTCCTGCCCTCCCCTCATCACAATCCCACCAGTCTCTGACACTGTCTACTTGTTTTTCGACTTGTTCCTGACAATCTATCAAGTGGTGGGATGGGCAAGCAAAAGTGCGCAGGGTGTTATGCGAAAATTTGTGAAATCTCTTTGGATTTTTTTTCTCTTTCTTATTCGTCTTGTAGTCACGTGAAATTTGCATTTTAACTCAATAAATTCACTTTGCATACGCACACGTTGACTGGAAGCCGAAACATGCGCCATGTTGCTCTATAAATCTGTTCCCGACTCTTACAGATAAAAGGAGGGGAGGCATGCGGTGGTTAGCGGCTTAGCCTTCAGCCTGCGGCCAGCTTCAGTCTAGCTACTGACTTGCAGCTTGGCATCCATCCCAACCACAACACCTCAACTGTAGCTGCGGCCTCTCCCCTCTCAAACTCAAACCTATTATAAGATTACTTGAAGTCGAGAATTGGAACTGCGAACTGCGAACTGGGAACCGGCCGTCGCCTTTTGTCGCTTTGGCAGTGCTTAAGGCGATATTTGCGTTATTTACGATTATTTACAATTTAAAATTTACATGTGCCAAGTACCATTGTCGAACCTCCTTCCTCCCATTTCTGGTATAGCCCCATGTTGTACATCCTTCGTCTTGTATCTTGATATGTTGATTTTTATTTATCTCACAATTACTTGGCAGTAACTATGGATTTGTTGTGCTTAGCTCTGGCTTAACAAGTGAGTTACTAACTTACATGCAAATGCATTGTATACATATAATTTTGGGCTACAAATAGATGTCATTTAATATCTAAAATTTAAGCTTCGTACATGATTCAAACAAGGAAGAAAGTCGAGTATTTTCGTCTGTGAAATGGCCACCACCTACCTTTAATAAAAATGGTATTACTAATATACCAAAAACATTAAATACCGAAAACTGTATTTTTATATCGATATACTAGTAAGAAGGAGATTTTTTGACTAATATACCTATAAGTTTGTGCCGACCTCATGATGTATATTATCTTCATCATAGATAACTGATGAGAAGATATATTATAGCCATGTCCGTCTGTCTGTTTGGCATTAAAATTACATTAAAATTTTGTTCTTGAATTAGCATTTCTTTTCGGTATATAAATATTTAATTATTTAATTATTTCCTATTATAAGCAATAATAATTAAATACAACATTGTAATATTTCAATATAAAAATGTTGTAAACTTTATTTTTGACTTGAAATGAGGAAATCTAACAAAGCAGCGTTTTTGCAATAATTAAACATGATCAACATTTTTATACCCGTTGCTCACTAAAGAACAAATGAAATACATTTTTATGAAAGACAAAATAAGCAAAGTACTCGTAGTATATTTTTAGCTAAAGTGACATACATAGGGTTAAGCTTCATCGGTGCTCTTACTTTTGTATTCCCTAAAGAAGTATAGAAGGTATTTCAAAGTTAGGCTCACTCGATTGTAGTTTCTATACGTTTTTTTATAAAACACACAATTTTGTTGGACAGCAAATTTATGCAGTGGTGCGATACTGGCCAGCGGCAATTTGATAATCGAACCGTTGCCCTACAAACTCTTCTGAGACTGCAGCAAATAAAGCAGAAGCGCAGGCAACGATATCCCGCCAGCCAGATATATGCATTTCCACAACCACCACCAGCAAAGAGAACAGAAACAAGACCAGTCAGCATCACAGCTTGGCATCTTTCTGAGGCAACTAATTGAATTATTAGCGGCTGCAGTCAGCAGTTGGGTTTGCTTAACCACGGGTTAACTATGGTTAAGGTTGCGATTCAGGTTGATTTTGAGGCTACGGTCTGGTCGTATGCCAGTTGTGTGCACATTGAAATTAGTATTGGTGGTTGACAAGGATCAGTGCCGACGCCTTATTTGTGTTCACGCTCATTGCCGGGTCCTGCCTGCCGCTTTTGTCTTCTGCCCCAGCCACAGTCTGTGACCAAGTGCTGTTGCCCTAAGCGATGGGTGGCTATTCTGGTGAGCTCTAACAAGCGAGTGCTTGCCATGTTGCAGCCCAGTTGTTTGGCCGATTCAGATTCCGATTTCCATTTGTGCTGAGCCCAAGGCAACGACATGTGCATGCGTATTGTTCTTGTAAATCATTGATTAACTTTTCACTTTTTGCATATGATTAGAGAAAGTTGTTCGCTGAATTGAATAACAGAATCTCCCCCTCATACGCTGTTTTGTCCAACCCTTTTATTATCAGCAATCAAGGTCCAAGACAGCCACACTTTCCTGACACTCTCCATGTCTCCATCAAAAGGCAAATGTCACGCATGTCACTGGCCCAACAATGGGCAGATATAATCAGTATGTCTTATACAGAACTGCTTTATATCGCATATATAACTCAGCGGTGACAGTTCCCCAGTTTACTTAAGAAATATGAAAACCGAAACTTTGGTATCTTTGAATTTTGCTAACTTTTAGTTGCATTGTGCAAACTTTGGTTTGCTTTACATCAACTTTGACACGTTTTGGCTCTAACCCAAAGATTTCATCGAGCAGTTGACACTACGTGGACTGTCGTTGTACAAGGGGTACAATGCACCCAGAGATCTACTTATATACGCTCATAACTGGAGCACTGTGTGGCACCCAAACCCAAGAAAGAGGCCTCCGCTTCCGCACAATTAGTTCGTTCCAATTGTGCGCCTTCAGAGTCTGGGTGTCTGACTGTCTGGGCGAGGAAAGAAATTTCCCATTTATGCGCTGGCAATTTGCAAGGTGTTAGTCTTAGGTGCAGCTTGGGCGACAGAGAGAGAGCTGCCTCATCTGACAAAAACAAATCACTTAGCCTTAATGGCTTATGGAGGCAGCGCATTTAACCAAAAACCTCAAGCAGTTAAGCGGAATGACAGTGGGCGACTGCTGATGTTGGCAGCAGAAACCCCCCAAAGAGCTCTAGAGCGCAAGAAGGAAAAAGAGAAGGAGGACCAGAAGCTAAAGAGAAGCTGTCAAATGGTTGTCTTTACTTGCATCTCACACATAAAACTGGAGAGATGCTCGTTGTTGACGTTAGGGCCTCAGACCTGAACAGAGAACTGAAACGGGGACTGAGACTGAGCCCGGAATTGCAACTGAGACTGGGTCTACATCCTTCATAATGGGCGACCCAATTAGGCAAAGTGAGTGTCGGTAAAATGCATATGAACCATAAAACAATTGAACAATGTGCTGACAACAATTAACCACTAAGCCGCAAAGATCTGATGTGAGTAAAAAAAATGCAAAATGGATGTTTAACCTGACAAAGCAAATATTGTACACAATGCTTAGAAATTGATCCTTGGCTTTAAAAGAACAACGTTTCTTTTGTAACTTATTAACAAGGTGTGGGTCATTATTTAAATAATGTTGATAGATGAAAGGAATTATAATAATTCATGAAAAATCTGTACTAAACACAAAAATGCATCTTCAGTCTAGGCATATCAGAAAGAAACTTTAAAATATAGTATTTAATGAAGCCCATGCAATTTAGTACTAATTAAATTTGCTATGCAGATTTGCAAAGTATACGTAAGGGTTTGCGGTCACTTTTCTTGCTTTTGATTTCTTAGTATACATGTAATTTAAATCTATCCAGTAAAATAACAATTTATTCTTATATATTATTCAGTTATCTAGCGATAAAAAAATATGTTTAGATTGTGGTACTTCTATATATTTGAGACTTAATAAAATGGATTCCATTAACTAAAAGCCTTCAAATGCACGTCAACACATGCTGTTTCAGTAAGCGTCAATAAATTGCTAGCAGCTGTCCGTCATTTGATTATTAGATTTGTCAATGCAACACTTTTTGCCAAATGGCAATTCACACAATGTTAGAATCAAACCGAGAAAGGTGGAGCTAGCCATAAAAAACAATCGAAATTGCAAATGGATTGACCAAAAAACTTTGGCTACGACAAATGCGAGCTAACTTGTTGATGTCACATGCAGACGATGCGTATAAATTAAAGAGACCATCAAGTGGTCACTGAGTGGCCATTGTGTGGCATCTTAAATGTCAAAAGTGACACCCCATGCTCTCAGCCAGCACCCTCGAGCTCGCCCCCTGGTCTGGTGCACCTGAAGCGAACCAACTTTGACTCCCACCGCTGCTGAAACAATAAATTTCCTTTTGACTGGGGACAAAAAGTAGGCAAGCCTCTAGACCTGACCATACACATGTGTGTAGAGCTGTCGGTGTACGCATTTGAGCGGGGACAGGGTAAGAAAAATGATGACCACAACGCCCTGATGCTGGACGCACGGATGAACATGGATGCATAAAAAAGAGCGGATAACGTTATGTTAAGGAATAACTTGCTGGCTAATAAAAAATCAAAAGGCAAAAGCTGAGTGAAAACCTGGGGAAGGCAACCTGTTTCAAATGCATTTGGCCGTTCCATGGTTTACCATTATGTCCTAGTTGAGGGTGTTTAAGCGGAAAAGGTAAGTGCCATTCTTTCACTGGACCAGTCTGGGCTTTTAGTCAATATCTCAACCGATGTGCAATTTTTCTTCATTTCTTGTGTGTTACCAGTGTGCTGCTCAGCCGGAAGTTAAGCTCTTGTTTATGTGTCATAATAAATCATGTTCAATGTACACGAAATAATTTCAGGTAAGTGGATAATGGAAGCTTTCGACTACAAGTTGCAGTATTAGTAGTTCTTTAATATACCCCAAGCTGAAGATATTCGAGTTCCGTATCAAGTTTCTAGTGAGCGATCATCTTAAAGCTATACATGAAACGAATTGAGGTCACATAAAAAAATATATTAATACTGTTTTGATTTGCCATTTAAGGCGTTGATAATGAAGTTATATGCTAATTTTTTACACTTAAAAATGATTAAGAAATTTGTTTAAAAATGACTTAGTTGCAATCTACGCGCCATGAGCTATCGTTTGTATTTCACAACATGTATCTTTATGTATTGTATCTTAAGGATAGAGCCCAAAGTGGCTTATGACAAGGGTACTTATGACAATTTAGAATAATAAGGATCTCATAATTAAAATTCTTTTAGGGAGCAATAGTTCATCCAAAAGTGATATTGCAAAAGCTTCGGTCAATGATATCGATGAACCACTTGAGAACCCCAGAATCTCAAAATATCCTTTTATGGTTTCCATTGAGAGAAATGATTATAAAAAATATACACATCTTTGTGGTGGTGCAATCCTTAACGAACATTTCGTGATAACTGCAGCCCACTGCATGCTGAAACCGAGACAACTTTATGCTAAAGACATTTCTGTTCTTGCCGGTTCATCTCTTTTGTTCGATAAGAATGCAACACGATTTTTCGTAAAAGCCACGAAACGACATCCCCAATTTGTTCCATTCAGGGGAAATGATATCCTGCTTCTTTTAATGGAACGTGAAATACCTATTGATAATATTCAATTTGGAAATATCGATTTTCGAGATACCACTAGAAAAAGCGGAGAAATCCCCGCACATCTACTCGGCTGGGGACAGACGCAATTAAATCAGACAAAGGAACTTGAAGAAGTCCCATTTAAAACAATTCAAGATAAAGACTGCTTTCTCAACTATCGCTTTAAATATTTAACTAATTCGGAAGTCTGCGCGATGAATACAAAAGGACCTCGTGGAGCATGTGATGTGAATAATGATATTGCTATCACATGTGAAGAATATGTTATAGATTAATTCATATGTTTTTAGGGGGATTCTGGAGGACCTCTTGTCGATGAGACTCATCAAAAGCTTATTGGGCTGCTGACTTATGGCAGAAAGCCCTGCCAGATTGACAAGCCATATGCATTTACCCGGATTAGCCTCTTCGTCAAGTGGATTGAACAAGAAATGGCAAATATGCTTAAACTGAAGGCGAAGGCCATTAAATAGAGCACTCAGGTATCAAATATAAAATGTGACTTCATTTATTCAGAATAATTCCCACTTGGCGCTCTGAAATGTTTTAAAATGTAAATAAGAGAAGTCACTTAAAAAATTCTACCGCCCACATTTGTCAGTTAGAGTGGAGGAAGACGAGATGATAATGTGTTAATGTTCTCTCTGGAACGTTTTTAGAATTCATGTCAGTTTCATAAGATAACAATTCACGCGCAATTGTCATTCACAGTGATTTCTGGGTAAGGACCCCAGAGATACCCCAATTCCGTAGTGTAAAAAATAACACAAATGACAGCTACGTGATTTTATTCAACAGTTTCCCCACTTCTTTTGTTAGGTTTTTATATGTCGTAGTTTGTTTCTTTCTCTCCATCGGTTAGAAAATATCTTGAATTTTGATTGCAAGTGGAAAGTAAACTATATCAATACACTATCAGTAGTAATCAGTAATCATTTTAAGAGTATATACTTAGATATGACTGCAACAACACTCTTGAAAAATATTTTTAAAACCATTAAAAATTTACATATATAAAATATAAATATTTAATCAAGTTGGGACAGCTGCATTTGTGGAACTGTGTTGACTTTATGTGGTAAAGTTCAAGGTCTGCTCCATCGATATGAGCACAGGCTTTAAGCGACTTAATCGAGTGTGTAGTTCAATTTAATACACTCAGAGATGCAGACGTTCTTTTTTCGACACTTGGCGATTATTTCGATATGTTGCCTCTGCTCAATTCACGCTTACTCACTTTGGGACTCTGTGAATGAACAGGAGACTTGTCCAGCCTTTGCCCAACGGAGGGAAGTATTAAGACCACATCATAGCACAAATCATAATGTCCAACATAATGCTGAGCATCAGCATAAGCCCGGTAGACTGTTCAAGCCTGTTCAGTGGCTCATGCGCATCATTCAAATAACGACTATATCGAGAAACGAACCCAAGTGTCATATTCAAAACCCTAAACCGGCGCAAAGACAAGTACTAATACCTAATAAAAGGCTGCGCAAATTACCAAACTCCAAAGATGTCAAGAGAAATGCTAAGATGCTGTACATATTGGATAACAGACCAGTTCTTGAAAGGCATCCCAATTATTTTTTAATGTAATATTTGCATTTATTTCTTAGTTTTAAGAACCACAATTAAGGAAACTTGAGCAAACACATGTGACTATTGTAGGCAATAAATTAAAAGTGTTTTGTTCCAGCTAAGGATTAAATATAATCACAAGCAGACTTCAAGACTTTCCCAATAAATAATATGCACACATATGCGACAGAAAGAGCTTTTCAGCCACAAACTGTGCCACTTGATTGAGGTTGCTACCAACCGCAACCATTTCATGGTGAACCTCAGAAATAACCCCCACCTAGGACTACGTTTGTCACATAAAAAATGATGTTATATGCCTGACCCTAAATTAATCTAGCGAAACCTTTTCCTGTTCACGAATTCTATGTCACCCCTCAGCCTCAGTCTCTTTCACTCTCTGACTCTTATATGCTTTACTCACAAGCTAACGTATCAGGAACATCAAAGCCACTGAAGGATGACAGAAACGAAGTTATTTGAATATGCACGTAAATGTCATATGCGAACAAATTAAATTTGGCTTATGACCGGCTCAATGAGAAAAGCCAAAGAAAAAAGAAAGAATTGTTTATACATTTTTTTATGTATGTAATGGTAGAGTATCATAAAAGAAAATACAAAAATTTTATGATTTTAAATTTGTTGTCCTTTTTATTTTTACTCATTTTTAGGCAGCTTATCTCAGGATTATAATATTAAGGGTTAAGCTCGATATTTTTTTCGCTTACAGAAAATTAATTTTGATGTATTATTTAAAGCAAGGATTATCTTTAACATAATACACTTTAAGATAGTGTTAAATCAAAACTTTAAAATATTTGTTTGTTTAAAACTGTTATAAATTTTTCTATTTTTAGTTTTTAAAAAACTCTGATCTTGATTCGCAAATTTAGGTGGAAAAAGAAGAAATTTCGTCGCAATATGTCGCTTGCAGCGAATTGGAATTATGCAAAACAAAGTAAGAAATAGAATTTCATTTGAAATTCAAAATTCAAAATTTGTGCAGCCACTTTAGAAGGTGATGGAGGAACTTGCGGTGGCATGCTGTGAGAATGACAGCGCCAGGAACACCTCATTCGCATGCAGTCAACGTACCGCAAAGTGGATATTGATATTTTGTCCTTAAATTTTGTTATTTATGTGGACACGCTTGCCCCGCCTTAGAAAAAGAAAGGACAGAAAAGGCGAAACAGAAGTTTACAATTTGCCAACTTGTGCAAATTTAACGCGGCATTGTCAGAGTCGAAAGACATGGTCTACCCGCCTTCGGATCCCTCTCTCAAGTGGAATATTTCAGCGATTATCATGCAAGTCGTGTGCCAGTGCAGAGGCCGTCGCTTAAGTTTGACAGACCAAACCAAAAAATCGCACACCCTTCGACACCCAACTATAGTATGGTTCCACATCCGCCCCCATTTCACCATATATTTGAAAATATTTTCCACACATCGGCGAAGTTTTTTGTTTCCTTCTGTATAGTGTGTTTGGCAACCACTTGAATTTTTTCAATTGTCACAAATTTATTTTAATACAGCGTGAAATTTATGAGTGACAAATTGAATTTGAAAATTGAGTAATATTTCGTTTTATCATTTCTTTGAGAATAATTTGAAGAATATCTTTAACGTTTAAAGTTTCTTGAAATTCCACTTAAGCATATGAATTCTAGTACTTTAAGTAAAGCTTAAAAGCTTGAATTAAACTGCGAAGTTATATTATATAATCAATCCAAAATATATAAAATAAAAATCTATAGACTTACGAATATTATTTCCTTTTATGTTTATACTATTGTATGTCTAAGATAGATTTTTTTATCAAAGTTGATTGATGATTCCTATTCCCCTAAAAAAGAAGCAAAAAGTAGACAACACAAGTCATCGATTCGATATGGATTGGTTTAGCTGCAGGACACTCATAAGTCCTAAACCTCAAAGCAAGGCACTGCCCCACATATCACAGAATGTTTAAGTATCTACGCGTGTTTTATATTGTTTCAAATGGGCCAACACTAAACACTCCATAAATAAAACCATTAGGTATACCATTAATGTAAGATGGCTAGCGGAAAAAATGTTTATTTGACTTGAAGAACTTGAATTACTCTTACCGATGGTATTTTATGTTTATCATCATGTAAGAAACGCATCAAATCATGAAGCTAACAGCTGACGTGTTTTTCATTGTATATATTTTCTTCCAAAATTATGTAATTATGAAAAAGACTTTATAGCAAAAATAAGAACTTTGACTGGTAAAAATAAAAACCCACATAAAACCTTATTTCAGAGTATTCTTAGTTCGGTCCACGGAGTGAAGTTGTTTTTCTGAATTGCTTATCATTTTTATGTGTGCCTTGAGTAGGTGGGCGTATGTGTGTGAGGGGTGTGCAAGTGTGTGTGTTTGACATACGCAATCATATAAATCTTAATGTTTATAAATCACGTTCTACTATTGTGCCCAAGGGTCACTCATTGGAATACAAAATAAAATAATTAATAAATAGTATAACTGCATTTTACCTAAAAAATAGGAGTGCAGTGCAAAAATTATATTAAAGTATGAAATCTCATGCGGAAAACTGCCACACTTTGTCTAAAAAGAAGCAAAATTTCATTTGAGAGTTTGTGGCATTTTTAATATGCAAATAATTTGCTGGGCAATGGCAACCAACTGTGACCCAGCTGATGACACAATGGCCAACGCCCTCTGCGGAACATTGAGCATCTATTCAAGAGTCAAGTTGACAACAATGAGACTAGGCCTACTTGCACTTGCAAGGAGCAGGATGTGACCAGCATACGGCGCATTGGGCAAACATTTGAATATGACACACAGAGTTGACAGCTGCTCCATCCCCATCCGAATGTGGGTCCGGGTCTAGGTCGGGGTCGGGGTTGAAGTTGGAGTCTGAGGGATGACTCTGTTGATGCGTGCCCATTGTGCGCATTTGACGTTTGGTTTATTAATCAGTTTGGCCCGGGGCTAGGGCAGGACCAAGCCAAGGACCAAAAGCAGAGCCCACTGCCGTCACAATTTTCCACAAATGAATAATTTTTGTATTCAAAAAAAAAGGGCAAAGTCAAAAGCAGCAGTAATAGCAAAGGACATATCGCAGAACTCAGTTTATATTTTTGCGGCGCAAGTCGCTTTTTAATTTCACACAAAAGATGAAAAAAGTCAAACAAATGTCAGTCGCGTGTTAATCAAGTGTAAATAAATGGCGCAAAGATTAGAGAGTCAGACCAACAAAAAAATCAACAGCAGAAATTTAAATGAAAACGTTGCAGCTGAGAGTTATTTCAAATAGGATACCCTGTACTCAGTTTTCAATTGAAAATGGAAATCTATGTTATGAACATTATTAATCTAGAATTTAACTCCATTTGTTTTTAATGGAACTATGATAAAATAACACAAATAAGTGCTAATTCGATGATTATAATTTCTTACACCATAGTTGATATTACTCAGAAACTCTCACATTTATCATACTTTACAGTCGTTATGTGCAGGGTACAAAAAACCACAATGAAGCCACAGAAAAATGTTGTTGACGCCACGCAAAATAAATATAAAATGGGGTGTGATGCAACTCAGAATAAAAGTTCACAAAAAATAGGAAAAAACATTGAATATAAAGAAAAACATTTAATGGTTTTATAAATGTTTTTTAAATGTGCGTGAAAAATCTGTCACTTGACCGCAGAACGCTTTAAGTTAAGTTTCGCTCAGTCATTTCCCGTTGCGGGAACCCAATGCAAATTAGCTACCAATGTTGTTATCATGAATCCAAGGCGCCTTGTTATTGCCTGACACCCACTAAATCCGCAGGCAATGCCCAATCCCAAGATCCAGACAAACTCGAACTTGGGACCCAAACGCTGAAGCCCTGCCGTCGTTACCACTTCTTTTAGCGCCCCAGCAACGCCTTCGATAAGTAAACGCTGAACCATTGTCCTTTTTAAGGCGTACCCCTAGGGTGGGAAAGCGCCACAAGTCGAGGCTACGGAAGGCAGGGGGTGTTGATGATACTATTATCTTATATCGCGAACCGTTGACGACAAGAAGAAGCGCCGGCTGTCAGTGGTCGCGACCACTTCAATTGTCCTTTTTCTAAGCATTTACAATTCATAGATACATAGATAGTCACTTTGGAGTTTGGAAAAAATCGTTTTATTGGCTTTGAGGTCCTTTTGTCGCCTCAGCCGCCCACCAGCCAACAGCAGCACAAGTGCTGAAGCAACAAGGATATAAACAGCAAATAAGTTTAACATTGTACACCATTCAAAGGGTCCAAGGGGATGGCCAAAGGGCTCCTTTTGCTTGTTATTGTATTTGCCGTGATTTGTGTGGCTTTGTACGGGAAAGCACTTCAATTTTAAAATGTTTTGCTTACCCAGCACAGTGGGGCAAACTTAAGGTAAAATGTTTATTTATAAATTATTAACTTATATTTCTAAAAATGATTTATTTAAAAAAAAGACAGTTCGAGGAAAAGTTGGATAAATAAATAAAAATAGTTATATAATCATATTAAACTACTGTTCCGTTTCACTGTACAATTAAGTCACTTTTCCCCGAAAAGGGGTGCTCATAGAACAAATTGTAAAATTGCGTGTTTTCCTTTCCTAATTTTCCTTCCTAATTTTCAGTACACTGCTTCAAGACACAATGCTATCTAATCTTATTCGATATTATTTTTGCGTTAAACTTGCATTTAAGCACATTCTTGAGTCGCAATTGAAGCTATTGTTAAGCGACAATCTAACAAATTGCCTTACCAACAAGTTGAGGCTTTAAATTCCTTGCCCAAGTCAGTCGGTCCTCTGAGAGAAACAAGCACTTTTAATGATATTTACAGGAAATGGCAGAAACGCATCAATCATTTGTCAGCCATAAAAATTCGTCACACATGACCATTAAATTAGCAAACAAAAAAAGGCAAAAAGAAGAAAATATGCCTCAAAAAATATTCTTAATGGTTCTTTCTGAAAATATGACCTTGTAAGTTATGAAGCGTACACCCAGCACAGTTGGGCCCCTTTTCACAACGGAACGACCACGAACCACGAGCTAAGGTTCAACGATGGTCACCGCAGTTAAGCATGGAACAGTTGGATGCTTCCACTTGTGGCTGGTATCGGTGGGTGGCGTCGGCTCAATTGGAATTGGGATGGTGGATGGGAGTTAAGAGTTGAGAGTTGAAAGTGAGTTGGGTGTTGGGAGTACGAAAGTCAAGTACTTGGCTGTGTGCGTACGCGCTCATATGTGAACATTTATTGGAAAACATTATTATTTATGACTTTTTGAATGACATCGCTTGAACTTTTCAAGCAATAAAATAAGCCCAACCCACAGCGAATATTGTGGCGGCATTCGCTTTTCTTATTTTCATTTTTCTGTTCTTTTTTTTAGGTTGTTTAAATTGCATTTTCTGAACAGTTGAGAGTTTTGATTTATAGAGATATTCATTAAGTATTAAGCATTTGCGTCATATGTAACATGAAGCAAAAGAACAAAACGAAGGCGATTTATTATTGGTGAATTTTAAGGAATTAACCATAAACAACTAGATATTCTCAACGTAATGATTATTCGAAGCCATTTACTATAATCACTGAAAATCTATCCGTGTATATCAAACACTTTATCTGTTAACATATATCCATTGCCAACAAATGGCTAAGAAAAACAAATTTGCGCCTTGAACAACACATAAATTGAGTTTCAATCTAAAATGAAAATCTTTATGTCCCTCAAATAAAACGACCTCACAAATATCCCAGCAGTCAAATCAACACTTTAAAAGGGTTAGTTCTCAGTCTCCAATCTTATAAGAAAAACGATGCTTTTGCTTACATGCTCAAAGATCTTATCAAATAACCACAAGAACAATGATTATTTTAAGTAATTGCTAGTCCTTGTTAGCTGCGATAATATTGTAAGAAGTTTACATCGACGTGACTGTTAAATCCTTAAATTAAACCTAAACTCTAACTTGTGCTTTTATTTACTTTTCGTTTGTGGAGTAAGAGTTTGCCTATTTACATCTGTCATGTACAGAGAAAAATACAAAAAAAATAAAAGATATATAGTAGATACATACATGCTCCAGGCGCATGACCCATTCCTGAACTCGTACAAAGAGCTCTGAAGGATACGAAGAATACACGAGCTCTCGCTCCGACTATACTAATGCCATCCTCTTCGTGTGTTTTTCTCTCTGTCTGTGTCTGGGTGAGTTCGTGTAGGGTGCGGGTGAGTCAAAGTGTAGATAGCAGCCTGCCATAGGACGGCAACAACGTCAACGATGTCTAAGGTGGAGCAGAAGCCATGACTGCGGCCATGACAGCGATAATGTATACACCAAATAGAGGGGGGACTTAGCAGGGGCAGCCTTGTCGGCACCACCCACTTCCAGCCCTCAACCAACTGTCTGTGGCCGTTTCAGCTTTCTCGCTCTATCACTCCCTCTTAGAATGCCTGATTCGGATTCGCAAAGTGAACTCTTTGTGGGTATTAAGTTCGGTTCTGCTTAATGTTGAAGATAATCCAATGACTACACTTATATTAACCGCTTTAAAGGTAAATCTGTTGCCAATAGAATTACGAATATCTGTAAAAGAAAAATAATATAACTCGAATGTAAATGCACTCAAAAATGTAATACTCATAGTTTTTTATAAGAAACTAAGAATAATAATAAATGTCGATAAATATACATTTACCTTAATAAATATTTGTATGCAATTTATTTGTTTTAAAAAGAAGCTCATTCCGAGAAATAATCGTCAATAGAGGCAAGCTTAATTGTTCAGATTCGCTATAATTTTTAAATTACACCAGCAAACTCACTTGGGACACTTTTTTATGGTGTATTTTGTTAAACGATGTGGTTGCTTATCGGCTAAAGTCGGCTGGGAATTTCCATCGCTGCAACAACCCCAACGATGAAACTTCCTTTTGAGTGCCCTTCTTATCATACTATACTCAAGGGAAGTAAACTATGGGTAGTTTTTTAGCTTTGTTGGCTGGACACGGAACCCACTTTTGTTTTATCGACAACGATACATCAACCATCAACTTGATTAACTCACATGGAATGTGCCAAAGTGCCGAAAATCAAATTAAATGTTCTTGATGTGAGTGCTTGCGACACATCTGAGTTATTGAGGGGGGCTTGTCTATTGCGACGTTTGATTTATGCATAGTAAATCGATAGTTTGTGTCACTCCTTGGAGAAAAGGGATAAGTGTCATAAATACAAATATGTATGATAAAAAAACGTATAATACATTAACATATTCTGACAATATATAGAATGAAAGTATTGATTAGATAGTTATGTGTTAGACGACGTGTCTTTAGTTCCCACACGTTGCTCGTATTTATCTTCAAAGAACTTGAAGATCGACTCCATAGCCGAGTATGAGCTCCACTCGTGCTCAGGATGCCCTGCAGATACACGTCTGAAACTATCTCGAGTCTGTTCCCTGCGCAGATCTGTATCAAGAGGTTCATTGCTAGATGCCCAATTGCAGGCAACATCGATAAAGTACTGCTTGCAGCTGGCCGGAGGAGAACCTATTGTTCCATCGGTCAAGGCAATAGCAAAGACCTTCTCCTTAAAGAAATCTGTATAGTTTTCCGTCTGCAATAAATGGAAGTCATTAATAAGGCTTTACATTTTAGCTACAATATAACTAACCAGATTTCTTGCAATGGATGCGCCAAAGCTGTGCGCAACAATGGCAACGTTTTCTGGATTTGATGGAATTACTACATTCTCCCAGACATAAGATGCATGTCGAAAAGCAGTGTCAAGACCCTTTATAGGCTTTAACTTGCCCTTTATCTCACGGGCATTATCATTCGTGTTGGTCACGAGTATATCATACCCTAGTTGTTGGGCTCGCTTGATGTACGGCAATTGAGTTCCGTGATCCAAGGAGTTGTTAATAATTAACCTGTGAAAAAGAGTTTAATTTAATTTAATCAAAAATATCGATTCTGAATATGAATACTTTCTAGCCCATTGACCAGCAAGGACATATCCACTGCCATTGATCAGAACAAGCAACTTCTTGGATTTGGAAATCGGTTGTGGCTGAGTGAATACGAATGTGGAACGCTCGATTGGCATGTCGAGCGGAAGATATGTCTTCTGCAATCCGTTCTTCTCTAATAACTCATATACGATTTCTGGAATTTGATTGGCCAGTTTTGCGTAGTGTTCCCTGTTTACTTCCGCATCCTCGCTTATTTGAAAGACGAAAGGCTCCTCTCCTGGTTCACCAGTTGCAGGATCAATCTTATGCAGCTTGCCATCTAAAATATATATTACAATTATTTTACTTGGTTTCAAATACTTATGATATCTCATGAACTGACCTTCTGTAAAGCCATAACCGAATTCACGGAGGCGCGCAATTGCTTCTTGGCTGTTGACTGCCTTTGGCTCTGCCATGACTTGGATTGCACTTCTTTGAGACTTTCCTGTTAGAACAGATTGAACAGAGTGTTTAATGCGTGTCCACATCTTGAACAATACAAATTCATAGCCTTACTGAATGAAATTAACAAGATTGTATTTGTTGATATCACTAATTGCCGGCGATTACACTGCTCAGTGTGGCCGAATACAGCATGGTTAAATAATACCACATTACGTTTGAATATACCGCATGGAAACGGATAAATTCTTAAACTGATTCAAATACACAACAAACTTTCCAACCTTTTTTTAAATTAAAAAGTTGATATGGCATTCTGGTGTAGGCACACCGGATAATATTAGCACATTTACTTGTATGAATTTCATACACATATAAAGTTGCAAGCTTTTCGATTTAAGATTGATTTAATCGATTCTTTTGTTCGACCAATAAATTGATTAAGGCGATATAAGATTTTTATACTTTTAACTTAAGAGTAATTAACAAATTTTATAGCAAATAAATAATATTAAAATTCTATAAAGAGGAAAAAAAAAATAAAAATCACTAACCATATAATGCATAGATGCTTTAAATCTTGAAACAGAAAGGTATCATATGGTTAATGTTAAAATAAACAGGAATGATATCAGCTGTTGTGGAGCCGCTGTTATCGCTAACATCGTCCGCTAGCTATATATGTTAAAGATAAGAAGCTGACACCCCACATCAGCTATGAATACATTTCATTTAACTAAAAGTGACCACGCTATCAGTTCCATAGCTTTAATTTACAATGCATTTGCAAATGCATTGTTAACCATATTTTTAATCTGTTGAGGAGCAGTAGCTATCGACCGCTATTTATCGTTAGGGGTATTTGAAAACCGACACACCACATCAGCATGTTAGTAATCAGCTGATTGTTGTGTACCAATTATCGATAATATCGACCGCTATTTATCGTTAGAGGAATCTAAACAACAAAAACCGACACATCACAACAGTTGTTGACACATCTTTTATAATTCCGTTTGCCACGCTATCAAATCAATAGTGAATAGTTAATACAATTATAAATGCAAAGCCCGTCATTTGCATACAGGGATATTGAACACACGCCGCGCGCAATGTATTTGCGCGACTGGCGATCTGCGTTGCGAACTCCGTCTTATCGGATTGGAAATCGCACCGTGCGCTTCAATTATCACTTTGCTCTGCTTGTGTTTTGTGCGGTGGTGCTCATATTACTTTTCTTGTATGCAAGACAAGGCTCCAAGTCCTCCTCTGATGGCTACTGGCTTCGCAGCATGCACGTTAACTCGAATACCGAGTACAATTCAACGTATCCGCTGACAGCAGCGATGACTGTTCATGGTGGCGCTATTGTCTATCGCATTGCTATAATAGCCGATTTAGATACTACCTCGAAACTTGTGAAGAGCGATGGCAGCACAACGTGGCGCAGTTATCTCAAAAAAGGTTATCTAACTTATGTACCTGCAAAAAACGAGATACAAATCAGTTGGGACGACGGTGCGCCGGCGACGTTGGAGTCTGCGTTTGCTTTGAAGGGACGTGGTATGGAACTCTCCGAACTGGTCACGTTCAATGGCAAACTATTGAGCTTTGATGATCGCACTGGAATCGTTTATGAGATTAACAATGACAAGGTCATTCCATGGCTGATATTAATGGATGGCGATGGACGCAGCTCCAAGGGCTTCAAATCGGAGTGGGCAACGGTAAAGGGACACACGTTATATGTCGGTTCCATGGGAAAGGAGTGGACAACTAGCATGGGCGACTTTCAGAATAACAATCCCATGTATGTGAAGGCAATATCAACCAAGGGCGAGGTGCAATCGATCAACTGGACGAAGAACTACAAACAACTGCGTCTGATGTCTCAACAAATCTCCTGGCCCGGCTACATGATTCACGAGAGTGGCGTCTGGTCAGAGGAGCATCAACGCTGGTTCTTCCTGCCAAGACGCTGTTCCAAGGAAAAGTAAGTAAACAAATCCGCTTTGGAGGATGAGAGTAACTGAAGTCATTAAATTACAGATATAATGAAACTCTGGACGAGCACATGGGGTGTAATATTTTAATCTCCGCCGATGAGGATTTCGTGAATATTAACACGGTTCAACTGGATCCGGAAAACACTTCGCCGACGCACGGTTTTTCCAGCTTCAAATTTCTGCCGCATGCCAAGGACAGCGTGATTATTGCACTCAAATCGGAGGAACTCAATGGCAAGACGTCCACTTACCTAACTGCATTTAGTGTAGGAGGCAAGACAATGTTACCGGAGGTGAGAATCAACACAGAGTACAAGTATGAGGGATTTGAGTTCATTTAGCGATCGCAAATGGGCAGAGGAGCAATGTGTACATAGTGTATTATTTAATTTTAGTCAATTAGGTTGTTTTTATAAGAGATGCTCATAGACCAATGCCATTAATTATAGCTCTGAATCATCAAATCTCTCTTTTCTATAGCTAATTCAAATGCCAATAAATTTATTTTAATAAAATACGTATGCCAAATACGTAACAACTCACGAATACACTGCTATGTTATCTTCGAATTAACAACCGATTCCAGACCTGCGACAACCAAATCTGCATTGTCCACGCGACCCTCATTGGCGCGCACCTCCAGACGATCAGCATTATGATTAACATTCCACAGTTGGGGCAAATACTTGGGCTGCATTGTGTGCAAGAAGTGTTCACGCCAAATGCGCTCCAGCTCAATGAGACCGCCAAACTTATCGCAATACATGTCGACTACTTTTTTGCCGTGCTGACAAAAGTCTTCGTTCTCTACTTTGCAGTCTAAAGTGGCTGCCTTTCTTAGCAGCTCCTGTGTAATCGAGTCTTCGTCAGTGAAATAATCCAGGATTGTCTTTTGCATTTGTGTAACTTTTTCGGCTGGAATGCGATCCACCTGCTGCAACAGAGCCTTGCCTGCTGATTTAACGCTTCTGCAAAAGGAATTACTAAATGAAATCCCAAAGTACAATGATATTAGCTTTCTCCACTTACCGCAGCTGCCGATCTTCGTGATATTTAACCATGCCATCCTTGTGCTTAAACGGTGCATCGCAGCTGACAGCTAGGCGATTGCGTATCTTGTTATCCGAGATATTGCTCAGCTGATGGCAGCTGGGACACAACAACAGAATGTCGTGTGAAGTGTGCGATTTCATGACCACTGGAAAGTGCTTGCGATATTCACGTGGCACCACGTTCTTCCTTATGTATGCATCTCGTCTCCCGCAGACCACGCACTGATTCTCCTTGGGCGTCTGGTAATAACGTCCAACCTCGCCCACAGCTCGACCAGCTGGTTCAAAGTTAAGCCTGACTGTAAAGGGTTGTTCGGAGATTTGCGTGCCCAGACTTTGGTTCAGATACCAGGACGCCTTGCGACGATCTATGGTGCAGAGCAGTTCGCCATCCGGCGCCTCCAGCAGACAGTTGTCGTAGAAGGCTTTCAATTGGGTGCCAAGATTGCGGCACTGCTGCTTCTTCTGTTGCTTTGCCTTGCCCGTCAGGGGATGTGATGGTGTTCCCGAGCTTACACGCTCTTTGGAGATGCCAGTAGCGTATCCCTTGCTGAAATCCACGTCCAGGAATGGCTCAATTTAGGACGCAACTGTTGGAATTGTAATGGGCGCCAGTCCCAGAAGTTTCTTGGCTCCAAGTCCCTGGAAAGTTTCTGAAAAATGGCGACGGCAACAAGCGCATCATTGGCAGCATAATTCAGTTGCACTGGTTCCAGTTGTGGTGCCTCCCAGTTGGAGCAGACCAATCGCCAGTTCTTGTCTAGCGTAAAGTTGAGATGTGTCTTTGCCAGCTTTCCCAAACCTTCTGCCTGGTGACCAGCCATAACAGCCATGAAACGCAGATCGAATGTGTTTGAGACGCCGACGCCATAGTCGAGTGATAATTTCTTGGCATCATCCTGTGGAGCCACTCCCACCTTGATCACATTGTCATCTTCGAGCAGCTCACGCAAATCCTTGGGTATCTGCTTCATACAACACAGTCGGAACAGCGCACACAGTCCCTGATGTGAGCTCAACTGGAGCAATGCCACCGGCCTACGGCTACCTCCAACTGTGATCCATTCACAGTCAAATCCGAGTACTTTAAAGGACTGGCAGTGTCTGTTATTTAAAACAGGATTAATAACCGTGCTGTTACGCATGCTCTACTTACGTTTTAAGCTCGTTGAGAACGCGTTGCGAGTCATGAACGGAACTAATCACTTCGATGCGTTTCTGCTGCAGCGTCAACTGGTGGCTGCCACTAAATTGTAGCCTGCGACGCAACAGGCCCAACACGGATTGTCTGTGTCGGACCAGGACGTAAAAGAAACCGAGTCCGGCTGCGATGATGGCCCATTTTTTTCTAATTCCGGGAGATATTTGGCCACTCATAACGAATCCCACCAAAAGAGCAGTGTTTAAAGTTGTATGAATAAGATTACGCGGTTGTTGCCCGAAATTGAATCATGTATATGAATATTTGAATATGAGTGAACACAGCAGAGGCGGCGCTTACTTTGATTTGAGCACGCGGTCACAAATGTTCCTGAGATTTTATATTTTGTATTTCACGAAGAATCGTAATATTTTGTATTTGTTTCTTATTGGACAACTCAACATATGGTTGAAAGTGTGACCGCAAAGTTGATTTCCAAAATATGGCACTTCATATGGTATATTGGTATATTTACAAAATGACTTGAATTTCAAACATCTCATTATTTTTTTAATTTGTAAATAAATGAATACCACTTATTCTAATGTTGTATATCCGTCCATTCAAATAACATTAAACAAAGTATATTAATTTAGGAGCTTACACTTTCAAAAATTATTAAAATTATTATTTCATGGAAAATAGTTAAAGCAAATACACTTTTTAAATTCGAATTAACTTTTTTTTCAAACGTCACATAAAACGGGTAGCGATTCGAGCAGCTGTTAAGAACGATTCTACACTGTGAAGCTTTAACATGATAATATAAATGTTATATTGAGTACTCGATTCATGAATCTATCGAAATATTCGGTTTTTTCCCCAAGTTGACAGGTCTGCGCTAAATCGCTGGCAAAGTACTCGAGAATCGACAGCCGTTAAAATTCTCAGATTAGATTTGTTGTTTTTAAATGTTTGTGTACAAAAAATTAAGGAACATTGAATAAAAGTAAAGCAAACAGTAAGAGTAGTAAACGAAACCTATAATGTGGAGTTAAATTGTGTCGCAGTCGAGCAGCTGCAGCTGCAAGCCTTTCTCCATGCCGCAGCGGAGTTGAAAAATCGATTTTTCAAACACGAATTGGAAATGAGCAGGTGCAAAAATAAATTAAATTCAAAAAGAAGTCAGTTAATAAATAAATGCTTGCAGGATGTGCCATTAACAAAAGAATTACTGTCATAGAACGCATTAAAATCACGCCAACACTATGCCTGAGAACTTGGAACTGCATCAGTTCGTGGACGGGACGCGAATAGGGGACATATCAAATCAATGGCTGGAGCGCATAAAGAGTCGCGTCAAATGTCCCTATCTGGGCATCATACTGGCCACCCTCTCCTCCCTCTTCTTCTCCCTCTGCTCAGTCATAGTCAAAGGTCTTGTCGATGTCAATCCCATGGAGCTAGCATCGTTTCGTTTCGTTGGCGTGCTTTTACCCGCCATCCCCATCCTCATATATACTCGACAACCGGTGTTTCCCGAGGGCAAGCGGGTAATTCTGCTGCTACGCTGCTTTATGGGCACCACGGGCCTGATGCTCAGCTTCTATGCCTTCCGGCACATGCCACTCGCGGATGCCAGCGTCATTATCTTCTCCACGCCGGTGTTTGTCGCAATCTTCGCGCGCGTCTTCCTCAAGGAGCCGTGCACGCTCTTCAATGTGGTCACCATCAATATGACGCTGCTCGGAGTCGTTCTCATCACACGCCCGCCACTCGTCTTTGGTGACGCAGTGCCTCCGTCTGTAGTCGATATCTCGGACAGCGCCGCTAGTGAAAGGTATGCGGAAAAAAGCTACGACATCTGGGGACCAGTTGCTGCCATATCCTCGACGCTGTTTGGTGCCAATGTATACATTCTGCTTCGTGCTCTTAAAAATCTACACTTCTCCGTGATCATGACCAATTTTGGAGCCATCGCCTTAGTCTACACTCTCATCGTCTGCGGCTCCATTGGCGCCGTTTGCTGGCCCAGCTGTGGACGCGATCGCTGGCTGGTCGTCGTCCTTGCCATCTTCAGTTTCCTGGGGCAAATCCTGCTGACACTGTCGCTGCAGGTGGAGCAGGCGGGTCCAGTGGCCATCGCACGGTGTGCTGACATCGTGTTCGCCTTCATCTGGCAGATGATGTTCTTCGGCGAAGCGCCCAATGCGTACTCTCTTTTTGGTGCCCTAATGGTCGTCAGCTCGGTGATTCTAACTGCCATGAAGAAGTGGGCGATGACTTTGCCGAGGGAGTCGTCGCTGCGCAAACGATTGCGTCTCATTTTGCTGGAATAGAGGACTGGATGTTGTAGTGATAGTTATTGATAGTTAATGGACTCGGACCCGACTCGTTTTGTGGTTTCTCTAAACTAGCGTCGTACTTTGAAAAAATCAAATTTGAGCAGAGGAAACACATTTTGGGGGAACAATGCTCAACATTAAATTCGATTCGTACACTTAGACTTTAAATATTGAAATGCTCATTTAGTATATTATAATGGTGCATTGAACACACATACTACATAATGAAGTAAAAAGTTTTAAAGTTCGAGCGTGATACTCATACCATCAAAACAAAACAAAAGAATAGTAAAAATAATATTCATACATATGACTATGATATACACACATTACACGTACTTATAGCGTAACTATTGTATTTGCTTTAGTTTAGCCAAATTCATTGAGTTGTTGTTTTGTACATTGTTATACATGCTTACACTACAGAAAGTATTTCCATCAACATAAACTAATAAATCAATTTAAATTGTGAAAAATCCAAACGGTTGGTCATTTGAATTACACAACTGCAAGCGGTAGATGGCGCTGCCGTAGCAGTAAAACAATCAGCTGTTTTGTTATCGATACTTCTGCTCAGCAGTATTGAATTGTTTTCTACTGACGTCACGCTTACATAAAATGTTGTTTAACAGACGCTTAACA
The DNA here is from genome assembly GCF_009650485.2 of Drosophila albomicans. NCBI lineage: Eukaryota > Metazoa > Arthropoda > Insecta > Diptera > Drosophilidae > Drosophila > Drosophila albomicans. Next base: position 5,308,800 of record NC_047631.2, read on the forward strand.
TGAGTAACCTTATCGCACAGCTGGCCTTGACTACAGCGCGTCGGCGCCACCGTTGCCACAACAAACCATTAAAACGTAATCAAGTGAAAACAAACAACAAACCAATTGGCCGGTCAATAAAAATAGAAAGTTAACACAAAATAGTGTGCGACGGCGACGGATTTAAATGTTTTGATAATATTATTATATTTAAATACATTGAAAAAAGGAACACTACGCAAACAGAAAACAAACACGTTGTACATTCGATTCGATTGTTGGCTTCAGCTGTTCGCAGTTGTTGTTGCTGCTGCTGCTGCTGCTGTTGGTGTTGTATTTAGAAACCCAAATCGGCAATTACGGCATCCAGTTCGTCCTGCAGATTCGTTGCCCTGGAACGCACCTGTGAAATTTGATCCTGCAAATTGTCCACATTCGCCTGCAGCAAACGTTGCACTTCTTCATTGCGGCAAAGCGACTCTCGTGCTTCTTCACCCTCGGCTCCAGATTTCCCTTTTTGGCGGAGTTGGCAGAGTCCTAAAAGAAAACATTGGTGAGTTCACAGTAGAGTTATTGCGTTTCTTTACTAAAATATTGCACTCTAATATCCCTAAATAAATTGATGTTTTATCACATCGACTTAAAAAGATCGTTAGGATAACATCTCTATAATAAAAGACAAATACTATGGACATTTATACATGCTGACATCGCAGATAAAACAGTTTTTGCATGAAAGAGAGTAATGATAATTACCTCTGCTTCTGATTCGCTGCCTGATTCCTCTCCGCTTTCTTCTGATTCAGATTCCTCCGACTCTTCTTCGGATTCTTCCTCTTCCTCCTCCTCTGCTTCGGCTTCTTCTTCGTCATCTTTATCTTCGCCGTCTAATTCGTCTTCGTCCAGCTTCATGGATGCAGCCATCTTCTGCACTTCCTTCTCCAGCTTTTTGAACTTTTTGTTTTCCTCCCTTTAAAGGAAATAAGTATTATGTATTTACTCATGACTGATTGACTCATAGATGAATATTACGCACTTGAGTATAACATGATTCTTCTTCATAGCTTGCTTCAGTGCATCCTTCTCTTTCTTGGCTGCCTCCTCCTTGACCTTGAGTTTGGTCAGTTTGCTGCGTAACACTTTCACCTCCTTGCCCAGTCGTCGTTCTCTTCGCTCTGTCTTCTTTTCCTCGGGTTCATCGGGATCACTTTCACTAAGCTCTAGATCCAGTTCTGGCGAGCTGTCACGTCCAAAGTGCACATCGCTTGGTCTCCTCGATCCATCTAATGAGCCGCCACCCTATTTTTAATAGGCGATATATCAAAGTATGGTTAAAGCAGCGTATCTGATCTATCAGATAATATGCAGATTAGATTCTTGGGATTACCTTGTGCAGGCCGTGATTACCATAATTGGAGTTCAACTGGTCGTAGTAATCATCGTTGTCATCGTCGTAAGCAAAGCAAATACTAATATGCGGTCTGTTAGTGCTTGGCGTCGTATTGCCCTTATATATATAATAATAGTAGCGATAGCGTTTGGTTAATGGGTTAATGTTTTAGTGGTGTGTCTTGTGCAAACATAATAGCATTTTCTAAATGGGATTTGTCTTGTGTCTTAGTGCATTTAAAATAGCATTTTAAATTTTTATTTTTTGGCAAAATGTAAGAAAACGATGTCGAGTCTGTGCACAATGTTGGTAAGATGAATTGACTGCGAATGTTGATATCATATTCAAAGGATAATTTGTGATGTTGATAAAAGGGAAATGATAAGTTTCAAGACTTGCTAGACTTGGAAAAGGTTTGAATTTTTCTAAGTGAATGTGCTTACAAAATATGATCGTTCAAAAACACTTTTATGCCTTTTCGAATTTACGTGGGTTGCCAAGTTCATAACATAGAACACTTTTCTCTTTAACTTGTGTTAAATTTTGTTTAAGTCATGGCCACCACAAATTGCAAAGTTGAATTGTAATAAATTTTGTACAATTGAAAACATGACTTCAATACCAGAAAATATAAAAAAATGTACATTGAATGCATTAAAATTGATTAGTTTTACAGAAATATTTACTTTTCGCTAATTTTTGAATTAAAAATATACGTTAAGCAACTTCTCAATTGTTTTCTGTGGTGTTCTAAAAATTCCGAGCAGATATCTTTTAGTCATTCTTACAATTTACTGTATAAAATAAGATTTTAGCAATGCAGAACTCGGATTTTAAGAAATGTTTCCTAATGCAAGCAAACAACCTTATAAATTTGTCACCTATTTATAAGAAGGGAATTTAAAATGAATTGTTTTAAAGGATATCAACATCTATACTCGCTTCAGCCTTTGAGATGTGGTGTGTGCCGAGTGTTGTCAGCTGAAGTGTAATTATTTATTGCAACTGCTACATCTACAAATTCAACAAATATTGCAAAAGAGGTGCAACAACGTCAGTTACTTCTACAGCTACGACTAGGATTGCAACTATGTGGAATCGATGGCAAAAGCGACTAATTGCGATTGCTTTGTTAACTTGGCTTAGTTGTTAGGCTGAGCTGTCGCAGGGACGCGCAGGGCGAGGACGGCGCTGAAAATGTGCGAGACAATGTGTGGGTCATAACCCCATCTTCATCTCCAACTTCAACTGCAATTGCAACTGCAACTTCAACTTTAACATTAACTTTAGCGTCAACTGACAACACCAACACATTGTGCCTTGTGACTTGTCTACTCGTTCCCGCCCCCTTCATGTCATCTTTTGTACTTTTGCTTACCTGCAGCGCCGCTGCCAATTTGCGCTCCAACAATTGTATCTGTCGCTTTTGTTCCTCGATTTCCGTTTTCGCATCGACGAGCAGTTCGCTGGTATCGTGATAGTTCTGTTCCACCTCCTTGGACACCTTTCTCGCATCTTCCACTTCGCGTTTCAACGAATTGACATACGCTTGCTCCGACGTTGGCGTTGGATCCATGGTGGCAACAATGACATTTGAACCGTACTCCAAATTCTTCTCTCTTGACTTCTCTCGCTCCAGTTCCGTTTCTAAAGTTCTAATCTTCGCCAGCAGTTTCTTGTTCTCACGCTCCTGCGCCTCACGATTGCGCAGCTCCATGGCCAGCATTTGCTTTGTGCTCTGCAGATCGTCACGAATCTTGTCGATGTCATCCAACTCATCGGGACTTTCCTCATCAATCGACATGGCTGACACAATACTGGGCCTCGAGCTACCAGCTCCAAGTGCACTAGCATTCGCTCCTGGTCCCAGGGCATGGCTGCTAGGCGCCTCACTTAACATATTAACCTTCGATTGGGACTTGAGAAGCTGCTCCTCAATAGTCTTCTGGCGACGGAACTTGCGCAAACCTTCAAGGATGGGTTTGCTGCGATCGTTTGTCTGTGTTGGACGTAGGCGAACTCCACCTTGGATCTGCTTGAGCAGCTTGTTGTGCGAATTGTCCTTTTCTGTTTCGTAGATGAACTTGTCGTCCACTTTGGTCATTGATTTGCACGTCAATATGGGCTGAGATCTGCATGGAACATTGTTTAGAGTTTATTACTTGTTATTGATTTACTTAATAATTAAATGCTTGAACTACTATTGCAGTGCTTAAACGATAAAAAAAAGAAGAAGTTTGCAATTTATATAATTCCTAGACTTTCACTGGGCATTATGACGAATTTTTCAAATATAGTAAAAAAGTGGTTAGTATTGCAAATAAAACTTATTACTATTAAAAAAAAATCATTTAATTATAATCCCCATTCAATATTAATAGATTTAGCTAATACTTGACTTCTTATCTTAAACATGGTATGAAGTAATGTTTAATTTTGAACTAATCTTGATGCAATTTAACACAAGAAAAAATACGCAATTGTAGGAAAAAAATCTATGAGGTTATCCTTAATGCTCACTGAAGTTTAATGCAACTATGTAAATCGACATTTTACAAAGAAAGTGTTCCTAAATGTTTGGCATGTTATCTTTGAGTAGTTAAGTATTAAGGCAGTTAGCCTTAGTTATTTCTTGACGTTCCTGATGGTCTTTAGTTGTTTGTGTTCAAAATTCTGAAAACATTAAGTTGTTGCATACAAATTTGCTCGGTTTTCATTGATTAAGCACTGTACTGTATTGTATTGTAGTAAAATCACTATCACTTTATTTCTCATAGTTCTCATAATTCTATTTGAGCTGAAAATTGAAAATTGCATCTAAATTAACAGTATGAATGAATAGCTAGTTTTCCTTGATATGAGTTATATAAATTAATCTGAAGTAAACTCTTATCACATTTTTTCCTCCTCGTAATTCAGGAACCTATTCTTTAAATGCCCTTAGCTCTTAGTGCTAAAAGTAATTGTATACTAGTATTTCCTATCGTACGCTATGATTTTCATTTACACATTGCTACTTATTTGGCAATTAGAGTTTATTCATTTTTATTTCCCTTTTGGATAACTATTTTGATGTCTCATTTGTAATGAGCCGTCATCCATCCGAGTGCTACAAATGAGCAGCTTACCTATCGTTGCATGCCACATGGCGAAGCTTTTTGCCGCTCTCGACCTCCTTCATCATCTCGGACCAGTCTGGTCGTCGGCGTGGTCGTGTTCTGCATGAAATCAAATAAATGCTGGCTTAGTCTTGGTGTTCTGGTTCAAATTCTGGACGTGTGCTTACTTCAGCTTTTCGAGCGTTTTCTTCTGCGTATCGGATAGCACGCGCTTCTCGCCGGGAGCCAATGGGGGCGGTGGTGGTGGTGGTGCCTTTGGAACCAGGGATGGCAGCGGCGGAGGCGCTGGAACTGTTGCAAGTGGATAGAAATGAGAGAGAGAGAGACAGAGAGAGAAAGAGAAAGGTTAGCAAATGCCTTAGTAAGGATATAAGTATGGATGGTCTGCCCGATTTTGTTGATTCCTTCGTTTTCTTCGGTTTCTGGTTTTTTTTACTTTTTTGTCCAGTAAATCGTTTAGCGCTGCGTGCACTCGCGGTTATTAAATATAATTTTAATTTAATGAGTTTGCAATTTGTGTCAGTTGTTTGCGCAAAGTTCTTCTCGCCACAGGCCATACATATCAATTGGGGTTTTTCAGTTCTTTATGGGTTTTCAGTTGGGGGCGGGGAGCAGCACAAGTATTTTCTTTCCAATTCGAGTTGTGCTGGTGCACGCTCTCTGAAAGCTCTCTGAAGTTGCCAGCATTGCCTGAGATTGAAAAGTTACTGCCGTGCTACGGTCCAGAATCAACTGGCAACTGCAGGCATTCCTCCCTTCCCCCCCAACTCTCCTATGCCGCAACGCACACCAAAGCCCTGAGCTTGTTTTATTGCTTTAACACCCATGGAACATCCATGAACTACTAAGAGTAGGGGATAGGGAGGCAGGCAAAAGTTTGATTGCATTTTTTACTTTGTGCCGTGTTGCGCTTGACTCGACTTTGGTTTAGTTAGTTAGTTTAAAGTCTGTGATGCGCTTGCTGCAGGCTTTTGTTAACGAGGCCAATTAATTTGAAATGTTTGCACAAGCTGTTACTAATAAATTTCCGCTTAAATTGTTGGCCTAACAAGTTGCGAGACGCCCAGGATATTTCTTCCAGTTGCCCTTGTAATTAGCAATTGAAAAACTTTCTGATTTTCTGTTTTCCAACCCGTAACAACAGCAGCAGCAGCTACCAGCATCGAAAGGGAAGAGCAGCTACATTTATCCCATCCTATCATCGCCAACTGGATCCTTGATCCCTTCCACCAACAAGTGCAAAGTTGGTATACAATACTTTGCATTCTTTTCAACTTGTTTGGCTCGTCACCCCGTTACAGGTTGATGCTTGTTTTTTTTTTTTTTTTTTTTTTTGGCTTTGGCTTTGGCATTGCCATGCTCTGGCTTTTGCTTCTTGGCTTGGCTTGGCTTGCCTTGGCTTTGTATTGTTTGATGCTAAAAAGTGCAAAAGTCAAACAACTGCTTAAGACAATGACGGCGCCAAGTGATGAAAAGCTGACAAATCTGTTAATTAGCTTTGTTTGAATGAACCCAGACCAAGAAGGCAACACACCCGCACACACATACAACACTCCTTCCTCCTTCCTCCGTCACCTCGCACAGCAGTCGAACAAACCCAAAAAGCAGCCAACAGTAGCGTACCCCAATCTCAGCCTTATCCTTTTGTCTGGCTGGCCTTGCCACTGCTCCTTATCCCCACTCTTCCCCTCTCTTTCTGACAGCCTCTGCTTCTTTGTCTCTGCCTCCTTCTCTCCCTCTCTCTCTCTTTAAATCTCCCTCAGCACGCTTTGCCATGGCTTTTCTTGGACGCTTCATCTCTGGTTTTTGCAGTTGCGCCTGGCTGAATCTGCACTTAATCTTTAAGTGGTTGGCTGCCTTTGCGGTGTCGGTGTCGGTGGCGGTGCATTAGTTGCTGCCTCAATTCGGTTGCTCATTCTGCACCTGTGCTCGAAACTAATCCCGAACTCGTGTTACTTTGCTCAATGAAATCAGCGCCAAACTTGATTATTGTAGTCTCTCCCTGCTGCTGCTGCTGCATGTTAATGTAACATCCTGGCCACGTTCCTATATCTATATCCTCCAAGTCTTTGTCGCCTCCCACTCTTCTGTCTGGCTGCCATTTGTAGTCACTGATTAAAATACGTGGTCAACTTTTTGGGCAGCCAATTGAGCGCTCGTTTAGTAAGTTTCGCTTAATTCGTTTTAGTTATTTATGGCAAAGCTCTGGCAAAGCAGCATCCTAAATCAGGGCCCCTCTCACCCTCATCGCGATTCACATTCACATCCAACTCACCCATTCGCATTCACGAAATGAAAATGAAAATGAAAACAAGAGACTGAAGCTGAAACGGAGAACAGAAAAACAAAAAATAAAGAAGAAACTTACCCAAGGCACTTTGTGGAAGGGTGCCGGGCAGATAAAACTCTTCATTCATTCATTCATGTCGACAAAATTATTTCTTATTTAAATAAAATCCTGAGCAGAACGAGGCGAGGCGAGGCGAGTCCCGGCGTCTCTGAGATGATGCTACCCACTTAATATACCGCAAAGCCCGCACTTACAACGACGCAAAATGAATAGCGGGGTATGTAAACATAAATTTTGCGAGCTCACTCAGTGCTCCCCTCAATTCTCAACCTTATAGTACCCGCTCGGTTTCTGTTCCCTGTCTTTGTCCCCGACCCGAGGAATGTTTCTGTTCCCTTCGCCTTTCCCTTCTCGCCGTGCTGCTGCTGCTACTGCTTCCCATTGTGTTATCATCAACAGAATATTCTATGCATGCACAAATGTTGCCGTTGTCATTGAATCACGCTGGGCCGAGCGCACCAGCATTGGGCGGGGAGGACTCGGGACGGGATGGAACTCAGGACTCAGGACTCAGCGAAGGCGGAGTGAACCGGAGCATTAGCATGGACTCCAGTTTGATTACTGACTTTGTTCCATTGTGTGTGCTTTACATGATGAAGCGTTGAGAAGCTCTGCCATATTTTACAGTCTGCCTCACTCGTCCCGCCCCGCCTCCCTCCCTTCCTTCCCCCTTAAGACCAATTCCCCATACTGACAACTTTAATCCTGGCGGTTTACAGGCGTCTGATTAACGGTTTTCATCTAGTTAATAACTATTGGCCCTCGCACAGCTTAGCAAGTTTATAGTTGGAGATAAATAAAAAAGTACATAATAAGTACATAATAAATGTACATACTATATGTACATTTTATTCCATATATATATAATTTATTAATTACTTTTGAGGAAGCACTTCTCTATTTATGGAAAATTCTCTTGAGGTAAGTGAAAAGTGCTCACGGTTTGCTATTTCTGTTTATTCCGAATCGCGTCAAGTCGATTCGTGTCGAGTCGTGTCGAACGTTTCACCGAATATCAGCAGTTTCCGGATCATAAACCAAATGTTACCCAATCAATGTGAATTCATCAGACTAGAAGTCTTTACAAATGACTTGACATATAGTATAGCATGTATCTCTCTACTATGTATGTGGTTGATGCAATTATTTATTTAGTGAAGCATTTTATTGTCGCCCAACGTAATTATTGGCATAATGCTTGTGTGTGTTTCAACGTTTTTCTTTTACGTTATTTTGACCACGCAATGTCCAAATTTCAAATGGCCTAATCATCTTTTATGTCCTGGCAGAACGCGCCCCTCTCCCCTGGTTTTATTTCTCATACGGCTGCACCAGGACAGGATACAAACTTAAACGAAGCAAATAAAAAATGATGAAGAAAGCAACAAAATGTGCCCAGAACAGAGCACAGCCGTTACATGTCTCACACACACAAAGATATGTATAGATATATAGAAAGCTGGCTCATTTAAATAAAAGAAAATATATTTCGTCCAGCCGGTTGTCCTTTTGGCTCCTTTGAAGACATTGGCTAGGCTTTGTGGCTGCCGCCGTCGCCGTTGCTGCCGCCTTCTTTTTTTTCTGTGTCTTCGTTCGTTTTTTTTTTATTTGGTTGCTCGTTTTTTAGTGCGGATATTTGAATATAAATGGGGCATTTAGTTCGACTATATCAAGCACATTGCCATATATCTTTTGTCCTTAACACAGAACTGTTTCACTTCTGCTCAAGAGTTCTGTTTTCCGTTTTCGGTATTCTGTATTCAGTATTCTGAGTTCCCATTCCCATTGATATGATAGTTGTCAGTTTCGGTTTTGCGCTTTAAAAGGAGCTGGCCAAGTGCCTGAACCCACTCATCATCCTTCTCATCTGGTTTTAAACATTCCACTTTATGTTGTAGTTTTGACACAATGAGCAATAATCATGAATTTTACTTAGACCATAAAAAGAAGTAAAAAAGAAATAGTCCTGGCAGGTCGGGGAGGGGGGTCGGGTAGACAGGATAAAAGGCGGCGGCGGTCCAAGACGTCGTCCGAGCACATTAAATAAATGTTTTTCTTTTTTGTCTTCATTGTTGCCTTTTTATTTTTTTCTCTTTTTTTACTGATATTTTATTTTTTTTATTTTTTATTATGCGACAGCTTTAAAGGACAAGCATTGGGGACAACGGTTACCATTTTGTTTAGTGACCTCTCATTCCCTTTTATTTGGCGAGCACAACAAACCCACGAGCCACGAGTCTCGTGCCTTTTGTGCGCTTGTGTGTTTGCCGTTTCCCTAGCAAGATTAGGACGCATTTGCGGTCACGTTATTGCCCACTGATTAGGACAGGCCGCAACTCGAGTTAACTGCCTTACACGTAACCTTTTTTGCCTTGTCCACCCTCTTCTGTCCCCCTTGTGATGTACTTTCCACACTTTGCGCTCTTAACGAGCTTTTCACTTCATTCATTTGCCGAGTCCCCTTGGGGCAATGCAATTCAATTAGATAACTTATGCAACTCACTGTTATTGTTTTCAAATTACAAACGGTCGCAGCTCGGAGCCACAAAATGCATTAGAATATTGCGACTTTAGTTCACTTTATCGAATGCTAGAATTGAAAACTGTATTTTTGTGTCCTTAAATTTGTTGATTATTATTATTTGTATATTTTTATTAATATTTTGTTTGTGGGCGGAAACTGTTTGCGCCTCTTTCGACTCAATGCACAGCACTCACTAAAATTTAATAAATAAAATATGTTATTTATATTGCTTTATAGCCTTAGTGTGGTGTGTGTGTCTCTGTGCGTTCTGTGTATGTTGGTTGTTGTGCCCCTTTATGTGCTTTGTTGTTTTTGTTTGGGCACAAAATTTTTGATGAAATGTTTTGTGCACATTTCATTTATATACTTATATACATTTATTCATATAGATGGACTCGGTACACTCACTCATAGGTACTCATATACATTCATGCGACTACGAGTATCTCTTAGTGCGTTTTAAAAATTTTAAAAATGAGCAGTCGACGCGCAGGTGAATGTGAATGGACCCACAGACATTCATCCTATGGCATATAGTATGTTATACATAACTATATATGTATGCATGCTGAAATGCATTTGTATGAGTAGCTGACAGCTACGTATATAAGTGTGTGTGTGTGTGTGTCTGTGTGGATAGGTAGGACTAGAGATGGACACCCGACTTAAATATTCTGTCATGCATAATAAAAATGCACAGGGAATTGCATTTTCATCACACAGGCAGAGTGTGAGAGCGACGCACCTTTGTGATATGCTGGAATCCTGGCTGAATTCCGAAATTCCAGTGCGATTAAATTAAAAATAGCTCGGAGAAAACTCGGATTTAATCAGACATGCTTGTTTAAATGTTAGCAGAATATAGAAATGTGAATGAGGTCAACACATGAATTTTGTGTTGCCTGATGAAAATAGAAACAACATTTCTTATATTTGATATTTTTATCTCTTGACACTCTGGACTCTCACGTGCCCATCTCTAATAGACGGTTTACTCATGAGCAATATCACTCATACGCTAGGCTAAGAAAATTTATTTATTTTTTAGCTGTGACGTCTCTTGGCCTTGCCTTTCGCCAACATTTCGATAAATAAAGACCCATTGAGAAAGACTGAATAAAATCTAACAGAGAGAAAGAGATCACAAATTGGCGAGAAGCTAATTGAAGGCCATTCAATTAATTAATACGGATATTTTTTGCTGATGAATGTCCAAAACAGTCCCAGTAGATTATCCGTATTTGCATTGCCAGTTAAATGGTTTTAGACATTAGAGAAGCATCAATATTTTACAGCATTGGTGTGGTAGTCCATTAGAGTAGTTAATCGGGGAGTTTAGCTTCCAGTGGCTGGTCTCGCTGAGCAGCGTGAGCGGAGCAAGTGGGGACAACTTACCATTTTTGATGCTCGGTTCGCGCTTTATTGAGGGCGCTTTCCTCAGGGTTTTGGTCTTGAACTCGGGCTTGGGTTCTTCTTTGGGTTCTTTAAGTATTTCATCAACTTTGGGTACCTTTTTAAGCACTGGACGAATCTTGAGCAGATTATCCGTGCTCTTGCTGGGCAACGGTTTCTCCTCGCGCTTCACATGCCTCAGCTTTGGTTTCTCAAGTTTAAAGCGCAAGCGACGCTCACGCTCCTCCTCGGTTTCACCCTCGACGGCTTCGTCGTCGTCCTCGGGCGCAACCTTTTTCATTGATTTATCCCGCTTGACAACAACGCTGCGCAATTTGGGTTTCTCTAGGGTGAAACGCTGTGTCAACTCACTTTCCTGCGGCTCCGTTCGTTTGTTGACCTGCGTTGGACGCAGTTGTGCGGCTTTCTTAACATGCTCTGGCACCTTGGCCTCCATTGTGGTGTCGTCATCATCATCGTCGTCATCATCATCATCGTCGTCTTCGTCTTCGTCCTCGTCGTCATCGGTTTCCTCCTCCTCGGTCTCTTCTTCCTCGGACTCGGTTTCTTCTTCACTTTCCTCTTCTTCCTCTTCGCTCTCCTCTTCCTCAGAGGATGACTCTGGCGGTGGCGTGGGTTCCTTCTTCTTAGCCGGCAGCTTCTTTGTTACCACACTTGCTGCCGCTTTCTTTACTGGCTCTGGCACTGCCTTCTTCACAGGTTCGGGAGCTGCTTTCTTTGCGGGCTCTGGAGCCGCTTTCTTCACCGGCACCGTCACCTTCTTAGCAATGGGTTCGGCGTTCTTTTTGGCAGCTGCTGTTGTGGTCGCTGGAGCAGCTGTTGCTGGTTTCTTGACGGGCTCCGCAGCTGATTTCTTAGCTGGCTCAGCTGACTTCTTGGCCACCGCAGTGGTTGTTGTTTTTTCGGGCGCTGCCTTTGCTTTGCTGTTGGCTGTCGTGGTCGTTGTCGCTGTGGTCGCTGCGGTTGCCGGTGCCTTTTCGCCATTTTCCTTGGTCGCGTTGGCGGTTGCCTTCTTGGCCCAGGGCGTTGTCGCTGGCTTTGTGGTGGCCGCATCCTCCCCCTTCACCCACGGTGGACGAAATGTGGTACGTCCGCTGCTGCCGCTGCCGGCGCCGCTGCCAGCGCTTGTTGTGCTACGGGGTGTCACGAAGGGCATTTTTAGCAAACTCGGCAACTGTTTTCCGTTCTGTTAATTCTCCAGGGGTTTTTATTCTTGTTATTGTTGTTGTTGCTGCTGCCAGCCACTCTGGTCGCCCACTTTTCGTCGTCTATTTGCACACACTTTTTAAATAATTTTCTCTGATTTTTTTTCACTCTTGTTGTTCTAGTTGTAGTTGTTGTTATTGTTGTTGTTGCTGATGAAAACACAAAACTTTGCACATTAGCACCAACGACGTTGGCGGCTGTTGGCTTGTCGCTGCGATGATGATGGGCGCGGGCGAGGACGGGGGCGGGGGTGGCACACCTCCACTCGGTTGGTTCACTCTCCACTTGTCCAAAAGTTATTTCAAATTGCCGTTGCTTTTTTCCAATTCTTTTCTTTTTTTTTCTCTATATAATTCTTTTATTTTTGTACGTTTGTTGAATGTTTGTTGTTCGCGCTCGCGTTGTGCGTGATGTTGTTGTGCTGTGCTATTTATTTAAAATCTGCTGCCGACGATGAGCAACAGCTGTTTAAAATATCTTAAATTCTCAATTCGTATATATTTGGGTATGTTTCATTTCAAATGTTATTTTTAAATGCATGCGCTCATTAGCTTGTCGTTCTACTTGTTATTGCTGTCGTTGCCCTTGTTGTTGTTGTTGTTGCTGTTGTATTGAGTGTACCTTATTAGCAAACAAAAAAAATGTAGGCCTTTGTGTCATAGTAACAATCAGCGTGCCGTCTCTAAACTGTGCAACGTTCGACCATCTAAATTGGCCAAATTCCCACTCGCTAGCAATTTAAATACTCAAACAATTCCTATGCAGTTCCAGCTATCAGATATAGTACACACATATATATCTATTCACGACTACAGCTGCGTGCTACATGCACTCCAATAAGCTACAACAATGACAACAACAACAACAATCGTAGCACCAACAATTTGCTCTGCCACTGCCTCGATATGTAAAAGGCGAAAATATTTAATTTTAGTTTCTTTGTGCCCGAGCGCTAAAGCGTCGGAGAATCAAAAAAAAAATTAAAACACAAAAAAAAAAAAAACGAATAACAACAACACATCTCTGGCTCTGGCGCTTTCGTTTCACAAAGTATACAATGAAAAGCGTACGCAGACACAAGAGAAAAACGAAGAAAATAGGCGAGAGAATGAAATCCGAATTTGTTTCATTCCATTTGCCAGTTTCCATGGCATCTTCGTCTTCATCGTCATTTCCATTTCTCCAATTCGTCCAATGGCCTTTTGCGAATTTTCTCAAATTTATATGTATATAAAAAAGGGAAAAAAATATTTTTTTCCTTTTGGTGTGGAGGAGGCGTTAATTAAACATGACATGCATATAAAAATTATACTTATAAATATGCCGTCATTAGGCTGAATAATATAGCGACAAGACGGTGCTATAAAATCCAAATTATGGCCAGCAAATTTTGGGAAAACAAAATGTCTGTCTCTATCTGATTTTGCAATTACTTTTAATATCATAAGTGACACTTTTCTCTTGCAACTCATAATCCGACGTTGTCTATAGAAAGTTTTTAGAAAAATACAATTTTATGCATAATGTTTTGACATATCTCTGACAGTGACTGAGCAAATCAATATAGAATGATGCGCAAATGTATTTTCGTATAATAAAATTTGATTTTTCTATCAATATTTGTGGGTCTTTATTGGCTGCGACGCACGTTTCGTCGTTTATAGACATTTTTAATATATTTTGTACACCACCCACAATGCACACACGAACACGAATACACATACAAAGCAGTTGCACAGTGGGACAACTAAAAACGGTGGTACAACGCAGGCGAGAGAGAATTTTGCTCGGCACGCAGCGCCTATGACGGCGTTTCAAAAACTAAATTCATGTATTTTTAACAGCACGCTAAAAGCTTGAAAATTTCGAAAACATATAAAAAAAAAATACACAAAATTATTTGACTCTTGTTGCAGGGTCTTCCTCTCTATCTCTCTCTCTCGGTTCCTCTCTTTGCAGTCTCTCTCACGGGAAGATCAGAAAAATGAAATTGAAAATTGTTTTTGGCCGACAAAAATATTTTTAGCATACTCGACAGTTTGGCGTTCATCTCAGCCGATTGACCTTATGGCAGGTGCAGCATAGTTCAATGAAACTGGAATTATGAATACTATATATACACCTTCGCCTTCATAAGTACATTGATATTAATAACCAATGTGTTTGTATATATTGCGTTTGTCGTTGGCCGGTATTTCACATCTCAAATCTCTTATCAATTAGCCCCAGTGGTGAAAGTGGTTCTCAATTACGCAAGTTTCTTTGCGCATGGGTTCGCTGTTAACGATGGGGAGGGAGGGAAAGGCTGGGAGGAGGGGGTTTGGGTTTGAAGAGTCTTACCCTGTGATAAAAACCATTCGTCTAGAAAATCCAACCCCATTAGTGCCTCTTAGTTTTCACTCTTTGCTGATAAATTTTATTGATACTTCTTTAGATAGTTTTTGCAATATTTACATTGTGGCCAGCTGCGATTTGCGAGCTGCGTTCGCTTTTATCTTTCTTTCTTCAAACTGCTCTGTTCTGTTCCTCTGTGCTGTGCAATTGACATTTGCCGTCGACTGATTGCATTTGCAATTGCAATCCATCTATCGGTTAGTGCGTGATCTTATTTATAGTCGCAAATGATTGCATATCGATTAGACAATTGCATTGTCGCAGTCTGCCGACCAGGGTGTGTCGAAGAATTCAGAAGTTGACAACTCTACTTGATTGATTGGCAAAGCACAGAAGGGAAGATGTTACCAACAATACGTGATTGATTGTGGGGAAAAAGAACTTAAAAAAAAAGTAAGAAAAAATGAAGATGCGTGCGATAATAATTGACACAAACTTCAAACGGAAATATAAATGAAGTCAAATCTGAGAGCATAAAACGAATGAACAGACAAAAGGCAAAAGACAAAAAAGCAGGAGTTGAAAATTGGTGACCAGGAAGAAAGAATGATAAGCAAAAAAGGAGTAAAAGATATGCGATAAAGAAGGCAACGACGAAAGCAGATTGAGGCATTATAATAAAAGCGCCCAAGTACCTGAAGGGAAGCTCCAACTAAAGCACAAATTGTCAAAAAGAAGAAAACAATTGACAAACCGAAAGAAGAAGAAGGTGAAAAGGGGGAAAGAACAGAGGCAGTTCATTACTTTTACAGCAACAAAGAGAAGTTGCCATAGAAGTCAGGCGGCAGGCACTTCTCTTAATTGAAATTAACAAAAGAGAGAAGGCCTTAACCAGAGTCAAATGCTTCACTCGGAATATTATTACATTCGCAAAATTGCATTAAATTTAATATATATGGAAATTGTTTTGGAGCGAAAGCAGCATAATTTACATTTGGTCCAAAGCGAGAGATTAAAAACAATAACAGTTTCAATAATTTATCAAATTTCGACACGGTTATCAGCATTGAATTGAAATTTCACCAGGCGTATAAGTAATAACATTAACGGGAGAGCGAAAAAAGAGTCGGTTGCAAATTTTATACATAAACTACATACACAAAGGCTATATGTATGCATTTTCCAGTTAGTTTCTGTTTGCGACTTGCCAGATGAAACAAAAACAGACCTCGTAAATATTTAAATGCCCGCATAGTTTTGGGGTTAAAAGCAACAGACAAATTTTAGTTGCATACTTCTCGGCGGTGCCAAAAACTCATCCAAATGTATCTTTATACCCTGTTTGTATATTTTGTGGAGCTGATTATATTCTTTCCCGTATTCTATTATATTCGAAGTGTAAATCAACAGTAAACTTTTAAACTGTGTAGGGTAACTTTTAGTCAAACACTCTTCGAATTTGGTCGCAGCTCCCATAATTGCTGCCACATTTTGCTGCATAGTCAAATTTTGTTTGCAAATCAAAGCGAAGCAAAGCAGAATCAATAAAATTAAAAGTCACTTTGGTGCTGAGTTTTATTATTAAATGTTTTCGGTTTCCGTTTTTTATGCTTTACTCTGCAAATTGAGCGAAAAAGGGTATTATGGCATTGTCAATTTTAGAGACCATCAAAATACATTTATGTTTATGCAATACAATAAGCAATTGAATTTGTCTCAAATATTTCTCCATTCTTTTAAAAAATTCAATTTGTTTACTTGCTCTAGCGTTTATCTCCATAATAAAGAAATTATAATTTATTGCCGAAGTCTTGCTATTTTGAAACTATGGTGTGCGATATCAAAAGACTGAACGCAGGGTATCTCATAGTCGAACACTTTAAAATTCAACCTTCTCACTTGCCGTTTTTATTATATTTCTGGCATGATAAAGTTGCAAACTTGCCATGGTCGTAAATCAATTTGAAGAGCGTAGACAAGTTTACAGCGGCTGAAATCAAAAAATAAAACCGCACTAATTAAAAATCATTTGGCAGACAAATTGAATTGCAATCAAAATCCAATTGCGAATTGTTTGACGAAATATTTTTAATTAATGTAACAAAGAAAAACATTGCTCTGTTTTTGTTTTTTTAAGTAAACGTAATTCTAGTAGTTGTGTTTATTTGTGCTCTCTCTTCTGTTCATGTTACACGAAACCTTATGAAATACTGTTTATGGAAGTTCATTGACTTCCAGCTGATTGTTGCAATTTAGCTTCTGTATGTTAGTTGTCAGTTGTAGCTCAGTACTTAGCACAAACTGTGCGACGCCTGTGCTTAAATCTTCTTGACCACGGGCGGTGCCTCAGTTGTGCTGTTCAATCGGGTGAAATGCGGCCACGTAGATATCTCGTGGAAGAGTTGGCCACCAGGACACTCGGTATCGCGCACCTGCTTGTGGCCCAGCAACTTGTAGGCGGGATCAATGTAACCCTGGGCTACGCCAAATGCTATAAGATCCTTGGTGGCCTGCAACATGCGTTCTGGTGGCAGCTCAGCTATAAGGAAAGATACAAGTTAGAATCTGATTTGATAGTTGGCATCGTATCTTAAACTCACTTCGCCAATCTCCGATAAGGACAATTCCCACACTCTTGTCATTGTATTTGGGCGCATGAGCTCCCACCACATTGAATCCACGTCCCGTGTAGATCATGCCGTCGCCTCCAATGCCAAAGCTATAGCCAATGTCATTCCATCCGCGATCCTCCTGATGAAAGTCCTGAATGTCACGCATGCTGCGCATACAGTCCGGCGTGGTGTAGCATGCGGCTGGTATATACGAGTGGTGTATGATGACATAGGGCGCGGGTCCGGTGAAATAGTCCACCTGCTTGGGCATGCGGGCACCCCAATCGGCCCTCGACAGCAGTCGGGCACTGTGTGGCCCACCCTCCGTTGCGGCTTGCTGCATGTGCTGGGTGTAACCTGAAAAGGTAAATGTGAGAACAGAAATTGACCATCAGTTGAATGTTTTTGCTACATGCTGCTGCTACTGTTGTTGTTATTGTTGTTGTTGCCTTTGCTGTTGCGGCTGCTGTTTGTTTGTCTGGCCAATAAACAGGCAACCAACGTACCACGTTTATTTACAATTTTCGCACTTTTTGCTGTGTGTGTGCTGTGTGTACGCTATGTGTGTCAGTGTGTGTACGAGTTGTATTGCGATATGTCACTGTGTGTGGCCAAAGTTTGTTAGCATTAATTGCATCAGTCTGTTTGACTTTTACTTTATCGAGTCTCTTGATTTTTTAGCGTGGGTCGCGTATTGCCTTCCGTGTTAGTCGCGCGAATTCCATTGATAAATTATTGAATGGATTCCCCGGCTTGCGGCTACTCGCTGGTGGTTTTGTGGTAGTGTTCCCCCAACGAGGTGAGAAATCGCAATGACACCGAACGCCAAATGCCAGGCGGCGGAACGTTTCATAAAAATTCCCCCGCACACGACAAACGAGACGCACTCAGCACTAACGAGGCAGACTGAGAAAGAATGAGACAGAGTGTAAGAGAAAGAGAGAGAAAGAAATGACCAAACAAAACAGGCTGCTGAATGCCTCTGAAAACGGGTTGATCTCAACGAACTATCGACGATTTAAATAGTATATTTGCGTATCTCTCAGTATTTGCAACGTTGTTTGCTTCTTTGGCAAACGTGTCAATTAATGAACCGGCCTCAAATCATATGAAATATGCATGAAGTTTGTTGAGCGATTTGTTTTGTTTACTGAATCGTTCAATACGCTCAAGAGTGACGTGAATGTTTGTGACATTGTACAGCTGTTTGTCAATCTTGTTTCTTATGCTCTTTCGCAGGTATATTGAGTATAATAAAGTGTTCATTGATTATTATAAACTAACAATCAAGCAAGACGATTAGATTACAATATTTTATATCAACTATTTCTATATTTAATATTTATATTATTTATATAAAACATTCGTATTAGCATTAAATTCCCTACTTATAATCGGAGGTTAATATTTATGAAATGGAATTTCATAAGAAATAATCTTTACCAAATGCGAAAACTAATTTCGAAGTGAAATGCATTTTTTAATAATTGTCTGTCACTAAGGGAATAAACTAAATTGTGAAATTCAAGTGTTGTCAGAAACATATCGAAATCTTACTATGGGAAATACATGGGTCAATTGATAGTACTTGATACTTTGAATTGTCATGCATCTAATCTATTAGAATTACTTTCAAGTGTGTACTTAATTACTATCTCATGTCGACTGTCTTGCATAGACATACAGAACTGTTTCCCAAGACTCATAGATAACTATTGTTGAATGAAAGGAATGTGCAACTTTTATCGCTTTAGTGGGTCACTTAATAATTGTTGAAATGAAATTAAGTTCTGAAGTGGTGAAACGTAACCGTTTAAGTATTAGAATGTTAGAGTGTGTCGGGTGCGTCTATAAGCCAATCTCTGTTAATTTTCACAAGTAATGATGAGTCAGCTTTAAGCTTCGCAAATATATAAAATATTTGAATATTAAACAGTGAAGGCAACAGGTGCTATCATCTATCAGTTGCCCGTTTCACAATTACCTATTGACAGTGATGTCTATTGCCCCAAAGCGGCGGCCTTCGAAGTTAACTTTCTGGTATCCGCCCCAGTCATAAATGCAAATGCTTCACCAAAAACTATTTCATTCAAAATTCGTTTAATGTGTGTGAGTCGCTCTTTCTCTTTACTCTTCGGGCTGTGTGTGTGTGTGCCTGTCTGGGGAAATACTTGTGGAATGAACTGAAGGAGAGGAGAGTGCGAAACTTTAACAGCATCCATTTGGAATGTTTACCAAGGCGTCGCACCCGCAGCAGCTCGTCCCGAACCGGCATTTATATGCATATGCAAAGTTGGAGCGGAAAACGCGAGTTTGGAAATGGCAGCTGGAAAATGGGGAAGTGAAAGTTGAGGTGTGGAAGTGGGGAGCTGTTTGCGGAGCTCTTGCTCGACCTGATGCCTGAGCACTTGACTAAGTTAATAGCAGCAGTTTCTAATTAAAATTTGGAGAGCAAAACATTTTTGTTGGCGCCTGTACATTTCCACCTACGTATATATATACACCCAAGAATATCCCGACTCTGGACTACATACACATACATATATGTATGCATATATAGTGGCAAATACGGGAGCTGGAGCTGGAGTTATAGTTGGGAGCTGGGAATGGGAATGGGAATGGAAATGGTAATGGGATCGTCTATTGGCAGCGCGTGCTTGAATAATAAACAGAGCGTGCTTGGGGGCGTGGTCGCCGGGCTGCTGTCAAATCATTTGGTGTATAATTTATGCCTTTTGCTTTTTAGTGTTACATGTTAATTACGATTATAATCGTGCACTTACTGTTACCGTTACCGTTAAGCCGCCCGGGATCTCCTGACGCATACAGAAAACTAAACACGACAAACTAAAATTTAACACCTCTCACCACGCATTTCCTTAATCGTTGGCCCTAATTACGCGGCCTAATAAAGTAAACATTAAACTCGTTGTGCTAATCAATGTTGCAAACTGTTGCCACACAAACACACTCTATACTATATGTAAAAAGAGAGAGAGAGAGAGACATAACGTTGCAAACTATTTAATAATATATACTGGGATGAAGTTTAATAACTGAAGGGATGTGCCTCGTATTTCATAGGAAAATAGCGAAAAGTAATTTGACGCTGTGCATAACATTGACTTGTGCATGGGTGAGAGAAGAGGAGGGTCGTCAAAAGTGCGCCTAGTGATGGGTTCATTGACTGCCCCGATAATGCGATAAGGTTTAACAGGCCTCGCTTATAATTGAAGTATTCAATTTATTCAATTTTGCAAAGCGTCGCGCCCAACCACCCGCCACTAATTGTTTGTTTTTAATCAAGCAAAGCATATAAAATATGCTATTTATTCACACACGCAAACTGGCACAACATACACATAAACTCTTTGGTACCTGTAAGCATATTATATGAGCATACTCATTAAGCAAATATTGTTTATAGTACGGAATATTCCAAATTAAGTCACGCTCACTTGGAAACAAAAAATGTGATAAAAACGAGCAACAACAACAAAATATGAGCAAAAAGAAAAATATTATATTTATTCTGACAAAGTGTGCATACTCTTGCAAGCAAAATAATTTAAAATTTTTTTTTTTACCTATACTGTTCTACTATTTATTATTGCAAAGCAGGGAAGAAAATCAAAATGAAATTATATATGCCAATTCGAAATGGTATTTAAAATAGATGTGGTATTTAAAGAACCATATAGAAGTTAAAAAAAATAGTTATGGGGATTATTTAACAAACTTTTCTAGAAAGCTTTTCTAATTGCAAATATTGCATAATTATAAATTAATAAATGCAGAGGAGTGCATGTCCAAAACTTTAATTGGCAAAAATGTTTGCTAAATTCCAGTGAAATGCAGTTCGAAACTTTTGAAATTTTTGTTAGAGTATTCAGAAATTAATACATTATTGTGTATGGCATAAAAATCCCTCTGACTGTCAATGAATTTGTGCTCTCAAATTAAATTTTTGTTAAATGGGAGTAATTAAATTTGCGTGAAATTTGCAGCATAAATTCTCTTGGAATGTGCGTGCATATTTAACAGTGTAGTGCACAAGGTGTTATATATGTAGTATACGAATAATTATCTCTACGGTTGTATCTGCTATTCAGTTACAGGGTGTTCTGGAAATGAGTTTAATCGACGTGACAGGCGCTCAGATCTTGCCGATAAGAAAAACTCAGAGGCACAGTCAAAAGCTTTGGTATTGCTATTTGGGTGTTGGATGTTTGTGCCATAAGTATACGGTGTTTCTGTGTGTTTTATTGTGTATTTCAGGGGCAGGCTGATAAGACTGCGCTCAGAACACTTACCCATCATAGATAGCAAAAGTAATCCCAGTGCTGTCATGCTTGCAGGTGGTGCGAGTATTTTGATGACTTTAGGAACTTTTTATTTTTGCACGTAATTTCTATTACTATTCTATTTTCTAAATTGTATCTATCTTCTTTTTTTTAGGAACTTTGTTTTGTTTTAATTTGAATTTGAATGTGTGTTGGCAAGAATTGTGCGAAATTTTGAATGATCTTGAGGTCAGTTTTCACATGCTGAATTTCCAGAGCATTCCTTGCCACAGTATTTTTCGGCGCTTTCCTTTTGGTTCGTGTTGACGCAGCTCAGAAACGCGAATGATTGGATGGCATAAGGGCGCTACGATGTTTATAGACCGAGCACAGATTTATTTATATTTATTTCTTATGTTTTCGTGTTAGTTTTATTTTTAGTTAATTTTTGCACCAGCGCTGTCGACGTCAGCGTCGCTGTCGTTGTCTGCGCGCAATGCCAAACAATTTGTATATCGCATGGAATTTATTACCAAGTCTCGACTGCGACGCCAACGCCTCCGCCAGCGTAGACGGCGACGTCAACACCGACGCTAGCGCTAACGTTGGCGCCTCGTCGAATCATTCGATTCGCTCTTTGACTCTCCGCAACGCTCACTTCCGCTCTGCGTAGCTCTGTTGCTCAATTGTCGATCGGCTCTCAAACTGCTGATAATTTTGTTATCAACCTGAGGGAGATGTCGCTTTTTTTTTGCTAATTAAGTATTAATCGCATTTAATTACAGTTTGAAAAGCTGCGAATCGAGTCTGCTTTGTGTGAATTACACGAAAATGTGCAAATTTATCGACCTCTTTTGAACCGCTTGTGCCTGCGGTCTGCCGATTGACGGTACTTTTTATTTGCAATACGTTACGGGTATTTTTTTTAGCTGCTACTGCTGCTGCTGCTCTTTTGTTCGGCCCTTTCTGATCGGACAGTGCTGATTATTGTCCCCCCATTTAACGGTGACTTGGCAAAAAAGTGATATCAACCTTAACCTGAGAGTGAACTTTGAAGCGCTTTCCCTTGGCTAATTGCGAATGTATCGTGACGCATGCTCTCACATAGTAGGTTTGTTTGTGATATCACACGTTAGATAAATTAAGTCAATGCAATAATTGCCTATCATTGTGTTCTAGGTCATTTAGTTTTGGGCTTGCGTGATATGGTTATATCGGTCACTCGGTTTTGTTGATAAGACTTTCCAGCAGTCATGGCCGTAACGCAAGCTTTGAAGAGCCATTTGAAACATGTGTCGCTGGCCATGTTGCTTATGCAACGCTTTAAACACGAAAGTCAAATAGATGTCTCAGATCTTATGAATATAAAACAGCTTAGTTAAAGCAACTCGACCTTTTCCTTTTATAGCATCATCATCGTTGCTGATTAGGCAAATCGTTGTGACGATTTCAATTCACAGAAAAATTTGTTTTCCATATAAATTCATGTTGTTTATTTGTTCTATTGTGATTTCCCAGAAGATCTTATCAATCGATGACCTTTTGGACATTAAATTATTTATTGACCTATCAGCTAACTTAATGCATCTCTGCCTTGTTTTTTTTTATCCCCCTTCCGTTCTCCGCTTAAGCGCTTCTTTTCTTATGTTTCCATTTATTTATTTGCCTTTTTTTCTTATTTGTTACCATGTGGTCTTTTGAGGGGATGTCCCTGGTTACTTTGTAGGGGAAGCACACGGCAAAAGCATCTGGTAAATTGCTTTAGTCAATGCGTTGAGGTTTGATAGACGAATTAGCAGGGTTATTATACATTATATTTCCTTAGTTAGGGTATTTTAGTGTTCTCAGTCAACTTGTAACATTTCAACTGACTTTATAAAATACAAACTTTCTCTTTCTGTGACGCACATAAAATAATAATATCACATTAACATAATTTAAATTGGCTTCAAAAAAGCTTTGCCAAATATTTGACGTGGGTGACCTTAAGTTCTTTGGAAACTCTCTAGAAACTTGTTATACTGGCTTACGAGGCAATATATGACAGATACAGGCGTATCAAAGTGTTAAATCACTGAAAAACTGATTGCTTCATAAACAATTATATTTTTTTCAATGATTTACTGCGCGCTGTTGTTATCACAATATTATATTATTAGTGTATAATTGCTTCGTTTAAAAGGGGTGTACGATGAGCAGGTTACGAGTATTTAGATTGTGTGTAATTTTAACGATATATTCAACAAACGAAAAACAAGACAAGACACACAGATAAATCTGGATGGTTGGGGGATTACCGCAGCACCCAGATGGCCGTAATTTCATCAAAGGAAATTCAAGTCGTTTGCCAGCCAATATTTTGGATGTGTTTATGCGGCAAGGTAAACACGCAAGCCTTACCACCACAGCCCCCCTCCTTTCATCCACCGGCGTTCTCAAAATATATTTATTTATTTAATTTTGAAAAGGGGAAATTTTTCGAGTGCTCTCGCATTAGACACATGGAATAGTTCAAATAGTTGAATTGTTGGCACGGCACTTACCACAAATTATACTTTGTTGTTCTCGTTGATGTTGCTCATATTGTTGTTGGGTATATTGTTGTTTCTGTTGCTGTGTGGCGTCTGTAGCGGTAACTACGTCACATGGTTTTGGCATTGGTTCTTGTGTTGCCACTAAGGTCACAGTCGACCCACATCCAGACCGCTCGTCGCCCATGTCGTGCCAATGTCGTTAACAAGCAAAACAATTGTGAAAACCGCTAACAACGAAATGAAGCGTGCAGGAAACTGAACGAACCGTCCAACTGAAGTCGATGCCAGTGTCGAAGTCAAAGCCGAAGCAGTTATAGTGCCTCTGATTAATTCCTGTGCGTTTCCAACCCACACCCACACTGCAATTAAATGGGGCATGTGTCCATCTCTATTAAGCTGGTCGCCTTAAATTCGGAGATAATTGAGACAAAAGGAAAATAAAAAGAGGCGTCACACGATTCACAGTCACAGTAAATAAGAAAAAACAGTTAATTACAGACTTTTTTTTTTGTTGAATAAAAGAAATTGCATGGAAAGAAGTGTAGCTCGCAGTCTGTTGTTAAGTTATACTATACGTATATTTTAACTCAATTCATAACTGAAACCAGCTTAAAACTTGGCAGTGCAATAAAATTCATTTTATTGCAGTTCAAGTTGTATTTAGTATTCTAAAAACAAGTTCTAGAGGAAAAATACTCAAAGCCAAAGCAAAAGCAAACATAATTAAGCTCAGAAATCGATGCGCAGTAGAGTATTCGGGGGTACGACTTTGCCAGCGATATCAATTCTTAAAGAAGTTTTTTTTGTTATTTTTTTAATTTACCATTCAACTGTCCGCTAATCGCACATCTTATCAGGGTATTAAGTGCTATGTTTGCTAACTGCCGCCTGGCACGCTCTTTTTTTCGGAGTTCGCGTCGAGTATAGAAAGAAATCACATTGTTTTTAGGGTATTCACCGCAAGGTGAGGGTATTATTATCTGTGTTATGCGTCCGTTAGATAATGACAAGCAGCAGCGTGTATTACAATTAGCAAAAGTAATTGCAAATTATTTGTTCAAGCAGGCGCTTCCTTTGCCTTTGCCATTGCCTTTGCCTTCAACTTTACCTTGCGTTTGCGGTATGCTTTCGATTATAACACTCTGGAGAGTCCAGTTTGCAGTTGCGAACTTAATTAATGGACAACACAGGCACAGACTGTTTGCTGTGTGGTATCAACAGCTCGTCCATCTGCTAATGCCTTGTATATGTATATCATTTGGACAGCCGTCTGCAGGAAAAGTTTTGTCAGGAACAACTCATCAGTTGGCGCTCTCGCAGTCGCTTATATCATTGCCAGGACGGATTAGTTACGGTTGCTGGTTGCCTTTTGGGTTAACGGGAACGGGAATGGGAATGGGAATGGAGCTTGTGGTAGGAATTGTGGATGCGTCTTGTTTCTCCTATCTTGATGGCTGGGCGGGTTTGGCTTCACGACACGCACATGCCATATATTAAGGCATACATAAAATGACAAACGATTTGCGTTGCGCGTAAATTGAAAAGCGCTGAGCCTGTGAGATTGCAGCAGCAGGAGGTAGAACCAAGGCAAGCAGAGGCACCAGCCGAGGCATGTGGCATGCGGCAAGCGGCATGAAGCATGAGGCATGAGGCAGCCAGTAACAGTTGGTGCTTGCTATATAGGGAGGCTGCTGCTGTTAGCAGATCTGGCGACAGCAGCGACTTTTGCTTGTTTGTTTGGCTGTTTGTTATTGCTGCCTGAATGTGTCTGCATGTCTCGCTGTCTAGATGTCCTACCCTTCCTCTTCCCACCGAGGTGGGCCAGGAGCCAGGAGACGCCTCCCCTCGCGCTTAGCATGGCTGAATGCCAAAACTTTGGCAAAGTATTCAAATTAAAATTTCAATTAAGGAAGTGAATTTGTGTGCCGAAAGTGTATTAAGTCTATTAGGGCGGCATCTTGGCATTTGAGCTGTTCCTCCTTCTCCTACTCCAGCTCCCGCATCTCATTCTCCTTGAGTTCGATTGAAATGTGGGTGCATACGTGTGTGTGTGTGTGTTTGTGGGTGTGAGTGTTGTGTGTGCTTGTGGTAGTGGCACGCCCAATGTTCGCACCGTTGCTTGATTTATTGCCAAAGTTTTGTCAGTCACATGACATAAGAAGTACTTTGTGGAATATATTTTGCACCCACATTGTGAATTTTGAATAAGCCGACACGTTGCGGTGCGTGGCGCGTTGTGAGTGGTGAGTGGAGAGCGGAGTGGTAGAGTGGCTGGTATCATGCCTTTGGGGGGGGGGCATTATTAATAATGTAATCAATTTGTAAACAATTTGGCATATATCAATGCGCTTCGTGCTGCTCATAAATCTCTCACAAAATTAGCAATGCCGCCATCCACGCAACGCCAGCGCCAATTTGCATCTCGATTCCGGGGAATGGCTGGCCCTAAAGCGTGAGCAGCAGCCCCTACAGCTCCCTACAGAACCAGAACAAACAACAACACAGAGCAGAGCGAGAACTGTGGACGGCAACGCACATCGGCCTCTGACATATTGCAACGGGTCACGGTGATGGATGGACGGTTGGAATGGACAGTTGCCTCTATCTAAAACTGAAACAGAAACTGCTAAAGTGGGTGGCGGGTGGCGGTGACAGACACACAGAGAGAGAGAGGATGGGCACGTTATGTTGCTGCATGCCACATTTGCCGAGCAACAGATTTCGCCATGTTGTTCCCCCTGCAAGTTTTGCGAGCCGTTTGGAGTTTGGGGCATGGGTTTGGTTTAGAGAGCTCGTCGGTTGGTGGTTACGTTAGTTGGTTGCCCGGTTCGTTGCTTCCGTTGCGTCTGTTTGCTGCCTGCCTGCCTGCTCGCTTGGCAGTTAGTGACAGCTGCTGCAAGGCAGAGCGAACAAAAAAATATATACCGGAAAGAGTGGAATTTCTAATTTCTACAAGTCTGAAATTTGGTGTCCTCCTCTCTAGACTACACACACGAGTAGCTTACACAGAGATTACAAAATTCTCAGCGTTTGCAAGCCACAAATATCTCAATTGTGTGTGCTCTGCATGGAACCCTTAAAACAGGTTACAACAATCTAATTGAATACACAAATTTATGTATATATAAGCGATTAAATCACACAGCAACTGTTTTGCTTCTTACTGCTTCTAATAATAAATAATAAATATTAACACATTCTCGGGTAATTTTTCATAGTTGCAGACTTGTGAATTTACTTGTTGAATGATTCAATGTTTTGTTATTGAATGCCAAGCAAGCCTTTGCTTAGGCTGTCGTTTGCTCTCTCAATGTATTCTTACATAAATAAATATTACTACTCAACAATTCTCTACGTGTGTGTGTGTGTGGCATGGTAAATTCTCAATCAGAGCATTCAGACGGCAAATTGAAGTTAGTGTCTGTTTTTTTTTTGTTTTTTTTTGTATTCCCATCTTGCTTTGCTTTGCTTTGTCGAGTTCGCGGTGTGTCAAGCACGAGTGGTCTCTGGTTGTTGAGCACTCGGTGCGTTGTCCGCTTTGTTGGTGCACTCAAAGTTAACTTGTCATTCCACTGCTCATATTTTTACACTTTCATTTATTTTTTTCCCCGTTTTTTATTTTGCAGAAATGTCGGCGAGGTTGAATCATCAGCATGCAGCGTACGCCTGGCGTCGAGAACAGGAGAATAATCGAGTGCAGGCGACGCATCAGGTGAATCGTTACTATGGGCACTGGGGTCAGGTCACGTCGCGCTTTGAGAACTGGACCAACAAGGAGTACTACGATAATGCCGACAAGAGAATGCAGCACAAGAAGAACCAACAGCAAAAGGATCAGGAGCTCGCAGAGCGTCGCTCTAAGCTTCGCAAGCTACTGGACAGCGACACTGAGGTCTTTGAGTTGGAGCTGGGAGGCAGGCGAGGACAGCGACATGCCTTCTGGCGATCTGAAGACTTTGGAACGCATCAATCAATCGCTCAAGGAGCAGGAACAACTCAAGCGCAAACTGGAAATGGAGGCCAAACTCTATGGTCGCTGGCGTCATGGTGTAGACGATGAGAAGCTGTTGTACAAATCGAAGTCGGACAATGAAGTGCTGGCCAAGCTCAACTGGCTGGACAAACAGATCGAGCAGCAGCAGCAACGTGAGCAGCAGGAAGCGTTGACCGCAGAGCGGCAGCTACAGCTACAGCAGGAGATCAATCGCACCGAGCAGGCCCAAAAGGAGCGACAGCTGATTCGTGAGCAGGAAATCAAGGATATTCGTGCACTGCAGGAGACTCATGTGTCAGAGCTGAAGCAGCGACAGGAGCAGGCTGACAAGCTCAAGGAGGAGGAGCAACACTTTCGCCTATTCCTCACCGAGCTGGAGAAAGGAAAAGCAGCTGCTGGAGGAGAGCACAGCCATGATGCTGCACCGTCCCGACGTGTCGCAGGCCTACAATTTGAAGAAGATTAAAATCTTCATTAGGAATCGCAGCGATGCAGTTCGCAAGCAGATTACACTGTGCATCAATCTTCTAGAGCGCATGGTAAAGTATGCGGTTAAAACAGAAGAACTGCAGCAGCAGCTCGACAAGTGCAAGGAGCAACTCCAGCTGGAGTTGGTGGCCTACAATCAAATCGAGGCAATGTACGAGTCCGAGGCAAAGAGCAATCTGCAACGCTGTGAGGAGAATTGGCGTGAACAGCATCTGGAGCGCTTCAGTCAGATCAACGGGATCATCGAGCAGGAGCAGCAGCTATTAAGCGACATGTTGCGTGAGAATGTAACAGAGCAGCAGTCGCTGATTGAATTGCGCAGCACACATTTATCTGGCATCGAGCAGACCACCAAGCAGCTGGAGCAGCTTAACAAGGAGCAGGAACTGATGTCACCACGCCAGTCCGAGTCATCAAATCAGATCTTAAATCAAGTGGCGTCGACTGCTCCAGTTGATCTGTGTGATTCTGTCGATCAGCTGGTGCCCAAGGTGTCGGACTCGTTCACCAATCTAAATCTAGATGTGTGGGAGAATATGCCGCCAGCTCGAGGTGGAATCGATTCGCCACGCCTCAGCAACACACGCTCCATGAATGTGGTCACATCACAGACGGCAATGCCACCGAAGTTTGCACGCAAACGCGTTGCTTGGACTTAGAGTCAAAATTGTATTCAAGTTTATAGAGTTTAATTAATGAATGTTGTAACTGTGGTTGTTATTGTGTGTATCTCGATGTGCGTGTGAATATGCTTTCTCCCTTCTCTCTCTCTCTCTCTGTCTCTCTCTCTACCTCTCTCTCTCACACATACTATCCCTCTCTCTCTCTTCAACACTCAATAGACGATAATCAATATTAAATAATGTTCATATGATAATAAACAACGAAATAGTATTCCCAAAGAAACTTAATTGTCAAATCACAATATTTATTTTAAATGTTTTCAATTTATTCAACAAACTAATTAAAATCTACTTTATGTCTATTTAAATCATTAAAATCTATAAATCATTTCCAATTTGTAATCAATATATTATATTATATCTAAATTTATTGTGATTTGTTTATGTATTTTATTTGTATAGCCAACAAACCTAAGGATCCTCCAAATATATTTATACCCGCTACCCATAGGGTAGAAGGGTATTATAACTTTGTGCCGGCAGGAAATGTATGTAACAGGTAGAAGGAGGCATCTCCGACCCTATAAAGTATATATATTCTTGATCAGCGTCAACAGCCGAGACGATATAGCCATGTCCGTCTGTCTGTCTGTCCGTCTGTCCGTCCGTCCGTCCGTCCGTATGAACACCTAGATCTCAGAGACTATAAGAGATAGAGCTATAATTTTTTTTCGACAGCATTTGTTATGTTTGCACGCAGATCAAGTTTGTTTCAAATTTTTGCCACGCCCACTTCCGCCCCCGCAAATCAAAAAAATCGAATAACAAGTGTAATTTTAAAGCTAGAGCTACGAATTTTGGTATATATAATAATTACTGTAATAGTTATGGTTCCTGAAATTTGGTTGCGTTCAGATAAAATTGTGGATGTTATTAAAGAAATACTTTTGTATGGGCAAAAACGCCTACTTACTAGGGGTCTGAGTTGCTTTGGCCGACAATCTGGCACATTGTGCCGTTTATGGTATATTTTGAATGGTGTACTACATCGATATACCAAACATACCATTTGGTATATTTTTTAGTATTTTCGGTATATTTTGAAAATGATACCGCAATATTTTGCCTTTATTAAAAATGGGTAGCGGGTATCTCACAAACGAGCAGAATCCTCCAAATATATTTTTAATATGAAGTGCAAATGAAAACTAATAAATTATGTATGTACAGCAAATTTTATTGAAAGGAAATTTTAGTTTCGGAAAAGTTTAATTTTTTTGTTCGATTCGCAACAAAAAAACGGAACGTTGGAAAAAAACTAAGATAAAGTTTATCTGCGTGCAACAATAATAAGTGCTATTACGCTATATTTTAGTCTCTGAGATAGGTTTTCATATATACTTTATGGGTTTGAAGGTAACTCCCCTGCATGTTATATAAATTTTCTTTAGGCACAAAATTATAATTCCCCTTAACCCCATTGGTAGCGGGTAACAAAAACTTAAGAAGTCTTGCCTAAAAAGATACAACAGTTGTTTTTAATATTTATTTTACAAAAATAATTCAAAACTTAATAATTCACGTTGAAAACCGAAATCTAGTTTCCTGGAAGCTTTTGATGTAAATGGAAACCACCTGAAATGTTTGAGACAGGAAACACAATTGTAAAGTGCAGTGTCCAATTCATTTCAATGTAGACTCTACGTCAAGATTGAGAATGATCTAATCTGATTGAATATTGAACATGACCCAATTATTCACAAATTAACATCCATCACTTGTGTGCTAGACTCTCACTTAGGTTATTGAATTTATGGATTACTTGCTACCAACTAAGTAATAATCAAAATGCACATAAATTTGCATTAAGTGGTTGCAATTACTTCACCTGAATCTGAGTCAGCTGCAGCTAAAGAAAGAGCAGAGGGTGGAAGACGAGCTGGGGGATAAGGACAAGATTTCATTATGAAATGAAACTGGAGCACAAATAGAAGTCCATCATCATCAGCTAGTCAATCTCTCAGTTCATTCCATGGCCATTTGTAGAGTGCAGCCAAATAGTATCAGCAATCATTTTCAGAGCATTTCCAAATCGTTTCAGTCGATTTAATAATAATAATATTATATTATATAAAAGGAGAAACAGTTGAGGGAAAAGATGTGCCAAATATAGCCTCGGCCATGTAGCGACTTTGATTAAATTTCTTTGAGTGTTTGGGGCACCAAATGCAATTTCATTTGCACTAATGGCTGCTGTTGCTGCCGTTTGCCGTCGCTGCTGCCATCGCTACAGTTGCTGTTGTGCAACTTCCGGTTCGCTTCGCTGCTAGCAACAATGCAAAACACACAGCGCAGCAGAAGCGGCGGAAAAAACAGAGCGAAAAGTGCAGAAAAAAGCGATTGTTAAATTGAATTAAAACCAACAAGAAATACAACAAAAAAAGCGTCCAACAAAAACGAAGGCAAAACGCAACGCAACGCAAACATTGCTGAGAAGCATCCAACTGCCGGCCATGCGGAAGGTATGTATATCATGCGGAGAAGGAGCACTCTCTGCCCTTCCCCCCTTGTCTATCAAGAGATTTGGACGTGCTGGTGTTGCAATCGCAATTACACTTGCCCCACTAACGAGGTTTGCCTGAATCGCGCGGAGATTTTCCTCACTTTATGCGAGGGAATTGTCAATTACTTTTGAGTATATTTTAAATGATAATTGCGCTTATTATATGCATTTTTAAATATTTACGAATATATTAAATACTTATTTCGCCAACAAGTCACTCAGTTCAGTACTGGATGTTATATTACTTAACTTTTGCTTTAATGCTTTATGATTTTTGCTTCATGTTGTTTCGATTGTTCCATTATACACATCGTTGTATTGGATATATTGTATGAAATGCAGCTGCTGTTTACTCTCTTTTTTATTGTTTACGTATGTCGGTTTTATGAAGGAAAAAAAGGACTGCTGCATCAGCTGCAGTTGCAGTTACACTTTATGTGCAATTCGTGTTCAAAGTTTACTTTACTTCAAGATTTAAACCTCAACCGAAGAATTGATTTTAAAGCTATGAAATTGCTTCATTAAATCCACCATTAGTTTTGAGTACTACTCAATCTCCCCTCGCCACACGACTAACCCATTAAATGACTTGCTTGAGCGCCTTTTGCGACTTGCGTGAGCTTTTTGTCGACAATTTACATCCGCGTTACGAAATTTCATTCAAACAGGTGCGGTTGGGTGCTGTGAATTGGCCACGTACTACTGACTACTGACTTGGTAGCCATAAGCCACCGGCCGGCTGTCCGGTTGTCGGTTAAATAAGATTAACGATGTCTACGGATGTGGTGACGGCACAAGAAGCAGTCAAAGCGGCAGCGGTTGTAGCAGAAGGAGCAACAGGAGCTGTAGAAATAAGCCAAAATGAGATTGAGACAACGACAAACGTAAACGACAATGAACGTAGGCATGTCAACGGATGCTGCCACGCCCACATTGTATGAGCCATGCCTTTCATTTCGAGTGACATTCACGTCAACAATTCAACAAACAATTGGCAAATGTGGCCATAAAACCATGACAGTTGCGACTCTTGCTGTTGCTGTTGCTGCCATTTTGCCTACCATTCAGCCCTTTCCATCCCTTTCGTCAGTTCCCTTCTTGCAGGCATGACAACTCGGTCTGTCAGTGTCTGTGTTTGTTGCCATTTTCTGTTGCTTCCCAATGCACAAAGCGGAAACGGATGCGGATGCGGAAATACATGTATGCGTACTGTTGCTTTTACTGCAACTGGCGGTTGCTGTTGCTCTTGTTGTTGCCTTTGGCCGACTGACGACAGACGGCGCCGTTAACGTTAGCGTCAGCGTCACTACCATCGTCAGCGTCAGCTTCACCATCACCATCAACATCACCGTCGTCATTGCCGCCGGCTCAGCCATAAGCCAACATGTCGCCAACAGACTAAGCCCAAACTGAGGCCGCACATTTTGCCGGTTTAAGCCTTCAGTCAATTGCATTCAAATAAACGGCTCACCGACTCACCAACTTTCCACTTCAAAAAGAGACTTGCGAATGACTATAAGAGAGGGAGGTGGCATTTGCCGTTTGGTAGGTGGCAGGCAACAAGCTTAGTAGCATGTTGAGAAACAGTAGCCAAGAGAAACTGCACTCATGGAAAGACAGAGAAGAAACGAGCTCTCTTGCTCTCTCTCTCTCTGTCTTCAGCCAAGTAGTGGAAATGCGCTTTAGCCCAATTTACATAGAAATACTGCATACATATCGTATAAGAGGAGCTCTCACTAAAGCTGCAACTTCAACTCTGGAATGTTCAATTTCATCCATGGCCAGTTGGCTGGCTGGCAACATCGTTTCATGTAACACTTTATGGATGGATGGGGAGCAAACTGCGTTTAAACTTTAAACAACGTTTATATTATCTTTTGCTCTCCCTCTGGTGCTCCTTCTCTCACTTTAATTCACATGTGTGTGTGTGTGAGTGAGCGCGAAATTGTTGCCATGGCATGGCGCCTTCACCATCCTTCAATCCCAGTCGCCAACATTTTTTTAGTCAGAGCATATAAAAAAGTTGCGTAAATATGCCAGCCAACAATACAAACAACAACAAGTACGGCTTCAACAATAGCAGCAACGACAACAGCAACAACAACTACAGCAACAACAACAACAGCATTGATGGCGCCGCTTTAAACGCATGTTGTTGTTCGTTATACATATGTACATATGTGTATGTTGAGTTTGTGTGAATGTGTGTGTAATACAGTTTCAGTTTCATAACTAAAAAACCATAAAACAAAATTGTGTACACAGACCAAACCAGTCAGCTCAATGCCACCGCCCTCTTCTGCCCCCCTCTCTGTCCTCCGCTCCATATTACGAATATGAGAATAATAAGCATACAGCATCATATCGTGTACTAACTACATTTACTCCTGTGTGTAAGTGTGTGTCTGTGTGTGCCTGTCTGTGTTTATGCATCGCAGTACAGTGAAGATTAGCCTAATGGAAATCTGCTGAAGTGAAACTCTAAAATGCATAAGGAAATGGATAATTTGAAGCAAGCTTATCTCGACTCACAGTAGCAAAAAGGGCAGAAAGCTGAAAAACATATAATTTATTTAGAAAGAAGTCTAGAATAGAGAAAAACAGTTGTATTAGTTTACTAACAACCAACATCCGATACTAAATTTACTTGAATAGTTATTAAGGAAAAATTTGTTTATCATTTGAAGTTTAAATGAAAAATGAATAATTTATGTTTTCACTGCTATGAAGTTTTTTGAGTCTTTTTTTTAGCTTTGAGCGACTTTAATCTCCAGCTGAGTTCATGGTTAAAAAAAGGCTAGGGTATTAACTCGTTAACACATCTTTTGATTGCCATTTGCGCATTACATTGCAATTATTGTGCATTTAATTGAATTAATTTGCTTTAAATTGTTTAAAAAAGCAGAAAAAGTAATTGTCATTACTCCCACCCTTTCATATTTACATTTAATTATATGATTTAATTTTTACCAACACACCAACACACACCATTCACACGCACTCACACACTCACCCTTTCATAAAGGACGTGTTACTGCTGCGAATGCTCAGCCTGCGGGTCCTTTTGTTGCTGCTGTTTTTCTTGTTGTTGTTGTTGTTGCTGGTGTTGGTGTTGGATGAGTTTCACACGACGCCGGGTTCCGGGTTACTGAGGTGTGACCACAATCCAATTGACGGTGCATAATTGTGGAGGTGTTAGCCGAGTTATTCGTCCGTTTGAGTTTCAGCAATGTGGTTTCAACTGTTTTGAGTTGCGACTGTTTTCAACAGTAACTGAATTTAGTTGTGTAATCCATCTAAGGGATGACCTTTAAGCCCTCATGCTAAAGCTGGCTTATAGGCCGAACTATGTATGTACCAAATGTTTCTAGCCGTTTTAGCCAGACTATTCACGCTGTTTGTTAATGTGGCTTTTTCACTGAAAGTTTGTGCGAAAAATTAGAATTCATTCGCATTCAAATATATGAGTACTCGCACTCGTATCTAAGAGTGCATGTGTTCGCTCCAGCATGAGTACATAAAACTGCCCAACAATTACAACCACAAACAACCACAACAGCAACAGCAACCACAACAACAGAGACAGCCACAGCAAAAGCAACAGCAACAAAAGCAATTGCAATGGAACATATACCATAAACCTTTCATTCGGCTATTTTGCATTCATAAAACGGCACTAATTATACAGTTATACCGTTATACCGTTATATACGGCTCGGTTTTGGCCTATAACATTTTTGGCCACATTTCCTGTCTGTCTATTATTTGCCGAGGATGCTTGGTTAGTTCGCTCTCTCTCTCTCTTTCTATAGGTCTGTCTCTCTGCGTGTATCTGTAATGCTTTCTACAAAAAAGTGGCCCCAAACGGTAATTAACGAGCTCGAACGGAACCGGCGACTTGAAGCGCCATTTCTGGAGCGGCTTTTGGCATCAGCTGGCAGCCAGCAGTCGGCAGTCGGTAGTCGGTAGTCGGTAGTCAGCAACCAGCAGCCAGCAGCATCAACAGACGCAGCTGCAACACCTGCAGGACGTATACGTAACTTTTGTAATTAAAAGCAGCGCACTGCAGCGACTTCGACTGCAACTGCGACTGCGACAACGACAACAAAAGCAGCCATGCAAAATGCTGCAGCTGCTGCTTTTCTTGCTTCCACTAGTACCAACAGCCATGGGGCGTTGGTCTTTTGGGCGTGGCATTAGAACAAAGCTCTGAAAAGCGCACAGTACTTTTTTGCTTTGTAGCTGGGGGGCAATGTTTGCAAAGGGCGAGGGAGGGAGGCGGCATTGGGGTTAAATGCGGTTGCGGTTACTGACTGAACTGACGCGGCGAACTTAGTTGCGTCTTAACGCTATTTGTCTGTGGTCCTAGCTGCAACTGCAACACCTGCAACTTGCAGCTTGCCGCTTGCAGTATGCAGCATGCGGCAACACCCGTTCAACTCTTATGCAGTTCGGTCCTTGTGGACCTGCCACAATTTGTTAAAGTGCTGCCAAAGGAGCTCAAGCTTTTACTCGACGCACCTTTTGGACAGCCCAAGGAGCTGGAGCATGGGGCTGTTCAAATGGGCCATTGCCTACGCGCTTAGCTGAGTATTACGAGTAATAATAGTATAAGTTAATGTTTTTGCTTTTGTTGTCGAGTGTTAAGTGTTGAATCATGTTAGCTTGACTGGCAGTTGCAGTTGCAGCTGCACAGCACAATTTGTGGCAATCAAATATGTGTTAGGAAATGTAATCTCCGAGTTGCATAGCACTTTATATTGCACTACTCGTAAATACGTAATAATTTAATGTTGAATTTAAATTTAATTTCGCACAACTTAGTTGAAGCGTCGAAACTAATTGCTCTAATGTTTTATTGAATTAACATGTTCCTCATGTTAAATGTATCCAATTAAATTAAGTACATGATTCCAAATCTTCAAAAACTAACACTATTTTATGTCAATATCTCCATTAAATTTAACACAATTTTTAGTGTTTAATAATTTATGTACATTTCAGATAATTCGCTTGTTGCTGCTGTAGTCGACTCTTAGTGGCTTTGATTGACGATCTGGTATATTTTATATTTATGGTATTTTTTGAATGCAATAGATTACTTTTTATTATTATTACTGGCAATTTATATTTGTATTTATATTTAATTAATTAATGTTGAATTCAAACAGAACAGCGTATATGATTTCTCTATCGTTAAATTAACACCGTCTTAATATTAAATGTAGTAAATTAAATTATGTAATAAATTTCTTGCTTCGAAGTGAATTTCAATCAAACATCCATAATTTGTAGCAATTAAATATGTGCCAGAAAATTTAATTAAAAATAGAATTAATTAATGTGGAATTTAAAGCGAAATTCGAACAGCTTAGTTGAAACACCGTAAATGATTGTTCATGCTTAACATGCTCCTCATTTCAATAAATCAAATTTAAATTAAGCTCCAGATATCTTATCTTTAAAAGCTATTCATATTTTATGGAAATATCTCCATTTAATTCAACACAATTTTTGCGGTTTAATAATTTCTGTACATACTCGTATGTTCACAAAAATCTAAATGTAAATAAATCACTTTTAGATTCCTCTTATTTTTGTAGTACATCTCTTTAAATGAAACATTAACAATTATTAGCAATTAAATATGTGCTAGTCTGAGTTGCAATCAATTTATATTATATTAAATATCTAATTATTCAATGCTGAATTCAAAATATAATTCACACAGCTTAGTTGAACCCCGAAAATAATTGCTCTAACATTAAATTAATATGCTTTTCGTTTTAAATGTATCAGATTAAATTAGGTTCCTGATTTCCTATCTTCAAAAGCTACTCATATTTCATGCTAATATCTTCATTAAATTTTTACGGTTTAATAATTTGTATCTAAATTAAATCTGAATGTGAAATAATCAGTAATAAATTAAATCACTTCGTTGTAGATATCTTTCAACACTCAGACACGTTCAAGAAAATTTATTTTCTGATTTGCAATAAATGTATATTAGATTAAATAAGCGATTATTTAAGGTTGCATTTAAATTACACAGCTTAGATGAAGAATAGTAAATGATTGTGTTATTGTTAAATTAACACGCTCTGCATTTTGAATGTGGCAAATTAAATTGAGCACCAAATTTCTTATCTTCAAAAGATACTCATATTTTATGACAACATCTTTATTAAATTCAACACAATTTTTACGGTTTAATAAGTTTCGTACATTCGCGTATGTTTAATAATTCTGCTTGTACATAAATCAGCAATCGATTCGTCTTCTTTTCGCAGTATATTTCCTTCAATGAAATCTACTTCGATTACGTTTTTTGTATGCTCTACTTCTTGTGATGTTTATAGAGAATATTACATTTAGTTTTTAATTTACATCCAATTAATATTTAATTTCTCGGAATTATTTCTTATCCAGTTCTCTATGCTGATTAGATTTGAAATATTGCTTATTCTATTGCTCAAATTAATAATTTGATGTCTTATTTTTGTCCACTGAATTTGAATTTTCTCTTTTATTTAATCCACAATTTTAATTTATTGAGGCTTATCATAAATAGCTACTGTCATCAACTGCCGTATAGTCGGCTCATACAAATTCATCTTGGATAAGATTTGCACGTTTTCAGCAGTTATTTTTCAATTTAAAAAAAGGTTTTTGATTGTGCCAGAGCTTAAATTGTAAAAGTGTCATCAGGGTTGAGGCCGGCACTCTTATGTCTCTTACTGTTTTTTAGTGGCCCAGTGGCTGTCCAGTAAAAGCTGGGCAGTATATCAGTGGTTGGAATGGTTGTGCGTCATTGTTTTTGCATTGCCTACAAGTGGCCCTCAGGTCATGGCCAGGTCCCTGGCGAGTCGATGTCACCAGCTTGCTGGCATAGTTAAAACATCCTGCGGGCTGCGTGAGCTGAGCTCGCTCGGCTCGGCTTGGTTCGCATAAAAAATGGCCAAGTTTAATTGATAAAGTTTCTGATGATGCCATGACGCCGCATTAAGCCCGCAACCAGGCTCGGACCAAGGGACGCACTCCTCTCTCGTTCCTCTCATTCTGACAGTTTGCTCATTGCCACTCTCGGCTGTGAGAAAAAATAACTGTTTGTTCAGCTTTAACTTAAAGCATTTGAGTGCGTATGCGTGTGTCTCTCGCTCTGTATGTGTGTGTGTGGTGTGTGTGTGTGTCCTAACGCATGCTGTGCTCTGCACTGATTCCCACAGCGCTCGTTAAATCAATCGCATTCAAACGACAACTACAACCCGCACCAGGAGCCTCATCCTCATCATGATGGCCCGGACACGAGCACGAATCGGGGACCAATCCCGAACCGGACGACACAATCAATGCAAAACAAAAACAAAATGCGAAAAATAAAATAAAAGAACGAGCAAGAAGAGAAAATAAAGCGAATGTTATTCCGTCACTTCATTGAGGACATCAAAATGTATGAGGCTGTCTGTGTACTGTAATGCCCATCAGGCACACACGTGGTGCCATCGTCATCAGGTCGATCCGATCCACTGATGTGGCTGCCGCTGCTACTGTTGCTGTTGCTGTTGCTGTTGCTGTTGCTACCGCTGCTGGTCACGTTGTGCTCTGCTTTGCTTTTATTAAAAACGCTATGCAGAGCACATTACAAGTTAATAATTCCCGTGCTCTGCAGCGCGTTTGGCCACACACACACACACTCAAACCACACACATACAGAGACACGCTGCGAGTCTCACGTACTTGGTTATAGTTACAAGTGGAGCACGGAGAGACGACGAGCGAGGGGAGGTGAGCACGGTCATGGCCACGATGGTGCCATATGCTACACATTCGTCGCGGTGAAATATTTTGCCCCTTGTCCCAAGCGAAAAATGAAACGAATAATTTTTATTATGCTTCCCATTGCACGAACGAATGAATGGCGTTTGTGTTCGAAAATACATTTATTTGAGGGCGTTGTTGGATATTTACTATCTCGCATGAAGCGGAGGTTGCTCAGAGTTCAGCTATATGGCTAGTCTCTTGCCCTTTTTTGCTCTGTGGCTGCGGCTACGGCTGCTGTTGCTGATGTTGTTGAGCTGAGGCAGTTGACACAAATTGTCAGTTCATCAACGCCTACCGGGCGTATGGGTGATCTGGCCTGCCTGACATGGCCAATAGCATATGGCTGCGAGCTGGCAGCTTCGTTAGGACACACACCCACACACACACGCGCTGTGACATCTCCTCTGCAGTGAGAGTTAGTGAAACAAGCTCATATAAATCCTGCACGTTGCCCATAACCATATTGAGAGCCTTTTGGGTTCATCGTTCCTGTTGCTATTGTTATGGTGTATGCCGCGCTTGTTCGTTCGTTGCTGGCGAAAATGTCATTGTTATTAACTTTTTATGGCTTATTACATAAGCATCGCAAATCCTTATCAATGCTCTGACGTGACAAACAAAATTGTCGCACTAATTAAATCCAATGTCATCCCTCGGGCTATTTCTTACACAAAAAAAACCTCAGTTTACTCAAAAAAGTGAAAAAGATTTTGGGGAATAAAGCGATTAGAATTAAATTATGTGCTTTAAGCTAAAATCGATTTGGGGCACAATTACAGTTAGGCCTACATTTCTGACCGGAATATAATCAATTGACAAAAGTTATTAAAAGTTTAAGCGAAACCCGTAAAACTTTTTGTTGTATATCTGTTTGTGTGCAAGAGTGTGGCAGAAATCACAGCAAAACTCGCACATGTTTCTCTTTCAATCCTCGGGACCTCCTTCGACAGAGCTAAATGGTAAACCAATGCAAATCAATAAAGGGCGTGATAGGTTTTGGCGGGTATCGTGGAGGGTCTAGGGATTGAGTTTGAGACAAGTTTATATCGTAAATTGTGCGCAACGAAAATGAGATACGTAGAACGCATACCAAAGGATTTCTGAGTAAAACATTTCTGATTAGCCCAGCCACGTTGTCTGCCTTATGAGCTGCCAGCCAGCTGGCCCAGTGAGTGTTGGCTCAGTCAAGCAGCCAAGGCAGTCAAATAACCAAAGGACAAAACGGGGCCCCAAGACTGCGACGACTGCGGCTGTGATTTGTATAAGGGCAAGGGACGAGGACTGGACAGAGTCTATTTGATGTTTTGTGCTGACCTCGCTGCGGTTCGAGAAGTGCGCAAGCATAATAAAATCAAGATAGAGAGAAACCCAAGGCGCAATGACAGCACAAGCAGGGCAGCAGGCAGGACATGAAGACATCCTACACTCTCCACCCAGAATTTTAGTCCGGCTGTTACTTGTACTCTGTGTGTACTACTGGCTAAGGACATGGACTGCCTCTAATTGAACTTGTGTGCAAACGTATTTAAGCTTATGTGTGAATGTTGTCTGTCTGTCTGTCTGTGTGTCTTCGGTTTGTTTGCTTGCTCGCCTGATTCAGACTTCGGGTTTAGCTTAGAGCTCTCTCCATCTATGCCTGGATGAATAAAAATATTGTGTTAACTTTGGATACCAAAACTCGTTAGGAGAAGCATGAGAGGGAGGAAGACACATCATACATACATATCTCACCATCTCACTCTCTAAGTGTATTTGTTTCATTGCTCTGAATGCTAATGATGGGAAAATTTGCGAATTTGCGCCGCGTCGCGAGGGGGCCGGGAAGGAAAGACTCAGCTGAAATGCTAATGATGTAAAAAGCTTCGACGCTGAAACAAACGACAACATTTTGGGGGCAACGTTGTCCTCGAAATGAGGAAACTGACTTAACTTAATTGAAGTTGCCTTTGCCCTTGCCTTTGGCTTTGGCTTTCGGTCTGCCTCTAACTTGGCAATTGGCTGATGGACTCACTGCTTGCCCAGTCCTCTTCCTCTGTATCTCGCTCACTCTCTCTGGCTTGCCAAATATCTACCCGTATGCGTTGTCGAGTTCTGCATTTAAAAGCTATCACCTCGCGTTCCATTTGGCACCCTCGCCTCATATCCTCCCATTCCCATTCCCATTCTAATTTCCCTCTCGCTTTGTCTCTGCCATTTTGTATGATGTGATCGGATGCTCGCTCGAAGTGATTTCGTAATTAATGAATCCATGGAATGAGCGTAAATGGGGCTTAGCGGTTTCCTTGATGTGCTTTCAACGAGCTGGCCAAAACGTTTACTTTCCCAGAAACCTGTCAAGACAACGCACTTTGCCCATTCGTCCTGCTTAATGGGTGCTTGTCTTCTATTAGATATTGTATCTTGAGCTTGTTCATGACTGTCTAATAAATGTCCATTTCTAGAGCTTTTAATATTCACCTTAAAATTGCATTTTCAAGTTGCTCACTTTGCACTTTATATAGATGTGTTGTAACTTTCTTTGATACTCTTAAAATTTACTGCTTATATTATTTTATTGTTTACATTTGTCAGTTGCAATATTCATTTGTGAAAGATTACTCACCAGTGTGTTCAGCTGCAGTTCTTCAAGATTATTTTTTGTTATGTGCCTCCAACCGGATGCAATGCTTGAACTTTACTGCTTCTGAATAGCGATCGCCAAGAGAAATTTAACTAGTACTCAATGTAAAGATAAGCAATATCAGAAAAGTCCCCCTTTCAATTGTTATAATATTGTGTTGCTGTTATAAATACATTAAAATTAGTAGTGCACTTGCCGTCCACACACATTATAAATAAAAGTAAATCCATTAAATTATTCTCTATATTTACAATGGAAGTTTTTTTTCTCGTTATAAATAAAATACGATTAGATGAACCACACAACATAATAAAAACACGCAATTAATATATATATATATATATAATATGTATATATAAAATTAATTCGCAATTCTGCGTCAGAACACCAAACTTAAGCGGCTCACATTACATAAATCGAAGAAAATTCATTCTAGCTTTAATTATTAAAATATTATTAAAACGTAAGTCATCAATAAATCATCTTTTATTTTGTATTGTATTGGTTTCATTCGATTAATATATATATATTGCTCATATCAATAAAATAACATAAGGAAAGCTTTTGTCATACAGCGAGACCACAAAACTACACTTTGTAAAGATAAGCGAAATCAGAAAAATTCCCCATATATTTGTAACGGTATTATTTTTAATTGTATTAATAGTATATTGGTGTTATATACTATATACACATAATGTAAAGATAAAACTACCTGTCTAATTATAATAACCTTATTTTCTATCTTCATTTTGATTATATTTCTCTACAAAATAAAATAACATTTACAGATCTATTAACTTGCAGCGAGACCGCAAAACAATAATCAAGAGAATTCCAAAAAAATCTCGTTACTTTATATATAATATAAATAAATATTATTTTGCTGTTAAAAATATTGTATATGTACGTAAAAGTAGACAAAGGGCAAGGAAAATTCTGCGCACTGCATTATTATTCATTATGAATATAATAGTATTAAAAACTATTGCGCTGGACTGAGATCACAAAACAAAGGTCTTACAATTTGCAATTATGACATTAAAGTATTTTGTAAAATGTTTTTAGTACTTCCTTGATATTGTCGGGCAGAGTTGGCGCTTTGGGCATTATAATTCTCTCGCTCCAGCTGGCCTTTGTATTTAGATGCTCTAATCACCAGACTTTAATAGCTTTTATCAAGCGAGTGCATGGAGTGAAAGAGAGATATGTATACAGATAAACAGAGAGCGAGAGCAGGACAGACAAGACGGAGTTGGAGGAGTCTGGCCAAAAATGTGCAGCACTTCCGGCTCGTTAACTTTGATGTAGGTGCAGGGAGCAAATGCGGGTCCAAAATTCTCACTTGGCCCAGCAGCAAGTTGCCAAGTAGCCAAGCAGCCATGTAGCCAAATTGCCAAGTGGCCAAGAATGTGAGGCAGGCACTGACAATGCTCCATTAGCATGCAACATATTTTAATTAGCCAAATAAATTGTACATGTCTGCGGCTGAAACATTTTCAGTGTTAAAGTCACTGCAATATTCGTACAGAGTGCAAAATACTCGAGAGACACTAGAGAGTCAGAGAGACAGCGAAATAGAGAGGGGGAAATCTCAACGAATCGCGTCTGCATGTCTGTTGCCTGCTGTCCAGGCTAGTTAAAGCTTAAGCACTTGCTTTTCCCAAAGATTTATTGTGCATAAGCCAACAGCATTGGGGAGGAAAAAAAGAAGAAGAAGGCGAAATAAAACGAAATAAAATAAAAATGTTTAATGTATGTGTATATGGGTGGACAGTCCCAGGCGTCTGTTTAATTTCACTTAACGTTTAACCTGATGCCATTAATTGAGTGCAATTAACGCGCCTTTAATAGCGGTCCCTGGCCCAGGACATGGGAGGGTATACCCTGTAAATATGTAGGCACTAAGTATACAATTATATGTACAGCTCTGCTTACATATGTATATTTAATTAGCGGGCCACGCAAAGTCAAGCGCGAGAGCAATGAGCAATCGCTGAGTCGATCGGTGGTGGGGGGGAGTCACAGCACAGTTGGGGGAGGTCGAGGCCGCCAACGAGTCGCTTGATAAATAGCCAATAATTCTTACAGTGCTTTAGAGGCGCCTAGACGGCTGACTACAGGGTAGATGGTACCCACGGGAGGAGCGCGGATGCCTATATATGTACTATATGTATGCTCGTAGTGCTGCTGAAAGCGAAAATGAAATGAAATAAATGGTCCGGCATATAACCTTGAGCGTGTGTTGTGGCTATTATCATTTGTAATTTGCAGCAATTAGTTGGGGCTCAAAAATTCTAAAGCAAACTTTGTCGACAACAACGGCAACAGCAAAATACAGCATGAGCAGGAATAGGGAATAGGACGTAGGAGTAGGAGCATAAGACGTAGACGGAAAACAACAAAAATAACAAGGACTAGAACTCTGCCAGCGGCCACGTGGCAAGCAAACAGAAAGCAAAACAAATAAGAATATAATAGCCAAGAGTGCTCTACGAGAGGATATCCCTTAGTTGCATTTCAACAAAATATGTGTAGTAATAAAACTTATTTAAGTCGACAACCAAAACTGAAATTTCATACCAACATTTGCCATACATTTCAAAATCAAGCTAATGCCCAAAGTTTTGCTACCCTTTCGCAGTAAGTCCTAGGTCTACAGGGTAGAGGAAAAGAATTTATTGAGCTTGGGCCAGCTTACATATTTATAAGGCACATTAAATTAATTTACGCATGTTTTGCCCCATGTATACAATATACTTTGGCAGCACTTTTGCATTACCTAACGGTGGCAGACTCACGGGCTTCTCCGACGTCTCTGGGTCACGGGATGCTTGTTTACACACAGTTGGACAAAGCATTTACAACCCGGGAATACTTAAATATCCTCCACTCTCCCCCGCGCCACTCGCAACAACAGACCCAATTAGTTCTATTGATTGTCCAATTGTCGATTAACATGTGACATTGTTACCCCGAAATGAATGTGATTTAAGCTCTGCGCTGCAT
This sequence comes from Drosophila albomicans, assembly GCF_009650485.2. Classification (NCBI taxonomy): domain Eukaryota; kingdom Metazoa; phylum Arthropoda; class Insecta; order Diptera; family Drosophilidae; genus Drosophila; species Drosophila albomicans. The sequence continues at coordinate 5,353,666 of NC_047631.2, forward strand.
AATTATCGCCCGTGGGAGGAGCATTTCGGATGAGGTGTCATTTTATATAGAAGTTTTCAAGACTCAGTTAAATATTCAACGCGTTTCTTTGGCCCCGTTTAATGAGTCCCCCGGGTGTCTTCAAAGTTTTTTGAGTGCGTCGGGCAAACCTTGAAATATATCGCAGAGTCACCAAGTTTTTTAACGCTTGAATATGATTATTACACTTCTTCCTTATGTTTCTCATATTAAAAAGTTATTTATTTACTTTTGTATCTTTCTGACACATCACGTTGACATATTCCCAAGTTTTTTACGAGTTCAACAATGACCAAACCTTAAAATATTATAAAGTGCCTCTGCCTCTGCCTCTCCCTCCTTTCGCTTTCTTGCTATCTGTCCTTACTTGCAAAAGCTTTCAATTTCCCTGAAGTAGCTTAAGGATGCTTTAAAGTCATTAATTGTGGCTTTCAACGTTCAACCTCAACGCAAGACCTTCAAAATGCGATAAAATAGCCATGGCTCCTTGCAATCATAAAATCAATGATCCTTCACGTGCCTTCTAATTCTAGGACTCTTACAGATTATTTCCTTTAAGTAATACATTTAAGGCTTTATAATTTTATGTTTGGAATTTAAGCTCTACTTAAGACAATTGGGATGTTTTAGTTACATCAGCAATTAATTTATGGTGCACGCTACGTCTTGGAACTTTGCATGTCAAAGTATCAAATGCGATAGTTATATTTTCCAGAGTCTAAGACAGGCTAAACCTGGTAAAATAGTATTTTCACTTTTTCATGCTTTCGAGCTTAGCAACAGCTTTTCGCTTAGAAAAGAACAAAGCTGGCAATCAACGCTGCTTTCTTTCAGCAACCAGCAGTCAGCCAACTGCTAAGCTCCGTTTATAAGCCCTTCCCGGCAATTTCGAACCCTTAACCCTTGGGGGATAATAATAAGTAGTGTAATCCAACAATTTACACACAAATGTGTGTGCTTCAGTTCGGTATTGACAACGCCCACATATGGTTCGGCCCCTTGGGGAATCGGGGAATCGGTAATATGTTCTTACACATCTGCACACACATATATAACTAGCACAACAACACAAATTAGTTCAATTGACATTCACATGTGTGTGAGCGAGTGTGTCTGAGTGTGGGTTTAATGTATAGATAAATATTGCGTGGGGCAGCCATAAAACATATGCCGTGGCTATGAATAATAAATCCAAATACCGCCAACGTCGCATTGCACAGCTCTACGAGTACGCATTGTATGCAAAGTATTTCTGTTTGCCGCAGTGCAAGTCGAGAATAGTTGGAGAGAAAAGGGGAGGGCAGGAGTCGATCTGCAGTTCCTTGCAAGAAGAGTTGCTGCAGCAACCGAAGAAAATTGTGTGCAAAGTTATGCTTATCCTTGTGCGACGGCTGTATCCTCTTGCACCAGATAAATTGCAGTTTAAACCTACTTAGATGCATGTGTTGGATGCCCAAAACCGAATCCGAAAGCCTCCGGACCAGCATCAGGCACCAGGATTGCCATGAAACAATTTTGGCCCTGTCAGCAATCGGAATAGGAAAGCGAGTGCGAATGGAAGTCGAAATGGGTAAAGGGAAATCTTTGCCAAATGTTGCATGTGAATGCAGCAGCTCCTGCTGCTTCCTTCTTCATCATTCGCCTCGTTTTGGTATGTTTGTCTTGACTGCCTGCCAAGAGGGGAAAATGGGGCTGGGAGGCGGAGCCCGAAATTGGAATAGACTTGTGTTTTAAGCGGCTCAATATATTCTTAATATACTTCGGTTGCCTACAAAGTCAGCTCAGCGGTAAAAGTTAATACGATTTAACTGGCGCACAATTTTCAGACGACAACAAGACAGAGAACGAAAGCAAGGATAACAGCAACAGCAACAGCTACATCGACAACAGCAGCAGCAAAAATAACAAGGAGAATGAATAGAAAAGACTCCCCCGCAAAATATGCAAAACATGCCAAAAGTGAAAGAGAATCCTGGGCTAAAGCCACTTTGGCTTGCCAAAAATATGTATTAGGCCACTTGACTGTGACTGTGCCTTTTCCGAGGGCACAAGGACTACTGGGAATGGGATGCGCTCGTTCGCTCTCCTCCTCTCTCTCTCTTTCTATCTCTATGGGCTGGGGCAGATTTGTTGAGCTCATTCGCTTCATGAATAATTTGCGCCACGATGTCGTTGCTTGCTTTTTGTGACTCAAAACAATAAACAAATGGCCAAAAACATATGCAAAGAAAGATACTAGATGCTTCTCTTCAGTCACTAGACGCACTGCTTCCTCCTATGTAGTATGTGTGTGGCAACCACTTACTCGTACAATACACATATTCAAATCGAGTTGACAGGCGAACGACAAGTGCCGCGTGCGTGTCATCAATGGCGTCATCCCGGGGAGTCTTCCTTTGAGCGTGGCTTGCCGGAGGGTGTCAACGCGGCAACGCGGCAACTCGGCAAGTCGTCAAGTCATCAAGTCATCTAGTCATCAGTAGCATCATCAGACGCAGCAGCATCAGCAGCAGCAGCATCAGGAGCAAAACAAATGGCCTGAACTGTTGCCATCTTTCTCTCATCTTATTTTTTCTGAACTGAAGGCGAGAGATAAAAACGTGTGAAATGGCATTTGGCAGGCAGGCTACACAAACAGGACATTGCTGAAGGAGCAGGTCAGCCACCTGGTCTTAACTCTGAGCAGGAATCTCACTTCACCTCTTGGCAAATGATAGTTTTTATCTCAAATGGCAAGTGTTTGGCCCCGATGAGTTATGGTCGCTGCATCAAAAAGGCTTTGGCGAGAGCAACATCAGCAACAGCAGCAGCAGCAGCAGCAAGCAGCTTCAGACTCGATTGGTCTGCGGGCAAAGGTGTATAAGTGTGCAAGTGTGTGACTGTGTGTGATGTGTGTTGGTCCTCACACATCACCATCAGTCTCTGCCTACGTTTTACTCTCCAATGGATGCGGAGAACGTGCGCACAATTCATCACATGCTGTCATTGCTGTCTTGGCAGCAACATCAACTGGTTTGCCTCGTCGTCTCGCCTGCGGGTTGTGGCAAGCTGGCAAGCTGGCAGAATGTTGAGATGGCTGCTTTCTGTTTTCTGCTGGCTTCTGGCTCCTGGCTGCTGCCTGTGCCACATTGGATTGAAGATAATGTTTATTGAGCTGCTAGTTGGTTAATTTTAATACCACAGCCACACAGCTTGATTTATTGTTGCTGCTATTGGACAATTGAAGCATCCGTCAATACAATAAACTGCACTTGCTGTCAGCCAGCGCTGTGCGGTCGAGTGCGCAGTCTTTCGCATTTTGTCTGCAGCACTTGGTTTTTATGTGAAAAATGTCTCATTAAGTAACCGTCGAACGAGCATTCTTCGCTCGCAACTGTTCAACGCCCAACACCCAACGCCCAATGCCCTCAGCTGGCAACATAAAAAACTCGTTTACCTGCATTAAGCGAAACACTCAACAGACGGTTCAAGCATAAAGGAAATGTGACAGCGACTCGCTAACCAACAATGGAACACAAAAACGAAGGGGGATGTGGCGAACGCATGGCATGCAGAGGCTATGGGAGGTGACTCTCAACCGGATGCCACAAGTGCCCCTTGCCAGCTCGCATAAGCTTGAAACGCAAAAGCTGCTACCTGTACTGTAGTGTAGTTGTAGCCAAAGCTGACGGCGACAGCGACCCAAGTCAAGCTGCTGTTTGCTACTCGCACAATATTGTAGATCCTGTCGCTGTCGCTGTCGTAGTGTCGCCTCCTGCAGTGCGAGCGAGGACCCCAAAATGCAAATCAGGTGTAAAGCGCGAGCAAAGTCGCAAGTCGCCGACATCCTGCCTCAACTCTTGCCACCTTCCTTGAATGTGGACTCCCGTGATGCCAGGTTGAGACGAGAAGAGCCGAGTCGAGTTGAGTGGAGTGGAGTCACCGAGGCCACGTGGCTTCCCTGTAATTGCGCACACTTGGCGCTTGCCGCTTGGCGGTTAATGGGGGCGACACTGGCAATCTCAAAGAAATGTATGAAATTTGTATGGAATTCGGCTGGCAAAAGTGCAACGCACACAATAAGCCCAAGACAGACGAATAAAATGAAAACGAGACCCCGAGAGAGAAAGTGGGAGGAGGAGTAACCAGTCAAGCAGATGAGAACCACTTGAGTTTGTTGCATGCGAAATCTTTAGCAAAAGCTACTGAAACTAATTAAAAAGAAATTGAAATCCTAAGTAGATCAAAGCGTTCGTTGTAAACTATAAATTCAAAAGAAAATAGTCGAATTCTTTGTCATTTCTTTTCTGAAATCGCTTTCGCTTTATGCTTTATGATTTTGTCCATTTCAAGGATCCGATTTGCTTCACTTGCCTTGGAGGAAAATACTTTTATTGCTTTGGTATTATAGTAACTACTTATAAGAATTGCATAAACAATGAAGCTCTTCAAACGGTTTGCAGCTGAATTGAATGTGTATTTTCTGAGCATTATTATAAGAGCATGCATGTGGACATGTGCCAGAAAATAATACCATGAACGTAGCTATATGTTTCACCTCTAAAAGCAAATAAATTTGCTTTCCGTTTTCAATGGAATTCTGCAGCAAAGCAACTCATAACGAAACATGCAACTCAATTTATTTATTTTCAAAAAGATTTTCTTTGAACTACACTTTGCAATCAATTTCACAGAAATTAATGTATTTACATATGAACATTCATATATCACAAATACGACTGTGTTCGACATGTTTTGAATAATCCTAAAAGTATGCAGCGAATTTAAAATATAATTAGCTTAAGCTGTCATATAAGTAGTAGCAGGATATTAGTGAACTACAAAATAAACAAATTAAAAGCAAAAAATAAGTAAGCAAATGTGCTCGTCAGTGGAATATCCAAGTTCTGCAGAAAAAAGATTATAATCTATATCTCTAATTATCTCTGAGATCTAGGTGTTCATACTGACAGACGCACAGACAGGCAGACAAAGAGACGTTCATAGATATATTGTCTTGGTTGTTAACGCTGATCAAGGATATATATACATTATGGGGTCGGGATACCTCTATCTGTCTGCTACATACATTTTCTGTGGGCACAAAGTTATAATGCCATTCTGTCATTTGGGTATCGGGTATAAATATGTATATGTATATATGTTTCGTATGTATATTAAAAAGTCTGAATAACTTTCTTGCATGTCGGATTAGTTCCTTAATATTTTAGTGCCAAGTTTTCAAATCATAATTGAGATATTATTGCATGCAAACTTAATTGAAATATGAACCATGGGAATCGTAATGGGAACATTACAAATGCAAACGCTGCATACTTTTGTTATGCCAGAAACCCAGTTGCCTAAGTTCTTTGCAAACAACAGAGCTGCTCTGTGGCAGTGGCCTGTGACTGTGACTATGCCACTCTGATGCTCTCTTCTACTACATATAGTACATAATGCTGTATGGCTGCATGTGTAATACATAGTCGGAGCTTTTCGTCCTGTTTTTTTCGGATGTGCGTAGTTTTAATGTGCTTAGAATTATGCGCCAAATGCTCTAGTTGAACTCTGGTAAGGCACTTCAATTGCAGCAGCCCGTTGAACTCAGAACTCAGGTTGGCAGCTTTGCAACCTTGTTTCAACCTTTGGCACTTGAGTCATCAGGCCCACAGTTATTGTTGATGTGCGCATACAACGCTGCGTATGCGTGATTTACATGCGTTTTGTTTACATTTGCTTGTTTGCTGTTGTTGCATTGTTGTTATTGTAGTAGTAATAGTAGTAGTTGTTGTTGTTGTTGTTGTTATACGTAGTGGCTGTTGTTGCTGCTATTTGAGATCTGGCCCTGTTAACTTGTTATTGTTATTGTTTTCGCTTGGCCAAAGCCAAAACATGTGAACTGTAACAAAAATTAGCAAGAAGATAAACATTACACATCCAGCGTCAGATAGAGAGAGACTGAGAGAAAGAGAGATAGAGAGAGCGAGACATAGAGACAAAGACTAAGCCGTAGACTGAGCCGCAGTCTCAGCCACAGTCAGCGCTTGATCCAGTTGACCTGGCCAATTAGGAGATGTCGCTTATGGCATTCAGCTTGCCAAGGCAACGCCACGTCTGTTCGTTTTATGCCTTTTGTTAACATGTACTCACACCCACAAACAAACGCACACACATACACACATACACACAGAGCGACAGCCACTCAGTCACCCACACAGAGATATATGTATTTGCTTGGCAATTTGTAAGCAATTGACGTGACAGCAGCTAATTAACTAGCTTTAATTTCAATGCCTGCCATTGCCTTTCAATGCCTCGCTTGCAATGAGCTGCAACAGTGTGGCACAACCCATACGCCTTATGGCTGACCCACTGACTCGGTGACTCGGTGACAGAGTTCCATATTAACCCATAAGCAGCGACACATAACTTGGCTAACATTATGCCAGTTAACACAAAAAGGCGAATGAAAAAGTCAGAGAGCAAGCAAGCTCTCAGAGAGACGAGAGTCAAGAAAGAGAGAAAGACAGACAGAGAGAGAGTTTAATGCGAGTGAGTGTGCAACTGAAAGAGAGCTAGCAACATTTAATGTTGACAGTCTGACTGGCAACATGTTGCTGCCACTTTCAATTATCTCAGTGTTAGAACATTAAAATAATGAACAAAGTATATACTTAAATATGTGCATACAATATATATATTTATTAAATATGTATACGTATCTGCTATACACACATATATACTATATATATGTATGTATGTAGGTGCTGTGTATGCTAAATATGAGTAGGTAAAAGAATATGCAAATGAATAGAATTCAATGTAGTTCGATGTGAGTGCGAGTGCGAGTAGAAATGGAAAATTTATAGGGCACCATTTTGTCAGGCCATGGTCACAACCGCATTTACAGCTACTTCGTTTCTATCATATCTTTTTCGCTTTTCGCTTTTTCTTTTCTATTTTCTTCGGTTTCTTTTTTTTTTTGAAGTTTTTTCTCACGGCTCATCGAGCAAAACATTTTCCATTTTGATGGTCTGCCGTCTGTCACATGCATACACACACACACACACACACACTCGCAGACTCACACACTAGCACACCCAAAATAAACATAATCTGAGCAGAGTGTGCATGAAAATTGTCGTTGTCGAGGCCTCAAATGCTAAAAGCGTCTGCCAACCCAAAGCGGCAGCAGCAGCTACTGAAACAACAACAACAACAACAACAACATGTCACATTATTTAATCAAGCGTAGAAATTGAATAGGCCCTTAAAAACTTTGCCTAAGGCACTTAACCCGCAGTGAAAATAGAAATTGACGACATCGCCAAAGGACGACAGACAAGAGATAGAACTTGAATGAACCTGACTGAACTCGGCTTCAGCTTCAGCTCTGGCTTCGGCTTCAGCGTCGGCTTCTGTCTAAAGAAAAATGAGCTGATAACGGAATTTCATGCAAAATTGGTAAGCCAACAACCTGATTACTTAATTGCCGTCGCAGCGGGAGAGGGCGTGTCTCTGTCTGTGCTCCCAATGTTTATGTTTCTGTGCGAGTTTATGGTAGATATATGCGTGTGTAATATATTAACAGCTCGTTTGTGGGCGCAAAAGAGTCACAGCTGCAAATGGGCCAGAAAGTGTTGTAATGGAAAGCCAAAAGAGTTTCACAATTATCTCCAATGATTTTCACATCTAAAAGACAACACGCTGACATACTAATATATTTATGGCCATAATTATGCACAGAGAGCGAACGAACATTACCAAATTTTATTGTTCGCTCCGGGTTGAAATTGTTTCGCTAAAATGATTTCGAGTGGAGGTGCTAGACAATAATTTCAATGCTTTCGTATATTTTCGGTATTTATTCGATGTATTGTTTGGAAGTTTATTTATAGCCTTAAAGAGTTTGTTCTATGCTTAGATATCCTTAAATTTAAGCCAAAACAACATCAATAGTGAACGAAGGTCAACAACGAAAGGTTAACAAAGCCTTTGGATCAAATTCCTATTTTTCGAGAGGTAAATAAATTTTTCGGTATTCACATTCGAGGTCTCTTTAAAAGAATCAAATGCTTATAAGCTGCTTTTGCTCTCTGTCTGGTTACCCTTCTATTATGTTCAATGTATGCCATCAAAAATTCACAGAACACTTTAAGCTTTACCTTCTATAATCTTACCTTAAAATTTCAGAGTTTGTTTAAACTACTAATCCGTATGCAATTGGTATTTGGACAAATATATTAACCCTGTAAACTAACAACCAACTAAAAAAAATAAGAAAAGTTTCCTGATTTTGATTAAAGAACGTTTTAATTTTATTCTTTATTTTTTATTCTTTAAAATTAGAGCCTGATTTCTGGTGTTGTTGCTGTTAGCTCAATAAGTTAAAATGGGTAAGTTTTATAATTGTGTAACTAACTAACATCAAAATAAATACAGAAGAACATGCTTTATTTTAACCACCTAATTAACGATTCTAAATTTAAGATTGTTGTATTGTGATTTAAGATTTTGCCTTTTTTTATATATTATCCGATCTTCATTTAAGAAAAAAACATATTGGTTCAATTGTAACATATAAATAAAATTGTTTCAAAATGTAATTCTTGATTTTAGTACCTTTTTATCTGCGTATGTTTGTATATGACTTATACCTTTTATAAGGTATAATGTCAATCGCAAAAAGATTTTCTAAAGATTTTAGAAATTACAAAATTCAATTGTAATAATGAAATAAATGCGATCGCAATAAAACTGGTGAACAATTTGAAATGCTGAAGCTGTGAAATAATAAATATTGTTAAAAATCATTCGGCCATATTATTGCCAATTTATAAACATATCCTTTAAAAATATAAATTTTTTATAACATATTTCTGTAAATTTTTAACATACAAAAAATTAAATATAATAATACCTCCAAAAAAGCTTGTTAATGCGATTAATAATTTCTACAGAAATGCACATTTGCCCTATAGAACCATAATAATGTGACTTCATCAAAGGATGCTTTTGTCAACATTTTTTATTGGCTCCAGGGTGGAAAAAGTTGTTATTTTTTTATAACATCGAGTGCGCTATAATTGAACACAAAATTAAGCATTAATGTTTTCATTACGTATACTTAACATTTTTACATTCGTGTTGTGGTATTTTATTTTGCTGAAAATGTAAAGCATTCAATGTTATTACGTATTTCATACCAAATGCACACTTCCATCCTCAACGTAGGTTTCTACTGCGGTACTTTCAATTGCATTCCTAATTGATGCCATTTAATAAATAGCTTACTTTTAGGAGCATTGTCTAAACAAAGGTTGTCACTTAATATTCCGCACTGATGTTCGACCTTTAAGAGGGAGCAAAGATAATTTAATGCTACGGAATAAAATATGCTTCTGTCATGGTCCCATTCGTGACATTCGACACTTTTCTTGGAATTTCAATTTTCAATTTGATAAATACGAGTATTCAAAGAATTTGGCCAAAGCCAAATAAAATCCTAATAATCTTTATAGATGCGCAGTCAAAAGCAAACCATCTGCGTCGCTATGTAAATTCAATTTTATTTCACGAAATACTTTAAACATACGGGTATTTTACAAAGTTGCGCAACTAATTTTATGAGGCATACGTTATAGATGCTTTGTTACTTTGCTCCCGCATCTTGTGACTGGCGCAAAAAGCATATAATATTAATGACGCCAAAAGCTGTACAAGTTGCCTACTTCACTACCGCACTAAACGAGCTGACTTATTTGAAGTATTTGAATAAGATATTTTATGCCAAAGGAAAGTTTAGTTGGCTGTCTCAATCTCTTTCTGTGTGTGTATGCGTTTGTGTGTGTGTGTGTACAATGGGTCGAGAGCTGCAAACTTATTTTTAATTCTCACGCTTTTTGCAGCTGCCATTTACTTGGGCCCCATGTCAAATGGCAAAACTCTGTCAGCCCACCTCCAACGTTAGGCAAGGCAAGGGAAAATCACACTCACTGAGTCGCTCCGGCGGCGACGCTGACCATTTCCATGGCATCCGCTTTGCCATGGTCTGAGCCTGTGCTCTGCGTTCTGCCCTCTGTAGTGCTGTAGTTCGGGCGGGAAGTGGGAACGAGTGAGCATATAAAACTACCGAGTACTATTTGATTTCAACATTGATTTATGAGCGCATCCGCTACACGTAGTGGATCCAACCATTTCGATTGCCTACACCTCGGCGTAGGAAGGAGGACGGAGGAGTTCGTTTTGCTGTGACTCGATGCCTGGATGGCTGGTTGGCTGAATGGCTGACTGAATGGCTGCCTTTGGCAGATTTGCTTTGCACTTAACTGGGTAGTTGGGCAGCCCGTTTGCTGGGCAGTTGTTGGCCAGCATTGGCTTCGAGTTAGGTGTAGGGCAGCCTTCTGGCAGCTGATTGCCCAAAAGTCAGTAAATTAAAGTTCATTGAGAGCATCGTGCGTGTGTCTGTTTGTGTCTGTTTGTGTATGTGTGCGAGTATATCTGGTCATGAATTTGTAATTTATACGCTGGCAAGAACCGCAAAAGCAAAATAGATATTTATTAACATATAAATTATGCATGTGATTTGGCCAGGAGCAGACAGGAACAGGCATAGGGCCAAGCAAGATGATTAATTGACAGCACTCCCTAGCAGTTGGCTCTTTAAAGTGAACTCAATTCAACTGCTCGACTAATTTGTGATATATTTTAAATCGCTGTCATTGCAATCCCATTGAAATTTCCCCCATCCAGCCATCGCCACGCCGTGGTGTGTGCAGATAAAGTAAAAGCGAAGGATAGTTTCGCCTGTCACATAAATCGGATCAATAAATGATGATATTATGCCACCGCAGGGACACATTCAGCTGCCACACACCCAGATACGTTGTTGAGAAAAGCGACTATAGCGAGGGGCGACGCTATCGTCGACAACGACAACGATGGCGACAAAACGCCAAGTCGTAGGTGGTAACACATTAAGATAAAGTGACAACGCCTCCTCTGGCAGCGATGACGACGACGACGACGACGGCGACGCGCCCCAATGCAAAAAGGGGTAGCCAGGATGAAGGACAAACAGAAATCAGGCAGCTGGCAAAAAGAGAGGAGTTGAGTGAGAATGAATGGGGAGGGGGGAGGGGGGCGACTGGGCACATAAATGAATTGTTTTGCTCGTACATGTGTGAGTGCGAGAGTGTGTGCGTTTGTGAAGTAGAGTGGCAAGGCTTTTATTTTCGCTTGGCATTTTATGCGCATCACGCATACGCACTGTTACACACACGCATAGATGCTCGCAGATAGATGTGTACACAAGCGACATGCATAAAAGCAAACACGCTCTCGCTTTGCATCAAAAGAGCCCTTCTCAACTCAGTCGGGGCGGGGGAAGCTGGAAGGTTAGCTATAATGACATTTAGCTTTGAAACAATGTAAACAGCGACCACGGCCAACGACAACGACAACGACGACGACGGCGGCAAAGGCAGCAGCAAAAGCAACAGCAACGGCAGCGTCGAAGTTCAAAGTTGGCATGCTGTAGGCCGCCAAAAGTTGCTGCTAAGTATGTGTGCACATACTACGCACACACTTGCAAACAGGCACGCACGCACTCGCACACACACACACATACAAACAGAGAAACTTACAAAGAGCTGCGCCAAGTTGTATGCTAAGGAATATTCTATGAACTGTAAATGGTTCGCTTATATCGCAGTTACATAGACTCTACGACCACAAATAGTGAAACTCTCTCTCTCTCTTTCTCTTTCGTTCTCTGTCTGTACCTCCTCCTCGCTGCTTCCTCTTTGCATAACTAACCTTCATCCCCCAACCCTTAATGTGTGCCAACTGGCAGGTTAACTGGCAAAGCAGTTTCGAAGCCATAAATTCATAAAGTAAAGGTACGAAAGTCGGCTAAAGGACCAGTTAAGTTTTGCCCAGGGAGTGAATGTGAAACTGAAAAGAAGCCGACATTAGGCTGAACTGATATACAGACTTCTCTAATACCAGCACAGTCATAAACAATCTAGTTCATGTGTGAGTGTGTGTGTGTTGATGAGACTATAATCGACGGAGGTCGATCTGATCATCTGGACAAAGGCAATTCTAATTGCCTTATTAGCTTGGATTTTGACTTTCCGATCGATTAGCATCTGTTTTTGATAGCTGTTTCTGAGTTGCTCAGTTGATTGGCTTATCAATGCTTTGCTTGTTAGTTATGCACTTTACATTCACATTCACAAATTACAATTTGTATTAATTTCAAGAGGGGGAAAAAAATACTCATAAATCGGTGGGTAGAAGGTATATATATCATTCTTTTGTCCTCTGCAGCGCGTATTCAAATGACAGAGAGGAGGCTCATATAACATTGTGAAAACATTTACGCAAGCTTGTAAATATTTCAATTTATTTTATGTGGTGTTTATATGTCTTTTATGTGCATCACTCTCTGTCTCTCTCTCTCTCTCTTTTTGTCTCACATAGTCTTTTTGGCTGCACTCATTGCCAAGTGTGGCGCATAAAAAATGGGCTCCCATAATCATATCCCAATAAAAAGTCGGTTAGCATGCCACACGCTTATTGGGAGTAGCTATGGCAGTTTGGAGTGCAAAAGAGAATGCTAAAGGGAGGGAGAGAGGTAGGGGGACACGAGTAGGGATCGTATTCGGGCCACGTTATCATTATGCGCTACATCACATTCGCATGTGGTTCGCAACCAAAATGGTCAGCCAGCCAGCTGGCTGTGTCCATGTCCATGTCGATGTCGCTGCCTTTGTGCTGTCCATGTGTGCATGTGTGTGCGAGTGTGTGTGAGTGTGTGAATGTGCGTGTGTGTGAATATGAATGTGAATGTTATGGGGCCACCTACGGCGAGGATGCCGTATAATACATTCAATTCATGGCTAGAACAAATGATGTGGAAATGTAAAATAGATGTTGGGCTTACGACCGAACGAACGGTCAGACAACCAGGACGCAGGACATGCAAACAGCAGTCCGTAGTAATAGTAGGAGTTCATGGTATGTATGCAATGCTTTGCAGCTTTGGCTCTCACTGAGCACAAGGATGGGGCTTAGCATGAATATCAACGTGAATAAAGCCCAAAGGCGACGGCTGGAGAGATGAATGACGGTCGCCAAGTGGTGACAAAGTGAAGCGTCATAATGTGGGAATAATGGCCAACATATGCACACTTCAAATTAAAGTGAGCAAACATCCACGTAGCTGTCATTCTTGTGGCTTCACTTCAGCTCTGTTTTAGGCCAAAAAGTCTGTCACGTCGTTGTCGTTTATTGTCTGAGCCGAGACGAGCTGAGGCAAGTCGAGTTGGGGTGATATGGGACTGAGCAGGACAACTTCATTAGCTGCAACGGGCAGCGTTTAATTTTTATGTTCTTGTGCCTAAATGTGCAATGCCCAAGCCAATTGGCTCGCCCACTTTTATGGCTTCGAAACCATAACGAGCTTTAATTGAACAGCAAAGCCCCAAACAGATACTGGGCCTGAACAGACAGATACAGAACCGATACAGAGAGAAAAACACAACCAAAAAATTGAAACGAAACGCACGCAGGCCCTGAAACAGACAAGAAACCAGGAAAAAGCTACGGATGCAGAGTCATCGGCTGTGGCAACGACAACGGCAATGGCAATGACTGTGACTGTGGCAGAAACAGCAGTAGCAGTAGCAGTAGGAGTTGCTGTGTTCCTGTGACACTGGCAATATCATTTTCTAATTGGCTAACTGTTATTGTTAAATGGATAATGGCCATCAGAGTATTGGGTAGACGCAGGCAATTTGGTAAAAGCATTAAACAGGAAAATCACAAAAGGTCTTTTCTCAATTTCCTTTATTTTCTTTGGCTGCTGTGTTTTTTTTTTTTTGTTAACATTTATTGAGCCTGACTTGACACTCATTTCTAATGACAAAAGTCATTTCTAATGAATAGAGAAAATACTCAAAAAATGTTGTTTTTTTTTGTTTTGCCTTTGGTTGAATGAATGCCAGTTACTTGATTGGAGAATGAAAGCCAAATTCTTTTATTCATTGATGTATGTATTTGTGTTTTATTTTTACTTTTTATAAATCTTTAATGACTTAGCAGAAATTGTCTGAATATTGCAATAATAATTTCTGTATTTTGGTATTTTTCTAGATGTGTGCATTCCGTTTATTGATTTCGTTTGAACGTCGAAGAAAATCCTATTAAATTGCTCAATGTATACTGACAAATGCATGTGTTTTGTGTGTGCACATTTTTCAAAAAGCCATTGCAATAGGATGTCAATTAACAACAATTACAACAAAAGACAGGCATTCACAAAAATGAATTTATAAATTGCACTCTCTGTAGTTGAGGGACATGGAAATCGATGAATTATTTAAATGTGGGTTGGACAAAAGTGTGAGATCTCTAAGATAAATTGCCAACAAATGCTGACCGAATTGAAAATAAATAAAAATATTTTTATTACTTGGCAATCGATTTGTATTCTTTGCTGTCTCTATGACAGCCACTATTGAAGTATATCCATGAATATGACTTAATTGTAATTCAGAAATTTGTCAAACGTACAAAACAAAATATTGATTTAAAATTAATGTAAATGAGACTAATAAATATTTATATGTGCGCTGCATTTTTAATGGGTCTATGTCAAAGCATCGACAGCCATTGTAATGCCAGCCAGGTGCATGGCCTATTAGACCAGACTATTGTGACAGTTAATTGACCAACTACTTATATATGCTGCCAAACTCTAGTATTTACTTAACGTATACGTAATGGCTTCATTGTTTGCATTTGTTTGTTTTTGTTTTTGTTGTTGTGTTGGGCTGAAATGTGAAAATGACTGCAATTACTGTCCCCATCGATACTCGTATATGCTTATTTACTCGATTTGCTGCCAGATGTTGTATTGAATGTGTGCTTGGGGCACAACAACACTTTAACGCCTGTCAAAGTCAGCAATTGGCCATATTAAGCATACGCAGCGTGCGACAAACATGCGAACGCTTTTCAGCTTCAACTTCGGTTTCGGCTTCAGCTTTAAGGCGAACGAACGGTGAAAGGCGACAGGCTGGAAGAATGAAAGGCTAAAAGTCTGTCATTAACTACCAAAGCGACTGCGACCTCCTTCCTGCCTCCACTAATGAGTGATAAGTAATGGCCACATTCACGTGCCTCATAATCTTATTATGTATGTATCAATATTACCAAATGTGCTTCCCATGCATTGTTATGGCCCACAGCCAGTTTTGTCGGGGGCTATTAATTGTGCTTAGTTTAGTTGCTGTACTTAGTTGCTGGCATTTTTGTTAATCGCTTCACATACAAGAAAGGCCACCCCGGGGCCAAATGGGACACTCAGGACACCCCGGACACCCAGAGCCCGCCCCCAGATGAGGCCTGCGCTGCCTGATAAGGCTGCGATGCCAGTCTCTCTATAGGCACACATGTGTGTGTGTTTATATGGCAGTGTCTTCATATTTTAACATTAAATGCTTGGGCATTACATAAGAGAATGTATTTGAGGTTACACTCAGGTTGTTTTCTTGGCTCGCCACATTCAACTGACCTTTAAACTTGTTTTCAATTAAAACTGCAGACCTTTCTGAACTATTGTGTGAATGTGGGCAGGAGGTGTGTATTTGTGTAGTTGTGTATCTGGCTCAACCTTTCTAGCATTTACTTAGCATTTAGTTTTACATGTACGAAACTATAACATGAAAGCAAGTTTCATAAATCACAGCTCAAAGCCGAGCAAAAGTGAAAAATCGTAGCCCCATTTTAATTAAAAGCGTGCAAAACACGATACTCTACAAACAGACACACCAACACAGATTTCTACTATATACGTATATATATATATATACTATAACATCCACACGCACGCACATTGAAACAATCTGGCCAAGTCGTATACAATGTTTTTGGGCAAAGCCTTGGAAAAGCCTTGCCTGAATAATGATTGAAAAACAAGCAATGAACGGGGCTCGGTCTTTCAGGCCTTGCTCTGGGTCTTCTCTTCCCTGTTTCCTCTTTCTCACACCACTCTCTTTCTCTCTCTCTCTTTCCGTATTCTCAGCCCCCATCAGAGTCACAGTCTCTGCCTCAGTCTCAGTGTCCATCTTATTCTCACACCCAAGCGAGCAACGAGTTGTACAAACTCAAGAATGAAGTTTGCTTAAAATAATTTGCAAGCTGTCCAGGCTTATGCCTCCCGTCGACCCTGTTCCCATTCCCCTCCCCTAGCCCCCTCGACGATCTTACACCTAGACCTTCCTCAGACCACTTTCGTACTACAACAAGGGGGCTTTGTTTGCTTATTTGCAAAGCCCATTTGTTTCTGGGTACGTGCGTCCTCTATGCGTAGCGTAGGCGACAAAAGTCTTTAATTTTGCCTAATAACAACAACGCTGACAAAGTTTTCAAAGCCGCCAAAACGAGGGCGTTAACAAGCGCCAGAAACACACACACACACAGACAACTTGCTCTTTATTTCCAACTACAACAATGGGAAATATATACATAAGTATATGTATCTATCTATATGTATGTAGTTGTATAGACTATAATACCCTGTAATCATTAGCTGAGTCAGGTATTCGCTCAAGCGCATGATTGCCAAAAGGACGCAACAACCACCTCCAACTTGAGGAAAACAATCAGTGGCCCGACAACACTTTCAGCTTAATTGAAATACTGTTAAATTCATTTTAATGAATCTATTCCATTTTAATTAAAATTCGAGAATATTGTGGCTATTTAATATCTTTGTAGTTTGCCCTAAGCTGTTTGCCAGATTGATCTGATGGTACGGGTCGAATGAGAATTTACTTGAATAACTTTGAATAACTTGTTAAACAAGTCGTAATTACAATAACTATAAATGATTAACCAAATAATTACAAATTATTGCATATTGTAGATCTTATTATATAGTTATTATAAAAACATGAGGTTAATACGACATTTATAACACATCTGACAAATAAATAGTGGACTTTGCTGACAGGGAAATACATATTTTTAAATATAATTTGAATAAAGTTTAATTTAATAATTAATTTTTTACTTGTAGACCACCGTCTGATTGAAGACAGGTCAAAAGCTAAAAATAGTATATATTAAAAAAAAAAAATCAGCGAAAATAACGTCATAACATAACATCCCAAGTTAACTCTTTTTACGGTAAGAAATAACTAAATTATATATAAAAAAAGATCTTTTGAACATTTATTATAAGAACCATTCGTTATATGATCACAATACAATGTATTATGGCAGTAAAGGTAAAAATAAAAATTGGTATAATATTTAGGATTACTTTCGAAAAGTCCTCCGCTAAAAAGTTTATTTATTATTTATTAACATTACTTTCCAACTTTTCTTTTACTACATTTATATACTAAAAATAAGGTTTTGAAATATTTATTACAAGAACTATTATATTATTATATAATCATAATATTGTATAATAAAAAAGTTGAAAATAAAAGCTAGTTTTAGGAATCGAAATAGGAAAGTAAGTAATAATTGATGAACTCTTCTTTATAAGCTAATAATTGCCTGAGGAAAAGACATAACCTTGAAGCGTATTTAAGTAGTCGAGATAAGTTGGCTATTTCCTCGGCATCCTCTCAAGTACATAAGTATAAGTAGGTATAGAATTATAGAGGTATAGAGGTACAGACGTCATAGTCATGCCATAATAGCGTTTTGATACCCGCACATAAACAACAATGACAACAACGACAAGAACAACAATGAGCGAGAGCAACGTTTCGACAATAAAATGCAAAGAGGCAGTGCTTGCCTCCCTCCTCCCCCTTTGCTTCTCCACTCCTCTCACACTCCTCTATTAACACATTCCCCTGCTGCTCTCGCTCGGCAGAGGTAAGCTCAACTTGATGCTGTCTGCTTTGTAGTGTCTATGCTGTTGCTGCTAAGCTGTATAGTCAGTATTGAAGTGTGTTTGTGTGTGTGTGTGTTTGTGTATGTTTGGCATCATCTAGGCGGGCGGGTTAATCGCAAAAGGGGAAAGGCGAGAGGAGGCGAGCCAAGCCGAGCAGCCAACGGATTACGTAAACGTGGCAGCTAACGTACTTATTATGCTGGCAAGCACAAGGAGCTGCGATTTATTGTTTGACGTTTACCGCTGCCGCTTGTTTTTGGTGTTTCGCTGTTGGCGTGGCGTGGCGTGGCGTGGCATAGCGCTTTGAGGTCATGGCTGGGGCCTACAGACACCGTTAACACAAACGTTGATCTAATCCAGAGCCTGGCACACACCAACACAAGAACACAGCAAAAGCAAACCAGTCATGGCCAGAATGGATGACATGACACAGCCAAGTAGGCAAAATGGCAAAACAAACTGAACTGAACGGCTTGCGACTTGATGAATGTGTTCGGATTCGAAGGATTGCACGGAGCCAATGAGCTGCATGACATTGCAGTCACTCTGTGAGTCACTCAGTCAGCTAGTCATTTAGTCCTTTGGGCAGCTGGCAGTCTGGGAGTCTCAGGCAATCAGGCTGTGTTCGCCTGCTTGTCACTCGGTCAGTGCTCGAGTGCCTGAAGTGTTGAATTGCCTCTATTGAATGGTCAACACTTGATTCGCATAGTTTCGGCTTGTTGAGACGCTGCTCTTTATTCGCAATGAAGTTAGGAAGAAAGGTGTTGTATTGAAATCGACATCGATCGACTGCTCGATTGATTGATTACTCTATTGGAATACATACTATATACAGTATAATGGCCGACAATCGATATACACTCCACACTTTATATACAACAAGTTTGGGCGATTTGCAGCTCAAAAATAAACGTTGCGATAATGGCCTTTTATTTTGCCATTGCAATCAATTTATAGGCACAAAAACTGAACAACTGAGCAACCGAGCACCGACTCCAACCACTTAATGTCACAATAAAAATGTAACTAACCATGAAAATGACATGTTTCTCAGTAATTTGCCATTTTGACATGGCCCTGACGTCCCTGCATAACAATCTAACCAATGGAAGGCAACACCAAACCGAAGCGAATGTTTTCTTTTGCAACCCATAAGCCACCCACTTGTCGTCGGACATGTCCTTGTCCAGCTCTTTCTTTTTCTTTTTCTATAAGCGGAACCAGTCACTGACTCCATCGCCTTGGCACTCACACAAGCACACACGCACACACACACACACGCACATACACGAAGTATATACGATATATTTAGGTTCATGTGAGTAAACCAATATTTATCAACAATGTTCGTGTCGGGCGCATTGCAAAACTTCTTAAAATGCTTTAGAATTATAGAAAAAATCAAATAAAAATAAAAAATAAAAAACGTTATAAAAGAAAACGTTGCAAAATAGCCAAAGAAATTTTCAATAAAATCGACTTTTGTTGGCAGCCAAATGAAAATACATAGAATATATGTGACTATGTGTGTGTGTGTGTGTGAGTGTGTCCTGTGTATTCTCAACTACAGTTACATTTGTATCATCTACACACATACAAACGCATATGAACACAATTACATATACTACAGCACATTCGCATTTAGAACGTAACATTCCTGAGCATTGGTCTCTGCTCTAGCTTCCCCTCTGCTTCTCCCTTTCGCTCTCTCTCTCTCTCTCTCTCTCCCTTTTGCTCTAGGGTCAGACATTGGTTCTGGTCCTGGTCGGTCTCCGGTTTTTCACTGCTTTCCATTCAACTTTTTTCCGTTACGTTTTTCACTTCAGCTTTGCATCGCAATTCGAGTGGAAAATTGACATATGTTTACTTTGTTGTTGGTGTCCGCTTTGCTTTTGTTGTTGTTGTTGTTGTTGTTGTTGTTGCTGTTTCTGTTTTTTACTTTGAGTGGCTGAGAGTCGGGCGTCATTAGATTTTTGCCGCACTACCAAACTGAAAGGTATTCAGAGCTTCGACATCTTCCTTGGCTCCACAAAAATGTCAAATACACCTAATGACCATATTGAATAGATAAAATACAAATTTAAAAATGTTCACAGCATTGCTTTTAACGCACATTTTTCATGGCTTTGCTGGCAATAATTTAATTTACTACACTTAATGGTTAATCGAACCGAAGAATATATTATGCTGTTGACGTGTTTCCCCATTTCCCCAAAAATGCAAATTATTCAACGAGCTCAAAAGCATTAAACGTAATTATTCAAAGCGAATATCTAACGTGAGTGCAGCGTATTTAAAATTCTAGTTCATCGAATTTTTTTTAGATTTTTTTTTTTTTTAAGTTTAGAGTCGCCATCAGAAATTAAATTAAATTATTGAAGCATTTTATTACCTCTGTGTTGGCATTTTTGGTGTGCGAAAAGCTGTCGACGACATGTTTGTGCTTTTTATCGCTGAAATATATTTATTAAGCCGAAAGGATATTGAGAAAACTTATCAAGATAGTTGCCAAGCGACAGCAGGGACAATCAATGGGGCGGCAGCGGTCTACAACTTACATACGTATTTTCTATGGCCTATGGTCTATGTGATGGGGACAACTGTATCTCAGAGCCCGAGTTAAATTGCCCATTGAAAAAGCCGCCCGGGGCAAACAATTGTTGCCATAGCTGCTGCCATCGTGGCAAGGCCACAGACCAAAGTAGCAGCAGCAGCAGCAGCAGCAGCACCGACAACAACAACAACAACAGCAACAGCAATAACAATAACAACTGCAATGTTAGCTACCGATTGCCATTATGTTGACAGCAAAAGAGAATGAGAGTGAGGGTCACAGAGAGAAGGATAGAATGGGACGCAGCAAGATCCTGGCGCACGTCCTGCCCGAATGTTGGCCTATAAAAGTGCATTGTGATGCAGAAAGTTGGCAACTTGCTGAAAGAGTGAATAAGTGAAAAACTGAAAAACCGAAAACTGAAAACTGTAAAACTGACGCCCATAAATGATTAATGGGCCAAGTTTTCGCTTCCCACTTTCTGATGATGGCCCAAACACTTTGCGTAATTTTATGCTCTCGAAATTAGTCAGCTCTTTTTCGGTAAGCATCGAGCGTTGTCGTCGCTTGCATTAACTACTCTGAATGCACATTAATGGCCATTTATAACAATTTTTGGCAAATGCTGAACATTCAACCAAATACTACGAATTGCCACTGCAAATGAAGTGTAAAGCAGATACGAGTTGTACTCGCTAAACGTCAGTTCTAGAGAGGGTAAAGAGGGATAGAGAGGAGTGTTAGTCAACAGAATTCGTAAATGCAAACGCAATGAAAATGTTTTTAAAGTTGCACAAGCAACAACATGAGCCAATTTACATAACCCAGAACAACAAATAGTTACAAATTGAAAACTTTTGTCTGCCAAGATTGTAAGCGATTGTCTCTGAGTCTTCCCATTCGCCATTCTCCATTCCCCATCCCTATGAGGTTGAGATGAGGCCACTTCTCCTCTGTTTCAGTTTCCATTGTTATAATCAAAGTAGCACAAATAACAAGAATAAGAAAAACCAGCTACTGAAATTGACAGGCAGGCAATATGAAAACCAAACCCAAGCAGAGCGATAGATACTACACTAGCATTCAGCTCAACTCAGATACAGATACGGATACGGAATACGGATAGCAGCAGCGCTCGTACTTTCTCGCAGATATCTAGCACAAAAAAAAGAAGAGAAAAAGTATCGACAAGTTTGACGCTTTATGGCATTGTTTAGTGCCGCACATTTCGCCAAAAACGTTTTTCAACTTTCACACAATTGCGCCATTTGCCGCGTCTTATGGCGGAGGCCAGGGATTGGGAGGGATTGGAGGGGCAGAGGGGCGACAAACTGGATTTTTCGAAGGAGGCGTGGTCCACACACAAATCTGCTGACGGAAGCTTTGGATACGTTGGCCATAGTATTTTTTATACGGAAAACGTGCGGAAAGTTTGAGTGCCAGCTTAGAGGGAAAAAAGTTATAAAACAGTAGATAATAAAATAATAAAATATATGTATTTGAATTGCTCGCGACGCGGCATACACGAAGTCACACCCAAACTCACACACACACACACATCAAGTTTTTGCTTGATGCGATAAAATTACATGTCAAATTGAATGTAACCTGCTATTTGTGCGCATTATGTTGGCCATAATTAAACGCCCAGATACGAATTACCAGCCAACAGCCATTTCCATTTGCCAGCAAGCAATCCCCAGTTGAATTGAACTGGACTCCGCCTGATGTGGCAGAGTAGCTGCCACAGTCAACTGCCACATTATGTGATGGCTGGTCAATCATTGGTTTGCTTTATTTTATGACCAACAGACGTTTAAACTTTATTCGCATTTATGGCCAAAGTGCGAATGCGGCTCTCACTCCGTCCACATGAGTTTCGATCGCTCTCTCTCTCATTAAAATGGCGCCTCGGCGATGACCTCAACTCAATTGATGGCTATTTATGTGGTGTTTGCTCGCCTTTCCGGTTACCAAACACACAAAATCCAAGCGCACACAAAAACCATTTGTCCATTTCCCACATTAAAAACCAAGCACATTTCATTGTTCGACAACGTTTAGAGCAATTCATAATAATTCTGCTACATTTTTAGAGATTTAATTTAGCAAGCAAATGCTGCATTTAAATGAGGTTTCATTCCGTGGAATTCCATAATCATAAAGTGCGTGTTTCGTTTAAACAAATTGACAATTTAATACGATTTGAAATTAATTTTAATCTCGTATCCAATTGAGGCATTACACAGTGTATCTACCCAATTAATTTAATGATTTTCAAAGCACAACTATAAATACTCTGTATTATATATTTAGTTAAAAAATCTAAGACACAATATGAGATTGAGATTGAGATTTTTCGACAGTATTTGTTATTTTTGCACGCAGATCAAGTTAGTCTTAAATATTTGCCACGCCCACAAATCGAATACTATTTTTGGTATATGCAATAATAACTATAATACTTATGATTCCTAAAAATTTAGTTGGGAATAGATATAAATTTTTAAATATTTAAGAAATACTTTGGTATGACACTTTTGAATGAATGGTATGCTTAAGATGGAGTTCTATACCGTTATACTAAATATACCAAAGTACACTCAATTGTAGCTTTCTTACGTGTTAAAGGTGATTTACAACATAAATAATATACCCGCTGGCGTAACCACATAGGGTATTAATAGCTTATAGGCCATTATTAAATGATTTGTTTGATTTATCAAAATATTTAAACTAGCCCCCGGCAATTAGCATAATAAAGTGTGAAAAAATTGATAGGCCAAATAAACAAAAAACGAAAGGAAAAGTTTGCATTTAAATTAATATTAAACTGTTTACTCGATTAATTATTAAATTATAAATCACACATTAAATTTCGCAATCAACTTGAAGCATTCAATTTAAAGCGAATGACGACTTCAATTACAGTATGAGTACCCACTCTGAAAGAACGAATGAATGAATGTTATTGTGGCAACTTGAGTTGTAACTTGAGTTTAATGAAAATCCTTTGAAGCAAAAGGGTTTTATAATTTGCGTTAAAGTTATTTCGAGAGTGATAACTGTGGAATTTGATGGCCATTTTTGCAGCTGACCAAAGAGCGATTGTCAAATCGAATTGAAGAGGAAAGCAGATAGCAGATAGATAGCAAAAAGGAGCCCTTCTTCATGATTGCTCAAGTGGGGGGAAAAATCAATGCGTTTTCTATGTTAATACAATCAATCGGTCTAATCGAATCAAACGTTTTGACAACTGAGCGAATCAAATGGCTCGTTTGGGGAATTCTCATCTCTTCTCTTTTTTTTTTTGTGCGTTGCGACTTTTGTTTTCGTCTCGTCTTATAAAACTAGCGTATAGTACAAATCAAGAACAAGAGCAATATGTATGACAACAACAAGTGCACAATATGCATAAAACTTTATATGGCATTTAAATCGTGTGTCTCTGTGTACGTGGGCGTATTCGTGGAGGGGGCGTGTCTCACATTCTAGTCGGATAGGGGGAGAAAGGCAAAAAAAAAAAACAGAACAGTATCGTTTTGGCTGCTTACTGCGATTGTTAACTCAAGCGTCACAAATACCGGAAATCGAATACTCGTACAATTTGTAATTCTGATGAACAGTTGAGCAAAGCTTAACCATTCTGCTGAATCTGTCCACGACCAGCTCCTGGATTTCCTTTTTATTCGTGCCACTACTTTTGTCAATGTCTCTTTGGACTCTCTGTGTGTGTATATGAGTGTGTGTGTGTGTGTTTGTACTGGTGTTATTGTTGTTCTTTCGGTTGTTTCTCTCTATGCGCTTTGCTTTCTGTTGTTTGGATCCATTTCGTTATCGAGTCGATGTCAACAACAATGGGCCAGATGTAATGCCAAATTGGGCGACATCGTTTTATGTTCTATTTGTTGTTGTTACTTCAGTTGTTGCTGTTCGTCGCCTGTTCCCTCTTGTTGTTGTTGTTGTTGTTTTTACTGTTGCCACGGTCTTTGTTTAAAGGTAGCTGGGCGTGCGCCTTTCAGCTCGTCGTCCACTCATCATCAGTTGCTCTGTTAAATTTCGCACACGTAGCAGCATAAAAATTGACACCGATAATTCGCATGCATGTGCGAGTGTGTTTGTGTGTGTGTTTCGATATCGCCACACGTGTGAGTGTATGTATGTATGCATGTGTGCCTCCGTCTGTATGTGTGTGTGTGTGCGTGCATGGGCAATGGTACGTATACGCGATAAACACGCACACGTAACGCACACATACATCATGTCAAGTGAAATTTGTTGGTCTTCCTCTCTTTCTGGCCGTCGCCCTCCACACTCCTCTCTGCGAGGAAGATGAACAACATGGCTGAAGAAGGGTGGCAATGTCGCGACGCTGTTTACACAAACAAAGTTATCAATTTTACACACGCCCCGCATTCAATTTCCCGGTGGATGGGCTTCCTGTCAGGATAACAACATGTTCTCATACCATTACATCGCCACATCACCCAAAGCTACACCTTCCCCTTCCCCTCCACCGCCAGCCACACTGGTAGTATCATCGTTTGGCGGCATTTCCATCAATTCGGTATGCAATCAATGTCCAAATCGAAGACACAAACCGACGAAGCCTCTCAGCAACAATAACAACAAGTAGAGTACCAGAGGTCGCCTTCAGCGGGCTGTTTAACACATTCTTCAAAAAAGGAAGCAAGGGCATAACAATCAAATTGTTTGTTCAAGTACTTTTCAGTTTGCTCAGGTCAGCAATATATTTGGCTTCACTTCCTTGTTTTTATAGGCACAAATATAAACTTAAGGACTTGGGCTGTCTACTAGGATTTCCTATTGGATTGTCAAGAGAGTTTTCTTCGAAGAAAAACATTACGAATTTAGAAAAGTAATTAATGGTATATCGCGTTACACTCTTAAAGATTTAACGATGCAAACAGTACATTTTAATTATAGAATTCTTTTAATATTTAGTAAGCACAAAAAGTAATTTAATTTGTGGTATATAAGCAGTATATTTATTAGTGCTTACGCAATCGTAAATATATCGATAGTGCAAGCTATCATTCGATAATTTAATAGAGTTGTCAGAGTCGTCAGCAATGAACGATCGAAAAGCAAAGAGTCGATAACAATTTGTGAAAATAATTTAAATTACCATTAATTAGTCATTACACATAAGCTTATTACATTAATGGAAATTACAATGTGAATTTTTAGCATGTGCTTAATATTATGCATTGAAGTAATGCTGACAACATGTAGAACAACCCACTTGTGCATAAAAATTCACTTAAGAGCATTGAGCGATGAGTTGCGCGGTTGGAGAGTGAATGAGCGGCCGCGGGGACAGACAGAAAGAGAGACAAAGAGAGTGGCGAAGAGGGAATGCTGCTTAGCTAAGGAATGTTTGTCTTGTTAGTGTAAAATAATAGATGACATTCTTCAAAACAGGGAGTGAGTACTGTATTAGTTAAGAAAGCACTCGGTAAAGGCAAACGCAAAGACAAGACAAAACAAGGCAAGTGAGTGGGATGGTGTGGGGAGTAAGGGGGCGCACATGCTTAAGGAGCTGCTGGGCAACTGTTTTGGTTATTTGATTTTTATTTCTTCATATTTATTTTGTGTGTCTCAGTGTGTTTGTTGTTCTTGTTCTGCTGTGCTGGGCTGTGCTGGTGTCGTCAATTCAAGTAAGACAACAGCAGCAACGTTGCGTTGTAATAAATGCGCGTAGGTAAAATGGAAAATTCCATTGAAATTGCATTTATCTGAAAAATATTTATAATAACTTTGAAATTCAATTTCTAAAGAAAATATGTTAAACGAATTTGCATTGAGGGGCGAGCGCAGTACTCAGCATGGGTGTGAGTGTAAGTGTGCATGTGCGTGTGAGTCTGTATGTGTGTTAGTGTCGATGGCTGCCGCTTCTTCTATGCTGCTGCGTTGTCAATGTTGTCGTTGTCGTTGTCTGTGCTAGAAAATTAAAATCGACCATATGTTGCCTCATCGATTTTGATAAGTCGCTGGCAGAGCTGCCAGCGGCGTTGGCCGTGGTGTGGATAGGGGAGGGGGAGGGAAGGGGAGCGGAGGTACGGTTGCGGAGGAGGATGGTACAACACCCAGGCCTGGCCTGGCCTGAGCTTCATATCCGTTTCCGTTCCAGCACAATGGGTCACGCCATGTACGTGAATGCGTATTTGTGTGCGAATATGTGTGTGCTTGTGAGTGTGTGTGTGTGTGAATGCGAGTGTGCGGGTTTCCACTTTCAATTGAGACACGCTGACAAAACTTGTAAAAACGCGCCTTGTCATGCATGCGATTTTGCCTTTTTTTTATTAATGTTGTTCCTGTTTCTGCTTCGATTGTTGCCGTTGTCATTGTTGCTGTTGCTGTTGCTCTTGCTGCTGTTGCGTGACACAAATCAAACGACATTTTGTAAGTGTTTCTGGCGTTACATTCAATGCCTTGTTAAATATTTCATAAGCACTTCTAAAGCAATTTCAATGAAATTTAACCACAGTCCCCCGCCAGTCATCAAGGTGTATGTGGGTGTGTGTGTGATGACAACTACTGTATAGTATGTGATATCAATGGCAGCCCATTGGTGGAGGCGTCCACCCATTGATGGCGGTTAACGGTATGTGTTACAATTAAATTATATTTCAATCAATGTTGCCGCAACATGTTGCAGCCACATTGACTGCGTCTGCGACTGCGCCAACTCCGCGCTACGAAGCTCTTCTCTCCGACAGCATTTGCATACTCCAGAGGTTCATCATTGGTTAGTTTCAGTTGTTTACCGCGCCTCAAGCCACACACAACGCAGCGTGCGCAGTTGAACATTGTGAACTGTGACAACGAGTCACTGTGACTGTCACAACATTTAATCACTTAATCACGCAATCACGGATCACGTTACACGATACACGTTACACGCCACGCGGATCACGAGTTACACGATACGAATCACGCGAGTCACGAATCACGAATCACGCGGGTCGCATTTTGACAGTTTTCGAAGTGTCGAATTGAATCGCTGTGAAATGAACGCAACTTACCACATTAAAGAGTTTCTCAAAGACAAAAGAATCTGAGAAAAACAAAAAGAAAAGGAAAGGAAAGAGCAGAGAAATCAAAATACACGCGCTCGAATGCGTTACGGTGCGCATGAAATGGCGGCACGCAGTTCGCGCTACATTGAATCCAAACGCATCACTTACAAATTGCTGTAGTCCGCAAAAGGTAGCCACAGCTCACCCAAAAATACGAATACGAATACGAAAACGAATGCGAGTGCGAGTACGAAAACGAATTCGAATGCGAATACGAAAACGATAACGAATACGAGTGTGAGTGTGAGGATGACTACAATTAAGTGTATTAGCAAAACGTGACCAGGCCGAAATTATAGCCCCTGGTCAAAAAGTTAACTGTACTCGTCTCACCTCCACTCCTCCCTGGCGCCGCCCCGCCCCGCCTCCCCTCTCAATCTTCGACTCCCTCTCGACCAATTTCACAACAGCTTAGTGCTTAATGAAGAAATTGCTCAACTTTGGCTGCTTCATCGCCATCGACATTGCCATTGCCATTGCCATCTCACTTCGTCTCTCTCCCTCTCTCTCTCTCTTGCTAGCACCCTCGTACACCCAATCATCAATGGCAACACCCCCTCACCCTGGGACCCTCCGCGATTCCTGCGGGCGTCATGGTGATTGAAAACTCAACCGCATTGCGGACTTGTCATCATTTCAAATGAATGTGCTGCGGTCTCCGTTTCCGTTCCGCCTTGCTCCTTCCTCCTCCGCCGCATCCTTCGCGCCAATGATAAGAATAAGAATAAGACTTTGGGACTCAAATTCTAATCCGTTCAGATGGTTTCGTTCGTGTCCGTGCGTCCTACGTCTTCTACTCATAATACTTATAAATTAAGTATGGCGGATGGCAAAACAATATGGCGTTGACTCATTTAAGTCCTTGGCAGTGTCTTTGTCTCGAGTTTTGCGATTGCCATCATTTATTTTAATTACTTTTTGCCGTTGTCGTCTTTGGTTGCAGTTATAATTCAACAGCGTCACAAATTGCGCATGAAATGTTGTTGGAATACTTTATGGCGATGCTTGTGATCATGGGATTAACCACAACATTCGATAAGCACAGCACCAGGCATATGCCACACTTTGGTAAGTACAAGAGCTCAATATTTAATTGAGAGCTGACAAAATCAATTAGATTTAACTCGAAGACAACGCAGATTATCGAGATGGATTAAATTACTTATTGATGCTGAGCATGGTAGTTGAAAATAAATTTATTTGACAAATTGAATTTCACTCAAGACAAATTTAATCGCATGCTTCTAATTGCTTGGGCAATAAGTCAGACAATGTTCGTAATTAGATTTCATACTTACTCTTTGTTGTGACTGCATTTTCATTAATTTATTATTGTTATTATTTTCATTTAAGTTTTCATCACAAATCACAGTTTACACGCAAATCATTAATAAAAAAGTATAGCATACTTTTGTGAGCGACGTAGAAATGCACCCATTTATTTTGGTTATTGCCAAATTTAATGTTCTTCGGAGTAGCCGAAAATAGATTTTAATTAAATAGACTCGTATTTCATTCCACAACTCTTTCGTGTGAAATTAAAATGTCATTTGCAGATGAGCAAAAAATGAAGGCAAGAAAAACGAGATATTCATATGGGGCTTTATTTATTTGTTCATGTATTTGGAATTATTTTTTGCACAAGCAAGTGCAATTTCTCATTTATTATTTATGGCACCTGCTTTTATTTTTAGTGCCCGCATGGGGCATGGTCGCAGGGATGAGATCGAGGAATGGAGAAGGGTATGAGCCGGTCGAGCTTGTTGCTGCGGTTAAACACAACAATTTGAAAACCCGAAACTCAGATCTGGTTTCTTCTCGCCGGTGCCGCACTTTGTATGTAAATACAAAACTTTTATTAAAAAAATTTTTTTATATTTTTTTATATGCGTATGTGTGTGGAAGTTAGTATGCGTGTGCGTATGTGTGCGAGTGTTTGGGTGTGTAAATTTGATTTTTTTATATACTTTTTGTGGGCAGCACAGAAAGCAATTTCATTTGTAAAATGTTTGGCCAATGCCGGTGAAATACTGGAAAAACGGGAAACCGGGAATCGAAACGCGGAAAAACGGCATAAGCGGGAAGTCGTGAAGTGAGCAACAGTTTCAATTAAGTGTTTAACGGCATTTTATTGCTCGATATTTGATAGCTACATGGACAGTGGGTGTGCCAATAAATCAATATATACTCTCATATATATAGAGGTACTTTATATGCATGTTTGTTTAGCAGGCACTGTATTTATGTTAGTCTCCTTCTATTTGTGTTTGTATTTATATTAGTGTTTGTGCTTCCATGTTTGTATTAGTATTTGTGTTTTGGCTTAGTATTTGTATTTGTTTAGGCTGTCGTGGATTATTAGCGCATTAGTTGGCTAATACGTTGATGTTGATAAAGCGGCCCCAATTCCACATAAATCACTTGCCCTGCCCCACAGTGCGGTGCGGTGTGTGTGATCCAATGATGGATCATAATATGAATGGGTGTTGGCTCCACTTAAGAGAGAGAGAAACAATATTAGAGTATGTGTGTTTTCGTACTTAGTATATGATGCCAATAAGATGGTAAACTTTAGCATAAATTAAGCACAAATACTCGTTAATCAAATGAATGCTGATTCGTCTGTGGCACTCACTCATTCAGGCCATTCATATCCATTTGCCCAGCTGTCCATTGCACAATGCCTTCCATCTGATTTCATTCGATAGAAACGTTGTGTGTTCGACTTCGACATCGACATCAACTTCAGCTTCAGCTTTCAGCTTGGCTGTGAATGCGATGTTGATGTTAATGTTGCTGCTGAATATAAATGCACATGAATACATTGAGATTGACATTTAGATACAGTTATTTAATACCCTTCTGAAGTGTTTCTCTGTGTGAGTGTCTGCGAACCCAAGTGTGCTGAAGTGTGTGCGGTTTCTCAGTGTGTGTGTGTGTGTAGAGTAGAAGCATATGATTGAGTATCTCGCATGTCTCACAATTCGCACAATGTGGACAAGCTCCTGTTCGAGTAGTTTCTCAAGCGTTTATTGACCCAGCCACACTCCCACTGACTGATTCTCTTTTTGCTTGTCTGCCCGTCTACCCCCACAGCACTGGCCACGGAGCTCTCCAACATCATACCCGAGGACTTTGAGCCGCACTTTGACAACAGCACGGACCGTGAAATAATTGCCGCCCTCGGGACAACAGCGCGTATGCATTGTCGTGTCCGCAGCCTCGGGGATCGAGCTGTGTCTTGGATTCGCCAGCGAGATCTTCACATTCTCACCATTGGCATCATGACCTACACCAATGATCAGCGCTTTCTGGCCCGCCACATCGACAACTCCGACGAGTGGGTGCTCAAGGTCGTGTCCGTGCAGCCTCGCGATGCTGGCATCTATGAGTGTCAGGTCTCTACAGAGCCCAAAATAAGCCTCGCCTACAAACTAATGGTTGTGAGTAAGTATCGAAAACTTTTCAATTGGTAACAAAAAAAAGATAAGTCCAACTAAATGCAATTAAGGAAAGTTTAATATAATATATTTTACTTTTTATATTTCATTAATTTTACATTATTCAAAGAATGCAAGTTAATAATAACAATAACCAGAATTTACTTGAATGATTAAAATAAATTTAAATTGGTTTTCAATTTTAATTCATTCTTAAATTAGTATGAGAATATTTGATTATAGAAAATGATTGTTTTCCGATAAAATATAAAATTTCGTTCATTTTTTGGTTTTTCATCCCATTAACTATATATAGTCTTGATCAGACGATAAAATCGTGTTCATCTTCCTGTCTGTCCGCCCATCTAGATCTTAAAGACTATAAAATATAAAGATATAATTATTTTCGACAGCACTTGTTGAGTTTGTTTTAAATTTTTGCTACGCCCAAAGTGAAATACCAAGCGTTATTTTAAAGCTAGAATCACGGTACATATAATAATAACTACAGTATTTAAGACACCTCAAAGTTTTAGTGCGATCAGATAAAAATTATAGAAGTTACTTAATAAATAGTTTTGTAATGCAAAAACCGGCTACTGCAATCGAATCTTAGTTGCTTTGACTGACAATCTAATATATTGTATACTCGATGGTATATTTTGAATGTAGTAGAATATCAATATACCAAATATATGCGTTGGCGTATTTTATTATTTTTGTGGTATACTAATTTGGTATATTTTAAGAGTAATTGTTTCACTTTTATTAAAAAAGGCTAGCGCGTATTTACAGTCGAACACACTCGACTGAAGCTTTTTAGTAGATTTAATAATTACATTAACTTACTATATTATTTAATATGTATATTACGTGTTCAAACTCATTTTAATTATATTTTTTTGGGTTTGTTAGACCTGAATAAGTGTTAATAAACGCGGTAAAATAATCTGAAAATACAAATCAGTGCGGAAATAATTTGCAGCGCTGAAAACTTTAATGAGAAAGAAAATACTTAGTCAAAGAGAACGAAGTAAATATAAAACCGGAAGAAACAAGAATAACAAAAATGCAGCGAGACAGAAAATAAAAAAAATTCGCCAAGGTTGCAAATTAAGCTCAATTCGGGGAAACAATAAAAGAAGAAATAAGAAATAAACGAAAAAATTCAATTCGACTTCCATGTTCAACTTTTACCTATGTATACAAGTGTATGTATGTATGTGTGTATCTGTTCAACAATATAAACAAAACTATGAATTTACAAAAGTTGCGAGTTAGTTAAATTTAGTTTGGCAACTTTGGCAAATTTTTTTCAAATATTATTGAACCAAGTGAAACTTTATATTTACGACATTAACTGAATAGGGGATGAAGAGATTTCAAAACTCAACTTTTAACTTACATTTGAATTTATTGTATAGTCCATATTTCAGCTTAGAATGTAAGTTATATTTATTACATTACACTTTGCAACTACTTTTTAACATATTTAAATTTAAAAAATGAGTTCTTTTTAAATGACAGTTAAACATAGTAAAACAAGTTAGAAAGTTACAGTCAAGTGTCCTCGACTGTGAGATACCCGCTACCCATTTTGAATACAAGCAAAATATTGCGGTATTATTTTCAAAATATACCGAAAATACTACAAAAATACTGAAAATATACCGACTGGTATATTTGGTATAGCGATATAGTGCCACATTCAAAAAATACCATAGACGGCACAATATACCAGATTGTCAGCCAAAGCAACTAAGTCCCCTAGTAAGTAGGCGTTTTTGCCCATACAAAAGTATTTCTTTAATAACTTCCAAAATTTGTATCTGATCGCAACCATTTTCAGGAATTATAACTACTATGGTTATTATTGTATACACCAAAATTTGCAGCTCTAGCTTTAAAATTACGCTGGTTATTCGATTTTTTGGATTTACGGGGGCGGAAGTGGGCGTGGCAAAAATTTGAAACAAACTTGATCTGCGTGCAAACATACCAAATGCTCTCGAAAAAATTAGAGCTCTATCTCCTATTGTCTCTGAGATCTAGGTGTTCATACGGACGGACGGACAGACGGACATGGCTATATCGTCTCGGCTGTTGACGCTGATCAAGAATATATATACTTTATAGGGTCGAAGATGCCTCCTTCTACCTGTTACATACATTTCCTGTCGGCACAAAGTTATAATCCTCTACCCATAGGGTAAAAGGGTATAAACATACCAAATTTGAACAATAAAAAAATTTGCTTGCTGCCAATTTTGAATTTTGCGAACGTAACCCCTTATTTTGTACGGAATCCATGTTTCGCTTAACACGAAGATTTCTAGAAACGTAACCCCCGTGTTAAGCGAGGGCCAGGTATTATTATCAAAATATTTTCAAAATTGAATATTAAGGGAATTCTATCATTCGATCTTAAGATTTGTAGGCTCATTATTACAAAATAAGAAATAAAAGTCTTGAATTTAAGAACTTTCCCATCAGAAAGCCTAATTTTGTAAACATGTTTGAATTGTGAAATCTTGTTTCAAAAACTTTCTAGGATTCAATCTTGCTTCAAGAGTTTTTTAAAGATCAAAAAGTTTTCGCACTACAAACTTTTATCATAGCTTTTAGAATGTAATTTTCCTCTGTGTAAATGTAGCTTAAAAGTCAGCTAGTTGTTATGTAATTTGGTTAATTGCACAAGCTATGATAGTGCTCGAATGCTGTAAAAAGCAGTTGCAGGTGCAAACAAGCAGGTGCTAATGAGTTTCTCACAATGCCTGGGAAACGAGCTGAAATTCTGTTGCAACTTTCACTTGATAGCATACTAACAATCACTTCCCATCTTTGACAGCATCTAGGGCGCAAATCCTGGCGAATCGCGAGCTGTTCATTCAAAGCGGCAGTGACATCAATTTGACATGCATCGCACCTCAGGCGCCAGGACCCTACACGCACATGCTCTGGTACAAGGACACGGAGCTGGTGAGCGACTCGACCCGGGGTGGGATTCGCGTCATATCCGAGCAACAGATGAAGACTAGCAATCTGGTGATATCGCGTGTCCTGCACACAGATTCCGGCAATTACACATGTTCCGCGGATAACTCAAGTGAGTCCTGACCTCAAGAAGCAGAAGGAGATGAAATTAAATACCTAACTCGTGTTCAAACCCCCCACCTTATGCTTGTTCTTTGTTGTTGCCTTGACTCTTGGGTTTCCCTTGGCGCTTTTGCTTTTCTATTGCAGACTCCGACAGCGTCTTTGTGCATATCATTAAAAGCGAACAGCACGCGGCCATGCAGCATGAACTGGGCGTGAGACTGGAGCTGCCCAGCCTGTGGCTGCTCCTGCTCCTGCTGGCGGTTATTCACATGGCACCACCACGCCCCCAACATCTCGTGGTCTAAGCTGAGCGGCAACTTATGTTTGATGTCTGCTTTGCGTCCTCTGCAGCTTTGGAGTGTAGTAAGTTGACTCTCGACTCGACTCGACTCGACTTGGGTCGACTTTGGCCATCTGGGAGCTAGAAATTGATTTCATTACCTGCATTACAGCACCTGCCAAGTATCGAGCGATAGATGTTGCCACGCCCACTGCCAGCCAGCCCACCATCTGTACATAAGCATAGCTGCAATTGAAGGCAATCGGATGCACCTGTATATATGTAAATCGGAGGTTTTGTTTGAACAGCTTTAAGTATTTTTATACGTAATTAAGTGAATAGACGCAATACACTTACACTTACACTTACACCGATGTATGAGGAGTATATGACATACGTACTATATGTGTGTACTTCATCATGGAGCATCAAGCGAGTACTTCAAAAAGCATAGCGTTAATGATTAATCGAATAGTCGAACAGAGTCGAGCAATCGAATAGCAATAAGTATAATGAATCGAATATGCAAACATAAAATCGAAAAGTTGTAAATAAATGTTTAATCTTAATTAACAAATACCGTTGAAGTGTTGTCCACCTCCCCTCGCAATCATCCAGACCCAAGAATATGAGAAATGAGACACGCACTATTCAAATATTTCGTAGATATATACACATAGGTATCTGTCATCTAGATTAATTATGATAAATTGTGTACAGCAAGTGGAAAATTAAATTTTAAAAACGAATGATTAATGGCAATATGAATGTGAAGAGCCCAAAGGCCCTGCACTCCAGATACTCAGATACTTTCCAATCCCCCTGCCCCTCCCTCTACTTCATCATCGCAAGCAATTTAACAACATTTACGATTCTGACTTTCCGCTGTAGATTGGCCCCAGGCTATAACCGAGATTATATGACTTAATTGCAGTTTGTGTGTGCGGACCAAGGACGTGTCGGGAGACGGGGGACGGGTGACGGGGGGAGGGGTTTGTGTACCGGTAATTGAAAAACGATAAAGGACGAACTGCACCTGACGGTTGTCGAAATTTAAACGCTTGGGGGGCAGATAGAATATTTCAAAGATTTTATTGTGGACTTAACGAGGTTATTGACATAAAACGCACCTAAAAGCCAAAATCAGCTACATTAACTAAATAAATATTTACTTAAATTTACTTAATTCGATATAAAGGTTACTTTGCCTGGCTTTATTGCTCTCTCAAAGAAACTGAGGGAGCACGATGAAAGTTTTTAGGGTAAGTTTTTGGGGGTTTTGATAGACAACAACTGCAGCTGCTCTTTGGCAAACTGCAAACTAAGTATACAAAGCAGAGCGTGAGAGAGAGAGGAGAATTTAATTTAATCCGCCTTCAAATATGCATCACTGGCAACTTAAAGCAGTTGTGAAAGGTTTTTGCGGTTGGGTCTTATAATTTGAAATACACTGAACTCAAGAAGTTGTGTTCCCTCAATGCACGTGGCAGCATCAAAGACGCCATAAAGTAGGCAACACAATGGGCCAAGTAAAGTGGGCTGCTTTTGAAGAGTTGCTTTTTTAAGGAGCCAGAGGCAGAGCCTGAGCCCGAGCCTGTGCTTGTGCCGTAGATGGAGGAGGTGCCTGAAACAGGCAGAGTTTAGCACGATAAGCTAAATTTTGCATGAGCCAATACTAATTGAAATAAAAGCCGCCAGGAGCCGTGCTAATGGTGCACGAAGCACCCAAAACTGGGTCGTAAAGTAGACAACATCAGCATCACCGACATCAGCATCAACATCCATCATAATAGCCGAGAATGGGCAAAGTATTTGAGATATGCTCGACAGTTGTATGGCTGAGCAGGCCCGGTTAACATGATGGCCTACCATTCCCCATTCCCCCTACCCTATACCCCTGGCAATAGAAATCTTTTGGGAATTTTTGCGTATCTTCAGCACGCGCGCTGACACTCTGCCAACCCTCAAAAAAGACATACATACTTTAAGTGTGTATATAAATGAGTGTGCGTGTGTGTGTGTGTTTGTATATAGCCATAACCCATTGGGCAATGCCTGAGCTCAATGAATTGCAAGTGCTAACAGTACGGCGCTTGCCAGTTACTGTTCTGCTGCTTCTGCTACTTCACCTTCACTCATAAATTGTACAACGAGAAATAAATCAAACCCAGCATCAACGCTAGCCGACGCTCCTCCAGCTCTGGAGCTCTGCTTCTGCTGCTGCCTGAGACGCTGTCAGTAACAAATCATGCTCAGGGTTACAGCTATAACAACGAGCCCAGAGCAGAGCAGAGCAGACCGGCTCCGTTGGAGCCAGAGCCGTAGACTTGTTTACGGGCGTAATACGCATAACCAAAAAAAAGGAAAAAAGAGAGAGAAGAAAGTAAAGGAGAAATTGCGTATACGCTCTGTGTGCGCGTCAGCAGCAGCCGTAGAGCTGTAGGAGCAGCAGCAACCAGAACGGATGTGCGGAAGTTCAGACTGTGCGAACACGACTACAGTGACAACGGCAACAGCAACAACAACAACAACAACAACAACCACATGGGCATGGCAACAACAAGCAGCGTGCTAAGAAACTACGGGGCGTTGGCGCGACGGAAAATATTTAATTACTAAAGAGTTTTTCGTGCTGCAGCAAAATCAACATTTTAAATACGTCGCACAAAAACGAACAGAAAGCGAACATTTAACATTTTTAATTTGCTAATTAGCCGACCAGGAACAGACGGAGAAACACCAAAAGCAACACGGCCAACAGCAACGGTAACTGTAACGAAGCGGCCAATTTGATTGATAGCTAGCTGAAAGGCTAGCCAAAAAAAAAATTAAGAAAAGAACAGCAAAAAAAAAAAGAAAAAAGAAAAAATGGGGACATATATGTTACGTAGAGAAAAACAATTCATTATTCAGACACTGTTAGTCAATTGATTATCAGGTATTATGCTTGACAAATTTCTAGTCTGCTGTGCTCCAAGGCAACCAATGAAACTCCGTTCGTCCGTCCGTCCGTCTGTCCGTCCACACAGGATATTTGCTGCTTGAGTGCGTAGCTTTGAGGCCCACCTGATACTCAAATTGTGTGCACATCTACAATGTGAGATCTGTCTGCGTATGTGTGCGTGTGTGACTGTATGTGTGTAATGGGAAATGTACACATACATACATGTGAATAAATTATGATTGCTATTCACGCAACTTTGGCAAAAACAATGACAACTCTTAACATTTAAAAAGGCCTTAGTCATCGTTGTCGTAAAGCCAACCTAGATAAACAACAATAACAACAAGCTGAGCTGAGCTGAGCTGAGCAAACAACAACAGCAAAGTAACGAGAGAACATGAGCAAATATAAGAAGCTGAAAAACTTTATCTTCGATATTATTGGGGCATAACTTTGTGGGTCATAAATCAAATTAGATGCTCGCTGACACTTAGCAACACATAAGAAATGCAAACGATTTTATTAAATATACAATGCAAACCACACACAAACTCAGTCTCAAGCCCGACGCCACAAGCAGCAACAACAACAATGTTAACTGATTAAATCACAGATACCCTGTTTTTTATGGTCTTCAGAAAGTCCTTGAGCACTCGCTTATGCAAACTTACACTCTTTAAAAAGAAAAAGACATATGTTAGTCAGCATTAAGGGAAGAACTTGAAAGTTGACATCACAATTTTAGCATTAACTTGATCAATTATGCTGCTTTCATATAGTTATGAAACGCATATACCCCACATAAATGCGATGCAGAAGCAACATAAGCATTAGATAACATTTATCATGCGATTTGCTCAGTCGGAGGAGCTTTAACTTGGCCACGACTTTTGCACAAGTCAGAGAGATGGATAGAGAGAGAGATTTAAGTGATTTGCTGAGTGGCTTTAAAATCTCGGTTCGGGTAATAAATGGCCTGGCACTATTTGAATAGCTCACACAAAATGTTGATTTTGGGTTTGGATTTTGGTTTGAGTTTTAATTTAAGTTTTGTTGTAACAGCGCACAAAGTGCAAAGTGCCTGCATTTTGCAGCAATTTCATTTTACGCTTGTTATATGTTTTGTTTTTTTTTTTTTTTTGTTAATTTTAGTTTTGGTTTTTTGGTTTGTTTCTCTTCTCGTTGCTGTCATTTTCTTGCATGCGACACGCGATGGTCTCTGCTGTAGCTTTGTAGGCCGATTTAGAGCCAGCTTTTGGTGGTTCCCCCTTCCCTTTATCCCCCACCAGGACCCAACTCCAGCGACCATTTGCTGCAATGGCAAATGGCAGGTGAGTCCGCATGTAGTTTAATCTACAAACAAAATCGTTTGATCCATATCGCCCCGACCTGGACAGCTGAAAAGTCAGGAGTCGGAGCTGAACCATTCGATTCGAGCAGTCGATGTGTAGAGGTGTAAACAGGCAGAAAAAGAGCCAAAGAGAGAGAGGGAGAGAGAGAGACCCAGGGTCAGAGCGAGAGTGAGGGAAACAGATGATGTGACAGCAGACAAAGCCTGCTAACTGCATACTACAATTGCACCCCCTGGCAAGAGGTTAATTTCCCCCAGGAAGCTCAGGACTCAATAACCTTAAAGCAAAATAGCCCGCTAAGTAAACCTCAACATTAACAAGGCAAAAAGGCGAAAGGCGAAAACGAAACACCGAGATGAAAAAGGGAATCATTTCGGGGGGTCTCCAATCCACCTGCTCGACGGCTGGCCGGCTTGCTACTGAACCGAACAATATGAAATTACCGCCCTGAAATATGGGACACCCGCTGAGATTTTATAGCAGTCAACTTTGAATTATTAAATATGTATTTCAAGAACGCCAAAACCAGAAACAGAAACTCAATTTGCTGCACATTCAAGTTGGTCGGTTATTTCTCTTGAATAATTCCTTTTTGGGGTAAATTATTTGAAAAGTCCCACGGTGGAACCATAAAATACGCCATAAAAATATGCGCCAGAAATATCCGACAGCTTTCAAAAAAGTTATGTGGCGAGCTTAAAGCTTATAACAAACTCACCATTAACGTGAAAAGCTTAGGTGACTTGTGAAAGCTTAGTCACAAGCTTTGTGCACAATACATTAATGACGAAGCTTTTCTGATTGTTGCGGCATAATGAGCTCCAGTTCTCGCTTCTGCCGACCAACAAAGCGACAATCCGACAAGCCGGACTAGTCCGAGGAGCTTGGAACAAATGACAGCCCATTAACCAGTTATTGCCACAGCCTGACGGGCAAAAGCACTAAGCACATTAGCAGCTTCCGTAGCGTCATGGCAAGGCTGTTCATAAATATGCACCTAAGCTATTTTCATTAGACCCACAGAGCTCATGTGTGTACAATGTGTGCGTGTATTTATTTGGATGTACGCAACATTCCATATTCATATACATATATAACCATTTCTATGTAACAGTCATTCATCACTTATGAATATGCATATTTATAAACGGCCTGGCAAAAATACTTTCGTAAACATAAATTTTCATTTCTGTTGCATTTCCTTGATCTTCGTGCGCTTTGTTTTTCGACCATTTTATCTTTTCAGTCTCTACATAATTTCTTTTACAACACACACACGCTCACACACACACACAGCGACATAAAAATACGAGTGTATGCACATTCCTGGACATGCTGCACTGAGCGAAAATTATTTATTTATGCAAAGCTTAGAATTTCATTGTATATTTACCACTGTACTTTGTTTTTGTATTTACCAATTCTACGAAATCGTTTTTATTCAAATGCATACACATGTGGAAACACCAAAAAACAATCGTGTGTTCTGCTTTCCACTTTGACACAAAAGAAATCGTTGCGTTTTGTTTCATTTCGTATTATTCAATCGTTTCAAAGTGTAATTTTACTCAAAAATGGAATGCAACTGTAATTCAAATATTGTTATTATTGCTAATGAGCATGCGTGTACAAAAATCTAAATAGTATTTTCATGTATCTAATTACAAAATTCATAAAGGGTAATGTACAAACATTTTAAAATATTACCCTACGAATAAACTCTCATGTTCGTATTTCATCTTAATTACGAGAATATTTTAAGGTTCATCCTTTAGTATGTAATTGTTTGCCCTTGGTAAAAGTGTGTATTTAATCACGGCGCTTCTCAGCTCGATGTTCTTCCTCGTTGTTTTTTTCTAGCAGTGCATGGAAGCCGAAGCTTGCAAGTAGCTGATGCCATTACCGTTGCTTTTACTGTGCTTGTTCTTGTTGTTGTTGTTTGTTGTTGTTGTTGCTGTTCTTGTTGTTGTACTGAGACGCTTTTTTCATTTGCAGCTTCGGGGTTGCCATAATTTTTTTCATTTCTTTTTTTTTAAGTTTGCACAGTTTGCACGCATCGGTCCGTAAATTTATGCATTTGGCTATGCGAGCGTAATAAACAAGACCTTCAACCAACGTCGTCGTCGTCGTCGTCGCCGTTGTCGTCTCTGCAGCTGCCACTTGCTCCTCTCGCTCCCCTCAACGACAGCTCTTGCTGTCCATTTTGGTAGCCTTTTGCTGCTGTTGTAGTTGTTGCTGCTGCTGCTGCTTCGTTTGGTCACTTCCATTGCCGGTGCTGCCAGACTTTTATTTTTATGCGTAGATATTAAATGTGTTTCCTGGCACTTTATTCTGTAGCTGTTGCTATTGTTTTTCTTATTGTTGCCGTTGCCGACGTTGCCGCTCTTGCTCTTGCTCTTGCTGTTGCTGTTGTTGGCGTATTGTGCCATTTTACACCAACATGACGTCGGCGTCGACGTCGTCGCTGCTGCTGTGGACATCGACGCCAACGTTAGCGTCGGCACATTGGCGCAAATGTGCGAATATCACTTTGAAAAAGAGGACGAAAACAGAGAGCACAGTCAAAATACAACAACAAAAAAAAAATGCAAAGCGCAAAAAACCCTAAGCTAAACAAGTGAAATAAAAACGTAGCACGCAAAGCTCAAAACGCATAAATAGGCAACGACTTTGAGGCAATGGGCTAAAATGGCTCTGCTGGCTAGATTTGAGCAGCAAGTCATGGCCACATTTCTATGTAAAAACTACGAGCGCACATAAAACTTTGCCAATTTCAATAACAACATTTCATTTTCAGCATTTCAGTTCGCAGCTCTCGCAGTTTCCCTCAAAACGCTCGCTGGGGAGCCAAACCAAAGCTGTTGCCTGTTTTGAGGGTTGCGCCTTGGCGCCAGTGTGCGTTCGCATTCGCATTCGCATTCGCCGCCGCAGTCGCATTGGCTGCATTGCAATGCTGACTCTGCTCTGCCCGCCGCTTGTCATGTGCCAGCCTTCGCCCCTTCGCCCCTTTGCTGACTTCTCGCTCTATCTCAACCGCTGCCGACACCACAATGCGCGCTGCTGAAAGGAAATTCATAAAAATGTTAATTTTTCCGGCGGAAATATAATTTATGTAAAGCGCAGCGGGTGACCCAAGGTATGGAATGTGGATGCGGCAGTGGCAGCGGCAGCGGCAACGCCGATTGCAGCTGAAAATGCCTGGAAAATATATCCGGTGCGAATTACAAATACATCCCATCTGCGAGTTGAATTGCTTCATAATAAATACAATACAATGCATTTTAATTTGCATATAATTCAACCTTTTTTCCCGCACAAATATGCATGAATAACTGCCGTGCCCACAATCATCTAATTAATGCAACACGCCCATCACACACACACACACTCTCAACTCATACATATGTGTGCGTGTGTGTATGTGTCGGGGTCATTGTTAGCATTGCGGCAACATTTTCAAGTTGTTGCCATGACCATTAATCTTTGCAAGAAGGTAATTGCTTAGCAATTACCCTTTTGCAAGTTCTCATCCCCGCATTTCGTTTCGGCTTAAACCCATTCCGTTTACCATTCCATTCCATACCATCCCATACCATACCATAGCACAGACCCATTCCTGACTAGCTTGCAAATTCGTCTGTCCTGCACTGGCCCAATGCATATCCGCGGCGGCAACTCAGCAGGGGGGGAGAAAGGAGACAGCTTATGTGTATCTCTGTGCCGCTCTATCGCTGACTCTGCCATCGCCGCTGGCTCTTCTCTGCTCTGCTCTCCACTGCTCTGCTGTGGTTACATTTCAGCGGAAGTCCCACGCAATGCCCGCCGGCAACAGCTGCAACTCCCCGCAGTCCTTCCACATTGCACAGTCCCCACACTCTATGTACGACAATGTCGGTACATAACACGACCCGCGAAGGCTACAGCTAGAGCTAAAGCTATAGCTATAGCTATAGCTACAGCTCCGACTCCGACTCTCAGGCTGACTCTGGCTTGGCTTCTATCTCACTCCCATGTCCTGAGCGCCGAAACGTGGCCCTCGTCATGCTGCGCCTGCATTGTGTTAATGCTTTTTGTTAA
The DNA here is from genome assembly GCF_009650485.2 of Drosophila albomicans. Classification (NCBI taxonomy): domain Eukaryota; kingdom Metazoa; phylum Arthropoda; class Insecta; order Diptera; family Drosophilidae; genus Drosophila; species Drosophila albomicans. The sequence continues at coordinate 5,396,438 of NC_047631.2, forward strand.
GCTGCAAGGAGGAGCGAGGCGACGCAGCGCGACACAACACAACGTGGAGCCATGAGAAGCAATGAGGAACACTGTGGAGCACCATTGTGCAGTTTTGCAGCGTGTGTCGCTTTTTGCAAATGTTTGCAACACACACACACACGCACACTCGTATGCAGAGTGTAGAGAGAACTAACACACAACGGGAACGTCAACACAACAACAGCAACAACAACAAGAAAAACAAGAGAAGTAACAGCAACGCAGGCAGCATTTGAAGATACTTTAAAATTCGGAGCACTGCACATAAAATGCTGATGCTTGAAACACAAGAATTTGCATAGTAAATGATTGAAGTGAACTAGTTCGCCAACTGGTCCCATCTAATGAACCACTTGTCAGCGTTCCGCTCATGTTTCAAAAGATTTTATTATAATCATATAACTTGCAGATTACTTTGTTAAAAGCCACTAAAGCCTAGTGTACAAAGTATATGACGCTTGAGTTCTCCTCAATTATTCACAGCAAAAGTTCTCTCAAAGCACTTGAAAACAAACGAAATTTAAAAGTTAATTAGTTTTGCAAGTTTTGTTTAAAAATAAGCATATGAATTAAATGAAGTATAAACTACTACAACTATGAACTGTGAACTCTCTAAACTATGTGTGAACTGTGAGAGCATAACAAACATTGTTTGAACAAATGTTCTTTCTACTGAGTGAAACGAGTGTACTATAGATTTAAGGAAATATGAAATGTGGATATATATGGAACCCCACCCAGAACTCATTATTATGGTAGGAATGCTTCTGCTCAGTTGGTAATTGAATAAATCAAGCGCTCGGCTGTTTCCCATGCATGCATGCATGTAAAGTGGAGGGCCCTTAAAAGTGTGCTACAGTTAAATTCCGAAATTAAGAACTTCAGAGATGCTTGCAACATTTTTATATTGTTAATAATAAAGTTATGCAAACAGATGCATTCGCATTCGCATATGAACACAGACAGAAGCCGACATTTCATATTATGTATTCTCTGTATCTACAGCGCTCTTTCCATATTACATTGCAGCGAAAAAATATCTGTAACTCACTGATGAAAACATTTCTATTTATATTTTCCTTTCAATTACATTTGCCGACTAATTGAATAGTGAATTCCGTTTTTTCCACCGCCCCCCACCCCCGAAAAAAAACAAGAGAAAACAGCACAAACATTTCGGAATCAATCAGATAAACTTAATCAAGTCTGTAAATCTATCCATCCCTATGTACATCGGATCCGCAATCTCTTAATTTTAAATATGTATCGGAGAATCTTTCCGAGCAGATGCTGCTATTTTTATACTACGTACATAGTCGACAAGCACGTGGGAAGCTGCCACATGTGATTGCCACATTAAATGAATATTAGAGGAGTGCAAAGTTTGTTTTGTTTGTTGTAAGCATGTTCCAAGCAAGAATATCAGAAGTTTTTGTGCGTTACAGATTTCTTAATCAATCTCAGCAATTACATGTTTGCTATGAAGTAATAACAGCTGCCACATGATGTGATGTCTATCTTTGGTATACTCCCAAAAAATAACTGTTATTTCGTGTTTATATTGCTTGCACAATTTTACGACATTTTTTATTATTTCTAACATTAAGTTAATAGTTATTTCTTGTTCTCAGTAATGAGCTTTTTTAATTCACAAAGCAAAGCTTAAACTTAATCCATTAAAACAGTTAATTCAGCCCGCTTTTATATATGGAAAGTAATGTAAAAGCAAAGGTTATGCTCATCGCAACCCTTTCAGTTTTTGTGTGAAATAATTTTAAATCAACAGCGCAATTAAGTTGAGTCTCCTGCAAGTCGGTTACATTGTAATAGTTGGGTTGCCTGCAGCCTCTTCAATTGCTGTCATTACGTTTTGTTTGGGGACACATTGTAAATGAAAAGTACGAAATTAAAAAGTACAAAACCTGAAATAGCTAGAACAAAAAAAAACAAAAACAACAAAAAAACCCGCGAGTAATTTAAAACGTCGCCTGAAATAGAAACAGAAGTGAAAAAGTAAGATAACTTTTACAAATTACAATTGAAGTCATTAAAATAAAAATTGAGTGTCATTGGCGAACACTTAAAGATAAGCTTAACTTTGCTCTTTCGCTTTACACGCGCATTTTGTTTGAATTTTTCCCTAGAACCGCCAGCCTTTTCACTCTTTTTGATCATTTTCCTAATTAGCAACAGCAACAGCAACAACAACAACAGCGACGAAGAGGACAAATGCAATACGAAATAGTCACGATTCCAGCGAAAACTGAAATTTAAGACTTTTGTTAAATTAACATTCACTCCGATTTTCGTTTCTTTACTCTTCCGCTTGTTTCATGTTTTTTTTGTTTTTTTTTTGCTTGCAGCAAATTTGAACTCTTACCCTGACCCATGTAAAACGTACTTATGTGCATAGTTATATAACTCAAATAGGAATCTGCAAGGTAAATACTCGTGTACCTATGCGAAAACTAAACTTCAGCTGTCAGAAAGTTTGTGCTAGCGCCACCTAGTGTGCATATCTTTTATTATAGTTATTGGTGTTGTTGTTAGTGTTAGTGTTGCTGTTGTGAGCCCGACACACACACACACACACAGGCACACAAGCACGCTCACGCACACACGAGCGCTTTCTCACACACAAAACAGAACTTGCAATTTTCCAATAAGAAAAGGCGAAGGTAGCGCCGAAAAATTGTTCAAGCACAAACAACGCACGTTATAATATTATAAAACGGCAGCGAGGCAACTTACTGAAGCGATAAAGTCAGCCGAGAGCAGGGGTTACAGGGCGCGGGTGCGGGTGCGGGTGCGGGTTGAGGATTGCCGGTTAGAAGACAGCCCCATCAAGAACTAAAACAGCTGCTATTTGGACAATGCCTTAGCCAGGGAGTCACTGTCGGCAGTCAGAGTTGGGAGAGTCAAGAGAGTCTGGTGCTGGTTCTGGTTCTGGTCTTTCTACTGGCTCAGCCATGGCTATGGCTATGGTTAGGGTACTGCTGCTGCTGCTCCCGCTCTTGCTCCCAGCCCTTCGCAATGGCTTCTGGCCTGGCAACAAATCGTTGAAATAAATGAAGCGCACTGGGCGAAATCAGCAAAAGTTTTCTACAATTTTTCTTCACTTTGCAGCAGGCAGTTTCTCGTCCTTGCCCGCGTTCTTGCTCTCATCTTCATCTTCGTCTTCATCCTCTTCTCGACTACGAGTTGGTTTTACTTTTGGCTCTGCGACATTTTCGCATTTCGGCTAACGCTTAAAACCCCCCGCTGAAGCACAATCCATACCCCCTAACCCCTACCCCCTAATCCCACCAGCCGCCCACCTTAGCCACTTCACCCCGCTAGCCATTGTTGACTTACAAATTTAGGTTGCTTGGCGCAAAAGTTTGTTTTGAATTGTAAGTAATTTTTGATACCTTACATACTTACGTTTCGAATAGGTAGAACTGTTTCTGTATATCTGCGACAGGCAGACAGAGACGGAGCGAGAGCAAGAGCGAGAGAGAGAAAAGTCAAAGTAGGAGGTGGGGGGATTGAAGGAATTTTGTTAAGAGGCAGTCAGTCAATCAATTAAAGCTAAAGCCCCGCCAGGAGCATAGTCAAAGTTGAAGCATATGGAGGAGGGACTCTCCCACTCCTCTCCTGTTCTGTCCATGTTCCAATTCCTCCATTAAGTCTCATAAATTTATACATAACTGTCAAAAGCAATTGCCCTTAGCTTTTGCGCCAGTTTAAACTTCGATGATATATTTGTATATCGTATATGAATTGCATATAGATAGATATACATACGTACGTAAATATCCTATATTTTAAAACATACTGACATACCTACGTATTGTATATCTTAACAGCACCAGAATATCGTGTGTGGTGTATGTGCGAGGTGTGAGCGACGTGTTTCACACACACGGGGCTTGAGTAAACAAATAATTAAGAAAAACTCGGCAATTAATATAATTATATTTATTTAATTGATATTGGTTGAATACTAAATTAGACAGTCTGTCAATAAAACGGTTCTGTCAATAAACTGATTATTTCAAGTTTATAAAAACAAACTCAAATTAATAGGTGAGTAATGTCAAACAGAAATATGCAGCAACATTGCAATAATTGCAGTTATCACATAAAAAGCCAAATACACATTTATTTATTCTAAATATATGCCATCGAATAACAGCAAAGTGAAATAGTTTTGCAATTTAAATAAAGTTTGTGTTGCTTTTTAAGAATAAATGCAATTATAAGAACATCATTTCAAAATATCGAATGAACAAATTTTGTTGACCGAAATTCGATTAAAATTCTTAAATAGCAATGACATCAAAGAGTTTTGCGATTTAAGGAAGAGACTATTTAGAATAATTCCAATTGCAATTATTTATGTATATAGAAACAAAACGTATTTAATAACCAATTATTTTAAAGCCAGCTTCGGTGTTCTTTAGAAACAAAGTACATGACTAAAGTGATTCACTGTGAATGTAGATGAAACGAGATCCAGACACATAGATTGGAACTAAACTGTGTGGATTGTCTGTCATCCTATTTTATATTTTTATAAAAACAGACTATTAGAAATATAAATTTGAAAAGCAAGCGTGAACTAAACGCCTTAAACTTCCCTCGAGTGTAATGCAAATCGGCATTTTGTACGCTGACAATAGCAGATATCGTGATATAATTGTTGTTGTTATTGTAGTTGTTGTTGCTGTTGTTGTTGTTGGTGGTGGTGCTGTTGGTGCTGTTGTGGTCTGGCGTTCTCGTTGCTCTATTGTCTGCTCTCCAACATGGCAGGCCTTTGAGTGTATGTATGCACATGAATGAGTGTGTGTGTGAATCTGTCTCTGCCATAGTATGTGTGTGCGTGTGTAGCACTCAACATGCCAGTCAATTTATACTAATTGTAAGTGTCAGATACATTTGTCAAAATTTAAGTTATGGTTGCGGCTCAGGCTGCTGTTTTGCGGTTTCCCAGCGGATCGTTGTTCGTGCCTCGTGTCTTGTGTTCATTTTGTATTATGTATATACATACAACAGATATATGTACGTGTGTGTGTTTTGTGAGTCTGTATATGAAAAATTGTTTATTGTAATGTGCTGTTAAAGAACTTGACAAAAGATACACTCTGTTGGCCACACGCAACAAAGCAGCAGCAACCACCACTTGTGATGACAACTTAAAACATTTCTTTAAAATGTTTTGCAGCTGTTCTTCGGCGGTTCAAAAACTTGGTCCATTCGTTGGAAAATCTACTAAAAATTACACCAAAAAACAAGTTTGTTAAGCTGCTTAGCTGCAAGTTGTGATTAGCACACAGAAAATTCCACAGCAGCTTGTGGCTGCAGCGCGACGCGGCTTTCATTAGAAAAAACCAAACACTCATCCTCTCCACACAACAGCCCAACATACAGAGAGAGAGAGAAAGAGAGCAAAAACACATTTACCCAAAAAAAATATATGTATAAACCACTCACTACCAATAAAAAACGTATGAAAAATTAGGTTGCAGAAGTCAGATCGAATCCTTTATACACTTTTAATAGTTGCCAAAGTAAAACGTGAATGGGAAATATTAGAGATATCAAATTATATGTCAAAACTATAAAAATGAATTCAAAATTTGTATTCCAATTAAGTCAATGAAGTGTTTTTATTGCCCTGATAACGAGTATCAATTAAAACATCAATTCGAATGTTGTAAGTTATTATTTATTGTTCAGTTTATTATTTGAGTTATTTGAGAATTTATAACATAAAATAAATAAGTAAAAAAAAAATGTAAATGAAGCGATATAAGAATAAAGGAATAAAGAAAATTTAATTTAAAAATTTAATCACCATATCAAATTATAAATTAGTTAATCCAATTACTGAGCCAATAAGAAACCTTTTCGTAGACAATTCTATGTGAAACCAATCAAATCGTTCTATAGCTATATCGACTTTCATTAATTTTGCTTAGCTTGAAGTTAGCTTTTTACATTTTTCCTATTTGATGTGTTATGAGAAACATTTTCTGTACAATTATGCTGCGATTAGATCATAATTTGTAGCTGATAGGGTTAAGTTGGCTTTGTTTTATCAAGCATTAAGCACTCCAAACATTTCCGCATAGTTATTATGCCTAACGCGCTGGCATTAGCATGTGGCAAAAAGTTTTTTTATTTGAGGTTTTTTTCCTCGCTTTTTGTTGTGCTTGGCTGGTGATGGCATAGAATGGGTAATGGGGAATGGGGAATGGGGTATTGGTGGCTGGTTAGCCCCCCGCGCGTTGCCTCGCAAATTTAAATGTTTTTAGTTAAAGCGGATTAAAAGTTCGCTGCACGCCGCACATACATAACCCATGCACGGTCCACGGTCCACAGTTCGCAGTTCGCAGTTGGCAGTTCGTAGTCAGCAGTCTCCAGTCTCCAGCCTCCAGCCTCCAGCCCGCGATGCCCAGGCTCCGACATTTTGGTACCCAGTCCAGTTGCAGGCTCAACTCAACGCAACGCAACGCGACGCACGCTCCGCCCCCAACCCTGACGCAACCATGTGGCCTAGTTTGGCCCTGGTTTGTGCTCAGCTAACCTCTGCATAATTAACGTGGCCCTCAGTTCGCCTGCTCCGCGCCCCCCCTTTGCCCTCTTGCCATTGCCTGCTGCCTGCTGCCATCTGGCTACTTGCTTTAACCAGCGTCTACACATTACCCGCTTTTAGCCATGAAATTGATGGCCAATGCGGACGGACGTTCGCGCATCTTTTATTGGCAAGGCATAAATTATGAACGAGCCCCAAAAACTTGTAAGCCGCTAGCAAAATTTTGATTGTCTTTTAAGAACTATACAAGACGCTTATTGCAAACAGGGGGAACGAAGGGAAGCGAGCTCGATGAATAGCGCCGTCATAAATTGCGTGTCCTTTCAATTGAAAATTAAATAGTGCCATGGATTATGCCCATTGACAGGCTGGACAGGCGCTGATTTAAGCGAATAACTTGCATTTACAATTGATTCAAAAAAATCCCTCAACAAAGCCGTTGTCCTCGACGCTGTCGCTGTCGTTGGCGTTGTCGTTGTCGCTTACGGCGCAGTCGGCATCGCAGTTGCAGTTGCAGTCGCTGTCGGTGTTGTCAGGATGTCATTTAAAGCTACCTCTGTGTCCCCCTTTCCGTTCACCCAAGCACCCCCCGCCGTTTTGCCTGTGTCACACTGCAGCGATAACCGACACACTGCCAAAGTGTGAACGGCAGTTTGGCATAGTTGTTGTTGCTATTCTTGTTCTTCTTGCTGTTGCTGTTGTTGTGCAGCAAACAAAAATTGCAATTCTCTGTGAGCTGCAAGTTGGGTATCAGGTGATCGGCAAGGCGACTGAAAGGGATGTTTCACGGGGTAAAGGGTAATTGTTTGCTGCTAACGGTAACAGTTTTCAATAAATAGTTTTGCCTATGTCTGTGTGCGTGTGTGTGTGTGCATGTGCATGTGCATGTGTGCGACCAAAAGTTTTTCACTGCTCGCTTGACTGTTCCTCAGTTGTACCCTTGTTTTGCGGCTAACACATTTCACTTTATCACGATATTTGTGCTAGACGAAGAAACAACTACTGCTAGTTATAAGGTGCATTGTTCGACGTGGATGCTTCTATAAATTTAATACTTTTCCAGCATAATTCATGGCCACTACTTCCAGATAACATTTTGCAATTTATGCTTGCTGTACACAAAATGAACGAACAACAAAGTGCGTTGTAAGATACGCGAGATTAAAAAGATTGCATAACTTCATGTATATCTAAAAATAAATTCATGAATAAACTGTCTTTTTTTTCGTTTTCTTTTGGCAAAGTTTTTCATCGTCAGTCAAGAATTAACAAAAACATAAATACGAAAATATATAAGACAGTTGATTATGTGCTTAATCATAATTTATCACTCCTATGCCTCCATAATAAACTTACTTCAGATTTTCTTAATTACTTACCTCACTTCAGCTACATCTTTAGTTCCGTTTTGTTTACATTCTTTACTACCACGCATATTCTTACGACATAATTTGTTAGTGATATTTTAATTAACTACTTTATTCAAATTTAACACATCTACAGCTTATAAATATACAAGTCTGTAGAAATGTTATGTTTTCATTTATATTTAGTTTATACAAAATGAATTTCGCAATGTTACTTGTTGCATCGATAAAAAGCAAGTGGCGTTTTTGATCGATTTTCTTCTTCCTTCTTTTATCGATACTTTTTTAGTTTAAGTGTTGAGTAGTGCGTAATGATTACTTAATTGAAGTGTTGAGTAATAACAATAACTTTATATTGTGCAGTGCATAAAGATACGCGGTTAACAAGTGAAGCAACTCTACAAGAGTTTGGAAAAATATTTCTCGATTTGCTTGTCTAATGACTCTGCAACTTCTTAGTTCGATGAGAGCATTTGAGATTCGTTGGAGGTTACATTGTTTTTCTGCTGCATTTTTTTTTTCGACTGCTCATTTCCATGACGCGCAGTTGGCATTGTATAAGGCGTGCCCATTGGGGGCTGGAGGCGTGGCGTGTGCTGGAAAACTTTACGCTTTGTAATTGTGTAATTATGGGAAATTAAAACTGTTGGCAAAACTTTCTGCACACGTGGGCCCATGAGCACAACGACTGTCGGATCTGCCATAGAGCGAAAGAGAGAGAGATAGAGAGGGTGTGTGTGTGGAGGGGATAGACATGGTATCAGAGTGGATGATATGAAAAGGGGGAGGAGGAGTGGAATGCGGAAAGTTAGTGTGCCTGCGCTTCGTATGTGCGGAAATCTGCATACATAGATAATTTTGGGTAGAAATCGATAAATGTTTGTAAATGCAGCACTGACTCGATGCCCGACAGAATGGCAGCGTAGCAGCCTGGATGCCTAGTTGGCTGGGCTAGCTAGCAACTAGCTTGTAATATATGAATGTATGTATGTAACATAGTATAGTAAGTATGTGTAGTTGGGAGATCCTGTGTGAGTAGAGTTTCTCGTTCCTTGGCGAATACTGTGTTCGTTTTTATGCAACTGCTTTCAATGAGTGAGCGATTTATGTTAAGTACACATGTTCTCATTGGATTCCATTGCACATACGCTCACACACACACTCCACACACACAGATACACACACACACGCACACAGACATAAAAGACATCTGCAGAAAATGAGTGTCGCAAACACGCAAACAGATACAAGGACAACAAGAAGAACGTGTGTGCCCCATAACAATAAAAATTTATTTTCAACTTTTTATCTTAGCCACCCCGAACCATTCCTCTCGTCCAGCACTTGGACTCGTCGTTATGTGCATACGTATACATATTATTATAACGCATTCGCCTAGGTGTACCGGAGACATTTCGCATAGCACGCTACGGCACATCACAGAGCAGAGCAGAACGCAACACTGTACCGAACCAAAGTGAACACAACAGAACAGAACTCAACCGAGCAACCGGAGAATAACAGAATTTCACTTCCCAGGCCTCTTTCTTCCGCACAGTACCTCCCCGCTGGGACCGCTCTCCCCATGAGTTGTGTTTAACTGTTTTCTGCTTGCAAGCGAACATGTGTGTATAAATATCCTTACGCCTGCAGCTACAGGCGGCAGGCAGAAGGACCATCAAATTGTATTTGTAGCCAATACAAATGAGCATACGGCAGCCCATTTGCCAAGTCATTTGGGCCAGTCAGTCTGACATTAAGGCAGACAGCCACGCCCCTCATACCCGCCTGCAGCCCACAGTTTGCAACACACGTCACACTGTCAACGGCCCACAGCCCAACGCCCAACTCCCAGCCCCCAACGCCCAACTCCCAACATCATAGACCATCCACCATCTACCATCGCTTCGCTTCGCATGGCATCGCATCGCCCGCTGCAATCTATGTACCTCACTCGGTTGTCCTCCAACTGACGGGCTGAATAAAGCGATTCCGACAGCCAGTTAACCCACTAACCATGAAGATATTTTCTGAATTCACTAGATAGATGTCCGTAGCATCAGCATATCACAATATGTTGACAACCCAGTGCCATCGCTCCAGCTAATAATACTTGCCCGAACTTTCTCATTTCTTTTTCCCTACGAATTAGTTAGGGGAAAACTAAAAGGCTTTGTGGAATTAAAGCTCTTAATCTCAACATACTCAAGGAAGTAAGAAATATACTTTTTGGTTTTGCTGAAATTATAAAAAGAGTTAAAACTAAAAATAATTCAAACTTGCAGAGGAAAAAAAGAGAAATGTCTGGCTTAAAAAGGATGCAATCCGAACTCCATAAATTACTTTAGCAAATTACAAATCTGTGCCAAAAAGGAAATCAAAAAGAAACAAAAATGCAACATACAAACTCAGAATTTAAGCTTTGAGAACTTGAAGCTAAAATCAATACAAAGTTATATAACACATCCGCATAATAAAACCGCATCGTGTGACAATGTGTTCTGAATCCAATATTTGGTTTAAGTCTCTAGATGATTTTTAATTTAATTGCAACAAAAAAAAAGCTGCTCAAAAGAGCAGCAACATAAGTATCTTTGACAAGCAAAAGTTAAGCTTTGTAAAAGTTTTGGGACGTTTCTCAATTAAATGCGAATTTCACAAAATTTATAGTTGACATTTTGCTGTTTAAGCTGACTCTTTCGACTTTTTCGGGTTGTTTATATTAGTTTTTGTATGAGTATTAATGAAAAATAATTGGACATTCAATAAATGCTCAATTCAAATTTATATTAATGAGCTAAGGGCCTGCAAGCTGTTAATCAGATTTCCATTTTCAGCTGAACTAAACTAAGCAAAACTAATCTGACATGAAAATAAGGGCATGCAGCTGCATGAATCGCTCGTTTGTTGTTGCCTGTAATAAATTAAATAAAAGCAAAACAAATAAAATATGATGAATGAATAATAAAGGTTATTATTTTTTGAACATGTTAATTACAAACCAAAATTGAATGCCATCGACCATAATTGCTATGTCACGTAAAATCAATTAAAAATCCACAGATGGATTACAGGCAAGTACTAGTAGAGAACGTAGTACGATATATACTATATATGTATGATATATAGTGTATGTAAATGCATACGTGATTTAAATGTGTGTGCATGAAATACGAAATACATAATTAAGTAGTTGGCATAAAAGTTTTATTGGGTTAAGCTGCTTGATGATTCAATCGCTCGAGGATTTTGACAATTTCGAGAAGTTGTCAAAGCTTTAAGCGACAACCTGCCTCTGCGTTTGCCTCATTGCCATTCAGATTCCAGCAGCTCATTCTGCTTGTGCAGCTGCAACTGAATCTCTTCTCTCCTGAGTATTCGCACTCAGATTGAGACTAAGACTGGGGTCTGCTATTCGTCATCGTTGCTGCTGCAATTTGTTGCAATGTTGCATGTCAGCTTAGTGGAGCATTTTTATTGTAACATCGCATTATAACTCCGCCTCAGTTGCGAGACAATTTGCCGGGTGCACACTAATTGGCAGCTTTGAAGTGCACTAGATGACTCCAAGCTAAATCTGTTGCCCGGAACAGTCAGCAGAGACTGTAGCGAGTGTGTAGAGACTGCAGAGAGTTAGTATGCCAGACAGGCACCAGGCAGCAGACAGCAGGCAGGCAGGCAAAAGGATGACGTTGAATTTTAAAGCCATGTAACAGATTTGGCTTTGGTTTTGGCTCATAAATTTTTAATACGGCTTCAACTTCTACCCGTTAGCTGACTATGTCAGCCACCTGGACAAACCCAATGCGCGTTTACCACTCTTTTTTGGACCACATCCACATCCACATCCACATGCACGCGCACAAAGGCTGACAAAGAGAAGAGGGCAGAGAGCAGGGACAGTGCTGAAAAACGCTGCAGAGATGAGAGAGAGTGGCGACAGAGGAGAGCGAAGAGTGAAGCGGGTTCCATAGACGCATTTACGCACGCCGCAATAATCCCCGGCATAAACATTGGCAAATCCGTTTGCGTTTTGTACAAACATGGTTAAAACGTATTGGCAACAAAATGGCAAAGCTGGGCAAAGCATAACAGGGGTAAGCACGGTGCGCACAAGGGCTAAACGAGATGGGGTGGGGGAAAGGCGTAAAGGGGGAGGCTACGCCGGCGAGCGGAACAGCTGCACAATGAGCCGAGTCGACAGAAAAGGCAGACGATTATTTTGGCACGTGGGCGCGTTTGTTAGCATTAAGTCATAAAAACGTGTCCCATGGACAACATCACACACACACACACACACACACACACAAACATACCAGCTCACACCCGTACACTCATCGACACTCACATACTTACTCACCGGGACGAATAGAGTGAACAAATGAGCTATAGGGCAAGTCATTGCCCATTTTCTATGCAGTCTGCAAATGGCTAAAAGAAATGTGTAGACCATGGAACAGAACAAGCTAGGGGCTGCCCCTACTCCACCCCCATCTCCACCTGCGGCTGCTACTGTCAGGTGTATTGGCACTTTGGCTCCTTATCGCTGCGCACAATTCGAGAAGTCGAAAAGTCTCCCGTCGCCTTCCCCCACTCAAGGCAACAGCACAATGGACAAATTCTTTGGACCCATTGTTAGGATGATGCCCCAGCTGGGCTAGTGAACAAACCCAAAAAGCTAGGCGTTGTGGCTTCTACGACAAGTAGCAAACTACCCAAACTCCCATCTTCTCTCTCTTTCTCTCTCTCTCTCTTTTGTCTAAGGTGAGTGGGCTTGTTGATGTTTTTTGCGGTCGGTTTTTGTTTTGGATTTCAAACTCTTATCTCATTATTGCGGTTATTGTTCTTCTTTCCGCATCAGTTTTTGTATGCGTTGGACTTTAATTCAAATTTGCAATGGCTTAAACTCAAATTTAAAATTCAATTATTCGTCCGTTGGAGTGACAAAAACACAAAATTTATCCCCCGAGTTCACGTTCAGCCAAAGACCATTTGCTCTTAAGACTTAAACTGTCATATAAATTAACGAGAACGAACAGCAGCTATCTTCGGACTGCCTGATAATTTAATACTCAGGTGGATTATCGGGATCGCAATTGTTTCGTTTAATGAGTTGTATATTTCACAATGAAATAATAATACACTCTGTGCAGTGACACAACAAGTGAATTGAATTCGCATGAGAGAACTATTACGCAGTGTGCAATCTGCTCGCCATAGAGATGCTGCGTTCGTTGAAATTATAGCACTATAAAATCATCATCATACAGCCTATAACTTCTGCATCTTTTAATGTTTATCTTTTTATATCGATAAAATGTGACTGTCGTAGCAAAATTGTTGCTTGAATAGCAGCCAATACATGAAGCTCAAATGTCGCAAATTGCATTTCAATGCATTCCCAAAAATTAAAACTAGACTTAACTAATCTTGAGTGCAATCAAGCCGAATGCCATTTCCACATTTAAAATCTAAACAAGAAAGAAAACTACAATCGAGTGTGCCCGACTGTGAGATACTTGCTACTAATTTTGAATAAAAGCAAATCAGTGTGGTATTTTGTTTAAAATATACCGAATAATATACCACAAAAACACTAAAAATATGCCAAAAACTATTTTAGGTATGTTGACATTGTACTACTTTTAAAATATACCACAGAGTGCACAATATACCAGACAAAGCAGCTAAAACCCGATTGCAACTGCAATAATTTGCCAAACAGAAGTATTTATTAAATAACTTCTACAATTTGTATCCGATCGCAATCAAATTATCAGGAATCATAAATACTCTATTTATTATTATATCAATCAACTCAACTCTATTGCTTTTGTTATTATTGAAAATTTTAAACAAACTTGATATGTGTGCAAAAATGGCAAGTGTAAAAAAAAATGATGTCTCTATTTCTTATGGTCTCTGAGATCTAGGTGTTCATACGGACAGACAGACAGACGGACATGGCAATATCGTCTCGGCTGTTCATCCTGATCAAGAATATATATACTTCATGGGGTCGGAGATGACTCTTCCTCCTCTTCCTCTTACAAACATTTCCAGCGAACACAATGTTATAATACCCTTCTACCTCATGGGTGGCGGGTATAAATACTGCATATTTTTGCCAGAATATTTGCACATTTAAAAAGTATTATTGCTTCATTTGAACTAAGCTAAATAAATATTTAGACATCAAATAAATGTAGTAGATGTATAAATAAAAATGTGTGCAACATTCGCATTCGAAAGTATTAGTTGCACATAAAATATGGATGACTGATAATTATTATTGGTAATAAAAAATCCAGTTCACAAATCTAATTGATTGTGATTGCGTTTGCCCGGATTAATGCGATTGTCAAAAGCTACTTAAATGCGAGGGTCGAAGGCAGAGAGTGCGAGTGGAAAAACGAGTATGTGTCAAAGGACATGTATCTTTCTTAAGTAATCTGATTCTAGACTAAGCCTTGTTAGCTGTCGCACTGACTTTTGGCACACTCTGCCCCAGCTTTGCTGCTGCTCTGCTGGATGCTGCTACTTTTTCCATGCAATTGGTTTAAGCAATTTTCATTTGGTTGTGGTCTTCGCTATTTGCCCGTAATCTCCTCAACTCAACTCGAATAGTCTACTCGTAACCCATACACCCGACTCTGGATTGCCGACACCCGTCACCCGTCGCCCGCACTACTCATTTGACTTCTTTGCGTTTGGGCTTGAGAGAGCATGATGAACGGACGGGACGGGAAGGAGCGGAGATGTGCAGAGAGATGCTATGTGTCTATTGGCGTCACCTCGTTTCAGAGCATTTCTCGCACATCCGATTAGCAATTTCCATGCACTTGAGCAATTTTAGTGCTAGTGCTACTCCTGCTACTGTTCTTGTTGTTGTTGTTGTCTTTCTCTTTTAGCTGCTTGTCTTAGCCAAAGCTCATCCATATCCTGCTTTTTTATGGTCTTGCTCTAAGCTGCAACTCTTTACCAAACAGCCAAAGCTCCTTCTCCTTCCTTTATCCGACCCCAACGGTAAGTAGCTCAGAAACATTATGTGCACATCCCACAAGCACTTTCCATGCGTTTAAACAATTTTCATTTTATTTCACATTTATAAATGTGTGAATACCCTGCTTTTGAAGCACGCCTCCAATGGGGCATACACTCTGTGAGCAATTACAAATGTTATACCGATGGGTATCAGAAATTGTGGCAATCACCCAATCACCCATCAATACAGCAGTTGTAACATACTCGTAGTTAGTTCCCAAGTTGTGCCTCCTATTTATGGCCTGTTGCCCCTATTCACATACTTGGCAGCTGAAACCAAATATGTAGGTATTTATGAAGCTCAATCCTGCAAGGGCTTCCTACTCGGGTGGGGTTGGGAGCTTTGTCGAATCGAGCCTTGCATTCTTGCTGGCTTTTGAAAAATGACGATAAAAATTTCATAAATATGCCGTTGCGTAACATTCGCATTTTCGTTTCTAAACCATTAACTTTGCCCGTCACCCTCTGTGCATCTCCATTTCTATCTCGTATTCATTCTCATTCTCGGTCTTGTTCTTGTTCTCGTTCTCGTTCTCTTTCTCAATGTAATGCCCCATATATATCGTAAAATATTTAATAGCTTTAAGTGATTGCCCCTCTTGTTTGTGCGAGCGGACGTATTATAGGTGCTTCATTGTAGCACTAATACTCGACACTGCCTCCCGCATTCTCGACCATTGCCCATCACCTTGGATATTGTAAAAAAAAATCTTGGCAACTGGCAAGCGGCCACCATTTGTCTCCGTCTCCGTCGCATAGCTGGCAGCAATTTTTATTAAATTTTATGAAAAAAAATGAGAGGGAATAAAAAATATCGATGTATGAATATTCTGACCTTCCCTCAATAAATTTCGAGCGAACGCATTGAATAAGACGTGATTTTCAGCTCACGCAAAACACTCACACCCACACACATACATAGACACACACACACGCACACAGTCATAAGCCACACCTAAACAAGACCAATTGGAAGTTGGGTTCGGGTTTACGCTTTGGGTTCTGTTGTGCTCTGAGGTTGGCAGGTTCTAAGGTTGGCCGCCAGGGGTCGCCTTGACGCCTGTTTACTACTGCGTGGCACGTATTTTGGATTTCTGCTACATTTGAACTTAATATTTGTGTCAGTGAGTGCGAGTGTGTGTGTGTGGGTATGTTTGAGTCTCGGTGTTTGCTGTGTTTGCTTGAGTGTGCAAAAAATTTGCTCTCTTTGAGTCAGCAACAGAAGCAGCAGCAGCTTCTTGGTTTTAGTCTGGGGAATTTCTTTGGCGTGTTAATGCCTTTTGGCTATCAATTGGCCATTATACGCTGGATTCTTGAACCCGGTCGCAGTTCCGACGCCTCATCCGCTACATAACCATTACCAGTCTGTAATTCCGTTGTGATTTGGGATTAGGTCTCGGCCATAGGACACTGTTGTTGCCTTAGATGTGGCGCATGAACACGCTATAAAAATATCTTGGCCGGGCAATTGAATAAATTGTGACCTTTACATTGATTCCAGCAGCAGCCAGCGAATGCGGCGGCAGCAGCTCTCTCTTGAGTAAATAAGACTTGAAAAACCATTTATTTCTTTTTGACTTTTTTACCCTTTATTCTCCCCATGCTACTACCTCTCTTTCCTCCACTCCCTCTCCCTCTCTCTCTCTCTCTCTCTCGCTTTCTCTGTATTCTATCTCCCCAATGGCGCCGGCACGTAAGCTGCTAGAGAGTTTTATAAGTCCATTTGTGTGTTTGCTATTTTTAAATCGAAATATAAATAAATGGTTACAGCTATATGGCTATAGCTTTGACTGTGCAAATGCTTCTCCCTGCTTGTTGTTGTTATTGTTACAGTAGCAGTTGACCCACACACGCACACACACACATACAGTCAGGAACACACATGCACAGTAAAATACCCATCCATATGCTGACCACAAGTTGGTCTATTAATACTCGCAAATAAGCCGCTTAATTAGTCTTTCATTTTGAGGGCATTGCAGCCGCAAAAACTGTCGGATTTTAGGGTCAACGTGGTCAACATGTCGTATACATAATGAACAAGATCGAATCCAAATGAAGCTTCAGATTTGCCACGTTAATTAAATATTGGCATAATACGATAAACGAAATGCTATTTTTTCCTCGTTAGCTTTGATCAATTAATGGACACTATATTCGAGTGCTGCCAACTCAGCCGAATCGATTGAAACGTGTGCGAAATCATCTGCTTGGCAGCACTTTAAGTATTCACGCAATAAATACGTTTCCAATAATCCCAATAATAAACTTTTTGCGGGTAATTTTTTTAACCATAACCATACTTTTATTATGGAGAAACATTTGTCATTTTTTTGTTTTAAAACAGAAAACATTGTTGGTTTTTGTATTTTTGTCGTATCTTTTGTATTTTTATATGATTTGAATGTTGTCAACTTGGGCATTATACTTATCGCTTAAAAGTCTTATCAAGACCGCTTAAAATCGAGCGCTAAATTTACAATTATTAATTAATATAATATATCCATATATGTATGTATGTATATAACCAATATTTTACACGATGATGGACTGACTACGGAGAATTTTATGGCAGACAACCAGATACGAACTTATTCATTATACACAGAATTTTGTTAAATATTTATAATTGGTTTTTAGAATCGGTAAAACAGTTGCATGCTTGTCTTGTTAGTGTTATTGTTGCTCTTTTTTCGCATGTGTATGTATATGTATGTGTGTGTGTGAGTGTGTGAGTGAGAGTATGTGTGTGCTTATTAAAAGGTATTTATTTTGTTTAAATAATGAATGAGGCAAGCGAAAACAACATATACATATTCATAATATATACACAGTAGCACGCCGCACATTTCATTATTCTTGTTATTCTATTATTAATTTTGGTTTATGCCTAAATGTAAACTGAAAATTAAATAGCAAACTATGTAATTTGGCTGGACTCTATAGTTGAGTGTGTATAACCATATCCAATTCATACACAAACATATACATACATGTATGTATTATGTGCATGTCAAATATGGGGACGAAAGAATTACAAATGAGTTTGTCAACAGCAAAAAAAAAAAAAAAAACAACAGAACGGATCGGAACAAAGCACAAGGGCTCTAGTCGAAAACGCTTTCAACTCAATTTCACAAACTTTTATATTGCATACTTTGCGGCACGTGCGGAAAAGTTTATTTATTTTTAACTTTTTTCTGCTGTTGCTGTTGCTGTTGTTCTTGTCTTCTTGTCGGTTAAAAAATGTTGCTTCAATGAATTTCTATGATAAATAAACTTGTGTATATCGACATATTTAATTTATTAATCCCACAAACAAATTGACGGAATAATGTGGTAAATGCTTTTCAGCTTGAACGAAATTTAATAAAGAAAAGTGGATTGCGAAAAGGAAAAGTTGTAAAGTTTTCGTTAGTTTTACTCTCGTTTTTTTTCGTATTCGTTTGCTTTGATATTTTGTTGTTGTTGTTGTTTGTTTTTGTTTTTATATATGAGTGTAATCTTAGTTTAGGTTCGTTTTAAAAAGTTTCCATCTTAATACTTTCTTTTAGTCAGCATGGCTGGCATTGGAATGCTCTTATGTTGAATATTCTTAAAGATAATACTCGTTAAAGGACTTGCATTATGTACACCACAGTTTATCATTATTATTTTAATCGCATTCTCTATTCTCAACTATATACTTTTAAAACACATACACACACATTAAATGCATCGTCATCATCGTCAACACCATCATTATCATCATCATTAACGCTAAACAGAAGATACGAGTATTTGCAACCGCCCCAACTAGGCCGGGGCTGTCATTCAGCTTGAGCTTGAGCCTGCCGCAACATCAGCTCCAACTCGTGCTCCAGTGCCGTCTCCAGGAGTTGGCAAGCGCCGCGGGTAACCATGTTACAAACAAACCGCCACTGCTCCAGTTCCAGTTCCAAGTGACAGCGAACGCAGCTGTCGTCGTCGTCGTGGTGATGGCAAGTAAAGGCACGGGTCTCCATCGCAAGGAGCTGGCGCTGCTGTTGCCGTGTTGCATGGCGGCCGGATGCTCGCCATTTATGACATGCACCACCACCGAGGCGGAGTCTGCATAGGTTGGGAGCAATAGATTAAGATAAAGCCATACATAAAGATGCAAGATGTACGACAGGGGTGGAGCGGGGGGGAACGAAAAGGTGAAAGCAAAAAAGGCAAACAAAAGAAGACGAGACGTAAAAGCGGTAAGGAAATGCCGTTGGCAGGAGACGTCACATTAATTGCCAGCGGCAATAGAACGAGACTGCCGACAGAGACAGAGACAGATACTGAGACTGAGACTGACGCATACTCAGACGGATAAGGACGTTGCGGCTAAAGTAGATGCTGATGCTGATGCTGAAGGAGCGCCTGAAGGCAACAGCAACCACACTATGTGGCAGTGGGAAACACACACACACACAAACTCACCTGAGCTACTTGGCGAGCACGTGTAGTTGCCGGAATCCGCCGACGTGGCCTTGGCTATCAGCAACTTGCTGGTCCGCGTCGAGCGCTCCGTGATGACATTAATGCCGCCGCGCTGCGAATAATTCATGACCCGCTTGCCTTTGTACCAGTAGATAAACGATGGTGGCACCGGCGACTGCATTGCCAGGCAGGTGAGATTAATGTCGCTGCCGCTCTTGATGAACAGCTCCGCATTGCCAAGAATTTTAGCACGCGACACTGTAAAACCGCACAATACAAATAATTGCTTTCTTGCTTAAAAACGAACCATCACCCACACAAACACAAACACACTCACACACACAAAGAGTGACGCCCACCCTCAGGTGCACACAATGAGAAGCGCTGCGAAGAGCGCCCGTATACTCACCGACAACATTCAGACGAAAGCCTTGACTGATTTTTGGCTCAGTAGACACCTGGCACTCATAGGTACCAGAATCCCGAGGCTGTGGCGAAGATATGCGCAACGTCCACTCATCGGAGCCTTCGGAGTGCAGCGACTGAAAGCGCTGATCATTCGTATAGGTGAGTATACCGACTGTGAGGATATGCAGGTCCCGCTTGCGTATCCAGGACACCTGCAAGAGACATCGGCAAATAGCCGCAAAGCACAATTTATTTTCAATGGGAACAATATTCAATTGAAATTTAATTTACTCGAATACTATAATCTGTTAATTAATATACAATTTCCTGAAATGTGTACAGATAAATAAATTGTTATTTTCAATAGAATTAATAGTGTCGCTCTGCACAGGATTGAGTTCGATTCATTTGACCAATTCCATTATACATTAATCGCAAGAGACGATTAAATTCTAGATGCGGTGAGTGAATGAATATGCTTGAAATCTGTTTTATATTAAATGATAAAAGTATCGTAGAGTATTTACAAACTGCCTATTGCTGCATCTATTTTCCCAACATCAAATTCCAATTCGTAACTAAATACTCAATGCTCACTGCACCCAATCTAATTGATTGAATGCTTTAATTACACATGTGATCTATTCTATATTGATTATTCATCCGTTTTAAATCCCAACTACAAATGACTTTCTCATCTCTTCTTACTATAATTATTTTATTATGATACATTCTCCGTTAACATATTGTTTTTGACTGTGCATAAACGTTAATCAGATGAAAATCATAATCAGACGGAATTTAAATTGTGTGTAAATTATTGCAAGCATAAATATTCCGAATTGAGTATTCGATTTGACTTTCTCATCGCTTCATAGGAGTTTAACAATGTGATTACTTTCTAAATTTCAACAAACAGATTTTTTTATTGACCATAAATATTAAACAGATGAAAATTATAATCAGACGAAAATTCTAATTTTGTGTTAATTCTCTCGGAATAAAATTTATATCAATTTTCCAAAATATTTCAATAAACTGTTATTAATTATGCAACCGTTTTAAGTCACAAATACGAAATCGTTTTTTGTTTTATTTTTTCTTGTATTATTCTCCTCAACGAACATATTTTTTATTAAGCATAAAAATAATTCAAACGAAAATTCTAATTGTGTGTCAATTATTGCAAAATAAAATTTATAAACATTTTTTTATATTAAAAAAAAATCGTCTCCAATATTGATTATTCAACCGTTATAAATCCTAAATCCGTTCTGAGAGAAATGACTTTTTCATCACTTCTTGTCGTATAAATACAATGATTATTTTGCAATTTGCGGTAAAATAATATTTTCTCAACAAACAGATTTTTACTTTTGGCTATGCATAAACCATAAATCAAACTGAAACCATAATTGACTTCACAACTTCTCAAAAAGAAAAAAGAAAACTTTCAACAGTATTTTTCGTGAACAATTGCTAATCGTGTGTCAATTGTTTTGAAATAAGATTTATACAATTCCAATTATCGTTGCTGTCAAAATAAATGCACGTTTAAGCGAGTTGAAAACTAATAAACTTTGAGTTCACAAGGAATACGCAATGATTGAATAAATAACAAAATGCAATGTGTGAATGGATTTAAACGAGAAATTGGATATGAATCTGTGATGCCATTCTTGGTTGACGCACTATTGTGAGACATCGCTCCAATTAGCTGCATATAACACGAGACAATGCGTTTGCTTTGACTTGGCTTAGAGCACATTGTCAGCTAAGCTTGGCGAGTGGCTGAATGGCTGAATGACTGAATACCTGGTGGTTATCTGGCTGTCTCAGTGTCTCAGTGTCTCACTGTCTATTTGTCGGACTGTCTGTCTTGTGTTGCCTGCTGCCTTGGTTTGTCTTTCAGTTTCACAACGTTAATTACTCAATTCAACTGTCTCGCTAAAAGTTGGTAGCGAGAGCGTTGTCGTTGACATCGTTGTCGTTTATCCAGTAACTTTTCGAAGGTGAGGGGGGATTGCGAGAAAGGGAGGGGAGAGCGCAAGACACAAGGCACAAGACACGGACACAGACACGGACACGGACAGCGCGAAATTTATTACACCGCATAATTGCACAGCCACAGCGCGTTTTGAGGTAGGAATCAACGTGCCCAACTGTGCTGTGTGTTTGTTGGTGACGACACGGCGAGGCGGGGCAAGGCGCTGCAGGGGGCGTGGCAGATGAAGGAAGCGCCTGTTGTTGCATTGCTAACAAATCGCTGGGAGCGGAAGCGAAGCCGTGTTACAAATGCGCGAACCAGAACAAGAATGAAACAGAGAGCACGAATAAATAGAGTGAGCGAGATGGCAGTAATCAGGGGGAAAGAGAACGCTGCATGGCGGTTAGACCGCCAACTTTATGGCGTAATCTTTTAAAAGTAATCTACAAATCTGCCACGAGGACGCCGCAGGTCGTTTGTTTTGCCCCTATACCATACATTCTACGTTTACTGTGGCCCAGGCACCCCATACTATATAATCGTGTACTATATTGTATGCTATAGCATATGCCCAATGCCCAATGCCTTATGCCGTATGCTTTATGCGGCATACACGCATACATATATAATGTTTGGTTTGTGCTCGAAGCGCATTTTAATTGCGACACCGACCCCAGCAACGACCCCGTCCACGTCCACGTCCACGACCAAGACCACGACCCTAGCCGAATCGGAGACCAACATCATTCACTTACCGCCCGGTCGCCCAGATTCCGCACGCGGCAATGCAGCAGGGCCGCTTGGCCGACGGTTGCCGTGACCTCGCGTCGGGAGGAGTTGTCAAAGTAGGGCTGAGAGTATGGTGTTTCCCAGTAATGTGGAGGCACTTCGCTGATGACCAAGCCGCTTTCTGAATAAAAACAAACAACAAGAATAAGAGAACATATATCAAGAACAATAACAAACAAGCAGTTTCGGGTCATGACACCCTTTGTATAGTATATTTGTGGAGTCGAATGGACTCCACTCGGTGGCAGCGTGTGTCGATTTTTAACGCCATGTCATTGCATCTTGATCCTGAACTTACCGAATAGTAATAGCAGCCACAGTTGTATTAGCCAAAGCACTTTTAGTGGAGGCCTCGAGTACTTCATCGTTGTCGATGGCGTCGTCGTCGTCATGTTTCCTTCCAAGTTGATCGATGAACTGCCAGCTGGCTTTCCTTTGTATGTTTATATGTTTGTTTTCTAAGGCGTCTCCTATGCATGCACAGCATGGATGGACATCCTTGGGGCTTAGCTTAGTTTCGCGTTCCTATAAATATATATATGTATGTATAGTGTATAAGGTCATTGGGTTGAGCTCTTTGCAGTGTTGGGAAACGCGACCAATGCGAATGACAGGCCAGAATGTCAATGAATAACCATCCAAAGACACGTATTTGTTGCATTTATCATACTTATGTCCGACCGTATTAATAGCCCTAACATTAAATTTATTGATTTTTTGGATACGAATTTCAAATGGCTATACAATTAAAAAGATAATATTTCTGCTGCCATTGTTCGCTTTTCTAATCTGCCTAATCTTTGAATTATACACCTGCTGAATTCATTATTTCCATTTCATATTCATAGAGCAAATAAAGGACACGAAGGTTTAATCTTAATTGTCGTATACTACTTTAAATGGTGCATTGGATAGAAGAAAAAGTTAAAGTAAAAATCCACTTAGGAGAACAGACTTTTTAATTAATTTTGTGCACTAAAGAATTTCGTGGGACTCGAACACGGATTGAGAATGCTGAAAAAGAAGAAGTTGAGTAAGAGAAAGACGGTTTTTTTCACCGTTTCGAACTATTTGCAAGCTTTAATTGAGCTTCTTTGTGCTGTAAAATCAATCAGATGCTGAACTTTCCAATTGTCTACAAAAGCTCTTCAATAATCTCGCATTCTCAGTACTTCGTATTTCACTTTGGAATTCAATTGCATTGAATTTTCTATAGCTCACTTATTGGGGCATGCTTGGATTATATGGTATGTGTACAGTGTAGTAAAATGAGCGGAGGCATTTGAGTGAAAATCCCTAATTTAAAATGAAAATTGATAATGCATTGGCATCGACAATAATGCCAACGGACAAATTAAGTGACTGGCAAGCAAAAATGAAGACAGAGAGGAATGAGCTGCGAAATGTGCTTAATAGAATAAATTATTGTAATTACTATTTGGAGTTGTGTTGCGAGCTGAGCCTTTAGATAAACGAGCCTACTTTATCACCAAATAAGTGCTTATTTATACGCTTTAATACTTGCCTAGCAGCAAGTACTCGTAATATCCCAGTGCATTTGTTATAACTTATAGCTAAATTTATTACAACCACTTATAACTCTCTCTAGGTCTAGCTCTTCTCTTCTTCTACTCTTCGGGTTGCTTTGCTATTGGTTGTTGCTATTGTTGTTGCTGCATACTCTGGTTGCCGCGGTCTCGGAGCCCGCACAGCTGGATGGGTCAACGAAAAATTCCATGGAAATACATTTAGCACGGGAAAATATTCATAATCCTGGCCATTACTCAAAAATATATTCGTTGTCAGTCCAATTAGCTGCGTGACTCGGGTCAAGGGGTTCGTGTGGCCCGCTATTTGTTTTGGTCATTCTCTTCTCTGTGTGTGTGTGTGTGTGTGTGTGTGTGTTGTGTGTGTGTGTGCGTGTGTATGCAGTGCTGTGTGGTTACGGTTGTGTGGGTGTGCATGTCCGTATGTATTTGTTTGTTTGTTTGTTTGCTCTTCTGACCGCTGTCCCTTCTGCATGAGCATTTTTCACTGCTATTACAAAGAGTTATCGCCTGTCCCGAAACGTCAGCTTTTCAAGGAAATCAAACAAAAGTCAAGCCTTAATCATCGCTTAACAGAATTCGTTGGCCGCAAAAGGCCAACAGAGAAAAGAATGCCGCCAGCAACTCACAACAAAACGAGTATATATTGTATATATGTATATGTTGAATAAGTGTTTGTTACTCATTCCGTCATGGCTGCATTCAGCATATAATATTATTGTTGCGCATTTCGCATTATTTGATGGGATAATAATAATACCTAGTAGTAGTAGTAGTAGTAATCATTTACCAAAGATAGCACCTGTCTTATGGCAGCATACTATGTGTATTCCTCGCACGCTTTGTGTCCTGTCGCCATATTGAGCCAATTCAATTGGCTTTTTCTACGCTTTCAGTGGGTTGTGGGTTTTTGTTCAGAGTTGATTTATTTGACAATCGATTGCGCAATGCGGAATAATTAATGGAAACTCTACATTTATGTGTGCACACATTTCTCGCTTCAATTGTCGCTTATTTTGGATTCCATTGTTGCTTTTCCGTTCTCCATGCTCTCTATGTTTTTTGTTCGTTGAAGGTAATAACCTGGACTACCAAATATTTCCGTTTAGCACTCGACCAACGACAGCGACTACGAAAGCGACAACGGCAACGGCAACGGCAACGAGAATGAACACGGATATACGGTAGAGGGAGCGACGGGGAGAAGAACGCGACGACGATAACAACAACAACAAGGACAACAACGACAACAACGGCAACGACAGCAACAAAGGCAACAACGACAACGACTACGGTGCCTTTGTATTATATTATTTTTATGTATGTATATGTATGCATGGGCACATTAGGTACAGCTCTATAGGTATGCCACATAAGCACTACACTACACACTCACTGCCACTGCCACATTAACGTCCACGTCCACATCCACGTTCGCATTCACGTTCACATCCACACTGTCACTCACACACAGTCAGAGTCAGAGCGTCGCATTTTTATGTATCCGTCTCGTACGTGAGCCGTGCGCTGTTGTTGCTGCTGCTCTTGACTGGGATTCAGTTATTAAATAGCCGTTGTTTTTCTTTTTTATTTTCGGGTATATTTTTTTTAAGCTGTTTTATTTTCAATGTGGCACAATGTTAGTAGTAAGCATTAAATGCAATCGCTGTGCGCACACATGCATCCTTGCGGCAGGATTCACGTACTGGAACTGATTCATCAGCAGGCAACGCGTATCGATGTCTACCTTCAGCGAGAGTAAAGCTCACGAAGTTAGCCGAAGCTTTGCCTTCGGTTTCGCGCTCTCCGAAAGCTCAAGACGCAAACGCAGCGAGAGGCGACACACATGAAACTTTAATTTGCGTTTTTTCTTTACATTTTTAATAAGCAACAAAGTGGGCAACTTGTTTTTGCTTTTACGTTTTTTTTTTGTTTTGTGTGTTTCGTACTTTTAAGCTCTGGCAAAGGGTTTGACTTTGTCGCAGGTAGTAAGCGACTCAGTGAGACCGCAGCCGCAGAGCATGGCTTGAGCCGAAGCAAGTGTGAGAGAGGCAGAGAGTGGGAACGAGAGAGCAATATAACGAAATAGAGAGTGCGACTCTTAGGCTATCTGGGTTATTAGCACAACCTGCCTCAACTCAACTTAACTCAACTCGTCGTGTCGCGTCTCGTCGCGTCCCGTCTCATCGCGTCCCGTCTCGTCTCGCCATGTCGCGTTTTGTCGTGTCGTGTCGCATCGTCGGGGAGTCGTTGCGAAAAGCGAAAAACGAAAAGCGAAAAGCGAACACGAGCATAATGTGCTCAATAGTCACGTACAAATGAATATTCGCAATACACACGCCTTCATTTTGGCATATTAATATAGTCTACATTTGGGGGGCTTTTGGATCGCACATGAATGATTTACGTTGGCCCACTGAAATGTGATTTTTACCGCAATATGTAGGTATGTCTGTATAGTAGTACGTTGTGCCGTTATGCTTGCCAACGTTTAACATTCCCTTGCCTTCCTTCCTTCTTCATTCGTTCCACTCCATTCCTTTGGACACCCGCAGTTGCGACACCTTCCTCCGCATGCGACAAAAACAATTGAACAGACAGTTATAGGCCAATTTCAGTTTATGTACACGCGTCGCAGTCATGAAAGATTTGTGAGGCCGCCCCGCCTGAGGCCACCACTGAACACCTGTAAATGTAGCTGAATTCCGCTTCCACTCGCTGCCTATCCTGCAGCACCTGTGTCTCTCGCTCTCTGCGGTTCTGCCTTTCTACCTTTCTACCAGCAACTACTCTACATGCTGCTGTGCTCTTGCTCTTGCTGTTACTGCTGCTGTGGCTGCTGCTATTACTGTTGCTGTTGCTGTTCTGGTCTCTACGGCCGACCGTGTCAAATGTTGCGTGTTATGGCCCGCAAATGTTGCTGTCGAAAGCGTATCCGTAACCTCATCCTCCCGCAATTGCCGAAAAGTGCCGGACAGCACAGGAACCCGCCCAGACTGGAGCTTACTCTCGCCCCAGGTCTCCGTCTGACTCTGGATATGGACAGAGGATGAGGACGGGGACGGGGCGGGACCGTGAGAGGTCGAGACATTTCAACGCGCGGCTTACAAGCTAATAAATAAAGTGCCAAAATTGTTGGTAGCGTCGAGAGTGCTTGACTAGAAAAACGCTCTGTACGCTTGGGAATGTAAATTTCAGCGAATCCAGAGAGCAATGCATATGACCCCCGCTTTGCCCTGCTGTGACACCTAGCAACCACGAAAAATGGAAATGGAGGAGAGAGAAAGCAAATACTCAACGATTTCAACAACATTCTTTCATATGACATTCCCAAAAAAAACATACATGGCATTCCAATGAAGGCACTAAAACTATTTTTAGCATGCAAACTTGACAATTTTTCGCAATCTTTGAGGTGCGTAAAAATATAAACAAAAGTCGGGACACTTTTCCCGTGAAACGCATTTTCAAACTAAAAGTTTGTGTGTTCCGAATTCAATTCTCAAAAGAATTCAGTTTAGAGCAACACCAATAAACGTTTAAGAAAAAAGTTTTCTCTGCTTGCGATGGCGGAATTCTTACGAAATTGAGAGTGAGAATGATTTTAAATTATTTATTATTAATCTGTGAGAATATAGTTTTTTCGACAGCAAGATGAAAGCTCGTGAGATTTGCCACAACACCAGTATTCTTTAAGAATTTAGCTGGCATTAAAGCCAATCATCGCAGCTAAGGCAACGTTTCTCTAAGATATTCTTTCAAGAGTGTTTCCATAGTAGTCTGTTGTAGACTGTTGAAACATTTAGATTTGATAGAATACCTTGCTTAATAGCGTCGACTGGAAGCAAACAAATAGGCTGCTAAGCGAAAACACTCCAAGTAAGGCCACAATATTAATTTGTACATTAAATGTTATTTTAAGTTGTTATGTTGTGAGACCAGTAAGTGAGGAAAATAAAGTTTATATTCAACAATGTGAGACTATGTGTAAACAATACATGAAATATAATTGGTCAAATAACAGCAAAATTTTCTCAAAACATTCTTTCAACATTTAGAAGACTGTTTTATATCGAATCCTTTAATGTTATAGTAGTTAAATTTTATAAGATCTCTTAATGACATCAACTAGATCTTAACAAATAGGCAGCTAAGCGAAAATACGATAAGCATCGCTCTAATACTCATTTTGTATTCATTTAAATTTTAAAATTAATATCTGTATGACCCTTAAACGAGCTAAATTTTCAATTGATAGCATTTCAAATTATAAAAATTGAAACATTTTAAATGAATAGCATAGTATACCATCATCAACTGGAAACAAGTGTGACCCGTAAGTTAAATTTCATCTTACAAGTATTTGTATACCATTAAGCGAATCACGGCTAAATCAAATTTTTTCTAAGAAAGTCTTTCAATAATGTTTCCAAAGTCAATATTAGAACATGTGAACATTTAAAATTAATAACATAGTATACCTCGCTTAACAACCTCAAATGGAATCTAAGAAAAAGGCCGTTAGTCGCGAAGATGTTTGGTTATACAATAACATTTAACGTATACAACAAATTTTTAAATCATTATTTGTGTAATCCTTAAATAAGCTAAAAGTGCCGCTAAATTAATGCTGATAATCAATAATGTGTGACCGTTAAGTAACATAATAAGACTTGCAAATTTCGCCTCAAACAAGTGTTGCGATGTCCTTCTAATCCCCCAAGTAACCCCAGGCTTCGTGAGCTGCGAGTACTGGGTATATTAGCTTAAATATATTAGCTTTGTAGCGGTGCTTAAGCGTCTGTCATTGAGGGAATCAAATTAGTGGAACAATCTATAGCATTCAATCCCCTTCCCACGGTGAAGAACGTTTATCCTCGTGCCGACTATTCAACCTATTTCAACCTATTCGAGATGCTATCTGCGCACCTTTTTGCAAGTGAATTTATTGTTGCCAATTAATTTGTTAAAATTAGTGGAGAAAGCGCACGCCTAGTGGCTTGCGGTAGTTTCAATTGGCCCAGCAGTCGACGCTACAGCGTCAACTGCTTATCGATAAGCAAGCGAGGACGAGGGCGAGGTGTACAAGGACGAGGCCCTAGGACCCAAGAGTTGTTGGCCACGCTCGCTCGTCTTGCATTGTGTCTAAATGTATGCCACGTACACGTATTTATCCAATGCTTAGCTGCCGCTCAGCGTTGCCGGCATATATTGCTCTGACTCTGTGACTCTAACTGCGACTCTGACGCTGACTCTGACTCTGACTCGAGCAATAGCTTCAGCTTCAGCTTTAGCTCAAGCTTCGGCCCATGGTGTTTTGCCTGCTGGCCTTTATGTTGCTGATGTTGCGTCTCCTGCGGCCTCCGCCTCGTCTCGTGCCTTGAATGAATGCTAAATTAATTTCAAATGAATACAAATGGCTTTTCGCTTTTAAGACCAGCCAGAATACACAGCACAGCACAGCAAAGTACAGCGCATAGCACAGCACAGCACAATCCCAAACACACATACAACAGACATACACATGCACATATAGAAAGCAGGCCTTGCAGCGTGGCGTTGTCTGTTTTACATTTCGCTGTGTTTTTCGCACAGTTTCAACATTTGAAATAACTCTTCGGGTGCGACTCTGCTGACTCACTGGCTCAGCCTTTTTATGGCCCCGCATGTCGGCACGGCCACGTTTATCAGATGCACCGTTGGAAATTTACAGCGCAACATCACACCGGACCCGT
This sequence comes from Drosophila albomicans, assembly GCF_009650485.2. Lineage (NCBI taxonomy): Eukaryota > Metazoa > Arthropoda > Insecta > Diptera > Drosophilidae > Drosophila > Drosophila albomicans. The sequence continues at coordinate 5,426,365 of NC_047631.2, forward strand.
TAATTCAATTCAGCGTAACGCTTTTTCGGTGCGCCTATTCGTCTACGTCTACATCTCTGGCCCACCTGAATAGGCAACTGCCAACTGCCAACTGACGACTGGCAACTGAAAGCGGGTGGCAATGGCTATTACCCAATAACTAGAAAACGCGGCTAATCGCGTGAATAGTTTTGGGCGTCGTAATTGATGTTTACAGCTAAGCAGCCCAGTTGCCATCTGCGAAACTGAACAGTGAAAAGCGAGGGAAAAGTGAGGCGAACGAGTTGCTCACATTTTGCGAATTTCCATTTCGTTGCCTAGTTTTCAGGGCAACTGTCTAATAGCTACTCCCACTGAGGAGATAGTTTGGTCGCTGGCCAGAAATTGCTTTCAACGATACTTTGATTTAATGAATTTCATTGAGCAGCGATAGCAATGGGCGGCCACTCAGCCACTTTGCATTCATTATTCAATTTGAGGTGTATTTAGATGTGCAACTGATTGGGACATCGATGGCAGGCCACTGCCGGCCAGTGGCAACAGCAACAGCAACAGCCACTGTAGATGCAACCACTATAATGGTAATGGCAACCGACAGTCGACAACGCTTCTTGCAGCTACAGCAAGTATGATTATTGATGTAAGAAGCACTCTCTCTCTCTGTAGCTCTCTGTATACTCCTTTAATGTCATCGCCAGTGAGGTGTTTATACACAGTAACATAGTAAAGAAGACTTGCTCTAGTCATCGTCTTCTTGTCGGACCTTTCAAAAGGCCAAACGGCATTTCTAACTGACACCCATTGACCTATGGCATACAAATCAACGATTCCCTTTGTGAACTAACTTCGAATGTCACCCGTGTGCTCGCAGTCCCATCGCATTGGCATCACATTTGAGATTCAATTGCCATTAACTCACCTTCATTCAGTCTGGATGTTGCCCAAGGTTGTTTAACTTTGTCTCTCTCTCTCTCTCTCTCTCTCTCTCTCTCTCTCTCTCTCTCTCTCTCGGTCTGACTCCCTCGTTCTGTATTTTCCGAATCGATTTCCATGCCCGATTTTCTAGGACTCCAATTTGATTTGCATGCAAAAGGGAAACCAGCTAATGCTTGCAATTCATTAGAGAGAACATTCGCTACTTGTATCTTGTAGCTTGTATCTCGTATCTTGAATCTTGTATCTCCGTCGTACGTCCAGCAAAATAACGATAAGCACTTTCTTGCCCAGATAACGACGCAGCCAATGTAAATTTCGCTTTGCATCTGTAGCGAGCGGAAAAGTATTAAAAACCACTTTCAATTTTATTGCATCGAGTACTTAAGGATCCAAGCAAGCTGCTCTTGCCTTGCCCTGTCCTGCCTTGCCTTCTGTTTTGCCAGCCAGACATTTGCCATCATTTCATTCCATCATTCCATCATTCTTATTATTTTGTAAAAGCAATAAACAGCGCTCAAACGAAGTACTTCACACTCGAATGAGGTTAAATGCGATGCTAGATGCTACAACGCCTGCAATCTAGATACTTATACTCGCATGTACATCCAGTCGATATGCGATCAATTTACTGTCCTGCTTTTGTCTCGACTCGCATGTGATTCAATTTTATGATTCACTCGCCAGCTCAGTCCGAATTGCATTCGTTGGCCATGCAGCAGCAATGCCGAAAGACAAATGTTCTCCTACTTAATCTGGCCCATGATAATTCCCTTGACATAATAAAGTCACAGATTCGTTTTTGTTATATATTTATTGTATGTGCGACTTAATTGAGTTCTATATTGATGGTTGCGTGCATCAAGATAACATCCTCTAATGTTAAGATTGCTTTTCTGTCTCTCTCAGTCTTTATGAGTGTTGATGCTACAGATAACACACGTTATTTTTACAAGGAGCAATACAAGGACTGCGAAAAAACAAAGCATACTCATAAATAATCCGTCTGTTTACCAATTTTTATCCACAGGTAAGAAAATACATTCTAAAAATAACAAATCAATTCTTCGATTAAGCATTTTACGAATCTTAATTAATATGTTTGAAATTAAAATTTGTAGTCTTGACACAGCAAAATTATGTTTTGCAAATCATCTGAAATCTGGTGTGTATAGTTCAATGAGTACAGCTAATTTAATTTAGAAAGGCATTAAAGAAAATGAGAAGCAAGCATAATTCCAGATAAAAAAGTCGAGAATGCTAGACTTCGAGATATCCGCTTCCGATTTTCAGTAAAAGTAAAAATGTGTGAAACATGTAGACTGTGTAATGAGAAATATTTATTTATTATTCCTAATCAAATTTATACCCTTCAAAGTAATCCCTTCCCGATAAAATACACTTATGTCAACTTTTTTCAAGTCCTCGAAACATGTCAAATAGTTCCATTCCGGTATTGTCATCAGCACTTTCATCGATACAGCTTTTTTCTATCTAGCGATATTTGATTTTTTTGTAGTACCAAATGATCTTTCAAAATGGTTTACACAGATCCTTCCGATATTCCGATAGAGTCAGTAAGGTCTCTAACAGTCAACCGACGTTTTTGGAGCACTAATTCCTTCACTTCATTGGTCATCTGTTGTCGTGGATGGTCGTCCAGAGCTCTTTAGGTTATCACCACGTTCCCGATCCTCTTTTAAGTATTTGTACCACCTTTCAGCAAAGACCTATTGATCGTTTGGTAAACACAATCGTAAATATATTACTAATAATGTCCCAGCAAAAAGAACTCGCCCGCGAAGCTTAAATTGAACTTAACTGCTTACCTTTTGCTCACACTATTATACCAAACAATTAAGAAAGCTACAGTCGAGTGTGAGATACCCGATACCCATTTTGAATAAAAGAAATATATTTTGTGGTCTTTTTTTTCAAAATATACCGAATATACTACAAAAATACTAAAAATATACCAAATGGTATATTTTCACGATATAGTGCCGCATTCAAAATATACCATAGACGGCACAATATACCAGATTGTCAGCCAAAGCAACTAAGTCCCCTTGTAAGTAGGCGTTTTTGCCCATAAAAAAGTATTTCTTTAATAACTTCGGCAATTTTTATCTGATCGCAATCAAATTTCTAGGAATCATAACTAGTGTAGTAATTATTGTATATACCAAAATTCGATTTTTTTGATTTGCGGGGGCGGAAGTTGGCGTGACAAAAATTTGAAACAAAATTGAATTATAGCTCTATCTCTTATAGTCTCTGAGATCCAGTATTTCATACGGACGGACGGACAGACACACAGACGGACAGACGGACATGGCTAGATCGTCTCGGCTGTTGACGCTGATCAAGAATATATATACTTTATAGGGCCGGAGATGCCTCCTTCTACCTGTTACATACATTTCCGGCCGGCACAAAGTTATAATACCCTTCTACCCTATGGGTAGCGGGTATAAAAATATGCCCAAAGACATACCAGATATAGTTAGTATAAGAATATGCCATTACATTCAAATCAATTAATCTTCTCTAGGTGCAGAAGAAATATGTTCAAAGTGTTTCAACCGGACTTCTACATAGTCTTAAAAGTTATCTGTTATTTTGCAATTGCGTGCACGGATGTGGGCGTGGCACAATTCTAAATCAAACTGGATTTACGTGCAGCAAGAACAAATGTTGTTCAAAATAAATTGAAGTCTCTGAGATCTAGGTATTCAAACGAATACACAAATAGATTCTGGATTTAATTAGGTTTTCAAATGATTTTATTGTTCTCCAAGTTCATGAACTTTTATATTATGAACTTTATATTCTACATTGGGTAGAAGAATTCTACCATATTTTATAAAACAGTCAAGTAATCAGTAAAATTGTATGTTTATATCTCAGATAATATGAGAGAACAAATGAAAGGTTGAAATATTTTAGTTTTCTTGTTTCGGATCTGAAAGTTGGAAATTTCCTTTTCTTTTATATTATTAGCGGAAACTATGCTATTCGTCATCGTTTTCATTCAACTGTTTATTATGTATGGTCATTTAATTTATAATCTTAAAACATTTTTTTAAGAAGAAAGGGAAATTATTTTTACCGAAAAGATTGCCTAGATAAAGTAAATTTAATTTTACTTCATGTTGTTAAAGAAAAATAAACTGTAAGAGAAATAAACTTAATAACTGTGTTATTCAGGTTATGCAATTCATGCAATAAGATTAAATTTCTTTTGAGGGTAAATCTAAGCACTAATAGAATATGCTATTAGCTATTGAGCATAGAGGTTTTTCCAAGAATTTTATCATAACACACACGAATGCAAGGTAAAGTTGAGTCTGAAAAGAAATCAACATACCTAAAATCGTTTCACATGTGAATAAACAAGAGCAAATAACAATAGCCACATCGAGTGAGTGAGTTTCCATCAAAACAAAGTATGCATCAGTAGGATTCGTAAATGATTTGCATAAATTGGTTGGCATTATCTGGGCAGTTATTAAATCGAGGGTTATGCAAGCCGAGCGTTTTCTGTCTGATTATCATTATTGTTTTATGCAGAGCAGCCAGAGTTCTTATAAAATCATTTATATTCCATTAGTCGACTGATTTATATAATGCTTTTTTGCTGTTGCTTCCTTTGCAGACAGTAAGTTTAACGATTATTTGATTTGTTTACGAGCCTTATGGGCCACAAACAACTTGAATGTCACATGGTCAGTTAAACTTGAGCATTGCTTTTCCGCTTCATAATGATTTATGTGAATGGTCAAACAAAGAAATCTGCATACAATGCGAGTACTCGCAAGTACACATGGCATGTATCTATGGAATGCGATGTGAGTGCAGTAATAATTAATTACATACTTACTTACAGATATACATAGATATGTTTAGATATGTATATGAATGCATTAAGCAAGTAAATGTTTATTTTTTGTGTGTCTATTTCCCTCTCCGACTTGAGCTCGCATCGCATCACTTCGCATCGCATCGCATCCTTTTTCCTTTTTCCACTTAAGCCTAACTGGCCAGCACTGAATTGAATTCCCTGTCGCTTTGCCCCGCGGGAGCATTTACATAGACCACACTCGCAAACACATATGAGAAGGACTTTTGTCTGGTTTCGCTTTAGACTTGGACATTGAGCATCTGATATGCATCAAATATAACTCAATTGCCGGACTGAGCTTGGGCTGCCTGCCTAGATGGCTGGCTCTTAGGAAGCTGAATAACCAGGAAATACTCCGACTTAGGCCAAAACTTGGCCATTGGCTGCTTTGGCACCCTTTTTTCTATTCCATCTTCTTCTTCTTTTTCTTCTTGTTCTTGTTCTTGCTCTTGCTCGTTCTAGTCCGCTCCGCTACTAGCTGAAGCTCTATCTCCATCCGCATCTATATTTATATGTACTTTCCACCGTCCACCTCGGTCTCACACTCGGACATTTTCCATTCATTTTCGCAAGTGGCATCGGCTTTGCTTTCTACTACTAACATATATGTATACCCTATGCCCATGCCAAATGACTTAATTGGGTATGCGAAACTTTTGCGGGCGTTGGTCGAATCCTGGCCTAAGGCTACAAATGGGTTGCTAGGATGCTGGGGGGATCAACAAGGATAAGAGAGATAAGAGGAACACTCCTGATGGCAATTTGTGCTGGCAATGAAAATAAGCGAAAAGAAAGCTGAAGAAAGAACTAACCAACTGACTGGCATCGCATCTTTTACAAAACAGCAACAATCTATTCAAGATGGCATTTACTTTGTTAAGCCATCAATAAAATGTCGGAAATTAAACAGAGATCACATAAAGTTGTTGAAAGCACCTTCAAACGTATCTTCTTGAGCACCTCATCCAGGTTATCTGCTAGTCACGCACTCTCGTCCAGAGCATTCTAACTTGTTTTATTGCCATCCCGGTGTCGCTCAGCGAAACTTGGCGTTCTACACAAACAAATGCTGCGTTTGTTTATTTACATAAGCACATATAGCTAGACTAAACAGGAGCAGAAGCAGGAGCGAGAGTGAGACACATCGGCACATACATAAGAGCATATATTTGTATATAGCATACATATGGGATTCTGACTGACTGTCTGTCTGTCTGTCTGTCCGGCTGTCTGTCCTGATGTTTGTCTGTCAGCTGAAGCTCTGTCTCTTCAAGATATTTGGCTAAAGGCTTTTAGGGCCAGCTTGCCGTTAGTTGGCGCTTCAAGGGAACATAAAAATGCCCTTAAAAGCTGACGCTGACTCTGAGACAGACACAAGGAGGAAAAAAAATAAAAAGCAAAAGCAAAAAAAAAAATATGGTAGCTATATATATTTTTTGGGGGGAAAACCAAGCAAATATAAAACTTATACCAAAAAGGGATTGACGGATATAAATGGTGATATGACCTAAGGTCATTTGTATAAAATTAAGTTGAGCATCATAAAAACGGCCAGCAAACAAATGACAATAACAACAGCAACGAGAACAAGAAACGCCAAACAAAATACAGCAAATAAAAAAATAAGAGAAGAAAAAAAAAAAACTAAATAACTAGCAACTACGCCCCAAGTTGTGTTTTGGTTTAATCAAAAACTTCAAATCGATTTACAATAAAAACAAAAGCAACAACCCAGAGTAACTGAGAGAAGAGGAGAGCAGGGAATAGTAGAGTAAAGGAGGCAGGCTAACTAAAAATGTAAAACACACTCGAATCCTTGGCGCGCTTCTCATTTTGCCGCGCGTTCATCTTTAATAAATTTTTATGCCGTATGCTAATAAAGATTTTCTGTCGTGCCCCAAGCCATTTGCCACGGCACTGACTCTGCCCCTGCCCCTGCCTCCGTCTCTGCCGCTGCCTCTGTCTCTGTCTCTAGCTCGGGCACGGGCTCCAGCTCGAGCACGGTGTATGGCTCTGGTCTTGGCTATGGTTATGGGACTGGTTCTGGGTCTGGGTCTGGGTCTGAGTCCGGGTCCGGGTTTGTGCTACTGGGGTCCGCGCGCTCTGTTTTAATATCCAGCCACGTATGTCATGGCACAAAACCATTAAGCACAAAAAGCGAAGCAAAACAGTCAGCTAGCAAAGTAAAAGCCAAAGCTGAATGAAAGAGCGGAACACAGAACAAAAAAAAAAAAAAAACTGAAAAAAAACACTGCAAAAAAATTATGCCCCAGACGCCGCTGAATTTTAAATGAGCCTTTATGGGCTTCATTTCAGCGTGTAAATTATCTCATTTGTCAGCAATTGCGCTGTGTGTGTATGCGTGTATGTGTGTGTGTGTGTGAGTTTGTTGCGTGGGTCTGTGCACCCAAAGACTCAAGTGCCCGCCTAGACGGAGTCAGAGTCGGAGACGGAGTCGCAGTCAAGGCATTACATCCATATATAGCAAACCGGATGAGCCCACATTACCAGCGATGCCAACAACGTTGTCATATTCATACTATATGCGACTGTGAGTGTGACATGTACTCAGCCATTTGTAAAATGATTCAATGGCGTCTCCTGACATTTAATGAGATAAGCGCGCGCTTTGTGCGATAAGATTATGGAATGTGCCAGACAAAAGGCCTCCCGGATCGTGCACGTAGCGCTAACCAAACATACCGCTAGCTGCTGCTGCTGTTGCTGTTGCTGTTGCTGTTGCTGTTGCTGCATGCAACATTGCTGCTGACTGAGCTTACACAATTCGCAGCTACAAATGGAGACCAAAGACTGAGAGCAAGAGACAGCGAGTGAAAGAGAAGCATAGAGAGAGAGAGAGAGAGGGAATCGGACTGTGTGAGTTTAACGTACATCGGAATGCGGTTATGCTTTGGCATTTCACTTGCAATGCCTTCAAAACAGGCTGCAAACAACAAATCTGTGTTTCCTGGCATTGGCGTTCCTTGAATCGCATAACAAGCAGTCAGGCAGCCAAGCAACCTCGAGAACAAACCAAAAGACAAACCACAAACGATAAAGCGAGTGAGTGGAGAGCTCAAATCAAGCATATTTAAAGTTGTCAAAACAGTTTGCAAATGCTGATATATTAAAGCCCGACGAAGAACAGCTTCAACTGCAAATGAAACTCGCAACTCTCCTCACAGAACGCTGCCCACACACACACCCACACCCACACGCCATATAATATATACATATTGTTATTGACTCAAACTTCCAATTATTACTTAAAAATTTAATGTATTAACAAATCATCTTTTTTGGTCTCCTTTATAACAGACTCGTCGTATATTCTTGAGTTGTGTGTGGACAACAAACACACACACACACATACATGTACCTGAATTGTATATTTGTTGTGTATGTATTGGTGTGCACAACAAAAGGAGCAAAGTTTCGGCCAGTACATGGCGACCGGGCCCAAAACCCACCTTTTGACAAGGGCATAATTAAAGCATAACAGCAGCAACAGCAACGCCCAGTAAACGTACCCAACATTACCCCCAATCCCCTCCCCCCCCCCCTCAAATCCCTCTCCTAACACTCCGGTGAAACTCCGAACCCCAAACCCGAACCCGAAACGGTTCTTAGCGTTGAGGCGTTGAGGATCAAGGCGGGGCAAGGCGGGGCAATCCGGGGACAAGGCGTCGCAAGGTGAGGCCGAGGCAAGTTGAGTTGAGTTGAGTCGAGTCGAGGCGCACATAAAAGCGAAACCCACTACATGGGGTGAAAACAGGTTGTTACTTCCTTGCAAACAAGGTTCCGTTACCGTTATGCCATTATGTATGCATGTCTCCCTCTCTCTCTCTCCCTCTTTGTATGTGTGTTTGTGTGTGTCTGTAGCTGGCGTATAAAAGAAAAGCACGTTATTGCCAATTTAACTTACATTGTGCATGTGTCTTTAAACAAAGATTTATGTACCCACTTGCATGCATACTCATAGCTATCCAAGTAACCACCGCAGATATATGTGTTAGTGCGGTGTGTGTCAGTGTGTGTGTGTGTGTGTGGCGCGGGTCAGGTGTGCGCGTAATAACTTGCTATAGATGTGAATGTGAATGTGAATGTGGCTGTGGAGGGTGCTACGTGCCGAGTTGCCACTTAAATCAGCATAATGATATGCACTTATTGTTGTGGCAAATTTGTTAACGGAAATGCTGCGAGAAACCGCAGCCAGAGAGAGAACGCTCAAGACACACTCGCACTCACACTCACACTCACACTCGCACACATAATACACCGCAGCACAACGCACATGTCGATGTCGATTTCTTCATTTGCCTAATACGACTCGACGCCATCATTAATCTAAAATATGGCAAAGACACACGCACGCATACATACACATCTACGAGCAGCACTCACTCACACACACTCGCAGAGCAATGTGCATGTAATTATGCTCAACCACACGCACACTCACATTCACATTCACATACTATATGTGTGTACTGTGTGTATCCACACACACACATACGCATTTGCGTAAGCCTTGTTAATCGTGACAAAAGCTTATTGCGGGTTATTTGGGCTACTTGTTTCACATCCGGCGTCAATGTCGCTGCCGGCAAAAACCAAAATCAACACACCCACACCCACACCCACACCCACTGCCACACACATGTGTGTGTGTGTGTGTGTGTATGTGCACTGGCATGTAATATAGTTATATAGGCAAACATATGCGTGCCTGTGTATTTGTGCGAGTGTGTGTTCGTGCGTCTGGTCTCACTGGCAGCCTGTCTGTCATTCCAGGCAGAAGCCGAAGCCAACGCTGAAGCCAGAAGCTGAAGCTGAAGCGCGCGTCACTTGCACACACATAATAAACATTTTAAACATTATATTCGTGTTTAGCAGCTTCATGGCATGGCTGATGTTGTTCTTGTTGCTGATGTTGTTGTTATTGTTGTTGTTGTTATTATTGCTGGCACTGCTGTTGCTTTTGCCGCTGATGCTGATGCTGCTGCTGCTGCTGCTCTTGCTTTTGCTTTTGCTGTAACTGGTGTTACTGTTGTTGCTGTTGTTGCTATGTGGCTGTTCGTTTTCAGAAAATTTACGGGTTTTAACGAATAATGGTGCTTGTGGGAAATGAGCGTTTTGTGTTCGCTTTTGCTTGTCATCGCATCACGCCGAACATTCGCAACGCATTCCACACACACAAAACATTCGCCACTTTATCAGCATTTTACTTTAGCCGTTATTACCAGACTCCCCCCTTCTTCACCCACTCTTAGTACATTAGCGCCCACACACACACTAAGAGTGAAAGAGATAGAGAGACACTCACACATGCTACATGCACGCATCTATGAGTTTTGCGACTCTCCAAGGAAATTAAAAAACAACTAAAACAAATTAACTATGTAATGACAAAGTCTTATATATACATATGCTCACATACTTACTTACCTCCAAGCATCATTCCCATTCCCATTCCCATTCGCAATCTCATCTCATTTATGCATGCGCTGAAACTTGGTTAAAAACAAGAGCAACCTTAAGCAGAGCACAGCAAGCTAATAACAAATCGAGCAATCGAGCACTTTGCCCGCTCCTCGGTTCTTGCGCCACACCAAATTGAATTACCTATAATGCCAGTCGAGCGGCGCTATTAATACTTATGTACCACTGTATGTTAAGTATACGCCATGGATTCGAGCAATTCGCACTTGCTACGCCAAACGCTTTTAATGATGATCGATTTGGGCAAACAATGAAATTTCCGCATTCAAATTTTATTGCTAGCAATCAGAAGTGTTTCCTTGTGCACACAGCCACTAGTACAGCTACTTATTATGTGTTTGTAGTATAGCTGCAAATATCGTACATATACAACGCGTACATACCCATTATCTACTTAAATTGCATTAATCTATCACAGGTGACGCCCTTTTGATGTTTGCTAGCTAATTTTCAATTGAAATTGAATGATTGTTATTGTCATTGCCGGCGTTCTTGCGCCTTTGAACACGCGCGAAAAGTTAACATAATTTGAAGATGTTTCAAAGTTGGCCGTAATCAAGCAGCGTCACCCATTCCGCCCGCCTTTTATGAACTTCTCTGAAAACAGCTGTTCAATATACTAACTTGCATATTTTGTATTGCGGTATTTTTCTCGTCACTGTGCTACGGTAACACTGGCTGACGTTTGTAAACAAACTTGTAGTGCTGCCAGATGTTCAATCATAAGCGTAACTCTGTGTGTGCAATAAAATTTGTGTGAAATTAAACAAAAACAAAGCAAAACAATTGAGTTTACAATTAGTTGATGTGCAAAATAATTAACAAATCGCTTGTTTGCTAACAGTTCCTTGTTCTGCTGACCAAACAACTCGCGCTACAGCAACAACAGGAATTCCAATGCACTTTCTCCAAATGGTGTAAAACCAGTCTTGCGGCTTTTTTGACATCTATTCGATATCAATAGAAAAAAATACAGGCCAAAAGCATACTCTGGCCGTCTCGTCTCGTCTGTGTTGTTAGCAGACTACTAAGCACCTGCGTTGTGAGCTGTGCTGTGTCGTGTTGAGTTGATTTTGCCGTTTTTATTGGCCTGGCCAATGCGACAATGGAGCTGGAGCAACAACAACAGTCACATCTTGCCCACTCTTGAGTACGTTTCGATTCTCTGCGACGAGAGCTTTTGAACAGCAAAGACAACAGAAAAACGATAACGCAAAAAGAATTTGTCATTTGCATACAAGTTGTTAGTTGGGCTTTGCTTTATGCATAACTCAGGTCGAGCATGTTTCTCATATTGAGTCATTTGATAGCCAAACGCAAACGCAACGCATATTTGTGCTGAACGTATGTAGTGTCTTTCTTGATTGTCAATTTTGGCATTTAAATCATCTAAGCCATCTATCCCACTTTCACATTATAGCCACACATTTAAGAAGAACGCTAAAAATTATTGCGCACGATGACTTCAATTGAAGAGAAAGTGCGTTGCATATTGAACGCCAAAGATCTGGGCGACATCACAACAGAATTCTGTGATTTCTCGCTCAAAGAGCAGAATGCCACAGCCGAGGCGCAAGGTGTACAGCCATCATCGTCAGCCGACTTTGTGCCCAAAGTGGGCAAGACCATCAACTACATTGTGGCCTGTGTCATGTTCAATGAGCACGACGAGTTGCTAATGATCGAGGAGGCCAAACCAAGCTGTGCAGGTGACTCTAATTGTAGTTACTCTAATTTGTTACTATTTAAACGAGTTTTTTGTGCTTGCAGGCAAATGGTACTTACCCGCGGGACGCATGGAGCAAGGTGAATCCATCACGGAGGCTGCTGCACGTGAGCTGTTTGAGGAGACTGGCCTCAATGCGGAGATGACAACGCTGCTGGCTCTGGAGTCAGCTGGCGGCTCCTGGTTTCGCTTTGTGTTGACGGGTCGCATTACTGGCGGCCGACTTAAGACGCCCGCCGATGCGGATGCGGAATCCATACAAGCGCTGTGGCTGCGCGATCCCAAAGAAGTGCCGCTGAGAGCCAACGACATACTCAATATTATTAGCATTGGACAAGCGTATCATCAGAGCCAGAAGGCCAAGCAGCAATCGGACATTGTACGTCAGCCTGTATGGCACAACAATGTGCTGCCGACACGTTATCCGCACAAACGCAACTATCTGCGTGTGCTAGCCGTTGTGCGAAAGCGTGCCACGAACTCCATGAACATACTCATTAGTGAAAAGAATTCGCATCACTTTCCCACTGTGGAGTTGCATCCGAACCGCAGTCTACACTCGACTCTACGCAAGTTTATGATCGAGATCTTTGGCGCCGAGCTACCACAGCATCGACCACATGGCCTATTGAGCTTGGAGCACTCGCCATCTAACGATGATGCAACGGATGGCCTTTGCTTGAATCTGCTGGTTGCCTTCAGGCCAGCACTGGAGGAAATCTCGTTGATTGGCAAGTGCATCTGGCAGGAACTCAGTCAGCCGCTAGACGAAGCGTTGGCGCGCATTTTGAGCAGCAAACACGGATCGATACCACTGAATGTGATACGATAAGTGGTTTTAGCGTAGTTTTAGCCTAATCTATGTTAATGGTGCAAGCTTATATACTACCCTATAACTAGCATAATAAATATGTCACAAGTTGTTGCAACTTTGTAAAACCACCTGCATTTTTGGTTGATATAAAATTTGGTGCTTTGAAGAAGTGAACACCTTTGAAAGCTGATTGCTACAAATCTGTATAAAACGAATTTTGTTCTAAGCCACTTAATATTAATGTTAACTAAGAATTAACTGTTACTAATCGCTAGTCAATGTTGCAAGTTAAATATTACGTCCAACTGAAGGTATTATGACTTTGCAAAACCAACTGATTTTTTTGACATATTTGAATTTAGAGCGTTGACGCAGTGAACTCACTTTGAAGCTGACTGCTACATAAGAACAATTCCAACACTGAATTCAAAAGCTAAATGTTTTTTGTTCTAAATTTGCAACCACTTTTAGAACTAATTTTAAATAAAAGACATAATTTATAAACACATTACTATTATTTATTGATTTCGATTACACTTTTCTCAATTTTAAACAACATATGACATTGACTATATACAAATCGATCCTAAAATGCTCAACATACAATTTGTGATACGCAATAAACGTAAGATAAAAAAAATGCTATCATGGAATATGTTTGCCAGTGTACTCGTACCTGTTATGTGTGTCTGTATAAGAGTGTCAGTTATCAACTATAGCAACAGTTGACTAGGTCAAATTTAGGTGAACGTAACAAGCACAGCGATACCTATACCTAGAAACTAAGAGCCAGTCTGATCTGATCTGATCCGATCTGATGTGATGTGACGTGATCTAATCCTTCCAGACCTTGTTAAAGAGATCCATAAAGGAGTCATAAATCATGAACGTTATCGCCACATCCAGGCACACGCGACCTAATCGGGGCACTGTGCCCTTGTAGAAGGCGGGAAGTCCCTCGTTCTTCAGAATTTGCATCGCACAATCTGCAGTGTTCTTGTACTTCGCAGCGTCCAGGCCCTGCATACGAGTCTTTACCACATCCAAGGGCGTGTTGCCAAACACGGAAGCCGCTCCAGCAATTGCACCAAAGACACCCACAACCAACTTGGGCACTGGCTTGTTGATGTCATCGCCCTGAAACCAATGCCACAATTATTCACAATTATCCCATTGAGTCGGAATAAATCAAAGCCCCTCTTTACCTTGTACAGATCCCTTAGTGATTCGACGACAAAGAAGCGAATGGCTTGATTCGAGCCCTGTTTCAAGATGGTCGGTGTCAGACCCTTGTAGATGCCACTGATGCCCTCCGCCTTAATAATTTGACCAACGCCATGAGCGAAGCCCTTGAATTTGGGATTCGGACTGCGCAGATCGTTGATGAACTTCACCTTGATTGTTTCCATGGGCGTCACCGCCAAGACAGCCTCACAGACACCAGCTCCCAGGCCACAGAAAAGCTTTCCACCAGCGGTCAGTTGTCCCTTGGAGTCGCTGACATTTGTTTTCATAAATTCAAAGGCACCAAATCTGAATAGAGTAGAAATATGCTTGAGAAACATAACAGGGAAACTTTATTTAACTTTTACCTGGCTGCTGACTTGGGGATGCTGCCATAGAGGAGCACACTCAGACCACGGTACAGTCCAAAGAAGCCATTTGTGGCCACAGTCTTCTTTACACAATCGGCAATTCCATTGTACTTCTTGTTTGCACCCTTCTCGTCCAGCTGCAGCTGTGTCTTCACGTATTCGGTGGGATATGTTATGCAGATCTCAATGCCGCCAGTAATGCCTCCGGCAATGATTCCTTTCAGACCTTTGCTGCCCCCGCTTGGCGCTGCAGCTCCACTATTGATCATCCAGGGGCGAGATTTGTAGGGACTAAGAAACGTGACTAAATTTTGACGATCCATTTCGTACTGCAGATAAACGGGTAACATTTTCAATTTAAAAAACAATAATAACTCTACAAATGTAAATGTGTGCTGATATTAATAGAAACTAAAATTAAATATTCTGAATATGTGGGAGTCTGTTGTCAAAAGATCAAAACAAGAAAAAAAAAACAAATCTATTGTGTGTATGCAATAAAAGTGTGGGTAAAAATACATTTCATTTAAAAAACATCGATATTCCAATTCCGAAGTTCAACAAGGCACGAAAAGAAAAAAAATATATTGCTGAAGAACAGTTGACGTTGCAAATTATGCAACTTCTTGTACAGCATGATATGTACCATATACATACTATATAATATGTATAATTCAGTTATAAAACATTATTAAATTTGGTTAGGTTTGCTGATAATCTACACATATATTCTGGCTACTTGATAATTGATAATTGACAATTGATAATTTTATCGCACTGTTTTCACCTTGAAAGCAAAGTTCAAACAAAAACTATATAGGGATTATTGTTTGTCACAGACTGTATGTAAAACACACACGTACACATTAACACTCAAAACATTCCATTCGATTCTGATAACTGCAGATCGTACGATAGTGACTTGGTTGAACAGTTTCAAGTTTCAACTTTTAAAAAGAGACAAGAGAATTGTCTAAGTTCACTTGAGTTGATTATATAAGTTTTGCATGAAGGCAAAAGATTATAAGATTGGCAAAAATATAATTATTTATAGGGAATTATCTGAAATGTACATTAAATATTTACGAGCTTAAGCACAGTTCCGATAAAGATAAACAAAGTTTGTGAAAACTTTTCATTGGAAGTGTACACTTAAGCATACGAATTGAGGCACACACGCTATGAATCTGTCGAAATGGGCAATCGCAGCTGCACTTTACGAGCATTTCTAATTGGAACACACAGCAGTTATGAATATAGGCGAATATTACTCACAATAATTCTGGTTACGAATAATTAAGGGGAAAAATTTTAAACAATTCGGAAAATATCTTTGGTTGAGTGCTTAGCTGTTTAAAAGCGGCAGCGACGCGATCGCGGCTAGGGCAGCGAGTCAACTGTTGTTCACACACAACACTACGAACAAAATTCCAATTTCCAATCGCAGAGAAAGCGAACAAATTCAAATAGGCAGCGCATTTTGTAAACAACCAACTGCTTCTCCACTAAGATCAAGCAGGAGAGCAATGGCAAAGCGAGAGTGAGAGTGAGAGGCAGAACATTTGCCGTCAAAGAGCAAAAGTAACGGCGATGGCGTGATACTCGATTTTTGTGACGACGCGGCAGAAAAGGCAACAACAACAAGATCTGTCTCTTTAATCAGCAAAACCCGTTTAGCATGGCGAAACATACAAAAGCTTTTTTCGCTGGAGAAAAGCTCACACCCGCGCTAGTTAAAAGCAATCGTCGCAAAGCAAAGCAAACGAAATAAAAATAAATGATACAGTTTTGTAAACTTTTCAAGTGCGCCGCAAAGTCGACAACACTTTTCTTACGTCAATTATACAACTACGCAATCCACTTGGAAGCTTGAGTAGCAAACTTATCCGTTTGTGTTATTTATTCTATGCTGGTCTAGTTATAAGCTAAGCACACGTATTTTTATTTATCCATCCATTTAGCCATCGATACGTATTTTTATCATTTTATGACGTGCCATACTTATAAACCTTTTCATTAACGAACCTTTCTATTTTATTTAATCAACGGCCGTCCACATAGATAACACTGCACCATTTATCAAACTGTAGCCGGCAAACTGTGCACCTTAACTAAACCAAACGTTAGAGTCCATGTAGATTACAGCGCTGCTGTTGTCTCGTTTTGCCCCCTTGCATTGCGCATGCTCGAGGGCCAGCACTAAAAACTCCCACACACGCTATCGCTACGTAAGCTGTTCATGTACTCGCATATAGCGAAAACGTAATGACCATTGCGGAAATGCGTAGGGGTGGACGCCTCCCGTCTATACTAAAGTCACGTCACTTGACAATTACAGTGAAAGCTTTACATAGCAGACATCGAGAGTTGCAACGATTAGCCTGTTGATGTGCGTAACCAAGTTAATTAAATAATATTACTTTTTTGGCTATTGTGAAAGTAAATAATTAATTTAATTTTGTAATAATTTTGTTTAATCATTTAAATTTTATACCAATAAAAGAATTAAACTGAAGCAAAAACTCATCAGACTTTAAGCGAATTATTAGTTTTATTCAAATGCATTTTGAAATCTTTCATATGTCATTTTACATGTACACTCACGCACATGTACGTATTAGCTAGGTACAAATGTGTGTATGTGAGTAAGCATGTGTTTATAAATAAACATTAGAATTGCAGTTCTTTCATTAAACGTTAATCAATAACAATATTACTAAACTGGGAATTAGTTCGTAGACAGTTTTTAGTTCAGTCATGATGGTGTAAGGTGTAGTCAGAAGACGCTTAGGCTGCCTTGTAGACGCGCACGCTCTTGATAGCGCCAATGGTGAGTGTCTGCAACAAAAAAATAGATCGTATTATTCTCAGAAAGAACAGAAATATATATATTAGCGGTGCAACTTACTGTGATCAGTTCACTATCGGTGAACTCGCGGACAATAGTCGATGGCTTGTCGCCTTTCTGCTCCTGAGTCAGCTTGTTACCATCAAGGGTGATCACGCTCTTGACCTTGCGACCATCGAGAGTCTCCTCATCGAACTCCTCGCCCAGCTTGAAGCTGATGGCCGAGGTCTTGAAAGTCGAGGTGGTGGTCAGAGTGTAGGTATCTCCATCCTGAGTAACCTCCACAGTGGGGCTGACAGAGTTGCCCATCTTGCGCAGCACCATGCCGACGCCTATAAAATAAGAAAGGGAAAATATATATGAATGTACCATCATCATACTATCTCCATATAAATCATACGAGTATCATAAATTCAAGATTTGATGCGCTGCTAATTGAATTAGCCCGTCAAAGTTGAAGACCTGCATACAATGTAAATCATATTGTATTTAATTGAAATAATAAAGCTGAATTATGAAGTTCCTCGACAAGTTATCCAGACCGCGACCCCGACTCATATATACACTCTAGACCCCTCAAAAACCACAGACCACAGACGACGGTCGGAGTCGTGCTCAAGGTTAACCTCGTATACACTGTCTACAACAGCATCCGTACTTATCAATTGCTATACCTAAATATAGCTAACGATCCGCACAGCCGGCAAATGCAAGCAGCAACCTTATCGCGAATGCAAACACATACATACATGTTATATTTATTACAATATATATGTATAGAACTTTGCCCCTTGGTGACCATCCATCAAACAGACAAATCAATTATGTTCAATTATGTATTTATGACTGTTTTTTTTTTTTAAGTGGCGACTGACTTTCGGTCAAGTGTCTGCGGTTCGATAAGTTCCCATCGCCACTTTGAGAACTTTTTCAGCTGTTCCTGCACATCTACAACAAATACTATATTATATTCTCATTTCTTTTGACATAGATTAGGATCCGGTATAGTTGCCATACAGTTTACGGTTGTTGATATGGAGCAAAGTGCAAAATTCGCAATCATAATAAAAAAAGGCATTATCATTTTATATACATACAATGTTTATCACAACTTTGTCGACTAAATAGGGTCTCGGTACATACAAAAATCGAGATAAGGTTGATAAAAGTACACAAACTTATTTTGAAGGTCCTCAAAGCTTTCAATCAGCTGCACTTTAAATCGGTAATCGAAAACCCCCCACTTGAAATGGTCGTTCACCACAATCACAATATACCAAATATGAAAATTGAAACCTTGCCACCAGTGATGCCTGAGACTGGGACTGTGGCAGGAACCGTACATACATAGTTTAATATTAGATTCAAAACCACAAAAGACCGCAAGTAATAACAGACCCACACAACTGCAGCACTGTTGATCGAATCGAGAAGCATCGAATTTCTAAATTCCCCGACAATGCGTATCGAGAGACTATGGACTGTTACAATAAACCTTCGATCGATCGATAAGATCGTGTTGTACATTTACATCAACACAAGTCTGTGCAAAGTTCGGCAGTTCGAAACTTTTCCACAAATTAGAGAGCTCTCTAAGCTGTCAACACCAATTGCAATGACTAAGCGCACTTTACTTCCAAACTTATACTAAGAACATTCATGTACATGTGCATATGTATTCCGATAATGAATGAGTGAGCCCTGTCCATGTGCTTCAGACCAAAGTACAGTTTGAAGTTTAATTACTTTTTAAGTTTATTACACCATTAGTCGCTCGATAAGCGTTTCTGCACTTTCCACCTGTATTCTGGGTTCATGTTAACCAATAGCACCCATGCGGAAAGTGGAACAACAAAACCTCCCAATGTCCCAAAAATTTAACAACCACGTTTTTGCCCTCTTTTTTCTGTTTGCCTTTCTTTCATCATTATTTTGCACATCTGCCAAATCTGCCGGCCGGCTTGCGTGTTTGTTCTCGCTTATTATGTGCACTGTCTTTCTCACTCTATCTTTCGACTTCTTTTGCACCATGTGGTTATGTACGTAATAAAATATTTGCATGTAAGGTTATAACAATATCCTAACTGTTTACTTACCCAATTCCTTCATGTACTCATCGAAGTTCTCGGACTTCTCCAATTTGTACTTCTTGCCAATGAAAGATGCCATTTTTCACAGTTGTTTTTATTTGCTTAAGCTCAACGAAGAAAATGTGACCCGCACAGCGAACTCTACTCAACTCATAAAAGCTCGCACCACCAGTCGTTTTTATACCCGCACTTGGCATTGCCAGATGCATAAAGTTGCGCAAAAGCTCATTCTCTCATCCGTCGATGAGTGCGAGAGAGCTTGTGTGCTCTCCAATTGGAAGATTTATGATGGCTCCACATATGCAATATCGATATTAGTAGATATGTAGGTATGTCCAATTTTTCGCAAATAAAGGTTGGTTAAAGGTACAAATCATAAAACAGTATCGCACACCAATTTTATAAAGTTTACATGTATATGTATATTCGGGTTTTCTACAACAATTTCAATAGTAAAGAGAAAAACATACGTGATTAAATACTGCTTCTAAATATGTATTCATTATTACTTTTCACCTTAACTCAATAAATTGTTTGGTTATAAAAAATTGCTTTTATTTATTTGAATTTTATTTCTTTAGTCTGGCTAAAGTTGAATTCTGTCTCCTACACGTTTGACGACGATTGCTTTATGACAATAATCGTCCCACCCCTCGTTGTGAGGGGTGTCACGATCAATTTCTTGCACTTTAATTGAGTCAAAGGCACCGGTCATATTACTGATATATATAAATACGTATATACAATGTATATATATAGCACACATTTATATTGCGTTCTGTGAGAAACACCATCTCAAATGCCGAGAATCTGAAACTGTGTAAACTCTACAGTATTACACATCCGAAAGGAAAAGATTAATAAAGTTGGTTTCTCAACGGTGGACACTCCCAAAATTAAAGACCCGTGGGAGCTTACTTTTAGATTATTCCACTGTACATACAAGTACTGGCATCATACAATGGCATCGCGTGCTCCTCTAAAAATATTCATATTCCTAATGATATTATATGCATATTTAGTATCTTTTTTAAATGATCAATGCACGTTTGTCGAGCATTCTAATTGACCATTATACTCTATAATAGGTTGTCGGATGCAATTTTACACTGAATTTTCCCGACACGTCGCCAAGTCACCGAATCGCAGTTGCTTTCTTATCTTGTTAAATCAATTATGCCCATTATTCCTTTCCGCTGTCTCGCTTCATTGCAAATATAACAAATGTATCTATATATATTATATAAAGAACAGTATAGATTTAGTTATGTTTAACATATCCAATTATTTGTATATTTTGGGACTCTGCTCGAACGATTCATTCAGAAATTCGTTATTCGCTCTAAAGAGCTTTAAAAAACAGAGTGACCATTGCTTAAGAATAAGAACGAAGCTTTCATTGCTACGCCACTGCTTTGTTATGGAAGTTCTGAACCACTATCGGTAATAAAGCAGCTCAACTTAACATCAGCTAATTTTAAAAGTGCACAAAAATAAAATAATAATACATTCACAGCATATTGAACTTGTACTTGTACTTCTAATAACGACACATGTTAATTTTTCATATAAGCACAATTTCCTGTTTTCTATCTGATACTCTCA
Source organism: Drosophila albomicans (assembly GCF_009650485.2). Lineage (NCBI taxonomy): Eukaryota > Metazoa > Arthropoda > Insecta > Diptera > Drosophilidae > Drosophila > Drosophila albomicans. The sequence continues at coordinate 5,447,361 of NC_047631.2, forward strand.
TTAGGCTATCAAAGTGATAATAGCTTACAGATAATTGAAATGCCAAGAAATTTTATAGATATTGCGTTAGTGCGTTTCAAGTGAGGGTGTATGACTGATAATAGAACTCAAGTGCCAATCAAACCAGAAAATACACCGGCTGCTCCTTATCGTTAACCCGGTAAACATTGCTCCAAAGCCAACAAACGCTGTACGCAAATTTACAGCACGAGAGAGAGTACAAAATTGAGAGATATAGAGAATGAGCACTTGCAATCGTGGCGATTATCAATGCTCCATCGCTCATGCAAACAATACGAAGTAGCGCGAGCGAAAAGCTCTACGTTGAGCGAAGAGTAACACTTGTTATTTTTCAAGTTTTAAAATTATTTCTCTAAAACAAAGCGAATTACTGAGCTGAACATTAGAACGATTTCGGCATTCGGAGCGTGAGCAACGAACTATTTGAGCGTCGCGAAGTCTGATAATTGAGAAAAGTTGATCGCCAAACGTTAAAATACAAAATAAAAATCACAATAATAATACAACACTTTATCTATATACACACAGACATATGCATACACATGTATATGAAAATGTTTCTGTGATGAAATTCAGCTGTGGAACTTCTACAATATGTGGGAATATTATCAAATAGTACCAAACCCGTAGTGATCATTGTGAAATGAAAACTAAATAAGTACAAATAAAAAGCGTAACAACAATCAGAATGCACTTTGAAACGTTTTAGTAATAATATATCTAATATCGGGACAGTGTGTGTGAGTGGAAAGTTTTAGGCCATCAAAAATTCGTATGTTTCAATCGAGCCAATACGAATCGAATGTATCTATAAGATATATTCTATTAATGCCTAAATAATAATAATTATATTAACGACAAGCGCGTGTCCGCATCCCTCTTGGGTGCTAATGAAGCCGATTCAAAAAAGTCACCAAAAACTCAATAGATCCGCGACTAAATAAATATCACGTCGAAATCTCATGTAACAGAGCGCTACAAGTTATCAATTTGTAATAAGTGCCAATGTTGTAACTACAAATACTTGCATTGTGCTTGTAATCAAACAATCAAAAATCAGGGAAAAAAAACAATGCAATCATTTAAGGCCGATGAGTTATCGGAGAATCCCGTTGAGCGGGCTAATTGCTTCTCCGAGCTCATGTTCTGGTAAGTCAAAGACAATGTCTGTAGATACGAGCAGAACATAATGTCAATTCAATACAATATCATATGTAATTTGTACGCCTCTCATTGAGCGCTTTGTTCCTTTTGGAATAGAGCTGAAAACGTGACAACGGCGGCGAGTTCATTATTATTATATTCAATGGGTCGCTTAATTTACATAGTTAGCGCTTCAGAGGGAGCCCATAGAGCCCCATACATATAGTATGTATGTACTTACGAATACATATGCATGTATGAAGTATTCCATGTTATTCAATTGGTTGTCATTTAAGGCAACTTTAATTTCGTTGTCAACCAAATGTAGCCTGTAATAAAAGGCGATCGTGTGGCAAAAGTTATCATTAATAAATTTGATTGAAATTGGCAGTAGCTTAATGTTCAACCGATGTGACCAAGCATGAATATAATGTGATTATAAGTTAGGTGCATTGCTTGTTGTTGCTTTCTTGATATATTAATGTTGATAGTCATAGGAAATTCAAAGAATGTTTGTTATCTTTCAAGGTGCTAACAAATACCACTGTTAAAAACTAATTGCAAATTTCCCCACTATCTCTATGTATAAATACTTAGTGACAACAGGAAATGTTTGTAAAGGGCGCTTAGATTTCTATTCTGTCGATAAGCAAACAAATATAGAAACTGCACTGACCTTTAATTGCAAAGCATTCTCTATTTTAAAATCTTTATGTTATCCAAATTGTAAATTTAAAATTTATAGACTTTCCACTTGAAATAATTTCAACTAATTCATAACAACTAGTTGGTGGAAAAATCTCAGCATTATAAATTTACATTTTACAATTAGCTAGCTAACTATGTTATCTAGTTACCTTTAATAATATTGGCTTTACTATCTTTATGCCGCTATGTCTCAGTGTCCTCTCGTCTACAGATTTCCTTGGTCTTTTAATTCTACAAAACTGTTAGTAGTAGTCACAGTGCAAATCCACCTAATTGCATCATGCTCAGGCACACGTAGCTTTAATTTTTTTATTTTTAAGATGTTATTGTCTGTTGCTATCTGAACAACATTTTTGTTATCTTTATTTAACATACATTTTGCACACTCATGTGTTTTAGCTTCGCAATGCCCGTTCTGTTCAAGGGCCGCGAGAAGACGTTGGAGCAGACGGATCTTTATCGACCCTTAAAGAAGCACAAGTCGGGTGAGTGAAGCCGCCTATGTGGTTTGAAGCTGGAATAATCAATCTATCAATTATATTTTCAGATACTCTTGGCGATCGCTTGTGTGCTGCTTGGAATGAGGAAGTTGCCAGCAGATCAGCCAAAAATCTTCAGCCTCGCTTGCTGCGAGTGATGATTCGAGTGTTTGGCTGGAATCTCTTTTTGACCGGTTTCTTGTTGCTGCTTCAGGAGTTTCTGACCAAGCAAGTGACATTTGCAAGCATATCTATAGAATCCTTATAACAAAAGTTTTCGATATGTTAAATAGAATAACTCAACCCATTTGTCTATTTGGCATTATGGCCTACTTCGCTGGCGACGATCCTAATCTAACCAAGGCGCAGCTATATGCAGCTGGACTCATTGCTGGCTCAGTGCTGACAGTGTTCGGTGGTCATCCCTATATGCTGGGTCTGCTGCATCTAGGCATGAAGATGCGAGTCGCTCTCTGTAGCTTGGTCTATCGAAAGGCATTGCGATTAAGTCGGACATCTCTCGGCGATACGACAGTGGGTCAAGTAGTCAATCTGCTGTCCAATGATGTGGGACGCTTCGACACGGTACTGATCAATGTTCATTACCTTTGGGTAGCTCCGCTCGAGCTTATTGTAGTCACATATTTCATGTACGACCAAGTGAGTACGATTTTTTTTTTTGAGTTAGAGGTGTTATTTTAGTAATTGCATTTTTATTATAGATTGGAGTTTCTGCGCTCTTTGGCGTTGCCGTGATGCTTCTCTTTCTGCCCCTGCAAGCCTATCTAGGCAAGAAGACATCCGTGCTACGACTGCGCACTGCCCTGCGGACGGACGAGCGTGTGAGGATGATGAATGAGATCATATCGGGCATCCAGGTTATTAAGATGTATGCCTGGGAGAAGCCATTCGGTAAGCTGGTGGAGCTCACCCGGTGCAATGAAATGACCTGCATCAAGCAAGTGAACTACATACGCGGTATCCTTATGTCCTTCGCCATGTTCTTGTCACGCATCTTTACGTTCGTCAGTCTCGTGGGCTATGTGCTGCTGGGGAACTTTTTGACCGCAGAGAAAGCCTTCTTCGTCACAGCCTACTACAATATTTTGCGACGATCGGTTACCATGTTCTTCCCCCAAGGCATTTCTCAATTTGCAGAGCTATTGGTCTCCATCAAACGTCTGCAGACATTTATGCACCGCGAAGAGACTCAGGTGCTTGACAAATCAAATGGAATTTTGGAATCCACACCTGCTAATAGCACTGATAAGGAACAGGTCTCCCCAATCAACAATATTAATGGAGATGTAGCAAAGGTCGCTGACAATGACGAGACACTCGTCCAATTCACTCAGTTCAATGCCAAGTGGAATGCCAAAATGACAGATAACAATTTAGACAGTATCAATCTACAGCTCGGTCGTCGTCAACTCGTCGCTGTGATTGGTCCCGTAGGTGCAGGAAAATCCAGCCTGATACAGTCTATTCTCGGCGAGCTGCCTGCTGACAGTGGCACCGTGAAGGTCAATGGAAGATTTTCTTATGCCTCTCAAGAGCCCTGGCTCTTCACTGGAACCGTGAGGGAAAACATTCTTTTCGGACTTACTCTGGATAAACATCGCTACCGTACAGTAGTCAAGAAGTGTGCTCTGGAACGTGACTTTGAACTTCTACCTCAGGGTGATAAAACTATCGTTGGTGAGAGAGGAGCTTCACTCTCTGGAGGCCAAAAGGCACGCATAAGCTTGGCAAGAGCTGTCTATCGTAGGGCGGATATTTATCTTTTGGATGATCCACTCAGCGCAGTGGACACTCATGTGGGTCGACATTTATTCGACCAGTGCATGAGAGGATATCTTCGAAGTGAATTAGTGATATTGGTAACACATCAACTGCAGTTTCTGGAACAAGCCGATCTTATTGTCATAATGGATAAAGGAAAAATAAGTGCCATGGGAACCTATTCTTCGATGAAACGCAGTGGACTCGACTTTGCACAACTCCTCACAAATCCCAATAAGGAGGATGAGACATTGGATGACAATGAAAGTGAGCCTGGTGATATTTGGGATCGATTAAGTCTAGCTTCAAGAAGCAGGCGGGGAAGTAAAACGAGTCGACAGGCTTCACGTAATGAGAGCTTTACGTCATTATCATCTCTTGCGGACTCGGCTCACGAAGCAGCTGTTACGCCACAAGAAACTCGAGTTGAGGGCAAAATCAGCCTTGGTCTATATAAGGAATACTTTACAGCTGGCAGTAGTTGGCTCATGATTAGCTTCATGGTCTTCCTTTGCTTGGGAACACAAATTGTAGGCTCCGCATCAGATGTTTTCCTTTCCTACTGGTAATTGATCTTTCTTAAAAATATATATTAAAGTCTTTTTAAATGAATTACCAATTTCAGGGTTGACAAGAACAAAAATGCAGCAAGCATTGATTCGGATCCAGTTGATATCTACTACTTCACTGCTTTGAACATGGCCGTCATCATCTTCACCTTGGTTCGCACACTGCTTTTCTATAAATTGGCCATGCGCAGTTCCAAAAAGCTTCACAACTCCATGTTCCGCGGCATCACCAATGCGGCAATGTACTTCTTCAATACGAATCCATCCGGTCGCATATTGAATCGTTTCTCAAAGGATCTTGGACAAATTGATGAGCTTTTGCCAACTGTTATGCTAGATGTAGTCCAAATCTTCCTCACCTTGACGGGAATCATTGTTGTTATCTGTATAACAAATCCCTATTATCTTTTATTAACCCTCGGACTCGGAGTCATCTTTTATTATATCAGAGAATTCTATCTAAAGACATCGAGAGATGTAAAACGACTTGAGGCAGTGGCCAGATCTCCCATCTACTCGCACCTCAGCGCTTCCCTCAATGGACTTCCAACTATTCGAGCACTGGGGGCACAAAAAACTCTTATTGCTGAGTTCGACAATCTTCAGGATTTGCATAGCTCAGGCTATTACACGTTCTTGTCTACGAATCGTGCATTCGGCTACTATCTGGATCTCTTCTGTTCATTATACATTGTGATCATTATAATCAACTACTTCATCAATCCGCCCGAAAACTCAGGTGAGGTGGGCTTAGCCATCACACAGGCCATGGGCATGACTGGCATGGTCCAGTGGGGCATGCGTCAATCTGCAGAGTTGGAGAACACCATGACGGCGGTTGAACGTGTCGTTGAGTATGATGAGATCGAACCAGAAGGCGAGTACGAATCTAAACCAAACAAGAAGCCTCCCATCACTTGGCCAGAGCATGGACAAATTGTGGCCGACGACCTGAGTTTACGCTATTTCCCCGATCCAAGTTCCAAATATGTGCTCAAGTCCCTTAACTTTGAAATCAAGCCCATGGAAAAAGTAGGCATTGTAGGTCGCACTGGTGCTGGCAAATCTTCACTCATTAACGCCCTCTTCCGACTATCCTACAACGATGGCGCCATCGTGATAGACAGTCGGGACACTAATGAACTTGGATTACATGACCTGCGAAGCAAAATCTCCATTATTCCTCAGGAGCCAGTTTTGTTCTCTGGGAGCATGCGATATAATCTCGACCCCTTCGAAGAGTACAGCGATGCCAAGCTGTGGGATGCCCTGGAAGAGGTCAAATTAAAACCAGTAATCAGTGAACTACCGAATGGTTTGCAAAGCATTATCTCTGAGGGCGGCACCAATTTTAGTGTAGGTCAGAGACAGCTGGTGTGTCTAGCACGGGCGATTCTTCGCGAGAATCGCATTCTTGTAATGGACGAGGCCACAGCCAATGTGGATCCACAGACAGATGCCCTCATCCAGGCCACGATTAGAAACAAGTTCAGGGAGTGCACAGTGCTGACAATAGCCCATCGTTTGAACACGATTATGGATTCAGACAAAGTCTTAGTCATGGATGCTGGACAATTGGTTGAATTTGGTTCTCCCTACGAGCTCTTGACTCAGTGTGATTCGAAAATATTCCACAGCATGGTAATGGAGACAGGTCAATGCAGCTTCGATAACCTGCTCAAGGTAGCAGAGAAGGTATGTTAAAATTCAGATAAGGAAGAAAAAGTTAATCTGACATACACTTATACTTACAGGCTCAACTAGAATCACAGAAACATAAAACTGCCTAGGATCAAGGATTATCCGCATTTCTTAGCTGTAAGCTTGACTTCACCTGTAATACTACTTCAATGCTGGAAAATGAGTCTCCTATTTTTTGCTACTTAAAGTATTACTTTTATGAATTTTAGAGTATAATGCTAAATTTAAAATAATTTGTAATAAATCAATTTTGAAAAACTGTTTAGGAAGTATTGTCTATTTCAGTATTTATAACTTAGGAAATTGATAAACTGTCGTGCACAATGTTTTAAATGCTAATTTCATCCGATAAGCAAGAAAATGTTACAATCTTTATTATTCTAATTAAAAACGAAGTGGATGATAAGATATACCGGGGGAACTAAAAAGTCGGCTTCTAGTATAAGTTGATAAGATAGTAGCTCAATACCTAACAAAGGCGAATATTAAATGCTCTAGTTTTATCAACATCTTGCGTTGTTTAAAACATTTAATGTAACCGATACTACAAAACAATTATGGTAATAATAACATTCCATAGCTGTATTAAAATTACATTAAAGCAGACCCAGAGTTTTGACCCCCTTTTACGATAAAACTAAAAACATATTGCTTGAAGTTCGGTTTACTAGTCACTAGAAGAGTGTTTAAATGTGGTTTAAACAATAACAAATACCATGTTGTCTAATCAATTTCCATAAAAGCAACGCGACTGGTCAGTTGAGTATTAGAACCAGTTCCGTACTCAGCGTGGAAACAGCTGATTGTAAATTGATGCGGAACCCGTTTCTGCAATTAATAAAAAAAAAACTGATGAAAAAGTAGTGAAATTTTAAATTACCTGATGAAATTTGATTTTAATACTAAAGAGAACAAAAAAATATAGAAGTGTGTCTGTGGAAATATAATACTTACGAAAGAAGTGATATTGCGTCCGCATCTCTGATATGAATAGCGCCGTGTACTGTGGAAAGTTTTTATTGTAAATGCCCAAAAAATCAACGAGAAGAACTCACGATCAAGTTAACACCACTGCAACAGAGTTTCTTCGCTTATGTTTATTGACATCTGTATAAAAATATTGTGAAAGTGATTAAAAATTTCTGACAATATGCAATCATTTAAAGCCGATGAGCTTCCGAAAAACCCCCGTGAACAAATTAACCCAATTGCGGAACTCATGTTCTGGTTAGTTGATTTACTTATTTTTAGTGACACGATTTTAGTTAAGATTGAAATCAAAGCAAAAAAAATAAATAAAATAAAAACTATCGTAATCTTGCTACGCAATAAAGGCAATGTGACTGTGAAATTTTTGTAATTTGTTGGCAATATTTTGATTTATTCCTAATAGTAACGTAATCGTCTGACAAACTCAAGCTGTAAAGTAGATACTAAAGTTGGAGCGCGGACCATATTACCTTACCAAAAAATTAATAGATACCATGATCTACGTTGGTAATCTTGAAAGAGTTAACAAACAGTTTGAAATGTATGTTAGAAAAATATGCAACGAAACATCTCTGAACTAATAAAGTAATATGTACGCGTAAATCGATTCAACGACAAACATAATAATAAGCAAATAAATGTGCTTCCATATGATGGGTGAATTCTGAATTTTTATTATCAAATTAAAATCAGCCTGATATAATTACTTTAGGATGCCAAAAATTATTATTTTTATCACTTTATTGATATATATATATATATATATATATATATATATATATATATATATATATATATATATATATATATTGATATATATATTGATATATACATACATATATTCATGCGTTTGCCTTTTTAACGGTTATCCATCACGAATTCGTAGCTTTGTGTTTCCCGTGTTGTTCAAGGGCCGGCAAAAAACACTGGATCCAACAGATCTATACCGTCCGCTTAAAGAACACAAATCAGGTGAGTGGAACATGAAGATATTATGGGGAGTAAAATATTTCTCCTACTTAGAAACACTTGGGGATCGCTTGTGTGCAGCATGGGATGAAGAGGTTACTCGTAGGACTGCCCAAAAGAAGTCACCTCGCCTGGGACGGGTTGTAGTGCGAGTGTTTGGCTTCCATTTATTTATAACTGGAGTGCTATTAGGATTCAAAGAGATTCTGACAAGGTGCCATAGTCTTCATGCATGTTCCTACATGATTTGTAATATTTTTGTATTTATTAAGGGTGACCCAGCCAATTTTCCTCTTTGGTATTATGGCATACTTTACGAATGCTGATCCTGATCGAAACAAGGCAATCTTCTATGCTGTTGGACTTATTTCCGCATGTGTGCTAACAGTTATTACTGGACACCCTTGTATGCTGGGAATTATGCACTTGGCCATGAAAATGAGAATCGCCATTAGCAGTATGGTATATCGGAAGTCATTACGCTTGAGTCATGCGGCTCTCTCTGACACGTCGATTGGTCAGGTTGTGAATTTGCTTTCGAATGATATAGGGCGCTTTGACTCAGTTCTGGCCACTATTCATTTCATGTGGCTAGGCCCACTTCAATTGGTAGTAATAACATATCTAATGTATGAAAAGGTAAGCGAGATGTCAATTAAAAATTAAAAATAATTACTCTTTTCATCGAATCTTAAAACTTGGGGTGATTTAAATAAGTTATTGAAATGCTCTATTTACTATTTATTAACAAGATGACAATTTAAAGTCCAGAATAACAATTTTTTGTAATTTCCTGATCAGCGTCAAAAACAGAGACGATACAGCTATGATATGTTATGTCTGGTAGTCTTTCGATCCGTGCGTCCGTATGCAACAATGGGTCTCAGAGACTATAATAGATAGAGCTGTAATACTCTTTCGACAGCAATTGTTATTAATTTAAAAACAATTAAATTTTTGACACGCTCAATTCCGCCCCCGCAAAACGAAAACAAGCGGAATACTTTGTACTTTATGGTATATTTTGAATGTAGTATTATTTTGAATATTCCGAATATAACCTTGGTGTATTTAAGTATTTTTATTGTATATTAATTCGGTATATTTTAAGTATAATAAAAATAAAAAATATTATGCATTATTATAAATACATATTTATTTTTGTAGATTGGTGTTTCATGCCTTTTTGGCGTCCTTCTAATGTTGATTTTCACACCTCTTCAAGCTGGCCTGGCCAAAAAGACTTTTGCACTACGCCTTCTCACTGCAGTTCGCACAGATGAACGTGTACGGATCATGAATGAGATTATTTCTGGCATCCAAGTGATCAAAATGTATGCTTGGGAGCAACCTTTTGGCAGGCTGGTGGAACGTGTGCGGCTCAAGGAGATGAAGCTTATCAAAACAGCAAACAACATTCGTGGCATGCTTATAGCTTTTGGGATATGTCTATCCCGGACCTTCACCTTCGCCAGTCTTGTGGGCTATGTTCTACTGGGCAATGTCTTAACAGCCGGTGAAGCATTCTTTATCACAGCCTACTTCAGTCTGCTGCAGCGAACGGTCACCAATTTCTTTCCGCTTAGTATTTCACAATTTGCGGAGCTTATTGTTTCTATAAATCGACTGCAAACATTTCTACTTCGAGAAGAAATTCAGCATTATTCGAGAAATATGAACCATAGCAATGAAGACCAACTAAAGGCCACTAGCAACGAGGAAACTCTTGTTGAATTTAAACAATTTTACGCTAAATGGGAAGCCGATGCCACAGCGAACACTCTCCATGATATTACCCTACAACTTGGTCATCGACAACTCGTCGCTATAATTGGCCCGGTAGGAGCTGGAAAATCTAGCCTCATACAGTCTATTCTTGGTGAGCTGCCTGCACACAAAGGCACCATGGTGGTTAATGGAAGATTCTCTTATGCCTCTCAAGAGCCCTGGCTCTTCACTGGAACCGTGAGGGAAAACATTCTTTTCGGACTCACTCTTGATAAACATCGCTACCGTACAGTAGTAAAGAAGTGTGCTCTGGAACGTGACTTTGAACTTCTACCTCAGGGTGATAAAACTATCGTTGGTGAGAGAGGAGCTTCACTCTCTGGAGGCCAAAAGGCACGCATAAGCTTGGCAAGAGCTGTCTATCGTAGGGCGGATATTTATCTTTTAGATGATCCTCTCAGTGCAGTGGACACTCATGTGGGTCGACATTTATTCGACCAGTGCATGAGAGGATATCTTCGAAGTGAATTAGTTATACTGGTAACACATCAACTGCGGTTTCTGAAACAAGCCGATCTTATTGTCATAATGGACAAAGGAAAAATAAGTGCCATGGGAACGTATGATGCAATGCAACGCAGTGGCCTGGACTTTGCACAGCTGTTGTCTGATCCGAATATTAATGATAACATAACTGAGGACAGAAAGGAAGCTCCTTGTGTCAATCCATGCACAGATCCAGAAAATAATCGCTTTGGAAATAGTAGTCGGCAGACTTCTCGCACTAATAGCTTTAAGTCGACAAACTCCATAATTGAATCCATTAATCAAGAATCTCCGATAACTCAGCAAGAATCACGTATCAAGGGCAAAATTGGATTGAGACTCTATATGGAATACTTAACCGCTGGCGGCGGCTGGTTCATAATAAGTTTATTAATATTCTTATATTTAATCACGCAGTTCGTGGGTTCCGCTGCTGATATATTTTTATCTTACTGGTAATATTAATATTGCTACGCATACCTATTTATTCTAAATAATACTCATTTTGCTAATTATAGGGTTAATAAAAATCAAAGCTCCAAAAGCACCGGTAACACTTCGGATTCAGTTGACATCTACTACTTTACGGCCCTAAACCTGGCAGTGATTATATTTACCGTGATCCGCACATTGCTCTTCACTAAATTGGCGATGCGGAGCTCCGCAAACTTACACAATGCTATGTTTTGTGGCATCACCAGAGCGTCAATGTACTTTTTCAATACTAACCCGTCAGGGCGGATACTAAATCGGTTCTCTAAAGATATTGGGCAAATTGATGAAAATCTTCCAAGTATTCTGCTGGATGTGATCCAAATCTTCCTCACCTTGACTGGAATCATTGTTGTTATCTGTATAACCAATCCCTATTATCTTTTATTAACCCTCGGACTCGGAGTCATCTTTTATTATATCAGAGAATTCTATCTAAAGACATCGAGAGATGTAAAACGACTTGAGGCAGTGGCCAGATCTCCCATCTACTCGCACCTCAGCGCTTCTCTCAATGGACTTCCAACTATTCGAGCACTGGGGGCACAAAAAACTCTTATTGCTGAGTTCGACAATCTTCAGGACTTGCATAGCTCAGGTTATTACACGTTTCTGTCTACCAATCGTGCATTCGGCTACTATCTGGATCTCTTCTGTTCATTATACATTGTGATCATTATAATCAACTACTTCATCAATCCGCCCGAAAACTCAGGTGAGGTGGGCTTAGCCATCACACAGGCCATGGGCATGACTGGCATGGTCCAGTGGGGCATGCGTCAATCTGCAGAGTTGGAGAATACCATGACGGCGGTTGAACGTGTCGTTGAGTATGATGAGATCGAACCAGAAGGCGAGTACGAATCTAAACCAAACAAGAAGCCTCCCATCACTTGGCCAGAGCATGGACAAATTGTGGCCGACGACCTGAGTTTACGCTATTTCCCCGATCCAAGTTCCAAATATGTCCTCAAGTCCCTTAACTTCGAAATCAAGCCCATGGAAAAAGTAGGCATTGTAGGTCGCACTGGTGCTGGAAAATCTTCACTCATTAACGCCCTCTTCCGACTATCCTACAACGATGGCGCCATCGTCATAGACAGTCGGGACACTAATGAACTTGGATTACATGACCTGCGAAGCAAGATCTCCATTATTCCTCAGGAGCCAGTTTTGTTCTCTGGGAGCATGCGGTATAATCTCGACCCCTTCGAAGAGTACAGCGATGTCAAGCTGTGGGATGCCCTGGAAGAGGTCAAATTGAAGCCAGTCATCAGTGAACTTCCGAATGGTTTGCAAAGCATTATCTCCGAGGGCGGCACCAATTTTAGTATAGGTCAGAGGCAGCTGGTGTGTCTAGCACGGGCGATTCTTCGCGAGAATCGCATTCTTGTAATGGACGAGGCCACAGCCAATGTGGATCCACAGACAGATGCCCTCATCCAGGCCACGATTAGAAACAAGTTCAGGGAGTGCACAGTGCTGACAATAGCCCATCGTTTGAACACGATTATGGATTCAGACAAGGTCTTAGTCATGGACGCTGGACAATTGGTTGAATTTGGTTCTCCCTACGAGCTCTTGACTCAGTGTGATTCGAAAATATTCCACAGCATGGTGATGGAAACTGGACAAAGAAACTACGAAGGGCTATTACATGTAGCTGAAAAGGTAAGCAAATGATTTTCATATGTATGTATGTATGTACATATGTATGTACGTACTATAACAAATGTATGTAATAAAACAAAAATAAATTGAATACATTTTCATTATAGGCTCATTTGGAATCGCAGAAAACTAAGCGAACCTAGTAACATTAATATATTATATAATTATTTACATACGTACATATGTATTTAAATTATAGTATAAATGGTAGTTTAATTTTAAAGTAACACTGCCGATATTTTCCCAAAAATAAGACGCTTTATAATTTGCTATTGTGTTCATTGAATATTTATTCAAGTATATACGATATAAAAAATAAGTTCAATTGTCATGTTTTATCGCAACAAAAAATGTATTGTGGATCTACCAAATGTGTCAGTCAAGTAATTTAGATAAGATAAATAACTATTTGTGTTGTATAGCATTACCCAAGTTACAAATAAAGCAGTGCAAGAAAACGTTGGTAAGCCAAATTACGATAACATATGCAAAGCTCGTAATAAAAGCTTTCAAGTATAAAACACAAGTGTCATCTCAGAGAGCGAAAGCGTCGAGCAACAGTTGTCTGTGTAGCTTTGTTCCATCAGCACGCATAAAAAGCGAGTGCGCTGACCAGCTGAGTTTTAGAACGTGTTCCCCGTTCGGAGGGTAAACAGCTGAGTGTGAATGGAAAGATCGAAAATTGTCTTTGATTAAAATAGAAATGTGAAACAATTGTAGTTTATAAAATAAGTGAATTGAAGTGTAAATAATCAAATTGTGTGGACTGCTCATGCTTGCAATCAGTTACTTAATTGGCTAACTAATATTAATCGGTGTTCAAGTGATAAATGATATTTGAGGAGCATCTCTGTCACAAACAGCTGCTAGACAGCACCGTGGAATATTTTTATAATAATAAAAACTAATTTCAATAGAATCGGGTTGCTCGCGAGTACAAATGCGAATCTCTCTTTGTGTGCTAAAACAAAAAAAGAAGTGAAAGTAAAATACATGAGTGACAAACTCTATCTTTGATCTTAAGTGTAATTCTATGTACTTAAAAACTATAAAACAAAAACAAACAAAATGCAATCGTTAAAAGCCGATGAGTTTCCAGAGAATCCACGCGAGCGAAGCAATCCGATTTCGGAACTTATGCTCTGGTAAGTACCTACATTCATATCTTTCAATATTTCATGATATTGCGAAATAGTTTTTATTGAATACCGCACGCCTCTGCTTTTAAAGATGAGCATAATTTCTAGTCATTCAATTGGATATATAAAAAATCTTTAATATTAGACCTGCGCAACGATGATAATGCATTTAGATACACGAGTTTCCAGATAGCTTATCTGTTAAGGTGTTAATATTTAGATATGAATACTCCTTGAAAAAGTTGTGGTATCTCCACAATAAATTGTTATAGAAACTGATATTGTTACACTAACATTAACATGGAAAAATTTATTTGACTCCAAGTGGGTTTTTTCACTTAGAAGGTTGCTGAAGACGCTGCCTTCAAGATTGCGTGACGTAATAAACAAAATTTTGATTTTCGCGCGTTGCGTTCGCATCAATTCCCGTACTAATGATGTGTCTGATCTTTTCATATCTGCTCTCCCTTCATGGTCTCTGTAATCTTTACAACCTTGATATAGCTTTGTCTTCCCAGTACTGTTGAAAGGTCGCAAGAAGACCCTGGAACAGCAAGATTTATACAAGCCACTTAAGGAACACAAATCAGGTGAGTAAATAAATGATAGATGTATTTTATCGGCCTTCGTAAGATTCAAAGTGAGAAAGTTGAAATCGGGAACTGATCCTTACAATTGAACCAGTTTCGTTCACTTCTCGATATACGATATATCGATAGCTATCTCTCAGGATACTAAGATTGCAGTTTAATAAATTCGCTAACAAAATGTTAATTTTTGTCAGAATCGCTCGGCGATCGCTTGTGCACAGAATGGGACAAGGAGGTGGCCAAAAGAACAGCGGAACAGAAACAACCGCGTCTGTTACGTGTTATGATGCGGGTATTTGGTTGGTATATGTTTTGGACTGGACTGCTGCTGGGCTTCCGCGAGTTTGTCACAAAGTAAGAAACACAGACAAACGTTATTTAAAGAACATTTGCTTAACTCCTAGTCATCTTTTTTATAGATTCACCCAGCCTATTTGTTTGTATGGCATCATGATATACTTTTCCAACGAGGATCCTGACCCTGTGAAAGCACGACTATATGCGGCGGGCCTCATTGCAGCTTGTCTGCTCACTGTCGTCACTGGACATCCATATCTACTGGGTCAATTACATCTGGGCATGAAGATGCGGGTGGCTCTTTGCAGTTTGATGTACCGCAAATCATTGCGTTTGAGCCGAACAGCTCTGTCAGACACATCCATTGGACAAGTGGTGAATCTCCTGTCCAACGATGTGGGTCGCTTCGATGGCATCCTGCTCACTCTGCACTTCATCTGGCTTGCTCCCTTGGAACTTACTGTGGTTACATACTTTATGTATCAAAAGGTATGGAATTGTGTTTGAGTTGTGATAAATATTCTAACAATTTGTGTTCTCTCGTATTAGATTGGTATAGCCTGCCTCTTTGGCGTCGCATTGATGTTACTCTTCCTTCCCCTGCAAGCGTACTTGGCAAAGAAGACATCTGGTTTGCGTCTGCTCACAGCGATGCGCACAGATGAACGCGTGCGAATGATGAACGAGATTATCTCGGGCATCCAGGTTATCAAAATGTATGCATGGGAGAAACCATTCGGCAAGCTGGTGGAACTTGCGCGTCGCAAGGAGATGAACTGCATTAAAAAAGTCAATTATATTCGAGGCATTCTCATAGCCTTTGGCATATCTCTATCCCGCATGTTCACGTTTGTCAGTTTGGTGGGCTACGTGCTGCTTGGAAGCGTTTTAACTGCCGGCGAAGCCTTCTTTATCACTGCCTATTACAATTTGCTGCAGCGTGCAGTTACCAACTTTTTTCCTATGGGAATAACTCAGTTTGCCGAACTGCTGGTGTCGATTAAGCGTTTGGAAACCTTTATGCTTCGTGATGAGACTCAAGTGGGTCAAATCTGTGGCAAACCAAATGAGATTGGAACATCTTACGATAAAGAACACGGTTCAATAATCACATCTGCCAATGGTGATGTCTCGAAATCCAACGACAAGGATGACATTCTTGTTGATTTCAGCGACTTCCAAGCCAAGTGGGCCAGCAAGTCGACCGAAAACACTCTGGACAACATCAACTTGCAAATGAAACGTCGCCAACTAGTCGCTGTGGTCGGTCCAGTCGGTGCAGGCAAGTCAAGTCTAATACAATCCATTCTCGGTGAACTGCCCGCTCAAAAGGGTAGCCTTAAAGTCAATGGCTCCTTCTCGTTTGCCACCCAAGAGCCTTGGCTCTTCACGGGAACCGTGAGGGAGAACATTCTCTTTGGGTTGACTCTGGATAAACATCGCTATCGCACCGTGGTGAAAAAGTGTGCTCTGGAACGTGACTTTGAATTACTACCTCAGGGAGATAAAACGATTGTTGGTGAGCGAGGAGCCTCACTCTCTGGAGGCCAAAAGGCCCGCATCAGCTTAGCTAGATCTGTCTATCGTCGGGCAGATATTTACCTTTTGGATGATCCACTCAGCGCAGTGGACACCCACGTAGGACGACAGCTTTTTGACCAGTGCATGAAAGGTTATCTTCGAAACGAATTAGTTATTCTGGTCACACATCAACTGCAGTTCCTGGAACAAGCCGATCTCATTGTCATTATGGAAAAGGGTAAAATCAGTGCAATGGGAACATATGAAGCAATGCAACGCAGTGGCCTGGACTTTGCACAGCTTATGTCAGATCCGAATGTTAATGAGCACACGTTCGACGACAAGGAGAGTGATGCTGGTGATGCCATGGACCATCATAGTATAAACTCGCGCAAACGATTTGTCAGTGGTAGTAGACAGACATCGAGAACGGATAGTTTCGTTTCATTGAGCTCGATGGCTGATTCCATTATTCAAGATGCACCAATGACACCTCAAGAGACTCGAGTCGAGGGCAAGGTTGGATTGGGACTTTATAAGGAATACTTTGCTGCCGGCAGCGGCTGGTTTTTAATAATGACTTTGATACTCATTTGCATTGGTACTCAAGTCGTAATATCCTGTTCAGATGTTTTCCTCTCATATTGGTAAGCTTTAATTATTCATTTGCTGATTCTTACAACTCATATTTAATGGTCATTTGGATTTCAGGGTTGACAAGAACAAAGGTGTATCAGAAATGGACGATCCCACTGATATATATTACTTTACTGCGCTTAATGTTGCTTCAATCTTATTCTGTGTAATGCGTCCACTTCTCTTCTATACGATGGCCAGAAGGAGCTCTACAAATCTACACAATTCCATGTTCCATGGCATCACAAGAGCGGCTATGTACTTCTTCAACACAAATCCCTCAGGCCGGATATTAAATCGTTTCTCAAAGGATTTGGGTCAACTCGACGAAATTTTGCCAACTATCATGCTGGATGTAATGCAAATTTTTCTCACCTTGGCGGGCGTTCTTGTCGTCATTTGTATCACCAATCCTTACTTTATGATTCTAACTGTGGTACTCGGATTTGTCTTTTACCAAATTCGAGAATTCTACTTGAAGACATCAAGAGACGTTAAACGTCTAGAGGCGGTATCCCGATCTCCAATCTACTCTCACCTTAGCGCTTCTCTTAATGGACTTCCAACAATTCGAGCACTGGGGGCACAAAAAACCCTTATTGCTGAATTTGATAATCTTCAGGATCTGCACAGCTCTAGTTTCTACACTTTCCTGTCTACCAGTCGAGCATTTGGTTACTACGTGGACTTCTTTTGTTCATTGTACACTATCGTCATTGTTATCAACTACTTCATCAATCCACCCACAAATCCTGGTGAGGTTGGGCTCACTATTACGCAGGCCATGAGTTTAGCTGGCATGGTTCAGTTTGGAATGACACAATCCGCTGAATTGGATACTACTATGACTGCAGTTGAGCGTATCCTCGAGTACGATGAAATTGAACCAGAGGGCGAGTTCGATTCCGCACCAGACAAGAAGCCTCCAGTAACATGGCCAGAACAAGGCAAAATTGTGGCCGACGATCTGAGTCTGCGCTATTTTCCGGATCCTCAGTCGAAATATGTGCTCAAGTCCTTGAACTTCGAGATCAAGCCCATGGAAAAAGTGGGCATTGTAGGACGCACTGGTGCTGGAAAATCTTCACTTATTAATGCCCTCTTCCGACTCTCCTACAACGATGGCGCCATCGTCATAGACAGTCGGGATACCAATGAACTAGGATTGCACGACCTGCGCAGCAAGATCTCAATTATACCTCAGGAGCCAGTGCTGTTTTCTGGAACCATGCGTTACAATCTCGATCCGTTTGAGGAATACACTGACGCTAAAGTTTGGGATGCCCTGGAGGAGGTCAAATTGAAGCCAGTCATCAGTGAACTTCCGAGTGGGTTACAGAGCACTATTTCCGAGGGTGGCACCAATTTCAGTGTGGGTCAGAGACAGCTGGTGTGCCTAGCACGGGCGATTCTTCGCGAGAATCGCATTCTTGTAATGGACGAGGCTACAGCCAATGTGGATCCACAGACAGATGCCCTCATCCAGGCCACGATTAGAAACAAGTTCAGGGAGTGTACAGTGCTGACAATAGCCCATCGTTTGAACACGATCATGGATTCTGACAAGGTCTTAGTCATGGATGCTGGCCAATTGGTTGAGTTCGGTTCTCCCTATGAGCTTTTGACTCAGTGTGACTCGAAAATATTCCACAGCATGGTGATGGAAACTGGCAAAAGCAGTTTCGACAGTCTTCTGAAGGTGGCGGAGAAGGTAAGTCCTCAAATTCGATGAATGATCAGATCATAGCTGATGCTTATATTTTTATTACAGGCTCATTTGGAATCCCAGAAATCAAAAACCGCTTAAAGGCAGGCAATGTGTAATCTGAAAGTTAAATAAATCTCGTGAAATTTATTAAGTTTGTTTTTGCTTTGCATACACTAAAATTAATTTTCAAAACTTTTAATTGACCAAGTGAAGAACTAATTTAAGCCTGGCTCTGTCCTGGTTGTGAGATATGTACATCAGTTTTCCAACTCAGCATGGGCAGCATAGTCATGGGAAGAGCGCTGAGGAACTGCTTGGGAACCCAAGAGAAGACGATCAATAGAATAGGGAGACCATGCACAATCAGCAGATTCGACAAAGAGGCGCGAACACCGCTCCAGGAGCCACTGTTGCGCACAAAGAAGAAGAAGTAGAGGCACATAGCATCACATATAAGGAACAAGCAGATAAAGATGCCACGCACATTCTGACGGGCCTTCGCGCATAATGCATACATGCTGGACATGATGATGATGTTGGGAATAAAAAGTTTCAGCACAATCAGTGAACCAATTAAAGCTGGCGACAACTCTCTGACAAACACGCGAGCTGTATCCGGATCGAACGAGTTGATGTGCGGCAGATTGCCAGTGCCAATAAGGGAGAAGTATGTGTAGAATATTATAAGTAGAGCGTAGCGATAGCAGTTGAGTATGTGTTGAACTGAGGTCAACGCCTTAGCGGGCTTGTCCGCTTCATCGCCATCACTATCGTCCTCGTCGTCTTCCAACTGTTTGCTTTCATCACGCACCTCTACTCCAATAAGGAACTCTGTGCAGAGCACTTGTATAAATATTGACTCATAGGAGAGACACAAAAGCGTATAGATTGTGCTCAGGTTGAATAGAATGAGCTGAACGCGAGTTCGCGGAGATCTTGCATTGCTGTACGGAATTGAGATGAGGGCAAATACCAAATAGATCCAGGCAGTGCCATGTAGCCATTGGCTTATAGGCTTGTCACATAAAATACGTTGCACGACATAACCTCCTAGCAATAAAGCGGCGCTATTGCTGATCCAAACGCGCCAAGCATGCGACTCTCCCAGCACCAGAGGACGCAGTACAGTGAACACCATGCTAGTGAACAGCAAACACTTGCTATGGTAACCCAGATTGGGTCGCACCAATGAAAATCCAGTCAAGAGCAAGACCAGTAGAATCCATAGGGCAAACTTCAGAGTGGGTCTTGTGAATGCACGCCAATTGTTGATACATACCACAACGAAGTAGCCCAAGGTGGTCAGTTCTCGATAGTGGATTGTGGCGATGAGCAACGCAGCAGTGCACACAATCCAAGCCAGCTGCATGAGTGGCGCCTCTATGCACTTGGTGTGGAGTCCACGCTCCCGCAACGCCATTATCCAAACCGGCAATGGCACCAGCAGATAAAAGCTGGTCCCGCAAGATACTTTGTGCAGATAGAGCAGCAACGCGAGCACAATCTCCAGCACAAATAATATAATTATTGGTAAATCGAGCCAATCATGCTTTGGTGCATTCGAGGCGCGTGCCTGTTTGGCTACCAAATAGTAGAGCCAGCCCAGATACATAACAATGCACGCCACGGATAAGGGAATGCGATAGTAGTTTCTATAGGACTCCAAACATTTGAGTGAAAGCCGAATCATTTCTTGACTGGTTTGAATTGCTTCCCGCGCGTAGTTGAGCTTCATTAAATGTTGGAATTGTTGTTTATAGGTCTCCACACGATGCTCTTCAAGACTCTCAAATATTGGGAGCCAATCGATAATACGATCCCTCTGGTGAAGCTGCTGCATGCGATTCACTTGCGCCAGCAACTGCAACGCATTTAGATGCAGTGCATGTGCCTCGTGCTTAGCGCCGACATTGATGTAACCCAAAGGCAAGGTGGCCATATTATTAACTGGTGGAGGCAGTCCAATGAGCGCTGACATCAGCGGTGCCATCTGCACTTGATCCAGCTCGTGTAGTGGACGTCGCACACCATGTTCGCCAATCTTAAAGAAGTGTCCAGCATTGGGCGCTGCACGTTTGACTCCAGCTCCCCAAAGTAAAAAGGGAACCTCAATTTCCAGCTGACTGCCAGCCCCGTGAGCGCCTAAGGACAAGTCTGCTAATCTAAAAGAAGCAAATAGGGGAGATAAGACTCACCTGAATCGGTCATGCCGTGATCGGAAGTCAATAAATAAACCGTTCGCTTATCCTTGAAAGTGCGCTCAAACAATTCATACATTTCAGCTATGCCCGCTTGAGTATTGTTCAATATTTTCAGATACTCAGCAGTATTGGGCTTGGCCGAGTGCCCAGCGAGATCCAGATCACCCAGGTATATCAGAAACATTGAGGGCAATTTTTCTCTCACCATTAGCACATTTGCATTGCTGGCCATAAAGTGTCGTACCTTGTTGAACACCCAGTTATCGGCTCCATAGATTCCCATTTCTTCATTCAACGTGTACATCTCAAAGTGGACTGGTCCGTTCTTAGTTACCAAATCATTAAAAATGGTTATCACTGGTCTACCACCCCAGCCCCAGGTTCCTGCGGTGCGATTAAAAACGGTATCGAACACGTCTGGATTTTTCTGAAAGTTGGTCATAGCGGCAGCTGGATCCTCATTGAAGCCTCCAAAGATCGCTATATGACCAGGACGCGACTGAGTGGGAGCACAGGTGCGTGCTACTCCGGCCAAGCCTTCATTTAATAAAATATTTCGTAGACTTGGTAACCCGCTGCAGTTATTGCGGAAGAAGGACTCCGCTCGAAATCCATCGGTAATAAACACAACAAGACGATCTGCCGGTGGTTCGAGGCCCAAATCACGGTGCGTCACTTGCGGAAGCATCCCATTAAGAACAGTTGATTGGAAATAGATCTTCGATATGTAACCAAGCATCAAAATGTGCACTAAAAGAGCAAAAATCTTCCACATTTTGAAAAATATACTAACTAAAACTTGACTTGTCCTACAATACTTGTGTTCTGTCGATGATATAATGCAAAACATTATCTCAACTTAAACATATTCAAAAATGCAAAGCCTGCTGAAAAATTCATCATTTTATGTGTTTTATGTAAAATAGAGGTTTTTTTTAATTAGACTTCGTTAATAACATTTGCATATTTCCCATTACTTTGAACTCTTTGAGCGTTACGCCCTTTTTAAAGAATAACAATTGAAAATGTTTTCATATTCTTGATAGAACTCTCGATTGTTTTACTATTTTTACATCCTATAGTATGCCGATAAATATGACAAAGAAATTGTGCTTTTGATAATGTAATCACAATTATCAAAATATTTATCAGCAATTGAATTAAATGGAATATAACAAAAATGTGGCAAGTGGAATTGGGATATGTGATTGCACTGCAGTTCATAATGATATGCTCTGTCTATGTTATCTACTTCCAACCAACAATTTTTGTGCGCAAAGAACCTCAATAGTCGTTAGTTAAGCATTCACCTGCGGATCGATTGGTTATTTTTATTATAGATGAAGTGAACGCCGAATGATTCCTTGCAAAATCATTGCTGCAACGTCGTCGATCTAAAGACTATTATTCAGCACCAGGGTCAAGTGGGCATAATTCGTGCAATTACACTGAACCATTGGAAGTCACCAGAAGATTTCGGGATTCGATCAATGGAAATGGAATATTCACAAGCACATTTTTTTTGATTGGGGCCTCTATGTTATGGTTGGGGATCAGCCAACTAAGGCTCATTCTACTTCCATTTATCTAAAATAACAGAATCCCGTTGGTTTCTTTGGAAATTTAAACTGTCTTCTTACTTTGGGGGCATAATCCGATCAAGGTGGCAGTGTTGTCATCAATCTTCTAAATGCTACGAGGCGCTATGAGACCTGAGCCACATTCTGCGATGCCCTACAGTTGCAGCAGCAGGCCATTATTCACCTGCGGTATCATCATTGAGGTTTTCTGATGTACTATATGCCCAGGACTTGCGACAGTAACAATTTTGCTTACAGTGGCAAGCTTCTATTGCATCGGCAGCGGTTTGTCACCCTAAAGAAGTACAGCAGCAACATAATGTCAATCCTGCTGCAATGCATCGATTACTATGAAAACTACTATAGCAGAATATTGTTGGTGGTTACCGTTTGTAGCTTTCTCCGCTGACAACATTACTTGCGCTGCCAACGATTGATGGTCCAGGCAAATTGGTGCAAATCGTCTGCTATGGATAGCCAAGAAATTGGTAGATAAATTCATAATGGTCATGATTATGCTAG
This sequence comes from Drosophila albomicans, assembly GCF_009650485.2. Taxonomy (NCBI): domain Eukaryota; kingdom Metazoa; phylum Arthropoda; class Insecta; order Diptera; family Drosophilidae; genus Drosophila; species Drosophila albomicans. The sequence continues at coordinate 5,470,354 of NC_047631.2, forward strand.
TGATGCTTCAGCGAAAATCTTACAAGATTAGTGTTTTCATATTGGTCCCCGCACTACCGTTACAAATCAAAAATGAAAATGACGATGGCATTAGGCGCAACCAAATCATGTCCTTATTGTTGTCGGCAACGTGAGAAGGAATTGACAATTTAACGGATTTGGATTTTAGCATTACTCTTAGACTGTGTGTCCCGCTCTTTAGTAATTAGTATAATCTGTGAAATTGCCTTGACACATCTTCTATACCAATAGTCTTCCTTCTTCGTGTACGCGATTATGGTAGCTCATGGGAGATTGGTATACGAATTGGTAATTTTATTGCAGTTCAGATATTACCCATGATTTTATGGCTGCTGATCAATTCGGTATATTCTTTTGTGGGCGAGTTTCCATTCCTAGAAATCGTTTCAAATAAACTTAACGAAATTGCCATTTAAAAATTGTTTCTCTACGCGAATCCGATAAATATCGAATTATTTGATTTGTGTGATATCGATAAGAGATTTACATCGGCTAAAGCTTTTTTAACAATCATCTATTTAAATTAGTAAATTCATTTTTTTTAATTTACCCATACCATTTCTTGAATGCTATGTTGAATTTTAATTTTTAAGGACAATTTTTATTTACTGTCCAAAATTGTTCCATGCCTAACAAAATGTCAACAAACTTCTTATAATAATAATAATAGTATATTTGGTATAATTTGCGATATAAAATAGTGTATTTTTTAATTTCACTTGCGGTCACCATGAACACAATTTATTTTTGAGCCAAGTCCAACCAAATTGGATTTTATAATTGTAAAACTATAAAAATTGCGGTGTGCTTAACCATTATCGAGCTAGTTAATATACGGAAAAAGTGCCAAGTTGAGAGCTAATCGAATCTAAAGTTCAAACGCGAAATAATCGAAAAGTTGCGATCTTTTTTCAATGGCTACCTCTCCCTTTCCAGTTTTTATAAGAAATAAACAAAACTCCAATTGGAAAATAGTCATGATTACACCAACACAATAAAAACAACACGAATAATGTGCGGGCGCAGTGTAAAATAACGTAAATAACGTAAGAAAGCATAGAAAGTTAACGTAAAACGAGTATTGCGCATTCCACGACGGCAGTAGTACCAGTAACGGCAACAACAACAACGACCACTATAGTAGCAGCAGAGCAACGAGAACAAGCAATTCGAAAGGTAAGCAAAGTGAGGAGCGAGAGCGAGGGCAAGAGCGTTGTGCTGTTAATAATAACAATTGCTAGGTATTGTGCACATACACTAGTACAGCCACATACTCGGACAATCACAGCCACACATAGTGGCACACAGTGACACTTGTTTTTGGAGCGCGTAGGCAAAATGGCAGCCCAGAGTTGTGTGATACGATATTAACGATTTTAGTGGGTGGGCCGCTGCCTCTGTCGTTACCTCTGTCGCTTCTGTGACGTATGTGATGATTGTGATTATTACTTAATGAAATCAAACCACATTTAACGTGAACAGTTAAAAGTAAAATTTCAGTTTGCTTGTAATCTTCTGATAAGAATATTAACTGATTCAGGCATGTGTGTACTACCCACATAGTTTATCAGCAGCAATTTCCATCTGAATAATATTTGCCCTCATAAATTGCAAAAATGACTTTCTTTCTCGTAGTTTTGCATTTACCCGCTCGCTTTTTGTTTTGCAATTAAATGTTCTAGAGGCTATTAAAGCGCAACATAGTTGCCTCAATTATTTAGTAGTCATTAAGCTTTCAAACTCAAAATTGAGCTAAGGCAAGAGCTTCCGCTCGGCCACTTGAAGACAACAATTGAAAGAGAGGGGAAGAGAAGTCACTAACTTTCGCGCTTCCTGATTGCAGCTTATAAAGCCCATATACATTTTGTGACACATTACTACAAACGTTTATGCGATGAAAAAATCATAACAAGCTGAGTAGATCGATGTACAATTAGTTTTAATAGTTTTTGTGCAAACTTCCTGGTTTAGCTTAAAGCATCAACTTAAAATTTTCCAACTTACGTTTATGCGATAAAGATAGACAATTTTGATCAATGTACAAATAGTATTAATAGATTTTTTGTTCAAGAATTAATAATTATCACAGTGTGATTCTCTTTTCTTATAAATATATAGTTATTTTGTGTGTAGAACCTTTTGCTGACTAATTTACAATTGGCGAACAGACGCTATTTAATTGATTTGCTTGTGAATTAAAGCAAAAACAGTTGTGCAGCCGTCAGACAGATTCGAACATTTTTACGGTGTTCATAACACGATCTGATCTTCAAGCCAATGCTATCTATTTAATGTGTGCTAGCTGATAAGACTTGGTTAAAAATAAATAAACCACAACAATCATATCTTTATTGTTAAGGTAAAGATACAGATACAAACATATTCACATTTATGTGTTTATATGTATGTATGTACTATAGAACCTATGAGTAATATTTGCCGAATTGTACCCAACGAGACAAATTGAGAGACCGACAAACACTCGTCGTTGATCGCACTTAATTGCGCAGTTTTCATTACAAACAGACAAATTATTAATGCAAATTGTCTTGAGCTTTGGTACTTGGGTGATTTTCCCTCTCTGTTTGTCTCTTTCTCTCTCTCTCTCCCCTGCCTCGATCTCTTTCAATTGTTGCACCTATTTTGTTTAGCTGCTTTTGCAGTGGGCGTATTTTAATATGTGTGCTTTACATTTGTATGGATTTAGTTTGCTATCGTTGCGGCAGGAAGAAAGCACATTCATCTCAGATGGCAACACCACCACGGGCTTTGGATACCATCTCGCTGTGCTCCACAGTATCCAGTTGTCCAGACCGCAATGGCTTCTATGGCGGATTCCAGCGAACCGACAAACCCAAGGAACCGCTCTCTAAGGCACAGATCATTGCACGCGAAAAGAAATGGCTTTATATGATTGACAACTGGTCCATATATATGTCGAAAAACTACAAAAAGGTAAATACATTTAATACGAATTGTGCGAATTTAATATGTTAATGTAAATGTTTTTTTTTTTTTTTTTGATAGATACGCGATAGATGTCGCAAAGGAATACCGAAATCAGTGCGTCCCAAGGCTTGGTTCTATTTGTCGGGTGCATATTTGCTTAAGAAAAAGAATCCAGATGTGTATGAGGAGTTATTGAAGAAGCCTGGAAATCCAGCGACTATTGAGGAAATCAAAAAAGATAAGCATCGTCAGTTTCCGTTTCACGAAATGTTCCTCGACGAGCAGAAGGTGGGACAAATCGAACTCTTCAATGTGTTGAAGGCCTATTCGATATACAACCCAAAGGTTGGATTCTGTCAAGCACAAGCGCCAATAGCAGCATTTCTATTGATGCATTTGCCGGCAGAAGATGCCTTTTGGGTATTTGTCAGCGTATGTGATGTGTAAGTCGAATCAAACTTTTAATTATCTGATTGATTTCTAAGCATTTATTTTGACTTGCAGCTACTTGCAGGACTACTTTATACCTGGGCTCGAAGTGATACAAAACGATGCCGGGATACTTGAGGGATTGCTGAAGAAAACCTGCCCGCCCGTCTACCGTCATCTGCAGAAGCACAAAGTAGAACCGTTGCTCTACATGACCGATTGGTTTCTATGCGCTTTGACGCGCACTCTACCCTGGGAGACCCTGCTGCGAGTATGGGATTGTTTTCTTGCCGAGGGCATACGAGTCATATTCAAAGTGGCGCTCGTCATTATTGGAGCATCACTAAGTCGGCACAAGGTGCGCAAGACGTGCACAGGGCTGTGCGAAACGTTGGCGGTGCTACGTTCACCCCCAGAGCACATTATGGAGGAGGAGTTTATTATAAACAATATGATGCGTCTCAATTTGCGTGTAGAAGACTTTCAAATTGAACATACACGCCAAAAGGCGCGACGTGCCAAACAAAAGGCTCAGCAAGATGGGGCAACGAGTGGAGGGGCGGAGTCAAGCACAAGTAATGGAAGGCGCAACATGCCAACGCTGTGAGGAGAAAGGAGCATTACACGCCAACTATTTACTACAACAACCATCAGCATCAAATTGTTACTAAACACACAACAGACACTCACACGAAAAGATACAGCGCATAAGTTTTATATATGTTTACTTGAATATATATACAAGACATAAACATGCAATGTCGAATAGAGAGGGAAACGTGCACAAAAAAAAAGGAGAACGGAACTGAAAATTGTAAACTTCGAAACGATATATGAAAATGATAAACAGAAATATGAATAACAAACCAACAAACAAACAAAAACTGTCTAATCAACAGTCAATTAGATTATTTTCATTCCATGCGCATACGAAATGTATTTGGCAACAGTTTGTTTAATATTTTATAAGTTGAAAGGTTGTTCTTTAATTTAATTCATATAGTTGCAATTATTATATGCGTGCAATTTTTTTATGCTTTTCAAAAGTATTTATTATTATTTATTATATGTATTACATAAAATTAAAACATTGATAGCATTAGCAATTTACAACCTGAATACATATCGTATTATTATCATACTTATTATTGATTTACTGTTTACAACCAACATTTTATTGGCAGCTACATATATAATGTTGATGGCTCAAACAACCGAAAAAATCGCATGCATTCTCCTCTAATTAAATAACTTATATACTATATATACATTTTGTATATTAATTTATAGTTGGTTTTTTATATACATTGGTCCGTGTTTACTAAACCACTTAAGAAACCCAAATGCAATTCAACATCTTTCGTTAAAATCAATTTTGTTGTCCAAACTTTATGGGGCGTTACTCGGGGGAATTTAGTAAAAATTAAAAATAAATCACTATTACTAATAAAATAAAGATTAATATAAACACAGCTGTACGTTTATGTATTCACATTGTGTGTGGTGCAACCACAAAGCAACCACGGCCTTTCATAATTTCTATACTATGTTATTAGGACTCATTTATAAAGATATAGATAGATCTGCGGTGGCGATATGTACTTCAATGAAACCTTCAAAATCATCAACACCTGGTACTGGTAAGGTACAATATATATTATATATATACATACATAAATACAAACCATTAAAACAGTAAAATACAAATAGAAATGTTATGCTTGATCGAAAAATCTTATTTATTTCTACATATCAAAATAATAAATAGGGGCGGTTTGATTTAAAGCTGCCATTAATACAATGAGAAATGTATTCATAAGTAAAAAGGTTCAGGTAATATAAGGTTTAACTTCATAATGGTTCCTAATAATAAACTATTTCAAAAAATATAATATGGCTATTTAATAAATAAACTGCAGCTAAAATATAAAACTTTTTATAATTTAAAAAATATTAAAGAGTTTAATATCATCGTAGTGAGCTATATTAATGAGTGGGACAAGAGAGTCATTTGTTTAACCGATAAATTTATAATAAATATTCCGTTTTAGATATCTACTTACTGTTAGATTTACTTGATTATAAAATAATATTCAATTCATATAAATACAGTTTCCACATAAGCGGAATTTCAGTGCACCAAGGCTCCCCAATTAGTTTACTGTTTTGCACTTCTTTTGAACGTTTTACATTTGTTACAATAAGATTATTCACAATTATGGAGAATGAAAGAATTAGTTAGATTCAGGAAATTGTGGAAGCAGGGAAAAATATGAGCATAACTAAAACTATGAGTATTGTTGCCTAGTGAAAACTTAGCCCAGTAGATACTGATCTTCAAATTCCACATCATCCACATCGTCGTCCAATAAATGCGGCGGTAGCGGCATATATCGTCCATTGCCTGTCGTCTCATCGTTCGTATGTTGATGGTCGTCATTGTCATCGTCGTCTAACAGCGATTCTATTCGATCATCACCCTCAGCCAAGTCGGGGTGCTTCTCGCGAATGTGTTGCTGTAACTCAATCATACTGTGCAGACCAGCTGCAGCAGTCCCAAGACCCAGTTCATCTTTCTGCTTTTCGCACACCTGGCACCGAATGTAGGGAGCATAGGGCAAATGGCGAAAGCGATGTTCCTGCAGCATCCACAAATGTTTTGATTGTAATTGCTCGTCACAGTCTGTGCAGCGATAGAGATCCTCGCCGATCTTGCGCATATGCAGCTGCTCTCGCTTGCCCAGGCCATGATAGATGTTTATGTGTTCGCGCCATAGTGCTTTGCTGGTTGTCTTAAAGTTATCACCGCATTGAGGACATATCAGGCGATAAGCAGCGGGATCAACTTCACTTAAAGCACTAGCAGTAGCTGGTACTAAACAATCATCGCCACCGCCGCTAACCAAACTCTCGGTAGGCTCTACACCATCATCGTCCGTCTCCTGGGCACTCAAAGGCTTGTTGTCGCAGCGATTTGTGTCACGATTCAGATGTTTGAAGAACATTTGCTTTCGCACAAATTCACCATTGCAGGTCAGGCACTTAAAGGATCGATAGGGCAGATGCCGGAACTTATGCGACTGCAACTGACCAATGGCACCCTTGGTGTGGGTGACTGTAACACGCTTGTAGCATTCCAGGCACAAATAATGATGAATATCGATCTGACGAAAATTGAGGCCCTGACGGCTGTTGTAATTGTGCTGTTCAACAATGTGTTTGCGCCAGAACGCATGTGAGTCAAAGTTCTTATTGCACTTAGGACAATAGTATGTAATGAAATCCAAGTCCACAGCATTGTGATATGAAATGCTATCCTCCAGCGTATTCAGTCCAGCGGGTCGAGTGGGCAATACGCCTGGCTGCGGCTTTAGAGAACGCCCTGCATTACAGCTACTGCTACTGGCAGGTGTCGGCGACGATGACTTAGAGGAAATCCCTCGACCACCTTCCTTTTCTTTCTCTTTATCCTTGTCTTTCATTATCACATAGTTGTACTGCGGCTTCGGCTGTAATTCACGCCATGGTGTATCGCGTTCGTAGATGTTGTGACGCGTACGCAGATGAGCTGCGATGTTGGGCTTGTGATTGTAGCAAGTGCCGCAGACGAGACACTTCAGATACAGGCGATAGGGCAGATGACGAAAGTGGTGATCCTGTAGGCCCTTTAGCTTCGAGCTGCTCACAATATCCTTACACTGTGTGCACTGATAACGATACTTGTCCAATTGGCGCATATTTAAGTATTGACGTTTGTCGAAATTGTGAGCATCGTTTATGTGGCGACGCCACTCGAACTGCGTCTTGTAGGCCTTGCCACATGATGGGCACAGGAATATATAGTTTTGTTCAATGGTCGAAGAACCAGATGGATTTAATTGTGATGACTTCTTAACACCTGAAGACGTTTTTATTGTTGCCACTTGAACGGAAGCTGAAGCTGAAAGCGGAGCTGTCTCATCAGTCAGTTCGGGGTTGTCGAACTTCTTGGCACTATAATGCGTATCCATAAAATCATGCTCCTCGCTAATATGCTCCTTGAGCGCCGCCTGCGTTGGAAATAGCGAGCCGCAATCAACGCACTTGTAACGATTGGGATTATGACAGTGAGAGGGCGTGAGAGTTGACGATAGTTGACGACTGCTGGTGGTACTATAATTAGTACTACTAATGGCGTAGTCATCATCATCTGCCTGCATCTGTTCGCCAAAATCATTCTCCTCGTTAACGTTATTATTGCCCGGCGACGATTGTTCTTCATCCAAGTAGATGATCTCATAGGTTTCATTTCCCACAGTGACAATTTGTTTTCGCGGCGTCTGCACCTTACTGGGCACTGCTCCAGCAGCCGCTTTACGTGGCTCGTAGCCAACACGATGATATGTGGCCAAATGCTTGACCAAACCCTTGCGATCCGTGTACGATTTATGGCACTTTCGACAGCGAGCATAGGCCTTGTATGGCAAGTGGGTAATGCGGTGCTGCTGAGCATTCTGTATACCATATGCATTCGTTATAATTTTCTCGCATTCTGTGCACTTCAGCTGACGATCGTTAATCACCTCAAAGTTCAACTTGGTCAGATCGTTCATGCCATGCACTTGGACGACATGTGTTCGCCAGTGTTTCTTCTCGATGAACTCACGACCGCACTGTGGACACAAATAGTCGATGTGTGGCTCGTACATGTCGTCGCTGCTGATGCGTCCGCCGCGACGTGGTGCTTCGTCCCAATGTGCTATCAATTCCTCCTCGCAATCATTGCCAGTTGCAGTTTTATCTTCGCCATCCACTTCGCCGCCACTGATATTGCACAAGGGCTCATCCGTTTCCTCGGCGTCGGGCATTAATGTCTCCAAGTGATGCTGCTTGAGCAGATGTGTCACCAGCTCGTGGTGCTCAGTGTAGCCTTTATAGCACAATTTGCAGCGCATCCAATTAGGTTGTGATAAGTGGCTAAACTTGTGAGCTCGCAAACTCTTGATTGTGTTCGGTATGACAAACTGTAAAAAGATGTAAAATAGATTAAACTTGAGAAAGTTTTACCGCAATAAAATGTGTCCCACCTGCTTGCACTCTAGGCACTGCATCTGCATGTCCACGCAGCGAAAGTTGAGGCCTCGTCTGCTGACATAATCATGAACGAACTCAATGTGCTGACTCCACTGTGCGTGAGTGTCGCAATCGTTGCCACAGTCAGGACACATATAGTGTATGTAATCCTCGCAAATTTCAGCAGCACTGCTCACACTGCTCCCATTGATAGTTGCCGCTGGAATACTGTGCTTTCTCTTTTCCTCCACCTCTTCTCCAACAACAATAGCATCTGCCTCTGTCTCCACTGGCTCCTCATGCTTAACGTCGTCATCATCGTAGCTCGCCGCTCTTGGTTGTTCGGTGCGTGGCTCGCGCACACGTGTCTTACGCCCCGCACTAGTATCACCATCACGCATCATAGTCACCACCTCGTCGCAGTGAACCATGCGCAGATGTACCATCAGGTCCTGCCTATATTTGTACTCTCGCTTGCAGATGAAACACTTGGTGCAGCGATACGGCAAATGTGTAAACTTGTGTTTCAAGAGATTCTCTCGACTATGCATCGCAATTCGCTTGTTGCACTCCAGGCACCGGTGATACAGCTTATCAATGGCCACAAAATTTAGACCCTTACGCGTGTTATACTGATGCATCTGGTTCATGTGTCGCTTCCACATGTCCTGCTGTCGATACTCCGCCCCGCATGCGGGACAAATGTAAATGACACCCAATTCATAATTAATGGGTACGCCATTCTCATCGGTTGCATTGATCTGCGATGTTGTTGGACGCGTTGGGGGTGTTGCTGCCACCACAGACCCTCCTCGTGGCATTAACGAGGAACCAAACGAGGCGGGAAGCGACTGACGGTGTACGCCACGCACCGGTGGCCCAGCGGTTGCCATTGGAGGCGCCAAGGCGACAGTTTCGCGTCGCACAGGTGGCTCCAACTCCGGTTCAGCAATGCTAATAATGGGTTCCAATTCGAAATCAAATATCGCATCATCATCAGGCTCATTTCCCTTCTGCTTTCGCTTTCTCTCCTCCCTCTCCTGCTCCACTTCCCTGTCATCGTCCATCTCATCGATATCAGCCTCCTGCTCCTCCTCCTCTTCTTCACCAATAAACTCGTCTGCGTTGGTACCATGATTATAATTATCAATCACATCGTCGCCCTCCTCAAAATCAGCCGAAAACATCGATGTCCACAGATCCATACCTTCCATTTTTGAGTTCGAAGCAGAGTCCGAGACGGAGGCTGATAGAAAGACTGAGAAGGAGGCTGAGGCTGTGCGTGTATGCGTGAAGTTTTGTAAGAACTAGTTTTCAAGTACATTCAAATCTCATTCACACGCATCTTTGTTAGCCATATTTCTCACTCGACAAATCTCGCCACATTCATCTTACCAACACTTACGCACTTATTGCACACTTGAAAAATGTATTACATTTGTTTTAATTTACCATTTGCATTTTCTGTATTTTTAAATTGCAAAAATTCAAACCATCTTTTTTTAGTTAGTCTGCAAAAATCAGAGCCATTTTGTTTGCGGCGTCGCAGAGTTGCAAGCCACGATTAATCGTCATTCCGCCGTTGTTATTGACATGGCCAGCTGGTCCACTTGACTTTTAATTGTGATTTTTGTTTGGAATTTATGAAATATGCCGGCTCGTGCCAGGCATAATAATTCAAATTTGATGAGTTTCGTACGATTGAACGGCACTCGCTGCCATAAAATGGTAGCGGCGGCAGCTAACAAAAATGTCATTTTCAAATTATTGCGTAGCGCGGGAACTGCCATATTAGCGTTGCCAGACGATTGGCGTATTTTGCAGCAGTCTGGCAGGGCACGCAGTCACCCACGCAATTTCTGTACCAAAACAACCATCGGCTTCAGACAACAAATGGACCACACAGTGCCACCCAAAGAGTACAAATGGATGCCCAACAACCTAATTAGTGAGAATTTTCGCTTGGGCCCCAATGGACATGTGTGTATTGTGCTTAATCGGCGAATCCAAGTTCCCGCACACGTGGTCAAGCGGTTATGGAAGAATGGTAAGTATCCAAAATATAAATAACTAAAATTAAAGCTCATCTAATCTAAATCTGAAAATAGCAATCTTGCGATGCACCGTTGACGGCGGTTCAAATCACTGGCGCAACTTTGTGGTATCACAAGCACAGCAAGCGGCCTTAAGGCAGCCAGAGCAGACAATGAGCGACAATGACAATGATACAACGCCAGTTGCAGAGTTGGTTGAACCACCAGATCTAATAACAGGCGACTTTGATTCTATAACCGAAGAAACGATCGAATTTTTCAAATCAACGCCCAAAATCAACACGCCCGATCAGGATGCAACAGATTTTACCAAAGCCTTCACAGTGCTCCAGCCGGTGATGGTGCAGCGTAAAGTAAAAGATGTCGTCGTCTTTCATGATTGTTCGGGTCGATTGGATCAGGTGATGGCCAATCTGAATACGTTGTACAAGATGCAGAAAGACAACTGCAATGTGTATCTGCTCAGTGGCGATTCAATAACGTGGCTGCTGCGTCCGGGAAAACACACAATCCAAATTCCACTCGATCTGGTGACCAATCAACGATGGTGCTCCTTAATTCCTGTAGGAAGTGCGGCCCATAATGTGACCACAACGGGATTGAAGTGGAATCTGTGTAAGTAGTAATGTTTCCCTTATCATATCAAAGTTAATCTTATAACTTGCAGACCACGCACAACTGGATTTTGGTGGCATGGTCAGCACATCAAATACCTATTCCACAGAGTTTGTTCAAGTGCAGACAGATGGTAACTTGATTTGGTCCATGGGCGCCTACGACTTCGAGGAGAAGCCACAATCAAGCGTAAAATAGGAATAATAGCCAGAGTAGCTATTTCATTACTATTTTGTTGTTGTTAGAAATGCCACTTGGAGACTAAAGCAGTACTTATGGTTTAGGCATAAGATTCTTGTTATTCAAAAGTGTTAAAAGAAAACCAAGCGTTTATTATTACACAAACTTAACTACTTAACGTGATCCTGGCAAAGGCATCATCTGAAAACCGCTGCTGCTGCCTGTCTTCTTACCCAACCACGAACTGGAGCCCGAGCCACCGCCTCGTTTCGATGCAGCAGCGCCTCTGGTTGCTCCTCGAGTGCCCCTTGTTACTACGGCTTTCTTTCGTGCCGCTGCAGGCGATGCTGCTGCGCCCTTGTATCGCTTGACACTAGAAGCTCCACGTCCACGCCAGGCTCGCTTGCGTTTACCCCCGAAAGACGTTTCGCTACCACCAGAGGAGCCTTGTTGCGCTGCCGCCTGTTCCCAATCGTTGCTGTCATTAGCCGTTGGCGTTGGTTCGTCAGCAGCTACTGCATCTGCTTCCATCTCCTGCATGACCAGCAGACATTCCTTTTCGGTGGCATAGCCACTTGTGATCTCCAGCAGCTTGGCGCCGTATTTATCGAAATTGGCCTTGGTGACGTGGGGAATGGCGCACATGTCCTTTTCTGTGGTAGGCAGCTCCTCGGCCATCGCCTTAAGCGCCTGCATATTCATGATACTGGCCATGGTGACATTGCGTGCAGCAGCATAAGTGCGACACAAGTCTAGCAGATCGCTATAGCAACGATCGTGCACATGCCGCATATCGCTGTTGCCTGCTGCAGTTGGTTCTGAGACGGTAGCCACCACCTTGGAACCACCGCTGTCCTTGCGTGTGAGTGCAAAGTCAATTTTGGGACTCTCCTTCATGAGTGCATTTATGTTGCTACCCAGGTAGAGATAAGCCTGCGGAATATCCTTTGTAAAGATGAGCTCCTCCTTTAAATATTCCTTAAGCACCATATATCGCAGCAGTCGCTGCACATCCAATTTATCCCAGTCCTTAAGAGCCCCATGATGTGGTGTCTTGTTATGCCCGAACTCCACAATCTTCTTAATCATAGCTCCCTTTAGAACGTCAGCCACATGCAGCAGCGTGAATCTTGAGCGACCACTGCACAAGTCCCTGACGGCACACGCTGCCTTGCGGCATTGCTCGAGTGCATCGATATTTGAGTAGTTGCGTTTCTTCAAGCAATTATCGCAGGCAGTTTGACGATTCGCCAAACACTGTTCGCTAGTAAAGTGCTCGCCAAAATAGTCCAGCTGCTGGGCACGACGACAGTCAGTGAGATTCTCACAGTAGCCAACAATGCGATGCAAATTGTCGATATGAATCTTCTTCACATGATATTGAAGTGCGCGATCAGCTGCAGTTGGAGTTAAGAAGTTAGACAATGAAAATACCAATAATATTAAGATGCTTACAATCCATCATTTTTTTGAGACGCAACATGTCGCTGTAGTTGTAATAGAGAATGCAATCAGCTATTTCGCCATCGCGACCAGCGCGGCCCGCCTCCTGATAATAACCTTCAATGGACTTGGGCAACGAGTAGTGCAAAACAAAGCGCACATCTGGTTTATCAATACCCATTCCAAAGGCAATAGTGGCGCATATGACGCGCACTTTGTTTGTTATCCAATCCTTTTGACGTGATTCACGTGCCTTATCAGTCAGGCCAGCATGATAGGCTACCGCACGTATTCCAGCCGTGACCATCTTATTGGCAACCTCATCGCATTCCTTGCGAGAAAGGCAATAGATAATGCCGCTAGCGGTAGCCGGACGTGTTTGTATAAAGCTGCGCATATCATCGATGGTTGATGCGCCCTTCTTGGGAAGGACCTGATAACGCAAATTGCTGCGATTGAAGCTCGAAAGAAACCATTTACAATGCGTGAGATTCAGTTGCTGCAAAATGTCCTTGCGCACACGTGGCGTTGCCGTGGCAGTCAACGCCATGGATGGAACATTGGGAAAGCGTGTTCGCAGTATACCTAATTTCTTGTAGTCGGGCCTAAAGTCGTGCCCCCACTGGGAAACACAATGGGCTTCGTCGATAACAAAGCGGCTAATATAATTGTTGGCATACAACTGATCCAGAATATCCTGGAACCGCGCTGAACTAGAAATTTTCTCTGGCGTTACATAAAGCAGTTTGACCAGCGGTGGACGTCTTTCCAAATCGCAGTAGATGGCCATAGCTTCCTCCATTGTCTGCTCACCAGACATAGACTTGGCACAAATCTGCAAATAATTGCGTTCAATTGATGGCTTTTATATAAAACAGACTTGTACTTACATCCAAAGAAGCCAGTTTGTTGACTTGATCAAAGATTAACGACTTGAGTGGACTAATCACAATGGTAACGCCTTCTGTGAGAATTGAGGGTAGCTGATAGCATAACGATTTTCCACCTCCTGTTGGCATGAGGACGAAACAATCGTTGCCTAACAACGCCGCATTGATCACCTGCAGTTGATTAGGACGAAAGCTTCGCAATCCAAAGTTGAAACTCAGCGCCTGCATCAAACGCGTTGAATGCTCAAATTTTTGACCATCGAACTCGCCAGTGGTGCCATCATTGTGCACATTAGAATGAAAATTACCCGATATTCTTTGTGCCGCAGCCTTTGGTAGTTTTATTTCAGAGCTTAACCGGCTTGTGGAAGGCGAATCGCTGGTCAAATCAATCCTACTCGAATTCGCTGCCTTGGCAAAAGCCTGCTCAAAGAGCGCTGGATCATACTCAGGGAAACCATCATCGTCCAGCACGATTGTTGATGGTTTAGTCGACGGTTTATTGTCAGCAAAATTAATTCTCTGGGCAGGCTGTAAATTCTCTTTAGACGTCGGCAGCTTGACAGCTTCAAAGTCCGCATAAATGCAATTATTGTACTGAGACTTGCGTCCTTGCTGCGCTTCGTGCTCGTCACGTATTTGTTTTAAAGTGTCCTCGAAATCATCATCGGAATCCACCTTTGATGCGGGGTTAGTTTTATTGGCAGCTGCAGCAGGAGCTGGAGGCTCGCAAGGGTTCGCGTTGATCTCTTCATCATCCAGCAACATGCTCTGTGCTAAGTAATCATCTTCATCAGGATCATACTGTGGACTTGCCACGGGTACCAAATCATCAAAATCATCTGGTACGCCATTTGTATAGTTGCTGTCAGTTGAACTTATCGCTTTTGTCGCTGGTTTAATATCACTGATTGCATTTGGTTTGCTTGGCGCAAGTGCTGGAGCTTGCTTTGTTTCAGCCAGCATCTCGCGTTCCTCTCGCTCAAGTTCCTCAAAATCGCATTTTTCCACAGCAGCTTCACGTTCACGCCTCTGTCGCTCTATTTGCCGCTCCAGCAATTGAGATCGCGCTTTGAATTTCTGTCGCATTACCTTGAGCTTCAGAAATGTGTTTGGCTCAAAACCATCGATTTCATTAAAATGTGCAGCGGGTATTTGATCAATGACTTCACAATATTTTTCCATTAGCTCCACATAGCGTGTTTTATATGAGCCCATAGTGCTCTTTAGCGTCGATTCATTTTGTTGGCCAAAATCCGTCTTGCTTACATCAATATCATACTGTCCCAAATCTCGCAAATATTCGGCTAGTGAATTGCTAAAGACAATTTTGAGTTTTGGTTTCACAACGCTAGTTTCTGTTTTTGAATCCGCCTGAGTTCTCAATTTCGTATCTTCTGTGGACTGCTCCAGCTTTAGGATGGGTTTCTTCTTTTGTGTTTGCTTCACCAGAAAGTCAAAACTGTCTTGGGATCCGCTCGTATTCGAAGTGTTCAATGTAGGTGTCTCATAAACTGCGGATTTTAGCGGCGACTGCGACATTAGTAGTGGTTTATGCGGCGACATGGATAGCTTCTTGATGTGACCATTTAGCTTTGATAACGACGCTTGATAAGTGGCATCTCTATTCAATTCCTCCTCAAAGTTATCAAAGTTCTTTTTTATGTCTGAGCTGATGGCTGAACCTGATGGCGATTGCGTTGGCAATGAAAGTGGAGCCAATGGCGATTGCTTATCGTTTTCAAAGCTATACTTTTTAATAAGAGCGTTGCCGATTGTGCAGGGTTTATCCGTCGTCTTGCTCCTTGATAATTTCCCTGTTTCAGTTGCTGAAATTGAAGGTTGTTTATCATCTTCGTCGGATGAGGATGAATCAATATAGATGGGATTATAGAACTTTGCTTTAGTTTTCCTGGCCTCCACAATATCTGCGAACAAACAAAAACAATTGTTAATATTGCGTCGCATTATTGTTAATAAAATTTAACAACTTTTTCGGTCAGCTTTCTTCGATAGCGTCGATTGACTTTGGCTGGAATCCTCTAATCCAAGAAAGCTCGACATTGTCATCTGCTTCACATAATCAATGGGTTTCCTAGACATCTTGTGAAGCACCACACAACTTAAATACTGATAAAATTTTAATAACAACTAAACTTAACACAATCATCAACATAAACAAACTATTCAACATAAAAACGCGGGCAAGACTCCTCAGACTCCGTTTGGTTATCGATATCAAGTGTCATCAGTATTGTCAAATGTGGCGGTGAGTCGACTGTTACAATTTATAAACTGAAAGTGATTTTGATGTGTGTTCTGATAAAAATAAATAAATACAATCATACAATAAGATAATTCAAGATGAACGCAAATCAAAAGTACATCGCTTATTTACTTGGAATAATTTTGAAAAGAACTAGTGCAAGTAGTTTTGAAATATAAATTACTTTACCAATTGAACATCTTCAATCAAAATCTATCTATCTATCGAACTTATGCGCCGTCATGTAATCGACTATCTAAAATCGATTTACAATTTGGTGGCAAACAACAAAAATCCTCAAATGGAGCATATTGACGTGAAGAATTTAAGAACGAGCGATTTCTTTTTGCCAGAATTGGTACAACTGGTCTTTAATAAATATAAAAAAACAGAGGACAATACACTCTCCACAGGTAACACAGTCCATTCACAATTTATAAATTTTTTCTATTTATTTTGCCATTACTTCAAGGTGAAAGAGCTCAGTTATTTGCCGAACTTACTGCTTTATTAGGAGAGGATCTATTGGAACGCACACTCCGATTGCTAGATGAATGGTCATTTATTACATACTACACTCCAGATCGCTGTCGCAAAATCGTTGAATTAGTTAGCAAGCGAAACACAGCACATGTGTTTCGCATTCTGCCGGACATTAATTATTGCAAGTGTCCCTACTTCCAGGACTTTGTTCTTCAATTGCGGGTTAATACAGAATCGGGCAGTGAGTACGTTTCTTTCACCTGTGAGCATGTGCTGGCCCAGCGTCTGCATCAGTTATTTAATTCATCGTCACGAGAGCAGATCTTAACGCTGGAGCAGTTTAAATATTTTCATGAAGACATATATGTGGATTAATGCAGCATTCGAAAGTGCTTTACGCGAAGGGAATTATTAAAAATCGTAAAATGCTGACACAATCGCAGTATGATGATTACAAATTCGTATGTCGGCTCGATCACATCAAAACCTTCCACGCGGCCATCAAATCTATTTGCTTCAGTGATGTAAATGTGCGTCTTGTTATAAACAAACAAATACTAACTTATTTTTTTTCAGTTCGGTACGTTGCAAGCTAGTGAAGAAGGATTGCTTATCACTGTGGAGCAGGGTAAATCCATTCAGGCAACAATATTTATTTCTCCCTCATTTTTTGCGGAATATCACATTCAAGATTCCCAGAGTTTCAGCATTAAAATCAATGTGTTAGCAGAATGTTTAAGCCTCTTCGGCTTGGCTGATTGTGGCATTAAAATGCTGTACAAAGGCGAGGGTTCGCCACTACTTATTTTGTTGGAGCCCCACGATGATGAACAAGTCAGTACAGAGTGTGCCATCAAAACCACCAATGTGGAGGAGCCCATGGAGTATGAACTGGACTCAAATAGTTCCAGTTTGAATACGATATTTATGCGTGGTCCCGACATGTCGAATATTTTCCATGAACTGGACAAGGCAGCCGAGGAATACGAATTGACGATATCGCCATTAAAACCGCATTTCAAGATTGCCACGCTCGGTGTCATGCAGGCGGAATCCAGTGTCGAAGTGGCTAAGTCAAGTGACATGATTATTTTGTTCAATTGCCATGCAACAACAGTAGCTCAGTATAAAAGTCAACAGATACGCTTAACCAACAAGGCATTGCAGGTGGCCACTAAGGTGGCCATAAAAACCGATGCCAGTGGTCTGCTGGAGATGCATTTCATGATGCAGTCGGACGCTCAGGAGGAAATGTATGTGCGTTTCTTCATCACTCCATTGTTGGACATCAGTTGAAATGGCATTGTTTTTAAACGATCTGGCATCACTCACAAGTTTTGTTCTTATTGTTGCTGCCTGCGCTATAAGCAAAATGCGTTTAAGATTATTGTATGCGGAGCGTAGCTCGTGACGAATAAAACTCTTTAAATTCAGATTCAATAAAATTAATGAATTCAAATAATCGTTAAGCCGATGAATGCATATGCGTATTATTTGAAGAGCATCGCAATAGCGCTAAACGCTTTCGAATAGTTACCTATTACAGGGTATCGTTAAATGTACCCTCCATTTTGTATGCTGCCGTTGTTGTTGCCATGCCATCAGCTGTGTGCCTAGCATGTGTTTTGTTGTGTGTATTGCTTCTTCTTGTTTCTCTTCTTGGTTGTGTTGGGTTATTCTGGCGGAAAAAAGCGTGCTCCATAAAAATAAAGCGTAAAAACTCCGATTTTGGATCTTTTATAATATGCATACGTAAGAAATGGAAGATTTGACGATGTCGCAACGTGTTAATTTCTATTTTACTAGGCATGAGCATTTTAAGACGCCAGCCGATGAAGATGAGCTCGAGGACATTGATGACGATATGGTAGTTGGTGTTATAGCTGAAATAGAACAAGAGGTGCTCAACGAATCGGAGAGCGACGATGACGAATACGATTTGGTGGACATGGATGCACTGGGGGCACCCCAAGAGAACGATGTCCACAGCAGCTCCGACGATAGCATCAGTAGCGATGGTAGCTTTGACCCAAATGCTGAAGACTCTGACTCGGATGATTCCATGCTCGATGAGGCGGCAGCTGGCGGTGCGAGCAATGCCAAACGACGCAAGGAACAGACAGCTAACGATGGCTTAGGTCCCAGTGGTTCAGGTGGAAGTGGAAATACTGCCGCAGCTGACTATTCACATTTGGATGAAGATGATGAGACGGACGAGACAGTGCGTGCGATCATAGCGGCCATTAAGAAGCCGCGCAGCTCACCGCCAGAGATCAAGTTGGAAGATTTCATAACCGACATTTGCTTTCATCCGCAACGCGATATTATCGCTCTGGCCACCATAATTGGAGATGTCCACTTGTATGAGTACGGCAACGAAGAAAACAAACTCTTGCGCTCGATTGAAGTGCATGCTAAGGCTTGTCGTGACGTAGAGTTCACAGAGGATGGGCGCAGTTTGATCACTTGCTCCAAAGACAAGTGTGTGATGATTACCGACATGGAGACGGAGAAGTTGAAGAAACTCTATGAGACAGCTCACGATGATGCCATCAATAAGCTCCATGTGCTCGACGAACGTCTGTTTGCCACCGGCGATGATGCGGGAACTGTTAAGTTGTGGGATTTTCGTACAAAAGACGCCATCTTCGAGCTGAAGGAAGTGGAGGATCAGATCACCCAAATACTGACCAATGAACAAAATAAACTGTTATTGGCCACTAGTGCCGATGGCTATTTGACCACCTACAATATAGGTGCTCGCAAGTTGTACGTGCAGTCGGAACCGTACGAGGAAGAGATGAACTGCATGGGCATTTATCGCGGCAGTTCCAAGTTGGTGGCGGGCACCTCAAAGGGACGACTCTACACCTATAACTGGGGCTACTTCGGTTACCATTGTGACATGTACCCAGGCATTAAGAGCCCCATAAGTCTGATGATACCCATTACAGATCGAATTGCGTGCGTGGCTGGCGAGGATGGCAACATACGTGCTTGCCATATTGCCCCATATCGCAATCTCGGAGTTGTGGGACAACACAATATGCCCATCGAATCACTGGACATCAACAACAGCGGAGAACTTTTGGCATCCTCATCACATAACAACGATGTGCGCTTCTGGAATGTCAAATATTTCGAGGACTTTGGTGACATCAAATACAATGAAAAGCACAATGCTTACAAGGAAAAACGACACAATTTACCATCATCCAAGTGCACAAATGCAGGAGACTTTTTTGCGGATATGACCAAGGAACATGATGACGACGATGACGAGGACGACAAGAATGCGGGAGAAGGAAGTAACGATATTATCGATACAGGTGCTGGTCCCAGCAATATAACTTAGATAATGATGTCTCTCTGATAAATAAAAATCAGAAATAAATTTCTAGTTCGGCGTTATACATACACATTGTTAACGATTTCTTAACAATTTTTAGCCATAGACATTAATTTTCTCGCTGTAAAATCTTTAAATAAAGTTAGCATGTACCTCCAATGATTTTAATTTTTTTGTTCCTCGACAAATGAGATGATCTTGGAAATGTGGAAATTGAATATTAATTATTGTATTTAATTTTTCATTTCACAAATTCAATTAATATTATAATAATTTTATTATTATACGAGTAATTACAAAAATTTATTTCTATCCTGTGTCCAAATTTCAATTGGATTAGGGTATCGAGCAAATAAACTTATGCCTAATTTTAGAATTAAAGAAGTGGCTCACATTTAGCCTTGCGTCACACAACGGATCAATCAAAAACTCAATGAGAATTATGGCACATGAGAAGTTAAACTATAAATTTAAGAACAAAACAAAAAATATATTGAAAATGTATCAAATAATAAAATGCTTTTCAAATTGAATGTTATCCTTTTTTTGTTGATGAAAACCACACTTTATAATTTCGGAATAAATTGTAAAATATGTATGCATGGCTGCGTGTATTATAACAATTAGAGTTGGTGTACATAGAATCATTAACTATTTTGGGGGAGGCGCCAATCACACTAACAATACGTAGTTACATATACATACGTGTAATCACAAGAATTTTGTTTCACAAAACATGGACATAATATGTATGTATATATATATATATATCTTTATATATATATAGTGTTCTTATGTGTATTCATAGGAAATGATTACATTTCGAAATATTTATCTATTAACTTTTATATGTTATGTGTGTACGTAGAGCAGAGCTTGAGCTGAAGTTACTTTTTGTTAAGTTTTTGCATTTTAACGCAACGCTAAAATTTGACTTTCGCTTAGTTTGCTGGTGGGTTTAAACTGTTCCTGGCTGACGATTTTTTTTGTAATTTTTTTTATAGTTTCTTTTTTTTTTTTTTTGTTGAATATTAAAGAATTTTTTGATTGCCGCTGTGTGGCTAGCACTGGCATGGCAAACCTGATGACGAACTCAGCTTTTAATTTTTTTTTGCGAACCAGTTAACATAAATATGCATTTCCCATTGTATGTTGTATCGTATCACATTGGCAGCAGCAGCAACAACACTTAGAATGTATATATATATAGTATATCCTTCATCTTTCTTTTCATAGTCGTGTGTGCGTTTGCAATATAACCAGCAGCACAACGGTGCGGTGATCTTTAAATAATGACGAAGAACTTAATTCGAATAAAGTGCATGTCCATGCATGATGTTTGTTGCTGTTGCTCTTGCTTCTGGGTGCCAGATTACATAAATATGCCATGTACACAATGTCATAAGGCAGCGGTACCAGCAGCAGCAGCGGCACCACTCGAGCTGGGAACAAGTGCATCCTTAGCCATATGTGTTTCAATATCGACGCGACAAATCGGACAGTGCTTATTCGTGACTAGCCATTGATCAACGCAATCAGTATGGAAGAGATGCATACATGGCAACCGGCTGTAAGTTTTAAAATTTCATTAAATTCGATTCTGAAGCAATTGATTAACATGCACTTACCGCACATCGTTCTCAATCTCAAAGAGGGACAAGCAAATGGCACATTTTTCTGCATCTTCGTCCGTTTCGCTGGGACGTCGAACCCGTCGATATTTATGCGGTAAAGTATTGCGCTCAATGATTTCCTGTGCGATGAGCATTTAATTAACTTTTATTGTAGTATTAAAAGCAAAAACTTAACTTACCAAAGTAGCGCCACGATTGGGACGCGGTGGTCCAATTAGTATGCGTGAGGAGCCCAACGAAAGGGGCGTGGCCAAGCCGATTTCCAGATGCAATGGAGAATAATGGTGGATCATATGATGATGTATTGCAGGGCGCCGTCGCTGTTGGTGTTGTTGTTGCTGCTGCTGTTGTTGTTGCTGATGCTGCTGTTGTTGTTGCTGAGGAGGCTGATACAGGCCATATTGCGGTGGCGGTGGATGAGGCTGATGCGCATCAATTGGTGCAGAGGCTGTTGAAGTAGTTTGCTGCTGCACCGCATCATATGCCGGATAGTAAGCAGGATCAAGGCTGGAAACAGGTCCGTTGCGGGCATGCACACAGTTGCAGATGGTGTGCAAGTAGCGTGGGCGTAAGCTGCTAGTCAAGTTGAGCGGGTTGGAAGAGAGATCAATGGGCGTTGGCGTCATATGACGGCGATGCAGCTCCTGCATGTTTTGCTGCCGATAATACAGATTCTGATGCACTGCATATGGCGGCGCCGGTGTCAGCGAAGTGGCCACCACCGCACTTGCCCGATGCGGCGGATGAATGTGAGCGTGCATTTGATTCTGCGGCGCCTGATGGCCTTGATGCGGTTGCGGCTGATAATGCTGCCGATGATTGTTGTACGCCTCCGAACGGCGCAAACTAAATGGCGGTGAGCCGCAATACGACATCGTTGTGCGACCCGAATACATTTCCAGCGGTGGTGGCGGCGATACCGCAGCTGCCACTGTCACAATGGATGACATGACCGGAGGCGGGCCGCCGGCGGCCGTGGCCACAGCTGCTGCCACTGGCGTTGTGGCACGCCGCAGAATGTTGAGCGTTTGTGTGCGATGATAGTCATTATCAAGATTGCCACTTTCCATGCTGGTCACCGGTGAACTGGGTACATTTGCTAGCGACAGTAGATCATGAAAGGATTGCGCCTGCGCGGCTGCCACCGTGGCAGCCACTGCTGCTGCACTCATCGCTCCACTAAACGAACTGCGACTACTGCCATTGGCGTTACTCAGACCGCCTTGATAGTGGGGATTCGGTGGACCTGGTGAGTAGTCGCCGCCGCCATTCTGACTTCGGCTAGCAGGCAACGTCGGAAACGTATAATGCGGCACATAGTACGGCTGATAGCGGTGATAGTAAGCCGGACTGTTGCCACCACTAGGCACGGCATCAAGCTGCGGCGGCGGCGGTGGTGGCGCCACAACACCACTAGCCGTATTCGCATTGCCACGAGACATGCGCACATAATTGCCAGCATTGCCACTAGACGGCGGTGGCGGCGGCGGTGGTTGTGGTGCTTCGGCCAATGGTGCAAAATGCCAAATTGGTGGCGGAGTAATTGGCTGAAAGTAGCGTTGCGAATGTGCAACAGTGGCATGAAGACGCGGGCATCGTGTAGGGCATAGGGGTCCTCGTGAGTATGGTGTGGCTGCTTCCATGACATCTCGGTAGTTAATTGTCGGCGCCTGCGCTGGATTATGATTGTAGCTGCTGTAGTTGTGATCTGTGATGGCCGCACGATCCGCCAAAGCGCCGCTGTAGAAGGCGAAGGAAGTGCCCGCCGCAGGACGACGTCGTCGATCTTCATATTCATTGGCCGAGTTCGAACGAGGCAACAGCGTCGCAGCTGCTGGCGCTGTTGCATCATTTGATTCTGCTGCTTGGACTGCCATCCCATCAGCTCGACTGCATGTGGCTAGCGGCTCTTCGCGCAGGTGACGTTGCTGCTGTTGTTGTTGCTGTTGAATTTGCTGGAGTTGCTGATGTAGTTGCTGGTGAAGTGCTGGCTCGTTACTGCTTCCCAGACCATCATCATCGGAGGTTAGATCAATGGAGAGTATCGGTTCACGTGTGGAATGCACAAACACAACGTCATCGTCCTCGCCATTCGAGTCCGAAGACCAGTCATCCAACTGCAAGTCGGGGGCCGTTAGCACCGCATCTCCATCATTCGGATTGTGATTGTGACGTCTGCTCGTCGAGGTGGAAGGCAGATTGTGCTGCTCCCTCGATCCAGATGTCAATCTGCCATCAGTCTCACGGGGCCTGCCAACATAAGCAATTACGCACGAGCCACCGCTTGTTGACTGTTGTTGCTGCTGCTGCGGCTGGCTCGTTGCAGCTTGTTGCGCCTGCAATTAAATTAGAAGAGAACGCATATAGTCAATATATATGTATAGTATATAGTCTGCATACGCCAATACATACAAATTTCAATTATTTGATACTCATTATTCATTAAGAAACTGAAAGAAGCATGTCGAAACTCAAAAACAAAGCCCATAAGTTTATTCACGCTGATGCAGAATGCAAACTCATGGATCACAAATCACATTGTGGTTTGCTTTTTACTTAAATCTATGCTGGAAAACACATTGAGGAAAAGGTAAAAACTTTGTACTCAGCTCACCTGCAGATTATTGGCTCTAGCCAATTCGGCGAAAGTGCGATGTCGATGACGACCTGGTTGAAATGCATAGAAGTTTGTTGGTGACAGATTCGACATGGGCGACAGTTGCACATCATTGTGCGCCTCCAGACGTGCCAGTTTCCTAGGTGGATGACGTATACCATTGCTACTACTACTATTGCTGCTGCTGCTAGCGGTTATTGGTTCATCCATCGAGCGGACTCGCGAACGTGTTCGCACAATGCCACTGCCCAATCCCGAGGCATAGCATGTTTTCAGCACCGCGGCAGGACGCTGTTGTTGTTCTTGCTGCGGATCCGCAATACCGGAGGATGTCGAGCTGGCGTTGGCATTGCCGTTGGTTCTCTCTGTGGTTAGCCGATGCACTCCACAGATATCACGACCGCCGTAATCTACACTACATGTTGTATGTGTGTCCGTTGTGCAAGACGCCGAAGTGGAGCGTATAAAATTGCCATCCGGCGGCAGCAACGGTGGCCCAATGATGCCATGCACATAACCACGACTATTATAGTAGGTGTGATCTGCGTGAAGTGCATCCAGATCGCTGCTGCTTTGCGGCCGTGAACGGTTGCCTCCTGGAGCGCCAGCAGGTGCATTGTGTGTTCGCAGATCCCAGCCATCATCACTGCTGTTGTCTCCCGTATGGTCGAGGTCATAAATGCTGGCGCTGTTATTGTGGTAGCGTCGTAGCCGAAATAAATTACAAGTATTCTGATGTTGATGCTGCTGCTGTTGTTGTTGCTGCTGCTGTTGTTGCCGCTGCTGCTGCTGTGCTTGGGCGCTGGTGCTGGGCGTGGCATCCAGTTCAATTACTGTCGAAGAAGACGATGCAGTTGCTGATGATGATTCACCAGCTGCAGCTCCACCAGCTGAAATGCGAGATCGATTCTGTGAATGCTTTTTTTTTTGCGCCGACGTCGTTGTTGTTGTGTTGGTGGTGCGTGTATTTGCAAATTGCACATGCTCCGTGTCCGATGCACTCGATGTGACATCATCGTAGACTGTGGAATTATTATTACTATTGTTTAGCGCCGGTAGTTGCTGATTGCTGCTGTTCGCCTCGAAGGAGCTGCTCGTGTTGCTGGCATTGGAGCTAAGCAGCGAACTAGAGGGCAGCTCGTACACCACACTTGAGGTCGGTTGCAAGAGCAGCGGCTCATCGACAGCATGATCATCCATTGCAGCTGGCCAAATACTAACAAGTCGCGATGTCGCCGCCACTTCGCGCTCATTACTGTCAACATTATTATCGTTATTGTTGTTATTTGCTTGCTGCTCGTCGTGTATGTTTTGGTCAGCCCGCTCCACTGCATAGGCATGCGATGAGCGGGTTTCCGTTTCAGTCTTACGTTGAGTGTGATTCGGAATGAACTGCGATGCACCAGTAACAGGAGCAGAGTTATCGCCACCACCCCCAATGCTACAGCTTGCTGCAGACGAAAGTGTGGATGTGGCTGCCGTCGAAGTTGAGGAGAGCTCAAAGAATTGGGTTGGCTCTGTTGTACTACTTCCCGAGCTTCCCGTGGACTGTGTCGAATGTACTCGCTCTTCTACACTGTGCTCATTTACTGGCGGCGGTGCCACATTATAGCCGCTGCTGCTGAGTTCACGCATCAAATGACAGTGACAAACCTCACGCATCCCATTACATTTACGGCACTTGCTGCTACCACCTCGAAGTGATCCAGCAGCAGCCTCAGTTGAGCTCGCTGGCTCCGCATATGATTCCCGATTCAGTGATCTTGGGGCTGTCTGATATTGAAACATGGGCACATATCCAGCTGTTGTTGACGCCTCCATGTTGTTGATGTGCGCAGTTGCCTGCGGATCCGACGTCTGCAGATATGAGGGCATTAGCATATATCCATCCGACAGCGCATCGCTTTGCTGTTCAAAGTAGACAGTATACGGCGAGCGCTCTAAAATGATATTCAGATTATACACAACTTCTAATTCGAGGGTATCAAACTTACGCGTTTCTCGAGAGCCAACGTGAAGCATTACATTGGGGTAGCCAATTGAAAGTCGTTGATGTTGATGCTGGCTACGATGCTGGTCCTGCAAATGTCTGTGTCTGAGTTCATCCTGTTCATTCTCCATGCTTTCGCTTTTTTTTTTTGTTTTTACTTTTAAAGAGAAACAGAAATTAGAAAAAAATTGTAATGTGTACGCGATCACATAAATCTGAGTATTATGAGAATTACAGAAAATCCTAAAATATTTGCACTATATTTCTCGCCTACTACTTTGAACAATTATTAATTATAATCAGGAAATTGGTAATTGGAAATTCACATTAATTAATTAAATCTTCCAAACTGCCTTGCGAATTGAGAGATTTATTATAAGTACTGTCTAGGCCACATTTAAAATATTTACGATTGCCATGATTTAAATGTTACTATTTAAAGAGACATTTCTAGCACTTACAAATAATATTGCGTGACTTCAAACTTAGGTCCAACTGGTTATATTCTCTATAAGCATACAATATCTAAAGAGATCTGGGATTCTATATTATTGAGACTACATCATCCGTGCAAATCAAGCTGCTATCTTCACGAATAAAAAAACTTCGTATTCGTCATCAATGTGAGAAATTGTCATTGCATTGAAATTTGTCATAAAACTTGTAGTAGGTTGTGCATTAAAAATTTCATTAAATTTGTTGGTGATAAGAAACAGAGAATGGGCAGTGAAAAACAGCTGTGAGTCGAATAAGACAGAAAGAGCACAATATTTTGGAAGAGAGAGCGAGAGTGAGCAAGTGAGAGAGAGTATGAATGAATTGAATGGACGGGGGAATAAGGAGAGCTTACCTGCTGCTTGCTGCCCGAAGCCCGACAAGACACCTTAATGGCAAAGTGAGGAAACTGCTAATTTGCAGGCATCAGAGACATATTGTTTGGTGTGTTTTTGTAGCAAACACATGTAGTAATTGCCTGATCACTGTTTTAATAATATAAAATTGCAAATTAAAGCTCCAAAACAGTGCCAAAATCACCTAAATAGCACAAAAATATTAACGTCGTATGAAAAAATCACACACATACACTATCTCACACACGTCGATATATCGATACTTTCAAATTCTGAATATTTGTAAATATATCGATAGATGTATAATTTATCGTTAACATATAAAAAATGTTTCATTAGTCAACCACAAAACTGTTTACATAGAATTTAGTATGGTGCAAGCCTCAAACCTTTAACTAACAGCAATAGTTTAATATCTATTTCAAAGCCTTATGAATTTGTGAATTGATTGCGCCTCGCAAACCTTAGTGCTGTGAAATACGAAACGTTATTAATTTGACGTTGATCAACACTGTTGCGAACATAATGAATCTTCAAATATATCGATAGCATATCAACAACCCTACATTCCGCAGGCATGAAAAATCTAAAAGTTAAAGTAATTTGTTTATTGTAAAAGAGTGCTAGACACGATTCGCGAAAAATTGGCTAGAGTTCAAACGGTATATACCCCTTCTGTTCGTTTATTTTCAACATATCCAATCGACACGTATGCTCTCGAATAATGGTACCCAAAGTGTTTGGGGTGTGGTTGCGGAATTGAGGACGTTTGAATAAATTCTTTTTCAATAATAATACGGTGTACAAGAACAATATGTCCAGCTGCGCTTGTATGAGCTAATTGTTTATGCCAAACACAAAGCAACGCGCTATATTAATTGAACACTCCATTTTTATGCAAATGAGATGAGAGTGCTGTCGAGTGTTTTTTGTGGCAAGCGGCCAAAGCGGCTGCTATTGTGTGTATATGAAAACAAAAAACAAAAAAAAGGCCAATAGCTAAGATATTTGATTTGCGTTTTGTGCTTCTTCTTCCATTCTTCGTAGATTTGTCAAACTCGAAAGCAGCAGCCAGCACATCGAGTTCCCTTCCCAAGTTTAGACTGCAATGTGCAGCTGCAGTGTAAATGTTCGAGATGTCCCGGCTCGCTGATTACTTTGTAATTGTTGGCTACGATAACGACAAAGAAAGTAAGTGCCAATAATACCATATACTAGATGCCTGTGTGATTGTACTATTTTTATATACTTACATTTATAGAAACTGCCGGCAATGTTAGCGGTCAGCCAATATGCGGCAAAATTGTGCAACGTTTCCCAGAGAAAGATTGGCCCGACACACCCTTTATTGAGGGCATCGAATGGGTATGGTTGTTTTTGTGAATTACTTCGCCACGCACTTACATTCACAATTCAACTCTTTGTTATCACCACGCAGTTCTGTCAACCACTCGGATGGAATTTATCGTATGAGAAACAAGAACCCAAATTTTTCATCTCTGTGCTCACGGACATTGATGCCAACAAGCATTATTGCGCCTGTCTGAGCTTTCATGAAACGCTTGCCATCACCCAGACGCGCAGCGTGGACGATGAAGATGAGACCATAGCGAACAACAGCAGAGCAGGGCCTCCAGTCTCTACGGCTGTAGAGCCCATAACCCACCACAGCATTATGTATGCACCAAAGTGTTTGGTGCTCATCTCCCGCTTGGATTGTGCAGATACTTTTAAGGTAATCTGCTGCTGTAGTTGCCTATGCATAAAATTAATTACTAATATTTTACAGAACTGTCTGGGCACCATTTATACGGTCTACATTGAAAACTTGCCATATGCCATGGAAAATCTGATTGGCAACATACTCGGATGCATTCAAGTGCCACCCGCTGGCGGGCCGCAAGTTCGCTTCTCCATCGGTGCCGGGGACAAGCAATCGCTGCAGCCTCCACAGAGCTCCTCACTCCCCATCACGGGGAACGGTGTTAACTTTCTGTTCAAACAGCTGGGCATTAAGAATGTTCTAATTCTGCTGTGTGCTGTGATGACCGAAAACAAAATACTCTTTCACTCCAAGTGCTACTGGCACTTGACGGACAGCTGTCGTGCTTTGGTTGCACTCATGTATCCATTTCGATACACACATGTTTACATACCGATTCTGCCAGCGCCTCTTACCGAGGTGCTGTCCACGCCTACCCCATTCATAATGGGCATACACAGTTCATTGCAAACGGAAATTACCGATTTACTCGATGTAATTGTTGTGGATTTGGATGGTGGATTGGTTACCATACCAGATGCTCTAACACCACCAGTGCCCATCTTTCCATCACCTTTGTGGGAGCAAACACAAGAGCTACTTGGAATGATATTATTTCCCAATTTGGCGCAAGCGGATCTCGCATTTCCCAACAACGAGCGCCCAACTGCAACATTAGCTAAAACCGAGGCACAAATTGACAAGGAGTTGCGTGCTATATTTATGCGTCTCTTCGCACAATTGCTGCAAGGCTATCGTTCTTGTTTGACCATTATACGCATTCATCCCAAGACGGTTATTACTTTTCACAAAGCTGGTTTTCTGGGTGCACGTGATCTCATCGAAAGCGAGTTTCTGTTTCGCGTTTTAGACAGCATGTTCTTTACAACGTTTGTTAACGAGCGCGGGCCGCCATGGCGAGCATCTGATGCCTGGGATGAATTATATAGCTCAATGAATGAGTTGCTCAAATCGGAGGCACAGAATAAGAATCTCGTAAGTTTTTATTAAATAATATTAGAAGCTAAGTACTTAGCTTTGCTATTTTTAGATACTCACACATATCCAGGAGCTGGGTCGCATTCTATACGAGAACGAAGCATCTAATGCCCACGTCACGTATGCGCAGAAAGTGCTTCGACCACCCGAAGGTGCTTTCCAACGCATCCATCAGCCCGCTTTTCCGCGCATTAGTAGCGATAAGGTAGAGCTCATCATTCAGGATGGCATTCGCAAGAACGGGCAATCGCAGCGTTTTCATGTCACACGCAATCAGCATCGCATCATACCCATGGGACCAAGGCTACCGGAGGCGCTGGACGTGCGTCCCACTACAGTGCACAATTCGGCACGACGACTGGAGGTGTTGCGCACCTGTGTGTCGTACATTTTTGAGAATCGCATTGCCGATGCAAGAAAATTGCTGCCGGCTGTAATGCGAACACTAAAGGATAGGGATGCTCGACTCATTTTGTGCCGTGAACTATTTGGTTATGTGCATGGCAATAAGGCGGTGCTAGATCATCAGCAATTTGATCTGGTCGTGCGTTTTATGAACAAAGCATTGCAGAACTCGTCAGGAGTGGATGAGTACACAGTGGCAGCCGCTCTGTTGCCTATGTCCACAATATTCTGCAGAAAGCTATCGATGGGTGTAGTGCAATTTGCCTACACTGAGATACAGGATCATGTTATTTGGAAAAATTTACAGTTCTGGGAGTCAACGTTCTTTCAAGATGTTCAGGCACAAATTAAGTCACTTTACTTGCTACAACGCCGACAAAATGAGAACAACAAGGAGGCAAATTGTGTGCTGGATGAGGTGCCGCTCGAGGAACCGACTGCATTAGAAATTACCGCCGAGCAGTTACGCAAGAGTCCAGCCATAGAGGAGGAGAAAAAGGCTGAGCTGGCAAAATCGGAGGAATCGACGCTCTATAGCCAGGCCATACACTTTGCTAATCGCATGGTCTCCCTGCTGATACCGCTCGATGTCAATGTGGATGCGGCCAGCAAGCCAAAACTCGCCTTTAGGCTTGAAGAAAACCAGAGTGTTTCCAATAGGTGAATTACTTTCAAAGCTTACAAGTTTTTAACATTAATCGTGTAATTTCTTTGCAGTATTATGGGCTCACATAGCCTGAGTGAACATTCCGATGAGGGCTTTGAGGAGAATGATGCTCTAGAGATAGGTGTTACGGTGGGCAAGACCATTTCGCGCTTCATCGATTGCGTCTGCACGGAGGGCGGTGTTACCTCGGAGCACATTCGCAATCTACACGATATGGTGCCAGGTGTTGTGCACATGCATATCGAGTCGCTAGAGCCAGTATATCAGGAGGCCAAACGGCATCCACATGTGCAAAAACCGAAGATTCAAACGCCTTGTTTGCTACCTGGCGAAGAGTTGGCAACAGATCATTTGCGTTGCTTTCTGATGCCGGATGGCCGTGAAGATGATACCCAGTGCTTAATTCCAGCTGAAGGCGCGTTGTTTTTGACCAACTATCGCATTGTCTTCAAGGGTTCACCTTGTGATCCGCTCTTTTGCGAGCAAACGATAGTGCGAGCTTTTCCCATTGCTTCGCTACTAAAGGAGAAGAAAATATCGATGCTGTACCTTGCTCATTTGGATCAAACTCTGCCGGAGGGATTGCAGCTGCGCTCCAGCTGCTTTCAGTTGCTCAAGATTGCCTTTGACACGGAGGTGACACTAGAACAAATCGAGGCTCTGCGTAAAACGCTTAGTAAAGCGCGACATCCGTTCGATGAATTTGAGTATTTCGCCTTTCAGTCCTATGGCACCATGCTCCAAGGGGTCGTGCCGCTGAAGACCAAGGAAAAGTACTCGACGCTCAAAGGATTTGCAAAGAAGACGCTGCTGCGCACTGCCAAAAAAGCGGGCTTCAAGCAAAAGGTGCAGACAAAACGCAAATTAGTGCCGGAATATGAGTTGGGAGGCGGCGGAGGGAGTGCCGATGCATTGGAAACTCATTCGATGGACGACGAGCTCGAGGATGGGGATGAGTTTGAGATACAACAGAGCGAGGCCGCCACGCAACGCCTCTTAACAAGCAAGGACATTGAAAGAATGCGTGAGCGAAGTTATGTGCGCGATTGGAAACGCTTGGGTTTTGATGCGGATGCACAACGCGGTTTTCGCATTAGCAATGCCAATGCAAGTTATGCTACATGCCGTACATATCCGGCTATAATTGTGGCACCAGTGCAATGCAGCGATACTGCAATGACGCATTTGGGACGGTATTTCAAGGGACAACGTATTCCATTGCCCACTTGGCGACATGCGAATGGATCATTGCTCATACGTGGTGCCCAACCGAATAGTAAATCCGTTATTGGCATGATCAAGAACACAACGGGAGCGAATACTATATCGCACCATGATGTTACTCATTATCCGGAGCAGGACAAGTATTTTATGGCATTGATCAATACAATGCCAAAACTAACGCCTCTGGATCAGTACACGGGCTTGAATCTCTCAATGAGCTCGCTACTAGGTCATGGTGCGGTAGGAGACGATCATCAATCTCTAACACCAGAGCTCATGCGTAAGCAAAGGACCAATTTAAATGTACCCGATTGCAGCAAATCGAGCGCTGCTGGCGGCAAAGGAGGCACTATGAAGGGAAATGCAAGCAATACATCCGCGCATGCCTTCCGCAAAATGCGACTCTATGCGTTGGGTAAGAAAGTTCCACATAATTGCTTAAACTTCTTGAATACTATGTCTAATCTATATCAACTTGCAGGTGAAAAATCACAGGCCAAATCGAATTTGAATGGAGACTTCTGTGCAGATTTTATACCCGTTGACTATCCAGACATTCGGCAATCTCGTTCGGCGTTCAAGAAACTGATGCGCGCCTGCATGCCATCACATAATGCAAATGATGCAGATGGCCAGAGCTTCGCCAAAATGGTGGAGCAATCTGATTGGTTGCAGCAAGTCTCAACACTTTTGCAACTATCCGGCGCCGTTGTCGATCTAATTGATTTGCAGGAGAGCAGCGTAATGTTGTCACTAGAAGATGGCTCTGATGTGACCGCACAACTCTCGGCCATAGCCCAACTTTGCCTGGATCCGTACTATCGCACACTGGACGGATTTCGAGTGCTTATCGAAAAGGAGTGGCTGGCATTCGGACATAGATTCGCACATCGTAGCAATCTGAAACCATCTCATGCCAGCACAAACATTGCATTTGCACCCACATTTCTGCAGTTTCTGGACGTCGTGTATCAGTTGCAACGGCAATTCCCTATGGCGTTCGAATTCAATGATTTCTACTTGCGATTCCTTGCCTACCATGTGGTATCCTGTCGTTTTCGGACTTTTCTATTCGATTGCGAGTTGGAGCGTTATGATTCGGGTATTGCGTCCATGGAGGATAAACGCGGTTCTATGAGTGCCAAGCACTTGTTTGGAGGAGGTGTAGCCAATGGCTCTGATGATGAATGCAATGTTTATCCACTTGATATACGTAGTCCACGCACACCCACCCTAAATCGCATTGGCCATTCCATATTTGACTACATTGAGCGACAACACAACAAGTCGCCAATTTTCTACAACTTCCTGTACTCCTCTGACAAAGACGTAGTGCTACGTCCGCAGAATAGCGTGGCCGCTTTAGACTTGTGGACCTTCTATACGAATGAGGAACTGGCCCAAGGACCACCCTACGATCTGGAAGTGACCAATGTGGATGACGAAATCGATCTTTCGGAAATTAAGGGCAAACGCATGGTAATCAGCGCTGGATATGATAACATTGAGAAATGTAATCCCAATGCTTATGTGTGCTTGCTGAGCGAAGTGAAGCAGGCGGAAACGGAACGGGGATATTTGCCACAAAAGTGGCAGCAGGTGTGGAACAATTTGGTGGTTCCAGCTGTGGAGCCAATGTCGCGCAAGACCTCGCTTAATAGCATGCTAGTACATACACAACAACTCAAACGCTCCACATTAGAGATAATTATCAAGGGACGTCTGGCTGGCTATCAAGATAAGTTCTTCCATCCACATCGCTTTGAGAAGCACCCATATACGACACCCACCAATTGCAATCATTGCACGAAACTGCTTTGGGGACCTGTCGGCTATCGTTGTATGGATTGTGGCAATTCATATCACGAAAAGTGCACCGAGCTTTCGATGAAGAATTGCACAAAATACAAGGCCATAGATGGTACTGTCGGTCCGTCAAATGTGAATATGTCGCAGGGTGACACGGCCAGCATTGCCTCCAGTGCAGCGACTACGGCACGGACCTCCAGCCATCATTTCTACAATCAATTCAGTAGTAATGTTGCCGAGAATCGCACACACGAAGGGTAAGTATTGTTTCCAAATAATATAATATTTTCTCTAACATAAGCTGATTTGTTTTGTGCAGACATCTCTATAAGCGTGGTGCTCTACTCAAGGGATGGAAGCAACGTTGGTTTGTTCTTGATTCTATTAAGCATCAGTTGCGCTACTACGATACCGCCGAT
Source organism: Drosophila albomicans (assembly GCF_009650485.2). Lineage (NCBI taxonomy): Eukaryota > Metazoa > Arthropoda > Insecta > Diptera > Drosophilidae > Drosophila > Drosophila albomicans. The sequence continues at coordinate 5,504,462 of NC_047631.2, forward strand.
GACACAGCGCCTAAGGGCATTATAGGTAATGCGTATATTTTGATAATAAAACCGCGATTTTATTTATGTGAGTTATTAATTCAACAGAGCTAGCCGAGGTGCAGTCTGTGAGCGCTGCACAACCCGCACAAATTGGCACAAAAGGCGTCGATGATAAAGGATTCTTTGATGTAAAGTGCATTTAAAAATATTGGCCTTCAATTTAATAATGTGTATTATATTTTTGCAGCTTAAAACATCTAAGCGTACGTATAACTTTTATGCAATGAACGCAAATCTGGCACAGGAGTGGACTGAAAAACTACAAGCCTGTCTGCAGTAGATTAAACAGCCACAATCACAAGCTCGACCACAGCCTCAGCAACAAATACCAATTGTTATTAAAACTGGCACTCACCTTAGTACTATTTTTCTGCCGTGGCTTCAGCATAGAAATTTGTTCTATGCACTCTTCGCTTCCTGCTCCTTAGATATATATACATATATATTTATGCGGAATATTCTGTTTTGTTTTAGGACAATCCATTACCGTTATTATTAACATTTGTTTGTGTAAATGTGAGAAAGAGAGAGAGAGAATTTATTTGTGAACTCGCGTATTACTCTGGATCTGTAGCTCTGAGTGTATTATTTATAACAAAAACATTTTTTTACATATATAAGTTGATTTAGTGTGAAAACGTTGTTTATTAACACTCGCATAATGCATAAATTACTTGAATATTTAGCAACAATTAACGTAAGCGACAAAAGCTAAGAAACAAAAATTAACTAAACACAAAATAGTATAAAAGTAAATGTGCATATAAAAAGGGAATCTACATTATGTGATTATGCGATAAATAATAATAAGCACGTGAATGATGATCAAATGAAAAAGAGAATAACTAGAGAAAAGGAAGCCACGATAGCAACTTTTTATACATTATTTATATATATATGTCTACGCATATGACATATGTGTCTATTTATGGAAACATACATACTTATATAGTAAAAATACAAAAATACCAAAGATAATTCCACCTTTGTTGCGCAATTAAAATGCATTTCTTAATTTCTTCCTTTGAATTAAATTTAATTAATAAACGCCTTTATACAATACGATAATATATATTTTATATAATCTACTGCAATTATTTGTGGCTTACAAACTATATACATTTTTAAACAAATGCGCTTTGTATTTATAATTTCATTAATTGCTTAACAACTCCCTTGGTTCAATCAAATCATAGGAACGTCGTCCAGTAGACAATGTTGAGAATGAAGAACGAGAACGGAAAGAAGAAGCGCGAGAATTTATCTATATAGATGGCGGTGGCATGGCCATGGCAGAATGTATCATACTGTGGCTCAATTATCGACTCCCGATGGTGATGCTGCAATACACGCTGCAGAGTTTCAATCATCAGCAAAAGTGCCCTTGAAAAACTCACCTTTAGATCGTCTAGATCTGTGATATTCTCATCGGAGTAACCCTTCATTGCCTTTGTTGCCACCGGACCCATGTAATTGTTGACTACAGCAAATTCCATGAGCGAGAGGAAAACAAAAACCGAACACGATGACATCCACACATCAATGGCCTTGACGTATGAAACGGGCGGCAGAGATTGCTGCGATTGTGTATTCTGTGTGGCCAAGGTGAGCAGCGAGGTAACGCCGAGAGTGACTCGTGCCGGTATAGCCTCGGGTTTGATCCAGAACGATATCCACGACATAACCACAATGAGGGCAGATGGAATATACGTGTGAAACAGGTGATAGCCCAAGCGTCGGCGCAAGTTAAACACAATCGCCAGACATGTAAAATTACCTAGGAAAGGTTTATATTAAAATCTTAGCATACAGTTTTGAGACTTAACGACTCACCCGTTGAGTACTCGATGGTACAATCGGTCGTATAATTATTTGATATGTCCAGTTGTGGCAGCTCGATCTCAGCATTGACGACCAGTGGATCGGTCATGTTCCAAATAAATACCAAGTCTTCCACTGTATGCGATACTATATAAAAGCTGCTTGTTAAAAAGACTGCTGTTGCCCAAAAGATTTTCCACTTACGACTCTCTATCATCATTGAACAGATTTGTGTATCATGCGGATAGGACTCAAATTTCATGGCACACGACAGCACCAGCGTCAATTTGGACATGTAGAGCAACGTCTTGTCGTGGTACAGCCAAAGATAGTGATTTGGAATGCTCATCTCATGAAATGTCACCTTTTTGGCATTCTTAAAGAAGCAATCGGGACGCCAAATGCTGTGCAGCCAATCCACGTCTAGAATGCGATACTGTTCGCTCATATTCTCTGGTAAACGAAGACGCGGATCGCGCCAACTTTGTGCTAAAAATATGTCCGTCACATAGGTCTACAAGAGGATTATTAATTAAACGGAAAATACAACAATTAATTATATTATTATTACCATGGATTCCTCATTGATAGAGTCCAAGGAGAGCACTGTGACATGAAAATATACAACGGTTGGTTGTCCCAGCAGCTTTGGTGCACGATTCTTGTCGTAGGTTTTCGAAGGTATGGGCAATATATCTGGCAGCGATAGGCTTGATTCGTAATGAGATACCAGCTCAGCGCTCTCTGTATTATTTCTGCAGAGGAAAACAAATAATGCTACTGTTGAGTGTGCTCGACTATATGATACTGATATGAAATCCATGAAATTTTCAGCTTCCTCGACTGTTACATACTTATTAACTTGTGGCTTCACCACTTAAAAATTCTTTCGGAACATTTTACTTCTAAGAAATTTTTATCAAGTAGAGCCACATAAGTTGCAGTAGCTTATAGCTAATATATTTTTAATTCGTTTTAAGTAAGCATATAAGTTAAATTAATTTTCAGAAATCTTTTATCAATTCTAAGGGATTAAGCAGTCGCACAGATGATCATAGCAATATTTTCTAGACAGCTGATAACAAAGCTGAGGATTTTTGGTTTTATTCGTTGACACTTAAACTCTTGTCATTTGTGTACCGGGTATAATTATACGGCACACTAAAATTTAGGTTATGTTTCAGCCTTGTCTGATGCAATGCGTTTTTGCCAAGTTGGCAAATGTTTTATCAAAGTAATTGTTATTATGTGTTTTTTGATTTGTTACCTGAAACCGTGAACACAATCACATGGTTGAATTGATTTCTCTAATATTAGTAAATAAATTACAACGGCCACCATGAAATGATGCTTTTTCAATTGTCTAAATGAGTTTGGCATTTGCATTTTGAACACACCAACACACCGTTACGTTGTTTTTGTGTTTAAATCAACAATTTTTTTTATTACGGCTATTTACTTAATTTATTTGTATTGCATAGTTTTGCGCGTTTCACGTATTGTTTTTTACGTTTGAATTGAAAATTTAAATTCATAATTTTAGCGCACATTGTTTGGTGAATGTGGATGACATTATTCAACTGATTAAAAGTAGTCGAAACATTTCAAGCAGTTTTGTCGCATGCAATTGTAATTTATTGGATAATTTAATAAATGCAAGACGATTCTTCTTTACTTTTATACGGCAAAACCAAACAAAAAAAATAAAAGAGTTATATAGACGTTAGCTGTGCGCTGCTCAAGGCGTGATAAATACATTCCTAAGGCTTCGTTTTCATTGGCATTCCTCTCTTTTGCTATTGTACTTTTCAAAATTGACATGTCCGAGATAGTGAGTACAAAACAGATGCACAATTGTAAGCCGAACCCATATATACAGTCCAATATCTGAGTATAATACTAGCTAGTTAAACACGATGAGATAGTCTGTATACCCTTATTCAGTCTTGTAGAGCGAATTATGCGTAATAATTGGCATATAATTGACAAATCTATTGTAATTTGTAACCTACAAAATAATTCCTATATGAATTAGAAATATTGCACGCCTTTTATAATATCTGAAAATCAATATTGTATCACATAGTTTAAAAATTCGCGCCGACCAAATTCACTTATTGTTAAGCTTTGGCGTTGCCAATAGTATGGGATTAAGCAAACAGCTGAGCAACAGCGTTGCCAAGTCGAGCAATTTCTTTGCACAGTGGCAATGACGCACTGCTCAAGATAAATATTGATTTGTTTTACTTGTACGCACTTGTTTTTTTTTAAAATGTAACTAAAATTTAGTAAAACCGCAAATCTAAAATAAAACATTGTCATATTATTAATTAACAGTGCCGAGCACAAGTTCAACATGGAATTTCCCCAACAAATCGAAGGTAAGCTGTTAAACTGCGGCGGTAAATAATTTTCCGTAAGGTTCAGATTCATTTTTGGATGTGGGTGGGTTGGATGGTTGGAGGGTTGGGGGTCGTAGGGTCGTCCGTACTTCTTTGTTGCACAGTGACGTGATGCGGCGCAGTGTGCAACTTGTATATTGATATTGATTACTTGCAAGAAAAGCAAGATACACAAAACCACTGCAAATGTGAAAAACTGACATTGTTTTTGAAATTTGTTCTTTTTATCGTTAAAGCACGACTAATTGGCATATAAAATAATTCAGAAAGACTCGTTAAGCAAACATCCCCCAAAACATACTAAGCTAGTACTAAACTAGTGCTAAATAAACACTTTACTTACCAGAGACCCTAGTCTTGGCACAACAGACAACATATGCCTACGATGTCGTAATGGAGTCGCCACTATATCCCAAGGTCAACAACAATTTAAGTTCCAAGGTGTCGCCCAGTGGCGACAAGATGAACTCTAGCATGAATAGCAGCAGCACTTTGGAGGACACGACGCCCAGTGACTCAGGGGTACAAATGCTAGATTCAGAGAATAGTGATGTCATGATTGAGTCCATCACCTCCCAGACGGGCTTGGAATATGAAGAGCCATTGAAAGCCACCGCAATAGTTGCAGAGCAGCAGCATCAGCAACCGACGGTTGACACCAATTCAAATGTGGCAGCAACTGAGGAAACGATGACCACTAGTGCTTACTCCACCTTCGACACAACCGAGAAGATCGTGTATAGGCGCAAGGTGCACAAAACCACGTCCACCCCCAAGGCGCCCAAGAAACGTGTGTCCTTTCATGAGGACATATTGAAGAACACGCGTACTGACAATATTCACATTGAGCATGGCTTCATCACATACAAAAATGGTCGCAAGCTGGCCGTGGTGGGTGGCAACTCAGCGGGTGTAGCTGGTGCCGCCGGTCGCTACTCATGGTGTGCAGAACGCGAGCGTATTCATGGACCTACTGAGCTGAGCGCAGCGGGCAGAGATTCGGAGGAAACTGGAGGCGGTGACGTAGTGGGACGTAGTCGTCGTCTGGTCTATCGAAATGCCTGCTCTGATGTCTTGGACTATGGAAACACCGACATTTATGACACTAATGATCCAGTTGGTCTGCAATATGATAACTCAGGAGTCTTTGAATATGCCTCGACTACCACAGAGGGCAAGCAACGGGATGAACGATTGCTATATCGCTGTGCGTGCAGCAGTTCCAACTCGAGTCTGGATTCTGATGAGCAGGACAAAAACTCTAATAGCAATGCCAATCGAAAGCAGTATGAGCAGGCAAAGAGCAGTTCCTGCGACTGCATTGGCATGAGCAATGCCAACAATAATTTAATTGGTAATTTTGATATTAACTTAAATGCAATGAAAAGTTACATTTTAAATGCATTTGTTTTTAGGCGAAAATTGTTATTATTCGGAACCAAACATTGGCGATGCGGGCAGCCCTAAGCAAAAGTCCGTGTGGAACAAAGAGAAGAAGCCGAAGTCGAGCTGCTTGAAGAAAACCAAACGACACACAAACATCATACAAGAGCAGGATCTCAGTGATCGCGTCAAGAAGTTTAATGTGCACGACATTAAGCATCAGCTGCTGGACAATAGCAGTAAAATGATATTTGGCTCATTGAAGAGCATTTTCACAATGCCATTGCCCGAACGTGGCGTTCCCGAAGGCTCCGAGGATCTGCAGTCTGTGGTGGAGTGTGTTCCAGAACTGGAACAGACGCCTGAACATAAACCGACTCATCAGCAAAAATTGCAGTATCAGTCACCAGATTCACCACCACTCAAAGCCAAACCGTTTTTGAGCAAGAGTCTAGATGGCAACAAGCAGGCACAGGGTGTTAAGAAGTTTGTGCACAATGTAGATGAGCAGTTGCGACGCAAAAATGATGACCACTCAGCGAGCAGTTCCACAGAGGCCTCACCCATGGACAGCAGCAAGCAGCACGTGCTGCGACGTCAAGATGAGTTCGATAAGGAAACAGCAGCAGGCACAGTATCTATTGTCACCAGCACGCAAAGTGAATTCCGCAGCAAGTTTATCATCAACTGTGAGAGCACAGTCTTTGAGCACACAGGTGTTTCTTATGAGACCAGCGAGCCAAATCAGCTCGAGCCATCCATACCGAGCACACAGCACAGCAGTGTGGCCAGCTTGCTGGAGCGGGACACGCCCATTGCACAGCCAGCCAGCCAGCTTCGCACTTCATTTATGGCTGCTCCCATTGCTAAGACTTTTAGCAACTTCTTCCGCAGTTTTACAGACAGTGCCGCTAATAGCGCAGCAGCTGAAAAGGAGAAGGAACAAAAAGAGCAGCAGCAACAGCAGGCAGCAACCGATAGTTACTTTGGTAAAATATGTGAATATTCATTAAAATTAATAAATATTTGATTTTACTCTTTTGGCAACAGCTTCAAAAATGTCTAAGACAGCACGACCACAGCAGGCACAAGCGATACCCAACAAACTTCCCACTACACACTCATCATCTACCATATCCGAGCTTAGCTCCATTAGCAACAACACCAATAGCAACTCCAACTCATGCTCCAAGCCACCAAGCCAATCCCAGATCAATACGAATCCACTGATGCTTGGCAGTGTGGAACGACAGTCGCGACATCTTCCCTCACCGTTAAAGAAGCGCGGGCAACCATTGCAACCGCCACGCTATGGTGATCAACAGCATCATAGTCGAAGTCTGCACAGTCCTAGCAGCTATTTGGGCGCACGCGGCGGTTGTCCAGGTCCTGGTGCTCCGGGTGGAAGTGGACGTGACTCAAAGAGCACGATTTTAAGTGAAGAGTTCGATGACATATTAACCATAACGACCACAACAGATACGGCCAATGATCGACCATCCACAGAGAGTGATTTGGTAATAGTAGATTATACCGATGTCGACTATGCACAACTATTGAAGCCGCCAACGCCGGCTGCAAAGACCTCGCTCATCAATCGCTTTCTGCGTAATGTCACCCAAAAGAAAATACTCGAGTCCTCAATACGCAAGAATGACTTTTTTGCGGATAAACTACGTGGCGAACATAAGCATCTGGGATCACATCTATATGTGCGCGGTGTGCGGCCGAAAAACTATGAGTTGATTGATGATTTAAATGCTGAAATTGCCATGGAAATTGAAATGTCGGGCGCCAACTCGCCACGTCGTGAATTGGCCGTGGGCATGGATCTGGATTTGCCAGGAGATTTGTCACGCTTCGAGTTGGGCATTGGCGAAATATCCATTGACATCTTCAGTGGCAAACATTTGTCCATATTTCGTGAACCCGACGAGCAATTGCTCAAGGTAAACAAGCAGCAAGGATTTGAATTAATTTATAAATTAAATATACATTTGTCAATTGCATTTGCAGGTATTTAAACTATACACTGGTTACAGCTGCGAGGGATACATGACGCCAGTTTTGGTTCTGCTCACAGATAAAACGCTTTATGTTTCCGACCTGGTGAGAAACTGTCTGTGTGCCAAGTTTGTGCTGGCGTATAAGGATCTAGATGTCATTTTGGTAACCAACTTAGCTTAAGGCATTTGTCGTGAATTGAACAATAATCAATACTTCATTTTTTTGTAGATGGGCCCTTTTGGAAACACGGTGCTGCTTAGCAATAGCATGCGGGACATGCAACAGGTGCTGCTCGCCGGTGGTCCGTATCCAGCAGATGCACTAGTTGCCAATCTAGAGCTATGCGCACGTCGCAGCGGCTCAACGCTACCCGCTGTTGGTCAACTGACATTGGAACACTTGGCTCCGCTGCAGGCGTTCGTGCGAGCTAACAGTTGTGTGGGCAAGGATGAGAACTGGATATTCTATGCGGTGGTTAATATGCCAGCAGGCGGTGTGCTGGGCATGGGCTTGGTCGATGAACAGGAGCCACTTGGTCCGCACACCAAAGGTTTTCTCATGCATCGACGAGTGCGAGAATCGACGAGCTCAGCTGCCGCATCCAAGATTAATTGGCAACCAGGTTACTTCCTACTAAAGTGAGTAGTCCAAACGAATCGCCATTTAATGTCTGGAATGTCATAATCAATTGCATTTTGTTACAGAGCTGGTGTGCTGTACATGTTTAATGACTCCACACAAAAGCTGCCAAGCTGGGCCATGGCGCTGGCTGAGTGTCAAGGTGCGAGGCGCGCTGTGAAATCCGCTCGACCGCATTGCTTTGAGATAATGCTGAAGGGTCAACTGCTGCAAATGGCAGCACCGGATGAGTATGTTGCTTCGGAATGGCTACAAGCGCTCTTGCAATCAGCCAGTGGTGTAAGTTATAAGCTAAAAATCATCCCAATGAAATATTTGATTGATGTATGCCACTTTTGATATGCAGCTTTTCGAGCTGCAAGAGAAGCACAAGGCTCTGGGATGCACATTGATTGTTACACAAAACCATTTGATTACCTTACGTGAGGATTTTTCTGCCCCGCTGCGTCAACTCACCAAGCAGATGGAAAGCCCAACTGCTGCAGCCCCAGAACCCAAACCCCCTATACGAGATGATGACATGTTGTGTATTTTTGATACAAGCAGCGTGGTAAGATTACCGCTCTTCGATTTGTGGAAGTAGGCTAAGATTTTGCAACTTCTTTTGTAGCTAAGCTCAACGACGAGCACGCCAACGCGTGGGACACAACGCTCTTGCTCCTCTCTCAATTCAACGCCCACGAAGCAGTCACAGGATGTCGTCAAAGCGACTGAGAAAAGCGCTGGTGAAGTGGGACAGTCTCAAAAAATGAGAAGTGTTTATGGGAAAAACTCTGGCCTCGAAATTCTTACCTGTGCGGACATTAAGGCAATGACAGGCATTAAGATACCATCGCATAGTGAAACTTGGTGGTGTATACTAGAGTTTTCGTGTCAGGAAGCGCCTGTGGAGTGCATGGATGACTTAGTAATATTTTTTGCCAGCAACATGGAGATGCAACGTTTTCTCCGACTGTTGGAACAGCTGTGGCAAGCCAAAAATGTGCGTAGCTAGCTATTTACCTATTTGTACAGCTACTATACAGATTACTTTTGTGTTCACAGAATGATCTCTTCCCAATAACTATACTGGACGATGATGATACATTAGCTGAACAGTGCACAATGCTATATTTAGACATAAATCGCGCCTGGGAGCCATTGCTATCGGCAGCCTTGGGTTATCCTCTCTAAACACGCAACTAATCAATATACTCTACAAAAAAACGTATAAATCTGAAACATTTTGCTAAATACAACTAAATGCTTAATACTGTAATACTCAAGCAAAATTGCTGAAAAACAAACCTTATGGCATATATATATATCTATATCTATACACAACATTCATACCCTTCTGTAGCTATATCTATGGTATTATGATTTGTAATGTGTACATTCGCTTAATTCATTTGTTCATTCATTTGCGCTGTTATCAAATATTTTGTGTGATATTAATTTTTAAGTTGCCAATTACTATAAATACACATATTGTATTATACATTCAGTTGCGTTTACAAACCTTTGTTAAAATTGATTTTGTTTGTTTATTTTTTTTTTACAAACACCGTGTAAAAATATGCACAAAAAACTCCAAGGCTTTACTATGTGTAAAATATCTTTTTGTCTCAAGAAAAACAAAATTATGAAAAAACAAAAAAAATATTTTGTAAGCATTCGTTAAGAGCAACCAAAATCATTAGCAAATCATTGATAATTTCAATATATATACATATACATACTATATTATACTCTAGCTAAAAGATATTATACGTAAATCAATCCATATTTATATATTACTATATATGTATATGAACGTATGTTTGGATGGTTTTTTTTGGTGCGTAATCGAATGAAGTGACATTAAATGACATGAAAGTATTTCAATATATTTATAAAATGTAACCTCTCAATATACAAATACACAATATATATATCGCAATATAACGCTGATGTTTTCATACCAAATGCACGACAATGCTTTAATTTTAATTTTTTTAATATAAATTACAGTCAATAGAATTAGTACCTAAAACTTGCAAAATTTGCTGTTAAATCGAACATTACGTGAATACGTGTAGGAAAGGATTTAATTCTATTTTTTTTTTATATAATTTACAGTCAATAGAATTATTACCTATAACTTGCAAAATATGCTGTTAAATCGAACATTACGTGGATACGTATAGCAAAGGCTTTAAGTAGGGAATGTAACCCGCCCACCTTCACTTTAATTTGCTTATGCAATTTTCAATTAGCAAGGCTTAAGATACACGTCTCTTACAAGTATATCTCATACCTTTTGATTGGTCATAAGCCGTATGAAAACATCAGATAAAAGCTCATATTAATTAATAAAATGAATAAACCTAATTGTAGTGGGGCATTTTTATTTTTAACGTTAAGTCTTCTGATTGATGACCCTTGACACAGAGCAATAGAAAACGAGTTGGAGATGAAGCTTGAGGCTTGCGGTATGTATTAAAATCGTAGGGTATCCCCATGCCCAATCAGTTTTTACTGCACTATATATGTACATATGTATGTATATACTAATAAAAACTGTGGAAATGGTATTAACAACACATGCAGTTTTCTTATACATATATGTACGTAGCTTGTATGTGTTTATTTCTGTAGGTGTGAGGGACTACGATGGTATGATGTTTACTTCTGATTAATGCATGGGGGTCTTAATAAGCTGGAGCATGGGATGAAATTCATGTATTCATATGAAGAATAGATACAAACTTATAAACATGCATACATGATCTTATATTTAGTGACAATTACATATGTACGTACGTAGTAAGACATACTTACATATGTACATATGGGCAATGTAGGTGTGCTTAGTAGCCTGCTGATCAAATTATAGTAATTAATAATTTAAGCAACAATCATACATAAATGCATGTGGACTTAGATGTCTGCTTGCATCTCCATATGTAAGTATATATGTAGATACATATGTAAATACATATGTATGTATGGAATAATATATGTATGTATGTATGTATGTACATATGTATGAATGTACGTACTTCTTAAGTTGCACCATGGCCAGAGAGTAAATGCATAATTGGAAAATATGCATACAAATTAAAGATAAACACATGTAACAATAAGAGCTCTGAAGTCCAGCTAAACAAAGCATTGCATTCAAAGAGACACACACAAAAACGCGAGAGAGAAACGAAAGAGAATGAGAGATTGCGAGGTAAAAAGAAGGCATGGAAAGTCAAAAACTCCAACCCTCATAAGTCAACGAATGGAAGACTACAAGAAAAAAACACGCACACACACACCCGTAATATACAGAAGGAAAACGGTTCAACAAATTTGATCCTATGCGACTGGTGCTTGCACTTCAAAACCAGTTTTAATGTTTTATACTACCTTTAAGTGTGTATACATACATACATATGTATATTTGTAGGATGTATCTACAAAAGTTGTTCATACAATGTATAGAGATACATTGTGCATGCATACTACTTCTTAGAAGTTTATTGATTAATAAATTAAATTTGTATAAAATATTTAATAGAAAAGGTATCCTCAATTTTGCTCTTGCTTTCAACAGATGTACATATTTCGCTTTGTGCTGTAGTAGAGCATTGGCAAAAACAATAAAACACTTGCAGGCAATCGCAGGCAAAAACAACAACAAATGCATGTGAATGTGCTTGGCTGGCGTTCAGGCTGAGAGGCTGCTGATGCTGCTGCTTCTAGTGTTGTGGCGAACAGAGGCTACTGCTCTCTTATTAGAGCGTCCCGTCCGTATACTCACTCATACATATACAGAAGTGCTTATGCTGATGCTGCACTCACTTTCATTAACACAAGCACTGGACGCATCAGCAGCAGAATTTAATGCAGCGACTGCGACGCAACCGCATACGAAGCGCTTCTAGACATCCCAGTGTACTTGCATACAGATAAACATCCACACATAAATACGTATATATGTATGTAACTTCAGATGTGTGTATAAAAATACCTACATACATACATACGCACGTAAGCCTGCACATACGTATGTATGTATGTACAGCAAGATTTACAAACATACAGATGTGTATAAACAAACATGGATACATACAAACACACGCTACATGTATAAATGCACTGGTCGAATACACTGTGAACACACTGTGACTGCGACTGCCAGGCCACACAACCCCAAAAGTTGGAAAACCAAATAAAAATACGAATACAAGGCCCGCTGTTTGTAAGTTTTCTGGTTCAATTTGGTCGACTTGCCAACGTCCTGCAATATCAATTAATGTTGATAATTTAAAGGCAAATCATGAAGTGTTTTACATTGCATCAATATACAATATATAGCATAATTACTATATTTATATGTTTATTTTATAAACATTTTTTGTATTTTATTAAATATAGATAAATAAATATTGGTAAAATACATGACAAATTTCATAGTATTCTAATGTCATTTTGGTTTTTAGCGAGATCATTATAACGTGCATTCATTTTGAAAATGCCTAACCAAAAACGCATTGTAAAGAATGTACAAATAAACGCACATTTTCCATAGAAGTAGAAAAACTTCCACCCTCAAAGCAGTGAACACAAACACTATACACACATAGAAAAGAAACACATGCATATAAACATATGTACACACACATACACATATTAGCGAACTAACACAAAAAAGAGAGCGCTGCGCTGTCACTGTCATTTGTCCGTTGCGTCGCCGTTGGCGTCGCAGTCGCTGCCTGCGCCTGATTGCCGTTGCCTGCCCCAGTGTTTCCGCTTTCTTTCGTTGTAATGTTACTTTTAGTTTGATGTCGGAGCCTCGACGAGCCGGTTGTAAGCGTGACTTTCGTTTAATTCTACTTTATTATTGTTGTTGTTGTTCTTGTTCGCCCGCCGTCGTGGTCGCCGCGGTCTCCGTTGCCTAGTGTGTGTGAGTGTGCTCGTGTTGTGTGTATGTGTATCGTCCCCGTGTGCGTGTGTGTATGTTTAGTTTAAGCGAAATTGAAAGTTGTACATTTTGCTACCCCCAAAAAGCAAAGCGCTGCATACAATCGCGCGCTCACACATAGTACGTGTGTGTGTGCGCCACGCCACACCAACCAAAAACCAACCCCCACCAACAAGAATAACAACAATAATAACAACAGCAGCAGCAAAAACAACTGCTACAACAACAAGAAAGCAAGTTTTAGCACCACCCACTGTTGAGAAGCACCGCATTTTAGTCATCGTCATCGTCTGTTGTTTGTGTGCTTCTTCTCCTCCACTTCCATTGCGTTTCAGTTTCGCAGGCTCAGCGCTCATCATTAATGTTACACAGTTACAGTTAACTCTGCTAGTAGTGTTGGTTAGTGCACAATTGAAATAACCAAAATAAACGCAACAAAAAAGCGAAAGTGTTACACAAGTCACAAAACCGTCATCGAAGAATCGCGTCTCCAAAAAAGAAAAGAAAATAAAAGAAAAAAACAACAACCAATTGGTAAATCGCAGTCCAGCGCACTCCTGCGTGTGTCGAGTGCGTGTGTATTGTTTGTGTACGCGAAGTGTGCGTGTATTAGTGTGCTTGTGTATGGTGAAGAAGCATTGTTAAAATAATATAAAAACTGTCATGATGAATTTCTCCGCGTTCGGCGGCCCCTTCTCTGGCATTCATCAGTTTGCTGCTAAATTTGATGCACAAACACCGGGTGCATTTGGAACGCCACCAGTGAACGCAGCGGCCGCTGCAGCGGGCAGCGATAATCATGTGCAACGCTATCAGACCAATGGCAATCATTTCAATCAGAATGTGCCCAACGGTAAGTGCAACAAACACACATATGTATGTATGTATGCACATATGTACTCGAAAATAAATATATATAAATTATGTACATAAATAGGCGTACATAAAAATAAGCGCAGTGTGTGTGTGGTTGTGTGTACAGCATAATCACTAAAAATTTATTTTATTTTTATCGATTTATTTTCGCTTGCTGCCTGCCGCGTCGTTGTCGCTGTCGTTTGCGTCGGCAGCGACGCCAGCGCTGGCGTCTACAACACAAACGGCGACAACGACGATTTGCTTTTCCCTATGCCCCATGCACTACAACTCGCCGTTTGGGGTCTTTTGAACATGTGTAACTAGAACAACATTCTTGTTTTGATCAGCTCTTTCGAAGAGAATGGAGAAGATCAAGCACAAACAATATCACACATGGAATAAGAGTGTCGAAGAGAACTGAGAATGTTCATTTTGATTTCGTTGTGCTCTTCGTTAACGAAACACAATATGTTAGAGTGCAATAGCACGATCGCTTAATCATCCGCTTAGTATTTCGATTTTTGTTATTGTGGTATTTTGGTTCACAGAACTGGCTCATAAAGAAAAGATGCATTCATCAATATTGCCTTTGCTGCAGCGTTGCCACTTAGCTGGAAAACGAGTTTTATTCACACATTGAACATTTAAATGTCTCAAATAATAAAATACTGAAAATGTTTTTTTGTTATTTACTTGGACATAACTAAAACTAAAATAAAAAATAAAATACTTTACAATACAATAAACAAATTTGTATTTAAAAAATATTTAAAAATTGCAAACAGAAAGCTAATATACCTTATATATTAATAAAGTATTAATATATAAGAATATGAATATGAGTGAAAGAAAAAGATAATAATAATCTATCTTTTTTGCTTCGAGAACACTAAAAAATCATTTCTAATTGTTTTGCTAACATCCCTCTTAATCGTTAAAAAGAGCAAACCCTCTAAACACCAGCGTGCACCCTAGTTTGTTTGCCACACTTATACTTGTAAAGGGAGCGGGAACGACTGTCATCATAACCGAATATAACGATTTTTGTTGCTGCTGCTGCTGTTTTGCGTTGCTTTTTTTTCCTGCACTATGTTTTGAGTCATTACCACCCACCCTCGTTTCATATGTATGTGTGTGTGTGTGGGACGTGTTGTGTGTGTGTGTGTTGGTGATGGTGTTGGTGAGCCTGCTGCTGCCAGTTTTTCTCGTTGTTGTTGCTTAGCTTCGCTTGAAAATGCAATGAACTCAAATAACTTTTGAATTTGCTGCATTTTACTTTGTATAGCCCCGGGGGTGGGTTTTTGTCGTTAGCTACTCAACACACAACGCACACATAGAAACACAATTACAATGGGGGAGTTTGAGTGGCTGAGTATGCTATTGTGTGTGTGTGTGTGCGTGCGCAGTTTTCAACCCCAACCCCCTGTGAGGAAGCGTCGCTGCTTTTTTAATTGCACTGACTTCCTTCAGCCAAGTTGCAACTCTTTGTGGCTGGGGTGACTACTGTCATACCCCCTTCTAACATCCCCTATTGTGGGCATGTACATAAGATAGACAGGCCTAATACAATAGCACCGAACCCTTTAACCGACACCCATCTCAGTCCTCAGCAAATGCATCGCACTTCTTTGTTAATTGCAATTAGTTGCATTCACTTGTATAATTAGATTCTCAAACCAATAGCCTAGGTTTACATTTCATAACTATATTAATTTTGTTTTATATTTCCATCATGCATTATTTCCCACTTTCCACTCTTCGTATGCAGGCATTCATTGAAAATTAAAGAACCCAATACCAATATCAGTCACAGTCCCAAACCCAAATTAAAACTTCAGAGCAGAGACCAAACAAACGACCAAATGCCACTGTTCGTGAAGTTCATTGATCCCAGCTTTTCAGCTCTACGCATTACATTTCCAGTTTAGCGTTTTATTTTATTTCATTTTTCTTCTTTTTACCTGCACCCAGGCAACAACAGGAAAATGTATCTATGCATGTGTGTGTGCTCTTTTTTTTATCTATCAAACTGTGCGTGTGGCTGCAGTCAGCGAATGCAGGCAGGTATATAGCTAGACTAGACCGTAGTACCCCCGGTCCGCTCTCTGCTCTTCTGTTGCAGCTACTGCATTTTCTTGTCACTTATTAGCTGGCTTATCACATGAACGCACATACCGTACAGAGCGGACAGCTGCAACACGACCGTAACTTGTCCCAGAGTCCAGTTTTTGGAGATAGATAACCCAGCCGATAGCACTCTACGTTGTATTTGCTCCACGACCAAACTACAAAATATATGAACGGCTGCAATCGAAAAACTCTTCTTGTATAGCCAGCCAATTAGTAAGATATTTTTTGAAGATTCCCATAGCAAAATGTCTTCGTTTGTGAGACGTCTTTATGTCGTTTACAAAGAATGTGACTGATTTTGGGAAAGTAAATGATAGAAGAGTAAATAAGTGATGATAGTAGATTATAGAATATTGATTTTTTGGTATTTATTTTATGCGAAGTTCTTTGCTGGAAAGGTAACTTCTTTTTAAGCTTTTTGTTTTCTTATTCAATACGAAGTATGAATGATAACGTTTATAAATATTCAAGTTACTTAATAATAATCTTAAATATGCTTAACATTTGAATTGTCTCAACCTTTAAATATTATATCATATTATTTATGGCATATCATGGATGTTGTTTCTGGACATAATAAGTATGTTTGTTTTTTACATAATACTTTATTTCCTGCTATAATTTCTTAACCTTTAACGTCAAAATGATTTGATATCATGAAGAATTTTATATGGGGAAAGTATGGCAAAACAAAACAAAATGGAAAGAAAAATATAAGACAAATAGTTTTCGAAGCTCATTGATTTTGAACGACGACGACGATGATGACGACGATTGAGACTGAAATGTCCGTAGCACCCGTTGAGGATGAATAGCAAACCGCATGCGGTGTGAGTGTTGACGTGGAAGGGTGCTTAAGAGTTTTAGAAATGTGTTTAAAACTGTATGCCGATCATAATGACATGATCAGAATTGGTAAAAAGAAATTTCATATTCCATGTGGATGACCAGTCAAGCAAATGAATGTGATAATATTGCGGTGAAGGAGGGTGGAAGGTTTCGCTCTTCTGGTCGCTGGCACACCCCAACCCTCAACCTGCAACCCACCCCCAACCCCATAAATAATTTGCACTCATGTACATATTTTCTATGTGTACATAGCAGAGTGTGGCCAAGTGTGAGTTCAGGAGAGTGGGAGCGCCGTCCGCCTGGGTGGCTTTGCTGGTTTACACCCCCACTGCGAGACGAGGCGGCAACGCCTGATTCTATGCAACACTAAAAATGCGCGTGCTTATAAGTCTGACAGAGCTTAGGTGTGGTGGGGTGGGTGACACTGCGAGTGTGAGAGTGCGAGTATGAGTGTGTGTTTTTATATACATACATTCCATATGTACTTACATAGTACAACAACACATCGTGCTGATATATGACCGTATGGGTGTGTATGTAATTGAGTTAACTCCCAACGCTAACGCCAACCCCTGCCACAGTTACAACCACAATCCCCATCCCAACCCCAACTCACATTTGTCCCACCTCATCCCTCATTCCTCATCTTCCTTTAGACTTAACAAAGCCGACCAAAAAGCAAGCAAGTGTAAAATAATAAAGCCAAAACGAAGCTTTTTTCTTTTCGTATTTCGTATGGCAGCTTTAAGGCTTAAAGCTGTGCTGCCAACTTTGTCGTGGTCTGAGCGGTTTATTCGTGCTGTAATTGTTGTTGCTGTTGACGTTGCTGGCCGCTGATGACTCAAACTCTGGTGACTGGCGCCGCGTCGCGCTACCCACGCCCACACCAACTAGCACTCATACTCCCGCAGTGAGCAAATAACCCCCAACTCTAATAGGGGTTGCAGTTTTTCCAGTTTCCTAACTTAACGCCACTCTAGGCGTACTCTCACTCTCTGACGCTCTCGCTCTCTCTCAATTTTTTCTCTCTCTATATACTTGCATATGGTATTATATATGTGTGTACATACATATATACAAACAAACATACACATACATCATTCTTTCTGTTGCGCGCGCGCTCTCTCACCGCTTTCACTGGCCTCACACGAACGATTTGTGTGTGCCGGCACACTATAAACACACTTAAAAGTAGGAACACAGACATGTCCATGTATTCCGAAACGTTCCCCAAACCTAGCGAATTCCTTTCCATTTTGTTCCACTTTAGATCGAAACTCAAACCCGAAGCACAGACATCGCTGTCAAAGGCCGCCATATTGTAGGTAGGAGAGAGTCTAATGGTCTCTCTTTCACTGACTCTCTCTCTCACGCTCTTTCACTCTCTGTGTGTGTCAGAAAACTCCTCTCTGGTCTCTTTGGTGTGAAGTTGGGAGCGCTCTCACTCTCGCTTGGCCGTGTTTCAGTCAGTTTTCACCGACTTTAACTCGTTGCTAGGCATTGGCACGAGCAACAAAAAGCCGTGGCGTCTCGTACTCATCGTTCATCGCTTAACATTCGTCGTTCTCGTCCTGGTCTTGCTCCTGGCTCATGTGAAAGTGAAGTGAAAAGTGAAATGTTACAACGACGACAATGCCGGGTACGACGATGAAAATGGAGCGCATGCTTTCAGCTGTGTTGTGTTTGTTGTTGTCAGGACATTCGATGTTGTCGTTAGCCGTTCTCGTATCCACAAGGCTTAGCCCAGTATTTCCGTGCGTCTATCATTCCACTCGTACCCATGTACTTCCCTCTCGCTCTCTCTTTCTGTTCCTATATAGTATACGTACAACATCTCACTCTTTTGAGCATGTTTTTGGCCGGTTTTGTTTTGTCAACTTGTGACTTGTTTTTCTTGTTGTTTGTCATTTTTATGGCCAGTTGGTTTTTCTGTCACTTTTTTCTTTGTCTACTTTTGGGGCTGCTGTTAGTCTGTGCACTCATTTTATTCACTTGATTAATTACCGTACATAAGCCTTGCATTTGCCAAACTGCTACCATTGGTAATCCATAGGTTTGAGGCAATTTAATTGCTCGAATAATATTTGATTATCTCGTTCTTTTCGTTTATTCGGTTTTCTAAGACGATGTTTGCGTTGAGATTTTCGGCCCATGTTATTAATCGATTTCTCGTGCGTAAGCAATGAGAGCAATTTACACGTTGAAACCTTATATTTAAATAAAGTTATACTATATGTTAGATAGGATTTATTTATTTGTAGTAGTTTTTTAAGATAAAGTTGAATATTCTATAAATAGGTCTTGCTTAACTATAACGACAAGCAAAATGGTAACACGTGGAAACGATTGGAATTGAAACAGTCTTATAAGTCTATCGCCAAATTTCTTATAATTTGCGGAGATCGAAACATGTGCATTTTTTTTTTATATATGGATATTAATGGAAAGGATATATAATTAATTAAATGTGTTCATAGTCCTTTAAAATTATAACTTATAATTAAATTTTTAATCTTATTTCCTTTGCTAGAGTTTGAAAAAACTTTAATTATTATTTTCTTAGATAAATTAACGTTTTCGGAATATTTTCAGTTTATCTGCCATATTCTTAATATGACTT
Organism: Drosophila albomicans; assembly: GCF_009650485.2. Lineage (NCBI taxonomy): Eukaryota > Metazoa > Arthropoda > Insecta > Diptera > Drosophilidae > Drosophila > Drosophila albomicans. The sequence goes on from NC_047631.2 coordinate 5,524,149, forward strand.
TCGGTACCTTTTATGGTTCGCTGATCAATTGTTTTTAACTTAACTTAATCTCCCATGTGGACTACTTACTTGCCTTTATTAAATCCTATTAGCTTGTTTCCTTTCTTGTTACTTTGTGCACAAGCGTAAGGAATTACATACGAGTATAGAAGCATATATGTATGTTGTACATGTACATATGACCTGCCTAATTGAGATCAGCACATTTAATGCGCTGCCCCCAAAAGTATGCTAGAGTTTATTATTCGACTGTGGCAGCACACACAACAAAGCATTAAAGCATAAGAAATTTGTTAAATTATAACACAAGGTCACAAGTTAATTTATACAAGGGACTGACAAACAGATGCCTTGCACAAAGGCATACATCTAAACTCACGTACTTACACCCGCACGCATACATACCGACAAACACACACAAACGTATTCCTTTTAAAGATTTCAGCTCGGTTTTTTCTTCTTTCGTTTATTTTATTATTATTAAATTTGTAACCTTTTTGCCTGCTTGCCTGGCCATATCACGAGCCCCGTCACGCCTCTCGGCCCTCGCCCTCGGCCATTGTGTGTACATAATGATATCGACAGGAAAAAGGAAGCAAATGTAAAGAAAATACTCTGACGAAAAAACCGGGCCAATTGGCAACAGCCAGAAAATATTTATTAATAAAAACGAGCGCCCGGCAAAACGATAGCGCAAAAGGCAATGCCGAAAAATACACGCACTCAGACACCTATACGCATCGCACACACATACATATGTACATACAGATAGTATAGAGACGCACACACATACAAATAGCACATTGAGAAATGTGTAGCATACATTTTGAGGCGCGTCGGTAGGGCCGGCGTTTTCAATTTTAATTTCCTTTTTCCTATGTATGCGTGGCTCGCACGTGTGCGTCTCTCTTGCTCTGTGTATGTGTGGGTGCCAAATTTGGCCTTGGCAGCGGCAGAGAGGCGACGACAGGCGAGCAGGCGCAGGCGGAGGCAAGCAGACAAGCTCACAGCTGCCTACAGTAAGAGCCAGCAACCGAAAACAACAACGAAAACAAGGCATACCAACACATACATACACATGTCAGTCAACAGCAGCCAGTGTTGCCAACTACTACCACAGAATGTTGCTACCCACTTACACACAGACAGGCAGTAACGTGCGTGCGTGTGTGTCTGTGTGTACATACATATACATATATAAATCGTGTGCCAGTGGGACATTGTCATCGTTAAGCCGACGACGACGTCGACGAGCGACGAGCCGCCCGCTTTGTGCCGGCACCCGATCCTCGTTCGTTGTCCGTGTGTCTGAAAATATGTATAGTCTGTTTGTGCGTGTATGTGTGTTGGCCACCAGCTGTAGCTGCTGTGCCCAGCCAGACACAGGCCCCAGTCAGTTGTAGTTAGTCGGTGTGCTCGTTTGAAGCTCGCGTGTGGCGTCCTCAGTTTGAAGACTTTTTAACGTGAAATCAAATCAAAGATAAAGAAAAATCTGCTAATTTATTATATACACACACCAATCTAATATTTACTATTTATACTAAATTAACAAAACTTCGAAAAGGCTGTGACTGTAGCGCAATTCGAGCATGTGTAAATATTAAATGATGATTAAATAGATTTGAGATACTTTAAATTATTCTCGACAATGTTTGCTTTACTAATTGTCTTATTTTTGTTCTTCCCTTTGCAGTTTCGGCGGCCAATAATATGCAATATGGTCAAAATATATCCATACCGTACTCACAGCCGCAGAGTGATCTAAACTTTTTGAATGCGGCAGCAGCAGCGGATCATAAGGGTAAAATCCATCCAAAAATTGAACGTGACCGGGAAGAAGGTGAGTCGGCGACGCTGGCAAGAGAGTGAGAATGATAGAGGAAGGGGGAGACGGAAACGGACATGGAGAGGGGGCAGACGCCATTGAGCGGGGGATTGTCGAGGGGATAGTGTGCTAGATGACAGTGATGGTGTATAAAGCACACGCCACACGAACATATATATTTTCTTTGCTATACCTTTTTTTCTGTTTTTCTTTTTCGGCTGCTTTGTTGGGTTTGCTATCTGTATGTGGCATGTAATTTCAAGGACGCCCATTATTCTTCGTGTGCGTCGCCCATCGCTGGCTCCCTACAGTTCTTCATCCCCCTCAGCCCCTCAGCCCCTTAGCCGGGGCAGGCTCGACATCAGGAGAGGGTGGCGGGGTTGCAGTCGGCTCGTTTGGTTCGGCTCAAAGTTAACAAAAAAAAAAGGAAAAAATGTTGCGCTGTCTGGATTGAGATTTTTGTAGCATACTTTTTGGAGCGACCAGCGCTTTCCCAAAAAGTTTTATCTTTGCCAAATTTATGGGTGCTGTAGATGAAGGAGTCTACTATGTATATATGTATGTATTTATGTTGAGTATATACGTATGTATTTCCTATTAACAAGTTGAGAATTTGTGTTTACTTGTTGTCGAGCCGAAAGTTTTTCCTCACATTTTCCACGTGGGCGTATTAACTTTAAAAGAGCAGCTGAAAACTTGAGCTTAGCCCCAGGGAACAGGCAGTTGATGGAGGCAAGTAGAGAGCAGGAGCGAGATGGTTGATTGGCACACAGAAACGAAGAGAGAGAGAAAGATATGGAGTGGGCTATAGGGTTAGGGAAATGGAATGTCATGTGTCCTTGGCGGCAGTAAAAGTAGGCACAGTGACTGAAGGCTGGAGTTGTGGCATGGATGTTGGCAGCCTGGGATTTTCAAGAAAATAGAATTGAGCCTGTGCACACATACACACACACACACATACTTACTTGAACAGAAGCAGTCAGACACACCCACACAGACACACGGAGGTGTGTGTGTGTGTGTGTGTGTGTTGCCAAGCCGAAGCAATTTGTTGTTGGGGTAGGTTTTTTCTACTCACAACCAGTCGACGCCAGAAAATTATCCAGGAAGCTATTAGATAATGCATGAACTGCTGCTACTAAGGCGTGGGTGGGGATCTGTGTCTGGGTGTATCCTTCATCTTCATCATCATCATTATCATCATCATCATCCGCAGTAGCACCCATCATGATGATGGGGAATGTAGAGAAGAGAACAAGACTTAATTGACTCACATATTATTCCTTATGCTACCATCCGCAGTGCTCAATCAGCAAATCTTACAGAATGTCAATCAGTCGTGGCAGACGCTGGCCAACACGGCCAACACTGTCGACTATTCATCGCATTTGCTATCCGCAACACTGCCAATATCCATACAGCACTTCCTCAAGTACTCGGAAACAATAAAGAAGGAATCCTCGGGTGATGTGCTTAAGAATGGCACTAACTTGGCCAGCCTGGCGCTGGGCGGCGTCGCATTAACGCCCAGCAACAATGGCGCCAACGGTGGTGGGGCCCATCATAACGGTGGCCTCGTTGGCATGGAGCATGGTGGCGGGCATATGACCAACATGACGGATGCCAATGGCGCCGCATTGGCCAACGGTGGCGCCACCAATGGTGTCAATGGCAATGCGAACGGTACGGTGACCAATGGAGCTGCCGTATCCAGCACTGCAGCGGTGGGCACCACAAATGCCACAGGTGGTGGCACCACCACCACCACCGGCAAGAAAACCAAAAAGAAGAAACCCCCAAAGGAGAAGAAGCCACGTCCCAAGCCCGGCGAAATTCGTGAAACGAAAGCATTGGATGGCTCCACGCTCTATTGCTGCCCCGAATGCCAGATGGCCTATCCGGATCGCAGTCTGATCGAACAGCACGTCATCTCGCATGCCGTGGAGCGTCGCTTCGTCTGCGATATCTGCAATGCGGCGCTTAAGCGCAAAGATCATTTGACCCGGCACAAGCTGTCTCACATACCAGACAGGCCGCATGTTTGCAATGTGAGTAGATCTCTTGAATATTCTTGGATTGTAATTATTACTAGTACTATTTATTCATTGAATGTGTTACAGATATGCATGAAGTCGTTTAAGCGCAAGGAACAGCTCACCTTGCACATTGTTATACACTCGGGCGAGAAGAAACACGTCTGCATCGAGTGTGGAAAAGGTGAAAACGAATTGAAGAGATTGCCAAAGTGTGCCATTTACTTACTTGAAATATCTCTCCACTTGCAGGTTTCTATCGCAAGGATCACTTGCGTAAACATACGCGTTCGCACATCGCTCGACGCGTCAAATCGGAAGTATCAGCCCAGAATGTGAATGGTGGCACTACCGCCACTAACAATGCGCAGAATAATTCGCTACATGGTTCCTGAGGTTCGTACAAGGACTTTTGGTAAAGTCTTTAACACATTTCATGCCACAAAAGAGCTACTCAGTTTTTGCCAACACTTTGTCGATAGCAATGCGTTCGCAAAGTGATGGAAAAAGCTGAGTGTGCTTTTGAAATGTGTTGAGGAGTTTACCGAAGGTCCTGCTGAGCGTCACCCCAAATCCAATAACCCTCAGAAAAAAGAAACAAAACAAATACAAGTTATATACTTACAAACTACAATATATGCAAGTATTAGTTAAATTTTGTTTACAACACTTTCAGTTCTTTAGCTTTGGTTCTTTCAGTTCACATTTTCGCACAAAAAGTTAAGCAAAGTATAGCAATTTAAATGTACAAAAAAGTAAAACAAAAACGAAGCAAACGCAAAAGATGGAAAGAAATTTTAAAACATGAAGTAGGCGCATTTCATTTCGACTAAAAAACAGTTTGCTTTCATTTCGTTATGAGGATCTGTGATCTTTGCTGCATAAAAAATAACACGAAAGAAATGAAAAGAAAAAGAAAAACGGATAGATGGCAACTTTAAGCTTTTAAGTGTAATTAAATAAGTTTTAAAGAATTTATGTGCAATTTGTTTACACACATTATAATTTGCATATTCTATTGTTCATCCAGCTTTTGTTTATTGATCGTCTTAAATATATGTACGTAGAATAAGTTTGGAAATTTATTTGAGGAAACCCATTTGATGCGCATATTTGATAAGTAAAGATGTACGAATTGAGAAGGGTATATATTTCTAGTCTTATACTTTATTCGATCAATTATGAATGAGTAACTTGAGGCAGTCAGCCCTGTTTCGAGTTCCGCTTTCGCATTTCACATATGAGAAAAAGTTGCGAGAGCGGAATTCGAAGCAAGCCTGCGTGTCCTTTAATTTTAAGCTTTTAAAGAGTAACAAAAAAGAAAAGAAATCCACACTTCGAAGTGAGCAAACACTAAACAGATAAATGCAATCCAAGCTAGCGTCTTTGCATGCCCAACTTCCAATCGTCGTTTAGATCAAAGCTACCATTAACAGATAAAAGCAAATTACAACAATATACCATATAATACTCTTTAGCTATAGCCAACTTACCATGCTTACCAAATACAAAATACAACAAAATGGAAAAACCAGAATACAACAATATACATATATATATACATATATAGATACTATACTATAACCAATCGACAAAAGAAAAAAAAAAAAACAAAAACAAAGAAAAAAGAAACCGCTGAGCAGCTCTAAATGAAAACAAAACGCTAACCAAAAACAATAACTGCAATAAAACTCAATAAACAAAAGAAATATATTTTATATAAATGCAAAAGGAAACAGACTTATACCAAATAAAAAAGAAAAAACAAAAACAAATGGAAAAAGAAAACGTTAAAAGTATAGGATATGAATGAATGAAAGGCATAAAACAATAACCGAAATAAAGTGCAAACACTTCGTGCAAGTGAAACGTAATTTACTGTTCAAATACATAGCATTTTTTGAGATTAACTATAAAGTAAAGTAAAGGTGTAAACAATACCATATACGTTTTATCATATGTACCAGCATACATATTTACATATAGTTATACGAAAGCTTCAAACTAATATACATACATGCATAATTACATTTAAACCAAATACAAATAGTTGTAATGGTTTTGTGTTTTATCCTTATCCTCATCCTTTTCATTGTTTCTCAATATCACATAGAAATGATCTCTGGGCACAAAGTTATCGATCAATCAACATTGATAACACCATTGTAAAGCTCTTTCTTCAATGTCCTGAAAGATTTGTTCCCATTTGCGTTCCCTTGAGCATTCAACTTGTAAGCTTTTAAATAGAGTCAGTTGTCGAACTTCGTGCCCATCGCGTCATTTCAAACGAATGCAGAGATTGTTTTTTATTGCGTTTTGGTTTTGACCTTAGTCATACTTTGTGATGTAATATCAATGTGCTACATTTGTATTCACAATATGCTCAGTTCTTTTTCCTAAGGCATAACTATGAATATGTACGTTATTCGTGTGCAACAAAACAAAACAAAAAATAAAAAAACAGCTTAAATTATATTCAGAGCGAACCGTAATAGTTGGCTTTGTGCGTTGCTTTGAATACAAAAGTTATTGAAATACTTGCAGTAAAGTACAAACAAATACACACTCATACATACATTCACAAGTGAACAATACATGTGGTGTACATTAAATGTAAAGAGAAGAAGCACCCAGATTAAATGAAGTAAGCCATAAAAAGTATTAGCCAAAAGTTACATATTAATTACCATAGATGGGAGAGAATGCTTAAAGTACAGTTACTACAAATTAGAATGGTACATTTTGGAAACTTTTTCGTAGCTCCCCAAAATGTGCCTCCGAGTGCCACACAGAAGACGAGTAGTCAGGTAACTATCCAAAGTTGTAGCCCCCGATAAATCTATAAAATAATAAGCAACCTTCAAAGCCCACGCAAACTTTTAAAATTCGCAATTTTTTTGTTTAGCATACTTATATAAATCGCATAAGAGAATATAAAACAATAAGTTTATAAAGAAAAATTGCAATAAATGACAAACAAAGGAAATTAAATCACTCAGGGATGAAGCCTCCAAACAAACAAAACAAAACAAAAAAACATAAAGTAAAAAATGCAATATTTTAAATGAAACTAAATAAAACGAGCAAAAAAAAAAGCAAAACAAAACTAAATTTATAAATAAAAGAAAAAATGGTACATTTTAAAGTTAAATATTTTAGAATAAAGAAAAACAAAACACGAAAATAACGAATGATAATAACAAAATAAAAAAAAAAAACTCATTAGAAATTTGCACAAATTTTTGGCATTTTATATAAATAAAAATCAAACAAGAGCATAAAAGAGCAAGAAAATATAAACATATTAAACATGAAATAATAAATTAAACACACATATTTTTCCAAATATTTAACGAATTGGTTTAGCGAAGGTATAACAGGCAAAACAATTGATTTAAAATAATAAACGAAATCGTAAAACAAAACACAGTCCGTGCAACTCTTAGTGAATTTAAATGAAATGTATTACAATTTACATATTTACAAATACAAGACAAAACAAAAACTAAAACTAACGGATCGATGGAAGTATGTGCGTAGGAAGTGTGCGGCCAAAGATGAAGATTAGAATTGTAGTTAGAAGTACAGCAAAAGTTGAAACGACGGTTGAGCATTTTAAAGCATACCGAAATGCAGGAAGTCAGGATCGCAAGCGTCAAGGCGGCAAGAAAGGAAGAATAGACGGAAGAGGAAGACGATGAATTAAAAGTTTATATGATGTAAACACTTTTTATATACCATTAATGAAAGTCAGAAATGCAAATACCGTATGTATGTATTGTACTGTATTTATGTTTAGTGTCAGCAGCAACTAAAATAAAAACGAAAAGGAATATAAATAAAAAGAAAATATATTTGAAAAGCTTAATACATTTTAAGGTTAGGTTTTCTGCGAAAGGACTGAAGTTAAGGCAACGTAGCGTTTAAAAACAAAATTGCGAGTGTTATGGACATGGACGTGGACGATAAAAAAAACAACAATAAAAATAATAAAAAAAATAAAAAAAAGGGAAGATAAGAAAAGCCCGCGAGGTTGGAGACGACATTGGTTTAAGGTTAGGCATACTTATGTATTTTCGAGCTAAACAAAAACAAAACAAAGAGAAAAACAAGTTGCAACAAATGAATCAGCTACAATATTTTTTATAATTATAACTAATCTTAGCCTTGTTTCGACTTTGTTTAATGCAAATACAATTTTGACTCGTTTATAATTACATTTACTGTTTGTGATCGAAATTCAATGAGCAAGAGAAATAAAACAAAAATAAAAAATAAAAGAAGGTAAACTGCTGTTGTATGGCAAAGAGCAGGAACAGTAAATTGTACTTACTTAATATAGCAACAAACAACACACACACATACACTTTGAATTATATTTACTTGAATTAAATAATAATAATGAGTATATATAACTTTGTACTTGAATAATATTTTATTTATATATATATATATATATATACCTTAAGTCAATAAAAATTCTAATAAATTATAATCACCTAAGATGAACGTTTAATTATTCAATTTGTTTGCATTTAGTTTGTTATTTTTTTCATATGCGAAATTGGGAAATCTTTATTGGTTTGTAGCAGAAACAAACATCAATGAATGTTTCAATAAGTTTTAGGAAAAGTTTCCGGCTTTTAACACCGTTTCTACATTTTGGTACATTTGTACGAAAATCAGTAAAGTAAGTCCTTAGTAATCTATTATTGAAGTTAAATTTTTCTGATATTTAAATACTTTTTAAATGTCTTGATAGCTTTGTAAACCATTATCAACCAATCGAAATTTGTACAATAAATATAAATAACTATGGAAAATATTATAAGTAAAACCTAAAGGAAGCTTTTTTGTGGCTCATAGCTTCTTGTCAGTAGAGAAAAACCTCTAAGAGGGCCAAATCTAGCTGCAAAATGGAAGCTGCGCTTATGTGTTTATGGAAAATGAAGGGTACATTTAAAAAAAATACTAGAACTAAGCACACAGTGGTAACAGCGCCAAAGTGCATATCTCGGCTGTTAATTAACAGCCGTTTTAGAAGTCAACAGTGCCATTTGAGCAACCCGCTCCAATGCCCGCCGCAATCCAACACTGATTTTATTATTTGTTGATTGTTAGCGGCGGGCGGACGTGCTTTCAATTTGACTCGCGGATTACACGTGTGTAATAAACGTGGTGATTGATTTAAGTCTAGGTTAAATATTTACGTAAATTGTATTAACAACAAACCAAACCATGCTTGCCAAGAACACTGATCAAATAAAGGAGCTTGCGCTCAAACTCTTTGAGATCAATGCCTTTAAATTCGGGGATTTTAAGATGAAAGTCGGGATCAATTCGCCTGTCTACTTCGATTTACGGGTGATTGTCAGCTATCCAGATGTCATGGTGAGTTTCTATACAAGCTGCCGTAAGAAGAAATGTTGATGACCCTTTATTGCTAGCAAACTGTATCCGATTTGCTGGTGGCGCACATCAAGGAGCTGCAGCTGAACGCCAAGCACGTCTGCGGGGTTCCCTACACCGCTTTGCCGCTGGCCACGATTGTTTCAGTGCAGCAGTCGACGCCAATGTTAGTCCGGCGCAAGGAGGCCAAGGCCTATGGCACCAAGAAGCTCATCGAGGGCATCTACCAGGCGGGCGACACCTGTCTGATTGTAGAGGACGTGGTCACCTCCGGTTCCAGCGTCCTGGACACGGTGCGCGATCTGCAGAGCGAGGGCATTGTGGTCACCGATGCCATTGTGGTCGTAGACCGAGAACAAGGCGGTGCAGGCAACATTGCCAAGCACGGCGTTCGCATGCATTCGCTGTTTACGCTCTCGTTCCTGTTGAACACTCTGCATGAGGCGGGGCGAGTGGAGAAGGCAACTGTGGATGCGGTGGCCAAGTATATTGCTGCGGTGCAGATAAACAGTGATGGCTCGTTTATAGGTGGTGGAGATAAGCGCAATCCCAGCGAAGGTAAGTGACACAAAACACACCACATTCTCTCTATCATTGGCCCTCAGATATGAAACGATAATGAAAACATGACACACATAGGCAGACATACATTCTATATGCGCGTGCTAATTTAAGTAAAGCCCCCTGAACTTGATTAGATCCAGACAGAGGCAAGCGAACTGCTCCCATTGCGAGTTCGTCTGCTCAATTTTGGTTATAAATCCACTAATTTGCCTTAATTTAGCATAGCTCAACATGATAATCATATCGCTTATTGTGGTCCTATAAAGTATATGGCCCGTAGATCAATCTGATTGGACTATTCGTCGACTATCTGTCTGCCCCTTCGTTTTATGGGAATGACTGATTAGTATTAGTATTGTTAATAAATTTAAATTGCTTTAAATGTCAACATAAAAATAGATTCAAAATGCTATGTCCTAATCGGAAACCATTGATATAGTTTGATGACTGCTTATCTTAGATTTGTTTGTTTAAGAAATGTAGTGTTTTACTTAATTTTCTGTCGGACATCATATACAAGTAAAATGTGAACTTTGAAATATATCATTGTCTAGATGGAAATTATTAAGTGCAATGCGTCGCAAATTTTAAAATGAATGAATGATTTGAAAGCAAACTTCATTGTAGATAAATTTTACTATCTTTCTTATCAGTAAATACATTGAATGTTCCATAACTGCCCATTTTCTCATTAAATGATTGATTAGTATTTGTAATAAATTTCAATTTTTTAATTTATTTGGGGAAGTTCTTTAAATTACCAACTTACTGCAGCTTACGAATAATTGAATTAATTTAATATTTAACTCGATCTTTACTTCATTGTCTCCAAATGCGAATTTAAAAATAGATGTCAATAAAGTTCCATTGTCTAAGACTAAGACTATTCATATAATTCAATAGTGGCAGATTTCCTAATTGAATGAATCATTAGAAGTACCTATAATAAATTTAGAATGGGTCTAAAATCCGAATTTTTCAATTGAACGACAAAAAAACATTTACACTTAGTCAATTTAAGCTAAATCTAATAATAAATCTTTCTGGACAGCAAACGAATTTTCACGCACTAAACTGAGCTACGAGAGTCGCGCCAACTTGGCGAAGAGTTCGATTGCAAAGCGACTTTTCAATCTGATGGCCACCAAGCAAACGAATCTCTGTCTGGCTGCCGATCTTACAAAGTCCGATGAGATTTTGGCCATAGCCGACAAATGCGGTCCATACATCTGCTTGCTGAAGACACATGTGGACATTGTGGAGGATTTCAGTGAGAGTTTCGTTAGTAACCTTCAAGCCTTGGCTACGCGTCACAATTTCCTGATCATGGAGGATCGCAAATTCGTCGACATAGGCAACACAGTCTCGCTGCAGTACAGCAAAGGAGTCTACAAGATATCGAACTGGGCCGATCTGGTGACTGCTCATACGCTGCCTGGACGCAGCATAGTGCAGGGTCTCAAGGCTGCACTGGATGGAGACGATGCTGTCAAGGAACGCGGTGTCTTTCTATTGGCTGAAATGTCTTCAAGTGGCAATCTGATCGATGACAAGTACAAAGAGAATAGCAACAAAATCGCCACGGAGGGCAGCAACGTTGACTTTGTGGCCGGCATTGTTTGCCAGTCGGCTAATTGCTTCTCCTTCCCCGGACTGCTGCAATTGACGCCGGGCATCAAGATCGACGAGAGCGTCGATAAGCTGGGCCAGCAATATCAATCGCCTGAGAATGCGGTCAAGGAGCGTGGAGCTGACATTGGCGTCGTCGGACGCGGCATCTTGCAGGCCACTAATGTGGAACAGGCGGCGATCAATTATCGTGATCGCCTGTGGGCGGCCTACACTGATCGTATTGCCAAATAGGCGTGTCATTTATTATGGATGATGTACAAGTTACCTCTGATTGTATTGCGCTTCCCGAATTATGAATAGTTGTAAGAATTTTGGGTTTGGTCTTTAGAAACACACAGTATCCATATAAAACACAATTAGTTAGGAAATTTCAAAACAGTTTTATGTAATAAGGTAAAAAGATTGCTACAAAAAATACAACAATTTACGAAATGTTTAATGCATTATAAATCGATAATGTAATGCCTGGATTTAATAAGAGGCCAAACACTGCAACACGTAGCTATAATCGCCAGATATATCATCCTGAAATTGAAACGGAAAAAATATGTTTTGTGATGCGAGCAAACTTGAAACTGATCAAACGTCGTTTGGCGTTGGCAAACTTTTTATTTGTTAATAATAGCAAGCACAAACAAAAATACTATGTATGTGAAATAATTTACAGGAAATGTATACAAAATAAAAGACGTTATAATAAATAATATTGCAAAAATAGCAAAAAGGTGTAAATATATGATGGAATAGAAGCTGCACTTCAAATGTAAGTATCTACTGGAAATTTAGCAAATCACAACATAAATAATTTCAGAGTGTATGTTTGTTTTTGTTATCCTCGAAAATGCAACTTAATTTGAAATTTTACAATTGCACATTTTTTTGTTCATTCAACATTATTTCTGGATAACTTCGGGTCTCATCTACCACGCAACGAGAGTCTCAAGTAAATATCCAATTTCAGAGTTGGCATCCTCCTGTAAATTGCGTATACGCATGGATGGGAATGGAAGAGAAGCGTAAAAAGAGCAGAAAGCATTAAACGCATTACTTTGTATACATCTTCGTAAATGGTGTTGTTGATTATAGTTACTCAGTGTTATAAAGTAACCAAAAGCCATATGTTAAAGTTATGTTAAGCGATAACAGAGCACTGTTAGTAACATGGCAAGCAAGCTTTTGCAAATGCAGCTTTAGCAACGGCAATCAAAATTCAAATCGATGGCGCTTAATTTGAGATGGTTTTTTTTTATTGTTGCGTTTTATTTGTTTTTGTTTTTAACAATATTATAAATGATACTCGAGCGATAAAATAACAAAACCATATGCTACACATTATTTATATATACAGCATACAGTTGAGGTTATGTTAAAATTGAGATTAAGTGTGTGAATTGAGAGTGCATAGTTGTATATATTATAGTATAATTAACATGTGATGCGACAGTAACTTTGACGGTATTAAATGCGCAGCGTTTTGCCTTTTAAAAGTGCTCAACTCTTGTATTTGTAGATCATATTGTGTATATAACTACATATGTATGTACGTACAAAATATTTTTGTATTTACTGATAACTAATTACTCGATATTCGAACGTTTGTACAATTTGTGTATATATTATTTAAAGAGTAGCTTAAGCCATGGAACAGACACGAGACAGTGAAAATGTATTGTTGGGATAATTGAGTTCATTTAGAATTCAACAATAGCCAATAGGGCACGCTTGTAATCGCCAGATGTATCGTCCTAAAAATATAGAATTTGGCATGTTTTAATGTTTTAGGCACACTAATTATGAATAATACATATAAGCAAACAGATCTGATTAGCCGATTGTGTCAAATTCGTTAATTCGTAAATTCGTTTGCGTTAAGGCGGATTTTGGACATATTGATTAAATGTATCAAATTCAAACTGTGTGAACTCTACCAAATTGTTTTCTTAGCAGAAGAAGCTTTCTCAAATGAAAATCGATACTTTTGCGCTGTTAAAAACGAGCTTTTTTTTAAAAAAAAATGTTAAATAACGTTGGATGATTATTGGGTTGGGATAGATTATGCTAAGAGTGCATCAATCAATCTACGTGTGCAACACATAATAATATATTAGAAAACGTTAAAAGGGAAAAAAATATTTAAAAATGTCCAACACCAGGAACGTTAGAAACATGCTAAGTTTCGTAGAAAAGTTCAAAAATACCTTGATCCATGACTCCAAGCTCTTGCCGTATTTGTTTTGGAATGCTTCCTTGATATCCCCCAAGTCAATCTCAGAGCGGCTGACGATGATGCGAATCAACGTCTTGTCCTTGGTGCCCAATCCGGCCATGGAATCGTGCAGACGCTCCGAGAAGTAATCGATCTTGGACTTGCAGCACTTGACTGTGAATAGTAGAATAGAGCGGACAACAATGAATATTTGTGTACATTTTTGTTTGAAATTCCAACAGAGTGATTAACTTACCGATAGCCAAGAAACCCTTCTCGACGGATCCGCTGAATTCACGCTTGATCGCCTTCTCAATGTCATTGCCAGTCAAGTTCTCGTACTCGAGGAAGATCTGGCGCAGTTGCTGGTACGAGCGAGTGATCAGAATCGAGTTGAAGACGGACTCATCAGTGCCCCACTGTCCCTCACCAGCATCGATCAGAGCCTGGGCATCAGCAACGGCAGCAGCCTCATCCACACCCTGGTTCTCATCGCGATTGCCCTGGACCAATGAGACGCACAGACGCTTGAAGTGACCGCTGGTGTCACCCTTCAGATCATGCTCGAGGGACTTGTTGAAGCCTTGCTCGTAGAACTGGGCGATGGTCTTGATGCCATAGTTGGACAGAGTGCAGAGAATCTCAATGATGGCCTCCTCGTCGGTGCCCAAGCCAGCGATAGCGTCGCGCAGCTCCTGGGCGTAGAATTGGGGCAGTGGTGTCATCAGAGCCACAATCACATCCTCGAACTTGCCACCCAGCTCGGACTTCAGGTTCGAAACCAGATCCTTGCCATAGGCAGTCTTGAAGGCCTCGGCGATTTCCAGACGCTGAACAATGCCGCGACGGGCCAAGATCTCAATGATGGCTTTCTCGTCAGTGCCGAAGCCCTTCATGGCTTTGCGCAGAATGGCGGCATCATCGATGGGGTCAAAGGGATCAGCGGGGTAAACGGTGGGCTTGCACTGCAATAGTAATAGTAACCGCAAATGAGTATGCATAAGTACTATATAAATAGCTCAATTCGTGGCAAAGTCATGAGTAAGTCATGAATAATCGTCATCACGTACAACTTTATAAGTAGTTTCCATTGACTCAGCTTCCTCAAAATGACGAGTGTGGTAATTTATTTATATATAATTTTTGTTTATAATAAATATTATAGTTACACACACATCTCTATGACTTTTTATCGCTTAAGTTTGGGTGATAAGCGAATATAAGTAATACTTCAAAATTGCACTTGAAGTACATCGATTAAAATTTGATGAAGTCTAATTTCGAATTATTAACCGATTACACTCAACTATCTAATTGTAATCTTTAGATTATTAATCATCTATCAGTGTTCACAGTTCTTACCTTGAATGGATAGTACTCGGCGGAGCTCATGTTTGTTGTGTTTATTGTTTTTCTAGTTTGCTAGTTGAGAAAAATCTGTAAAGAGGAAACAAAAAATATATAGTATAATTAATAAAGGCTTAAATTGATTACAGCCAGACATTATGAGACGAAGAGGCTTTTTAGCTTGAAATCTGACGGACTGTTGGAAGGTCAGACACACAGTCTATAAAAGTTGTGGCAACCTGCCGACCAAATGACATCATCAAGCATGGGGAAACATGGCATGTTTCCTCGCTGCGTCATTACGTATACGCCTCGTAGTATTTGTGGCGCCATGAACCACAAAATAGGTTGTTGGGAAAGCGAGACAAAAACATGGAAACAAAATGACTAGTTTACTATGAGTTTTTAAATTCACTTAGCAGCTGTTTTAGCTGAGTTCAACGCACAGCGTAAAAAGTGAAAGTTAACTATTTCGTCTTGGGCTTGGTCTGTTGATAAGCTTACAGCTGTGGGAGTTGCCCCTGGTGCGTATGCTTTATATATAGGTGGATCCAATAAACTATGATGTAATTACTACATGCTACAGAACTTTGGATGAGCTCATAAGTTTCAAGTTTATCCTATATTGAAACACAAAGGGGCACTTTGATTCCCTTATGGATTGCCGCCCAATGTCAAGTGGGTTGATTTTAAAGCATGATTTCTGTAGTTATTGTTGTTTGTGTGTTAATATTAACCATAATCAATATATTTTAATATCGTAATGATACATTTTGAATAAAAATTCTTTACGCCACAGCGTAGAAAGTCAACAAACCAAAAAAAAAGAGAAAAAATGACGTGGCTATGTTCCAAACCTATACAAATACGCCTCCTCAGAGAGCTGCATAAACACATACATAACTAAACAAAAACAAGGCAATAACAAAATTTCTGAAGCAGAGGTAGCACTACCAAAAGTTATCGCTGAAACCGGTTGAAATATGTGGCAAAGTAGAATAGATTCACATACACAGGCATGGAGAGTTTTGTTTTTGTAGGTTCTCTTAGGCTATAAATTAGCTTATTTTGTATAGTGCGCAGCACGCAACGGAACATTTTGGAAGTGGACAAACATCTAGAAAATCAAGTAAATTTACTGGAATGCTGTTCTAATTCCAGAAAACTGTGCATAGAATACAATTCTGTGTACGGAATGCAAATGAAGTATCTATAAATAGATGAAGAATCAGTTACACTTCTAATTGTGAGACACTGATTGTGAATCATTGAGAAAATAATCACTGTTGAGCTGATTTTCAAGACCGTATCATCAGTGATGTCAATCGCAGCATACTAATAATATTCATTGTCGTGCAAACTTTTTAGTGGAAAAAGAAACTGGAAGATCTAGAAAGTTTTAAGCTAGCCACAATGCTAAGCAGAGCTTATCTTTATGATGTACTATAAATAGAATTGTATTGAAAGTACGGATGTTTCCAAAGAATTTTTAAGAAATTCAGATGCGGTTTTATTGTCTTTCTAGTTATTCTTGTATCTTATTTAAGATAATGCGCGTGACATAAAATAAATTCGAAACGAAGTTGCATAAAAATACTTGTTTGTTTGAACTTTTCCAAGCACTTTAATATTTTAAACGAGACTGACTGTACCCTTGAAGTGCTGTGTATTGTGCATTTTTAAAAAATTGTGTGATTATTCTGAAACCTTGATGACACACCCTGGAAATGTGGGCTGGCAATTATATTTGTAACTACATTTTAATGCGGAATGCTGTTGTGTTGAATATGGAACAGTGTCTACTGTAATCACCACAGATTTGCTGGCAGTAATTCATTTGATTGAAAGAGCAGCAATCGAGATAGCAACTTAAGTGCATATTACTTATAGAGATACTTAGAGAAGATGGAGCGCAGAGTACAAATTGCCGCTGACTAACAAATAAAATCTTATTTGGCAGGTTTATATGTGTGAGTGTACTACAATATATGTAGGTATTTACAATATGTACATATAGACAATTTGTGAGCTTTGAAACTTTGACTGGAAAAGTCACACGCGGCTGCGAATCAGAAAAAGATAGAAAGAGCGCTGAGAGAGCGCACCATAAAGTTTTTATGCAGCTTCATTTGAACATTGATGATGTCATCTTTTGAATTTCTACAATTTTGACAACGTACATTCAAAAGAACTTTGAAGTGAATTGTGTTATTGAAATCAAGCAAACAATTGATACGCATATAATTTAATAATACTCTCCCACTGCCGCGCCCAAAAATTATAATAGGAAATTTCTTTTCTGTTTTTTTATACACTTTGTTTGCACTTCTGATTACTTTTCACATAATTTGGTTTTTTGTGGCCTCATCGGACACAAGTGTACGTGTGGCATTTGTATTTACTTGCAAATGTATGTATGTATGTAATTAAGAGGGTATGAGAAAGCACAACGAAAATAAACAAAATACAAACTAGAGAGGTATTCGAAAAATTTACCAAGTGATATTCTCACAATACGTACAAAAGTGTTCCGCTGAACAATGCTGGGACTCTGACCGATACGAATTAAATACTAAAAGCGGGTTGCGCTCGTCGTTTTGTTTTATATGCGCTGCAGAATGCCGGTGTAGTCGGTGCGCTCTCGGGAGCGAAAGCAAGAGAGTAATGGGTGTTGTTTCTGAGGAGGCGTTAGCAGGGCTTCAACATTCAGAAGCGGAACGGCAGAAATTGGTAAAGCTGATTCTCAATGCAAATGTATATTTTTTAAGAGTTTTATATTCATGTAAATCATTTTATTTTTTATTTATTTATAAAATATCATATTTTTTATTGTTCATGTAAATGTATCAAACTCTGCCACATACTCCATCCCTACCAACCAATGTAACTCTCAGAGAGCTATTGTCGCAGTTGGCGACGTAACACTGGAATTAGTTTCTTGTGGAAAGCTTGCTCACTCATACAAATATGTTGTATGTGTAAAGTTGAAAATTGCGAAGCTCGCTCTCTTATCTGTGTTTTGTTTGATCTCTACTTGAGAGTTTTTATGACGTACGTTGTACTCGTATTTACCTATGCAAGGCACATTTTTAAAGATATGAATCACCGATTTTAGAAGCTGGCTGATGAAGTTAACTATCATAGGTAATAGACATGTCGAGATAAAATTAATTTGATATTATATTAAGTATTTAAATAAGTAACAACAAAACAAAATGTACCATTTTTTCTTACAAACCGTTAAGGTTTTGCTTGAATTGAATAGTTACTCAACACTTGTTGATTTTGGGTGCTGCCAGACAGATTGTGCAACATATTTTACTGTTATGTACTTTTTGAAATCCAATATACTGAAGAATAAATTAAAGAAAATGTTTGTAAAAGTGGATGTTATATTTTTTAACAGCAGCAATATTTTAATGTTTAAACAGATTTGCTTTGCCTTCAATATTATATACGGCATTGACCACAAAAGTGATTGTGTGGTATATTTTTGTCATAAAATAGTACATTTTAAGATTCGATTGACGGTCACGCTGCCTGCCGTTCATTAACAACAATTCTTCCGAACATTGCACTTAAATTAATTGTGTTACTCATTTGCGGTGTATACATAGTGTTTTAGATTATTTAGATAATTTTTAAATAAGAAAATTTATCGCTTAAAATCCTATTAGAGAGTGTAAGTATGATCAAAATATGACCATTTCTGTTCGGCGAATGGGCCCCTCCCTTCGCTATCAATAAATTCCGACGAAAAGAAACCTGTCATTGTTTTTATCTTTGGCTCCAATGTTGAATGCAGATAAGAAAACCTCAGTATGTGGAAAGCAACTGCCGGTCACCAAATACAGGCCACTAATGCGGCCGAAGACGATGACTGGGAGACGGATCCTGATTTTGTCAACGATGTTAGCGAACAAGAGCAGCGCTGGGGCTCCAAAACCATTGATGGCAGCGGTCGTGACGGAGGCGGAGCCATTGAGTGAGTCACCTATTTGGGGTCATCATTCTTGATGAGTGTTACGTTTTTTCTTGGTTTATTGTTCGAATAACAGCATGGACAAGCTGCGGGAGGAGACTGAGAAATCCGATTTGGACAAGAAAAAGCAATTATTGAAGGATCAAAATGCTGGATATGGATACGGTGGCAAATTCGGTGTAGAGAAGGATCGTATGGACAAGTCAGCGGTGGGGCACGACTATCAGGGCAAGGTGGACAAGCATGCATCGCAAAGAGATTACAGTGAGGGTTTCGGTGGCAAATACGGTGTGCAAACGAATCGTGTGGACAAATCTGCTGTTGGCTGGGATCATATTGAAAAAGTGGAGAAACATGAGTCGCAGAAGGGTAAGAAATGAATGAGAATCCCTCAACGATTAGCTTTTAAGAAATCATTTATAGATTATTCCAAGGGTTTCGGTGGCAAATTTGGAGTGCAGGAAGATCGCAAGGACAAATCTGCTTTGGGCTGGGATCACATTGAGAAGGTTGAGAAACACGAGTCGCAAAAGGGTAAGGATAGAAATAGCACCGTCATAGAAAATACAAGACTAAATCGACTCTGGTTTACAGATTATTCCAAAGGGTTTGGCGGCAAGTTTGGCGTACAGGAAGATCGTAAGGATAA
Source organism: Drosophila albomicans (assembly GCF_009650485.2). Taxonomy (NCBI): domain Eukaryota; kingdom Metazoa; phylum Arthropoda; class Insecta; order Diptera; family Drosophilidae; genus Drosophila; species Drosophila albomicans. The sequence goes on from NC_047631.2 coordinate 5,543,796, forward strand.
ATCTGCTGTCGGCTGGGATCATATTGAGAAACCGCAAAAGCACGCCAGTCAGGTGGATCATAAAGTCAAGCCCGTCATTGAGGGTGCTAAGCCCTCCAACTTGCGTGCCAAATTTGAAAATTTGGCTAAGAACTCTGAGGAGGAATCCCGCAAGCGTGCGGAGGAACAAAAGCGCTTGCGTGAGGCCAAGGATAAACGGGATCGGGAGGAGGCAGCCAAGCAAACAGTTGTTGAAAATACGCCATTACCTTCCGCAGAGGAAGCACGTACGGCTCCCGTGAAAGGAAGTCGCACGGCAATACAAACAGGTCGTTCCGGAGGCATTGGCAATGCCATTAGTGCGTTCAATCAAATGCAGTCGCCAGTGACAGAGACTCCTCCGGCCCGTAAGGATCCCATTGTCATACCCAAGGAACCAGCGCTCAGCGAACCTGCTGTGGTTGAGCAGCCGAAGTCCGTCACGCCACCTCCAGTCGTCGTTAAAGAAGTCGTCGGTCCAACTCCAAAAGTTACTGCACCACCTGATGTTGTGCCACAAATTGAGATTGAGACTGTTGCCACTCCCCCTTCAAGCGAGCCACAATCGCCGGCTCATGTCCCTGCGGCTGAACCGGAACCGGAGCCGGTTCAACAGCCACAACCAGAAAAACAACCTGAGCCGGTGCCAGAACCTGAAGCTGAGCCGCTGTATCAAAACCAAGCAGAACTGAAGGCTGCATCTCCATTGCCAGCATCAGTCTCGCCAACTCCAACCGCAGCAGCAGCTGCCAATGGCAACGAGGAGGCCATCTACGCCAATTCGGACAACTTGGCCGATTATCTGGAGGATACTGGCACGCATGCAATTGCTCTCTACGATTATCAGGCAGCTGACGATGATGAGATATCGTTTGACCCTGATGATGTGGTCACTCATATTGAGAAAATCGATGATGGTTGGTGGCGAGGTCTGTGCAAAAACCGTTATGGTCTCTTCCCGGCAAATTATGTGCAAGTTATTAATCAAACTTCTTAATTTCTGATAATGTCATAAACGAACTTATGATGTGAACAATTTTATTCTGAGTCACATAATTCACCATTATATAAAAGTCATGCTCAACATTTATTTCTACTTACAACGAAGAAACGTTAACATTATTGTAATTTGTTACATTACATCGTCACACGCAATAATTATATTATTCCATTTTATTTACATCATTCATATTCGATTTAAAAAATTGAAATTTACATTCGATTCTTGTTTCTAAGATTTTATTTTGTTTAAAAATATATTTTACTATTTATAACCAATTATTACGTAAACATTTTAATACTTGATTGTGCAAAATGACTAATTGTAATTGCATTTGTTTTCTATTGTCCGAAAATATATTTGTTAAACTTAAAGTTATTGTGTCAAAAGTGAGAACACTTGTATAAAGTTTATAAATGTTTTCAAAAATGTTAAAGGCAATGAAAACAGTCTGTTCTTTTGATAAAGAAAATCTTAATAAAAATATATTCAAAACTATATTTAGAAGTATTCATTTGTATATTATTTATATTCTTAAAATGAAGAATACAAAAATATATCACCGTGTTTACCAGAAAGCAATCCTTGCTAGTTATTTTAATTATTCTGTGAATTCTTTTGGGATTTCCCGAATCATAATCTTATATTTCTCATACAAACGTATGAATGTACATATGTATATATGTATTTGTATATGTTTATGTAAATTACTTGTAATCTTAGAATGGTATGGTAGTATTTCCTTTTTGCGTGGATTATCAGTTGTAATGCAAATGAATCATTTACTTTGTTGGATCGTATTTCCAGTTGATAAAGAAACATATGACTGTACATTTTTTGCTTATATTTTTTTTTTTTTTGTAAATATTTATAGTAAGGCTTTAAACATATCTCGTGACTTTAAATATCAAAGACTTTTCATTAAAATTGAGGTGACCCCCGTCAGAGTCGTCTTCATATCAATCAATAAGTCTACGATCTCAAAATTGTCATTAAAAATATCTGTTAGCTCTTAAGCCAAAGTAGTTAACTGGATTTATGATAACAAGTGCGTGGAGCGAACAACGTTTGATTTACCGATTCGCGTTGTCTGTCAAAATGATTGTGTACCGTTCAGATAGATGAGCGAATGTACATTTTCATACATGCAATACAAATATGTGCTCGCCAATACATCGGCAAGATACACTATCATAGAAGAGAACCCCAGACAATCGTGTTGGGAGCGATTGCCATGAATACCAATTTTGCTGAGCAGATAACGGCAATGCCGGCATGATAACTATCAGTGGTACGTTAAGCAGTTTTGACAATACTCAACGTACATATGTACGTACAAAATATGTTTTTTTTTTATTGTCCTTCTAACCGGGCGTGCTGTGTTGAACATATTGGATCTTACAGCTTTATCAGAAAATCCCACATCAAAATGTCGCTGTTGCTCTCATCGCCACACTATCAGTGCGACGACTGGTGAGCGATATTACGCGCTCACTAGCAATATTTTTATTGTATATATATATAGCGGCGAACCCCATCAGTGCCAGTCACTCGACGTCCAACGTAACGACAACGTTCGAAGAAGACGCTTAACAGTAAAACAGCTGTTCGTTGCAAATAGCTTGGGCGAATTGAAAAATATCGATACATCGATAACGAATCTATACCACGTCGGATTTTTTCTTCAACGTTCAAACAGCTGTTTTGGGGTAAATAGCGCTGCTCGTGAGTGCGAATGAAAAAGAAAGCATCTGGGGTATATTCACAAAGAAGAAGCAACAATCACAATATTGCTCAGCAAAATTAAATACAAAGTAAAATAAAAACAAACATCTATCTAAACGTGACACGGGTGTTTGCTAAATTGAACGACGCGCGTGCGATTTGATTGAAGGCAATAACTCGCAAAACATTGACAATTGTGAATAGTGTGTGGCAGACGATGCTCAAGCACTGACGACGCTGGAAAGTCGTCCAAAAAAAGTTGAACCGAACGGTCAACGTCACCGAACGTCGTGTAATTGGTTCAACAAAGGAATTACGTATATAACGCGATGCATTTATAATATATGTATATACATAGTATGCCTAAAGGCTATTGCGTGTGCAGTTTAGTTTCGTTTTCTCCTCGTACTTGTGTGATAAATTTATTTTAACAAAATCTTCAATCGTCAACGATTTCGCCTCACTGTGCATTGGAAACAGTTTACATTTTTTAATTTTACGGTCGCCTGCAATCGTCGAGCTGTTAAAAGTACGTGAAATATGTTTGTTTAACTTAATTGCTAACTAATTATCGTTAATCATTTGTAATCTGCAATTGAACGAACTAGAAAGACATTATTTTAATGTGTTATTTTGTGTAGATTTTGTTTTTTTTCTTCATGCTTACATATGTAAGAGAGTGTGAGTGCGCAGACAGGTGCGCCAAAATCGAAAACACAAGCACACACGCACACCGGCTAAAAGAGTGCTATAGAACTACACAAAAGAAAGAGAGAAAATGAGAATAATTGAGAGAGTAGAGGCAGGAGCTTTTCCTCTGTTGTGGCGGGCGAATTGTTGCCAAGTAATCGTCACTTGAAATTGTTCAATAATACATTGTCGATAAGCAATGATCCAATATGCAATATCATTTTCAAACAATAGAAAACAATTCTCAAATGAATCAAGTTAATTAGCTGCATTATTTATGGAATATGCATGAAAAAGTCACATCTGAAATGCTTTAATTTAGCGCACTTCGATGGTATCATTTTCTATTATTGTTTAAAGTTCAAATACAGTTAGTTCTCATGTGCCCAGGAAATAACTATCAATTTAATTACCTGAGATTATAACTTTTTGCTTCTCGATTTTTAGGTTGTAAAGGGCGTTACTTAATTATTGTTTTTTTTTTTGTATCCATAAATAATTTGCTGTTGAAAAAAGCTTTTTTCCATTTTATTTTTACGCCGCAGAATATTCTGTGGACGCATTTTTATCTTATATTTCAAATTGGATGGACAAAGAATGCAATATAGTACGTTAAATGCGCAGTTTACCACATAGTACCGTTTGCTTATAAACATAAATTTATATTTACATATGTATGTTTTGCTTAGAGAAAAGTCTTTATAGTCTTTCAAATTGTCGCGATCAGCAGCTCAAATAATTTAGCTACATTTTAGTTTATTGTTAACTAGAGATTCGAGAGATTAGCAAACAAAACTTAAGCTATAAATATGCTCATAAAACTTAAATCTTTAAAGGTATATTTGTTAAAACAATTATCGCTATTTACGAGCCATCTGTATTTTTCTTAACGATTTCATAGCTGATATGTATATGGAACTAGACATATGGCAGATAAGTATGGCACAGTTAATGCGATAGGTGTTAACTGTTGTTCCCCCAACTGAATAAACAAGATTTCATATTTATGGTATGACGAACATTCCGTAGAACTTGAAGAAACCGTCGCAGATTGAACTCTTTAAGCTTGCCATAAAATAAAAATCGATTCTCAATTAAGAGCACATCAAAGTCTCTATATGGCAGCAGCATATTTTGATTCGGGGTCTTTAGTCAGTTAGAGATCTGAACATTACTGAACTAATGTGGAAAGCGGCGTTGCGTTGTGTTGCGTTGTCAAGGTGAACCAGACACCGGTATTTCCAAGCGATCCGCTGCCACTTTACCTCATACCTCATTCACGCTTACAATGCGAAGAGCTTCACGGTGCAAGTAAAATACACACATATAAGAAATCATCAATACAATCCGTACTTTAAAGCAGCATATTGAACAAATAAATGACTCGATTATTTTATATATAAAAAGTAAATAAATATTTGCTAACGTTGCAGGTTATTACCCTTAATTTTCTGCAAAAACGCAACTTGCTAAATACGTTTAAAATGTTTTAAAACGTGTGTCGCTCTTTATTTGCTTAGACATTTCCCAATTATATATGTACATACATAGTATTACGAGTACTTTTAATTTTTCATCTTTTTTTATTGCTTTGTTTATAAGCAAAATTTATTTATAATAAAATCACAATAATAACAACAGACCATTAAAATTCATCTGCAGATTGTATTTGAGCATTGAACAGTCGTCTAACAAGGCAAACCATATTGTTATCAATTTATTATGTGAATTACAGTGGAAGCTCTGAGAGCGGACAATTGCCGCTGACGGACACATTTGATTTATTCACGCTTTGCGTATGAAGTTAATTCGTTGACAACAGCATTTCATGATATATTCTATGAAACATACATTTTATATAATAACAGCCGATATGATGGTTATTTTTCTCCGCTAACTTACAGTTAAAGTTATCAAAAACAAAGTCTGACGAATCCGCCAGATATGCAGAAAAATCAGCTATGAATTCTAGGGAATTTTATTTTGCACTCCGGCTTCCATTCTAATTATATCTGCTAGCTCTTATTACATACATACATATATAATGAAGATAATAACAAAATTATGGGTTTTTTGCAAATAACATAATAATATATTTTCATAATTGAAATAACAGAGTACAATGTGAACTGACACAATAAATTTGAATTATGTGCAAATTATACATCTGTAAATGTTGTCACAACAGTCGTATAGCAAAAAAAAGTTAATCAACATTTCATTTGTGATAAACAATCGTCTGAATTGTGATAACTGCTTTGCCTTTGAGTCAAAAGTATCACGTGCTGAGCTCTCGCTGCGTTACAAACACAAATATAGAGACAATTCGTTGTATTCGGTTTCCGATTTCAATTTCAAAGTACAAATTGAATTGTTTTACAATTGATTGTCACGCACATCTTGCATAAAAGTATTACTATAAAGTGTTGCTAGTGTTAATTAACAATAATTTTTTGATTTTTCAGCATGTCGTTAAATGAGGGATATCACAATAAAATCGAGCCTGGAGCCGGCAGCGCTGGAGATGATCAGGCATCCGGTTCGGGAAACGGCAGCGCCAGAGGGAGCACAGCTGGCGATGGTCCTAGTCATAGCACGCAAATGCATCAACAGATGTTGAATGAAACAACATATCTGAAACCCTCGAAACAGGCGTATTTTAGTGATGAGAAGGTGCTCATACCTGATGATGATCGCACAAATGTGAGTTGATTTGAATAATTTAATTAAGTGCAGCATCAATTGATTAACAATTTCTCAATACAATACGCAGATCGGTTTCAGTTTTCGCAAGCTGTGGGCCTTCACGGGACCCGGTTTTCTCATGTCTATTGCGTATCTAGATCCGGGCAATATTGAATCCGATTTGCAATCGGGCGCAGCAGCCAAATACAAAATTCTGTGGGTTCTCTTATGGGCCACTGTCTTGGGTCTACTTATGCAACGCTTGGCTGCAAGGTGAGTTGTATTTTCGATATATTGTGAAGCTCTATATTTTATGTATCTGCCTTCTTAGATTGGGCGTCGTAACAGGTCTGCATCTTGCCGAGATGTGCTATCGCCAGTATAAACGCTTGCCGCGCTGGATACTCTGGATTATGATTGAGATTGCCATTATTGGCTCTGACATGCAGGAGGTTATTGGAACAGCCATTGCCATATATCTTTTATCCAATAAAGTGTAAGTTTAGATGCTAATTACAAATAATACCCATTGCTCATTTGTGCTTATCCCAAAGTGTGCCTTTGTGGGGTGGAGTTCTGATCACCATTGTCGATACATTTACGTTCCTATTTTTGGATAAGTATGGATTGCGTAAGCTGGAGTTCCTATTTGGTTTCTTAATCACTGTTATGGCCGTCACGTTCGGCTATGAGGTAAGCCTTATTATATTTGTACAGTTTAGAAAAATACCCCCAGAAAATTCCCCTAGTATCTGCCTTCCAAAAATAAATAGTATTATTTGGATAATTTTTTCAGTCTACGTTTACTGAAATAATAAAAAGGCGAAACAATTGTTTTGCCTGCACTTATAAAACAATTTTATTTTTGTCTGTTGTCATAAATTGTCAATTGTTATGAGCGTCTGTCGGGGGCGTTTTACATTCCCGTTCTCGGTAACTAATGATATGACTTTTTATTTGATAGTAATCGACTTAAAGGGGTGGTATAATTAGTGAATAGTGAAGTCACAAATATATAGTCATTGAATACGTTTCACATGCAGAGTATCTCATAATCAATCATACTTGAGTGCAGCTTGCCTTCACGTTGACATTTGTTTTCGAGATGATTCCGCGAATGCGGAAACTGTTTGTTCAACTGTCTTTTTGTAGCGCTTGTTTCTCGTAATTGGTGTGTTGGCGCACTGCAATGATTAGATAAAATGCAGTGCAACAAATCTTTCAGAATCTATTTGATCAAAAATGTTTACAATCACTAGAATTTTGTCCTGCAAAGATTGTTAATAGCATTGTAATCGTAATTCAATATAAAGGTGTGGGATTTACTTCGGGGCTTAAGGGTAGTCATTTGATTATATACCATATTGTACTTTAATGATGTGACTTTGAAAACCATTTTCATTACTAATTGTAATTATTATTTGTTTTGCATATTCGCAGTATATTGTCTCAGCACCCAATCAAGGAGATGTTATGAAGGGCATGTTTATACCATGGTGCTCCGATTGCAATTCGGATGTGTTGCTGCAGGCGGTGGGCGTGGTTGGTGCTGTTATTATGCCACACAATCTGTATTTGCACTCTGCCTTGGTGAAGGTAAGATAAACATACAAATATTGTATTGTTAGAGATAATTCCAATTAATATCTACATTTGCAGTCTCGCGATGTGGATCGTCGCCAGCCAAAGAAAGTGAGCGAAGCGAATTTCTATTTCTTCATTGAAGCCTCGATTGCCTTGTTTGTCTCCTTTATCATCAATCTGTTTGTTGTCGCTGTCTTTGCCCATGGCATGTATGGCAAAACCAATCAAGATGTGGTGAGTATCTGATCTGTTCGTCATTCTAAAACACTTGCTAATTTTACTTGACTTTAGCTGGATATCTGTGCTAACCAAACTATGTACGAGGACGCCAAATTGTCCTTTACTGACAATAATCACGGAAATGATATTATTAATGCGGATCTGTACAAAGGCGGTCTGTTCTTGGGCTGCACATTTGGAGCTGCTGCCATGTACATATGGGGCGTTGGTATCTTGGCCGCTGGCCAGAGCTCCACAATGACTGGCACTTATGCTGGACAGTTCTCAATGGAGGGTTTCCTCAATCTGCAATGGCCACGCTGGTGTCGCGTGCTGGTCACGCGGTGCATTGCCATCATTCCCACCTTTTGTCTAGCCATGTTCAGCAAAATGGAAGACCTAACCAATATGAATGACATATTGAATGCGGTCATGTCGTTGCAGCTGCCATTCGCTGCAATACCCACCATAGCATTCACCTCAAGTGCAGCCATCATGGGCGAGTTTGTCAATGGACTGTAAGTATGAGAATGATTTCTAATGCGTATTTAAACAATAATGCATACTGTTGCCATTTCAATTACAGCGGCAACAAAATCGTTTCCATATTGCTCACAATTGTGGTTATTGGCGTTAATTTATACTTTGTGGTCGCCCAAGTGGAAGCGCTGAACATTGAAGGCGGCCTGTTAGCACTCGTCTGTAAGTTTCGCATATCGCATTTCGCTGTTTGTTGCTGATTGCGCAGATTGATAAACGGCATTCTCTTTTATTTTTAAATTTCAGGCATATTTGCTGTATTATACATACTGTTTAATATATATCTTGTGATACACATGGCCGCCTGCATGGGCAACAAGCGTCTGATGAATAGTCGGGTAAGTGTTATGGTCGCGTCCATCGTTTTCCTACCGCAATATATGCGTCACGTACCGAGAAGTCGGGGGCACTTATCGATAGCCGTGACAGTAGCCAGTTTTTGGCATTAAGTAGTCTGTCATAAATTGAAATGGCGAACCGTTAAGACGAACAAGACTTTATCATTTTACGTGACTGTTTGCATTCAGAGTGGGTGGCTTTAAATATCATACTTTGTAGTAAAAATCAAGACAATATCACCTACAAGTGCCTAACGTATTATTCTACTTATTTACAGTGGGTCCAACGTTTCGTGTTGCCAAGCCAGAATAGCTTTTCTATAAAGAACGCCAACTCAACATATGCCAGGTATGTCGAAGCTTAGTTCGTATGTAACCATAACATTTACAACACACATTCACATCAATGCACACTAAACACTCCGATCTCTTTAACTGTCTACGTATATGGTAAACTAACTGAAGTATCTATTTAGTATCTATCTGTAACTATCAACTGCCTTTACTTCCCCAGCACTCTTGATGCTGTCTGCAACTATTATGCTGTCCTCTTTAATCTACTAATCTACTACTAATCTTCTACCTATTCTACTCTTCGTACCATCCGGTTATCTTCGTTTAATTCTCATTTACTAATACTTAATCCAAAACGTATTGCTATGCTCTTCTTTCAATTATTCACAGTGATGTTACCTTAGTTGTAGGCGATAACACTAACACTGCCAAAGGTCTCGATACTGTTTCGGAAAAGGTGGCTCAGTGATTCAATTTGAATTATTAGGCTTACCATTTACTTAGCTCTTACAGGAGACCCCACACTTTTGTGATATTAACACTAAATCACGCGCCTAACAACACTAACAATTCCATAAACAATGAAATAATTGTAGGATCCTTAGATACACATCATAAGAATTTATAATGCCTATTATAGCCGCGTAAATTTAGAGGTTTGAGTTCATATCATTTAATCTATTTATAAGTAAGTATGGTAAGTCATAATGCTATTTATATTATGGTCTTATATTACTTGTACATGGTAATTATCAAGCATGGTATAATAATTTAAGTCAGGGCGCTTAGTTCTATAAATAAACTCTGCATTTATTAGCATTTCATTTAAAAGTGTTTCCTTTTTGGACAATCTTTTGCCGCATGAAATAGTTTTTAAGTGGATACCTTAAGCAATTACTTTGCCGCAGCCGATAATGGAATTGACTTTGCGGACCATGGAGATGTCTCACATTTTATGGTATTAAGTAAGAATTATATGCTGGCATCGGGATTGCAACTATATTGGACTATCAGTATCATTTTGCGCTGGTATAAAGATTCGATCATCCATTATTATATTCATCCATTAGGAGCGGTTAATTAAGGAATAATAAATGTTTACGTAATTAACATCAACGGGTCAACTGTTGCTAATACTCTTCAAACTGTTTTTTATTTTTGTGTTGAAAATTCTCTTTTATTATATGTGTCTGCGACTACTACATTTGTTTTCCACCTAACTCTGTACTTTATGTATCTAACGTGTGTGCAAAAATACACTAACCCTTCCACGTGACATTGGCAACAACTTGAAAAATTTAAAAACATTTGCAAAACTATTAAAACCACAAATGTCTTGGATTGATTGATATTTCACAAATATACTTTTTGGCCTAATGAAAAACTGTACAAACAATTCACATTTCAAAATTGACACACAACAACACCTTCAATAATAAAATCAACAAACTGCAAATGTTTTATTTTGGCGATTGTACAAATTCAAAAAAGTTTACAATTGACATGAGCCTCATAGAAAATCGAGATCCAAAAAAATGCTCAGAGTTTGCAAAGATTTTTAAACAAAAAATCAGATGAAAATTGATATGAGCACTGAACCAAAATTTAAAAGCCAACAAAATAAATTAGCATTTTGACAGTTTTACTCATCACAGTAAAAAACAAACAAGAAATTAAGAAAATAAACCGATTTGAAAATTTCCAATTGTTTATTTAAACTTGACAATCCGTTGCTGCACGTGCCGCCAATTTGTTGCCTTTTTCTGGGGCAAAAACATTCTGTGGTACAACAACGAAATCCAACAAATCAACGACTCGCCTAACCAACCAACCACATGTGGATCACGCAGTGAGCTGACGCTGAATGATAATGGAATTTCGATAAATGCCTTTAATAATCCACAAAGGGTCGACGATTCTTAAGTCCTCTTCACGTTTATATAAATTAATAATGTATATAATAAAAATCTATTTTTTTTATTTCTTTTGATCTTCGTACTTGTATGTATTCTCTAGCTAATTGAATGTTAAATGTTAATTAAGTATTTACCGAAAGAATTTACGTACTCACTTTAAGCAATTTTGTATATACCTGTATATGCATTAATATAAGTATGTATAGGTTAAATAAATAAAACTCCCAATAGCATCATTTCCTTTCCCAATGTCAATAAAGATAATAAAATATAGATGCGTACCTATTAAGGATGTGGGATGCTGACTTGTCTTTTATTTCCATTCACTTGCCTGTTAATTGTAGATTCTAGATATAGATGTTTGTTTATTTGATTTCTTTTTGTAATAAACTAATGCTAATGGTAAATCTAGGATGTCCTAACAAAAAATGTAGTCATCAATGTTTGTGTGTTGGCAGAAATTAGATCTTGTTATTGTGGGCCCCTCTTAACATGCTAAGTAAATATACTGCTAGTCCCAATTCCTCACGAACACACACAATATGTACACTTACACTCGGTCATCCATCATTTATTCACCGCTTTCATCTCATCTCAAACTATATTTCATTTACAGAATTGCCACCAATGCCGACACAGATGCTGACATCATGGATGGTGAGGATGCGTAGCCATTACTGTTCTGCACTGATTCCGATGGCAGTGAAGAGATTTGTTTTACCAGCAACAACAATGAGCTGAATTGCCACAGCAGCAATGTTGATAGTGCCACAGGCCAAAGCAATGGTCATGTGGTCATCAGCTAGCATTGGCTTCAAGACTCCCCTAGCAAATCGTCTGCGAGAAATCAATCAAATGTTGTAACGGCTCCTGCTGGCCAGGTTCCAGTACATTGTTCATCATATCATCAACTTGGTCGTGGGTACGCCTTGGGTTCCTCATGGCAACATTTGAATTGTTGTTTTTATCTGACCGGAATTACAAGAGAAATCTTTGGAATTAGTGTAACAATTTTGTAGCAAAGTTATTTGAACATGATCCGCGAGTATACCAAAAAGGCAAAAAAAAAGGATTTCATAGAAAGAAAATACTACTTTATAATATAAACATACACATATGAGAGTTGTCCCAATAACTCTAATGTAATTAATAATTATAACATAATATAGCCTATTCTAATTATACGTTTAGTGTGTAATAGTGACTATGTTATAAGGCTGTGAACATTCAACATCTTTGAATCGTGTAAAATGTTTTTAAAAATTGTCTAAAGATCCTAATATGCTATCGAAAGTATTTCATGTGTACAATATTTTATTTATAATACATATAAAAAGTTTTAATCACAGTTTTATCAGTTAATCGATCATTTTCCAACACTTCTCGTTTGAATCTACGTAAAATTGTTTTTATTCAATTTATTGTCCTATATTAAGATGCAAATAAAATGAAATAAATATTATTAAATAAGTGCAAAAAGATTTGAAAAATTGTTTTTTATTTTAAAGAATAAACCATTTTCCTAGTGTTTTTCAAGCAATTACATCGTGAGCTAAGTTAAATAATATAGAATTATTAATATACTCAACAATTTTTATATTAAGCACTTTGGGGGCGTTGATTTTTATAACAGCTCATTAGCACATGACGTATTACATCAGTGCTTGCATACTTGTTTTGTAATTGATATTTAAATAGTCGCCATCCGAATGAAAGGGAAATTAATGGAATGAGTTAATCAAATCAACAACGTAATTACCTGTTGGGGTAGTAATATTACCATATGAGCATATTTCGGACTGACAGATGTGTTTCTAATTCGATGAAGTCTCTTTCATTACCGTTAAAGCAACTAATATTTTTAAAATGTATCTTTAAGTATAATATTTCATAAATCAGTAGTTTTCGAATATTAATTATTAGTTAATTGTCATATGCAGAGGATTAAATAATTGATGAGTTAACTTTTAGAAAATATTTAGAAAATAATACAAGGAAACATACTTCTTAGTATGATTTTTTTGAATGGCTTAAATGAAAAGCGGCAAGTGTCACTTAACAGCTGTTAACTATTAAAAGCTTTCAAGCGGCCAAGCTTTCAAATCAGATGATTGAGAAAATCTCACCACGATAATTTTACATGCACTTAGATAAGTGTAAATATCATTATTTAGCTTGGTTTAATTCGTTCTATGTGGTAGAATCGTGAAAACGTGTTATGATAATCTATATACTAGGAGAATTCTCATAGAAAACTATTCAATGTATTTGTTCGATTTTATTAAGCTGCTGGACGTTTAGTGCTTCAGTCCCAAGATGAGGGCTGTGTTAATAACTGTGATATTTCTGCAGCTATGTGTCGGTTTAGAGTGCGTAATTGAACTGCGTGGGTAGCGTATTTAAAATTCATATGACATATTGTTTTGATTATCATTATCTCGCTTTTCGCAGCGAATGCTGTCAAGAAGTGTCATTTCGGAGATACTAAATGCATTAAGGAGACAGCTAATAATTTAATACGCCGATATCCAAAAGGTATATCATCCATCGGATTAAAGCCGCTCGATGTTGTTCACGTGAAAGATACTGTACTCGTCAACGATCCTCCGGTGGGCAATGCATGGTATCACTTTGAGTTGGTGAATCAAATTAATTATGGCTTCGAGAATGTAACGATAACGGAAGTGCACGGATTCGATGAAGATCCCACGTCGTCAAAGATTGAAATAAAGGGCATAATACCCAGGCTTGTATACAAGGGTAACTATATTGCTAAGGGTCGAATGCTGTGGATGGTGAATATTAATTCAACTGGCGACTCTGAGTCGGAGTTTTTCAACTTTTTTTTTGAGTTCTCCTTAAAAGTCCAAACCGAGTATCGTAACAATAAGCGGTACCTTAAGATTTATCAACTCGTACCCAATGTCGGCCTCGATCGGTGGGTTTTAGAATTGGGAATTGTAACAATTAATAAATTATTTCATATTACAGCTGGATAATGTGGTTGGATAACTTTTTTCCGGACAATTCGGACTTAACCATTCTAATTAATAAAATATTTAATGCGAATTGGGTTGAGTTTTGGAATGAGCTAGAAAAACCCATATTGGAAATATTTACTAGTGTTTTTCTCAGCATAATACAAAATACTTTAGAGAATGTTGCATACGATGATATGTTCCTATCCAATAAATACATTAAAGAGTTATGATCACACTTTGTTCGCTTACTTAATATACAGCTTTAACTTCCTTTAATACCACCCAGAGAATATTCAACGGGCTTGTAAGCTAACCAAGACAAGAAGATAAACAAGTTATGCACTTTTCTATATTATAATAAACATTTCACCTCATTTGTCTAATTACAATTCAGCAAACTTGTATTTCAACATATTTTCTTTGTTGCATATTCACCACTAATTACGTTAAGACGTGAGTTTCTGATTTTGCAGGTAACTAGTTCTATAACTATGCAAAGAAGCTTTTCAGCTTTGTAAATGTTCAACTGATGTAAGCCAATATTTTATTCAATCAAGAACCGTAAACAAATCAAGTACACTTTAATGCATATTGAAAATATTCATAACAGAAAAAATTGTATTGAAAAAAAGTAAACAACAAAATGTACCAAATATTATATGTTGCGATAAGTTTACAGTTTATCATCGCGTCGAAATGTGAAACACTACGTAGGTAACTATCAAGAAATAAGGAAAGCTTTTGGATAACGTAAGCCATTTTTAGCTGAGAGTATTACAAAATGTCACTACGGAGATAACAGGTGTGTGAGATTGTCGATCAATGAGGTAATTGAGAAATTTCCTAAAGGCATCCCAGTGATTGGAATGAAAGCCATGGATGTTGTCAAGCTGCCAAATGTTCAATTCGCGAATAATGATGAGCTCAATGATTTTTGGTTCAAGTTAAAGCTGTATAACCAATCAATTTACGGGTTTGAGAATACAGTTATATCGGAAGCTAAGGGATTCGTTAAAGATCCAACATCCGCACAGATAAAAATTCGGGGCGTAATACCCAAACTTGTCTGTGCGGGTAATTACGATGCCAAGGGCCGCATGCTATGGATGCTGAATATTAATGCAACTGGAGTTACTAAATCAGAACTTAGCCATGTATTGTTTAGAATGGCTTTAAAAGTTCAAACTGAATATCGTAATAATAAACGATACCTCAAGATTAATGAACTTACACCCAATATCGGCATTGATCGGTGAGCTTTCTTGTGCATCTAGAAATTGTGACAATAATTAATTCACTTCTTTTGCAGCTGGCAAATGTGGTTTGACAATTTCTTCCCGGAAAATCCGGCGTTAACCACTGTTGTTAATACAATATTTAATGAGAACTGGTCTGAAATTTGGAAAGAACTAGAAAATCCAATATTGCAAATATTTACTAATGTACTTTTAAGTATGCTGAAAAGTATTTTTGATAATGTTCCATATGATGACTTGTTCATATCCAAGAATGACACCAAACAATTATGAATACAATAATTCACACATGCTTTATATACAAATAGCGTTTAGTAAACTGAGCAATAAAATCAAGTCATGAGCTTCAAGTAATTATAATATATGTACATACGTTGCACATTTTATAAAATGGTTTTCTGGATTGCATACTCCCCACTACTTGAGATAAAACCGAAACACAGCTAACTAAGAACTGGATATATGTATATATTAGCATTATGAATGTTCAAACGTTTTAATCACGCGAAAAATGTAGACAAAGCAACAAGTGCACATTATCTATTAGTTATCAGAAATCTAAATAACTTAATAATAGTTAAATTGAAACTTGTGAAAAATGCGAGGAATTTTAAAAGTCGTGATCAGTTTGCAGTTTCTGGTTGTGTTTAGATGTCAAACTTTAACATTACGTGGGTAGCCAAAAATGTATTTCAACCACTATTTAATAATCAAAGTGTTTTATAGCAAAGGGTATTCAAAAATGTAATTACGGAGATCTAAAATGCATTATAGAGTCTATGAATAATGTTATTAAGCAATTTCCAAAAGGCATCCCAGCCATTGGAATGATTCCCACGGATGTTGTTGATGTTCCAAACTTAGAATTGTGGAATAATGACGAATCAGGCGGGGTTTGGCTGAAGTTCCAGCTTTTTAATCAAATTAATTATGGATTTGAAAATACAACAATAACGAAACTAAAAGGCTTTGGCAGAGATCCAACAGCTACTACGATGGAAATACATGGTCAAATACCAAGTCTTATACACAAGGGTAGCTATATAGCTACAGGACGCGTTGGATTCACCCTAATAAATACAACGGGAGAGTCGGTATCGGACTTTCAGCATTTTCAATTCACTTTGAAATTGAAAGTAATTACAGAATACCGTAATAATACTCGTTATTTGAAAATATACGAATTGGTACCAATTGTTAAAATGAAGCGGTAAGTACTCAATAAATATCATATTTATATTTTCGAAAACAATACGAACCATTCTGCTATATACTAGCTGGATTTTATGGCTGGACGAATTTTTCAAGGAAAACTCGGACTTAACACTTGCTGTTAATAAAGTTTTTAATGCCCATTGGGTAGAATTCTATAATGAAATGGAGCCGTCTATTTTGGATGTTTTTAGCAAGGTCTTTACCAGCTTGATCGGAGGAATTTTTCATAAAGTGCCCTATGACGAACTGTTTCTTAACAATGATTTTGGTAATGAACAAAAAAGTTGAAGTTGTTATTGTATTTACATTTTTGAAATAAATAGTTTACGTTTTGTCCATGGTCAGGAACAAGTTTTGTATATAAGGGTAGATGCACTTATGCATTTAACGTTAAATTCATGCGAAATGGTGAAAATCTCGTTTGTGCTTTAAAAAACCGGTTTCAAAACTATGCGAATTACAACGAGATTGCTAGTATATAAATGTGCAAGTGCACGCTCAATTGTTGTCTTTGAGAGTGGGATAAATAAATAGTATATTCTAATAACAGCTTGATGTTTAAAAATATATTAATCCAGATCTATCCGTATCCTGTTATTATTAAATGTTATAACATTTTTATATGAGGTTTCTTAAATAGTTGTACCGAAGTTTCTAGTATTTTTATGTTTCCATTTGTATTGTAACAGAAAGTATTTTGAGTTGGAGCACACATAAATGTTGCATAGAATGATTTCCGGTTTCGTAAGATTTATCCAATAGTTCCTATAAAAAAAACCACATTTTTGTGATACTACTCACAATTCGGTTATCTGGTTAGAAGAAGTTTACATTGTAGCTGAGATGAATCCAGGTTTTGAAGTGAATTTTGTTGTCTTAATTCGACTGCGGTTAGACGCGTGCTGCGAGTGTATCATTGTAATTGATAAAACCATCAAATAATTTAATTGGATATTCAACAATGACTTAAAACAAAAGCTCATATTCTACATCCGACATGCAAGACACAAAATTTACTTCATGCTTACCATCAAGGAACTACGCAATAATAAGCAATACCTTAAAGTGTGTCCAATACTCAAAAAATACATGCTAAAAAAATAATCGATTATAAAATTTCAATGTTTAATAAAAATTGGGTAGAGATTTGAAATGGCGTTAAGCCTATATTTAAGTAAAATTGAATTCTTGTCTCATTTATCCACAAGATAAGTTTTTGATTTGCCGCGGTTCTTGAATGTTCCGTCCAATTTGAGTTCGTCGTAGAATATATGATCGTTGTAGCTTTCATCTCGATAATACATATGTTGATAGCCCTTACTGCTGTTACCACGCTTGAATTTCTGATGATCGGCGGATAGTTTGAGCAGCTTTTGTCTGCGATGCGGGTGTCGAAGATGTTGCAATGGAGTCGCCTCATCAAATGTTGATTTTGATTCCTGATTCTGTCGTTTGGGTCGTCGCTGACGCCAACCCCATTGCATGCGCTTAACAGCTGGTGGTGGCAGAGGACTTAACATCATTCGCGACGGTGCCTTCCAGAGATTCTTTTTGGATTTTTGTTTTTTTCGCCATATGTCTTTGTACTTGTCGACTACACGACAGACTTGCATGTCCCTTGGCTTGGGAATATTGTCATCCAGTTTCGGCGGACACTGCAACACATAATACAATCCTGACACAGATTTGTCCGAATGAGTCACCTCCATGTCCAGCAGCCTTAATGGAAGTTTATAGTAAGCAAACATATTGCGTTCGACGACAATAGCCGGTGTAGCTCCCAGATGTTGCAACAGGCCCAAGATTAACTGCCACATTTTTAAATGTAACCTCACTAGATATGCAGGGCCACACTTATAAATGAATAAATTTTAGGCTCCAGTGAGCTTTGCATAACTTGCGGTTACTAACTTTAATTTTGCTTTAATTTGTATTACAGCATTGCAACGCTTTAAACAGACAACAGGTTTTCCTAGCAACCAGCAAGTTGAACGAACCACAGTGCACACCTAGACCTAGGTCAATCAATAATCGTAATTGTGGTATAAATAGAAATTGAAATAGAAATAGCTAAACTTTGTGAGCGGAAGTCATGCAAGAAACTGTTGCTCAATTCAAGTTTAGCAACAATGTTGCCCTTTACCAATTTGTTTTAGCAACATGTTGCCCAACGTGCAACAGTTGTTTGTCGCGATGTAATAATGGCGCCTGCGCTAGAATTTCCTATAAAATTGCAGGGGAATTGATTGGGGTAGAAGATTTCCATTTGTTGCGCATATGCAACAGTTCTTGGCGTGACTTGAAGACATTCTGGTAATTTCTTTTATCGGGGCGCTAAACAATTTCTGGCTTAGTTGTTGACAAGTTGTTTGGCAAATTTTGACACCTTTCATAAATACATGAAACCATTATTAGTTGTATCTGCTCAATATGCATTTTCTTCATGAAAAAATCTTTAATACTGACTACATACCTATTATGTGTGCTCTACATATTTATTTGATACAGAACTTACTTGTATAAAACTCAAAACTTGCCCAATATCAAGTGGATTAGTACATATGCACATTTGAAAAAATTTATGCTTCTATTGATTATAGGTGTATATATAAGAAATGTATTCCTTCACAAGTAGCAAAAATTTTGGCACAAGCTTTTCTCAAATCACCGCTAATATCTCTCCCACTGTGCAATGATTACTTAATAAGTTCCGCAACATATTCGTAACGTTACTCTACAAACGTTTTTGCGAAGCACGCTACGGTTTTTTTTATCGTCTAATGCAAGCGTGTTTTTGCTTTAGATCCGTTGAAAATGATTTAAAATAAAGTTCTACTGAAGTAATAAAAAGAAGAAATACCATAATATATTTCCACGCCAAACTTGATTTCATTATTTAAAAAAAGTGGTTTGTCGAACTCAAAGCCATTTTAAAAGTCGCCATATATTTAAATACAGTTTTGTAAATAAACTTACAACGCGATTTACTCATTTCATTTGCTGTTCATCTCTGCTTAGAGCAGGTTCACATTGGAGCTGAGATATTGAAAACTTTAAAGTTCTGCAAGCAATGACTAAGTTGTATATATTAATCGCAGCTGTCTGTTTTTTATATAAAACTGTGTGTAGCACCGTACTGCGTGAGTATTATTGCAATAAACAATCAAGTTGACAGATAAATTATTAAACTATTGTTTGTAGCTAGTGATATTGTAAAATGCCACTTTGGAGATTCACCTTGTATTATAAAAAGCATTAATGATGTAATCAGAAAATATCCCAAAGGCATACCGGAGATTGGTTTGCCGCCATTGGATGCAACGGAACTGGAAGATGTTTCTGTGTTGGATTCACCATACCGCGGTCCGATCTGGCTAACTTTTCACATGAGAGATAATGTTAACAAGGGCTTCAACAATGCAACAGTTACCCACATTGAGGGTTTCAATCGAGATCCAACAATAGAACCAATCGTGATAAAAGCTCGCATTCCGCGACTTGTGCACGAAGCAACCTACGATATGCAAGGACAGTGGCTAATACTGAAAGCAAACACAACCGGAAAACTGCAATCTGATTTTCAGAACATTCACTTTACTCTAAAGATCAAGATCATACTGGAATATCGCAACAATAAGCGATATCTTAAAGTGTATGAACTCGTACCCGTAGTCACGTTGGATCGGTGAGTTATTGATCGAAATAAAACATACATACATAAACATGTTTAATGATGGTATTTCAAATACAGATGGATTATTTGGATGAATGATTTATATAAAGAAAATACCGACTTAACAATAGCTGTAAATCGGTCATTCAATAAAAATTGGGTGGAATTTTGGAACGGTGTTGAGCCGGGACTACTGAAGGCATTTTCGTTGGCATTTACTGGTATTCTCAACAAGGTACTGGAGAATGTCGCCTATGACGATATGTTTCTACCCGATTTCAATAGAACGAATGGGTCATTATAAAGTTAGTGAATCGATTAGTTCATAATTAACGTTAATTAATTTATTTAAATTTATCGAAAATTCGTATAAATTGGAATACCGATATCAATTTTTATTGTTAACGATAAAGCATTAGGACTAGAAAAGTTGCAGTCCTTACATCTTGTAATTCCTGCTGCTTTTAATAAACTCAATCTAATTGAATTATGTTATCCACTAATCTAACAAAATAATCGATTTAATTAGCGCCTAATCTAAACATCACCAATCCTGCATTAGGCCAAGTTTACCAAGCAATACGTCAGTACTGACAGTAAATTAACGTGGCTTGCAAATCGACGTTGCATGCAATAGACACATCAGACGTCGTCAAGTGGGGCAAATTTCGACACTCAACTCACACCCATACATTTTTGAGTGCCGGTGCTACTTAGCGCTCGCAAACCGAGTAAGAGATACACACTTACTCTAAATCATGCGAGTACTGCGAGTGTGAGTGATTTTTATACTCCGGCCTTTCTTGCACTTTTTCCTATTCGGCACCCGATCATTTTAGACTCTCGGCTTGTAGACACTTGTGACTTGCCGGTGGTTTTTCTTCGTGCACCCGATCATTTTTGCATTCATTACGAAATGGCTTATGAGTATCTGCTCAAATTCTGAAAAACACACTCAGAGTGTCTGATCAAACACTCGAATGTCTGAGCAAAACACTCGAGTATCTGAGCAAATACCCGGGTGTTTTTCTTCCACCCCTATTTTCCCCCACGACAAACTAGATTTCATTATTAAAAAAAGGGGTTTCTTGAACTCAAAGCCATTTTAAACAAGTAAGAAAGTTACAGTCGAGTGTGCTCGACTGTGAGATACCCGCTACCCATTTTTAATAAAGGCAAAATATTGCGGTATCATTTTGAAAATATACCGAAAATACTTTTAAAAAATACTAAAAATATACCAAATGATATGTTTGGTATATCAATATAGTACCGCATTCAAAATATACCATAGACGGCTCAATATACCAGATTGTCAGCCAAAGTAACTAAGACCCCTAGTAAGTAGGCGTTTTTCCCATACAAAAGTATTTCCTAAATAACTTCGACAATTTTTATCTGATCGCAACCAAATTTTCAGGAATCATAACTACTACAGTAATTATTGTATATACCAAAATTCGTAGCTCTAGCTTTAAAATTACACTTGTTATTCGATTTTTTTGATTTGCGGGGGCGGAAGTGGGCGTGGCAAAAATTTGAAACAAACTTGATCTGCGTGCAAACATAACAAATGCTGTCGAAAAAAAATTATAGCTCTATCTCTTATAGTCTCTGAGATCCAGTGTTTCATACGGACAGACGGACAGACGGACAGACACACAGACATACAGACACACAGACACACAGACGGACAGACGGACATGGCTAGATCGTCTCGGCTATTGATGCTGATCAAGAATATATATACTTTATAGGGTCGGAGATGCCTCCTTCTACCTGTTACATACATTTCCTGCCGGCACAAAGTTATAATACCCTTCTACCCTATGGGTAGCGGGTATAAAAACGCTATATATTCGTGCAAGTAAGTATCGAATCAAACACAGATTTGTAAATAAACTTACAATGCGATTTACTCATTTTATTTGCTGTTGATCTCTGCTTAGAGCAGGTTCATATTGGAGCTGAGATATTGAAAAGTTTAAAGTTCCGCAAGCAATATGATTAAGTCGTATATATTAATCGCAGCTGCCTGGTTTTTATATAAAGCTGTGTGTAGCACCGTTCTGCGTGAGTATTATTGCAATAAACAAAGAAGTTGGCAGATAAATTATTAAACTATTGTTTATAGCTAGTGATATTGTAAAATGCCACTTTGGAGATTCACCTTGTATTATAAAAAGCATTAATGATGTAATCAGAAGATACCCCAAAGGCATACCGGAGATTGGTCTGCCGCCATTGGATGCAACGGAAATGGAAGATGTTTCTATGTTGGATTCACCATACCGCGGTCCGATCTGGCTAACTTTTCACATGAGAGATAATGTTATCAAGGGCTTCAACAATGCAACAGTTACCCACATTGAGGGTTTTAATCGAGATCCAACAATAGAACCAATCATGATAAAAGCTCGCATTCCGCGACTTGTGCACGAAGCAACCTACGATATGCAAGGTCAGTTGCTAAAGCTGAAAGCAAATACAACCGGAAAACTGCAATCTGATTTTCAGAACATTCACTTTACGCTCAAGATCAAGATCATACTGGAATATCGCAACAATAAGCGATATCTTAAAGTGTATGAAATCGTACCCAAAGTCACTTTGGATCGGTGAGTTATTGATCAAAACAAAACATACATATGTTATATAAACACGTTTAATGATGGTATTCCAATTATAGATGGATTATTTGGATGAATGATTTGTATAAAGAAAATACCGACTTAACAATAGCTATAAATCGAGCATTCAATAAAAATTGGGTGGAATTTTGGAACGGTGTTGAGCCGGGACTACTGAAGGCATTTTCGGTGGCATTTACTGGTATTCTCAACAAGGTACTGGAGAATGTCGCCTATGACGATATGTTTCTACCCGATTTCAATAAATCGAATAGCTCAATTTAAAGTTAGTGAATCGATTTAATTCGAAACTTATAAGAAATTCATATAAATTGGAATACCGATATCAATTTTTATTGTTAACGATAAAGCATTAGGACTAGAAAAGTTGTAGTCCTTACATCTTGTGATTCCTGCTGCTTTTAATAAACTTAATCAAATTGAATTATGTTATCCACTAATCTAATAATAATCGATTTAATTAGCGCCTAATAAAAACATCACCAATCCTGCAATAGGCCAAGTTTACCAAGCAACACGTCAGTACTGACAGTAAATCGACGTGGCGTGCAAATCAACGTTGCATGCAATAGACACATTAGGCATTTGCAACTGTCGGCTAGAAGCATGGTAACGTCAGGAGCTTCCTTGGTAACCAAGTATTATAGCAGAGGGGAAATAACAATGGTCAAGCTGCAAAATCAACAAACTCCTTAGCAACGAGGTGCTGCCACGATCAGTTTGCCACCCGGTTGACTCAATGTTAACAATTTTTGTAGCAACTGCTTTCAGTCAGCTAACATTAGTCCAGGTGAGCAGTTGTGATACGGAAATAAAATAATAAAATAAGTAAAAATTCTTAAAGATGTGGCTAAACTTATAAGAGCTTTAATAAATTATGAAAAATGTTATGGAAAAATATTAAAGAAATGAAATTATAGTAGTAAATTATGCCAAACTTATTTAAAATATTTGCTAATTGTGTTTTTGTGCGGATAAAATAAATTAAATGAATCAATATTTTTTTCGAGTTACGTAAGAGTAGAAAAAAATTCATAATCTGAAGACATAATAAGTACCAAAAAGGCTTTAATAAGATTGAAAGTGTTTTATATAAGTTTTTTGATTGAAAATATTGATTAGCATTAGTTTGTATTGATTGATATATGTAGTTGTTACTGGTAACAAGGTCATTCGAACAGCAATACTCTCCTCGCCCACACATAGCAAACGAAAAAACGAAAACAACATCTGTGGTAGCAACACCACCAAACAAACCCAGGCCTCTTGATGGAGCAGCCTTCCACCAGCGCCGAGGCGGCCGCCGCCGCTGCTGGCGGTGGTCCGGATCCACGTCTGGAGCTGATGGGTTCGTTTGTTATTAAATCCCTCAAATTGAAACCTGAGAAATGGACACGTGTCATCACTGTGGAGGAGCACAAAGGGATTATCAAGGAGTTTTTGGATCGCAGCGTGCCTGTCGTTTTGATTATCATCCTAACGCCTGCTGCCCAACTTGTGCCGTCCACAACGTTCCCATTGTCGCAGCTAAAGAGCAAGGGTGTTTACTTTATTAAGAGGTATGCCAAGCCGGTGCCACGTGAGAATTGTGGCAATTTCATCATCTTTGGGGACCTGGCCACCCGCACAATTGATCAGCTCTCGGCACTCGTCGAGGAGGTGCTTGTGCCCCTGCTTTCCAATGAGGACAACTATAGAAGCTGGCCCATTATGGTGGCCCAGGATGTGCAGAAGCATGTGCACAGTTTGAAGAGCACCGTGCATCAGGTGAAGGGACAGGTGAGCGGCGAAACAATCTTGGCCATGCCTGTGGGCGTCGAGAAAATTGTTAAGGCCGCCAAGGAGTTGACCGAAACGCAGCATTGCCAGTTCGACTTGTACCTCAAGAGTGCCATTGAGGGCGTTGTCATTAAGTGGGCTACGCAGATACACGAGGTCATCAAGGAGAGTCCAACGAATGCCTTTGCCAATGGACAGAATCCAACGCCACACACGGGTGAGTGGGCAAAGGGTGGTTGGTGGGGTCACAGTTCATACAATAGGTAATAGGTTATAGAGTCTGCCACACAGGCATTTCATTATTTTGGTTATTTTTGGCACAGCTTTATTTATTATTTATTGATAAAATTCAAGTTTTGCAGTTGTCGTTTGTTTGACATATCCTAGCAACCGCTCGAATTTTGCATGTTTATGCCTATATGCGCACACATACATTTGTCCATATAATGGATGTGTATGAATTGAGCAAATTGTCTTCAAAAGTTGTTATTATTATCTGTCTTCGTGCATGCGAAAGCATTTCTTTTGTTACAACTTTTGTTGCTTGATTTTGTGACGGTTTGACATCTGCTCTAACTGAATTCAGTAGCATGTGCACAATGTTATACCGAAGCTATATAGTATAGGGATAATCAAAAGCAGCTGTAGCCATAAGTTATTGCGATTGTTATCATTTTGTCTTTAAAATGAACAACCCTAAAATACCAGTTAGGTTTTCACAGCAATAAAATTTAACTGATTTGAATACGAGGAAATCGAATGCGAAAAGTTTTGCAATCAATGCTTAAGCTGGTAGTCAAACTTTAAAAATACATGCATACGTATGTATGTATGTGACTATTGAGAAGACAATTCCTTTTTTGCTCACTACTTAAAGTGTTAGAAGCTATGCATCAAGCTCTGAAAATCATAGACCATGTGTATCGATTATACAAAGAGCCCTTCTATTCAATAACGTGAAAAATATAACATGCAATAAGCTGCAAGAAATTAATAATTTCTCAATGTTAGTGGCCAGCTAAATTGGCTCTTAATGAAGACTAAGAGTTATCGTCGACACTTGGATGATTAAGCGGACGAGACTTAACTATTTTAATCTGTAGTCATATCCAGAGGTTTAATATATTATTAGCATATTGTAATTGTACTGTAGTTAAGACTAATTTCAATAAGCTTATTTAGTGCTCACAAAATATATATTTTTACTATGATTCTCTTTCGCCAACTCCACTAAATAGTTAAATGTTTTTGCAATACTCAAATATGCTAATGAAATTATAAATTCAATTATTCAAACATCTTACTCAATTAATTAGATTTAATTTATTTAATTCATTCATTACTCATAATGCGTTTATCTGCTCGATTTCTCTCACAGAGTTTACATTTTGGAACAATCGACTGAAAAATCTATCCTTTATCTATGACCAATTGCGCAATGAACGTATACGAGCCATGGCCTTAATATTGGAGTACTCATTGAGTGCCTATCATCCGTGCTTTCAAACGCTCTTCAAAAACGTTGTTACGGGTGAGTGAAGCCAATTTAATGGCTGTGCAACATGCCATTGAATAAAGAAATGTACATACTATCTATGCCTTTTGCATGCCGACAAACTAACTGTGTTCTGGGGTTTTGATTGAACAATCGCACAGCACTTGCAGAGGCAAAGGATATAACACTATATTTGAACCCTTTGAAACGCCCCTTGCATCAACTGGAGGAAATTGATTTTTCCGAATTCAAGCCATTGCTCATACCCTTCATGCATACTGTCTGCACGCTTTGGGGCAACTCACGCTATTACTGTCAGTCGGCGAAGATAACAGTTCTATTGCAAGAGATATGCAACTTGATTATACATCAGGTAACTACTATATTATATTATATCCGTTTTTGTCTGAGAATCGATAATAAATCTGCTTATAATGCATCAGGCCAAGCGTTATTTGGATCCCTCGTCTATATTCCATAGCGATATCGATGAGGCCATGCAACGCCTCACACTCTCCATTCAAATACTAAAGTTCTTTAGGGAACTATTCGACTACTACAAGGAACGTTTGGCCGCATTTTTCACGGAACCCGAGGAGCGGCCACCGATTTTATGGACTTTTCATCCAAATTCAGTTTTCAAGCGCTTTAATGCATTCCTCGAGCGTTTAACAACGATTCAGTGGTATGAAAAGGCTTTGTTTTTGAATTTCTAAGATTGTCCATTATTATTCTACTCCCTAGGTTCTTCTTTACTGTGATTGAATTCCTGAAATTAGAGAAAGTCGAAATCGGTGGACTGCGTGGTCGACAGCTAAGCACACGCATCACGGATGTCTATGTAGAGTTTAATCAATACTTTACGGCATTTGCCTCAAAAAGCTATGATGTCTTGGATCCAGATGATCATGAATTCGACGAAGACTTTCGCGGCTTTCAAACGCGTATACTGGAGTTGGATATGAAATTGGCAGCCATACTGTGTCAGGCCTTCGACGATTGTCACAACTTAGAAAGTATTTTTAAAGTAAGTCATAGATATATCTTATTTAATATATCCTCCTTAACAAATCGCCTTAGTATTCTTAAAGTTATGTTTATTGTTTACTTTCTAAAGGCTTATATTAAATTTTCAAACTTAATTAGACGTATCAATCTTTTTGTCCCAATGAGACACATAAATAACTTTACGCCTTTATACTTTAGCCTCTGTACAACCAACTATTCTATGTAATAACTCATTCGAGTTGTCTGTACATACTATAATAGACCCTACTCTGTTTATGAATGATAGCTACAATTACTATCGTTAACTCTCCCTTATTAATCATCAATTTCGAAAAAAATTAAGCAAATAAATTACCGAAACTATTCTATAGGAATGCACCAATTTAAATTACAATTCTATTTCTCATTTTCAGCTTATCAGCATTGTGGGCAGTGTTCTTGATCGACCAAAGATCAAAGAAGAGTTCACACAGCGTTACGCAGAAATTGTACGCATGCTCGATGAGGAGCTGACAGTCTGCGAGAGCATATACGACAAGCAGATTCTACTGATCAGGGATGATGAATCTTTATACCCCAATTACAACTGTCCGCCTGTGGCAGCCTTTATACGCTGGTGCCATCAACTAGAGACGCGCATTACGGCACCAGTGAAGCACTTCAAGGCGCTGCAGCATGAGTAAGCTAATATAATATTAAATTTGTCGTTTACGAGTATTATAACTATACATTCATGTACAGCATAACCAAAACAGAGAAATCCCTGGAAATTATAGAGCGTTACGAGTGCCTCATTGCCAAGTTGGGCGTCTGTAAGACGCAGTTCTTTGACGAATGGTCAATGCAGTTGGCCGAGCAAATTGAGGAGGATCTCAAGAAGTCATTGATAGCTCGCGACCAGCACAGCAACTCGTTGATTCTCAACTTTAGTAGTACTTTATTCTCCATTCTGCGAGAGGTGCACTACATGCAGCAAATGAAAATCGATGGAATACCCGAGATAGCCATTGACTTTGCCGAAAAGAGCGATGTCTTGCGTTCGTATACATTGAACCTGGAGAAGACCATTGATTGGTATAACAGCATACAGGAGGGCAGTTCACCGGTGGAGCTCAGACTGATTGAACCGGAGATAAAAATGATTGATGATCTTGTTGAAATTGGTGTGGATCACCTTGTTTGGAATTCATCAGGTGCGCGCAAGAATTGAATTGATTGGGTATTGAATAAATATTTCTGTTCCTGTAGATATTATGAGCTATCTGGAGAAGTTGCGCAATCCTGTGGCTGCTCTACGCAATCGTATGAATCACACTCAGGAGAATCTACGCCAAATACGCAAAATAATGGAGGTTTGGGCCAAGCAGCCGCTTTTCGAGCGACGCGACTGTAAGAAAGATACTGTACTATCAATTGACGAAAGACCCGATCGCACTGCTAAGCGTTACTCGGAGATACAGGCAGCCTCTGTGGAGATTCATAAACTTCTCCAAGACAACATGCTGCAGTTCGACATGGAGCAAAAGCAAAACGATGCTGTCTGGCTGAGCTACATCGACTTTGTCGACAATATTGTCTATGAAAACATATTGCGTACAGTGGGAGTCAGTGTGGGATACCTAGCAGAGAATATGGATCCCGACAACAATTATGCACCGCTGTTTGAATCACGCCTGGAGCTGTTGGAGCCCAATTTGGTGTTTGTCCCTTCCCTGGAGCCAGACGATCCCATGGGCTTTAACAACATGCTGATCGAGCTTATGCGAGACATTATGAAGATGGGATCACTTGTCAAGCGATTGAAGCCGAATGAGAAACGCAATTATGTGGAACTTATTAAGGAAAATCAGGACATTATTGATATGCGACGCGAGATCCTCAATGGCGTTGACTTGGTCATGGAGGAGGCTTCGCGTTTCTGTCGACAGTTCGAACGCTACTCGTATCTGTGGTTAGACGATCGTGAAGAATGCATGGAATACTTTTTGGAATACGGTCGCATGTTGGATCCAGATGAAATTGAGCTAATACAAATGAATGATCCAGCTGCCCCTCCTCCCCCAGAGCCTTGCCAGCCAACCATCGAGGCATTTAGGGAGCAAATCGACAACTACGAGTCGCTGTTCACTGAGATTGAGGATATACCCTCGTTTCAAGTGTTCAGCTCATGGTTTCAAGTGGATGTACGTCCCTTTCGGCAAGCATTGCTCAACACCGTCTGCAAGTGGGGCAATATGTTCAAGGAGCATCTGGTGACAACTGTAACATCCAGCCTCATGAATCTCAGTCACTTTATACGCAAGGCCGACGAGGGTCTGTTGCAGACAGTAAAGGAAAAAGACTACGAGGGTCTGGTCAGCATTATGGCCTATTTGATGCAGGTGAAGGAGCGTGCTGCCAACACCGATGAGATGTTTGAACCCATGCAGGAAACCATTCAGCTGCTTAAGTATTACGACATGGACATACCTGAGGAAGTGAATGTGCTGCTGCAGGAGCTGCCTGAGCAGTGGGCCAACACTAAGAAGATTGCAACCACTGTTAAGCAACAGGTGTCTCCACTGCAAGCCACAGAGGTGGTCAGCATAAGGAACAAAATAACTCTCTTCGAAGCACATATCCAACTATTCCGCGAGGTCTTTAAGCAGTACGATTTCTTCCGGTTTGACTGCTTCAAGCCATATTTGTTAATGGATCGCATCAATGACGATATGTATCTGTGCGAGAGGGAAATGGGCGAGATTCAGAAGTCGGGCAGCCTCTTTGAAGTCAATATACCAGAGTTTAAGGTTCTCAAGCAATGTCGCAAGGAGCTGCGCATGCTCAAGGTATTTAGTGTAACATTTGAGCTCCTATATCTTCTTAGAGTATTTGTTTCATAGCAAACCTTTTGCATGTTTTATAATCAACCAACTAAATTCTTATTAAACATTACTGCATGCCACATGTGGAACTTAAAGCTTTTACTTTATAGCTAGCGTTAATATATTTTCCAATATTTACTAATCCTTCAATGATAAAGATAATAGATTCGTTTTACTAAACTAATCTCATACTTTTATGAACATCCTTTAATAATGACAGCAACTTTGGGATTACGTGAACATTGTGCAAACCAGCATCGAGGATTGGAAGACAACTCCATGGCGTAAAGTCGATGTTGAGAATATGGATATTGAATGCAAGAAATTTGCTAAGGATATCCGTCTATTGGATAAGGAAATGCGCACCTGGGATACATTTATCAACCTCGAGTCGACGGTGAAAAATATGTTAACCTCTCTCCGAGCTGTCGGTGAATTACAAAATCCGGCGATTCGGGAACGACACTGGAATCAACTTATGAACTCAACCAAGGTCTATTTATGTTTCTTTTACTGTTTGTACAGATTTCAAAAACGGACTATTTTATTAATTATTGTAATCCATTTGGCAATTGTAAATAATTCATGGAAATCTTTTAATCTTTACTTTCCTAGCACCTGAGCGTTCTTAATCCTAGCAACATGCTGAAAGAGATGCTCAATTGTATAGCAAAAACTTTTAAACTTTTTTTTTCTAACTTGATTTGTTAACAAACCACTATGTGAGGCCCATAGTAATACTAGTTGAGCCTCGACTGTACAGTTCTTGTAAATACCATTTCATTCCAGAGTCTGGCCGCCTTGCCAAAGGAAGTAACAGTAAGTGCTTCGCATGTTAAACCATAAATTAAAGTAGAATTTCCATGTAGTATGCATTCTTATATAGATAAACAGTATTGTAAAGAGATAATAACGTTCTCTGAAATTAACATCGGATTGCAGGTCAAATTCATAATGGATCACGAGACAACTTTGGCGGAACTATTGGGCTTGAACCTTCATGAATGTGAGGAGGAAGTAAAGAATATTGTGGATAAGGCTGTTAAGGAAATGTCAATGGAGAAAATATTGAGAGACCTAAACTCAACGTGGTCGGCAATGGAGTTCGATCATGAGCTGCATCCGCGCACTGGCTGCAAACTCCTTAAGGCATCGGAAGAACTCATAGAGACGCTTGAAGAGAACCAGGTTTGCCTACAAAATTTAATAACATCCAAGTACATCGCTCATTTCCTCGAAGAAGTTTCAACTTGGCAAAACAAATTGATGATTGCCGATCAAGTGATAACCGTATGGTTTGAGGTGCAACGCACTTGGACCCATCTTGAGAGTATCTTCATGAGTTCGGAAGACATACGCAAACAGCTCCCCGTCGATTCGGTTCGTTTCGATAACATCGATGCCGAATTCCGTGTACTCATGGATGAGATGTCCGTCTCATCGAATGTGGTGGCATCAACAAATCGATCAGGGCTAATCGAACGTTTGGAGCATTTGCAAAAGGAGCTTACGCTATGCGAAAAGGCACTGGCAGAGTACTTGGAAACAAAACGTTTGGCTTTTCCTCGTTTCTATTTTGTATCATCGGCCGACTTGCTCGATGTGCTCAGCAATGGCATTCAACCGGAAATGGTCACCAAGCATCTGACCAAGCTATTTGATTCGATAGCCCGTCTCAAATTCAATCGTGATGAGGCCAATGAGATAGAGACAGCTTCTGGAATGTACGCCAAAGATGGCGAATACGTTGAATTCAATGAACTGGCCAGCATTCGTGGTCCAGTTGAAGTCTGGCTAAATCGCATTCAAGCGGCGATGCGAGCCTCCCTGCGACACTATGTCACCGAAGCTGTCGTCGCTTATGAGGAAAAGCAACGTGAGCAATGGTTATTCGACTATCCTGCCCAGGTGTCGCTTTGCGGCTCACAGATCTGGTGGTCAACAGAGGTGAACATCGCCTTTAGCCGACTGGAGGAGGGCTATGACAATGCCATCAAGGACTATTACAAGAAACAAATCTCACAACTCAGTTTACTCATAACACTGCTGCTCGGCGAGCTGACCAAGGGGGATCGTCAGAAAATAATGACGATATGCACGATTGATGTGCACTCAAGAGATGTGGTCGCTAAGATGATTCAGGCCAAATTGGATTCAGGTTCGGCTTTTATGTGGCAATCGCAGCTGCGCCATCGATTCGATGATGTTGAGAAAGATTGCTTTGCCAATATTTGCGACGCTGAGTTCCAGTATTGTCACGAATACTTAGGCAATACCCCACGCCTGGTCATAACGCCGCTCACAGATCGCTGTTACATAACACTCACACAAAGCTTACACTTGGTCATGGGCGGCGGACCAGCTGGTCCTGCTGGCACTGGCAAAACGGAGACAACCAAGGATTTGGGTCGTGCCATAGGCATTATGGTTTACGTCTTCAACTGCTCTGAACAGATGGATTATCAATCCTGCGGTAACATCTACAAAGGCCTCGCACAAACGGGCGCCTGGGGCTGCTTCGATGAGTTCAATCGTATTACGGTTGAGGTGCTGTCCGTCGTGGCCGTACAGGTCAAGTCCGTCCAGGATGCAATTCGCGACAAAAAGGACAAGTTCAACTTTATGGGCGAGTTTATCACATGCGTGCCAACGGTCGGCATATTTATTACTATGAACCCGGGCTATGCCGGACGTACAGAGCTGCCGGAAAACTTGAAGGCACTCTTTCGACCCTGTGCCATGGTGGTGCCAGACTTTGAACTCATTTGCGAGATTATGCTCGTGGCCGAAGGCTTTCAAGATGCTCGCGTCCTGGCCCGCAAATTCATCACACTCTACACGCTCTGCAAGGAGCTGCTCTCTAAGCAAGATCACTACGATTGGGGCTTGCGTGCCATCAAGTCTGTGCTGGTGGTCGCCGGCTCGCTAAAGGTTAGTTCTCAAGCTAATATTAACTGTATAGGGCAGAAGTAAATTAATGATACTTGTAGCGCGGCGATCCTGGACGCCCTGAGGAGGAGGTATTGATGCGCGCATTGAGAGATTTTAACATACCAAAGATAATCACAGATGATATGCCAGTGTTCATGGGGCTCATCAGCGATCTATTTCCCGCTTTGGATGTGCCACGCAAACGTGATCAGGACTTTGAACGCACCGTAAAACAAGCTGCCTCCGATTTGCTACTACAACCGGAAGATAATTTCATATTGAAAGTAGTGCAACTGGAGGAACTGTTGGAGGTACGTCATTCTGTATTCATTGTTGGCAATGCTGGCACTGGTAAAACACAAGTGTGGAAGACGCTGCTGCGCACCTATCAGAACATTAAACGGAAGCCCATATTCAATGACTTGAATCCAAAAGCGGTGACCAATGATGAACTTTTCGGCATTATCAACCCG
Organism: Drosophila albomicans; assembly: GCF_009650485.2. NCBI lineage: Eukaryota > Metazoa > Arthropoda > Insecta > Diptera > Drosophilidae > Drosophila > Drosophila albomicans. The sequence continues at coordinate 5,577,131 of NC_047631.2, forward strand.
GCGACACGCGAGTGGAAGGACGGGCTGTTCTCAGTGCTGATGCGGGACCAGGCAAACATAACGGGTGATCAACCCAAGTGGATTGTGCTCGATGGCGATATCGATCCCATGTGGATCGAGAGCTTGAACACCGTAATGGATGATAACAAAGTTTTAACTTTGGCCAGCAATGAGCGCATTGCGTTGACACCTTCGATGCGTTTGCTCTTTGAGATCTCCAATCTGAGAACAGCGACACCGGCAACCGTATCCAGGGCTGGCATATTGTACATTAATCCACAGGACTTGGGTTGGAATCCGTAAGTAGCTTGGAATAATTATTCTTTTTTCCAAGATTTAATGCGTATAAAAACATTGCAACAAATTTGGTAGGTAATTGGTAAAAAAATATGATGCAATCACTTTAAATTTTGCAACAAATATATAATATATTTTGGTGTCAATTACAAACAATTATGTAAGAAGAAATAAAATGTTTAAGAAGGAGATTAAAATATTATGATCCTTCTTTTACTAATATGAATTTATGTTGTCAATTTGCAGCTATGTGACCAGTTGGGTTGAAACGCGAAAAATTCCAGCCGAAAAGTCCAATTTGGTCATGTTATTCGATAAGTACATACCGCCTTCATTGGAGACGATTCGCGTGCGTTTCAAAAAGATCACGCCTGTCGCTGAAATGGCCCACATACAAATGCTGTGCCATCTACTAAACTGTTTTCTAATCCCAGCGAACACGCCGGCCGATTGTCCAAAAGAATGGCACGAGCTGTACTTTGTTTTTGCTTGTATTTGGGCATTCGGTTCGGCCATGTTCCAGGATCAAGCCATTGATTATCGCGTGGAGTTCAGCAAATGGTGGGTAAATGAGTTCAAAACTGTTAAGTTTCCAGCAGGTAAGATTGCAAGTCATATTCGAAGCAAGTCCCATCACTTTAGCCATATCCAATTCATTTCGATTCCGAATGAAAAGGCGGCACAGTTTTCGATTACTTTTTGGATAGCGAGACAAAGACCTTCATGCCCTGGACGGAGAAGATACCCAAATTTGAGCTGGACTCGGATCTGCCATTGCAAGCTGTGCTCGTGCACACCTCCGAGTCAATTCGACTGCGATATTTCCTGGACCTGCTCATGGATAAGAAGCACCCGGTGATGCTAGTGGGCAATGCCGGTTGCGGCAAGACCGTACTGGTCAATGAGAAGCTTCAATCGCTTTCTGAGAATTACGCTGTCACCACAATACCATTCAATTTCTATACCACGTCCGAAATGTTGCAAAAGATACTCGAGAAACCGCTGGAAAAGAAAGCGGGCCGCAACTATGGACCGCCCGGCAACAAGACCTTGATCTACTTTGTTGACGACATCAATATGCCCGAGGTGGACTGCTATGGCACCGTTCAGCCGCACACTCTAATGCGCCAACATCTGGACTATGGTCATTGGTATGATCGCAACAAGTTGACACTCAAGGACATCCATAATTGTCAATATGTGGCCTGCATGAATCCTACCTCGGGCAGCTTTACCATCAATCCACGTCTGCAACGACACTTCTGTGTATTGGCCGTTAGTTTTCCAGGTGTTGACTCTATAACTGTTATGTATTCGGCAATATTGGCACAACACTTTGCCAATGCCGAGCAGAAGTTCACACCGATCGTCACACGAATGACACCTAATATTGTGGCAGCCACGATTGCGTTGCACAATAAATGCCTGCAGGTCTTTCTACCCACGGCCATTAAATCTCATTATATCTTCAATTTGCGCGACATCAGCAATGTTTTTCAAGTGTGTATAAATATTATTATTATCTTATTGAAATATATCTTAATGTTTGATTTGACAGGGTCTGCTATTCAGCTCGACGGAGTGCTTGACGGGCTCAACAGATCTTATACGTTTGTGGCAACATGAGACACAGCGTGTGTACTCGGATAAGCTAACTGATGATAAGGATATTGATAGCTTTACCAAAATGCAGCATGACATTGTCAAGAAGTCGTTCGAAGAAATTGACGAATCCGTTATATTCGACAAGCCGAATATTTACTGTCATTTCGCTGGAGGAATTGGTGATCCTAAGTACATGCCCATCAAGGGTTGGCCTGAGCTTCACAAACTCCTTCAGGAAGCAATGTCATCGTATAATGATCTAGTCGCTGCCATGAATCTGGTGTTATTCGAGGATGCGATGATGCATGTCTGCAGGTAGTAAAAACTCGGATTCCATTTAATACTTTCTATTTCATCGCTTGCGGTTTTCATTGCAGAATCAATCGCATATTAGAATCGCCGCGTGGCAGCGCTTTATTGGTTGGTGTTGGTGGCAGTGGCAAACAATCTCTAGCGCGCTTGGCAGCATTCATATCCAGCTTGGAGGTTGTGCAGATACAGCTCAAGAAAGGTTATGGTGTAAACGACTTGAAAGTGAGTACAATCAATATTAATACCCATTAACTCTTTGAGCTAGCTTCTAACTGATGTGATCCATGTACAACAGAACGAGTTCTCCGGTTTGTATCTGAAGGCCGGTCTCAAAAATGTTAGCATCATGTTCCTTATGACGGATGCACAGATACCGAGCGAGGATTTTCTTGTCTTAATCAACGATTTGTTAGCCACTGGCGAGATTCCAGATCTATTTCCGGACGACGAAATCGAGAACATAATCGCTGGCGTGCGTAATGAGGTCAAAGGTGCGGGACTGGTTGATACGCGAGAAAACTGCTGGAAATTCTTCATCGATCGTGTACGCAAGCAACTTAAGATAGTTCTGTGTTTTTCACCAGTGGGTTCAACATTGCGTGTTCGGTCGAGAAAATTCCCTGCCATCATCAATGCAACATCCATCAATTGGTTCCACGAATGGCCTCAGGAGGCACTCATATCGGTTGCCATGAACTTTTTGGCACAAAACAAAGTGTTGCCAGAGAATCACCGCGATTCTGTGGCCAAGTTCATGGCCTACGTGCACACGTCGGTCAACACGACGTCCAAGGTTTATTTACAGAATGAACGTCGTTACAACTACACCACACCCAAAAGTTATCTCGAACAGATCAATTTATATCTGAAGCTACTCAATCACAAACATGAAGATTTGCAGAGCAAAATCGAACGTCTGGAGAACGGTCTGGAAAAGCTGCGCTCAACGGCAGTGCAGGTAGCTGACTTGAAAGTCAAGCTAGCTGTCCAAGAGGTTGAGCTGAAGGAGAAGAACGATGCGGCCGATGCCTTGATCGAAATTGTGGGCATTGAAACGGAGAAAGTGCAAACGGAAAAAGCCGTGGCCGATGAGGAGGAAATGAAGGTTGCTTTGATAGCCGACGAAGTGAGCAAAAAACAGCGCGATTGCGAGGAAGATCTCTTGAAAGCAGAGCCAGCCCTAACAGCCGCCCAAGAGGCTTTAAACACTCTTAACAAGGCCAATTTGACAGAGCTCAAGAGCTTTGGATCACCACCTGGCGCGGTCACCAATGTTACTGCTGCTGTTATGGTGCTCCTAGCGCCTGGTGGCAAGCTACCCAAGGATCGCTCCTGGAAGGCAGCTAAAATTTCAATGGCCAAAGTAGACACATTCCTCGACGCGCTGATTAACTACGACAAGGAGAATATCCATCCCGAGATTATCAAAGCCATCCAACCCTATCTCAAGGATCCTGAGTTCGAACCAGAGTTTGTGCGCTCAAAGTCTGGCGCTGCGGCCGGACTATGTGCTTGGGTTATTAATATCATCAAGTTCTATGAAGTTTACTGCGATGTGGAGCCCAAGAGGAAGGCTCTTGCTGCAGCCAATGCCGAACTTGCTGCAGCTCAAGATAAACTTGCAGGCATCAAGCGCAAAGTTGCGGTATGTTCATTCGCCGAAAATAAATCTAGATGGTATTGTAAAATGTTACGTATTTTCTATATTCAGAGTCTAGAAGAGCAGCTCGCCAAGCTTACGGCGGACTTCGAAAAGGCCATTGCAGATAAACTTCGTTGTCAACAGGAGGCGGATGCAACACAGGCCACAATTGCCTTAGCCAATCGACTTGTTGGCGGCCTGGCCAGTGAGAATGTCCGGTGGGCTGAGGCAGTTAATAAGTAAGATAAACAAACAATAGTTAAGCAGAATTACTACATTTCTTTCCTCTATAGCTTCGTCAAGCAGGGCATTACATTACCCGGCGATATTCTACTCATAACCGCCTTCATTTCCTATGTCGGTTGTTTCACGAAGGGATTCCGCATTGATCTATTGCAAAAGATGTGGACACCCTTTCTTAAGAGCATTGATCCACCCATACCCACAACTGAAAATCTCGATCCACTCACCCTGCTCACAGATGATACGACCATCGCTATTTGGACTAACGAAGGACTACCCAGTGATCGCATGTCCATTGAGAATGCGACGATTCTATCCAATTCGGATCGTTGGCCACTGATGATTGATCCACAATTGCAGGGCGTGAAATGGATTAAGCAAAAGTATGGAGAGGACCTCAAGGTCATAAGATTGGGACAGCGTAACTACTTGGATATTATTGAGAAATCAATCAATACCGGCATCACAGTGTTGATAGAGAACATTGATGAGAACTTAGATCCTGTTTTGGACTCATTGCTCGGCCGAAATTTGATCAAGAAGGGCAAGTAAGTATCCCATTGAATATCCTTAATTTCAAACTAATGAATAATTTTTTTTTTTTAAATTACAGAGCTATTAAGATCGGAGACAAGGAGATTGAATATAACTCGACATTCCGTTTAATTCTGCACACAAAACTAGCTAATCCGCACTACAAACCAGAGATGCAAGCACAAACAACTCTGATCAATTTCACTGTCACTCGCGATGGCTTAGAGGATCAGCTGCTCGCAGAGGTCGTGAAGGCCGAACGTCCCGATCTGGAGGATCTGAAGGCCGAGTTAACCAAACAGCAAAACGATTTTAAGATAATGCTAAAAAAGCTGGAGGATGATTTGCTATCACGTCTATCTTCGGCGGGTGAGAATATTTTAGGTGACACGGCATTGGTGGAGAATCTGGAGACAACAAAGAGCACAGCCTCCGACATTGAGGAAAAAGTTGCCGAAGCGAAGATAACATCCAAGGAAATTGATAAGGCCCGTGAATACTATAGGCCAGCGGCGGCCAGAGCAAGTCTTTTGTACTTTATCCTTAACGAATTGAACACAATCAATCCGATCTATCAGTTCTCCCTGAAGGTATGTTAGAAATGGTCACATCAAAATAAAGCCATAACTAATCTACTTCGGCTTTCAGGCTTTTAGTGTAGTGTTCCAAAAGGCCATAGCCAAGGCTGAACCGGGCGAAACTTTGGATTTGCGTGTTTCAAATCTGATCGATTGCATAACGTATTCGGTCTTTCAGTATACTTCGCGTGGTCTTTTCGAATGCGACAAACTCATCTTCGCCTCGCAAATGACTTTTCAGGTAAGAGAAATCTTGAATACCAAACTATGAATTTGTATTAATGTCTTTTGTGTTGATTTGCAGATACTGCTAATGAACGAGGAGGTCTCATCTGCGGAACTGGACTTCCTACTCCGCTTCCCGATAAAACCACATGTGACAAGTCCTGTGGATTTCTTGAGTAATCAATCGTGGGGCGGAATTTGCAGTCTAGCGTCCAAAGATGAGTTTCGGAACTTGGATCGCGACATTGAGACTTCATCAAAACGCTGGAAGAAACTCGTGGAATCGGAGCTACCAGAAAAAGAGAAATTCCCACAGGAATGGAAGAACAAAACTGCATTACAACGTCTCTGCATGATAAGAGCCTTGAGACCCGATCGTATGACTTATGCATTAGCGTAAGTAATTCGCTATAAATTATGTTATAATTGAATGTATTGCTTAATTAAGTTTACCGACATTTAGTGACTTCATTGAGGAGAAACTGGGCTCTAAATATGTAGAAAATCGCGCTATGGAGTTTGCAAAATCCTATGAGGAAGCCAGTCCTTCAACACCTATTTTCTTTATACTGTCACCCGGTGTCAATCCCTTGAAAGATGTTGAAGCTTTGGGTAAACAAATGGGCTTTAGCTTGGACCTAGGAAACTTTCACAATGTATCCCTGGGTCAGGGTCAGGAGTCTATTGCCGAGGCAGCCATGGATACGGCGGCCAAAAATGGGCATTGGGTTGTATTGCAAAATATTCACTTGGTAAGAAAATGGCTGCCGGTTCTTGAAAAGAAATTGGAACATTATGCTGATGGTTCACATCCGGACTATCGCATGTTCCTAAGCGCCGAACCAGCCTCAACACCATCAGCTCACATAATACCACAGGTAACTATGCGAAACGATATCAATATTATTACAATATTATTAGATGTATTTAAATAGGGTATCTTGGAGTCATCTATTAAGATTACCAATGAACCGCCAACGGGCATGTTGGCCAATTTGCATAAAGCACTTGACAATTTCACACAGGAAACCCTTGAGATGTCCGGCAAGGAAGCCGAGTTCAAGGCCATACTCTTTTCCCTCTGTTATTTCCATGCTGTGGTCGCTGAGCGTCGTAAATTTGGTCCGCAAGGCTGGAACAAGATCTATCCCTTTAACGTGGGCGACTTGAATATCAGTGTATCGGTGCTGTACAACTATCTGGAGGCCAATGCGAAGGTACCATGGGAGGATTTGCGTTATCTCTTTGGCGAGATTATGTATGGCGGACACATAACTGATGATTGGGACAGACGCTTGTGCATCACTTACTTGGAGGAGTACATGCAGCCAGACTTGGTCGATGGTGAACTGTTCCTGGCACCCTCTTTTGCTGCGCCACCCAACACCGACTATCTGGGGTATCACACTTATGTGGATGAAATGATGCCAGCCGAGTCACCTTATTTATATGGTCTACATCCAAATGCGGAAGTTGGATTTCTAACAACTCGAGCGGAGAATATATTCCGCACCGTCTTCGAAATGCAGCCCCGAGATGCGGGTGCTGGGGGAGGCGCAACTGTTACCCGTGAGGATAAGGTTAAACAAATTGTTGATGAAATTATTGAGAAGCTGCCGGAAGAGTTCAACATGGTTGAGATAATGAACAAAGTGGAGGAACGTACTCCATACGTAATTGTGGCGTTTCAGGAATGCGAACGTATGAATTTTCTAACCAGCGAAATGAAGCGTAGCTTAAAAGAGCTCGATCTGGGCCTAAAAGGCGAATTGACCATAACCTCAGATATGGAGGTGCTGGAGAATTCATTATTTTTGGATCAAGTGCCGCCCATTTGGACGCAACGTGCCTATCCCTCGCTACTGGGGCTCAACAATTGGTTTATCGATTTGTGTTTGCGTTTGCGAGAGTTGGAAACTTGGTCTACCGATTTTGTGGTAAATTGCGCGAACAATACCATCAAAACCGGCATAATAAAAAAAAAATGTATTTTATTTATTGCAGCTGCCCTCTTGCGTTTGGCTGGCTGGTTTTTTTAACCCTCAATCTCTGCTAACGGCCATCATGCAGAGCACCGCCCGACGCAATGAGTTGCCGCTGGACAAGATGTGCCTGCAGTGTGACGTGACCAAGAAACAGAAGGAGGAATTTACGTAAGTGCCGACAACCAAACAGGCAAACAGACATCCAGACAGTCAGTTAGTCAGGCAGTCAACCAGTCAGCCAGTCAATCAGTCAACCAAGCCTCCAAAGCTACACACACCACATTAATACGCAATTTTAATTGACTTTTGCGCTGACCCTTTCAATACATATGTATTCGTACATATAAACATGTGTGCCTGTAGACGACTTTGACTGATTTACCGCGATGCCCGCACTGGCTGGCATTCCTATAGCGATACCCAAGAGGAGGTATTTCGAGAAGGCCATTCGACAGAGTTTGTATTAAAAAGAGAACAAGAAGGAACAAATGATCCTTGCCTAAGCTCCGCTTAGCTGCATCGTATTTAGCATTTAGCTTGAAACTAGCCAAGTGCTCATCACAGACAACCTAATTAGGTGCCTTTGTACACTCGACATACTTATCAAACACTCGCAGCTATGTACATAAATCAGAATGACTTGCATCAATACTTACAAGACAAAGATAGTGTAAAGATCGACCCATTCGATCCGCACGGAGATCGGACAACGGCTTCAAGCGCGTCTAATAATAGCCGCAATGCTATTCGATGAAAGCTAATTTTAAACTAGCAATTGAAGTGTTTTTGCTGTCTATAAATAGACATTATTAATAGCATGTAATTAACAATTGTCTATTTGCCGATTGTCTATACTTGAGTCTGGATTGTTTATTAAGTGGCGCCTGGTCTTGTTCTCGATCTCGCTCTCAATGCATCTATCTCTTTCGCTGAAAACATCGCACGATTGAATTTGGCGTCACTTCAAAGCTAACAATAACAATCACAAACTGAGACTCAGGTCCAGACAGACATGGATAACAATTAAAGATTATCAGATAAAAATGTATATTTTATAATTACAGCACGGCACCGCGGGACGGCTGCTGTGTTCATGGAATCTATATGGAGGGCGCCAGATGGGATATACAGCAGGGTATTATTATGGAATCACGTCTCAAAGAACTTTATCCATCAATGCCAGTGATCAATATTCGAGTGAGTTCAAAATGCAAATATTCCCCTCGTAGCGAATTCTAATCTAAATTCTAGATCAAACATTGAATTTGGAGCGGATCTATGGCGTCTAAAGATCGGCGCATGTTTGCATAAATCTTATCGATTTAACTGCCACGTTTCTATAGTACATTTTTGTATCTAATTTTACAGGCCATTACCCAAGACAAGCAGGACTTGAGGAATATGTACGAATGCCCCGTATATAAAACACGCACACGAGGTCCAACCTATGTCTGGACATTCAACCTAAAGACCAAAGACAAGCCAGGGAAATGGACCCTGGCGGGCGTTGCTCTGCTCTTACAAACCTAGGATTGCAGAAAATGCAATATTTTATTAATAATATTTTTAGTAGTATTAGAAAGATTTTCTTCATTCAAGTAACTCTTTGAGCAATTATGCTTATTATATTTCATTAACTTGGTAGAATTACAAATTCCACTATTTTCCTATTCTAAGCACTTTTTTTCCTAAATAAAATCACATTCTCTGTAGACTTGCCCTAGGCGCACTAGCATAAAAAACATAAAATGACTTTATTTTATTTACGGGGGGAATTAAAAAAAAAAACAAAAGTGTTTATTGTTTACACTCCAAGTGAAACGTGTAAAGTCCCAAGGAAATGCCATAAATCAACGGACCTTGTGTTATTAGTCAGTGAATATTGATAATCGCAAATGAAATGAGTTATAAGATAATTAATATAATAATATACATATGTACGTAAATTCAGAGATGATGAATGTATGCCCAAAAAAAATCCACTGATAACTGAATATCAGTCTAGAATTCAGACGCATAAAAATATGGGGGAAATCTAAATCACCAAATCAAATGCGTAGTGCTTCCATAAATAATAACATACACATAAATACACAGCGACACATTGAAGTACGATTAAGTGTGTATGTATGATCATATGAATAATATAAAATTGCCAAAATATTTGATCATCAAAGGAAATTCATAGACGACGCTTATGATGGAGTGGACTGAACTTGTGGCCATCGTCGTTAATGAAAATAAAACATTATTTAAAAAAAATATATAAAACATTTATTTTCTGACGAAATTTCAAAAATGCTGAGTAGCAGCCGCATTGGACAGTCTTAAGCGAAACGTGAACGTGAACCAATTAACGATAGCGGCAGCATAATTATGGCAAACAAAAAATAAATAAAACACAAAGACGATAACAAGAAAATTTTCGAAAATTTCAGATGTGACGACTGACTGCATAAAACACACATAAATAATTCAAACGTAATACAACAACAGAAACAAAAACAACAAAAAAAAAACAGCAAAGAGCTGGACAACGTGACGCGTGACCCGCCTACAGAGCTATCGATCAAGCGATCAAACGATCGATCCGATACGATCCAACCGACCGGGCGACCGGGCGAGCATCAAACCAACTAACAGCACTCACTACATTCGAAAAAAAGAGAAAAAACATACTCTCATACAGAGATGCCAACACAGGCATATATACAAAATAATAAATAAAATAAAACAAAAGGCAAAATGTACAAAGCAACGAAAAGAAAACTGAAGACGACGACACGAGCGTAAATCATTTTAGCATGAAAAAATTCTATAAAACTAACAGACACTGTGTGGTCGAACATCATTCGTGTGCGCTACACAGAGAAGCAGCCAAAAACCAAAGCCACGATAGCACATTTTGTCAGTCAGTCAGTCAGTCAGTCAGTGAGTGAGTCTGTCGAAAAGTCAGTCAGTGATTTTGATTGATTATTGGTATCCGAAACTCGAAACTGAAAATTCAAACAGCGACTAGTGCCAGTGACCAGTGCCCAGTTCCCAGTGCCCAATTCCCAGTGCCCATTGCTCAGTTCCCAGTTCCCAGTGCTCAGCAGCATACACATGCACACATGTGCACACATGTATTGAGTTATCTGTATCTAACAGCGGCCGGCAGACAGCAATCAGTAAGCGAGCGACCAAGCGACCAGCAGCAGCAGCATCAACAGCAGCAGCATCCCAGCCAGTCATTCAGTTAGTCAGCCTCGTCGCAAGAGTCAGAGTCAGAGTCAGCTCACTCTCCCGCTGGCTGGAGGATATCTTTGCGCGGCGTTTTAGTTTCAGTTCGCATTTAGACGCGTGCTGGTGCGGAATCGCCGAGAGAGAGAAAATCGAATCAAAAATTCCGAAAGAAATATTAAATAAAACACACACAAGTGAATCTTCCGCGTATTAAATAATCTATTTGAAATATACAAAATAAAATAATAACTTATACATACAAGTACTAATCAAATACTTGTACACACATAACACTACACACGTGTCTGAAGTTGAATGACAAGCCTCAATTGAATATACGCAGAGGAGTATATGTATTCGAAAGTGTTTAATCAAATGTGTATATAAAGAAATCGTGTAATATTCGATCAACGAGAAAAACAAACAACTTCTAACAGCATTTGCATATGACCCGCAAAGTTCACACAACGCATTAATTGATTAATTATTGTGCGACCGAGCTTTTGCTGTGATAGATCACAGCGAACTCATCTTTATAGACAAAGTCAACTATATTACTATATTCATCGCAACAAAATGAAGCTGTTTGCAGTATTCCTCGCATGTACGTATTGTTTTCTAATTTTCTGGGTATTTTAGTTTCCAATTAAATACCACACCGACAATAAATTAGTTTTTTTTTTAACGAATAAATTTGAAAAACATTTAGCGTATAGTATAATGTTTTTCTACAAAAATAATTTAAAATTTCTGCTGAAATGCGTTGTTAAATCAATTTCCCTCTTATAAATTAGAGTAAATGTAAATTCTTAGAATTTGTGTTTTGTGTGCTTAAATTGCTTAGATAGAAGTGGGATTCCAGGAAATGAAATTTGAATATATATTTTCAAATATTTGGTGCAATTTAAAAAGAATTTTTTTATGATTGATTTATGATAGACTCTTAATTCGTGTCTTGGATAGCAATAATAATTTTTGAAAATAAATTTAAATATTTCATTTGAACTTAGACATTTAACCGTATACATCAGGATTAATAATTCTTTAACTTCATTAAAATACTGCAAATAGTACTTTGACTGAACCATCAGACCCATTTTAGAGCTTTCCGGCCGGCCAATGACCAGCCAGACGTGTTGGCGTCGTCGGAACGATGGGCGTACGATTGACTGATGGACTATACAGATTGAGGGTGTTGACGTTGATTATAATGTCCATAGTATTTTTCATATAGTAATATTGATGACATGACATGAACAGGTTACCAAGCACTGATTTGAAATTAGAATTGACCTTTATATTTTTAATAAAAAACTGGGAATTTTGACTATGTGATTGTATTTATTTACAGTAACGCTTTACGCTCTGACTCTGGTGCAGTGCCTCAGCTTGCCCGATCCCAATGTGAAGTGTGCCATGGATTGTGATATGCAGGAGAATCAATATTTGTGCGCAGCTGACGACAAAGGCACAACCAAAACCTATCGCAATGTATGCGTAATGAAAACAGATAATTGTCTACAGAATGCAAGTGAGTAATCGATTGGAGAAATTACAATAACTATCTATGTATGTATACAAATATATACTAATCACATTGAATTTGTATAGATTTCCAAAAGATCAGTGACAAGGAGTGTCCATAGATGCTAAAACTTAACCCTTTGACAGTGCGCAGTATCAGAATCAGATGGAGAACTTAAGTACAGACGATGTCTCTTTAAGTTGTTGGTTACTTTTCTTGCGTGGTATTTGTGTGTGATATTTTTAAGTTGTGCTTCAGCAGAATACAATACACGCCCTCTTCCTGCACCACCTCCTTCACAGCATCAGCCCCAACGCAATGCATAATGCATAAACATATTACGAGTATACTATACATACATATATTTTGTAATTATTAATTTTAAATATTTAATAAAAAAATAATATACAAAAACGTACACTAAAATATATTCAAAAGTTTCGCGTAGATAGTAGTTTATATGTACAAACTCGTACATGCCATATGTATGGACATATATAGAATTTAAATCAGACTGGGGACTTGCTTACAACCCCGCACATCGTCTATAATAGATGATGACTTCATTTCTTAACCCAGCAAATAAGCTCGAGCCAGCAGCTCTTATCTATTGGCTCATTGTCGACTGTTAGAAACTATAGTGCTTAAAATTGAATTAAATCATCTGCCTTGTTTAGCAAATCATTTACTGATAATTTTTATACGCACACATGCCCATATTAAAAGAGGGTATTGCTACGTATCACGTGTTGAAAAAAATGAATGGAACCGACGTCAGAGCTTACTATTTGAATCCAAAGTCGCAACTATCAAGTAGTCCGTATAAGAAATGAGTATGAAGGACTTTAAACGGCTGTGTAAGACGTTCAATAACTTAGTGACATTAAAAGTTCTATACATTTTGCGAGACTACAAAATAAACCAGTAAGATAATTTTTAAAATTATCATATTTCAAATCAAACTAGTATCCTAAACTCTGTAAATGAGTTTTGATTTCGGATGCCTGATGCTTTACTCTGCCTAATAAATATATTATAGAAGAAAAACCGTATAATCTTAAAATTTACAATAAATTATCGAAAATTAATGATTTATCTTTTTATAAAACTTTAGCAAACTGACACAGCACTTTGACTATAGAAAATACGTCAGGAGAAAAGCTTTATATATCGTGGGGGTTGACAAATGACACCCCCTAAAAAAGCTCAGCGCGTAGTAAAAGCTTCGGCCGTGTGCGTCTGTATTAGTGTCCGTCGCGTCTATGGTCCATGCTGTGCTCAAACTTTTCACATCTTTCACCGACAATGCAAAGTTGTTTGGCAATTTCTTGGTTCATTCATCTGGCGGCTGACGCTGGGCGGCCAGTACAACAAATACCGTTTGATGGCACAGTCGAAGCTGCTACGGTCGCGCATCAATAAGATCCAAAGAAATCCCAACGACGATAACTTCGTTGGATGGATGCCGCATCATTTGGCGCCATATTAAAGTGCTTGGACCGGGTTCAAGTCGTATTCGCGTAGCATTTATGTATGTGCGTGAAGTGTGTGTGCGTATGTGTATCCCAGCGTCTGGTTGTGTGTGATTTCGCGCGCTTTTGTGTCGCCTGTTTTTCTGTTTATCTTGGCCAATGCCTTAGCCTCTAACCAACGATTTCGGCAAACAAAGGCAAGGACAGGACAAAGGAAAGACACCCAAAGGACTTCCACTGCCTGAGATTTGCGGCCATATTGATCAACTGCTGGCAGTTAAATTCAATTGATGCATTAATTAGGCATTTAATGGAGTCCAGACAACAATAGCTGCACACAATTTAAACCACGAACTGCGGTGACGGGTTAAGCGGGGTAAGTGCTATCCCCCCGAAGCATGGGAAACCATTACTATGTCCGGACCAACGTCCATATGGAAGTATAAATCAATTATGGAGTCACTTAAAGCCCAGCAGCTGCCAGCTGACAGCTCAGATAGATGGGCTAGCTAAACGCCAGAAGCCCCAAAGCATTCAAAGAGCCTTTTTTTGATCTCGTTAAAGGTGTTTTAATACCCTGTAGCCATAAAAACGGGTAAACGGATAAAACAAAGTTGTGCAAACAGACCGACGCAAGGCCATTCAGCTACTACATACAATGTATCCTCGAGTTCTTTATTTATCCTTAGCATTGACTGTTCATGCCCGGAGCGAAACAATTTATCCCATTTCAATATTCGAACGTCATTCAAATGGCCCGAAAAACGGCGACGTCACGTCGATTTTTTATGTCCAATCAAAAATAGCGGCGCTTTAGACTTGAAATTTTTCCAATTGAGTGATAGCTTGATGACATCATTAAAACCGAAATCGTTCAGTGAAGCCTACTATATATGCTATGCATAGGGTATCTAAAGCCCAACATTTTCTTTGATTCCAATTGTTTATTAAGGTCGCTTAAATCACTTCCGACCAAATATTTTTTATTTTATTTGTTCCTTAAGCTTAAGCTTCCGGTAAATAAATTACAGTATGCGATTCCTCCTTTTTCATAAAGCAAAGCTTCGCATTTATGTATTTTCTACCACATTTCCAAATTAATTTAGCATACCCAATTTCTGTGAACATAAAATGGTCTGAAAATGTATTAAGTACAATAAACAACCGTGGACAAGTTGGTAGGAATACAAAGGATAATATCATTTTCATAGTCTTTAAATATTAAAAAATAATGCATAAAAAGAAAAACTTTTTTTAATTTGTTAAAAATAAACACAATTATTTATACATTTTATACAAATGCTTTTCTATTTTTAATTACATTTAAACATTCTATGGAGAAAAAATACCGTCTCTATATATATATATGTATATTTTGGTGTCAGCAATTTTTTGCGTCCCCATTAAAGCTTTGAAAAAGTTTAAACATTTAACGTTATTTTTATTGCAGAGCATTTGCATATTATGAATAAGCTATTACATTTCAATGCAATGATTTTTGTTTTTTATGATTTTCCATAAAAGTGAAACACCACCGAGTACCCTAACGTTAGGTTGCCAAGTTCTCGAACAAATTGTCTGGTCTTCTTGTCAATTTCTTTGAAATTTGTTGCTAAGGCATTCGATTTAATTTACAGAATTAAAACATGGATATTGCTTAAAGTTTAAAATTTATTAAGGTGGCAGATGTTTTTTAAGCGAGAGTCTCGAATTTCATACAAATATTTTCATTTTAATGAGGATAAGCGTTATTGGCAAGTACCTTGAATATTACTTGTAATGCAACAATGATTATGGTTATATTTTCCTTAAGGGAACCAAAACTTTGCAGAAATCTCAAATTTATGATCATGGTAATAGGAATATTACACTAATAAAAGTAATGATATTACTTGAAATATTTTTGAAGTGCAGTCATTAGTACCTCGTATTTCACGCTCATCTATTGGTCTGACCTATGGTACAATTTGTGAAGATTAATTACAACCAGATTACTATTTTTATCTTGAAGTATTTTATTTTATGGTCAAGAGCCCTTTATTGTGACTACTTAAACTTTATGCGTTTCGAGAGTATACACAATATAAGTACACAATATAAAAATAAGATCCATTTAATATTCTTTTTGGTGTTTTAGTTACATTTATTATATGAGATTAAAATCTGCTTTTTAGATTTAATGGAATACATTAAAGCTGCGATTACATTTACGAGTTTGTTGGGTTGTTTGAGTGTGAATTGTTAAAGCTTTGCATAAGCATAAATAACTGAAAAGGGGTTTAAGTTGTTGTTTTGACTGACAGCTTTTACACCGTCGAACAATTAATAAATACCTTAGTCCTTAAAACTGACACAAATCCTAACTGACAGTTGAAAGCATGTGTATACAGCAGATTAGCACACATAGTGTATACTCGTTGATATTTAAATGGATGTGCAAAGAGCGTCTGGGACTATAAAAGAGCTTATCATGCTTATGATTCTGTGAGTTGGGATTAGTTTGAGGAGCAAGTCAAAGGTGAGGTATCCGGACGGTTTGCCGCAAACATTAATTATATTTGAATATGCAGGTTGACAACTGAATGATTTATTATGTAAAACTATCACTCGGATTGATAAACAGCAAAAGAGAGGCTTTAATAAATATAAATAAGCAATTTTATGCCACAATTATATTCATTTCGTTTGCCTTTTTACGACTTGGCAATTAAAATAGCTATAAAATAAAATCGATTTATAAACAGAGAAACCATTAACACTTCAATTAACCTTGCACAAATATATTCACACTCACACAAATTGTAGGAGTAAGTGTGTTGGCCATTACTGTGGCTGTCGCTGTCGCTGTGGCTGTGGCTGCCGCCGTGTGGAACTGACTTGACTCACAATTGGGGCAATCAAAAGGAATCACTGCGGACGACAAACATGAGGGGAAACGTGCGTCTTCAAATTGATGCATTGTTTTTGCATGTCAGTGGCATTTGGAGGAGGTTACCGTTGCCGTGCCCGTGCCCGTTACTCTCTGCTACAAGTTCCGGGCACCAAGCACGCAAATTCAACGGAAAATGGAAAATTTTCGTCATAGAAATAATTTAGACAATGGGCCACTCGTGCGCAAATGCCATCATGCCCATCCAAAATGGATGTGTCTGTAGATGTGGATACGCTGGGTTCGGAAAAGGATGTTGTTGATGCCACACCGACACAGATAACAGACACATACATTGACACACTCACTCTTATACAAACACACGCACACACACAAACACACACACTTCATGCCCAATAGAAACAAAACAAGAGGCGACAATTTTAGTATTTTCCTATTTTTATACCCTGTAAAGGGAAGTTGAAGGGAAAATTAGGTATATCAGACACATGAACCACACGCAAATTAATGCTGACATTGTATGAAATGTGTTCAAGCAACTTATACCTATTTGCCATTATAGTTAGTGCTGTAAAAATCGCATACAAATGAAAAGCGACGAGCGTGTGGAACGTTTTAGTCGAGCACACTTGAAAAAGGGCATTCTCACTTATTTTTACTTTTTTGCGGTACATCACTTGGGCGTTGTATGGAAGAAGAAAGTCGAGAGCAAGTGGAAGACCATTGACCACTGTCGGCATATCTCTGGCGGAAACACTCATAAGCACAAGTATTTTTTTTTTTTCCTGAGTGTATGAGTGTTACTCCTGTTCAACATGTGGTAATACTGGCTGCAGATCACGCACTCCTCAACCTCAACCTCAATTACCATCAGGTGGGACATTCAGACACTCTCACCTACAAATGCTATAGCCAAAGCAGACCATTTGTTTCTTGTTTTCGTTTCGTTTCTTTTTTATTTATTTTTTTTTTTTGTATCCGCCAAGAGATTCGCACATTCATTTGAACTGCGGTTGCTTCGTGTCCGGGTCGTGGCTGTGTCGTTTGAGTGGCTCCAAGGACTGGTGGGCGAAGGCTACTAAGTGGAGCAGATTGAACCCACTGATGACTATCATGTGTGTACCGCGAGCGCGAGCCTTGGCCCCGCAAATAGCACAGCTGTCAGAGAACGCAGCCCTGGCATTCTACTCATCTTATGTGACACGCATGCTAAAAACTTTTGTTAATGTTTATATCAAAGTTTGTGGATGCAATTCGTGTGTTTTACCCTAACAATGATTTGGAGTATCAATTAAATATACGAACAACACTATATACATTCATTTTCAAAGCATAATACTTTTCTATTTTTTTGTTCCATTTTTGAAGAGGTTTTTGCAAGGAATTTTTTATTGTTTCGAATGGAATGTTGTGATGTTATTATATTGACACTCAAAGATTCCCGGGAATGCTGTCAAGTGCTTTTCGATCCCCTTCATAGTTTGGTTGCTAGAGGACAAAGTTTTATTAAAATTTGTTGTCGCTCGATTCAATATAAATACATCAAAGTGCAACAGGAAGATTTAGCTCTGTGTGCGTATAATTGAGTTTGCTGAAAAATACGTGCAAAATTTGAAAATTAGTTTGGAGTATAAACTTTTCGATAAATTCAAATTGGTTGCCTCTTAAAGTGCGCTCGCTTGGTCAGCTAGGTGCTTAAAGAACTCTCAACGCATACTGAAATCAAATTTTAAAGATGTTTCTACTAAGCAAGTGTGTTGTTTCTCAACAGTTCATTCTAACAATAAGTAATGGTGGCAATTAATTTTCATAGCAAAACTTTCACGTTGTGATTTATTGAGCAGCATACCACCCCAACACAAACTTTGTAAAACTTTGAAACCAATAAGAGGCTTATTCCAAACTTAACAGTTGCCACATTTAATTGAGGGGTTTATAACTTTCATTAGCAAAGCCACTTCACACGCCATTCGCGTGGCCAGAAATCATTTTACCGCATTGATTAGCATAAAGCAAGTGAGAACATTTACAAGCTAGTCAGGTCAATATGCCATACTGACAGGTTAGCAACTGTTCAACTTCTGAGGCAGTTCTCCCATTTGATTTGCACATATGCAGCAATATGTTGAGACACGGCGCGGGGAATACATTGTGGAAATGCAATTTCAAAGTACAGAGCAAGGCTGCAAAAAGGCTGCTGCCACTCATTAAGCTGCCACCCTGCAGGCATGTGAATAAATGCCGGCTCAAATGAAGTGCAGTCAGAATGCAATTCACAAAATTGCTTTATAAGCTTGCACGTTGAATCCGTCCGCAAGACTTGAGGTAAACAATTTGAAGCACACAAATTTGTGGACGCACGACCCTACTTACACTAATTACTCTAATTGAACAGAATTTATTGTTGTAGTTGTAGTTGTTGTTGCTGCTGCTATGGCTTCCGAGGCAGCTGGTCCATTTTCTGTTTATGTCCTGTTCTCGTCTCAGCTGATTTTACGCTCAAAGTGCCAGCAATTTTGTTAATATTAAGTAGGTACATGCATATTAATTATATGCATAATTACACGACAAGCGTGTAATCAGTGTGTGATTGAGAGTGTGCTTGTGTGCTCATGTGTGTGTGTGTAATACACACGCTGCGTGTATGGTGTAATTAAAACACGGCTGCCGTTGCGTATACGTAACGTGACGTTGCGCCTTTCGCTGTTTGTCGTTCGTTAACATTTTGTGTTATGATTTTATGTTTTCTAATTGAACTCGCACACAAACACACACACAAGCACACACATGTTACACAGTCTTCAGCTCGTGAGACTGTGTGACTCCCATTTTGTGAGAGATTGTTAAATTTTGTTTGTTGACAGAAGTATGTTTTGGTCTTATACATTTTCAGCGAACTGCGAAACGGCGAAGCAACCGAACAGTGCTACATAAATAACAACCACCTTAAGTATTTTATCGTGTTGGCGCAACAACAAGATTATCAGGAAGTTAAATTATCCACACGCAGCAACGGTACAAAGCAATCATACAAGATGGCTGGCGGCGGTAGGACAGCAGGAAAATACGGTTATTCGGATAACAATTATTACAGTGGTACGTAACGCACTTTTGCAGAACTGTAAAAAGAAACGACATTATTCGCATTGTTCTTTAAATAAGTCATAATAATCACTTGTTAGCTACGTTCTGCATTTACCTTTATTTTTATCATGTCGTCATTCGCGTTCTCGTTTAGATACTCCTAGTATTGATGTCGCCTGCTTCAGAGTAATCAGCGCCTTACATGTTTTTCTTTATTTTTTATATTGTATTTTTGAGACTACCCCAGACGTGTTTTTATTACATTTCAGTTTCTTTGCGTTTCGCGTTCATATAAGTACGTTTGTGTGTGTTTGTGTGTACGACTGTCCGCATGAATATTACAGGGTGTTTCTCTGCATATGGGATTTGGGTACGCTTTATGTGCCTTTTGTGGACTTGGTATCATTTACCAGTAGACGGAAATGGATTTTCAGATTCGGAACTAGACGACACATAAAAATAAACTCCAGAGCGTCATATAACCAACTCGTAAGCGTCCACAAAGCACGCATACATTACGTATTTGAGTGAATGACTGAAGGTTGTGCGGTCGCCAAAGTGCCCAGCATTGAGATGCTGCTGGCAGCCGGCTTTCTGCTGTGTTTGCATAAAGTTTTGTTTCCTTTGGCTCAAAATGCCCCTAAGTGAGTTTATACCCTCATGAACGCCCCTACAATGACGCCCATCCGACAGCCCCACTTACTTAAACTTATCCGTTTTTGTTGTGAGCCAAAGCTGCAGCCTGATGGCTGTGACTGTGTTTTTAGTTCCTTTCTTGAGGTTTATCATAGTTTTTGATTGCCGCAAATTGTGCGTAAATTATGTATTGTGATCCTGCAAATAAGAAATATATACACATTTGACAATGCCAAATTGTGCCGAAAATCCCCATAAAAGACCACCTGCCAAGCGAGACTAATTCCAAGCGAAGTGGCAAAAAGAAGACAACAACTTATGAAAGTAAGCTTACTGTCGAGAGAGGCAGTGTTGGCTAATAGCATAAAATGAGCATATTGTACAACAACCGATTGAGCGAGTGTATAGTGTTCGACTATTGGATTCCCTTAACTATTGATTAACTCGGATTTTAGTTATATTGTCATATTGTATTCAATTCTGGTCAACCCATAATTTTCATAAAATGATTGTAGTTACGCATCCTTTGCCCAATCAGGAAAACTTTTGCTTTCAGGAAATACAACCATACCCCAAGTCACAGCGTTGACCCACGGCAGGATAATACCCCACAAAGTGGGCAATATTCCAGCCACTGCCTGAAGAAAAATTCATACTATATTATTTGAGATATTTTTGACGATCTGCGATTGCTTACCATATATTTTGTTTTGATATTACTATAACCACTGATAATCGCATTGGGAGGTGTGCTGACCGGCAGATGATAGGCAAAGCTCATGGCTAGCGTTGCTGGTAGAGTCAGAAGCAATGGATGAATCTTAACGGCTAAAGCCTGTAATAGAGAGCTATAGAAATTTTTGTCATCTAGATTTTAATTGATATTACCATTTCACAGAAGACAGGTGTGAGTATATTACACACAGCCACGTTCGAGCTGAAAGCGGTGCAAGCTATTCCCATTACGATAGTCACTCCTATCACTACGTCTCTTGGAAACGCTTGAATGAATGACATAGACTCGCCCAACATTTTGGCCATGCCACTGACCTTACTTCCTTCTGCAAGAGCAAATCCACCACCTAAAAAAACCAAAGTGGAATTTAATGAAGTTAAAACAATTTTAATTAAAACTTACCAATCAAGAAACAGAGTCCCCAAGGCATATTATTGTGAATAAACGTCCATGAGAGGCAGGCATCCATGGCACGGCCAGTGAATGGAGCTAGAGTCTCGAGATGAATATATAATTGAAATCCCGATTATTAAACTTACCTGAACCACAACAATACTTAAAGAACGTGTACTGAGTGGGAAGGGCAAACAAAATCACAACAGACAAAAAGACGATAGCCGAACTCTGAACGGCTCTAAAATTAAATGTTTTTAAAGTCAAACTTCTCTAATCAGAAAGTAAGAAATAAATAATTAATAAAATATGAAATTACTGAAGATCAAGAGCCTCGCCCCATCCAGTCATAAAACCAGGCTTTACAGTAAAGAGCAGGACAACCATTAATGCGAACACGGATGCGACCTGAACTTCATGACACGTCATCTTTCCCAGCGCCTTATAATTTTCTTTGACTACACCGTGGAGCAAGTCCTTATTTGCAGTTGCAGCCTTAACTTCCTGGCCGGTCTTGCTATTTGGCCGAAATAGAGCCATGTGAGTTAATTGCAGGGAAATGTAAAGCATCAAAACGTTAACAACTACTGTAATGGGTACCGCATAAGCCATGAATATCGGAAAATCGATTTCTTCTTTAGAATCGGGGAAACGGCTGCAATATATTAAGTTGTATTCGTCAGTTGGGTTTGTCTAGCCTGTGTATTGACTTACGTTTCATAAATGCCCTTAAATGTCAGATTTGTTCCCGTCCCAATCAGAGTACCAACGCCTCCAATTGAAGAAGCATATGCGGTGCCAAAATAAAATGCCATCGAGATTTTGGAGGGATGACGAGGCCTGGTATCAAATCAAATAACAGCAATACGATAAAGACAAATCTTGAAAGTACTCACTCGCCTTCCTCAACTGGCTCCTCCTCTTGTGTCATGTATACTGTAAAAATCTTTTGCTACAAGTAAGTAGAAGTTCAAATAACTGCAGCAGAAATAGAAGATCAGCTAAGAATAATCACTCACTGCTTCCATTTCGTTTAAAATGGCCTTTACAATAGGACACATCATTGCCGTACATGCTGAATTGGATATCCACATAGATAAAAAACTAGTGACAGTAATCAGACCAAAGTGCAATCTAAATAGATTAAATATGACAAAAATACTCGACTTATGATTGTATGCATATATAGTATATATGTATTTACCGTCGAGGACTGCAACC
This sequence comes from Drosophila albomicans, assembly GCF_009650485.2. NCBI lineage: Eukaryota > Metazoa > Arthropoda > Insecta > Diptera > Drosophilidae > Drosophila > Drosophila albomicans. The sequence goes on from NC_047631.2 coordinate 5,599,734, forward strand.
AACTAATAAAATGGTACCCAGAGCAATACGTTTGTGCAAATTAGAATATTCTATAGCCAGAGCCAAAACCAGTCCACCTATAAACATTACCAAAGTGTTTGTAAAAAACAAACTGCAAGTTCTTTCTGATGACTAGAAAGTATCAGAAATTTCAATAGGTTGATTAGCTTAGAGACTGAGCTTTAGATAACTTTCTGAACTCACCAAGATTCCAAACAGAGGCAAAAAAATTACAGGAAATAGAGATGTAACATATAGAGGTAGACATTCTGTTATCCAATATATGGCCATCACGACAATTAAATAAATGCATTTAAACTCCTATTGAATAGTCAAGTGTTTTTTTATGTTCTAAATTTACCGATGGTTATTACTCACAGGTCGATTATGCTGAAGTCCATGGATTAAAATCGGCAGAGTTATCAAGGGTGCAAGAATTGAAACTTTTCCTCTCCAATGGAAATTGCAGCATGAAAGCATACTCCTTGATGGCGGTAACTTCTTATCGCTTTACACACAGATTAGAATAAATTAATTATAGTTCACCGTAAAAGCTTTTTAGTTATACATACTCGCCCATCACAAGCCACCAACAAATAAATAAATAAATTAAACTTTAAATTTTAAACAAACAAGAAAATTATAAACGAAATGATCGAATCAAAACAGGATATTTTTGGTGTATACTACATTTAAATTGGACTACTTAGATTTCTAATATTTTCGAAACATGTACTATTCTCAAAATAACTTCAAAATAAAACAAGTAAGAAAGCTATAGTCGAGTGTACTCGACTGTGAGATACCGGCTACCCATTTTGAATAAAAGAAATATATTTTGCGGTTTTTTTTAATATAAAAATATAATACTAAAAATATACCAAATGGCATATTTGGCATATCGATATAATACCTCATTCAAAGTATACCATAGACGGCACAATAATAACTTCGACAATTTTTATCTGATCGCAACCAAATTTTCAGGAATCATCACTACTATAGTAATTTTTGTATATACCAAAATCAGTTAAAAATTGTGGAAATAATTAAAGAAATACTTTTGCATGGGCAAAAACGCCTACTTACTAGGGGTCTTAATTGCTTTGGCTGACAATCTGGTATATTGTGCCGTCTATGGTATATTTTGAATGTCGTTATAACTATATCGATATAACAAATACACCGTTTGGTACATTTTTATCATATTTTTATTTTTGGTATATTTTAAAGAAATACCGCAATATTTTGCTTTTACTTAAAATGGGTAGCGGGTAACTCACAGTCGAGCACACTCGACTGTAACTTTCTTACTTGTTGATTATGATTTGTAGTGTGGAAAGTTCTTCTTAGCACACATTCCCTCTACTTACTTAACATACCCATTATATAACATAATATTTGATCTTCTGTTTTTTTATCTAAATTTCGAAGAGCAATTTATTACACTTGTCATGATAATGATACAAACATTGCAATTGCATTGCTGGTATAATGTGCGTAAATAAGAAACTTTTTAAAATAGTCTCGCTTCATTTGCCCAATCTGGAAAATCCTTAGTGTCGGGAAATATGACAGCACCCCAAGTCACAGCATTGATCCATAGAAGAACAATGCCCAAAAGAGTAGGCAATATTCCGGCCACCGCCTGGAGAAGAACCACGTTTTCATATTATAATAATATAAGGCGTTAGTACTTGCCATATATTTTGTTTTGATATTGGCATAACCACAGACAATAGCATTGGGAGGTGTGCTAACGGGCAGAAGATAGGCAAAGCTCATGGCTAGCGTGGATGGTAAGGTCAGAAGCAATGGATGGATCTTAACGGCTAATGCCTGGTGTGTGAGGGCGTTTTAATAAGTTTTCTTTTTCGGATTTGAGATAAGAATACCATTTCACAGAAGACGGGTGTCAGTATGTTACAAACAGCCATGTTGGAGCTAAAGGTGGTACAAGCAATTGCTATCACAATTGTCACTCCTATCACCACGTCTCTTGGAGTTGATTCAATGAATGCCATCGACTGGCCCAACATTTTGGCCATGCCACTGACCTTACTTCCTTCTGCAAGAGCAAAGCCACCACCTATAAAAATCCAATTGGAATTTAAAGAAGTTAAAACAATTTCAATTAAAACTTACCAATCAAGAAACAGAGTCCCCAAGGCATATTATTGTGAATAAACGTCCATGAGAGGCACGCATCCATAGCACGGCCAGTGAATGGAGCTAGAGTCTCGAGATGAATATATAATTGAAATCCCGATTATTAAACTTACCTGAACCACAACAATACTTAAAGAACGTGTACTGAGTGGGAAGGGCAAACAAAATTACAACGGCTAAAAATACGATAGATGAGCTTTTTACATCGCTGAAAATATAAATTATAAAACACTAGTTAAAGTTTATTTTTAGGCTCTTTATAGTCTTTTGAGATTAAGGGGTCAGAGATGACTTTTTCTACCTATTAAATAAATGATGGAGGCACAAAGTTATAATACCATTAGGATAATAATGGCTTAGTATCAAGATTTTTTTAATCTAAAACAACCAAATTACCAGTGCGCCGAGAATATATATATGTGAAAAAATAAATAATGAAAAATCTAATTACTCGAGATGAAGTGCATCGGACCATCCCATCATAAACCCAGGATTGCCTGTGAAAAGCAAGAGAACCATTAATGTGAATACGGATGCAACCTGAATTTCATGACAAGACATCCTTCCCAGTGCCTTATAGTTGTCTTTAATAACACCATAAAGTATATCTTTATTGGAAGTTGCGCTTTTAATTTCTTGGCCAGTTTTGCTATTTGGTCGAAATAGAGCCATGTGAGTTAATTGAATTGATAGATATAGCAACAGAATGTTAGCAACCACCGCAATTGGGATTGTATATGCCATGAATATGGGAAAATTTATTTTCTCTTTAGCATCTGGAAAACGGCTGCAAACCAAAACTTTGTAATAATTCTGCCGGATTGTCGAACACACAAATTAACTTACGTTTCATATATACCCTTAAAGGTCAGATTTGTTCCCGTTCCAATAATGGTACCAATGCCACCAATTGAAGAAGCGTATGCAGTGCTAAAATAAAATGCCATCGCGATTTTTGAAGGATGACGTTGCCTGGCATCAATTTAAATACTATCATGTGCATTAACTACTCTTAAAGGTACTCACTCGCCTTCCTCAACTGGTTCTTCTTCTTGTGTCATGTATATTGTAAAAATGTTTTGCTATAAAGTTCACAAGGTAAACAAATAATTGAAGCAAAAGCAAAATAATGACAAAAGAAGTATGGTATCACTCACAGCTTCCATTTCGTTTAATATGGCTTTAACAATAGGGCACATCATTGCAGTACATGCCGAGTTCGACATCCACATTGATAAAAAACATGTGACCACAGTCAGACCGAAGAGCAACCTAATAGAGAACAAAACATGTAAGAAAGCTACAGTCGAGTGTGCTCGACTGTGAGATACCTGCTACCTTTTTTAATAAAAGCAAACCAGTCGGTAGTACTTCTAAAATATACTGAATTAATATACTGAAAATATATACATACTTAAAATTTTATATATTGACTATTCTTTTTAAACAACTTCTTTCTAGCTGATTGCAATCAATGTTCAGAAATCATAAATACTGCAGCTTTTATTAGTTGTATGGCTTTAGGCGTTGTAAAAAATCTAAATCAAACGTGACGTGCATGTAAAATAAAAAAGTGAAGTCAAAATAAATATAGTCTGCGATGTAGGTTTTTGTACAGACAAATGGACATATTTATATGGCTATATAATCTCGGCTTTAGACGCTAAAATACATTCATTTCCTGTATAATTAAATTATTTTACCCTTTTACCCTATGAATAGCAGGTATAAAACAAGTGTACCTTTAAGGATTAGTTTAAGCATTCAATATTTACCGTCGCGGACTACAGCCAACCAATAAGATGGTGCCCAATGCAATACGGTGGTGCAAATTAGAATATTCGATGGCTAAGGCCAGAATAAGTCCACCAACAAACATCACCAAAGCGTTTGTGAAAAATAAGCTGCAAGTAGTTTCGGATGACTAGAAAATGCCAAATATTTCAATATGTCGATTAGTTTACACAATTTCCTGAACGCACCAAAATTCCAAACAAAGGCAAAAAAATGATTGGAAATAGGGATGTTATATATAGAGGCACACATTCCGTTATCCAAAAGATGGCCATGTTAACAATCAAATAAATGCATTTTAATTCCTATTTAATATAATGCTTTTTTCATATATTGTATATTGCATAATAATATTGCCTACTCACAGGTCGGTTATTCCGAAATCCAAATATTAAAATCGGCAGCGTTATCAATGGCACAAGAACTGTAAGTTTCCCTCTCCAATGAAATTTACAGCAAGAACGCATAGATTCCGCGGGGGATAATTTCTCATCACTTTACCAACAGAGTTGAACAAATTGATTATAGTTTATTGCAAAAGCTTTTCAATTATACATACTCGGCCATTATCGAGAAAGTAGATAAGTTAAATACACTCCAAATTTACACCATACGGAAATTGTGTGATATTCATATTTGCTTGAATTTATTAACTCGACAAAATGTTGGGTTACTTAATAAATTCGGAATATCGAAATTAAATATGATATAGCTGAAAACTGAGTGTTCTTGCCAGACTTATTCAAAATTTTTTGTCATTAAGTTCCGGAAATCTTTTGGAAGGAAATCTCCGATTGTGTGAAAATGCCCCCAAGCATATCTGATACTGAAACCAACCACGCTTTGAAGTTGCGTAATTGACAATTTCCTTTTACACCTCCCATGCTAAAGCCAAGGCAACGCATCGTAGCACAACAGCTTCGAGAAGTAAATTGAAATTAAAGCTTTGTCCTGGCTTAAAGGTAACCGGCAGACGGAGGAAAATGTGTTTTGTCAACGTAGCTGAAGCGTTTGCTATATCGTTTTCGAATATACGTATATCTTTGTACTCATGAAGTAGTCCCGCTTAACTCGAATGTTATATATATGCATTACTGTACATAATGTACCGTTACATATATATATATAAATATATACTAACTATATATATTCATATACATAAGTATATCCTTGTGTGTTGCTTCAATCAAAGCAAAACACGCAGTAATTTCTATGAAATTCTTTAATACTCGCCACAAACCATTTGAGACTTCAGCAGACAGACAGTCGACAGACAGACAAACATCGAGAGAGTGAGACGCAAGTTGACTTTAATATAAGCAAGTTGGGAGGGAACTTATTATTATGGTAGATATAGCCCACTTAGCCCACATATATTATAATAATAATAATAATACAAATAGCTTTATTGACTCTATTATTGGGAAAACAATAAACGAAATTTAATACATGCAATCTCTGCCACGTGCCCTAAAAATATGTATGTATATTTTGTACACAAAATGGCGCCATTCCAACATCCCTCGTCCCCAATTGCCTTATCCGACGGTCGCTTACTTGTGCTCGTAAATCTAAATAATTCACACTGTGTTTGTCAGAATTCTCGCATGACAATTCTAATTTAGATTTCAATATTTGCGATGAATTTTGTGATTTGCAATAAATATATGAGTATTTGCTTTTGCAAATAGCATACCGCGTGGTAAAAAACTATGCATAGATTTCTCAACTTTGTGATTTTCGTTTTGACAGTTCAACTTTTTGGACACATAATAAATTATTTCACATTCAGAAATGACAACATAAAAAACGGTAGACTTAACCTTACTATAAGTGTCTCAAGGCTACGACTTTAAAAGCGCACATGAATATGAAAAAAAAAGTGAAATGGAATGGACGATTTTTTAATTATAATTGCACTTGTTTGGCACAGCAAGTAGAGTACTTGAACTTTAATTTTTTCTTCTCTCTTCCGCTCATTCATATTTGCCAAACACAACCATAAAGTACGAGAGGATTAATGTGTTGTTGACAACAAGATTGTCGCCATTAAAGCATTTGTGCTGCAACTTGTACTGTTTTACAATAGTATCTAAAGATACTAGATGTTACGAGCGTCTTTTGTTTTCTTACTAAGCAGTGTGAATTTCCATGCTCGTTGCGAAGTACTGAGTTCTGCGCGTCCCATTGTGGAGGACACTCGATTACAACATTCTTTACTTGTTCTTTTTAGTCTTTTATTTAAGGTCTTCGTTTTCACATAGTTTGGCAAAGTTTAACTTTCTTATTAGGCTTTTTCCATAACGTTGTGAATGTTTTACAAAAAAAAAGTAACAAAGCTACTGGCATGCTATGACTATGAAAGACCCTTTACTTGCTAGGCTTTTATTTATATATTGAGTTCAATTTATTTATATATCTGTATTTATGACGACCAGATAAATGATATTTTAATAAACGAGGCTGAGTTAATAAATTGAACTTAATAGATTTTATGAATTTACAAAAAGTAATTAAAATTCTAAAAGGAGTCGGTACATTAAGGCAACCCATTTAATCATATGATAATTCCCACGATCAAAGTGTTCATAACGAATAAGAACAAGCATTACATTTCAGTCTTCTCGATCCACACTCTTATGTTTCGAGAATTATATAGACCCTTTTATACTTGTCTAAAAATAAATGGTCTCAAAAAAAAACGAAAGGACATGCTGAATAAATTAAATGGTAAATGAAAAGTTACGCACAAATATCGAAGAAGTATAAAAAAAAGTGGCATACTTTTAGGAATGGTATAACTAAAAAATCTCTACATTTTACTTTAAAAGTATTCTTAAATATGCTTTCAATTGAAAAATTTAATGAACATACCTTAACATACATTAAATAATAAAGATATTCTACACAGCAGCAACGTCATGCCATTTGCTTTTAATTTATTAGGCCGGATAGCAATAAGCCATAAGAACGTTAAAAGGCGACTCGAGTTCAAGTTAACAACGTAATTCAATCCGTCTAATTAACGAATCCCTCGGCGTTGACTTGCAAACAATACGGCGACGCTTCGGCTGCTGTAAACATGATTTTAATTTGCCAGATGTGCTCTTGAGTCAAACGTCTCATCGATTACGTGTTAAATTACCCAAAGAGCAAACATCTGACCAAATGAACTGCATAATAAGCATGCTATTTACAAAGCAAAGCTGTGTAAGTATTTAACATATGTACATAAGAAAATAGGTAAAAGCTTTGCTACATATTTAAGGATCCGATGAAATCATGAAACAACTTCAAAGCGATTGACACGTTATTACCAAACAAATCTGAACACTTTATTTATAATATATTTTGTAAACATAGAATTTTGATATACTGTTAAACAATTTATTCCTCATCGGCCCACGAGGGGAATTTCTTGGTTTCTGGATATATAACCAATCCCCAAGTCATGGCATTAAGCCAAAGGCAAACTAGAGCCCATACAGTCGGAAGTATGCCAGCAAGCGCCTAAAGAAGTGATCACATTAGCGAGACGGAAAACACCTGCTAATGAGCAGCTATGTATATGAAGTACTTACCAAATATTTCGTCTTTATGCCGGCATATCCACAAATAATAGCATTCGGAGGTGTGCTGACCGGCAGATGGTAGGCCATGCTAATGGCCAACATGGATGGCAATGTAAGGAGCAAAGGATGCATCTTAATAGCGAGTGCCTGCGGAAGTAATTGACTCATAAAAGAGGGAGCATAGGGACGGGGTAATATGCTTACCATTTCACAGAAGATGGGTATGAGAATGTTGCAGATGGCGACATTGGAGCTGAAAGCTGTGCACACTAGACTAACGACCAGTGTAAGTCCGACCACCATAAAGTCTGGTAAGGCGGATACAAAAGACAAGGAGTCACCCAACATTTTGGCCATTCCACTGACCTTGCTACCCTCAGCGATGGCGAAGCCACCTCCTAAAATTAGAAGACAATTTCAAAATAAAAGTGTGAACAGAGTTTCGGTTTGAATGATTGCTTACCCAGTAAAAAACATAGACCCCATGGGGTATGCTTGTGTATGAACACCCAGGAGATGCAAGCATCCATGGTACGACCAGTGAATGGAGCTGATGATAGTGCTAAGATAAAATTAAGTTTTGCAAAACGATTGCTCAGCTTACCAGAGCCACAGCAATACTTTAAAAATGTGTATTGAGTGGGCATTGCAAACAGTAGAACAACTGGTAGAAATACTGGAGCGGAGCTGCCGACAGCTCTATAAAGTAACAAGATAATACAAATGGATCAAATCGTGAAGTTACATATAAAAAAACGTGCTCACTTGGCATTAAGAAAATCACCCCATCCCTGAGTGAACCCTGGACTCCGAGTAAACAGTAATAGAACCATCAGTACAAACATAACTGCAACTTGAATTTCGTGGCAAGTCCATGCCCCTAATTCCTTGTAACGCTGAATGACAACGGCCTTAACTAAGTCCTTATTTGCAGTTCCACTCTTCACCTCAGCTCCGATCTTGCTATTTGGTCTCAGAAAACCCATGTGGGTTAGTTGAAGGGAAAAGTAGAGTAAAAAAATGTTGACTATCACCACAATGGGAATCGAATAAGCCATGAAAATGGGAAAATTGACTTTTTCCTTTGAATTTGGAAAGCGTCTGAAAGATATGAAAATGCATTAACTCGCCACGATAACGTGTAACATTATAATATCTTACGTTTCGTATAATCCCTTAAATGTTAGATTTGTGCCGGTGCCAATGAGTGTGCCGCAGCCACCGATTGTAGCAGCATAAGCGACGCCAAAATAGAATGCCATCGATATAATTGAAGGATGAGGTTTTCTGATTAATTACAGTTAAAGGTCATGTTAATAATACGGTTAAAAAACTCGCAAATTACTTACTCGCCCTCCTCAACTGGTTCTTCCTCTTGGGTCATGTAAACGGCAAAAATTTTTTGCTGCCATTAGATGAAAAACTGTAAGCATTTCTAAGTAACATAAGATGTGGATTAAACTTACGCCTTCCATTTCATTGAGAACAGCCTTTACTATGGGACACATCATTGCTGTGGCAGCCGAATTTGAAATCCAAAGCGATATAAAGCACGTGACCATCACCAAGCCAAAGTGCAAGCTGATGGAATGATTATTGTAATACAAATATATCTACATATACAGAGTGTAATTTCACCGTCGGGGACTGCATCCTACAATTAGAATCGTACCCAAAGCAATGCGTTGATGCAGATTGCAGTATTCAATGGCCAGCGCCATAATAAGTCCACCCAGAAACATTACCAACGTATCTGTAAAGTACAAACTGCAAACGAGCTCCGAGCTCTTTAAATGAACAGCTTTAATTTAGACTTCGATCAGGAGAATAGTAAATCTAAAGAGTTGACTTACCAAAATGCCCAGAAGTGGGAGAAATACAATAGGAAACACGGATGTTAAGTAGAGGGGAATACATTCTGTTATCCAATACATAGCCATATTAACAACGAGATACATGCATTTGTACTCCTATTTAAATACAATTAATACAAATTTAGTTAAACCTTAATTATATTGATATTCTTACTGGTGATTTCTTCATAAAGCCATAGATTAAAATGGGTAAAGTTACCAACGGTATTAAAACCGTAGCTTTACCCTTCCAATGAAAGCCACAACATGTCTTTAGGCTTTTGCCTGGTGGAATCTTTCCTTCACTATGGACAATGAATAAGATAAGGTTTGACAAAGTTTATGTTTAAAACTAGATCTACTTACTCGCCCATTTTAAAAACGTAAATTCTTAAAAAAGTTTCATTTAAATTTATATTTGTGTAGTTTTACGAAGTGACAACTTGCCAATACTTTTAAAACATTATTGACGCATAACTATTTTGTTGGCTTTCTCAACGCCGCCTTTAACTTTGCATTTCAATTAGTCAATTTTCTGACAAAAGCAATTTCTGCTAAAAATAACTACAAGCATATTTGGTTTTCTACTATTGATTATTTTCCTAATCAATTAACACGATAAAGGCAAAACAAAACAACAATCGCCATCGGTAAATTGAAATCGAAGGCAAGCCGCCTTTAAAGATGAAATAAATTGAAAGCAAAATACTCTAGACGGTATCCAGAACTCTGCCAAAGGCTTCTACCGCAATTATATGCTAAGTGTTAAGGACTACAGAATAATATGCATGCTTACCATCAAAGCAGATAATTAAAATCATGGACTCGCACAAAACAATAGAATTAGGTCTTTAATTTGATTATATAAATCACTTCGAAGAAGGTAAATTATTTCATCCATTAACCTGCTGTAATTTTATTCAAAATGAAAATAATCGTAATCATAAATATTGGAATCGTTAAACTTTGATACATCTGTTACAATAAAAGCAAAATGCGTATTCCAATGTAATTTATTTTTTTATATTCCTGTTTTTTATGTTTGAGTCATGTTCGCATTTTATTGTTGTTGATGGTCCTTTATTGTTTGTATGTAAAAGAGTGTATGAGTGTGTGTATACACATCTATTTTTTATATTTATAACAATACATTTGTCAGGATATGTACATTTTGATGACGCTTTTGTCGGAACGAGCAACTTGAATATGCATGAGACTTAACAAACCGAAATTCGTATTGACAAAAAACATGAAATAGAAACACATCCCAAAGAGAATCTCTGCCATCAGCTGTGGTCAGACGACATTCCCCTGGCAGCCCTCTCTTCTAGAAAGGGCGAAGGAAATTATAGTCAATTTGTCAATGGCACTTCTAAAACATTTTCTCCTTATCTTTTCTCTCTGTTTCGCAGGTCACTCCTACAAAAGCATCAACGACGAGATTATATTGGTCAGCATTATAATGGGCATTACGATTTTGGTACTCATTACAATTGCCCTGTGCTACATTGCGTATGAGAAATGTCACAAGAAGCGTGAATATTTTATCAACGCCTAACGGGTTCCCACTTCAATTTAGTATAGTACAAAAACTACAAACACACTGACACACACACAAAGTCACCGAAAAAGTAGAAAAAGTGGCGTGGCAACATTGCAAGGTCAAATGTCAACAACGCGGCGACTGCAACAATGTTGACGTTGACGATTTAGTTGGCCAGAATGGGCGAAGGGGCAAGAGGAGCTGGTTTGTTTTCATGCTGGCAGCCATAAGTATTTGCCTGCAGCTTACACTAAACACATACACACAAACACAAGTACTCACACACACACACATATATATACGTATACATATAGATGTAAAATAGTGCAATTTTGCGATTTTTAAACGTTATTCGTATTCTTATCCATGTGCTATGTGCGCTGCACGCGAATCCTTATTGGATTTAGTTCGATTTCGAGTACGTCTAAGGAAGCTCGTCAAAAATGGAATAAATACCCACAGGAGTACGTAATTGTGGCTTATGATGCACAGTGGATCGAAAAAAGAAAATTGAATATTTGGCATTCGATTAAAATTCATATTTTATGCATTGGCATTCAAACGACACTTAAGTTTCAATTTAAATTAATTTGGCAAAGAAAAAAAGATTGGAGTGAATTTAATTTTATTCGCTAATTGAAATGCAAAACTGATGTGTTTTATACATATGTATTATCCAGCGTGGACCTTCAAGTTGCAAGTTATAATGCGGATTGCCGGCTGTCGATATTCCTGATGCTGCTGTCAATTTCAAGTATTGACATCATGGGAGCATTTAACCAGCCAAAGGACACCCCACATTCAAACAGACCCACAAACACAGGGACAGTGAGAGACAAACGAACAAAGTTTGTGACTTTTCTCTTTTTCTCAATTTTTCGGTTGCTCGAGGCTATAATAATAAAAACAGTAACGGAAACTGGTTGCAATGCACACGAACAAAAGGGAAAAAGGCAAAAAGAAAACGAAAACAATAAAAACCGTCGCATAACAATTGTCTGAAAATAAAACGAGGTGTACCAACGGGAATTCAATGGTCAAATCAACTTGACATGAAATTAGTGGCAATGCCTGCATTAAAGATTTGTACTTTGACCGCAAAACACACTATCCAAAAAGGCAAAACCAAAAAAAAAAAAAGGTTAGGCACCTCGCCTAAATTTCTATAGAAAATAAATGTATTCCACACAAGTGGAAGAGCTCACATTCCAATGTAAACACAAACACACTCGAACAGCATCCGAGAACGGACTAAATGTTAATCAGCTTAGCAACCTAACATATTATGTAGAATCGTGCACACACACATACATTCTCGAGCATACACACACACATACACCACAATATATATTTAACGGGCCTAAAACAGGTTTGTGTTCCTAAAAGCAGACAACACGAAAAAACAACAGAAAGCTGGATGAAGAGCCGAAAACACACATGAGGCAGTATGTAGGCGTTATCCTGTCGCATGCTTTTAAAAATTAAACAACTGATTAATGGCAAAGTTTGCTCATCCAAAAATTATCGGCTGACAAATTGGTAGGGCATCATGAAGTCTCATCAATTGTCTGCCATCGGAATCCAATTGAATTACGGGAACAGAACAGTTCAAGCATAGCCACAATAACTTAAGGTAAACACAATTAATCTTTATATACTACAGAATTCAATAGATGAAGTATTCTTCAGAAATACTTTCATTCAGTTGCCAATCTGTTGGCGAGCAACAAATTTACAATTCTTATTCAAATACGTAGATTTTCTCGTCAATTGAATTTAAGTTTTAAAATTTTAAAAATGCATATTAACCGAATGTTGTTAAACTTTTTGTTGAAAATCTAAGATGTAAAAAAGCAGTATAAGGACTAAATGTCAACATGAAGAACTTTACTAATTACCCGATAAAGAAGTAAATTTAACATAAAACTGAGTACCCACAAAAAGAGAAAATAACTTTAATGACAGCAATAAGAATATTATGTATAATGTGTATAATGTAAAAGCGTTGCAGATTAGTTGAGCACCCAAGGCCAACAATACAAGAACCTAGCATGGCAGGGGATACGTCTTTAGCACTTTCCTTGAAGGAACATTTTAGTGTAGATGCGTGCAAAGTGAAAATGAATCTCGCAATTTGAAATGGACCATGCACAAATACGCACAATCACCTAGTCATACTCGTGTAAGCAGACATTCACCCTGACAAACACAGACTCACACTTGCTATGTACGAAGGGCTGCTATATATCCAATTTACATCGTACTCGTGTACTCGTGGCATTGCGAACTTTACGTCCATTTTTATAGTTTCCTTTTTTAATGTCAGTGTCACACTAATTGCCACATGTGTTGGCAAAAACGAATGGAAACGAAGCGAAATTAATGAATTACTTTATTGTCTTTGCATTACGTGTGTATTCTATGCATTTAACTCTATTAAAAATAAAATCTATAAACCCGTATAGATGTGACCACTATAGCATGTACCTACATATACATATATATATATATTTGTATTGAACAAGTAGTTTAATTAGAATGCAGCGCACTCTTTTTTCATGAAAAGAGGGACCAACACACAACCACAAACAAAAAATGAAATGTGTACTTTATTTTAAAAGTGAGAACTGTAGTGTTGAAGACAGCCGAAACACTTAAATGTTATAAGTCTATACGCATTGTAGTCAAATTGTTACAAAATTGTATGCGATATATTTAATTGTACATCACAATAAATCTGTTTATGCATGTTAAAAGTTCAATCGTTAAATCACTCTTCAAAATGGGCGCCAAAATTCTCAACGGTCTGGCAACGTCAAAAAGCCGATTGGTCTTTTGGTGTTTGATTGGCAATCGATAATTACAGATTTTTGTAAAGGTATTTGCACAACATTTTGAAATAACTTTCTATTTGGCAAATTTTTAATCCAAATACAAATATCAATGTTTGTCTATATGTTACTGTTAATAACAGCTAACGAAAACAAGTGGCAAGTGTTAATGTTACTCTTCTGTTATGTTAATAACATATCTGAGTCTGGCAACAACAAACAAAATGTAAAAAGACGGAACTTGTTGCAAAAATTGCAAAAAAAAAAAATACAGAAAATATCTTAGACAAGCACGCGACAGTGCAGCAATATAAGAAGTTAAAGTGCTTAACATACGCTCAGAAAACTAAATGCGCATTAAAATGGATTGTGAAGTGCCAGACAAGCAAAAACATCAACAGCATCAACAGCAACAGCAGCAACAACAACAAAGCACCAACAAGTTGTATGCTAGAAAGCCACAGACGTCGCAACAACAACAACAGCAGCAGCACCAACAGGAAAGCAGCGATGATGATGAGTTGAGCACAACGGAACGCAAGAATCTGGAATTCGCACAGAAATTGGGCTACAGCGAGCAATCGATACACACGGCGTTAACGCGCCTTGGCTCAGAGGCTAAACAAAACGAGCTGCTCGCCGAGCTCATCAAGTTGACTGCAGATGCGCCCCGCCCACCACCCGCTAACAACAACAACAACAGCAACAGTAGCAGTAGCAACAACAGCAGCAACAACTTCTATGGATCACTGCGTCACATTGTCATCGATGGCAGCAATGTGGCATTGTCACACGGAAACAACACTATTTTCAGCTGCCGCGGCATTCGCATTTGTGTCGAGTGGTTTCGGCAGCGCGGCCATCGACATGTCACAGCCTTTGTGCCGAACTGGCGCAAGGAGTTGGCCAACAACAACATTACGGAGCAGGAGCTCCTCTATGAGCTTGAGCAGGAACGTGTTCTGGTCTTTACGCCCTCGAGGCATTTGGATGGCAAGCGTGTCTCGTGCTACGACGATCGTTTCATCCTCAAGTTGGCTGTGGAAACCGACGGCATTGTAGTGTCCAACGACAACTATCGTGATCTGCTTCTGGAGAGCAACGAGTTCCGCAAAGTGGTGCAAGAGCGTCTACTGATGTACTCTTTTGTGGATGACATCTTTATGCCGCCCGACGATCCGCTAGGTCGGTCCGGTCCCACTCTAGACATGTTCCTGCGCACCCAGGCGCAGCAAAAGATGCCCGATGCACAGCAGCAATTATGTCCGTATGGCAAGAAGTGCACCTATGGCCAGAAGTGCAAGTTTCGTCATCAGTCCACTACGTTGCAGCTACAGCGTTTGCCACTCCAAGTCTCGCACAGTGCACCGCTGCACAGCAACAGCAATGGAGGCGGACCACAATCAACAAGCAGCAATTGCAGCACCATTAGCGGCGTCAGTGGCAACAGCAACACCGCCAAACTGGCGGCACTTGCGCGCACCAAGTCGAATACAGTTGAAATCTCTCAGCAGCAGCAACAGCAGTTATGTCATTCCTTCAACAGCCAATTGGAGCTGGAAGCGGAGTCATCGCAGCAGCTCAATCGTCACAAGAAACTGCAGCGTCAGGCAGCTCCACAACCACCAACTTCCGCCTTCAGACTGCTGGTGCCCACTTATAGTGCACCACAACAGCAGCAGCAACAAACTCAACCAATGAACAACAGCAGCTATCATCACCAGTATCTGACGCGCACGCCGTCTGCACCGTTGACAGATCAGCATCAGGCTGCCAAGTTGTCGCTGTCACTATCGATGCCCGTCGGCCACAATTTGGCCCATCATCTGTCTGCCTCGGATTCGCGTATCAACGAAGAGTTGCACTCGACGCAGGCTTCGCGCGAGGAGCAGCGACGTCTGTTGCGCTATCACTTGAGCAGTCTGTTTCCGCAGCATCAGGTGCACGCTGTGCTTCAGCTGTATCCCGATGAGACGGATGCCAAGACAATCTGTGCGGCTATACTTAATTTATTTCCACATAATTAGACTTATCAATTAAACTAAGCAAAGCTGACAAAAAACTTATGATTGAGATACGTCCGTAAATTATTTCAATTTCTTGTTACAGTTTTCAAGTGCATCAATATAATAGCTACTATTATTATTATTTAATTATGTATTGTAATTTATTTACTTTTGTATATGTAGATGTATGTATATGTGTATTATTTCTTTACAAGCAACCTAGTTATTTACAGCTCCAGGCCACCTGTAGCCGCCGTATCATAGGGCAACATCACATCCACGTTATCCCTGACCACGCCCACACGACGATCATGTGTGCTTCTGTGATTGCGCAGCTTGTACGCTTGGGGAAAGCCCTTGCCGCAAATCTCGCAGCTGCCAAAAGTAATAGAGAAAGTTAGAATCAATTCCTTAGAGGAAGTTGCAAATAAGGCAACTTACACGTGAGGCTTCTCGCCAGTGTGTATCATCTTGTGGAATTTCAGTGTGTTAGTGTAGGTGAAGGTCTTGTGGCACACATCGCATTCATAAGGACGCTCATTAGTGTGAATACTGAAATCGGGAAAAAATTTGTATAGCTGCCACTTCACTACAACTCCAACTACTCACCGATGATGCTTATTGCGCGTGGACAAGTCCGCAAAGGCCGCCGGACAATAGCTGCACTTGTAGGGCCGGTTTCCTGTGTGCGTGTTCATGTGTCGCGCCAACTGCTGCGCCTGGGCAAAGCAATGTCCGCAGATTCTGCAAAATATGTGTTATAAATAAGGCTTAAATTGTAGGGCATTTTAATCTTACTCGCACTCGTGTGGCTTGACTCCGGAATGCACTTTAATGTGCTCGGTGAGGCGACTCTGCGATGGATACATGTTGCCGCAAATGTCGCAAATATACTTAAACTCCTTCTTGTCGCCCACGAGTATCTTGTGGCCACCTTTAGTCTTGATGCCCGCCGCTTTGCGCACAATCGTTTCGCCAAAACTGATCGTTTCATCCGGATTAAGAATAATGTTTGTCGTCGTCACATTGCAGTTGCTCTCCCGTTTTATCTTTGCCACCGCCGTTTTGCTAGTGTTATTGGTTTTGCGCGTGCTGATTCGTCGTCTTACTACGCCTGACGTAGCCCTTGCATTGGATGTATTACGTGCTTTAACCGGTAGGAATTCCTCATCTGATGTATGCTGCATTTCAATGTCATCTTCGTGTGCACTTTCAGTTAGCTGATCCTGATCCAATTGCTCGAGATACTCAATGTCTGCTGAAAGTCCCGATATTGAATTGGCTCCCAAATCAGCTTCTTCTTCGCCAGCTTCGTCACCGCCTTGAGCTTCCTCATAGTTGGTTGGCTGCTCGGTAACAATATCTCCTTCGTACGCTTCGTATACATCGTACAGTTCCTCAATGATGCCATCCTCCTCCACTTGTTCACTCTTCACGTGCACCAAGCGTTCCTTGGAGTCAATTTCCTCCTCATGCTCATGCTCTTCCGTCCCCGCCATGGCAAGGACTTCAGCCAGTTCAGTGGTGGCCGGCTCATTGCTGACATCCATGATATGGGGGGCATCCTCCTCTGTGGCCAGTTGTTGCTGCTGTTGCTGCTCCACGACAACAGGAGCTATGAATTGCCGAAGGTGTTTATAGGATCGTTGGCAAATGCGTCGAAACTTAAATGCAATGTGTAGATTCTTCGAGCACTTGTCGCATATCTTATCTGGATAATGATCAAACTTCTTGATCTGCCAAGAGACATAAGACATCCATTATAAATATGAATAGTATACATATATTAAGTATAATATTGACTTACAGGCACGCCGCCGCATTCAAGAATCATGTTGGTCAAATCTTTAGAGGCGTCGTCATTGAAAATGCTTCCCATCGCTTCCTTGGGCTGTTGCAGGCACACGCGACACACTATCCACTTTTGTGTTGCTGCTTCTGTAGTCGTCGGCATGTTTATACTTTGATTTTCTCGAGAAATGCACAATTGCTTTATTTATTGCTAGACGACGCCAAAAAATGTTACAAAAAATGTAAGGCAAAAAACCAAGATGTTTACGTATTCTGTGAATGGCAGCGATTAAGATGACCATGGCGGCATTGCATCTGGTATTCTTAGGAATTTCGTGCAAATCATATTTATTCACATTCTTCACTTATCTATTAAAATTAAAGTAACTGCATAAAATAAAAATTTATGCTATTTTTGATTTAAAAATGTCATTACTAATTTGATAGAAAAAGAAAACCGATTTATTGCAGCAAAAATCATTTTATTCGATTAATATATCGTAAAACGGAGTTAGCACTAAGCGAGTTTGAAATTTTATTTTTGCTTACACTGCTCAGTTACTCAGATATTGAGTGATCGGCGCTAATTTGGGCGATTTGTAATCGCAAAAGATTAATTAAATTTCGAGCAGCGATATTTCAAATAGTTTCAAAAATACCAACGACACAATAAAATACTGCATGTGTTCGCAACGTGTGAATGGTAGTCATAGCAAGGGACGCTTGCATTATTATTGTAACTGTAATTGAACTAATAATAATTACACTTGCATTGATACGTAGATGTATATGATATATAACGAATAAGTTATGAAAACCGAACTGAATGAGAAATGGATTGTGTGTCGCGTCTGCCTAACAAATCCCAGCGAGGGCGAGGAGATGCTGCAGGACATATTCAGCCAAAATGCAAGCACCCGCCTCGATCAAATGCTGCACATCTGTGCAGGGATTCCTGTGAGTATCGTTAATAAACAAACAATTTGAAATATCTCTTTACAACTTTAATGCTTGTAGGTCAGCATAGACGATAATTTCCCGGATAAGATGTGCACAAAATGCGTGCGTCTGTTGCGAGTCGCCTACAAATTTCGTTCAACCTGCCAGCGATCTCATCAACACATTGCCGATATGCTGGCGACACAGCTGAGCACTGTCATTGGCGTAGAGGAGGGCGAGGACGAGGACGCGGAGACGGAAGCAATTGCGCGAGCGTGGGAAGAGAACACGAATCAGGTGAATGCACCAATAAAAATGGAACAGGAGGCGGAAGAGGCGAGCTCAGAATTTATCAGCTATGTGGTTTCTGGCGAAGATGCTGGAGTCGTCGATGTCTATGATGTAGCTACAGAGGAGCAACATGAGGTTGTCTATGATGGCAACGACATTGTGACGCTGACCGAAGCCGAAATTGAAACAGAAACCGATGGCGAGAACTTTCAAGATTATGAGGAATTGGAGGTGCTGGCAAGCGAAGCGCTGAATCCAAGCACCACAGCAGTGTCATTGGCTGATCGTAATGTGCGGCGCATTGTCTGGAGCGATGTGCCCGATAATGATATAGTCAACGATATATTGAGCTCAGACGACGAAAGCTATTTGCCAAAAGCGAAAACGAAGACGCCACCTCGTCTTTTGAATCGGGTACGGCAGCCGCGAAAGGTGCAACAAAAGCCAAAAACAGGTGGGTCCCACACAGATTCGCTGCTTGAGGAGAAAAAAGTGGGGCGCAAGCCTCGCGACAAGCACTCCAACTATATATGCGATGTTTGTGGAAACATTTATCCCTCCCAGGCGCGTCTCACCGAACACATGAAATTCCACAGCGGCATAAAGCCACACGAATGCGAGTAAGATGCTTTATAGCTACAATATTCCAAGCAATCTAATAATCTAACCCATACAGAATCTGCGGACGTGGTTTTGTGCAGAACCAGCAACTGGTCAGACACATGAATACACATACAGGTAACAGACCCTACAAATGCAACTTTTGCCCCGCTGCCTTTGCTGATCGCTCCACGAAAACGAAGCATCATCGGTTTGTATGGCCATAAAAATTATGTATATGTTTCATTACATATTTTCCAATATCCTCAGAATACATACAAAGGAGCGTCCTTATGAGTGCGATGTGTGCCTTAAAACATTTACCTATTCGGACAATTTGAAATTCCACAAAATGATACACACAGGTGAAAAGCCACACGTGTAAGTTGCCACTTGTCCTCTTTTTATTAGCCAATCCTAAAGACAATTCTATTAATATTGTAGCTGCGATCTGTGTGGCAAAGGCTTTGTCAAGGCATACAAAATGCGTCTGCATCGTGTGACGCACGAGAAACGTGGTCCTTGGAAGCCCGTCGACCTGGACATAGAACGACCGGAGCGTATTAAAAATGATATGTCCGATATGGTTATTGGCATATTGCCCTCGTCTTAGGCTGCGTACAAACTACAAATATATACTAATTATAGCCTTATCTTACGTTGGATATGAAGTTTTTTTCTTTGTGTTTCATTCCTTAAAAGAAAATACAAATCAAAAAATTAATTAATTGTACTACACAGTGTGATTTTCTTAGACATTTATCGAAATGGCATTTATTCCTCCTCCAGTGTTATCATTATCGAATCGGAATCCTTCGCTCGGTGCGAGCGTTCATGCGTATTCTTGTGATGCAACTGGGAGAATCGTCGACCGCAATATTGACAACTAAAGGGTCGCTCTCCCGTATGGATTTTGAGGTGTACATTGAGCACATTCGAGTAGGCAAATGACTTGGTGCAGTATTTGCATTTGTACGGTCTCTCCTTTGTGTGGATGCTACGAAAGTGTTGTATGATTAATTCATATTTGAAGTGCTTTACTGTACTTACCGTTGATGCTTGATGCGTGTGGAAGGATCTGCAAAGGAGGACTCGCAATAGTCACACTTGTATGGTCGTAGTCCAGTGTGTGAGTTCATATGACGCGCTAGTTGAGGCGTCTGTCGGAAGCGCTTGTGACAGATTCTATAAGAAATGCATACTATATGGTTAAGATCGAGTACAAATGGTAAATTGGTAATATATGGTCTCCCTTATGAATCTACAGATTTTCAAGGCATTGAATAATTTCATATTTGCTATCTTCTCATTCTATTTTACAGACTTATCTCTGCATCTTAGACGCAACTAACTGAACAGGGCAGGATTCTGCAACAATGTGTGCTTTAGATTATTGTGGTTCTATATCCAATTTGATCAGATGATCTCTTGCTGTTGAGTCTCCTGTCCTTCCTTCCTAGGAGCAATGCTTTTTCTCTTTTCATTTTCTCTAAGATACTTTTTAATTGTATTCATAGCTTTCTTCACTTCCTGTTAATTCATTCCTCTACTCCTTGCCATATAATTTCATCATGACATCAACTTGCAACTTACTCGCACTCGTGTGGCTTATGCACGCTGTGCAGCTTTAAATGCGCCGTCAGTTTCACCTTCTCCGAATAGACATTATTGCAGATGTTGCAAACATAGTTTATTCCTTTGTTTTCCTCAGGCTGATGTCTCTCCGATTTAGTTTCGGGCACTGTTGTCTCTGTGTGGGTAATGCTTTCCGTCTCCAGCGTCAATTCGTAAGAGACGCCTCCCTCAATCTCCGATAGAGCAACATCACTTTCACTGTCACTGTCCAATTTCATTTGCTGCTCCTGCGGCTGTTGCTGTTCTAGCTTCAAGTGACGCAATTGCTCTTCGGCCTGCTGGCATAGTGTTCGCAGTCTGAGCGCGGCGCGCAACAGCAAAGCGCAGCTGGTGCAGATCTTATTGGGCATCTCCACTTCCTGCGTGAACTGCAGAGATGAGAATTCGTGTTATGAATGAATATTAAAATGCGACAAATTTACCATAACTCCGGTACATTGTTTAATATTGGAGCAGAAATTCTCATCCGTTGGCATTAGTGTTTCTGTCTTGGGTTGTTGCAGGCAGATCCTACAAATCGGTCCCGCGCTGTTCATGTTTAATGCAGATTTCAATGTTGATAGCAAATTAACAATGTTGTCCACCACCAAAATAATAATATATCGATTAGACCAAATCGCCGAATTGATTTTGCTTCGTTTCGATAAGTTTTCTCTATATTTTTCGATATACCCATAATCGATAAGCATGCATTTCGCGATTTATTTATAAACATCATCTTATTCAAATTAGCAGCATCGTTAACTTTCGATTACAAAGCCCTAAATAATAATAAATTGCCTTGGAATATTGCTGGAGTTATGGACACCACAGAGCCTGTTCTAGACATTTCATCCGTGTGCCGTATTTGCCTGCAGGACAACGATGCACACATGGTATCCATCTACGACCATGACGAGCAGCAACGGGGCGTTTCCATTTGCGATAAAATCGAACATTGCTGCGGAATAAAAGTATTTGGATATCCAGTTGGAAGCACGGATATTAACAATTAATTCTTCTATCAGATTATTCGCACTCCAGAGCTTCCCACGCGGATCTGCATGAAATGTCGTGCATTTTTGACACTGGCCCATAAGTTTCGACAAATTTGCCGACACTCAGATGATTTCTTGCGCGAATTCATATTCCCCGATCCGTGTGAGGAGCCGGAAAAACCCAACTTGGAAGAGGCACCCGCACAGACGTACGAGCAAGTTGAAGTCGAAGTGCTAGAGGAAGGTGTCTGGTGTAACGACGAAGTAATTGAAGAAACACCCGCAACGACAGTATCAGTTCCCTCGGAGCCAACAACCAGTCTCGTAGTGGTGGCAGCTGCAAAGGCGGCAAAGCCACATGTCTGCGATATTTGTGGCAACAGTTATCCGCGCAAGAGCACGCTTGACACCCACTTACGCCGCCACAACAACGACAGGCCTTATCAATGCGAGTAAGTCGATCTACAAAAACATTTAATCGTTGCTTAACATGGTTGCTTACTCTAAACAGAATCTGCCAGAAAACGTTCCATGTAAACTATCAGTTGATGCGTCACATACGACAACACACCGGAGCTCGACCTTATTGTTGCCAATACTGTCAGCGAAGTTTCGCAGATCGCACATCGCTAGTAAAGCATGAACGGTGAGTTGGTTGAGTTCTTTGTTTTAACTCCTTAACTAAATCCATAAGATCCGTTTTTGATTTATATATTTTCATCCTAATAACACAATACTTAATTCCTACCTTTGCACAATTGCAATTGTAATTATTTCCTACATAATTATACGTTAATTTAAGAAATTATTTGCCAATTATAATATCCAACAATGAACCTTATATGGGAAATAAGAATATTCGTATTTAATCTAGTTGTATGTTATGTTTATCTGTTGTATAAAAATGCCGAAAAGTGGGTAAGTGGAAAAGTGCACAAATTTATAATTTGATTGGTGATTATACTCGTAAGTAATTAGGGAAGTTGTATCTTGACATATTTTTTGCCTTATATTTTAGAATATTAAATAACAAACTGGGCTAGGTGATTAATTGTTGGAGACTATGGAGATGGACAGTGGTGATCAAAACTTTGCACAGCAAAATCAGAGGCAACTCTGTTTACTCACTATGCAAATTCTATTATTCAATGACATGTCAGCCATCAAGAATAACTGTCAGCCATCAAGAATAACTGTTTCTTTTTAGTTATAATTTTCTAATACACAATTTCGACATGAGATCTATAATCATTTGTATGTTTCTTCTTTCAGTATACATCGTAATGAACGACCATACGTCTGCAACACCTGCGGGAAAAACTTCACTTATTCAAATGTGCTCAAGGTGCACTATAAGACGCACACCGGCGAAAAACCGCACATATGCAAACTATGCAACAAGAGCTTTGCTCGCCATCACAATTTGGTGGCCCATCTCCAGACGCAACAGCATGTGAACGATCCCCGTTGTGCTGCCTATCTGCACACGCTTCGAGCCGCAAATGTTATAGCTGCTAGAGAAGTTAGCTGAGAATTAATAAAAATACACGTGTAGCATCTAATTTGTTCTGGTTTAATTTCAACTTATGAATCATACACTTCTTGTTAAGCAAGTTTACAACTCGTTACCTGTTGTATAAAAATGCCGAAAAATGGGTAAGTGGAAAAGTGCACAAGTTTATAATTTGATTGGTGATTATACTCGTAAGTTATTATAGAAGTTGGATCGATCTCGGCATATTTATTGCCTTGTATTTTAAAATATTAAATAACAAACTGGGCTAGTTGATTGAAAGACTGATTGTGGGAGACAATGGAGATGGGCAATGGTGATCATGACTTTGCACAGCAAAGTCAGAGGCAACTCTATTTGCCCACTATGCGAATTTTATCCTTTATCAAATTGCGCAGCTCGGTAACCATCACCTCATGAGACTCCTTAAATGTGGCGGACACATCGCCAATAAGTGTTGCCTCAACTTCCGGTTTCAATGACATGTCTGCCATAAAGGAACTAAGCTCTCGCGGCAAATTTGGTGGCTTCCAAGATCCTGAATAAAAATAAAATTTCGATTATAATTTCGGATTTTCCTCCAATGGATGTCCTGTTGTACTTACGTAAGGCGCTGTCGCAGGCTTCGAGTTTGTGTTTTAATTGACGCATCAATTCCTGCAGCATTTGACTGCGCTCTTTTTCACTGATAATCTGTGGCGTGTCCTGTGTCTTGTTATCTCCCGTAGGCTTCTTTTTTGTTTTTGTTTTCGCGCTGGCTTGCAGCTTGTCGTTTAGTACCGATAACAGGAAGGCATAAAGTGAAAGTATCTACAATTGAAAAATAAATAAATAATATACAAGTTGTTTCAATCGTCGAATAAAGCGTCTACTACAAACCTCCAGGCAAGCCGCCACCTTTTGTTGGTGACTGCGTCGCTTCCATAGTCCGTCCTTGCTATTCCATTCATTACTTTCTGTGATGGTCTGAACGCATAATTCCATGACGGCAACCACATTTTCACTCATCCGCTTGCATTGCATCGCCAGTTGTGGCGCACCAGCGTAAAGATCAAGCACAAATTGGGCCAAATCATCGAAGAAACGTTCGTAGGGCAGTTCAAGCAGCAGGTGCAGCCGCGTGGGCAACAAATTGACTAGAAATTGTTGCGAAAGTGGCTTATAATTCATAAGTCGTAGTCGCTGATGGAGGCCTGTCCATGACTCGCGCAGTAGCTCTATTGTGGCAGTATCTTCGACGGGCGGTTCTAAGGGCGTCTTCGAGTTCGACATGTCCAATTTGGCAGTAGGCGGTGCATGATACAAGTCAATAAACGAGGCAAACAAGCGCAGCAGCAGTGAACGTATTTGTAGCACTTCAATCTCCTGATCGTACGACTCCTTTCGAGCAGCTTCAGCATCAACCAAGTGCAATGGGTCCCATCGTATAATGGCCTCCAAGTCACGATTATCGCTTAGCTCGTTCCATGCAATTCGATCGTCAGCGGGCTCAATACTCATTGTTACATAGGCTGTCAGATTTTGCTGTACATTGCCATAGCAGCTCACCAAATCACAGAGCTGCGCTTCAACTGAGCATGCCACATACAGTAAACTGTTTGTCAGGCGTTCCTTGAAGTTCATAAACTCCTCCATTTTGGAGAACGTGCAGAAGCGATAAGTTAGTGCAATATATTCCAGACGCTCCTTGTAGCTGTTTGTGAAGAACTTCAAAGTGGAATCGTAACAAGTGCGCACACCAGAAAAACGACCAGAAAGAGGCAGCAAATTGCAATGCACATAACCCATCGAGTCCAATTGAATTTGTTTAATATCCAGATAGTCATACATTTCCTGGGCGCCAAGCATGCAGCCAAACATATGATAGATTTTCAGGCTAAGCAGTTTCACGTGAAAGTTGCTCGTGCTATTCCTCAAAACATATTGAAGTAAGCACAAAGCCTCGAAGAGTTGATCCGATTTTTGTTCTCGAAACGATATATCGTACATGACATTGGCTGCCAGCAAAGCATATGGATCTGAGGGTCCCATTTCCGTTGACAATAGCTGCGTGCCAAATGAACTGTATCCATGCTCATAGTGCAGTTTAAGTGCCGTATAAAAGGCTAAAAGATGATCCACGGACAACTCGATGTGAACGCCGCACATGCGTGAGATTTGCAAGGCGCAAATATGCTTTTGCATATGCTCTTTCTGCAAAAGACAAATATATATATTAACAAATTTAATGTAATTTTTTGCGCCACTTACTGTTTGAGGCAATGATGTTGAACTAATGCCGCTCTCAGCAAGCAGTTTGTTAGCCAGTGCCTGACGTTGTTCCATGCTGATTGAGGGCAGAAAGAGCGCGATGTCATGTGTGCAACACGATTTGTCACCAAATAGAACAAAGTACTCAATGATAAGATCATCAAAGTCCCCAACAAGTTCCTTTGCTGGCAGTTGAATGGCGCGCATTCTTTTATGCAGATCAAGTCGTGCCAGATATGGACCGCGTGTCTTGCGCGTCGATGATTCAATGATGTGCAGCAAAAACTTATGGCAAGAGTTTAGCGTGTCATTTGGAGTGCCCTCTTCGGTAGTAGGAGTACTTTTGATCAGTTCAAAGCAGCTCTGCAGATATTCTTTGTAGTAATCCCAGCGATCTCGACTGTTCAAAACAGTAATAGCGATTAATTCAAATGTTGGACTGTTTTGTTGATATTAATACTCACTCTGCCTCTAAGAGCTGCTGTAGCAGCTCATTCAGCGCCTTCCAGTTGCCTAGCTCCTTAAGCAGTTCAAACTTCATGCTAACTGGCGCACCAGGATAAAGCTTTGCACACAATTCGCCAGTAAGAAATTCCCAGGCCTCTTGGTGCTTGTTTTGCAGTTTCAATATGTGCAAATAGAGAAATGCCTCTTGCTCAGTTTCCATTTTGCCCTCCTTAATATGCTTGTCGACCATACGTTGAGCCAATGCCAAGTAAAGTTTACGTTTCTCAGGTATTGCCGATTCGGGACCACGAATCCCTTGGAATACCACGCTGATAACGGACCAAAAGTAATAGGCATTCTTTGGCTGCGCTTTGTACAGCTGCAATGCGACCGCCTGCTGGGCTTTGTAATCCTCGACACGGACATGTGAAACGAAAAGATGTGCCAACAGTTCCTCATTGCCGGGATTCTGTTTAACAGCGTGTTGATAAAGCTCAACGATTTTGTCAACTGCAAGAAGAAGCAAATGGTAAGTATTTGAATAAATTATGTGTGCAGTAAAGAGAGCAATGATTAAACTAAGACATAAATGCTTTGCATATATTCTTGGCACGCGTTTCATCTGCCAGCTGTCAGTTTGATGGTCGT
This sequence comes from Drosophila albomicans, assembly GCF_009650485.2. Taxonomy (NCBI): domain Eukaryota; kingdom Metazoa; phylum Arthropoda; class Insecta; order Diptera; family Drosophilidae; genus Drosophila; species Drosophila albomicans. The sequence goes on from NC_047631.2 coordinate 5,626,593, forward strand.
TCACTATTTCGGCTAATTCTTGCGCAAATGAAAGTGAGTGAGAGGCAATTTTTAATTAGCCGGCCATGTGCGTGTGCCAACAAAGATTTTTAAGAATATGAATTGTATCTAGATACACAGACTCGTGTGTATGCAAATACATATAGATAAGACGTTGCTTACGTTGCTCCATTTCCCGGTAGCAGAAGGAGAGCACCTGTAACGTGGAATCGTCGATGGGTTTCTCCTGGGCGACAACCTGCAAACAGCCATGGCTCTCTTCGTAGCGGCCCAAGCGGAGCAACGACAAACCCTATAAATAATAATGATAGATTATATATCTTATGTTTATTTTGGGGTACTGGCTACACTTTTTTCCTTTTACCTTTAGAGCACGTGCGCATAATAAATTTGGATGCTTACGTAGCAACTTTTCCGATTCCTGCAGTGCTTTACGATTGTTACCCACCTCCAAGTTGTCTGTCAATCATATCAAATAATATCAATTAGATCAATCAACAACTTAAGCAAAAACTTACCATAAACCGGTCGCAATCGCCGTTCAAATAATGCGGAATCCATGCCCTGCTGTGCCATGGTATTTATTTTTTTATTATTTTGACGACACACTCTACTCAATCTAACCACACGCCGCTGGTGCTGTTGTTATGCTGCCACTGCCTGTGTCGTCTCTTTTAACCTAATTACAGCGAGCCGCAAGCAACGCGCACGCTTTGTTTTTTCTTCTTTCTTTCTGTTTTTTATGTTCCCCAAATGCCGCTTGAGTTAAACCCGGCACGTTTTAGTTTTGTGCAGATTGGAAACGCGAAACGGCTGCCTTCGTTTGGATGATTGGGACTATAGAAAGCTCACAAAAAATCACACACAAATGAATATTACACTAGTGTACAAATTATTAACTAACAATTTTTTTTGAATCAAAAAAATTTATTGCTCTTTACAAGTTCGGCAACTAGAGCTGCCTAAGAAGCGATAAGAACATCGATTACTTCACATAAATTTATCGTTGGCGCATGCGATAACTGGGGCTAATCGATTAATATTTGGACAACATTAAACAGCTGTTGCCGTCTGACAGCTGCTGGTGATGACAGTAAAATAATCACGTTATTAGATTTTAACACGTATACGTCTGCTTTGTTCTCTTTTGTAAATATATAAATTTGTTTGATTAGTAATAGTTTTTTTTTTCAGCAATCGAGGCTCATAAAATCATGTGCGTCAAGATAGCTCCGCAACTTTAGCGTCACATATCGATAAAAAAATATCGGCTAAAAAAAACTTTTTATTTTCGTCTTTTTACGTGGTATTTAAACTAAAATTAAAAAAGTTTGAATGCAAAACAATAGAAAATTAAATTATCTTTCTATTAAATCCATGTTCGTCAAATTTCATGTAGTATTTATGCACTAAAATCGTGATTGAAAAATTGGGGTAGCAACATTTTTGCAAATATCTCGGCTTTGACGAGTTGTCGGCCAAATCGGCTTATAACAAGTTATAGAGTATTGTTTTATAAATATACCCTCAAAAATTCATAATTTTAAAACTTTTCGTTTTTGAGATATTTGAGAAAAAGTACGATAACCTCAGCTCCAGCCCCATACAAAATGAGCACAAAAAATCAATGCTACCGATTAATGACCGTAACTTTTTTTTGACTTTCTTGTCGGCCATAGCGCACATTATACTTTCGTAGATACAACTATAAGGAAGATATATAGCAATTTTGGTTGCAATCCAATTTTCTGTTTTTGAGAAAATTGACCTTTTCCTAACCCGCAAAAACAAGTTCATTTCGCAGGTGCATCAAATCACTGGAACCAGCGTGGAACCAGTCAGTGTTAAATAACACCATTTGGACTTTGGCGGGACTTCAAATACTTGCAGAAAATAACTAAATGAAACAAATATTACTATAATTTAAAATTACATTTAAATACTCTATTTATATATATATTACTTTGTTATAATTAATAAATATACGCAATTAAATATTCTTATTTAAATCGTAATTTTGCAGTTTACTTGATCACTGTTAGCGGCAAAACTTTATGTTAACGCTATCATCAAATTATTCTTAATATTTGCAGAACTTATAGGCCATGTCGCGCTATTTCATTCTATTCGAATCAAATAGATAAATATTTTGCTTTTTGTTTTATTCAAATCGGTTAAGCCGTTTTCGAGAAAATTCAATTTTTGTGATTATTGCGAAAATTACAAATAAATTTCAATTTGGCATGGCAACGCTTAACATCTGCGAAGCTAGTAAAAAGTTAGCGTCGAATTTTTGTTTTGCAGATTTTTCAACATTTTGACTATGTACATAATTGGTCAATACTTTAAAAAATAGATAATTAACATATGTATCATTTCCCAATATATACTACATAGCAAATTATCATAGTTTCCGAGAAAATTCAAAATAACATCTACATTTTTCGATTATACGCTCTCCTAGACTTTGTCTGAGAAGGCGCGCATTGTTATAATATAAACATAAAAAATTCGAATGCTTTGCAATTTGTTTTATTCAAATCGTGATTTTCCTTTTCGAGAAAATCGCATTTTAGTAGAATAGTACACATTTTTGAATTTTTGCGCAATACCTAAAGTAGTCAAAGCGTTGCCAAATTTAAAAAATGGCGATCATGTACATACCTATTTATCATATTTATTACCCATATATATCCCCAACTTATTGGCCATGTCGCGCTATTTCATTCTATTCGAATCAAATAGATAAATATTTTGCTTTTTGTTTTATTCAAATCGGTTAAGCCGTTTTCGAGAAAATTCAATTTTTGTGATTATTGCGAAAATTACAAATAAATTTCAATTTGGCATGGCAACGCTTAACATCTGCGAAGCTAGTAAAAAGTTAGCGTCGAATTTTTGTTTTGCAGATTTTTCAACATTTTGACTATGTACATAATTGGTCAATACTTTAAAAAATAGATAATTAACATATGTATCATTTCCCAATATATACTACATAGCAAATTATCATAGTTTCCGAGAAAATTCAAAATAACATCTACATTTTTCGATTATACGCTCTCCTAGACTTTGTCTGAGAAGGCGCGCATTGTTATAATATAAACATAAAAAATTCGAATGCTTTGCAATTTGTTTTATTCAAATCGTGATTTTCCTTTTCGAGAAAATCGCATTTTAGTAGAATAGTACACATTTTTGAATTTTTGCGCAATACCTAAAGTAGTCAAAGCGTTGCCAAATTTAAAAAATGGCGATCATGTACATACCTATTTATCATATTTATTACCCATATATATCCCCAACTTATTGGCCATGTCGCGCTATTTCATTCTATTCGAATCAAATAGATAAATATTTTGCTTTTTGTTTTATTCAAATCGGTTAAGCCGTTTTCGAGAAAATTCAATTTTTGTGATTATTGCGAAAATTACAAATAAATTTCAATTTGGCATGGCAACGCTTAACATCTGCGAAGCTAGTAAAAAGTTAGCGTCGAATTTTTGTTTTGCAGATTTTTCAACATTTTGACTATGTACATAATTGGTCAATACTTTAAAAAATAGATAATTAACATATGTATCATTTCCCAATATATACTACATAGCAAATTATCATAGTTTCCGAGAAAATTCAAAATAACATCTACATTTTTCGATTATACGCTCTCCTAGACTTTGTCTGAGAAGGCGCGCATTGTTATAATATAAACATAAAAAATTCGAATGCTTTGCAATTTGTTTTATTCAAATCGTGATTTTCCTTTTCGAGAAAATCGCATTTTAGTAGAATAGTACACATTTTTGAATTTTTGCGCAATACCTAAAGTAGTCAAAGCGTTGCCAAATTTAAAAAATGGCGATCATGTACATACCTATTTATCATATTTATTACCCATATATATCCCCAACTTATTGGCCATGTCGCGCTATTTCATTCTATTCGAATCAAATAGATAAATATTTTGCTTTTTGTTTTATTCAAATCGGTTAAGCCGTTTTCGAGAAAATTCAATTTTTGTGATTATTGCGAAAATTACAAATAAATTTCAATTTGGCATGGCAACGCTTAACATCTGCGAAGCTAGTAAAAAGTTAGCGTCGAATTTTTGTTTTGCAGATTTTTCAACATTTTGACTATGTACATAATTGGTCAATACTTTAAAAAATAGATAATTAACATATGTATCATTTCCCAATATATACTACATAGCAAATTATCATAGTTTCCGAGAAAATTCAAAATAACATCTACATTTTTCGATTATACGCTCTCCTAGACTTTGTCTGAGAAGGCGCGCATTGTTATAATATAAACATAAAAAATTCGAATGCTTTGCAATTTGTTTTATTCAAATCGTGATTTTCCTTTTCGAGAAAATCGCATTTTAGTAGAATAGTACACATTTTTGAATTTTTGCGCAATACCTAAAGTAGTCAAAGCGTTGCCAAATTTAAAAAATGGCGATCATGTACATACCTATTTATCATATTTATTACCCATATAAACCCCCAACTTATTGGCCATGTCGCGCTATTTCATTCTATTCGAATCAAATAGATAAATATTTTGCTTTTTGTTTTATTCAAATCGGTTAAGCCGTTTTCGAGAAAATTCAATTCTTCTTGTGATTATTGCCAAAATAATATTACCATGGTGGCAACACGTGTTACGGCCGAAAGTTGGGCCACCCTTTATGAACTTGGTGGCAACTCTGGAACATAACTATCTACCCAGCAGAACTGGTGGTGTCGATTGGCCATGGGTAAGTACTTACCTCGCCGATCACTACATGGGTACATTTCATACAAAAACGGAAATTAAAGAACGCGTTGCTAGGTGCCACTTTGTAAGTAGTGGTGGTCTGCTAGTATGTGCTTATTTCCCCAGCAACGAACTAGCGCTCAGAACTGCAGGGCAATCATTTTGAATAATTATAAAACTATGAACATATGTATATTAGAGCATAATTGAAGAGCTATATTATGACTGCAACTCTTCTGAATTTACATATATATATCTTTTTGAATAATTATAAAACTATGAACATATGCATATTAGAGCATAATTGAAGAGCTATATTATGACTGCAACTCTTCTGAATTTACATATATATATATATATATATATATATATATATATATAACAACTTTAACTCAATACCATTATGAAAGAAAAAACACAAATGAAAATTTTGTTTTCGAAATATTTGTCTATAATTGAAAAATGTTTAAAAATATATGTATATACATAATAAGTTCCAGTGAAGTCCTGGACGAAATTTGATGTAGGTCTTGGACGTTGATGTACACAGTACATTCAAGTGGTCCACATGAACACCAAGTCGAAGCTTGTTGCGCCAAAGAGGAGGTGTTGGACGTTGATGTACACAGTACATTCAAGTGGTCCACATGAACACCAAGTCGAAGTTTAATATTATTATTTGTTTATTTAAATTTAGGTTGTTAGTTTCAGATTTTAATCTAATAATTAATTTTTTATGGATATCTTCCATATTAAATTTAGTTGAAATGGCTGAATTCGAGTAGTCCTGTTCAAAAATTTGTTCAACCTCCTTTTGACAATCTTTGACTTTAGAGTCATGGAATTTTTCCAAAGTGGAAAAATCATTTTTAAACATTCCTACTTTAAGCTTCTTCAAAGCTGGCTTTTGCCATCTTTCAATATGTCGAGAGAGCTTTCGCTTATCAGCCATTTCATCTAAATATTTAGTTTCGTTAATTCTAAGTTTATTATTTTTTGGTTTAATGATAGTTACGTTGGTTAGTTGGTCGTGTGAAGGGAGAGAAAGTTGAAGCTGCTTCATGACGGAAACAGAGCATTCCTCCATTTTCCGAATAAAGCGGCCCAATTTTAACCCCTTCTTATTATTCGGTTTAATAATACTATGCTTAACAGTTTTAAAAAACGATTCAATTGGCCCATTGCTTGGTCTTTTGCCAGATGAATCAATAAATATTCCAATAATATTAGTCCAGAAGGGAACATATACAATATACTTTTTTAAAATTAACTCTAACATTTTCGGACAGTAAAAAATATTGTTCGCGTAAGATGTATTAAATTTATTTAAATTATTAATGACTTCAATGTAAATGGTTTCAAATTTTTTACGAAACGGACTTGCCAAAGTTATTGAATTTAGTGTTATATCAGTTACTTTATCATTTAATGGTGTTTGGGCAAAAAATTGTTCATTTAAATTTAAAAAAAGTGTATCGTTACGGTAATTTATAAAATATGCTTTGGCGTTATCAACTATCTTATTAATACATGGAGAAAGAAGAATGATTGCAAGATTCTTGAACCATTCTTCTAGTTCTAGCACGTTGTCAATCGAATAGGCGTAACCTAAGCAATTTCTTAAAAATGTTCTTAATTCAATGTTGTGCAAGCCAACTATTTCATCAATATTACGGCACATAATTTTGCAATAGTGACTTGTACAAAACTGAACACAAACATTAGGAAAAATGGAACTATTATTATATACATAATTAAAACAAATTTCATTATAATTTACAATATCAAGATTATTAAACTCTTTTAAAATGGCCCCAATAATAGCAAAACTAACATCAGTTATTATTCTCCTGCAAATAGGCCATTTGAATCGATTTTTTAAACAAGACTCCCGTAACTCGCACAAAAATCTTCCAATGTCATACGATGTATGATTTGAAAGTATTGCATGAGCTACTGGGAATACAATATGGAGCTTAGGGATATGGGCTACTAATGAATACAAAAATATTCTCTTCTTTACAAAGTGCAAAGGCTGCACTACATTTCCTGTGGCATCCATATGTAAAGTGCCTTGTTTTATATGGGTCAATAACATATTAATATGTTCTTTGTCCCATAAAAAGACTTCGAGTTTGGTTGATAAATACTGAATAAAATGAGAATGCCCTTTAGAAATCATACCGAAAGCATCGACAAAAGGATCCTTGTCGAAATCAAATTTGGCGTTGTTTTCTGATATTAAATTTCTATAAAAAGGCAGTTTCTCATTTGTCATCTGGTCATTACCAACTAAAGCTCTAGTCATATTTAACTTGTTAATTTTTTTAATTCTATATTCAAACGCAGTACAGTTTTTTATGGAGGCTCTTTCCATAAATCTGTTTACAGCCCTGCACTGCGTTTGTTTTTTTAAATACTTAGTATGTGTTATTTTAAGACTACTTGTTAAAACTTTAACGACCCCATCAAAAGACCCTTTAAATATAAAGCTATTGCAAGATGGATCCTTACAATAACCATACGCTACAAAATTTAACTTATTAATTCTTAGCTTCTTAAAGTATAGAACACACGCATTATTATGAGAGCTGTAAGCTTCTCTAATCATGTGCTGTATACTTTGTGAGGCAGAGAACTGGTTAGTTAATAAAGAATACATATTTTTAAAATCGATTACCTTAAATTTACAGTCCTCATACTTGCATTTTGTAAAGATTGCACGTGGGCTATTCAAATTGTCTACTAGGAGGACCGATCGATTCAAACTTGCATTTCCACTGTGGCATTTTTTTCGAAAACATTTCAAATTGGCTTCTATTAATGTTTCGTCTGCCGGCTCAATGGAAATGTCAGTAGACTCACAGACTCCATTAGGGACATCATTGGATTTTGCCTGAAACTATATAAAAATTCAAATTAGAATTGAAATGATCTACAAATATTTACATATATTAAATTCAAATTTTTAATACTTACACGTTGGAAGCACTTTAGCAAGGCATAACGATTCTTGCTATTGTTGGCAAATGGAACCACTCGCTTCTGATTGGCATTTAGTTTGTCCAACAATATTTGGTAATCCAACGTCGAAAGTGTGCTTCCGGAAATTAGTCCTTCGGAAACTGCCTCCTGTACAGCATTCTTGTATCCATAGTTGCTATAAATGCAAAGGAAACATTGAAATTATTTATTTATTTACATGTTTTTTATTATACACAATAATAAAAGAAGGAAGTGCTAGCTACTAAGGCCATCGACTCTGAAATTATTACTTGTATTAAATACAGGGACGCTTTAAAGGCAGTACAGGGACTTTTCAGATATTGAGAAAAATTGTGTTGCAAAGTGAATAATAATAATTTTATATCTATATATATGTATATGTATATATATTTAAACACTTCGAATATATATTTATGGCATTGAAAATTCAAAACAATATTATTCACTTTGAACACACACTTTTCCAATCAATTTATATTTTCCCGGAATGGCCGCTGCATTGTCACAAAAGCGCCACTGCATATATATATGTATATGTAAATGCATATATGTATATACATATATGTATGTATGATACTGCACTTAAAGTGCGCACCGGATGTAATACACATATGTACTACTTTATGTACTTACGATTTGGTGGACATCAATTTACGTGGCATTTTCAATATTTTGTTTACTCTCCCTTTATTAACTTTTAACTTTATATGTAAATCACTTGTGCAGAACTTGTTGTTTAGCAGAACATACAGCACTATTCCGTTATGTTCAGAGTTGCCACCAAGTTCATAAAGGGTGGCCCAACTTTCGGCCGTAACACGTGTTGCCACCATGGTAATATTATTTTGGCAATAATCACAAGAAGAATTAAATTTTCTCGAAAACGGCTTAACCGATTTGAATAAAACAAAAAGCAAAATATTTGTCTATTTGATTCGAATAGAATGAAATAGCGCGACATGGCCAATAAGTTGGGGATATATATGGGTAATAAATATGATAAATAGGTATGTACATGATCGCCATTTTTTAAATTTGGCAACGCTTTGACTACTTTAGGTATTGCGCAAAAATTCAAAAATGTGTACTATTCTACTAAAATGCGATTTTCTCGAAAAGGAAAATCACGATTTGAATAAAACAAATTGCAAAGCATTCGAATTTTTTATGTTTATATTATAACAATGCGCGCCTTCTCAGACAAAGTCTAGGAGAGCGTATAATCGAAAAATGTAGATGTTATTTTGAATTTTCTCGGAAACTATGATAATTTGCTATGTAGTATATATTGGGAAATGATACATATGTTAATTATCTATTTTTTAAAGTATTGACCAATTATGTACATAGTCAAAATGTTGAAAAATCTGCAAAACAAAAATTCGACGCTAACTTTTTACTAGCTTCGCAGATGTTAAGCGTTGCCATGCCAAATTGAAATTTATTTGTAATTTTCGCAATAATCACAAAAATTGAATTTTCTCGAAAACGGCTTAACCGATTTGAATAAAACAAAAAGCAAAATATTTATCTATTTGATTCGAATAGAATGAAATAGCGCGACATGGCCAATAAGTTGGGGATATATATGGGTAATAAATATGATAAATAGGTATGTACATGATCGCCATTTTTTAAATTTGGCAACGCTTTGACTACTTTAGGTATTGCGCAAAAATTCAAAAATGTGTACTATTCTACTAAAATGCGATTTTCTCGAAAAGGAAAATCACGATTTGAATAAAACAAATTGCAAAGCATTCGAATTTTTTATGTTTATATTATAACAATGCGCGCCTTCTCAGACAAAGTCTAGGAGAGCGTATAATCGAAAAATGTAGATGTTATTTTGAATTTTCTCGGAAACTATGATAATTTACTATGTAGTATATATTGGGAAATGATACATATGTTAATTATCTATTTTTTAAAGTATTGACCAATTATGTACATAGTCAAAATGTTGAAAAATCTGCAAAACAAAAATTCGACGCTAACTTTTTACTAGCTTCGCAGATGTTAAGCGTTGCCATGCCAAATTGAAATTTATTTGTAATTTTCGCAATAATCACAAAAATTGAATTTTCTCGAAAACGGCTTAACCGATTTGAATAAAACAAAAAGCAAAATATTTATCTATTTGATTCGAATAGAATGAAATAGCGCGACATGGCCAATAAGTTGGGATATATATGGGTAATAAATATGATAAATAGGTATGTACATGATCGCCATTTTTTAAATTTGGCAACGCTTTGACTACTTTAGGTATTGCGCAAAAATTCAAAAATGTGTACTATTCTACTAAAATGCGATTTTCTCGAAAAGGAAAATCACGATTTGAATAAAACAAATTGCAAAGCATTCGAATTTTTTATGTTTATATTATAACAATGCGCGCCTTCTCAGACAAAGTCTAGGAGAGCGTATAATCGAAAAATGTAGATGTTATTTTGAATTTTCTCGGAAACTATGATAATTTGCTATGTAGTATATATTGGGAAATGATACATATGTTAATTATCTATTTTTTAAAGTATTGACCAATTATGTACATAGTCAAAATGTTGAAAAATCTGCAAAACAAAAATTCGACGCTAACTTTTTACTAGCTTCGCAGATGTTAAGCGTTGCCATGCCAAATTGAAATTTATTTGTAATTTTCGCAATAATCACAAAAATTGAATTTTCTCGAAAACGGCTTAACCGATTTGAATAAAACAAAAAGCAAAATATTTATCTATTTGATTCGAATAGAATGAAATAGCGCGACATGGCCAATAAGTTGGGGATATATATGGGTAATAAATATGATAAATAGGTATGTACATGATCGCCATTTTTTAAATTTGGCAACGCTTTGACTACTTTAGGTATTGCGCAAAAATTCAAAAATGTGTACTATTCTACTAAAATGCGATTTTCTCGAAAAGGAAAATCACGATTTGAATAAAACAAATTGCAAAGCATTCGAATTTTTTATGTTTATATTATAACAATGCGCGCCTTCTCAGACAAAGTCTAGGAGAGCGTATAATCGAAAAATGTAGATGTTATTTTGAATTTTCTCGGAAACTATGATAATTTGCTATGTAGTATATATTGGGAAATGATACATATGTTAATTATCTATTTTTTAAAGTATTGACCAATTATGTACATAGTCAAAATGTTGAAAAATCTGCAAAACAAAAATTCGACGCTAACTTTTTACTAGCTTCGCAGATGTTAAGCGTTGCCATGCCAAATTGAAATTTATTTGTAATTTTCGCAATAATCACAAAAATTGAATTTTCTCGAAAACGGCTTAACCGATTTGAATAAAACAAAAAGCAAAATATTTATCTATTTGATTCGAATAGAATGAAATAGCGCGACATGGCCTATAAGTTCTGCAAATATTAAGAATAATTTGATGATAGCGTTAACATAAAGTTTTGCCGCTAACAGTGATCAAGTAAACTGCAAAATTACGATTTAAATAAGAATATTTAATTGCGTATATTTATTAATTATAACAAAGTAATATATATATAAATAGAGTATTTAAATGTAATTTTAAATTATAGTAATATTTGTTTCGTTTAGTTATTTTCTGCAATTATTTGAAGTCCCGCCAAAGTCCAAATGGTGTTATTTAACACTGACTGGTTCCACGCTGGTTCCAGTGATTTGATGCACCTGCGAAATGAACTTGTTTTTGCGGGTTAGGAAAAGGTCAATTTTCTCAAAAACAGAAAATTGGATTGCAACCAAAATTGCTATATATCTTCCTTATAGTTGTATCTACGAAAGTATAATGTGCGCTATGGCCGACAAGAAAGTCAAAAAAAAGTTACGGTCATTAATCGGTAGCATTGATTTTTTGTGCTCATTTTGTATGGGCTGGAGCTGAGGTTATCGTACTTTTTCTCAAATATCTCAAAAACGAAAAGTTTTAAAATTATGAATTTTTGAGGGTATATTTATAAAACAATACTCTATAACTTGTTATAAGCCGATTTGGCCGACAACTCGTCAAAGCCGAGATATTTGCAAAAATGTTGCTACCCCAATTTTTCAATCACGATTTTAGTGCATAAATACTACATGAAATTTGACGAACATGGATTTAATAGAAAGATAATTTAATTTTCTATTGTTTTGCATTCAAACTTTTTTAATTTTAGTTTAAATACCACGTAAAAAGACGAAAATAAAAAGTTTTTTTTAGCCGATATTTTTTTATCGATATGTGACGCTAAAGTTGCGGAGCTATCTTGACGCACATCATAAAATCCAGAGGTATTTGAAAACAAAAGCATGTGTTTAGCTATCGTGCGCTGACATTTGAGGACACGATATTCGCAAATTGGCGCTACACGCACCCATCCCTAGTTGTTGCCCCGTCAAAATACACACGCACGCAGCGCAAAAATAAAATGCAATTTTTTTTAGTTCCGCCGCGTATATTGGAAAGCCGTTTAAAGTATTAAATTACCGACATACGTTTATTTCGTTTACAATTATTTAAGTATTGCAAAGCAATTGTTGCACTGTGCATTAAAGGGGACGAGGATAATAAATTAGTTCGAGTTAATTGAGTTTTTATGTCCATTTTTGGTGTACGTTTTGACCAAACGGAAAAACAGTAGTAGAATACACAAGCAAACGCAATGAAATGAAATTGAACTGGCTAAGCGAATTCTTGGCCAATATTGTTAACGCTAGCGCAATTACCGAGGCTGTCACACGTCCGTTCATTGGCCTGCGCCAACAACTGACTCCATCAAGCATCTATTGCCTGATCAAGTCATCATCGGCTGAAGCGCTGGAGCATATACTGATAGCATGTGCGGTATACTTGCTAGTATGCCTGGGACTCTACAAGCTGACCTTCTGGCTGTCGGCTGCGGCAGCGGCAACAGCAGCGGCGTCGCCATCAGACGCAAGGAACAGCAACAACAACAACAACAACAGCAGCAGCAACAACAGCAGTGGCAGCGGGGAGAGCGGCTTGCGCAACGCTTTGCAATGCGGTCTGCGTAGCGTTCATCTGCCCAAGGCAGCTTTAATGGGTCGTGTACTTTTGGTCATCGCACATCCGGATGACGAGTGCATGTTCTTTGGGCCATTGATCTATACGCTAACACAGCGCGATGGATGTCAAGTCTACGTGCTCTGCTTGTCGAATGGTGAGCATTAAATTCTCCCTCTATCTATATCTATTAATACTATTTGAAAACAATTAGGCAACTACGAGCAGAAGGGCCAGGTGCGAAGAGATGAATTATATCGGGCGTGCAAACGCTTGGGTATTTGCGAGTCGAATATCATTTTGGTTAACGCCACCAATTTGCCAGATGATCCAAATGTTGAGTGGCGATCAGATGCTGTTGCCAGCTTTATATTGCATACGGTTGAGAGTCTTGATATACAGGCGATATTCACCTTCGATCGCGATGGGGTCAGCTCACATCCCAATCATTGTGCAGTCTACTACGCAGCCGCTTCATTGTGTTTAGCCAATTTATTGCCTAAGGGTGAGTCACGGGTTTTTGCATAAGCAGCAACAGCAATAGCTGCGGCAACAATAACAATAACAAATAGGCCACAACCTAAATTGCACATGTTAATTGTCATGCTAATTCTGGGTGTTGTTGCTTCGATTCGTTTTCTAATTATAGCTTCAATAATTTAATATTCTGATATAACTTTTTGCAGGGTGTAAGTTTTATACACTAGATTCGATCAATTTGGTACGGAAATATCTATCAATCTTCGATTTGCTGTGCACATGTTTCATGTCCTCGCATTGGTATGTATTTAAATATATATTTATCAATATATATAGTATTTAACCATTAATATTATAGGTGCATTCTAAGCTGGAAGGATGCGTCGATTGTAAGAAGTGCCATGATGGAGCATCAATCGCAGTTGAAATGGTTCCGTTGGCTGTATATCTACACATCGCGCTACATGTTCATTAACTCGATTCGCGAAATAAATCTGTCAGATATTGAGCTCGAAATGCAGATACATGATAATTAGAAATGAACGGCAGGAACATTACGATATTGTTTGAAAAGTTAAATGAAAGAATATATATATATAAATATTGTGAAAAGATTGAACACCAAAAGACAAACTACCTTCACAAATGAACGCTTGATGCACGAGCGTCTAAACATTATTTTTGACACTGACGATTCTACTATATTAAATACTTATATTACCATAAATTACTTTATAGCATAAGCGCTTGGAATTAGCCAAATGCAACTTTTTGAGCGTCTGCGAAGGCGATCAAAGAGTTGTCTTAAAGATTTAAATGCAAAAACCAACCAGGGAACAAGAGTCAAACATACACACGCATGATAACATACATGCTTTGAAACCAAGAAACAGTCCAGTAATTAGTCACACACGAACATACCTCTGACATGTCTTACATATCTTTGCTATTGATTAGTAATTAGCTATAATTCTTTATTATTTATACTCGAAGTCGATGCGAGCAAATGTTCCAAACAATTTGTGCGATGGACTCGCTGTATGTTATGCTAATTCTATTATTGTTTTGAAATCCTTAATTATTGATTATGTTGTGATTTATGTTATGGGTGAACATTCTAATCCTTCCTTAGACTACAGTTTTAAATGAACGACTCCATTTAGTTTTTGCGTATGTAAATTTTGTAAAATAGTTTGTTGTAAGCAGCGAAGTACAATAATTTTTATATGTCGTTAAATAGTCTATAATGAGAGAGATTCATAGATGCTGAGAAAACAAAAACAATGTTACTTATGTATTGTATTTTAAATCCAAAAAGCAGTCTCACTTTTTTTCAATTAAAATGTTAATATGCGAAGCTTTTTTTTTGCAGCACTGAACAATAACCTGGCATTAACATTCTTTATGTCTATTTAATTTTTTAATGCTTTTATTTATCACAGGCCACTTTAGTATTATCAGCTACATTCGCATTTAACTTTTTTTTTAACAAGTCCCCAATGTTAATTCCCTCCGTGCTGTTAACGATAATTTTGCGGGGACCAATATTGGACTCGTGCAGTGCCGATTTGAAGGCCTCATCGAGTTCGCTCCATGTAAATGTTTTGGCAATGAATTTGTGCATCGGCGCGCGTCCCGATTTCATAAGCGTTAATGCCGTTGGATACCTTTTTTACAGAGTGCATATCGTTACAACATAATAAGCGTGCAAGTCCTATCTTACTTACATGTTGGCGGATCGAAAGCTTGGAATAATTCGTATGTTTTTCATGAGAACATCAAGAGCATTGAAACTGGCACACTCACACTCACATTCAGAGAGCACACACACGCCGCATGGCTGCAACGCCATTACAGCCAGATTCATAGTCATAGGAGCCACGGCGCAGTTAATGGCACAGTTCGGCCAACCGTCGAAATTTTTGTATATTGTCTCGAGAACCTCGCCAAACAAAGCGTTCGGCTCGAAGTGTATCGTAGCGAAGCCAAATACCCGATTAATTGTTTGTAGCGCAGAGGCCATTGTCCCAGCAACTATCACCCTCTTAGCACCAATTGCGGCAGCACACATTGCTGTCGACACCCCAGTGGGAGTTGAGCCAATGATCAGTACATTGCTGGTGGGTGTTATGTTTGCCTTGAAGCACGCCTGACACCCCATGGCCAGCGTTTGGGTGAGTGTGCCCTCCTCCATGCTAATGGAGTTTGGTAAGCGGTGGCACAGATCGGCGGGATGCGATTGATGACTGGCCATAAAGCCATTGTAAACCAAATCCGTGCAAATGTTGTATTGACCATTCTTGCAATAATCACAAATACCGCATGACAGCGCCGCCTCCATGACTACACGATCGCCTACATGCAGATTTTGCACACAACTACCGATTTCTTCTACAAAACCAGTGGCATCGTGTCCCAATGTTATGCCTTCTATATCACGGTTCGCGTTCTCATAGACATGAATATCTGAGCCGGTTAAAGCAATCGAGGCGGTACGGATTAGAACATCTATAAAGTAAAATCTTTTTAAATTAAAATGTATACACATTTTCGAAGAGATTAATCACCATATTTTTTGAGATTCGGACGCTCTTTGTGCTCTTTGCGTATGTGGTACGACACTGGAATTTTGACGACCTCAACAGATCCGGAGGAAGCTTCTTCTTCTTGGGGCATGCAATTTTCTGTGGCCGCTTGAGAGACAAACCGTTTTATGCTAAGTAACGAATAACTTTGCATACGCATCTGGTTTAAACTACATAAGCCCGATTTTAAGAGCTTATTTCTTTCTACCTAATCAATGAGAAACGATTAGTTTTTTGTTCCTACGTCTGAACTGAATTATTGTTTAGCGTACCTTGACGAGGATTTGCATGCTTACATACGTTAGGAAGTTTCTTCTTGGGCTTCTGCATTTTGGCCATTGGAGGTTTGGATTTACTCTTTGGATTTTCACATTTCTTTTTGGGGAATTTCACGGTAGAGCATTTCGCTACAAACTTTTTTGGACACTCATCTGAATGCTGTCCATAACAATCTGTCCGAAGACCAGTCCGTGCCTTTTTATGCTTACGTTTTGGTTGTTTGCTTTGAAGAGCAGCACATTTTGATTTTTGACCCTCATCTTTTTTTCCATATGTCCGACTAAATTGAGTACGAGGCAACCACGCACTCATCTGCAAGCCTGCATAATGACGGCGCACAAGAGTCGAGTACACAGTGAAACGTGCAGGCTTTAAGCTTTGGGTTCGGCGAGATGTGGATAATCTGCGTTTCGGATGCCACAAGGACTTCGACTGATTCAACTGTGATAAAGGACTTGTGCAAGTGGAAAACTTTTTCTTGCAGGGATCCTTTTTTCCTTTTCCGTCTTTACCTCCCTTTTTACTCTTTGCGTCCTTACCGCCCTTTCCTTTCTTGAACTTGGCACAGGGATCTTTCTTGTCCTTCCCGTCTTTTCCTCCCTTTTTACTCTTTGCGTCCTTACCGCCCTTTCCTTTCTTGAACTTGGCACAGGGATCTTTCTTGTCCTTCCCGTCTTTTCCTCCCTTTTTACTCTTTGCGTCCTTACCGCCCTTTCCTTTCTTGAACTTGGCACAGGGATCTTTCTTGTCCTTCCCGTCTTTTCCTCCCTTTTTACTCTTTGCGTCCTTACCGCCCTTTCCTTTCTTGAACTTGGCACAAGGATCCTTTTTATCCTTGCCGTCTTTGCCTCCCTTTTTACTCTTTGCGTCCTTACCATCTTTTCCTTTCTTGAACTTGGCACAAGGGTCTTTCTTATCCTTGCCGTCTTTTCCACCCTTTCCTCCCTTTTTACTCTTTGCGTCCTTACCATCTTTTCCTTTCTTGAACTTGGCACAGGGATCTTTCTTGTCCTTCCCGTCTTTTCCTCCCTTTTTACTCTTTGCGTCCTTACCGCCCTTTCCTTTCTTGAACTTGGCACAGGGATCTTTCTTGTCCTTACCGTCTTTTCCTCCCTTTTTACTCTTTGCGTCCTTACCATCTTTTCCTTTCTTGAACTTTGCGCAGGGATCCTTCTTGTCCTTACCGTCTTTTCCTCCCTTTTTACTCTTTGCGTCCTTACCATCTTTTCCTTTCTTAAACTTGGCACAAGGATCCTTTTTGTCCTTGCCATCTTTTCCTTTTTCTCCTTTCTTGGCACTTTTAGCGTCCTTGCCGCCCTTGGCGCAGGGATCTTTTTTACCATCTTTTCCACTCTTCCCATCCTTTCCCTTTTTAAACTTGGCGCAAGGATCCTTCTTGCCGTCCTTACCACCCTTGCCATCCTTGCCGCTTTTGGCATCCTTTCCCTTACCGCCGCTACCCTTGGCACAGGGATCCTTACCACCCTTCTTACCAGAACTAGCCGTTATTTCAACCTTATCTTCACTCTTTGATTTTCGGTGCTTTTGCGGACGATTACACTTGTCTTCTTTACAGGGGTCTGGTAGTTTGCATGGCTTGGGGCACTTCTTCTTTTTTTTAATAATCGGGTGCTTGCATCCGTCTTTTAGAGATGGACTTAATGGCATTGGTACAGCTGCCGCTAAGCTTTCCTGGGGAAGAGTGTTGGGCAAAGCTGCTTTAGGACTGTTGTACTCGACTTTCGGACGTTTGTGATCCATTTTCATGTGCTTCTGGGCCTGATGACGCTTCAATGCCATGCGGGCCTGAGCGTGTGATTTGTGAGGATCATGATTAGCTTGGGCAGTGGGCTTTGAAGTCAGCTCGGAGGCAAAGCCTTGTTGTAAGGCAGTGCTGCAAATGTTGGCAGCTATCGAGGTAACTGCGTCGTTGTAATTAGGTAGGTTCTCTTGTGTCAATTGTTCGGGATTGAGGCGATCGGCATCGATATCGACGGTACCCTTAATCAAGGCATTAAAGTGAAGGGGAACTGTAAATTGTGGTTCATTCGCAGGATCCACCTTGACATTGGTTTCCAAGAAAACCATCGGCTCGTTGTCCAACTTTGGACCGTCCTTCATGATTAATTCATCGCCATAGAGGATTGCATCCCGCACATTCGTCATATTCATCTCGAATGACAGCTGCATCGACGCAATGGCCATATCAGCCAAATGTTCGCCCAGCTGTTGCGGAACATCTATGGTTATCTGCTGAATCTCAGCCTCTGGTGGAACGTCCTCGTTTTGCGGTTGGGCTGAAATTTGTGTTTCAATTGGATCAGCCAAGGGCATGGCACCGGGTTGCGTCTGTGGCGTTGTGATGGGCACTGTGTTCGGATTAATTGGAAGCGTCGGCGGTGCGTTTGGCAAGCTTGGTGTGAATGGCGAGGGAGTCATGGGCGCCACATCTGCTTGGGTAGAGGCAGCTAAATCGGTGGCCAGCGATGCTACTGCGGCCTGTAATTCCAGTTCGGGTGCGCTTATCTCGGGTGCAGAGGAGGCCACGACATCCACTTCCTTGGTAGTGTATGTGTCCCATAGATGAATGTCATCCGCTTTAGCAATCTGTTCTAGTTCCTCCATAACAGGTGCCTTTTCTTCAACTATATTGCTGTTATTGTTAATGTCGGAAGTCTGGTTATTCAACTGATCCTTGCGATAGTCTTCGATTATGGTGTTAGTAAATAAGTCTATCTCATTGGCATGTTTACGCAGCTCATTGATGACAGTCAGCGTGTTCTTTAAGCTGTCGCTATCCTGATTCACTAAGTCCAGCGGCACTATAACGATTTTCATATTGCTTTCGCCTTTATCTGGCACAATAACGCCAACCGGTACAATTTGGGAGGCTGCTTCTTCATTTTGTGTTCCAGTGAAGCAGATTCGCTTGCGCAGCATGTCAGATGCGTTGTTAAAGGTGAACACGTTCGTAGTCCTTGTGGTGAAGAGTTGCACATGGATGCGCATTGGTAGATGTGGGCGAATCTCCATCAGTAATGGCGGCTGCCAGCTGGCGCAGTTTGAGCAGATCTTTTTCCATTGCTTACAACTGCCATGGAGCAAGCGATGCGGTCGGCAGATTGGGGCGTGATAACGTAAACATCGAGAAATCTGTGATAGATATGTCGCCATTCGATTAACTTTTATTAATTTGCACAATTTCGATTGCCAAAAAAAAAAAAAATAAACAAAAAATAAAAATGTATTTAAAAAAATTTCGCTAGACAATTTGAATTTTCTGAACAAATATTATGGAAAACTAAGTGAATCGAAAGAGAAATATGAATTAACTGAAGCATTGCTAGATTTCCCTTCAGCAAAGTATTAAGTTTGGATATCAATGGTTGCTTGGATAATACAAAAATTTATGATATCTTTTATCATTTTACGAATGATAGATTTATTAAGATAATTAAATGTACCGCCAACATACCTGAAGAAAGCGGGTCATTTTACCAAATATCCTCATAACCACTAATAACTCTTAAATAACAAAATTCGAAAATTACTTGAAATACACCACAATGAAAAACATTTACCAAAAATAATTCAAGTTTTGTTTTAGTCGAAAAAAGGTGTACTTTTATATGCAGTACATTTACAGAAAATTTGGAATTTCGCTATATATTTTTCAGATTTTGGATGGTTTTGTGTTGAGCTGTGTGTGAGGACTAATTTACATTATGTAAATGTAAACGAAAGAACGTCTAAGCATGTTAACTACGATGTAGATTTTTTTTTTAAATTTGAAAATATATAGGTTTTGGGTTTCAATACGCTTGCATAAGAATATTCGTACATATCTATAAGTTCTCGAATTTATTTTTGCGTCTCTTTATACCTAATGCAATGAATTTATGTTCAAAAACTGACTGTACACTTACAGCATATTAATCAATCTTTTATTGTTTTTTTTTTCAGATTCAGAGCCAACGTTCAGTTTTGGGCACACCGATAGACACTCAGTCTGTAGCCAGTCAGTATTCGGTTGACGTTGAACGGGTCGTGAGTACGAATACCTACCTGGTTGTTGGTCTAGGTTTGATTTGTACGCTTGCTGGCAACGGTTTCGTTTTTAGTTATTCGTATGTGCATAAATGTCATTGACAATGTCGCGATTGTCAAGCTCCACATATAGTTCACTATGTCTTTTACTGTTCCTCCACGTAAGCCCAAACATCAAATAAAAAACTCGTATGATACAAAGTAGTAGCACAGTTTGAAAGATCCTTTAATTATACGCATTTAGTAAAGTTTGGTACTGTATTTGCTAGCTCCGTCTTCGAACCTAGAGTTAAGTCATATGCTTGAAGAAGTGAGGGCCCAAATCTCAACCTCCTAGCTTGTAGCCTTTGAGCTGTGCTTCAGCAAATCAGTCACGTTGTGCAAGAGCTGCATGTGATTGGATAATTAAACACACATATTCGGTAGGCTGCTCATTCTTCCACAACAAGTAATTTTCTCTCAATGGGATATAAATATTAAAGATCAATTTAGGCCAAATTAAATTAAATTAAATTAAACATCCAATTATTCAAACAGCAATTGTGGATTATATTTAAGGACAGGATTTCAATTTGGACTGGCATTCGCAATAAAAATTTTAGCCAACTATTGCTTTTCAAGACCTTGAGTGT
Organism: Drosophila albomicans; assembly: GCF_009650485.2. Taxonomy (NCBI): domain Eukaryota; kingdom Metazoa; phylum Arthropoda; class Insecta; order Diptera; family Drosophilidae; genus Drosophila; species Drosophila albomicans. The sequence continues at coordinate 5,647,403 of NC_047631.2, forward strand.
ATTTGTAGGGTATAATAGAACAATTAAAATGATTTCGGGTGAAGCGTCGTCATCTCATTAAGGCCAATCATGTGTATTGAGCTACGATTGTCGTAGCATATGAACTGCCTAATTATAATTCACAATCTGCATATGGATTTTTGATTAAGGTACTAATAATTCATATTATATACATTTTTATGCAGTTCGTATGGTTGCTGTTGCTGACGACGACACCTGGAGCAGAGGCAAAGCCAGCAGACTACAATTATGAGGCAACTTCATCCCCATCTCCATCCATAGTCAGTAAAAAAGAGTCGACACATATTGTCAGCTTCGTGAATCTAAAGAAAGCACAAAGACCAAGAGAAGAATTCGATTTTAAACGTAACGAGGCGGAGGCCAACAACTCGATGCAAGTGCAACAATTATTTGGCAGCTTGTTGCTGTTGCAAGGTCCAAGCAACAATAGTCTCGACACAGACGATGCGCCGGCAACCAAACGGAATACGCTCGATGATGAGCTTAGCCTTGATGATCCGGTGAGTGAACAACACGAAAGCTCAACGGAAACACCAGATGCATGGAATCGCATTAAGCTTGCAATTCCCGTGCTGGAGCCGGTCAAGCACTTGCTGAATGCTGTTGGAGGAGGCGGTGTCAATGACACACATGTGCGCACCAACACGCATCGACTGATTGGCCATCATGGAGTTCATCATACAACCCATCACAGTGGTAACGAATCATCTGCCATTGAGACGGAAGAGGATCGCGAAACAGCCATTGAGAGCAATGGTTTCAATACCCTCGAATCCTTGGGCATGCTCGGCACTATGCTCTGGGGCATATTGCAGAATCTGCGCAGCGTGTTTGCAGCGAGTGCTGGAAATGCTAGCTCCGCTTTCTCAGGCGGTGGCGGAGGTAATCATGGAAGTGCGGGAGACAATTGAGTGCATCTCTCATTCGAATAGGATTTGGTCTTGTGTTCTGTGATTAATACTAGCGCTTATAATACTACTTGTTATACTAATAAAAAAAATACGACAATTGTTAAAATTACAAAAATCTATTTAGGATAATAAAACATCCTCTTAAACTTTAGTCATAGCAGTGCATATAAAGATTGCTGCTGAATTCCGAGATTCGCTTTTGCCGCCACCGAAGATTCAACTGGGCTTGCTCAAGCGCTCGTCGCAAGATAAGCATTGAAGACTCCAGCAGCTGCTTTTGTGTCTCAATGAATGTTCTCATTTGCTGATAGTCCCGCTGACAATTGATATTTTGGGCAATTTTGACGAGTAGCGCAGCTAGTTCTCGTCGGTTTGACTCATAGCTTTTTATGTGTGGAATAAATAAATTATTAATTACATTTAATTAAACTCATTTACTTACAACTGTTTCAGTTTCTCAAACTTATGCATGACAAAGTCTTTGGCTATATGAAAACCAATATCATTGCGTACAATCGCTTCAAAAATTTGAGATGCATCTTGTTTTCGTATGAGAGACTTTTCTCTAAATATTACTTTCAGATAGTGCTCAATTTGATCAACTTTACGACTGCAGCTCAATGAGAGAAGTATAAGTCGTTTCTCACTGGCTACTGAGCTGTTCGTGTAACGTCGCCAAAAGAAATTCCAATCATCCGCATCGCCATGTTGAACTGCCGTACAGTAAATCACTGTACGTAGATTTTGGGGAACTGGATTCGATTCATCCGGATTGTTAAGGATGAACCAGCGATGATAATATTTCAACGCTCCCTTTACACAATCTGCTTGGTTCAGGCGGCAAGCCCAACGATTGATTAGTGTTTTGTGGGCCACGTGATGACGATTGTCTGCATCCTCGTGTATGCCCCCCAAGTAGTTGTAGATGGGATCAAGCAGATGGTTCATAAAGTGCTGTAAATTAGGGAGTGTAGCATGTTATTGATGTGGTAGAATCAATACTTATTTTAAATTAACCTGAAACTCTTCAAATTCAGATGTTTGTCGCATGATTCGTTCGATGGCAGATAGCTGATTCAATGCAGCCCGCCAGGGAATGAATTCATGCTCATGCTTCAAGTATCCCAACAGCTTCAGAGCTAACGCATAACTGAGATGACCACTCCAAGCCAGCGACAAGGAATCGTCCAACAATTGTGCCCGATTCATGACATGAATGCGCTTAAACACACCGCTTTGCAGACCTTTGATGATCAATTCCCAGTTGCCAGTATCATAGTTAATGCGATATGGAGTTGCCAGCTGCACGTTTAAGATCAGCCATTCCTGCGCATAGGGCAAGTCCTGCAGCTCAAGCGGCAACACTTCGCCTCCCTGACAACGTAGCCAGGCTCTTGGCTCGGTAGACACAAAGTTGGATTGGGAATCTGTCGTGTAGCTAATTGGCACAAACCAACAGGGCTCCGACTGCAATGGACTCTCGTTCATCTGAGGAGGCTCGACTTCATCATACATTCGATAACGGCTCTGGGTAATTGTTGCCGACTTTGTGAAGTAGTGACGTTGCACACTAATCAATGGAATGCCCGGTTGGAATGTCCAAGTGTCCATGACGATTTGCACATCTAAGTCATGTGGCATGGTTTTCAACAGATGCGCCGCCTCCGTCAACTGCAGCCACAAATCTTGCTGCTTGGCATTAATATATGAGTGCTTCTGTAGATAATAATTTAGGCCACGTTTAAAAGCCTTGTCCCCTATGAAAAAGTGCATCATTCGAATAATAACCGCTCCCTTGCGATAGGTAATGACATCAAAGAGCTCGGCAATTTGACTGCCACGTCTCACAGATGGCTGATGAATGGGTCGGGTGTTGCAGAAGGAATCTGTGTAGAGGATGGCAAGCACGTTTTCTACTGATTCCTCCTCATAGGCATGCCAATTGCTGCACAACGCGTTCATCCCCAAGGTGGCCACATATGTGGCAAAGCCTTCGTTCAGCCAGAGATCATTCCACCATTCCATTGTGACCAGATTACCAAACCATTGATGTGCCAGCTCGTGTGCTATAATATTGGTAACACGCTGCTTATCCAGCAGAGATGAAGCCTCCTCTGCGTAGAGCAACGATGCTTCTCGATATGTAATTAGACCCCAATTCTCCATTGCTCCGGCACTAAAATCTGGCACAGCCAGTTGATCCATTTTGGGCAACGGGTAACTTATGCCAAACAGCTGCTCATAGTAGGCCATTAAGCGTGGTCCAATCTCGGCAGCATATTTGCACTGCTCAATGGCCGATGATTGCGCCCAGGTGATGAACTTGACTTGGCGCTCATATGGGTCATTGTACGAGGCGTAGCCTGCGAAGTCGTTGATGCTGAAAGCTACCAGATACGTGGACATTATCTCAGTCTGCCGGAATATGCTCCATACCCAGTTCCTGCGTTCACACCTGCAAGTCTTGGGAACTACTATGAGCTAAGCACTTCTTTCTGTAATTAGGAGCAAGCTACATACATGGGAATCTTCTCAGCTAGCGGCATATTGCTAAGAGCATTGTAATGCTTGTGGTGGCCCAGTGTAATGTTGAAGGTGGCCTTGAGATTGGGCTCATCGAAGCAGGGAAATGCGGTTCGAGCGTCCGTCGGCTCGAACTGCGTTACCGAAATGAATCTGTGAAGACGAATACAACATTAAGAGGCAATCAAAGGATGCAGATATTCTTACCGTGTTTGGCCACATTCATTTTGGTAGCTACTGGCATAGTAACCCGATAACGTTTGGCAGAGTCTGGCCCAAAATGGCAGTCGAAGCACATAACGTTGTGAAGGCCACAGTTGAGTATTTAGATGCAATATATAGAAATCAAATTTTGAGTCACGCTCCACACCTTTAATAGCAATGTCCTTGTGGCACTTGCTGGCCACGGACTGCATCCATATGCCAGTAGTGTCGATATTTAGTCGGGAACCGACATGCAACGTTATGTTATTGGTGGCTTGCAAAATGTGCAGATGAATTTCAACATCGCCGGTGAAGAATAGCCGAGTGTAGTCATTCAGATGGGTTAATAAACGCAGATTGTAGTGATGCGGTTTTATGGAACTCGGTAAGCGGTAATTTTCGAAGCAAAAAGATGCACAAATTATATTTAGCAGCACAATTACACGCATTTCAAAACGAGCGGCAAACGAATTTAATTTCGATTAAAGACTCATAACATGACGTTGCCACCTAGTTGAATTGTGATTTTTTGTTATGTTGCCAGCTAACATTGTTCACAGCTGTGCTGTTAAACGAAATTAAGTTGGTAGCCCCGATATTCATCGTGACGTCACATGTGCGTATTTTGTTTTCGCTTTTCGCCAGTTTATCCGCTGCTGCTGGTGAAAATAGACGTGTAAAGCAAGAATGCGCGTTCGTGGCTAAGAATTATTACAACATTTACTCGCTAAACGCTAAATATTTACACAAATAATACAATAATTAAGTGCTTAAAACGCCGAGTGTGTTTTACAGTTTTCGTTTGGGTGTTTCTTGCAATATTTACGCATTTGTTGTGTCGTGTGGCGCGTTTTGTCTATACGAACGTAAGCCAAAAAGAAAATGTGTGCTAAATGAGAATGTAAGCAATAAGAATACACAAAAATACTCGAAAAATGTAAATAAATACAGCAGTGTTGTCTGCAAATTGTTACAAATTGAAGAGGTCAGTTATTCGTAAACAAAGTAAGTGAATTGCAAACATTTATCTACTGGACTTAGCCCCGTTAATCGACCAATTGGCCAAAGCAAATGTTGCAATAAGACACCAGCGAACAGCTGTTTTTACGTTTCTGCTTTGCCTTCGCATTTTGTTTTTGTTGAGTGCTTTACTTTTAGTCGCTTCGTCTCTCAGCATGTGCATTAACTACGAGCTCTTTTGTAATATGTAATTCGTTTAATTCTTTTTTTTTACTGCATTCACATTTTGTTAGCGATTTAGTCTATTGCGGCTGCCACTAACATTCACAGCTTGCGCTTGCTTTTGACGTCAGCCGACACAAATGCTGCAGATGGACACCGGCGTTAATTGGGGGTGGGGCAGTGGCGACGGGGGTTGCCACGAGGGTTGAGGATTGCTGGGGAATGGCGTCAGAACAGCTCAAGCATCCAATTCGAAATGTTGCTAAATTGTTACTAAAATAAATAAACAAGGCTAATATTAGCATACAATGTGTATACGCCCTATTCGCGTGCCGAATCTGCAATTGGAAATTTATTCCCCTTTTATAAATTGATTGTTGAGTTGAAATGCAATGCAAATGTTGAAGAGATATTATAATTAAGTTTTTTTTAGATTCCCATCACAAGTTCATTGCAATTCAGAGACATTTTAATGAGCTATTAAAATGAGAACTTTTTGAAAATTGCATTTTACATTTCCAAATTTCATTAATTTACCTCCATTCCTTCTATTCTAAATAAAAATTGCAAAAAGCTTTTCTTAAGTTCATGAATTTCAAATATGTTTGTATTTGTTGTTTTGTGTATAGCAATGTTTATAATCTATGAAATTTCCATGATTAGAATGAACAAAAATTCGACGTAATTCAATTCATTTTACGTGCTGAATAAGAGCAAACAATCACTAGTAAATTGCATCGGTTGATTAAAAAGTATAAATAAATCACTCAAGATTGATTGCAATTGCGTTTCATTGCTGAATTATTTAAATATATTTATTTACCTTTTTGTTAATATATATGTGATTATCAGATATCAGCTTAATTCCACATACGGTCTTTCTGCATGATCGCTGTTGCACATAAGCAATACTATGATATATTCTGTCAATATATAATTATGTATGCCAGCCACAGCAACAACCACCACAAAATCGCATACGCATATTTTACATTTGCGGAAATTGAGATCAACCCACAGTATAGATATAGATTTGATTTGACTGTCCCAACCAGTTGTGGCAAGTCTCATTCAGCTTCTGTTCAATGTTTCTATCATTTGTATTGTGTCAATTTTTGATTTATGCCCCCTGTATTTTATCTATAAGTTGTGTGGCTTGAGATTATCGAAAGTGCCTACACAAAGTGTTTGGATCGTAACAAATATAAATCTGTTTAAGTGAGCGTCGTCTACTTTTTCGAGTCACATATTATATGTACATATTTTTTGTATATGTATTCATTTTTTTTTGCTTTTCTTTGGTCGCCGAACAGAGAGGAATATCACTTTGAGTAACTGATTATTTCTCTCTACAATTTGTAATTAGCAAGTTTTGTTTTTGTATCAATGAAGTTCTCAGACAGCTGGAACTGTGCTAATAAAACTAATATTTTTATCAGCTAATGTTTATTTAATATAGTAATAAAAAGTTTATGTATGTCATTTGTTAGACACTATAAACCTAATTAAAATTTTTTAAACCTTTTAAACGATTAAAAAAAACAGGAAACACTTTTCGAAACAATTCAGATTTTAATTTGAATGATTTGTAAAGCTAACTTCGCTCTGAAATGTCAGACTTGTTTTGGTTCCCCACTATTTTCTGATAAGACTATTCAAATTGTTATGGGCGGCTTGTGTAATCTATTTGAAACATTACTGTAGAATTATACATATGAAATCATATTTATGACTTATCTAATAAAATATTTTTTTTTTATATTTTTGCAGTTACCATTTCGAATACATTTAAAAATTAAGAATTCTGTTATGGGTCGCCAAAAATGATTTGTCGTCGGCGTACTTTTCATGATCGTTGTGAGCGACAATCGTTATCGGACAATGACTGGCGTCTGCTTGGGTTACGTAAATGTTAATCGGTTCGGTGTTGAAGGGGCATGAATGGTACCAATGTGGATTGTATTATTTCCAAATTCGCGGTAAACTAAATTGAGGCCCTATGGAACATGCCCGTGGATATGCATAAAAACGTCTCCGTACAAGTTGATAGTGATTTTGCTTTATTACTGCCCAGCGGTGTTTATGAAATCAAGAAAATGGAACCACGATCCAAAATACGAACAATCATTGTATTTTGTCTCTTTCTGGCCATTGCTGGCATCATTGGATTCGGCTACTTTTGTCAAGATCAGGTAAGTGTCAAATGACTATAGATACTGATCAGTAATCGATAACTGTTGCTATAATTATTATTATCTCTTTTGGTTTCGTTCGGAATTCCGTCTGACGCAAAACCATAAATTTAACTTTTTGCATTTTTTGAGACTTTTTCTTGGCGCCAATGCAAATAAGGTAGCAAGAAATGTTAAATTTCATAATTTATATTGCTGTTTGCATTCAATAAACATTTATTTTCGTTCCATAATCGATTCTTGGGGGTTTTCGTAGACCCAAAACTGGTTTTTGTTTTGTTTAAGTAAAGTATTTATTAGCTTGTCTCTCATCAGCGGATTACAAGCCGCTCACTCCAAACATTCGACTCCGCTTCTTTTCATTCAGGGAACAAAACAAAATCAAATAATTTTTTGTTCTTTCGGAAAATATTGGCGCCGTAACCTTTGCATTGTTTAGATATTTGTATACACACAAGTCGAAAAGGTGTCAGAAAATCTTCCAAATATTCTAATACTACCCTAGATATCAAATTTTGTTTATAATAATTGCAATACTCTTCTAATTTATGATCGACATCAGAAGTAACTTGGGTAATCATTTATTAAAGTTTTTCTGGCATTTCCAATAGATTCTTTCTTTTAAGATTTATGTCTTCTGTTCAGTTTCCAAATCAAAAATATAATATTTGTAATTTATGTCTTCAAATCAAAAAATAGTAGCTACGTGTTGACGTGATAGCTTGGATTAATATGTTGAAATTACACACAATGTTATGACGGATTTAATGAGTGAGGTGCAAAAGTGCATTAATCTTGGTCCATAAAAATATTTCCCAAGCATTTCTGTGCATTTAACAGCACTCCCGGGACTCATAAACTCTGAACTCACCAGGCTATCAGTCAGTTTACAGCTACATAAATATAGATGCGCCTCTGTGTCTGGGAGTGTATATGTAAATTATCAATTAATCGTCGAGCCAAGTCTTCTCTAATATTAGCGTCTATAAATTCATTAGATGAGCTCATAAATTTTGAAATGCCGCGCGTTTTATGCACTGCAATTTCATTAAAATTGACTCGCCTCAAATTTTGTATAGGTATCTGACATACTTCTTGGAATGACTTTAAAATACCCGTGCTAGATTTAGAACGTAGCTTTTTTTTCTTATTTAATTTTAAAATATTTTAAAAACGTTTTTATAAACATTAGAAAGTTGTAAATATGTACATATTTTATTTTAGGAAACATTTCTGAACTTCTTTTGTAGAATCTAAATATGCCCGTTTAGCTTGAAATAAACAAACGAACTTTTGTCTACCAAATGTCTCATAAACATATATGAAACTATGTGGAAAATATATTACTATATAATATCCATGTGTGTTAAACTGACACGTAGGCGTTTGTTTTTGAAAATGAGTTCAGTGTCAGATCTGTGTGTAAACCCCATTAAGATATACATATAAAAATTCCTATACACGTATAAATAACAAAAATATATACTTGGATTGACATGTCAATTGATTAACAAATTAGGCTTATCAACGCCAATCAATTCGCAAATAGAGAATTGAACTAAATGAGACAAACAATATGTACAATCTATAGTTATAAGCAACAGTTTGTCTTTAGGCAAAGTGAAACGAGTGCACAAAGTGACATTAATTGGGTACAGCTGCCAGAGTTGGGAAAACACGCGATCTTGAATGTGAATACGATGTGTTAGTTTCGAGTGAGACTGCATGGCAGATATCGTAGACAGATACAAGAATATTCGACATTTGTGGAGAGAAGGAAAGGGAAGAGGCCTTCGGTTTGCCACGCCCAGCTGACGTTGGGGTGCTGGGGAAATATGTTTGTTTCAAAAATAGCTTAATTAGTGACGCGTTACGACTAATGAAAAGTGTACTCAAATAAATGAAAATCATACATTGCGTGGGCGTGTTTCTTCATGTCCAAGCGTCGTCATAATGTCTATTTTGATGGGCAAGAGCTTATATTTGAATAGCAGATCATTCGTTATCTTAGATTAAGTACGATTAACCAGCAGTCTATTTATGTATTATATATTTATACTTCTTGCTTTCAAGTGACACACAAAATGTTTTAAAAATAATTCGAAATGATTGTTAATGCTATTCAATTTACGAAGAAAATTTCCCAAGTTTCAAATGAAATCAATATGCTCCACTGTGGCGTTGGTAGCGCACTAGAAATGTGTTAAACTTATCAGACTCTAAACCAACAAACAAAATTGAACACTTTTACTCTGAATATTCATTAACTCGCTGCCACAACTTCAGATGCTCTTTTATTTACACATTTGCATTTATTCAAATTTCGACGAGGTAAACGTCAGACGAACATATAAATAAAAAAGTAAATGATAAAAAAACGCAATAAAATTGAGCTCGCTGAATATTTGTATTTCTTTTTTCGACGTTTTGATAAAAACTCATTAATTACACGCTTTGTTGTTTTTTCTCTATTTTGTTGTTGAGTTGCTTTCGTTGTATATTTACAACTTGAAGTGGAATAGACGTGGAGGTTAGAGAAGTCAACCACGACGCGCACTTTGCGTAATAATCCAATGGTATACAGATGCAAATGTATATCACGTCTCTAATTGAGTTTCCTATTAGTTAATGCCAGCAGCGAATTAAAGTGTCTACAAAGAATTGAATCTATCAGATTCTTTGAAGGTATCGAAAGTTATATTTTTGCATTTCTTACTGTGCTGTCAAAAACAACTTTTATGATCTTTCATCAATTTTACCGTCCCATCTAATAAAATGTAAAATCAAGACTATTTATGAGTTTTTTTGTTTGTTTTTATTGTGTTAGTTTCGTAATATTTCGGTTTTTGTTTTCCATAATGCAACCGCTTTGTTATTCGCTTTATTTTTTAACAACTTTATGGGTACAAACAAAGTTTGCTTTATTGCCTTAACATGCTTCGGAGGAAAAACACATACACAAAATGTTTATGAGTTTAACTTTCTGTAAGAGCAGCGAGTGTTTGCTTGAGTGAGTGTGCATGTTTATTAGGAGCCACATCCATCAGACCAGGTTTCAATATCTATTACGAATTTATTGCTCTATTAGAACTGCAAACACTTGTCGTCTAGCTACAGTTCAGCTGAGTTGAATAAAAAACACGCAACTGAATTTAGTTTGATCATAAAATCAACTACGGCAACGGCAGCCAATGAACATAATATTCAGGTCTCTCCATATCTTAGCAGTTTTATTAGCATAGATTTGGTTTACGATCTCGTTGTTTTATGACCATGTTAGATTTGTCTATTGAGCTATTTGGGCTGACTTCCATTCCCCAATGTTCACGACAAGGTGCGCCTCGCTTTAATCAATTTAATGGTGTGTCGGAGCAACACATGTCCCCACACAATACACAGCCGTTAATTGTAAAATCAGTAACTACAATATAATTAAGAGCCATAAACATTTTGTTTGTCGATATAAAGGAAATCTGAAGATCAGGGATTTCTGCGTGTATCAACATACATTTTTTTTGACAACATTTCTATTGATGATAATTATCTGTTAGATGGGTTTGGTAAAATCAGTTTTCTGTGGAAAATATTTATATATTTATTTTTATTATTGGGAAACGATACTTTAATTTCGAAATCGATACAATGTACACTCTACATTGTTGTGATTGTTGCAATTTTCTAATTTATTATGTCAAGAATTCTTATGTTATATGACAGTGATAATAATTGGCTAGTATAAATATTTGAATTATTGTTAAAATTCCATTGCGAGAATCAACTAACACCACGCCAATTGTTGAGCAGCAATTGAAAACAATTCTGTCCATCCAATTATCATCAATATTCTGTTTTATGTGTTTGTTATCTTTATTATCATCCTAACAACCCGCAACGTAAAACCAGTAGCCCGACAGCAACAAAGCAAACTATCAAGTCCAAACCAATTAAACTATCAACAAAATCTGAGAAATGTACAAAAAGCGCACATGCCAAGAAATGTGCGGAGCTAAAAAAGTCGGCAAAGAAAAAGAAAAAGAAGAAGAAAAAGAAGAAGCAGGCGGCTGGGTCAGAGATTGTGTGTCAGCAACAACACAGAGAGTGTAGCACATGTCATAAGCCAGAAGACGCGTGTCAGCGGCACTTTAATGTGGTACCAGCGGATCTAACAATGGGGCACATGAATTTCGGATTAAGTGCTACGCCATCTGCGGTTTTTGCTGAGGCTAAACTGAAATCCCAAAAACAATGGGGAGCTCAAATGATTTTAATAAAGATCAGCTCGTATTTTTCACGCCTCTTTGAACTTAATTTATGCCCAAGAGATCTCAGATGTGGATAGAAAGAGAGAGTGAAAGACAAGTAGATAGGAAGAAGAGAAAAGAGAGAATCTCTAAGATTTGCTATATCGTTCTTACACTTAAAGCTAATTCATATGATCGTCTGGCACAAATTAGTAAACTAGTTAAACGTTCCCGTTTACTGTCGAACACAGGCCTAAGTTGTTCTTAAACAGACTTTTTTTTGTTGATAAAAGTTTACTGATAGCTTCGAACATATCATTTTTTTTTGTTTAGCTGTTTTTAGGCTGGGCCTGTGCCTGGAACATTTATGAAAACTGGTTTTGAGTTTACTTTTCAGGTCGACGATACCCTACACAAATTGATTATAATCACTATGTCACGCAGTTTGAAGTGATTAATAAAATAATTATTTTAATGATCGCATGTGTGAAAAATCATTTGAAAGGCGGAATCATGTTTGCATTTTAATTGTCAATATTGCAAGACTCGTATTATTTGATCCATAGGGCATTCCAAAGTGCGGTGTTTGAATGTTTGGCTACTTTTATTATTGAATGTGTGGCGGTCTCATGTTTTGAAAGCATTGTAAGCTGATAGCCGTTTATGAGCTTAAATGGCAATGCAGGTAGAAGATGCCTTTTTCTCCACTTTGTTTATGCCTTTGGGGTAGTTCATCAAAGGGGATCAAACGATTGGCAGCGGCATCTCATCTCCATAACAGTTAAGGCGCACCAAATGGCAAGCGATTGGGTCAAATGAAACTTGACCGTAACGAAATCCAAGTGCATGAGTTACGCTCTTAGGTGACTGGTTATTGGACGCCGTCTAATTTGAACGATTTGTATTTGATTTCGTTTTGACTTTTAATTTCTCCTACTTCTGATTTCATGCTAGGCTTGTGTGAAAACATTTTCTACTATCCATCCACACATTTGAAAATTATATTCTGCAACTTGTTTGAGGTTTTTCCAGCACCATTCGCTGCGTGTTTTTTGCATTTTAATTCATTTCCATTCCCATTTCCATAGTATAAACTCATTAATGTGGAAAACTGTTGTGCCAGCATTTTGGCCAATTACAAATTCAATTCAACATGTTTTATAAAAGGCAATTAGCATTTTGTATTTCTAATTGGATCAGTTTATCCGGTGCGTTTCCCTTTAGACCAGATGCTGTGGTAGTATCGTGTGCAGCTGGATGGATAATTCAACCATTTTCAAGGAGACAATTTTTAAACGATTCTTCATTTTTTAATTAGTGGATTCTGTTCACCGAATACTTGTAAAAAATAACTGATTAAATGCTAATGTGTTTTTATTTTTTTAATCAGAGCATTCTACTTTGAATAATTCAAATTTAAGTTGATCGATTCCGGTCCTTGGTTACTGATTATAAATGCTTGATTGAATATAAATTATTAGCAAATTGTATAATATATTCTGCAGTTGGTTTTTATATCACAAAAATTATCTAATCTATTTCAATTTGTTGATGGTTTTCATTTTTGTAAGCCTAATGAACAATAATATGATAAAACTTTTGCATTACGCTTTCGAGTCGTGGTAAAAATGAAGCAAATTGTGCAATAAGCATCCAATTAAAACTTTTTCACACAATTGCAAGGCAACTGACAAAAGTCGTTCTAACAATGAGTTAGTTGTGTGGTCGAATGTACTAAGCGTATAACCACAACAACAACAACGACAATAATAATAATGGGAAGAACAACAACAATTCTATGAATAACTTTATACTGTCGCCTATCAAAAGAGCTGCAAAAATGTGAGCGTACTCGTATTATACAATATAGAATATGCTCGCACATAAATAAGTGTGTGTGTGTGTGGGAGAGGAAAGGAGGGGGATAAAGGATTTCCGCTTGGTTGCTTGAAATATGAGGAGATTTCGACAAGAATGTTATATTCTGTCTGTGGCGAGCATAGGAAAAACCGTATAGCGATTTATTATGCAGTGGAAAATGTGTTATATTTCTTGTAGTCGACGACGCCAGTGGCACTCGTGATAATCATCATCCATACGCATATGATGACAATGAGAGGATGATAATTACAACGAGACGAGCACTACAAAAGCCGTCGACGAGAATCACATAGGGGGCGATGAACATTTCTAAATATATCCCAAACCAATGTGACAATGTGAGAGGCGTGTTTGGATTTCGCAATTGCAATACGACTGCTAACTGCTAACTACACATAATACGATTTTATGGTTATGGTTTTTGCTTCGGCTTCTTCTTCTTCTTATTCCCCATCTTTCCCTCCTGAAGTGGAATCCGAATAAGAAGAAAATTTCTTTTTTCGGGATATCGACTTACCGTCGCCTAACGCCCAACGCCCAACGCTCAACGTCGCGACATTGAATTGAATGTCTTATGGCTTATGTCTTTTTATCCCTCTGTCTCTCTCGCGCTATCACTCACTTTCTGTCTCTGTCTCTCTCTTACTATCTTTGCAAGAGCTTTAAATCTCATCCCCCGCGAATATGCTCAGTACAGTACAAATACATCAGGGCTAACATTGTTTTGCACTTGGCTGACAGCTCGGTGCTTCAAGTATTTTCCAGTTTGCTCACGTATTAATTGCTCGAGTGGAAACGACGACAGCAGCAGCAGCAGCAGCAGCGGCAGCAGAAAAACATAAAAAAATGAGGGAGAAAACAGAGAAGTTATTGAGCGAAACATGTTTTGTTTTTGATGTTTTTGTTCGTTTTTGCTTTTCTGCTTTGGTCACTCCTCAAAATATGATGAAAATATTAACAGAAATCCTTTTTGTATTTTGTGTATTATTATTTTTGTGCTATTTTCGTGACTTATGCTTCTTGTGAGTTACTTCAAACATTGCTTTGATTTATATTCGGCGAATTAGGTACGGAATACAAAGTATAGTTTGCCTCTTCCAAAATATCTAGTTGCGAAAGTTTTTTCAACCTTCATTCTTAATTTTTGCCTCTATTTATTTTGTGTTTTTTAACATTCCTGATATGCATTCACTTTAATCACACACTGCAGATTTTTAATCCCATACCAGAATTCCAGACCGCCCGCACAGCAAAGTTATCTGTGTGTATTTTCACTTTAAACCACATGCGTCCCTCCCAGAACCAGCTGTCCAGCTGTCTGTTGTCTGTCCATCAGCGCAGACATCGGAGTCGTGGACTGCATATGAAATACGCATTGAGGTTTATATTTAAAATCGAGGCACTTTATGAATGTCGATTGCTTACAAAGTTCGAAGTTGCTTCGCTGTTGGGGTAATTGCAGAAGTAGCCACTGAAAATTCATCACGGAAGTCGTAAATAATGTTCCCAGACGGACGTGTCATAGTGTGAACCGATGCAAGTTCTGTTTTCGTACGCACATATGTATATGCACATATTTATAGCATTAACCCATTAGACTAACCTCGAAAGAGAGATGAGAATGAAATCCGAAATGAGAGAGATGTTTAAACGAAATGTGTTAGTACTGTTCAATAGCTCCTGTCTGCCTTTCATGTTGCCCGTCAGGCTACAAACAGCTGCCAAGTGGCAGACATCAACATGCTGAATGCAGAGTGGCCAGCAATTCATCATCGCCATGAAAACAATAGAGAAATAGAACTGAGAACGCATTTCAACGCCCTATTATATATCACTTAGAGAGGCACGATGTGCGACTCATTCAACTGGATCTGTTACAAAAATGTGTTTGCATATTTAGCATGCGCTTCTCAAGTGGCCAAAACCGACTTCCAACTGCATCTATGAGTAGCCTATTCGAATGGCAACTCTTTGCCCCTTCCACTTTACTTCTTATTTGCTTGGGTCGAGTTGTAGCATGCTCTCGTCCAGCTATTGGTAATGTTGTTTATGTTAATGTATTGTAAAAGCCGTCGGCCTGTTGAATGATCATGTTGAACACATGTTGACAAAGTGTGAGCACACAACTGCCACCCGGTCGGTGGCATCCACAGCATTCTATCCGAGTGCAACCGATACTAAAACGGAAGTGCATCTACTCTGCGTTTCATCATTCATCTTTGCCTTTGCAATTCACAAGAAACTGAGATGAAAAGTGCTTGCAATATTACATTTCAGACTTGAAATAATTTAAAAAGAAGCATCGAAAAAACAATTGACAAACTGATATCCATACCCTGTAGGGCTTGTAACAACATCCACAAGATAAACACAGTGCATTAAATATTTATTTTCTTTAGTTTAATAACGGGTATGTGGTTATTTTCCTAACTCATCATTGTTTAAACCTTCAACTTGGTTAAAACAATTCTTACTTAAATGAAATTATCTTTGAAATGAGTATAAACTTGATATAGGATATTTTATAGTCAAATATTATTTCAACTATTATATTGCATTTAAACTAGATTATTAATGCTGATTCATTTTACATACTTTAAAATAGCATGCAATATTTTGTTTTAGTCATTTTCTTGGCTTCAAAGAGAGAAGATGCAGTATTTGAAAATCAGTAAACTGTTGTTTATCACACTTGTATTCGTTAATCAAATCTATCATTGTTCATTCACTGGTAAGCTCTTCACATTGCAACCAAACGCTATATGCTGATGTTTTCTGATCTTAAGAATGTGGCAAAAATGAAGTGCTTCGAGACGGTTGCTTTGAAAGTTCATGTTATCAGTTTCTCTACGATGGCGACAATTGTCCCACTAAACACCAAATTGAATGTCATTGCGATATTGGATATGTACGTGTTGGAGGAGAATGTCTGACAAAAGATAAATGTCTTCCGAGTGGAAGTATGAAAATTATGTCGAAGAAGGAGGCAATTATCCGGAAAGTACGAAACGAAAAGCAGGCTTAAGCTGCTTAATAAAATGCACAAGTGTAGTTATTAAATATAAGATATTTCAAGTCTTATATTTTAACTAATATTGAAACGGGAAACTTCTTAACTGTAAAATCAAGATTAATATTAAAAGATTTGTGTATGCGAAAAACAAAGAGTTTTAATTGTTATCGATTCATAACGAATTGATTTTTTTTATATTAGTTATACATATAAGTTGGGCTGAGTGACGTGTACATAAGATCTAAAGTATATTTGTTTTTCAGTTTAGTCTTTAGTCACTTTTACGCTAAACTAGAATAAACCAAGTTAGCGAGATGATATATACAGTACTGGCAGCATTTCTCTTGATTTTCAATGTTCTTCAAGTGGCATCATTGAATAATTTTATAATGGCACAAGGTTCAACTAGTAAGCATTTTAAAATGTGTTTTATTATTCTACATGCTTTTACTATAATGCTTTCATAGGTTGTAAACACCACGAGAAGTTTCAGTGCAAACCTTGCTTTGAACCGTCATGCGAACAATTCCTATATGACGGTGAAAAATGTTCCAAGGAGTGCGTCATGATATGCGCTTGTAAACTGGGATATGTACGAAAACTGGGAAGTTGTGTTAGAAAAGCAGAATGCTGTGATAAACGCAAATGCGTATCTACTAGAGAGCAACTTCTTAAATAGATTCGAAAAGCCTAATTAAATTTCAATAATTTTAAAATAAATGTTTCGCAGTAACAAAACGTTGAAAATAAAAATAATTAAAAATTAATCTCGAGATGTGTTCAATAGCTGCTTTCTGAACATGAAATTACAAAAAAAATTGCCAATTGTGAAACAAAATTTGAGAATTTTTTGATGTAAAATCGATAGCAATTGTCCAACTTGTTACTTCCAGAAGCGTTTGAGAGCCAGGTAAATCTTAAGAAAGGTGTCGCTGAGTGGTTTCGCCTATAAAAATATTGAAGGAAAGTGGAAGACGGTGAGAAAGGAAACGCCAACAAAAATCAATGAAACAACGTAAGGCAACTAAGCCCAGGCAGGATACTATAAAACAAGGGGATATATGTACGTTTGTATTACGAAGAAGGCACACACAATGGACACGTTCACATTCCAGTCGAGGGCCAAACAAGCAACGTTCTTATCACTTTCATCTAAGGCAGACAGGCTCACAGTTACAGTTGTACGTTCGTGGTGGATGTGTTTTCCGATTTCATGCTGAACTTAAATGTGTTAATAGAAATTAAGGTTTGTTGTTTCTGTTGTTACATTCGAGACAGGAAATCAAAGCGTGACAAAAATTTAGAAATGCTTTTAAAATCGTATATAAGTTTTGGATTGTTTTTTACTCTCCAGAAACTCATTTGTTGTAAATCAAAATTATTAATTTCATTGAACCCATCTAATTGTGTGGCAGCTTAAGAATACCAAATAAAACATTATGTGAATAGTTGTTGTAAAATGGTTTACTGTACGTGAACACATGGCCTAATGGTTTTGTGTTAAATAATTTTGAAAGAGGGTTAAGGTTTAAGAACTTCTCTCGAATCGTTTGACTTCCAGCTAATTGTTTTGCAATTTGCTTAAAAAGCATTTCCAAACAATTTCCCATTCAGTTTTTAAGTGCTCCTCCTTCAAGCAGAATAGCAGATTGAGTACAATCTCTATCTGCATCTCTGCCTCCATCCATTTCCCGCTACCCATTGTACTCATCCGCGAACCGCGAGCCGCGATCCGCGACTCTCTACCCGCTGACCGCCTGTCTATTTTAGAATACGACGAAAGTGCATTGACATTGC
Source organism: Drosophila albomicans (assembly GCF_009650485.2). NCBI lineage: Eukaryota > Metazoa > Arthropoda > Insecta > Diptera > Drosophilidae > Drosophila > Drosophila albomicans. Next base: position 5,665,368 of record NC_047631.2, read on the forward strand.
CCTATTGCAAAATTCATTGGCAACTCTTGCCAATTTTAATTCTTTTTTTGTTTTAGTCTGTCTTTCGCTGGGTGTAATGCCCTGTAACCGAATGAGCAAGCAGGTAGCATACACGACATCAATAAAGGGACATGAAATGAAATGAATGAAAGGAATTAGTTTTATCTTAAATATTTTATTTTATTAACCTTAAATGAACATTACTATTTGTATATAATTCTAAATTGAAAGCAATTTGTACATAAATATAAATTAATTCATGCAATTTATATTGTGTTATAATTGATGATGTGTAACATTTTTTCATTTTCTATACGATTAATTCCTATAGTTCTTAAAAAGGTGTCAGCTAAACCATAATTTATCACAGATTAAAACAATTCTAAGGTATCTCTTTGCTTGGCATGCTCTCCTAATAGACTTACGTTATTTTTCAACCCGCATTCATTTCACTCTCAAGTGACGACAGCGACTGAATGGCAAATGCTGCACAGACTGGCCAGGGATGGAGATAGGCCGTTCGGTCGTTCGACTAACTGTCGCAAATGCCGCGTGACGCATAGAAATGTTTCAATTCTTTTTTATTTATATGCCACTTTATATATGTACATGTAGTTGGCATATTTTGCATGTCTTTGCGGGGTCTTGACGCCTCGTTGCTTGCCCATTTGTCCGGTTGAAGCTCCAACTGCAATCTGACTCCTCCGGGTTGCATTTAAATATTGTCGAGGCCACAATAGAAACAATTGCTTTGTGTTGTACTTACAATTCGTATATGCTACAACGGGTCTACAATGCTTTTTAGCTTTTATTGTTGTCCCTTTATGTGATTTTTCTAATTCATGTCGCGTTTTGAATTGCAAACCAGGAACTCTTGTGTCAGGTTAGCAAAATTACTAGAACAATATGTAAAACTACTTAACTGAGCAGATAAAGAAATGCAAATGAGTATTTGGATATAGGAAGACTATATAAATTAATTTGTACTTTGTACATTTTGAAAATAATTAATACAGCTGATTATATTTTAGGTATATCGGTATACAACAACATTCAAAATATAACATTAGAGTACAAAATATACCAAGCATTTAAGACTCGACAGCAGCAATCATTGTATTCCCATATATATTTCTTGTCGCAAAAATAGCGGGTATAAGTACATTTTTCTGCGAGCTGATTTCTTCCAATAGTATGCGGACCATAGATACCAAGAGTTGAAGTTTTCAGTATGGTTAAAGTTTTAGACGTTAAACGCTTAAATAACAAGAACATACTGAAATAAATTTTCATCATTGTAATATTACAATACCAAATTAAGAAAACATTTATGTCACATGAAGCATGAAGCGAAGTTAATTCAATTCGGCGGATATTTTGAACTTAAGCACTTTTAATGCCTTAAATCAAGCTCACACGTCACTTAAGCACAACATATTTACGTTTTCATTTACATTCCCATTCCCATTGGCATCCGAATATTGAATTATTGAAATGTCGATTATCTTAATCTAACACTTACACATTCATCAATCAAGCGCCTAATGCCACTTCAATGTGTCCCCTACGTCAACGAAGCTGTCAGTCCCAAGAGATCCATACGCATTCGCAGTGCCGCATCCGAGTGGGTTACAGACTGTGGCACATTGTTCTTTTGCTACTAAAGCTGCGGTTGCGGCTGCTGCTGGTGCTGATGCTGCTGTTGTTGTTGTTGTGGCAATCTGACAGTCAGGCAGTCAGGCAGTCAGGCTTGGCTGGCATCATAATGTTGACGTTTGTCAACATTAACTACACTTAATTCAAAATGTCACCACTTGCACACACATGCCTAAATTACAGCCGCCTCAGTGTTAATATACAGCAGTATGACTGTATGTATGTGTGTGTGTGTGTTTGCAACTGTTCATTATTCCGAGTTGCAAAACTTTTTGTCGCCAGTTCAGTGCACGTCCAGTCTCGGAGCCACCGGTCACACGAACTCCTCCTCCGTCAGCTTATACCCTATGCCAATGGCAAAGTTAAAGTATTATCAATTTGTTAAAGTGTATACTTGATTCACAGTAAACTATATCTATTACAGGGTATCTCTCAATCAAGCACTCTTCTCATTGATTTTCTATGCTGCTGCATAAATTCTGCAATAAAAATGTCGCAACAATTGAAAAGTTGATGTGCGTTAAACTGCATAAACTGCAACAATTAGAGGCTAGAGGCTAGAGGCTGGCAATTGTAATGTGCGCCCTTTGCAGCATTTTGTGATGCAATTAACGACAAGTTCTGTTTCCTAGTTACTTTTCTCTCTCTCTCTCTTTTCATTGCAATGCCCCTTTTCCTGAAGATGATTAGAAGTTTTCATGGCGAACGGTGCGCATTAAATTTGTTCTTTATTGCGATTCAAGCCGACAGAAGTGTTTGCATTTTGTGCATTTGCAATTGCAGTTGCATTGTGCATTTGCATTTGTATTCTCCATTTATCCGGGCGTGTCTTTAATTGTCGATAAGTACTGTAATTGTTCCCTTGTTTATTTACTTTTTTGCTCCTTACTCCAAGTCTGCATCGTCTTTTATTTTTCTGCCAGAGATGTGTTGAAGTGCAGCAGCTGCTCGATGTGCTTCAATTGACTTGTAAGTGCCGGTTAGAAATGAGGCCATTGCAATCATTGAGAGCTACTTAATTTATGGTGCTTCTACGATCTTGTTCAAATGCTTAAATGAAAATTTGCTGTAAAATATCAGCTGCGCAAACGATTGGCATAAAGGTGTGTGTTAGGAATTTAAATTTGTGTCAGATTCTTTGTGAGTGGTCAATAACAATTGACAGAGGCACTAGACAGCTGTATTAGCTTTAACAAGTTCCTACAAGTAAAATGAAATGTGCTATGAATCAACTCTACGTACATAAATATCTGGCTTATTTCAATAATTTCATAATTTACTATTTGCAGTGTTCCTCACCTGAATGTCCTTTTATAGTTGAGACAGCTGCGTAATTTGTTTCTTTCAGTACTTTACTGATAAAAATCTCTCAATATTTCCAACCAACATGACTCCTGACTAAATTAGCTAAAATGCCGCATACTATCGAGGCCATATTTTAGCTGAAATCACGTTGAAAATTTGTGCTTGTCTCAACTGGAATTTGCCGAAATGAAAGTTTCTATGATGCCTATCTGAATGAATGGAGCTCCAGACCAGGCAGGACTATAAAATTATCCCGGAGCTTTACTCGCTGAAAACATTCTTCTTTAAGCAATTTTTGTATAATTTTTTTTTCTTTTTTGTCTTATGCTCTGTCGTAAACCAGGCGTAGGCTATTAATTTTATGATTCTACGGAATGGGCAGACTGACATAAGGGCAGAGCGACAGGAGACAGGAGACTGGATGCTGGAGCTGAAGCATAAAAGCTGAGGGGTTCGGGGCGTGGCAGGTGATATTCTATTGGCGCTCAGCCAAGGCGGGGTGATTTTAATAAAATTTTCGTACTGCTTTGCTCGGCTTTTCATAATGTGGATTTTATGCTGATTCAATGTTTTGTTCTCAATGCTGTCGTTTGCCACAGATTGGAGCTGAAGCGTTGCGTTAAATTAACAGTTAGAGGGTGGTTAATGCTCAACTTTCACCAGTTCCCGAAAGAACCATTTTAAACGGCGATTAAATCTGCGTAATATGTATGTAGAGCGAACAGAGCTGTGGTTCAATATGCTTTCGCTTTTATCTAACTGTCTTATCAATATTTAAGGGAAATTTCAAAGAACTTAAACTCGAAAACATATAATACATCTTCTGTATAAATCTAGTGCAATTTTCGTCCGTAAACATTTCATTCTCTTGGCCCTTGGCCTTTAATAAAGTTATGAATATTGATAAGACTGCCATGCATAATTTGAATGCTTTGTGTTGAAATTCTTATAAAGGGCAGACGAGCCCCAGATTGAGTTTGGCGCATTCCCATTTGGGATTACAAGCACACGGTCGAGTGTACATACTCATACATATGAAACTACATACATAATTGCCTTTGCTTTCGTTGCCGCAATCACCTCACACATTGTCCCGAGGGAGAGGAGTTGCCCCTAAAATTGTGTTTAATGTGCAGTCGTAGAAAATTAGTTTAATGCTCAGACAGGTAAAAGGCATTTGCTTTCTGGCGCTTTGCCCGAGAAGACTCAACCTTATCAAAAGATAAAGGTCGTGTCTTAGCAAATTATAGCGCGTTGTATGGGTTAATTGAATTACCTGCCACGTGGCAAGGCGTTTTGATAAGGTAAGGTGAGCGTAGCGTTACTTGAAATGTGTGCATAAATGGCGAAAATCTTGGCTTCAATCGCAAGCGAATTGAGTTAGTCGACATATATACAGCAAAGTGGTTCGAAAATCAAGAGAATTGTGCACTTAATTACGCTTTTCGTTTCATCTTTATCATTTACTTCCGCATTGCCGCAGCAAAAAGCACAAAAGCACAAAACACAAATATTTGCTTTAAAATCCCTATGAAATTCAAGATGGTTTTTCCCTTGTGCCCAGCCGAAGGGCGGTCATCAGATCCAGAATAATTTTGTTGGAGTCAATGCATAACCCGCTGACCTGCCTGGTTTGTTGCCACAGTGTTTCATTTTGAATAATTTCCATTAACTAAATACGCGCACTTTTTGCTCGTTTTTTCTGCTGGGCAAATTAAAATAAAAGTATAATAAGAAAAGTAAATAAAAGAAAATGCAAATGAAAATATATGTGCAAAGTAATAACCGGAAACCATGACCCCCATTTTTTTTGTTGGAAAAGAAAATTCGTTTGGTCGAAAAAGGAACGGGGATCGAATGAAACAGAACGGAAATGCGGGCAACATGAAGGCTCAAATGAAAATCAAGCCTGCCAACTAGACGAGTGCGTACTATATACAGCTGTGACCATTGAAATAGCAGTGCAGACGACCTACACATTTAAAGTTGAAAAATATTATTATAAACACAACTTCGAGACAAAATTTTTTTATAACAGCTTAATATATTTAATTTGCGATAATTAAACATATTTTTCATTTTGGATAATTCAATATTTTTCCGAATGTGGATATTAACATATGAAAATGTCCGTATTATGAAGATCATTGAAATAGCAGTGAAAAAACAAAAATGTAATAAATTTCAAAAAATCTTATAAATAACTTAATCCTTCTAAATTTCGAGTTGAATACGACCTTATAATTTGTTGTGTAGCCTTTATTGGCTATTAGAGCCTCACAGCTACGTGGCATGGAGTCCACCACGTCCTCGCAACGCTTGCAGGGATTCTGGCCCTATACCTCCTGTACAACTTGTCAAAGGTGTGGCTTAGATGTCGGGGATTTCTTGGCAACATAATGCTTGAAGTCCTCCATCAGTTCCCAATCGGATTTAAATCCGGGAACTCTGCTGACATGGCATTACATCAGTTTTTTCATGACCAAACCACTCCGTGACCAGTTGGCCGGTGTGTTTAGGTTTCGTGGCTCTGCTGAAAAGTCCATATTGAAGGGGCATTTCATCCTGAGAATACTTCAGCATGATGTTTCTTAATATATTTTCAAAGATTTCTTGGTCTATGATCTCATCGATCATATTTATAGGTCCCACACCACTGTATGAGAAACATGCCCAGATCATGATTTGAAGACCACCATGGTTAGCGGTCTTAAGGGTATGGTTTAGGTCATTTTCGGTGATTGGTGGTCAACGGACATATTGTCTTGAACTTTTCTAACAATTAACACCAGTTTAGACTCATTTGTCCAAAGAATATTACGCCATTTGGAAAGTGGCCAGTTCAAGTGGCGCTTGGCAAACTCCCACCTCGCTTTGAGATGTCTATAACCAAGTAATTGCACCTTTTCTGGACTTCGGGTATTCAAATTTGTATCCACCAGTCTTCGGCCAATAGCCACTTCACTAATTCCCCAACTCAGCCCTGCTTTAATATCCCTACAGGATGCAAAAGGATTAGTTTAGCTGAAGAGCACTATGCATCGGTCCTCTAAAATTGTGGTTTTTTGTATCACACTACGGTTTTCAGGCTTTGATTTATAATTTATGTCATTGAAAACCATTTTGGTAAAACATTTTAGGCGACACAGAACTTTTTTATACAATTTTGCTCCTTCCTAAGCTCAAGAAAGGACCTCCTCTCTACATTGGACCAGTTAGGTCCTTTACACACTAAAATTAATTTTTTTTTTTATAGTTATAGTGTATTGTCGTATAAACTACAATAATAAACCAGATTAAACTCACTTTTCATAAAATTAAAAACAATTTCGGCTTTTTTAGTGGAAGAAAAGAAAAAACTGCTATTCTAATGTTCAGCCCAAAAGTGGTGCACTTGGGTAAAAATATCAAAATTTCAGAAAAACTGATCAAATCTAACGGGGTTTTTGCTGTTTTCTTATCTTTATGCTTCATTTTACAAAAACAATGTGCTAGCGATCAACTAACAAAAAGGAATAACCAAAAAAACGGTTACATAGTCTTTTCTCTGTCGCACTGCTATTTCAATGGTCACAGCTGTATGTGTCGAGATGTAGGTCAAAATGTGTATCTGCGTATGTGTGAGCAAACAATGCACATATTCAGTTGCAAACGGGTGCTTAAAAAAAATATGTAGGTCTTGTTGCCAAAGTCAACATGCACTTGCTCGCCCTCACTCACAATATTACACATACGCCACATACGTCCGTTTGTGTTTTTCTTTGGCAGAGCCAAAGCCCATTACCCGAAGTGTGGTTTGTTGTTAACGCCTTGCCAGCGAACACACAGACACACACACACATACATTTGCATTTATTTGGGTTGGCTGATTCACTTCTTCTCGTTTTTGTTTTCTTGTTAACCTTTTCTCTGTTCTGTTTTGTTGTGTTTTTGTTTCGTTTTTGAGTTCCCATGCCCTTTTATTTTTTTTATTTTTATAATGGTCATGTGGGATATTTTCGGCACAAAGTTGAGTGCAAGTGCTGAAAGTGTCATAATGACCAGCGGTGAATGTTTGAATGCACTCTTATTTGTATTTGAATATGCCTTTTTATTCTTTTCGGCAATATTCTTACATATGTAACAGCTGCCGCTTTGCCATATTTATTGCTGCTCTACATGGTATGGTTTCCGCTTATTTGGCAAAAATTGCAGTTGATAAAAATGTCACTTGTGTTTATTATGCAGACCACAATATAAGTCTATATAGTAAGTCTGAGAAAGACAAAGTTTCCAATGCTGATGCTTCCAGCCGAACCTTTTTGTACGTATGTATAATTTTTAAATCTTATAAATTAATATTTAGATTGAATTTAGAGAGTGTTATTCGATTTTATATTTTGATAGATGAAGTAAATACGGATGCTGCTATTGTTTTCAATAAATTTTCCACAGTATGTTATTTGTGTTTGTTTTTTTTTTTGTGTATTTTGCATTTAGGGCATCAGTGACTGCCATCGGCAGCAATGTTGCCACATTGTCGGCAATAATTCAGTGTCGACGGAGTCGCTACCATAAATGAAATGATTTATTACCCGCTCTCAACTTCGGAGTATGCGAACCAATACAATCTGATGCGACTTCGCAAGACAAGCTATTAGTTAGCTAGTAGTTTTATCACTTTACTTGGATGGAGAGTAGACTGTACTGAAAGTGTGTAGACTGGGCGTTATCAATGCATATCATATTCATGTGATAGATTATCTCTTGCAATCGGGATTATTTCGTATCTCTAGCAGCAGTTTTTTGCAGCTCAGAGAAGCTGGGTCCAGTGATTTGAGATATTCAAAAAAAAATTGGTGCCCATTGCTTTAAATCGTTTGCCCATGTTTGCCCAGGAAAAATTTTTTTTTGCCCACCCTTAGTTTCGAAATTATGAAAATTTTTTTTTTTTCGAAAATTCAAAAATTTTTTTTTTCAAAATTTTTTTGCGGAAATCGCTTTAAAATCGTTTGCCCATGTTTGCCCATCTTTTAGTTTTTCGAAAAAATTTTCGTTTTCGAAATTTTGAATTTTGAAAAATTTTGACATTTTTTCGGCAATGACTCAAACTCGATCGCCCACACCTCGAAATTATGAAAACTAAAGCCACAACGGTAGCCTCAAGTGTTTTCAAGTCTGCCCATATCTCAGAATTTCAAAATTTTAAAAAATTTGAAGGTTTTCAACTTTTTTGATTGCCCATACAAATTCATCGTTTGCCCAATTTTCAAAGTCTCAAATTTTTGCCAAATTTCAAAATTTTTCAAATTTTTTTTACTTTTTCAGACTGCCCATTCGCTATTTTCGTTTGACCACCCTTTAGAATTTCAAAATTTTGCTTTATTTAAAAAATTTTCATACTTTTTTGATTTCAGCCTATGGCCCATACAAATTCATCGTTTACCCAATTTTCAAAGTCTCAAATTTTTGCCAAATTTCAAAATTTTTCAAATTTTTTTGACTTTTTCAGACTGCCCATTTGCTATTTTCGTTTGCCCACCCGTTAAAATTTCAAAATTTGAGACTTTGAAAATTGGGCAAACGATGAATTTGTATGGGCCATAGGCTGAAATCAAAAAAGTATGAAAATTTTTGGAATTCGGCAAAATTTTGAAATTCTAAAGGGTGGGCAAACGAAAATAGCGAATGGGCAGTCTGAAAAAGTCAAAAAAATTTGAAAAATTTTGAAATTTGGCAAAAATTTGAGACTTTGAATCTTGGGCAAACGATGAATTTGTATGGGCCATAGGCTGAAATCAAAAAAGTATGAAAATTTTTTAAATAAAGCAAAATTTTGAAATTCTAAAGGGTGGACAAACGAAAATAGCAAATGGGCAGTCTGAAAAAGTCAAAAAAATTTGAAAAATTTTGAAATTTGGCAAAAATTTGAGACTTTGAAAATTGGGTAAACGATGAATTTGTATGGGCCATAGGCTGAAATCAAAAAAGTATGAAAATTTTTGGAATTCGGCAAATTTTTGAAATTCTAAAGGGTGGGCAAACGAAAATAGCGAATGGGCAGTCTGAAAAAGTCAAAAAAATTTGAAAAATTTTTGAAATTTGGCAAAAATTTGAGACTTTGAAACTTGGGCAAACGATGAATTTGTATGGGCCATAGGCTAAAATCAAAAAAGTATGAAAATTTTTTAAATAAAGCAAAATTTTGAAATTCTAAAGGGTGGGCAAACGAAAATAGCAAATGGGCAGTCTGAAAAAGTCAAAAAAATTTGAAAATTTTTGAAATTTGGCAAAAATTTGAGACTTTGAAACTTGGGCAAACGATGAATTTGTATGGGCAATCAAAAAAGTTGAAAACCTTCAAATTTTTTAAAATTTTGAAATTCTGAGATATGGGCAGACTTGAAAACACTTGAGGCTACCGTTGTGGCTTTAGTTTTCATAATTTCGAGGTGTGGGCGATCGAGTTTGAGTCATTCATGCCGAAAAAATGTCAAAATTTTTCAAAATTCAAAATTTCGAAAACGAAAAATTTTTTCGAAAAACTAAAAGATGGGCAAACATGGGCAAACGATTTTAAAGCGATTTCCGCAAAAAAATTTTGAAAAAAAAAATTTTTGAATTTTCGAAAAAAAAAAAATTTTCATAATTTCGAAACTAAGGGTGGGCAAAAAAAAATTTTTCCTGGGCAAACATGGGCAAACGATTTAAAGCAATGGGCACCAATTTTTTTTTGAATATCTCAAATCACTGGACCCAGCTTCTCTGAGCTGTTTTTTGCATCGTCATAAGCAACGCAACAACAACAAAACGTTAAGAAAAAACCCAACAAATAATAATAAATAATAACAACAAAATTAATGACACTGTCGCGACATTCTGAGGCAAAGTTTTTTGTGTTGTTGTGATTTAAGCCGTCAGCCAGCCAGACGGTCGACGGTGACGTTTTTTTATTTTATTGTCAGATATTTCATGCATATGCTTAACATATTTTTTTCACAATTGGCTGATTATGGCGTGTTGTTATTGTGTGGACTGATGTTTGAGAATTTCTAGCGATATTTTATTTGTATTTAATGAATGATCCCCACAGCTGTGATTCTCTCAACAGACTGTGAATTTGGCGCCAGCATAAATTATTCCAGTATTTAGTTTCTGTCTGTCATTTACTGGCATTGAATAAAGTTTGCATAAAGTTTTGTAAAATGTGGAATATATTTGACATCAACATACCCCGTTTATCTTCTATTTTTCAACTTACTATTCATTTTCGGATGCATCTGCTTTTACATGTACAAATATATTATCTTATAATAATTTGAATTTGCTCCTTTGGTTGTAATTAGTTTAATGAGTTTTACGAAGTCATTAAATTTCAATAAGAATCTACACATTTCCTTTTTTTTTGTGATAAAGAAAGCATGAAACTGTTATTTGTTGTAAGCCGCTTAGAACTCCCAAACAGAAGGCAAAGTTGAAAACCCTTTTTATGCCTTGCTGCACAAAACTTTCAGGCCATTTGACAAAAACAACAGTCTAGGCCTGACCCAAACCGTCCCTACGAAAACACAAAAAAAAAAAAAAAAAAAACTGAAAAAAGGGGCAAACATAAAAGTTTCTTACCTTAAGTTTTTAAGTACTTTTGGGAAAGTTACAGAACCTAACGCGAACCTAGTTGGTTGGTCAGCTGCTTGGCCGGCAATTTTACACACTCAAATAAACAGCATTGGTATAAAACTAATTGGTAATCGAGCATTAGATCGTAAGGCCGCAGGGACGTGGGAGTAGAGGGATCCGAAAGGGTTTCCTACATTACGTTACGTAAGAGCGGCTTACGTACCTGAGCTACGTAATTATCCTATTAAGCTGAAGGAGGTCGAGCACAAAGCGAAACACTTGCCAACTTGTTTACAGCCCAGTTGCAGGCTAAGTCCGATGTCCGTCGTTCCCTGTCCGCTGTCCGCTGTTCCTTGTCCCGCTTACTGTTGTGTTCTGTGTCTTTTGGCTATTGTTTTCATCCAGTAGCTCCGGCCCGTTCCACTTTAGTTACGCCGTTGTCGACGTTCTGCTTCCGTAATGCCAGGCATTTCGGTGTTGTGGTTTTTCCCTTTTCCCCTCTTGAGTTGTTCTTGTTATGTATACAACTCGTTATTTTTGTTACGTTTTCGTTTTTCTTCTAATTTAATTTGCGGTCAACCGACGTGAAACAGGAAAAGAGAGAACGAAAGAGAGAGAGAGGGGGAGGAGGGTGAATGCAAACACACTCGTAAAGTAGCTACACTCGGTTACGTTAAGGACCTCAAGAGGCAGCTAATTTTACTACACCTCTTATGGAAAATTTAACCCCAAATATTCATGCAAAATAATTAAAGTCAAGTGCGTTGACTCGACACGTGCCCAATTTCTATTTTAGTCTGCTTTGACACTCTTTTTATATGAGGGGGCTCATTTGACGGAAAATTGTCCTTCTTCAAGTTTTGCAATTACGTTTTAATTTGAGCCACCGACCTAAGCGAGGCGTCTGATATGGAAAATTTACTTTACTTTGTGTCTGTATATATACTTATATATATATATATGTGTGTGTGTGTGTAATGAGTGGCGCCCTCTGGCGTTTATGTCACAAACGTGGCAAACGCCTTTGCGCCTACTCAAATATTGAGTGTTGTCCTGCGACCGGATTTTAAGGGTCTCCTCTCTTGGTCCTGTTTTAATAGGCTTTTGTGCCGCTTTTGCTTTACTTGTCCTTTGTACTGGTCAGTCCCTGTTCCCTGTTTTTTCTGTTTCTGTTTTTTGTGTCCCTTTTCTGAACGTAAAATATATTTTGCTTATACAAACATATTTTTTCAAGATGAAAGTTCTTTTTATCTATTTTTCATCTCTTCGCTTCAGGTAAGCGCAAGCGTTTGTAAAAAATTTAAGTACCATTTTCATATTTGTGGTTCTTCTCTCTGCTTTATGAGCAAACACTTTACCTAACGAATTGGTGGAAGTAATTGCTTCAAAGACTAATAAACGAGATGGAAAAATGTGAGTGCTACTGAAAAATAAGATGCTTTGGCAATATATTTTTCGAAAATATTACTATTTACTGTTAAATGTGTACAAAATAAAGGTATATAATATATGTATGTTCAATACTCTTCGTGTTTGTTGATTAGTTAGTAAAGTGTTTATTGATTATGCATGTCACATCATAATTGCATTAATATTAATAAAAGTTTGCGCATTAAGTCTCTTGGCGTTAAATTATTTTACTTGCCCATTGGGACTCGTAACTCCCCAAAAGGCAACTAAATTAATCAGGTCCCCATTTCTAATTTTATAGCGACAATAAAGTGATAACAAACACGAATGATATAAATGCCGCACAGAAACCCATACACCAAGAGTGTGAGTAGTATTCACGCCCGTAAAGCAATTAGGCAAATCATAAAATCAATTTAGCGAACATTGCATTTCAAATTAACAGCGTTGACTTTGCAAATAAAACGCTAAACTAGAAGCCAAACAATTTGGTGTGCACACATACCATCGCATCGACCCTATATGCACATAGACACAGCCCACTTATTTTCCCAATTAGAACATTAAACCTAATGCCAACACGATTGCAATTAATTACCAAAGAAATTAAATTCCATGTTCAACACGTAGCAGTAAATATTAAGCTTGCCCTGACCAAAAGTGAAGCGGCGACATGTTTGCCATTATATGCACACACACATACACACACTTTCACTAACATTCACAGACATAGACACAGCAACAACACGCACGAAGCCGTACATATAGCCACGTTAATGACACCACATGGCGTCAGGTTGAACCATGCCCCGACAGACCCCAAAACAGACCACGACAATTTCACGTTGCACTTAACATGAACCACGTTTTATGAAGCTCTTTTATTCTTCTCGAATTCGCGTTCGCGTTTCGCTTTTATCTAAAGCGCCAGGCAACAAAAACTTTTTGGATCCCCTGGACAACTCTGGACCACACGATTACGCCGTGATGACGTATCATGCCAAAAACGCCCAAGTTCACAGTCAATCTTTTGTCATTAAATGTAATTATGTGTGCGCATGCGATTGCAATAGATAACAGCGTGTCAGCTAGAGGTTTTTGCTGTAAGCGTTTTATTATTTAGTATATATATATTAGTACAAGTATAGCGAAATGATTTATGTGCCTACATAGGCAATCTTAAAAGTATATTTTAGGTAAGAAGTAGAATAGAAGACCCTCTATAAGCTAGAATACAAATCATGAAAAACTCATTAAACAGATTTCCAGATTGAAAAATCCTGGAATCAAAAATTCAAATCCTTAGAATTTGCTTTCTCTTTTAAAATTCACTTTCCCTTTCAAGTGTCGCTGTTAGCTCAGTGAAAAGAGATTGAGTGATTCTAGTCGGTTCGCTTTTTTGAAAATTTTAAGTAATATTAAAAAAAAGGTATACACCGTAGCTAAATATCAAAAGAATGTGAAAAGAACATTTTTTTTATTATTATTATTATTATTATTCGTTTATTGCTTAAAACAAGAATATATTATTTAATTTAAAGAATGGTGAATTTTAAATTATTGTAGACTTTTGATCTTGATGTTATTTTCTTGGTTAAATTTTAACATCATGTCAGAGTGATTCGACAACTTTTTTTTATTCTACCACAATTCCGATTGGTATTACCAAAAAAATTATATATTAAAGTATAAGCAAAGATGAATATTACTTATATAGTTTAAAATAACGAAATAAATATATATATTTTTTATTTTAAATACTATATTCTCTTTTGTATTAAGCTTAATTATGTATTAGCATCGTGTTTAGTTTAGTTTTATTCAACCTTACAAACAAAAAGTTAATGGTCTCAAATTTCAAATTAACTTTGAATTGACCCGAATAATATTAATACATACAGATCTAATATTATTATTCTACTAAAACAATAAGCGAGGTTACCATATGTACTATGGTATTAATTCAAATTTTAAACTCAGCACAGTTTGAGTTTAGATTGATTTAATTATTATTATATCTATTGATATACATTCTATCCCTGGTTGCGAAGCGGCCTGTTGCTTTAATTGATTTTGCTTTGTTCTTGTTCTTGCTCTTACTCTTGCTCTTGTTGCCGTTGCTTCTATTACTGTGTTTATATGTGTCGGTAATTAATATACATTGTGTCCACTTACCTAACAGCAAACTGCTTACACTTATGGCTCAACGACCACACCCACAATTGTGCGTAATTGGGTAGCGGCGTCTGCTTTGCTCTTAATGTGATTACTCTGATTACTATTAATAGTAGTTTGTGTATGTGTGTGTGTGTAGGTGTGTGTGTGAGCCAGTGTTTGTGTGCGATTTCCTAGTTTCAATGACGTAAATTTGTCAAATCCTGAGTCTGGGGGCAGGTCTCATTGACCCTGGGGGTTACATGGATGTAAGTAAGAGGCCTATATGCTAAGCGTTTAATGCTTGAGCTCACATTTACCTTCTGTGAGCTGCGTGCCAAATATCAGTTATATACACATATTTAATTGCAATTGTGGCACGAACGGAATTTGAGCAACGTTTAGGTGAGAACAGAGCTAAGGAATGTTGGCTAATTTGATTGAGCCGTTGGAGAAAACCTGTCAACGTGCTGCCAATGTCTGCAATTTTCAAACGTAATTAAGTCTTCAAGTCGTTGAACTGTTTGCACACATTCAGGTGAGGTGTCTCATGTAAGCCGAAATAAATAACAGTAGTTGCAGGTTTCTTGACATTCTTTGTTTATTTTTGTATACCATTATTTAACAATTAATCAACCTCCTTTGGCAGTTAGAAATTATTCACATTCCACAGTTTAAGCCCATTTCAACAGATTAATTTTGAAATGGCAAAGTGGAATTTATTGAAAGCTGAGCAAACGAAGTCAGCTGCCACTCAACGTAGTTAGTACGGGGTAATATCTTTTGACAGGCTTTTCAAACCCATTTACAGTTCATTTACTAATGAGCCATTGACGCATTTATGGTCACACGCGCCATCCCATCCTCCAATTTCTAGCATTTTCACTCCTTTTATAACTTGCTCGACCCAGTGCTTGTATCAAATGTCAATGACTTGACAGCGCCAACACCGTTCTCTTTAACAGATATATGTATATGTACTATAAAAGGACATGGCTGGCACGTTTCATATTTTACGAACGTGTACAAAGCTTCCTTTTTACTTCGAGATTTGCTCTAGTCACAACTTGAAGGTGCTCTCAGAAAAGTTAATATATCAGTGTGTTACGTGTATTTCAAATTTCATCAAAGGCAAAAAACACTATAAAATGTTTTGTTAAGAATGTGCAACAATGGGTAGAGGACTAAACTTTTAATAAATTGATCTACCGAATAAATTCTCAACATCACAAACTTTTCATGTTAAGCAATTTTGTATCTACTTAAACAAATAACAATAAAAACCAATATCAAATAGTCCAAAAAGCATTTATGTTAATTGCTGAACATTTTCAATCAATATAATTGAATAACTTTGCAGCCTCGATTATTGTGCCATTTTCTGTCATTGTCGTTATATTTGTGCTGGGGAAAATTAATAACTTTTGCTTTCTTCGTGAGCTGCGATAAATGTAATTAAAGAAAACGATTTAACAGATGACAAACAAAGTATCGCATTGACTTTAATATAAGTTCTTTGAAACATTTTTAAACGGTTGCTTAACAAGTGATAAACGAAGTATCATATTAACTTTAATACACATTCTTGAAAACTTTATTAAACTCTTGACAAATTATTATTAAAGAAATATAATTAACTTTTGTAAAAGTTTAGTTAAGCGAAAAGCATGAAGCGAACTTTCGAAAACCCTGCATTTTCGATAATTATTATGAAATGCTGCAGAGACAACCAAGTTTCATTACTTTCATATTTGAACCAAACAATTATACAAAAGAAAAGTGCCCCGAAAAGGTAAGCGTGTGTGTCTCTGACAGCTGCATGAAAGTGCAAAAGCAGAAAAAAGAAATATAAACAACAGTCGAACAGGACAAAAACAACGGGGCTGAAAAGACGACTGCGGCAAAAAGCACAAAAAGAGCTTCAGAATAGCGCTAAATCATGTGCAAACGCTTTGAGTATAAATTGGGTGTTTTTTTTATGGATGTTTTCCTTTTTTTTTTTTTGGGTTTTGGGTGTGTAACACAAGCAAAGATGCCTAACGCAGTATGTGTCTGAAAAAACCTAGCGTCTGGTGTGTGGACGAAGCAGAAAGCAATGAAAAATGGGAAGGCAGCCGGGCGGTGGGTGAAGAGGGTGAGTGAAGAGTGACGGTCCGTAACTTATGTGCTTTGCTTTAAAGTACGTGAACTAGAAAAGTTGTTGCAGCTTGTTGACATTGGCAAAGTTGTTGGCTTTCAAATATTGTTGCCTACTTTGCGGCACTTTTGCAAAATTTGCCGTCTGCTATTTGTTAATTTGAAACTAACTAGATAAACTGATATCATACGAAAGTAACAAATATCAACTGTTGTCGTGGGTTAGTTTTTCATTCCATTTTGTGCGTAACTGTTGATTTCGCATCTGAACATATGTTTGAAAATACTATTTTCCCCATGCAAGAAATATTTTTAATATCTTTTATTTTCAAAAGGTTTTTGACGTTTGCTTATCCTTCTACTTTGAATATAGGCAAATAGTAACTGTTATTTCGATTCTTAGTACAAAAAATTGATTTGAAAATTGTTTTTAATATTTCGTACAAGATTTGTGATTAAACCCTCCTTTTCTTTTATTTTAAAGTTTTTTATTTAAAAATTACAAGTACATTGTATTTTTCCTTTCAATAAACTAAATGAAATAACAAAAATCGTACATTTCGCCTTTTTAGAATATAAGTAATTTGTGTTAATAAATCCCAATTATAATTAACAAATATAAATGTGGCTAGTAAAAACTTTTGAGGGTTTTTGGTATGACGTCACTTGAGTTTTATGCATCTGGATTATGTACAATGCAATTAAAGTCATTTATTTAATGTATTCGGGCGTAGCCAAACTAACCTGCACATTAATAACTGTCCAGGCAGCCAGAAGCCAAACAATAAATTTTGCACGCCGTAAGACCTGTGAGACATTCAACAAAATAATTACCAGCATATTTCGAATGTCTCGCCAGCACTGGTGGCAGAACATTTGTCTTAACTCGCAGCGTGTGAAAAGGGCGGCAAATGAAAGAGATATGGTGGAGTGAGAAAGAGCAAAAGTGAAAGAGCATATCATAACTAAGATGCTCAGAATCCATTTATAAGCTGGGGGGCTTAAAGACGGTCGCCAGTCGTAAATAAAGGGTGTGGGATCTTTTCTAACTTGACATCAACTTGTTATTCAACGCATTTTTTCTTTGCTATACTCAAAAATAGTGTAGGGGCCAGCGCTATGTGGGTGGTTGTTGCCTTGCAACATAATCATTTAAACACACTTGCATAAGCAGGAACTTGCACACTCTCGAGACTCGGTGAGGTTCCGTAAGGATTTGTTGTTTGAAGTGCGAACGCTAGTCGACGCATAGTTTAACTACTGCTCAATGTGTTAATGCCGTGTGTATGTGTCTAGGTGTGTACACTGCAAACACGTATTTAGTAATTAATTACAGTTACACACACACGCACGCACAGATGCAAACACTCGTCAGCATAACATTGTTAGCCTCATTCTCAGAGCTGGCTTGCAGCTCAGTTTGACATGCGATTATGCGCTTTTAGCCTCACAGAAGCTCAAGCATGCTGGAAAATTGTTGGTGCAACCCCGTTGCACGCACTAATGAGAGCTGACTAATGTCATAGCTGTGCTGCCGGTGTTCAAGCAACTGCTGCTCTTGCACAATGACATGTTTTATAATTAGTTCAACTTTCGGTTGTTGCGTTGATTGTGCCTGCACTCCAAAATGGCTTCGATTGCAGACCGTATTTCATTTAATCTGCATTCTGCAAAGCAGCTTAAAGATTAACGAGCATTCAAATTGTCACCGTAATCGAAGTTGTCTTCAAAGTCAATCAATGCAATTCTAATCATATTACATCTTCCAATTTGGCATAAAATATTCATCCTTAGCAACTGTTGTTGAGTCAACATATTGAAGCATAAATCATGCTAACAAGTTAGCATCGCCTTAAGCCCTGCAAAGCTGCTACAATTACCCAGTTAATGCGCATAAAATGGCGTAACAAGTGAGACACAAGTAAACCATCCTCCCAACTCGTATGTTCATGCCCACTGATTGTTCCCATCCTTGTCGGCGTGCACAATCAGATTACGCAAGTGAAAAGTGTAAAGGAAAAATGCAATGCAAAGAAAAGTTTTCATTTTCCGCACGCGCAGCAGGTTTAATCCGTTTTTAATTGCTTGAAATCCAATTGGCGACCTACATAGCAACCGGCACTCAGGTGTGGAGGGAACAAAAACTGAACTATTAGAGAGGAACCTTGCATCGACCCCGCTCGCGAATTATCAACTTTTATGGAAGCCATTTCGTTTGGGCGCCGCGGCGAGTCAATCACTAGGCTGGACTGGACTTTTCTTTCTATAAACGTGGCCAGCCATTCGATGCATGAAATGCCGAACTTAATTTGCTTGTGGCAACTCACATTCAGGTGTAACAAATAAGATATTGATTTTTATTCCAATCACTTTTTTGCGTATACGTAATATTTATTAGCTGTCGGATTACGCATACACCGCATGCAGCTTTTCGAAAATTGAATTTTCATGCAGCTATCCTAGTATTTTTTGTTGTGTCGGCTGTCAAACGAAGTTTGCCTCACAGTTTTTTCTTGCGATTAGTTTTAGGTTCGTAGCCGAGAGCGACAATGCGATTATTCTGGTACAAAAAAAATGTTTATCGGTTGACACTGACAACTCAATACCCTGTAGCCAGATCTAAGAGATTTAGATTAGCATTTCTTTTTAAATTGAATATTTGAATGACACTTTATTTAGTTATTAGTTTTATAGTGATTTAAAATACACGAAAAGTTTACCTAGATTTAGCAAAGCTATCTTGCTTCTGCACTGCTATTCAAAATGTTGGGTCAAGCTTGTCTGTGTGGTCATGACATTTCAGGTATTTGAAAAGTGTCTGGCAAAAGGTGTTTAGATTGTTTTGTAATGGCGTTCGTCATTTTTGACCTAAACAACATTGTTAAGTTTTAAAGCGATGAAATTTAATATGTTATCACTTCGAAGGTTCTCTTAAGAACTACAGTCCTTAACATCACAAAGGCAGTTATTTTATTTGAATATACAGATATAATCACAAGTTGAGTGCACGATGCATTTCAAGCATTGAAGCGACTTAAACAAAGTTTTCTAGTACCAGTAATTATTGAAAAGTTTCATTTTATTTCATTTTGTCTGCATCTCCCCACGCCCCCTTTCGCTCTGCCATATTGCTTGAAGTTATGTGGCAGCATTAAGTAAACGCCAGGCACAATGTTTATGCATTTATAATACATAATGTGGCTAGAGTGGCACCGGCAAGCAGAACACGCACAAAGTATGCAACAAAGTTATGCAAAGTGCTGGAACTGCAGTAGACAAGAAAGCAAAGCGCTTGCCACTTGAAAAATGCTGCAAATTCTTAAAAAGTGGCGAGCTGCGGCAGACTATAGTGGCGAGGGGAGTGGCGGGTAGCGGCATCCTTGATGTGGGCGATGAAAAATGTCGCACATTGTAATGGGTTAAGAAGCGAAGTGGGAGCGATGGTAAAATGGTAAAATAGCAAAATGGGAAGCTCGAGCATGGGGGTAATGGCATCTGCAACAGGATGCAGGTTAAGTTCTTGACGCCAGTGCCACATAAAGTGGCAAAGTTATGAACGCGTTGCATGGGCAAAAATGTGGTACAAGTGAGCGGCTGCCAAGTGTCAACTTGTTTGATTTACTTAGCCTGGCTGAAATAATCAACATAAAAATGCAACGCAGAAACCTAACGAGAGACTCTATTGCAATTTCTCATGCACCAATCAGTGCCTCATTACATGCAACCTCTTGGCTGCTTGACTGACTTGCTACGGCTCCGCCGGTTCGCTTCGGTTCGTTTCGACCCGGCTAGGCCACTTGGCCAACTAGCTTTGTTGGCTGTTCGCTGCTGTTCGGTGCTTCACAAGCACTGACGTATATCAGCTTCCGGTGCATAACATGCTGACGCGTTTCTGGCGCACGCGAAAGCAACGTTCGCTTATATTTCATGTGATTTATGATCTCCCACGTTAACTTTATTATTTTTGTTGTTGTTCGCTCTTTTCTCGCGCAAACTTTTTTAGCATGCGAAAAATAAGTTTGTGAAGCGTTCTTGCATTAAATTGGCATTCAACCACTGGCTAACACTGTCAACGTGGCGTATAAGTTATGACGGAGTCTAAAAGCAAATTGGTTAGGCTAATCAGAGCTAGATTCGGCACTGCCGCAAAGATTGTGGCTGCTTCATTTTCATTCTACTCCGTGCTTTGTGTAATTACTTTTCTTGTCAATTAATTTGAGCAACTCGCAAGGACAATATCCGAATATATCAACTGAACGCCCACAAGCACAAGCTCAAGCAAAAGCAGAAGCACTAACAACATCAACGCCAACAACAATGCTTTGATTTTCCCCTTCACTAATTTCAACTTTCGCTTTTCCTGACTTGGCCCTTTGGTGTATATTTGTTGTTATTATTTTATTTTTTCTTTTCCAAAAAAGTTTTGCTGCCCAGTTCCAGTTTCAGTTCCAGATTCAGCACTGGCAACCGCGTTGCGTTTTGGTTTACTTGTTAAATTAGTATTTGGTATTTGTCCTCTTCGGTTGTTGCCACGCAGCTTGGCTGCCTCGCTTATCTACAACTCCATTCGGTGCTGTGCAGATTCTTTAGAGGCACCAACACTTTGTTGTTATTGTTGTTGGCTGCCTTATTTTTTGCCTGGCAACGCTTTACACTTGATAAGCAAAACTTTTCCATTGCCCGCCATTTTTCAAAGTCTCGTTGCGAAAGTTGCGGTAAAAGTTTCGTTTAATTTCAGTTTGTTTTGTAGTTTTACTTTTGTGCACTCCGAAATATATTAACTTTAATTGTATTGCATTCTTAAATTCAACTCTAACTAATTTTTATATCTTTCCTTCTTTTTTTTCTTGCAGGTAATAACAATGACCGCAGAAATAATTGAGCCTTCGAAATACAACTATAGTTTTATCGTTGAAGCTTTCCACCATTTGTTAACAACGATAAGTTGAATAATTTAATTTAGTTTCATTACCTCAATATTCATAAGCGCTACCCATAGAGCAGAAGGGTATTATAACTTCGTGCCTGCAGGAAATGTATGTAACAAGCTTGCGAAGTCATCTTCTACCTTCATTTGTTGTGTTTGTACGCAGATTAAGTGTGTTTCAAATTTCTGCCACGCCCACTTCTGCCCCGCAAATCGAAAATCACGTGTTATTTTAAAGCTAGAGTCGTTTTTTAGTACATACCATAATTTGTATAGACTTTATGATTGCTGAAAAATTGGTTGTGGTGAGTTAAAAATTGTAGAAGTAATTTAAGAAATATTTGTGTATGAGCCTTGGTTGCTTTGGCTGAAAATCTGGTATGTTTTGCACTTTAATATGGTACTATATCAATATACAAAATTTAGTATATTTTTAAATTACTGTTTTGCTTTTACTGAAAATGTGTAGCGGATAAATCATAGTCGTGCCCACTCGACTTTTTTATTTGTTTTATCTTGAATTTAAATCACCAATTTTTAATTAAGTACAGTTGAGCAACGAAATTGAATGGATTTCTTTCTCTGGCTCTGAAATCAAGCACACCATCATTAATAAATCACGTTGCCGCAATAATGTAGTCAACTACGATGTGCAGAAAGAGTTGATTTCTTGGCTGCAGTTTTCTAGCTCATTGTTTAACTTTTCCCCCGGTAGCCATTATTTCCTTTTCAGTTGTGTTCAAGTTTTTTTTTTTTTTTAGTTCTTGCTTCTGTCTGTTTTGTTGTCTGCGAATGCAGAGAGTCAGAAAGGTAAAAGAGAAAATGGAAAATTTAATTCGAATATTTGCAGGTAACGAAATAAGTTTTAAAGCAATAATGTGAATTTGGCTATTTACTGAGAAAAGATTTAGTTTCTGGTCCCAGCTTAGGATTAATTGTTCGTAATATTACAATAATTCTTTAATGTTTGAAGTGTTTTTTATTCTTTAAAGCAAAGGTTTTCCACTCTATAGAATTTTGTTTGAAAGCTTGTCAGCAACTTTGAAACTGGAATGAAAATGCGAAAATCAAATAAATGGATACAAAATTCATTGCTGCTTGCAAAAGAAAAACTTCGAGTCAATATTTCTGTGAGTTTTTGCCGAAGCGAGGGGAGGGGCAGCAATCAACATAAAAACCGATGACAGCCGGCGAGGCGTGTGGATACATTCATGAGTGTGAGCGAATGCTGTCAGCAAAGTTGTCAGTTGTGTTTGTTTTATTAGGCTTGCCTGGGGAGGAGGAGGGACTGCGATGACTTAAACATTGTCATCTTCAACATAGCGGAGCTTGCAATTAATTAAACCCTTTTGTAGAGCCCTGCATATTTTATCAAAAACAAAAAGAGAAAAAAGCAACCAAAATATTGTTTCAAGTGCAAATTGGCGGCATGAATATTTGAAAGACCGCAAAAAGAAAGTCAAATATTAAGCGAGAAATGTTGTATACTATTTAAATGAAAGTTCATGCGGCTTGGCACGCATGCCGCTTGCCACTCGCCACTTCCGGCTTGCCACCAACTCGACGCGTTTGTCTCTTAATTGCCTCTTTGTAGGGCTCCGTTTTATGCTGTTGCTTTTGGCCATTTTTCTCGATTTTGGGCCAAGTCTTTTTGGTTTTTTTATTTATTTTTTTTTTTTTTTTTTGCTTTATGCTCGTTGGTGCGCGGCGGCATTTAAAATATGCACGGCATTTGACATTTTAATCAACCATAGTCAGGGTGAAGGAGCGAGACCGAAGAAAAGAATTCATTCAGAAAGCACACCGAGAGAGAGAAAGAGAGCGAGAGGGAGAAAAGCAACATTTGTTAAGCAAAAGTGCAAGAAGACAGTTTTTAAAGTGAGCAGGCAGAAAGGAAGAAACGGCAGCATCGCCAACAAGGAAGCGGCGCGACAGGCAACTGGAAAAAACTTGAAAAACTTGCGGAAATTCCTTAATGAATACAAATGCGCTTGGCTGCTGTTTGGTGCCAAGAGGTTGCCAGCCGAGCTCAAGCTCACTGCCATCTTATTTGGAGTAGTGCCGGGAAGTGCGTCTTCTTCCCCCCTTAGACTCGCTCCCTCTCTGCTCTCTAGCCAAGAATCGACGCGGTCAACGTTGAAATTTCAAGATATTCTCCGTTGCATTTCATTTTATGGTAATTCGTAATGCAATTTTGATGTTTAACATATAAATTGTATCTCTCAGGATCTGAACTCTTCCGCTTTGCAAACTTCAAGCATAATCTGCTAGTACTATTCAGCAGGTTTCTTGACTTGAAGTGACAGAAAGAGGAATGAAACTTTAATTAATTCCTGTTGGAAATTCGTATTAAGGGATATTCGAATATTAAATGAATTTCCAAAGGTCGACTGACTAATAAAGTCAACACATTTCTGACGACGTTGACAAATTTAGAAAGTTTGTGCAAAACTTTGCGACATCAATTTTTCATTTGACTTGAAAGCAGTTTATCGCTGACCCTGACCGGTCTCTTGACGTTGGCCAATGACACTAACTGTAGCCAAGTCGACGAACTTAAGTGCTCACAATGCCATTGGCAAGTGCGATTACATACACTATAGAAAATATAGTCCGTGTACAAGTGGTCGTATATACATATAACTCAAGAGAATTGGCCATGAAAGTGACACTGAGCCAAGGATATTATTATTTGTTTGATACTGCATGCATTGCATCCATTGCATCGATTTAATAGTCACTATTCTGGCAAAAGCGTCTGTTGCACTGCCAATTAGCGATATGAAAAGTTAATTGCGAATAATGTGCAAATCGCATTGTGCAGCTATGTGGCATGCTGCAGTCAGTTGCTTTAAAATTATTATCATTATCATTTTCATTAGAATGTGAAATGAAAATGTGTGCAGCTGCTGATAACCGACATAAATTGCCATTGTTCGGTTATTAAATTCGCTGCAAATTAAAATCGCATTGAAATTTCCTCCTGTGCGTATGCAACAGAGTTTTCGCTTTGGCTGTGCAACCATGCTGCGTATACGTAATATTAAACTATCTCTAAGCTGCACTCCTCTTTTGCGGCAACAAAGAAAGGAGAGTATTCAGAACGTATTTAACGTGTAACAGGGTATTCGTGAGTGCAGCATTTTTCACCATGTCATTTTATTTCACCTGTTTTCGGTTTAGAAACGTTTGTCAGTCATCGCTAAACGCTGCGGTCGTTATGGCCACATCAATGTAGCTGCTGCTGAGGTTCCTCTAGACACTTGGGGGTTTCTCCACTCTTGCACATAAATCACGTGGCGACATGTGACAGGTTTTGGCTGGTTGCCCGTTCGCTGCTTGGCTTGTCACTTGCTGACATTTGCGGCCTGACACTTGACATTTGTCAGTGCACTTTTTATGCCAGCCCCAACTTCGTATACTTGCCAACTCCGGGAGCACTATAGTTTGATGCGCGTTCGCAGAAAATATGAGCACTCGTCATTGGCTGGGACATGTAGACAATGCTACACATTTGAGCTATGGATTGTGAAATGGTTTTGGCATGGATTTATGGAAGCGTTTCAAACAGCTAAGATATATTGAAGAGCCGGAAGGTCAAAGAAAATAGATAACGAAATATATTCATAATTATTAAAATGTTTGCTCTGATACCACAATTAGATTGTCATCAACAAGTCTGCACAATTGAAACACAATCAGGCCCAAGATGAACATTATTATTTCATAATTGAATTTATTATCATGTAATTAATAAATACATTCTCCTTATTGAATAAATGGAAAATATTTGAAATGTCATTTGGAATTAGTAATGCAATCTGATTATGTCATAAAGTGAATATTCAAATAGATTAATTAATTAACTGGCTGCCTCTGTCTGCAATAAAGTTAGCACATTTGCCCAGAATATATCAAAATGGGAAACAAAATATTGATTTTATTTTGTCAGCCAAACCTAGGGCTGCCCGTAAACTATCCAAACAGAAATGCCACAGTATGATTAATTATACACATATTTGACTCCAACAACAGCAGCAGCCAAAAGGATAGAATAAAAAAAAAAACAAGTAAGAAAGCTACAGTCGAGCAAAAGTCGAGTGTACTCGACTGTGAGATACCCGCTACCCATTTTGAATAAAAGAAATATATTTTGCGGTATTTTCTCAAAATATACCAAATATACAGAATGGTATATTTGGTATATCGACGTAGTACCGTATTCAAAATATACCATAGACGGCACAATATATCAGATTGTCAGCCAAAGCAGCTAAGACCCCTAGTAAGTAGGCGTTTTTGCCCATAAATAACTTCGACAATTTTTATCTGATCGCAACCAAACTTTCAGAAATCATAAATACTAAAGTTATTATTGTATATACAAAATTCGGGACTCTAGCTTTAAAATTACGCTTGTTATTCGATTTTTTTGATTTGCGGGGGCGGAAGTGGGCGTGGCAAAAATTTGAAACAAACTTGATCTGCGTGCAAACATAACAAATGCTGTCAAAAAAAAATTATAGCTCTATCTCTTATAGTCTCTGAGATCTAGGTGCTCATACGGAATAGATCGTCTCGGCTGTTGACGCTGATCAAGAATATATATACTTTATAGGGTCGGAGATGCCTCCTTCTGCCTGTTACATACATTTCCTGCCGGCACAAAGTTATGCCAAATGCCGTTGGAAGCCGCAATTTGTTTATTTGCAGAAGAATTTATTGACAAGGAATTTTATTATTGTGCAAACATTAATTATAATTATAAAGCACAAAAAGTAGGCTGCTAATAATATGCATGAATAGCTTATTAATTGGTAATGGAAGCAAAACTAAGCAGTCAGCAGGAAATGGCCCATTGAAGAGTCAATAATTGAAGTCAGCATGTCAGCACTTCACGTTTGTGAGCGAAGTCAACGAATGGTTAGGCCAATTCAAATGAATGCGGCATGCCGAAGGCATTTCACATATGCAGATGCCCTGGTCGGGGTCGGGGTTGGGGTCGGTGTGCTCGGGTAAACCACAGGTGTGGTGAATGGTCAACTGCATGCCAGGTGGGGCGAGCAAATGTCAAGCTAATCAAATAAAATATGGCATCAAATGTTGCAATTGCAGAATTCAGTTGTGCATGATGAACTCCCAATGTCCCAATGAAAATGTTCGATATAATATTTACAATAATTGTGGTTACGTTTGCAATTTGCATTCGAAATTGGAATTGCGTTGCATTAGCTTTAGGCCGCTTCAGTTTCAGTTTTGTAGCTTTTACATTTCGTATACGTCGCGTATGTTTGCGCACTGGACTTTAATTCAATTACTGGAACAATTTAACACACCTCATTAATTTCATTCGAAGCTTTAACGGCAAGCACAAAAACCACCGCATCAACGTTTACTAAAACCAATTAATTACCAATTAGCAGTGTAATTAAATTGGCTTAATACCAGCTATTCATTTAAACAAAGCCAGAAAAAACCCTTCACATTAATTACAAATTTAAATTAGAATTGCTCACTTTTTATTTGTATTATCAATTGACCGAATCCTTAACTAAAATTATCTTTTGAATTATGAATCGCAATAATACATATATATTTTATTAAACACAGATTCAATTACTTGAAGAGTCTGCTCACTTTTCAATTAGGAAGTCATTCAATAAGTTGGTATATTATTATCGAAAAATCGTTTGAACACATTGCCATGGCTATTAAGTGGTTGTCAATTAAAAGGCAAAGGACTTTTCAAGTATAAAATAACAATAAAATTTGATAATTCGATGAATTAGCAACACACTCACAGCCACACACTATCACTCACTCAATCGGCCATCCACTTAGACAGCAGACAAACAAGCACTTTGGGTAAATTCAATAAAAGCTTGAAACACGACACATTCGTTCGTCTCATTCCCCCCTCTCTGTCTCTCTCTCTGACTCCGCAACTTGCCAACTTGACGCCTCGTCTAAATCGCAATGTTCTGTCCCTCAAACCAAATATCCAGTTGACAATTTCGCTTTGAAAATTGTCTAGTGCCTAATGGAACCGAGTGTAGAGTAAAGTTTTTATTGTGTTGTATTCTTTTGCATAGTTTTAGGCGAATGAGAGATAGAGAGAGAGGAACATCATCGAACATTCATTATGCGTGCCATGGCACTCTGCTCTTCTCTAGCATCGACTCACACGTGTTGATCGTGTTCATCATGTGACTTTGCGTTCGTCTCCAATTTGCATCAAGTGCTTCTCTGTGGCGATTGGGCGTGTCTGCTGCTCTCGATGCCGATGGCCATGTAAATAGATTAGCCTAATTAAATAGTTTTACGCTTAGTGCTGCATACTTTTTCGGGCGTCTCTTTGCTGGCCAAATGAGCGCAAAATTGCTTGTGCAATTGCACAGACAGACAGTTGTAGATGTAGCTGTAGGAATGGCCTCGGGTTGTGTAGTAATTGGTATCTCTCAGAGTTTGCCTAGCGCTCTGTTGGTTCATTTGGAATTCCAACTTAATGGAATTCGTTTGAGCAGCGTGACAGTTTGAGGTTATGCAGAAGCTGCAGCTTATGTGTGTGTGTGTGTTTGTGTGCCAGTTTCAAATTCTATTGCTCAACCAACTGGGTTAATGAAAAAGGCGCTCAAATTTTTGGCTACTACTGGCAAATAGCAATTGCTGTTTTTGGCACACACATGTTTGACAAATTTCCGCTGTCTTTTTACGTAAAATGACGCCTAAAAGCTGCGCTGTGTCTGGCTGCGAGACACATGCAAAATGTTCATTTGACAGCATTTAGCCGTAAGGACCACACACACGCACATACGCACACACAGAGAGGGAGAGCAGACATTTTATGGTGTTGTAACCGCAACTCTTGCCACACAGCATACAACCACATGGAAGCCACACTACACACATACGCATAAATTACGGCATTTTGTGGGCAGCAACATAACTAACAGTAATTAGCTACTTTATGTGACAGCCACAACACACACACACACACACTCACAGACACACACATGCACGCACACAGAGATACTATCGAGCCGGCAGGCTTATGGAACTGCCCTCAGTTTATGTTTTCAAATTTTCTGTTTTTGCTGCCATAGGATACATATTGTGGTCAATTGGGAATCGCAATTAATGCGTTGCTTTATTTTTATTGTCTTGTGTGCATTATAGTTTTTTCCCCAAAAACACACACACTCACACACCAATAGCCGCACTTATTTTGCCATAATAATAAATTGGCTCTCTCTGTGGCAGAAGGTACAGTGATGCGTGCCTGTTTATGTCCTTTGGCTGTTCGCTTTCGCATACCTTTTTTTTCTTGTTTTACTTTTCCGGCGATTTTCTTTGCCTTTGGCCCGATCATAAATTTTTTATGTTGCATAAACTGTCTGCAAATGCAAATTGCAATCGGATTTTTGCCACCGTTGAGTGCAAAAGTAAATAAATAAAAATACGTAACGTATAACAAATCCCTCTTTAATGGTATTCTTTTTCCAACGTAAATAAAACATGTCTTTAATGCCTTTGACTGGATTTGTGGCAAAAAATCTTAACTTAAATTTTAAGTATTATTTCCTCCACTCAGATTGATATATTTATTGTTTACATTTGGAAAATCGGGTATTAAAGTTTACTTTCAAATTAAGTTTCAATAAAAAGTAAATAGACCAAGTAATATCATTTAATAAGTTCAAATATACGCTTGCCAATTAAGTGCACATCTCATTGGACGATTAGTTCATTTATCTATGTCAAATAAATTTAGTTGCATGTAACAGGAAACTAAATACTTGGCATTTTATTAACTGAAATGAGCATCAAATGAAGTGGCAGTGCAATGTGCAATTTTATTTGGATCCTCAAACTGTCAGCCACTAGTTGGAGGGGGAATGTGCAGAAGTTTATAATTAAAACAAAATATTTTAGTTTGCGGCAAATTCAACAACATTTAATTGCATTTTCAAGCAAAAGGCAGCAAATACCAAAAACCACTCACAGATACACACACAGAGTCGCAGGGCGACAGACATCTCGACAGGTGGGCAAAAGGAGAGGAAACGTAGAAAGGGCTGCCATGGGGCTAGCCACAATCCGCCTTCACCTCGAACACCTTTGGGTATTTTTTATGCGCCATCTGAGCGGGCAGGTGGTAAAATGTTGGACGGCCCACGTTTTGCGTCCATTGTGAGAAAGTGTTGGCGCTGCAATTTTCTGCTCAAATTTATCACTTTCTGTCCGCTTCGGTGCTGTGCGGTGAGCTCTCATCCTGCAATGGCTTTGCCAAAAGCAATAGCAAAAAAAAAAAAAAAAAAGAAAAGAGAAGACGAAATGAGGAATATAAATAGCACATGAGCAACGCCGCAGAAGAATTTAATGCTATTCCAAAACTGATATACATATACTATCGTAGTATATGTTTTCGTATTCTCTTATAGCCCAACAAATTTATGTAGCCAGCGGCTTATTGGGCAGGGCGACGGTTTACCTAATGCTTTCAGATTATGGGCAACTCTTGAGAGAAAATTATTAGAAATAGAATTTTTGCATTTTAATGGCATCATTTGTGTTATCTATATGGAAGAAATTGTGACTGATTTTGATTTATTCCTTGAATATTTGCAATATTTTCATTTGCATTTAAATTTGTTTGCATTGCATACTGGATATTTTTGTAGTCTCTTCTGCACATGACATGTTTATGATCTAAGAAGCTATAAATATGATCGAATTTGCATAATATGCTGTCTATGTGTAAATATTAACTGCTGCAGGGAAAAAGTGTATCGATTAGCTTGTTTTTTTCCGCTATAAAAATATCTCTTTATGTGTTTTATTACACAAAAGGTTTTATTTGCACATAAGGGAACACTGGGAAGACAGCTTAAAAAGACAAATATTACTTTTTAAGCTGTCTTCCCAGTGTTCAGTATGGAATCTTTGGAATTTATTAAAAAATACTTTAAATCTTTAAAACTTGCATTTTTTATTAAATGGTGTGCAAACAAATCTGTCTCTGCTTTCGACATGAATCATGTAAACGAACTAATTGACTGACGTTAATTCGCTTTTACCATCAGGCATCAATTGTAAGCAGACAGCAGTTTTTTAATTCAATATGTCAAAAGCGTTGTCGTGACCGAACGCTCTGCAGAGAAACCACCTAGAATTTGCATAAGGAGGATAGTCAAGGGGGTCGTCAGTCTGACGACTGCTATGATAGACGAAGTCAACAACTGCCAGTCCAGAGTAGGCGCATTGGGTGGGATGGTTGGATGTTAAGTTGCTAGCCAGTGAGAGAGGTAGGCAGGCAGACAACCAGACAGTTTAGGGAGGCAAACAAGCGGCTGCTTAGTTAGTTAGTTAGTTGGAACTTGCCACAGAGCCATCGGGCAAGAGACTCAGCCAGACGTGGCCCAAGGCGAACATGCTGAGACGTGTCTGTGTTGAAAAGGTGTCGCTCGAAATTAAATTTTATTACAGCATAAACTCTGCTTAAATACAAAAGTTATTCTTAAACTAGTGGATTAAAATAAATGTGTTTTTAATGAATGCATATTTCAAATATTTTTCTACCATACATACCACTGGCAACACGTTGAAATAGTTCATTCTTTGAAGGGCTGCCGCAGAATATGCAAAACATTAATACAATGCGACATAATTTTGTGTGAAATGGCAAACAAAAGGCTTACAATTTGCCCATTGCAATGCGAAATTCATATTTATGTGCTCCACTGCAATGCGACGAAAAGTTGAACAAACGAACGAGGCGAGAACATTTCATAAAATATGCAGCAAGGCACTGATATTAAATCATTATCAGATGTAACGGCAACAGCAATAGCGAACAACAACAACAGCAACAACAGTTTGGCTGACAGCTACAAAACATTTTACAAGCAATTCAACAGCAGAGACAAGTAGCAAAGCAAATGATGCAGCACAATCTGTAGTTGAGGGAGACTCAAGGAGCAGCAAAACGGCAACACGACGACGTGATGAAGCAGCAACTGAAGTAGTGGGGTGGCATGTGGCAGCGAGAAGCGGGAGGCGGGCGTTCCCCTTACTGTCGGCGATAAAGTTGTCATAGTGTGAAACAAACAATTCATCAGCGTCAATGTGATAAATTATATTTCCACCGCACAGAAATTGCATGAAATTTTTATCCGGCCAATGTTTTGGAGCCAGACGAGCAAACGAAATCGAAAAGTAGAACATGATAAATGACTTAATTCAATTGAATTATAAACAATAAAACGAGCAGACATCAAGCATACGCACTGTAAATAGCCACATTACTTATACGCAACGTGAATTGATATAAATGCCAAACATTTACGTCATGCCTTTCAACTACATTAAAAGAATTCTATTAAAGCCAGCAAGCATTTTTGTTGTTCATGCAATTAAAATGGTCAACAAAGCGAATTAGGAAATCCAGAAACAAAATGTGGCTTTTTTTGCTTTGGTGCTTTTTGCTGTGTTTTTTGCCGTGCCAATTAGATTATGTTGCGAACTTCTTCACGCTGCTGCTTGCGGTTGTTTATGTAGCTGAAGTCCGTTTTAATGGCATTTTGCCCTCTGTTGCCACAGCCGCCAATATCTTTTTTTCATGTTTCTGTTCGTTTTCGTTTTTTTTTTTTTTTTTGCTTTTGTAAAAATGCCTTGTTGCGGTTTTGTCAACGGCAGTAAAATGGGCGCCTAATGCGCATCAGCTCAGCTTAAATCTAAGATTTTAATTTGGGTGCATAAATTTCATTGACTGGCGCATTTATTTATTTATCGCCTCAGTTTTGTGTGCCGTACTTAAGGGATTTGTAATGTGTAAGCCACATTACCGTCTCAATTAGATGTCTAGCTAAACAGTTGACAGGTTTGGTAATTGCTTTATTTGTTACCCAAAACCGTGTGCAGCAATTATATTTTTTGGTATTTCCGTACGAATTTAAAGATTGCTCAGTGATGATTGTCGCACTGATTTGCAAAGGGGAATTCAATGTTAAACGACGTTTATTTTGTACATAATTTAACCCGCATCTGTCAGACATTTTAGACACACATTTGAGCAGCATTTTGGTTGCCTTTCGCCAATCTTGAAAAACTTCAATCATGCATAAATTTTTATTGCCAGGCATTAAAACATATGCTGGCAGCAGCAGGCACCCCTCACATATTTATGATATGCTCGTTGGCTGCTTATGATATAGTCCTTGCGCTGCTGCCAGTCATGTCCTTGTTGTCGTAGTCGTTGTTGTTGCCGTTGTCAGATATTCCTACTGCTGCTGTGGCTCCTCCTGTTTTCGATACACTTGTCTGTCTGGCATGTCACTTCGTCCCCCTCCCCACCACTTTTCGCTTGTAGCGTCATTGTCAATATTTTTGTGCATAGTTCCTGTTGTTTGTTGTGGCATCTGCTGTACTCTGTTGTGTTGTATTGTGTATGCATGTGTGAGTAGCTTGAAATTTATGCGCGAAGATAACAGTCGCCCCTCTCAATAACGAAACTGTAGACAAAAATTGATATTTTATGGTTATGAATTATTGCCCGAGATTATCTCACATAAAAATTGTGGATAAAAAACGGATTTTTCAGTATGATGAGTGCCAGTCGAGTCAATTGCACGAATGCAATGTTAATATCGAACACAAGCTTTCAGAGAAGCAGAGGTGCTTACAAGCTCACTGCAATAATTTGTATTGAAATGGCACAAATAATAAAAGCGCACTTTCATTGAACTGCATTAAAAAATGTTGGAATCCAATTTATGAGAGATTGCTGCACTCTAGAGTATATTGACATATTCAAACAATATTGTTGCATACAAAGTGGATTAGAATGGATTTGATATAACAGACGCATTTATGACACAAAATGCATATTGTATATATTGTGGCCATGGGAATTTATTGCAATTTTTATTCTGATATATTGCAATTGCCAAGGAAATTCCTTGTGCCATGAGTGTACATAAGTGTGTGTATCTAAATGATAAAGCGATTGAAGTAAGCTTTCACGGCAATCTTTTTATAGCATACTTATGAGCTACTCTTGGCTTAAGTTTTCAGCATCAATATTGATAAGAGCAATATATATTTCTATTAGTAAGAAACGAAATTGATGCTCATAAACTTCTCAATTAGTTGAACCTCTCGGACATATCCTTTTTGTGTTGTTTTTTGCCCTACATATGGATAAAATGCGACTCAGTTGCCAGTATGGTTTCCAGAGTGCCTTTTCTTATAGCAATCAATAAATTTCTTGTACCCAAGTGGCATTGCTAGGCCCCTCGTTGTTCACTTTTTAAGAGTACTCACAGCTTGATTTTTGAACCATTTCTGTGGAGTACCACTAGACATCAGCCAAAGTAGTTTGGGGCCAAAAGGGATTATCTCCCAATAGTCAAGAGAGTGGGTCAAATGCTGCTGCTTGGCACTTGATGTTTAACCCTTAACTCAAAGCCCGAATAGAACTTGACATGGTCGCACGCTGCGCCACATTGGCTCCTTATAATGGCAATCGCTGGGACAATAGTCTACCATGGCTGTAAATGATATGTGAAGGAAAAACAAAAGTTGGTAGTACCATTAGCCTGACAGGCAATACGCTGATGAAGCAGCTGCTCCAGCTCTTCTCCACTGCTGGGTGCAAGTTGCAGTTACCGCTGCGCCACTGACAACTTTTGACAGCATGCAAAGCACATTTGTGAGAATAGATCAGAGCATGCTTGCGCATCACACAAGAGAGAGAGACAACAGTTAGCGGGGGAGAAGGAGTCTAACTGGCTGCACAGTTGAGCGCATTTTACTGCAGGAATTTTGCTTCTTGTCGTTGTCCCCATTGTCCTCATCACATCTGCTCAACTGCAGGGCGACACGTACTCAAGTCTTGACTGAAGTTTGCCCAGCCTGGCCCAGCGCTGCCAAGTGTGTTCCCTTCACTTCCTGTCTGTGTCTGTGTTTGTGTGTAGTTGTGCATGTGTTTGTAGATGTTGATATATGTATGAATGAAGTGTCTGACTTGCATGTGCGCAGCTGCCGACAGTTGACATGCGGCGCTCAAACATCGTCCTGCAACAACGGGCTGGTAATACTTATTCATACCCCACGTAACCACACCCGCCACACAACCCCAGTTCTGCCACTTGCTGAAATGGTGTTGGCTTCCTTAAATTATTGTACTATGTGCGTAGGTGTCCTGCGGAGCATACAGATACATTTATCATACCCTCACCGAGTCTCTTGACAGCGTCGCTTATGTCAGTCAGTTAGTAACGAGAGTTTTCTTAAATTTCTGCAAATTTAATAATTTCGTTAGATTTTTATTAAATTTAAGCAAATATATGGCGAAAGCGAAAAGTGTGACCAAAACCTAGCAAAGTATACAAAGCATACATAGCCTTAAGTTTTCAAACTAAGACCTCATCTAGAACTAGTATCTACCAACAGAGACAATTGTCACACCATAAATTCGCTTACCAAATGTTATCCTTTTTATGCCAACATAATGTAATCTATTTATCCAACTAAGTAGTAAATCTTGAGACAAAATGTAATTCGTGTTCCCTCTCATATTTATATTTGAGAGTATGAACAATTCGTGGACTTGAAGTCAACTCGTTGCTTATTTTCCTCATTTTAATAGCTGCTGTAGCTTGGCTCTTTTGGCGGCATTCAATTTATTTCTACATAAACATTTTATACACTCGTTGACGCTGACTGTTTCTTGTTCTTGTTGTTGTTGTTGTTGACGTCCTCCCCTTGTTGTTGTTATTGTTGTTGTTACTGGCAGGCTTTTGAATTTTTTATATGCATGTAGAATACAAGAATAATTCATACTCAAATACACGTACATCCAACATACTCACAAACCTCTGTAACAAAAAAGAAGAAAAAAATACGAAGGGAAAAATAATAATTGCTTTCATATCGCAGTGTTTTTTTCAGCACGACTTTGTGTTGTGATTTGTTGAATGCTGTGATTTAATTTTAAATGAGTTTTTGATTTATGCATTAAACACATAATTGTAGCAGCTTTTCCTTGGCTTTGTTCTTTTTTATCCCCGCTCATGCAGTGAGCTGGGTGTCTCTCGGTGGAGGATTTGCCTGGCATTTTATGTGCATAATTTAATGTTTAGCGTGATTTATAGCGACTTGGTTGAAAAAAGGTTTTTAATATGAAAACAACGAGGAGATTTTCCTCGAAAGTCTGCGATTATTTTGTGTATTGTTAGACTTTGCTTTCTTTGATACTTTTCTGTTCATAGCCATTGTATAGTAATTGAGTAATTTCAATCAGCCAGTTGCCAAAAATATTCTCTCTCAAAATCTTGAATATAACTTGCCCAAGCACACAAAATCCTATTAAAATGTATCCAAGCATACTTATACATAGAGAAACCCCAAACATTTTGTGGCTTTAACTATTTTTAAAATAAAATTTTGGCAATGTCCATACATAATCCTTGCTAAATTACTTACCCTTACTTATTCGGAGCAATTAAATACTAAGCATTTAAGTGCACAGACAATAAAAATTTAAATATTCATGCTTTTAATTGGTCCGGTCCAAGGAATGTGGTTTTTAGGCAAAGGATGCTTGAGATTTGCATATTATGAAGCAATATATGAAAATGTGTGGAAATTATGGAGCGTTTAGTGAGTGTGTGCCATAAAATGCGCAATGGAGTGCGAAGCAAAGCAAATATTGCGTATACGTAAATAGGGGAAAGTCGAAGTATATGCAGACTCATGTCTTTACTTTTATTGTTTTTGGTTTCGTCCCAAAATATTACGATTTTGGGGGATTGAACTTTTATCGAAATCATGTG
This sequence comes from Drosophila albomicans, assembly GCF_009650485.2. Taxonomy (NCBI): domain Eukaryota; kingdom Metazoa; phylum Arthropoda; class Insecta; order Diptera; family Drosophilidae; genus Drosophila; species Drosophila albomicans. The sequence continues at coordinate 5,701,386 of NC_047631.2, forward strand.
CGTGCTTCGTTTAGCAAACTAAAGTGAAACATAAATAATAATAAAATGCGAAGTTCTATTAAATAGCTACATGAAATAGTCTCGGGCAACAACCAAGCAATGCTCGCAAAGGTCAGAAAATTTATGAGTTTGACCGCCAGCTGCAAAGTGATTTCGGATTATGACATTTGACACATAAAGTTTTTATGATTCAGTTCACATAACGGTCAGAGCAGGCGATCGGATTAGTTTCGAGAGAGTTTTACTCTGCATTCGTCGTATGTGCTGCCTAACAAATTGCAATCCGGTTAAAGGTCAGCTAAGCATAAACCAATTTCCTGAGCATTTTCTGTTCCATTTATGCTTGTGTATAAATAATTTTCCTTGATTTTCCCAACCCGTTTACGTATGCAACGCGATACGCGCTTGAAGCATTTATACACTTTCTGCTATTTTGCATACATAAACATAAAATGCCGAATGCCGAATGCCCCAGAAGTCCTCATTTAGCGGGGCAATACTCCAAAACGTATCCAAAAGCATGTGATATCAATTCTGTACCCGCTGAGTTTCTTCCACTACTGCGGCAATGCCCGTCAACTAGGTCACGTATCACCTGCCACCTGCCACATGCCACCTTATGCTACACAGCGCTCAAAGTTATGTTGCATACTTTTTGGCTGTTACACACTCTTGTGTATGTGTACACACTTATTTGTAACTGTGTGAGTCTCTCGGTACGTTTTTCTTGTTCATTGATTCGAACGTTTCTCATGCGCTTTGCTGGCATGTTGTCAGTGCTTTCTCTCACTCTTTTTCTCTTTACTTCTCTGCGATGCTGCAGCGATAAAAATTCAATTTTGTTTATAAGCAAACATTCAACGCCCTGCTGCATGCATACACACATGTATTTCTCCAATGAGTCATATCTTTCGTGCCTCACATTAGTCTATGAGATTTCGAATTAAATTTGTCCTGATGATTTATATGCGTCTTTTCATTTTCTTATAATACAAACTTAGCTATTAAATTCAATCTATTTGTTGGCATAAGATATTCAGAAATTCAAGTGTGACTTTCATATTTGTTTTCACTTCGAAATGGAAACCATTAATTAACACTGCTCTTAATGTAAATGGTAAATTAAGACCTCTTCACGCAATTGATTTATGTCGCGTTAATGACACAACAACATTTATGGATTGCTCATACAGACGAGATAAAACATGTAATTAATACAATTCATTATAAAAAAGCATATGCTCTGTGCAAAATAATAATTAATGGGATGACCTGTTTTAAATATGCAAATAATTTGTCATAAATTAAATTTGTGGGAAATATAAATTAAACACAAACAATACAAACAAGTAAGAAAGCTACAGTCGAGTGTACTCGACTGTGAGATACCCGCTACCCATTTTAAATAAAAGCAATAAATTTTGCGGTATTATTCTCAAAATATACCAAATATACCACAAAAATGCTAAAAATATACCAAATTGTATATGTCGTATATCGGTGTAGTACCGCATTCAAAATATACCATAGACGGCACAATATACCAGATTGTCAGCCAAAGCAACTAAGAGCCCTAGTAAGTAGGTGTTTTTGCCCATACAAAAGTATTTCTTTAATAACTTCCAAAATTTTTATCTGATCGCAACCAAATTCTCAGGAATCATAACTACTATAGTTATTATTGTATATACCAAAATTCGCAACTCTAGCTTTTAAATTACGCTTGTTATTCGATTTTTATACCCGCTACCCATAGGGTAGAAGGGTATTATAACTTTGTGCCGGCAGGAAATGTATGTAACAGGTAGAAGGAGGCATCTCCGACCCTATAAAGTATATATATTCTTGATCAGCGTCAACAGCCGAGACGATATAGCCATGTCCGTCTGTCCGTCTGTCCGTCTGTCCGTCCGTCCGTCCATCCGTATGAACACCTAGATCTCAGAGACTATAAGAGATAGAGCTATAATTTTTTTTCGACAGCATTTGTTATGTTTGCACGCAGATCAAGTTTGTTTCAAATTTTTGCCACGCCCACTTCCGCCCCCGCAAATCAAAAAAATTGAATAACAAGTGTAATTTTAAAGCTAGAGCTACAAATTTTGGTACATACAATAATTACTGTAGTAGTTATGATTCCTGAAAATTTGGTTGCGATCAAATAAAAATTGTGGAAGTTATTAAAGAAATACTTTTGTATGGGCAAAAACGCCTACTTACTAGGGGTCTGAGTTGCTTTGGCCGACAATCTGGTACATTGTGCCGTCTATGGTATATTTTGAATGGTGAACTATATCGATATACCAAATATACCATTTGGTATATTTTTAGTATTTTTTAAGTATTTTCGGTATATTTTGAAAATGATACCGCAATATTTTGCCTTTAATAAAAATGGGTAGCGGGTATCTCACAGTCGAGCACACTCGACTGTAACTTTCTTACTTGTTTGATTTGCGGGGGCGGAAGGGGGCGTGGCAAAAATTTGAAACAAACTTGATCTGCGTGCATAACAAATGCTGTCGAAAAAAAATTAGAGCTCTATCTCTTATAGTCTCTGAGATCTAGGTGTTCATACGGACAGACGGACAGACACACAGACGGACAGACACACAGACGGACAGACGGACATGGCTAGATCGTCTCGGCTGTTGACTCTGATTAAGAATATATATACTTTATAGGGTCGGAGATGCCTCCTTTTACCTGTTACATACATTTCCTGCCGGCACAAAGTTATTACCTATGGGTAGCGGGTATAAAAAAAAGAAACTAAAGGAAACGTAAAAAGAATAATTTGGACTTTCTGACTTGAATTATATTTAAACAAAGTGTGATATCACAATCAGCTAAATACTATATATGAAATAATTGTTTAAGGTTAATAAAAATACAGGATCCACTTTTGAACTGTCAAATGATGTATACGCAAAAAGAACAACTATCAATTTCTTCATGTAGAATTATAGACAAACAAATTGTGGTACCACAATCAGTTAAATAGAGAATTAAGTTTAAAGAACATTCTATAAAATAATTGTTTGATGACAATTATAATACTGGCTTCCCTTGTAAACTGTCAAACTTCTGAATAAAGTGCTTGCGATGCTGTTTTCCCAATACTTTACTAGAAAGGTATCCGCAATGTAAAATTATTTTGTACAACTTAAGCGAAATTATTGAATTGTTGAAAAATAAAACAGGGTATTACTTAGTCCGAAAATGGGATATTCTGCAAAATGGTGGACATTTTATTGTCAAAGTTTACTTCAAGCTAATGCGAGTTCTTTTGTCTTTATACTTTTGAGTTGAAAGTCACGTTCTTATTATTATTATTTTGCTTTTGGGTGCAAAAAATATAGAAAAATAAAAGAGAAAATCAATTGGGCCCATATTGAGTTAATGTCATTTAGACTTCCGTTTCCGCTGGCACAAGGACATTAACAAACAATTGTCAAACACGCACACGCACACACACTCGCAGTCGTAGTCGCACTCGCACATATTCACTCACTTACATACACTTACGCTCATGTGACACTCAAGGCTGAAGTGTGACAATGTGGCATATGATCCCGACAGGCCCAGGCACTTGCATAAATGTATAAGTAGACAATTTTAGAGGCATTATATATGCCAAACCACACTACTCTGGTATGTGTGCGTGCGACTTGTGTCTGCCATATATGACAAGCTATGTGCGAGTATGTGTGTGTGTGTGAGTGTGCGCAACCACTTTAAACACAATCTAATGTCAACAAGACAGTAAGAAAGCGAGAGAGAAAGCGAGAAAATCAACTACATGCAGTGGGGAATGGAGAACAGAATGGTTCATATTGCATATGTGAGGAGCCACCATCGTCTTATAAATGTGGTTTAACATCCATTGGCTTGTTGTAAGCAAGTATGCGGTGCCAAGTACTCAGACTGTGGCATGGTTTCGAGGTTTCTTGACTTGCGTGCGTATCAATGAAGTTGTTAGTCGAGTGCCTCTTCCTGTCTCCTCTTCCTTTGCGCCGCTTCCGTTCTGCTTCCTTTTCTCGTTGTAAATTTGAGAGTGTGTTTGTGTGTGAGACTGTCGTTGACTTTATTGGATTATCAGGCAAATTTGATAGTATTCCATTATTTTCTGCACTTGCACATTGAGTTTGCTTGTAAACTTAAATGGTTTTGCCTGAATAAGTTTTTCAAACATATTTATTTGCACATGGCTTCGATATTACATAAATGGGGTTTCACATGTGATTGCGACTTAAATTTCTATTTGAATCGGATTTAACAGTCTGAGAAATTGCCAGGAGAAATCTCAGTTTAAATTGAGTAAAGTGACTGCTAAGATGTAGTATATACGAATAATTGAGCTTAAAAGTTAATCTATTTATTAAATGTTATAAGGCTTATATATTTGAAAGCATTTTATGTATTAAGGAGATCCTCTTTTTCTTCTTTTAGTATAGAAACCAAAGCTAGATTTCACTTCCAAAGCAACTAAACTATCTACTAAGTTCTTGCTTTAATCTTTAATTATTTACACAATTCATTTTGCGTAGTTTGGGCATGAATATATCAAGTAGAGCAACTTACCTCATGTATTTATGAAGGAAATTAAATGCTTTGAATTTGGTAAATCTTTACTCAATCAGAAAACAGAGCATTAAAAATGTAAACATGCGAAATGGATTTAAACGAAAAGCTTTTGCTCAATATTCGCAATTCCCATTAGACCCCAGATGACTACCAAATGTAGCAAGCGGCGATGCAGCCAGCTGCGTTCAAAGCTTAGACGTAACATAACGGAAAATAGAACAGAACAGCAACAGAAACTAAAAACAATGCAAAACAATTGACGTGCCACAATGCGACTGAAGGAGGAACACACTCACACGTACCTCGGGGTAAATACCGGCAAACAGATCCACAGAGGGGGACGACCCAAGAGTGAAAATTGGGCGCAACTAGAACGGGGACAGAGAGATGTTGAGACAGACAGACAGACGGAGAGAGACGATGCTTCTCCAAACGCTTCGTTTTAATTGTTGAACCACAGAAGTGCTTACATTTAGCCGGAGGGCAGCAGCAGCTGTATGAGGAACTTGGCATGTTAGATGGAAAGCAACCAAAACCCAGCAAGTGCCAAATGGGCGCACATTTCTATTCTGGTTGCAGTTTGTTTGCCTAACCCACATACAACGCTCGACAGTTTTGTAGTTCGTAGTCCGCAGTCCGCAGTCTGCAGACTGCAGTCTAGAGGCGAAATCAACTTGAGCTGAATTCTAATTTAGACACCAATTTTCCATCTACGTAACGGCAAAAGACATAAATAAATAAAGTCCAAATTAAAAACGAAAGCAAACACTAAATCCGACTACACTGCAGGAGCAGAAGATGCCGTTTACCTTTTCAGCCAAATCCAGCCAAAGGCGCACAATTTGAGGGCGGTGCTAAATCACTGGAAAACAACACGGACACACTGACAGAGAGAAAACAACACGACCAGCATGCAAATCAGTTCCAAAAGCGCAAAAGGTGTAACAGCACAAATCCCAATTTCCAATCGAATTTTGTAGCTAACTCGTAAAGATGCGACAAACAAATATACCACATATTTATTTTCTTGTGCAGTGCAACGTGAATCGTAACTTTTCTAGATAACTAGCGCAATAGAGGATTCAAGCTTAAACTACGGTAAAGCAGGTGATCGAAATTTAAGATAACGGAGAATTTCCAATGCACGACTTATTCCTTTTTATACCCGCTACCAATAGGGTAGAAGGAGATGTATTATAACTTTGTGCCGGCAGGAAATGTATCTAACAGGTAGAAAGAGACATCTCCGACCTTATAAAGTTTATATATTCTTGATCAGCGTCAATGGCCGATACGATCTAGCCATGTCCGTCTGTGTGTCTGTCCGTCTGTCCGTATGAATACATTGACCTCAGAGACTATAAGAGATAGAGCTATAATTTTTTTCGACATCATTTGTTATGTTTGCACGCAGATCAAGTTTGATTCAAATTTTTGCCACGCCCGTCTGTGCCGTCTATGGTATATTTTGAATATAGTACTATATCAATATACCAAATATACCATTTGGCATATTTTAGTATTTTTGTAGTATATTTCGGGTATATTTTGAGAATAATACCGTAATATTTATTCAAAATGGGTAGCGGGTATCTCACAATCGAGCACACTCGACTGTAGCTGTTGTACTTGTTATTATTTACAGTGGCGATCTGATTTTGATTTTAAATATAAATTTAGAAAATCATCGCAATCAAAAATGAATGTAAATTATTTACTGAGCAACTGAAAAGACAATAATAATAATTGAATAGATTTTTAATGAGTAGACCGTCTATCAGCTGCTTAGTAAACATCCAAGTTCAGATTGCATGAATCTATTCATTCTTATATATATTTATAGTCTTTAACTGATTTTGAAGTAGTTTTTAAGCGCACTAATTGAAACAAGTAAAAAAGCTATAGTTGAGTGTGCTCGACTGTGAGATATCCTATGCCCATTTTGAGCAAAAGTAAAACAGTGAGGTATTATCTGAAAATAAACCAAATTAATATATCACTAAAATACAAAAAAATACTGAAGGCTACATTTAAAATATACCTTAGAGTACGAAACATACCAGATTGTCAGCCAAAGCTGATAAAACCCGATTTTCAGTGGTTTTTTGTCATACAAAAGAAAATAATAGAAAAGTAGTTTACGAGCGGGCTAATTGAATAAAGTTTCGAATGAACAGCCCCACATTTAGCTGCTTAGAAGGCATTTAAGTTGTCTCGTTACGTGATGTTTGGTCCACATCGAAATGCAATTGGGAGCAGATTTGGGCCGCATGCAAATGGCGCACTTGACGCAATAAATTTACGCGTTTGCACGTTGCAGGTGACTCTGCGTTCGAGACTCTCGTTTATTTGTGCTAACAATTTTAGTCGGCCCGCCCATTTCTCTTCCCTTTTTTGTTTTTTCGACTTTCCTCTTTTTGTTTTTTTTTTTTTTTTTTGCACAGCCAATTTGCTGCTCAATTGCACCCAGCACACAGATTGCCAAGCAGAGAGCTGCAGCTTGCAGCTACAGTTGTCTGGCTGCTGCCTGTTTTGCATAAGTTTTGACAGCTCTGCAGCAGCGTGTGTCGCTGTCGCCTGTTTGTAAGCTAGCATGCTGCTAACGAAGTCATTCAGCGTTTGTGCCAACGTGACAAAGCGCCCCAGCCTGAAAAAGAGGCAAAGAAATTGGCCAACCAAATTCCGTGGCAAGTTCAACCCGGCACGAGGCAGCGTTCATTATGTTTGTTGTGTGCAGTCATCTCTTGGCTTTATCGCAGCCTCTTTTACTGTACGTCGACTATATGCGTGTGTGTGTTCGCTTTTGTGCGTGTGTGTGGTTAGAGTTAGTGCAGGAGCTTGATTTATGTTGCCAATCAGACATTTTGCTTGTGGTTGGCATCCGTGCAGCTCTGGTGCGTACAGGATTTGATTTGTTACTCATACGCCACGTAAACAACGTCGCAAATGCGTTTTCCCTGTGCCGCTGCAGCCATAGAGCTTTAGTTCATATTTTTGCTGCAGGACAGCTTAAGCGATTTATACCTCAAATGAACTACATTGCAATCACATAAACCAGAAATTTGTTGAGCCGAAAAGGCGAAATGGAGCTGATAACACAAAAACGGTTTTAAATGCTATTGACAGTGTCTTTTATTGTTGCAATTCATTGCAAAGCTAATACTTGTTGGGAATTCTTACCTAATTGATTGATCGATGACTCATTATTATTATGATTGACTCTTCCCAATTGCAGTTATCAACAGGTCAAAATAAAATTACTTAATAGCAAACTACTTTTAATCAATTCAATTCACACAATATACAAACAAAATATAAAACGAAGTTCTCTTTTTCTCTTAGATACTCAATTTCAACCTTTGCTTTAACGAATCTTAAATAAAATTCATGAGTAGATTTAAAGCACAAAACAAAAGAGATGTTGAGCTTGGATATTCTACCTTTCAGATAAAGTACAAGCAAATAACGTTAAGTCGAGTCCATAATTCAAGTTGTGAGGATGATAGTCGAAGCTGGAGCTGGCAACCTTTTTCTTAGCACTTTTTCATTTTGCTTGCCAAGAGTTTGCACTTTACTTGCCACATTTTACAGCATTGAACAGCAAAAAAGTATTAGATTAGCTTCCATTGGGGAAGGAAAGTTATCACTTTGGCAACAGAAGAATGTAATGCAAAAAAAGGTTTAAGCAAATGATATTAAACTAAATTCCATCTATTTATTTTGCTTTAGTTTTGTTTGCTCTACCTTGTGGCATGTGGTGCATTTTGATTAAGTATACTTACCAGATATTATGTATACATTAGAATATACTGTGTTTGTATATGAGGGGAGATTCTATATATGACCGAGACGCACGCTATTTGTAGATAATTCGAGTGGCATCTGTCACGTTTACTCGCATGGGCGCGCGTGTGATGAATACTTGGCAATTAGGCATCCTCTCTGACAACGCCGTGTCTGGTTTGTTGTGTCGTCCTTTCGTGTGTTGACACAACAACCAACACAACAACAACCACCATCAGGATGAAATCAGTTAGGACAACGTTGTCGTCAATTCCGGCTATTGCTAGATTTCGCATTCTAATAGCGATTCCGGGTCGAACAAAAATGAGGAAGAGCATTCACTTCTCCTTTTCCACATAGATATTTTATTTATTTGCTTTGCTGATTTTCGTAATTTCTAACTCTGCGCTACGTACATGTGTGTATGGCGAATACGTGCTGAAAATACTTAAATAGTTAAACAGTTTTTAGTTGACATATTGTAGACAAAAAAGCCAAAGAGCGTAAATGCTTGGAAATTTGTCTAATTTGAGTCCCAATTATGTGACATATGGACTTTGTCAACTTGCTGCACTGAAGTGTTGTCAAGAAACATCATAGTCATATTGTCAAATCATTTAACTAATTTAAACATTCAGAAGTAACACTCCTTTCTCTTTCTCTTGCAGGTATGTTGAATGGACGAGCGTTAAGTTGAGTTAAATCCACTAGGCATATATTTGCCACTCTACAATTGTATGCCACACAGCGATGCTGATGGCGGGAAGTGGTAAAGTTAAAGGCTTAAGCCGGAGAGAATCGCATCACGTACCCTTGTGACGCAGTGCATTTGTAGATTTGAATGCTGTAGAGAAGCGCGTGCCACAGCAATTGATAATAATGTGCAAGGGCAGGAGAAGGTTGAGAGCAGACGGAGAACAGCGATGATGATGATAAAGAGGGAGCTGAGGGAACAGTTAGTGGTGCACATCACGCAACTGCTAAACTGTTGGGTAATTCAATTTGTGGTTAAACGCAAGTTAGTCGTAAGCAAGCAGCAGAACACAAGAACAACGACAACAGCAGCACTCGCACTCTCATTCCTGCACCTACAATCAGTTGGTTACGCACACACAGCTTGAATAATGGGCTAAAAGGCAGCAAGCAGCAGACAGCAGACTAAAGTCGTCTTGGCAACGTATAATTGTGGAATAGAAATAACGCAAGTTTCAGCCAAAAGTAAAGCGAGAGAAAGAGTCAAAACAAAAATAGAAAACCAAGTTGTCGACTCAATTTGAAGGGTGTGTGTGTGTGTGTGTATGATTGTGGGTGTGTGCGTACGTTTATAGAAACCGGAGAACAAACAACGAGCAGAGTTTGAGCCAACACTAAAATACCAAAAATGCACCAGCAACGCATTCTCTGATCCACTTGGCAACCCGAAACTCAAACCCAATCCGAATCGCTTCGTGGTTGTAGTTGTCGTTGTTATTTTTTGGGCGCTCAAGCGATTTACTTGTTCGCTTTTCTTCTTTTTTAGTTTTGGTTTTTTGCATGCATTTTGTATTTGTATTCCCTTTGGTAGTGCAACATGACGTATGAGTAATGGCTTTGGCCTGTGCACGCTTTTGTTGCTGTTTATTTTGCGGTTGCATTGCTTTCAACAACATGTGCGAGTGTTCAAGTACTCTCTATATGTATGTGTAAAAGAGCATTTATTTTTTACTATTTGTTATGCCAAATTGGTTTGTTTAAATTGAATATGCCAAACTCGCAGTTAAAAAAGATTTAGATGCAATATATTTACATTAAAGAGGCGTTTGCTAATTGTTCACTGGAAAGTGGAAACATTTCTGAAATTATATTTTAACCGACATCCAAGAATTGACTGTAAATAACCCAAAGGCATGCGCTGTGACTTAATCTGCCACATAATTCAAATCCACGGCACCACAAAGGGATCCGCAGCACAAAAAAAAGGGAAACCCAGAAGCCATAGTCAGTAAATTATTTGCAAAAACCAAAACGAAAACTTGAGGAAAAAACCCGAAAGTCAAGTCAAGATTTTGTTGGCGCAAAGTTTTGAGCAGAAACTGCTAAGTATTATGCTTTTTGTTTCTGGATCTATTCCAGCGTTTAGCTAACGCGCTTTGTGCCAAAAACAGAGCACAAACGTCACGCCCACTTTCAGTTACTGCCGCCCCCGAAGTGCTGGTAAGAGTGCTACTTCATATTTATATAATAACTTTATGTTTATGTTGTAGCTTTTTGAGCATTTTGCAATAGCAACAACTCCAACGAACGGCATGTGGAATGCCTGAGAAAGTTGCTTGGTAAAACAACCCAAGGGGAAAGCAGGAGCAGCAGCAGCTACAGCAGCTTTCCAAAGCAGTGTCTGAGCAAGTAACGCGCACAGATGTAGCATAAATACACATTGTACTCGGAGCACAACAAAGGCGCCATGGCTGACGCGAAAGGCGAGCAGCGAACGGCGAATAGCGAACAGCGTCTAAAGTTGATTTCTTAATGTTTAGCCAGCAACTTTTGCTGTTTGTCTTCCCGCTGCAAAATGGCAACAGTAGCAAACGACGATATGGCAAACACAAACACACACAGTCGCAGCACACATACAAACTTATCCGCAAAGACAGTCATGCTCTGACACTCGCACTCACACTAAGAGTTACACTCTCTCCCACACTTGCTCACTTGTACACTTCAGCTCATCTCACATGCGTGTAGACAAGTCAAACTTGACTCAAAAGCAACGAAATGCGAGCATTGGCATCAAACTTGCCCAAGGCAATTTACACTGAAGCTGTTTATTTTGAAACACTTGCCAGGACATCGCAAGCGCTGAATTCCATCTCACAAACTCTGGGACACAGGACGCGGCCAATACAAAAAGGCAAAAGGCAATGAGCTAATATTTGTACATTGCTGGGGCTCAAAATGGCGCCGATATATTCGAAGCGGATGCGGAAATGTGCATTATTTGGTATTTCTCTGTTTGTCCGTCCCACACACACACACTCACTTTACCCCACACTTATGTGTGTGTCTTCATTGTATGTGATGTCACGACTTCTCATTCAATTTGACATGCCGCATTTTCAAGTTAATTAAATTTTATTTTTGTGGGCTTTTCATGGAATGGAATGGAGGTAAAATTGCTCTTGATCAGCGTCAATTAACAAATCATTTCCTCTGTTTGTATTTCAAGAACTAAGCTAGAACTGTTCGTATGAATTTGTTACAGTACTCATTGGTGTGACAATTACATATTTCCGACTTCATTAAGTAGATGTATAACATATAATAGTGTTGAGTAATTCACGAACGATTTAAATAAACTAATCAGAAAAATGAATGAACTTAATAAGTTAACCATCTTTTTTTGTTTCTTCATTTGTTCATGTTTGCTTTTCAGTTCATTCTTGTTCCACTATTCACTTTATTACGTACTTGTTCACATATAGGTTTTTGATTATTAGTTATTTTAGTGGTTGGTTGTTTTAGGGTGACGAATTTATAACAATAAATTTTGAAGTAAAAAATACAAAAACTTTTTATAATAAATCAAAACGTATTTGATATTAAAAACTAAGAACGTCACCAAAAAAATCAAATAGGAACGATTAAAGAACAAAATTAACGACCTATTTTACTGATCGAAAATTAACGAAAAAATTACTCGGGTGGTTGAACACAGACTAATATATAAAATACGGGTGAAGTTTATCAAATTGTTCAGTGTCGACACTTTAGAAACAGTTCTTAGTAAGCATTATGCAGTTATTATCAATTAATTAATTTACAATTCTTTTGCATGTAGCCTGTATCTTAGGCATAAAGATATGAATAATTTCTTATCTCTTGCAATTTATACCATGCATTCTCATTTCAACACGAACATTGGTAATCCGATCTAAGCTGGAGAGCTCTCCATTTAAAATGATACCCAGCTGTTGAGTAACAATTTCTTGGCATTTTTGCAAATTTCCTCAAAGCGTTTTACACAAGTTTACCCCAATTAGTCGCAACCAAGACAATGTAACAAAGGCAGGAGCAGGGAACGAGAAAAAGACCCTCATCAACCGCAACAGAAAGTGGCACTGTGAAGATTTATATTAAACTCAAACTGTATATAGGGACAAATTGCCCTGGCGCTAAGCGACTAAAACTAATTAAAAACCGAAACTTTTACCTGAGCCCGGAAAAACTATTCTAATAGAAAATACGCGAGGAAAACTCCCTAAGCGCCAATAGTCCGCCCCCTAACAACTTTACAGACCGACAACAATGGAGGCCAATTTTGAAGGCAAGTCGTACAACAAAGTTATACAATAATCCCGGCTAACTATCCAAAAAGCAAATACAAACAAAACAAAAACTCAAAAACCGAAACTATGTAAAGTTTTTAATCAAACCAACGGCAAATCAAAGCACGTTGAACTTTACAACATACCATACACAGACAGACATACATATATGAGACAAAAAGTAAGTTCACGAAATGAAGCAAAAGGTTACAAAAAAAAATATATATCGCATGGCAAGCCAATTAAAATTTGCTGCGGGCTCACACGTCGTATGCGTAACGTTGACGGCCACAAAACGTTTTGGGGCGTTTGTGGCATTTAAGTGAGCGCAGCAGTTTATTAAAATTTCGCGAAAAACTTTTAATTTAGAGCCGAACCACACAGAACAGTACAGAGCACACCGAAATCCGTGCGGACATTGTGGGCGTGGCCAAATTGTTGGTGTAAAGTTGCTCGTAAGGGCCTGCAAAATTTACCACTTTTCTCTCTATTAAAATAAAACAAAATTCTCATTTTGTAGTGAATATTTTTGATAAAATTTTCTGCCAGGAGGAACTATTATTTTTGCAACCAACATTTTTGTACGTTGAAGTATGAAAAGTTTCACAACTGTGAGATACTTCAGTACATTTCCGTTTCCGTTATGTACTCGCACTCTAAGTTGAGGCCCAAAAGTTTCATGCTCTTTTGAATATCAACCCGGATAAAGTTGCCTTGGCTATCAAATTTCGAAGTCCGTCAAATGCAGAACCACTCGAAGGAAGTTTTTGCACAGTATTTTCATAGCTTTTTTTTTGCTAACTTTTAACAATATGGATCTAAGAATAACATAAATGCGACTTGTCAAAAGTTTACTTGTGTCCATTCGGAATACAAGGGTAGAAAATTTGCAGAGTGTTTGACGCATATTGACTTTAATTTGAATGGGTTTTTAGGATATTATTATTATGAAATGTGCTTAGAGCGAATGCTTAATTTAGCTTTTCATATTAACAACTTGTTTTATACTTCGAAGCATGAAAGCGGCTTGAACTAATGAATAAGTTTTAGTTGGAAACGAGTAAAATCTGCAACATACATACATGCAATTTTCCCTTCAACTCAATATAATTTGCAAAAGTAATTAAAGACATGAATTGCTTAATTTACAAGGATAAAATCTTCATCTCCGTGCTACGCAGCATACAACTGAATATTAAGACACAAATTACAAAATTTATGAAATCGAGTCCTTGTGGGCTTATGGCGACTAATCAGTAAACTGAAGATTTATGCTCGCATTGTATTAAATGCGCATTGCGCATCCACACTTGTCCTCAAATAAAGGCTTCGAGCATGTGAAAAACACATTAATTAATCACTTTTGACACGGCGACGACTTTGTCTTCGGCTTACGAGTAATTCATCAAAAAAACACAGTGTTTTAATTACTTTTAATTACATCAGGAGCCAAGTGGCTTTTTGCTCCATATGCGTAGCATATCAGAAAAATGTATCGATGAGGGGTGTATTAGTTGAATAAAGCGATAGCTTTAAAATATGAAAACAAAAATAAATATTGCTGAACTTATTTTATTGAATATTTTAAATAGTTTATTTGCAAACGGAAGGTTAGTTTTTATATATGTATTTAATTTGATTTGTTCTCTTTTAATTTGTTCTTAAATATATTTCACAACTGTTTTCCGTTTTTCCTATGCTAGCGTCTTTACAGTGACGTATTTTTTTTAAATCGACTCTGATTTACATATCGATTTCATTCTCTCGATTATTCGATAGACCAGGGCTGGAACTTCATATAATGTTGGAATATAAATATTCTAGGGTATTGGAAATTCTACAACATCAAAAGCATATATATTTCACGCTTTAATAAATGTATGTATATATCTATCTTATTCCCAAGGCTTATTATTATTATGTTCATTGGGATCTCACTGCGGTTATTTGAGTGAATATATGTATGTGTGTGTTTGTGTATATGGGAGTGTAGGCAGATGGAAAAATTGACGCCGAGACAGCTCATTTGCTACCACCTTTTTTCAGTTTTTCTTCTTTTTTTTTTTGTTCTATTTTGTTACGGATTTACTTATTGGATTTGGGACTTTGTGCTGATGCAGCAATGGGATTTATTTGGTATCTGTCTCACTTGCTATACGCTAGCAAAGCATATAATTAGGTTTTCTACTTGATATAGGACACAGGCGAATGTACATATACTTACTTACTACATAGTATGTTATTTGTGTACTGTGGCAAGTAAATGGTAAGTGTGGCCAGTTCATTGGCTGTTGGGGCACCTGTCACAATGGTAACCGTCGTTTCTTTATGCAAATGCTGCTTGAGCTAAAATAGCATACAACACGTGGGGTCACGTGCGTGATTCACCTTTTGGACCCCAAGCTCCTCACTCCATTCGCATTAAAGCGAAATGTTCCAGTCTTCACCTATACAACGTATTCAAATGCATATTGATTCTGTGGTCCAGTGTGATGGCTACAATCTGTGTGGTTCGTTGTCTGTCTGTCTGCCTGGCAGTCTGTTTACAAGTGCCTGGATCATGATACGCATCAGCAAGCAACCTTATACACAGTACAAAGTAGTTCACCTAACGGCAACTACAACAAGAAGAACAAGAAGCATAGGAGAAACCGCAGTCAGCCAATTCCCCAACCACGATAGAGCCAAGCGTAAATTGTCAGGACTCAGGACTCAGGACTGCTTGGAATCAAGGAACCTCAAGGATATGTGAGAGTGTATAAGCATAGCAAATAGCAAATCCCAGTTAAAACACACAAAAGAAATAGAAAGCAACAAAGAATTTGCATATTTTCCTTCTCGTTTTTCACTTTGTGTTTGTGTTCTCTCTAAGGAGGCCCCAAGCAACTGATAATGCTAAAAGGACCTTTGGCTTGTTAATGACAAAAATACATGTGCATTTGGAAAGGAAATCAGGACTAGGCCACAAATGAAAACTGGTATTTTTTTGTGTAAGGAACTCACACATTGTCCTCACATACATACTCGCAGATTATGCTTCTCATTTCGACTGAATATATCAATATTGAATGGGATTTTGGGGATTTTTCGTTTGTTACACAAAGAACATTTGCAGGCCTCGGTAAAATCTCGACAGATTAAAGTCGCTCTGCAAAATGAGGAATTGAAACTGTGCGCGAAAGTGGAAGTACAAAAAGTCGAGAACATTTTTGAAATAAATTCTTAAAAATTATGTAGCTAAGAATAAATCCTCTTAGATTAAATGTTTAGCCACTTGAGCTTTAAAGTCGGCCAGATTTTATATACAATACATCTGGAATACAGTAGATTGCCAATTTCGTATTACCAACTTTTACAAAGTGGAAAGGCAGAGCCAAAAATGATGTTTCCTCGTTCAGCTTATCAATAACATCCAATTAACATCACATAGTCTCATCATCACCGCTTGTGCAAACTCAAACTTTGATTTTCCACTCGAATGTCCATAAGGCAGCAAGCTAATTGCATTTTGAGGATAGCTTCATTTTCGCCAGAAAATCACAAATGAAGCATGCCTTTTACTACTCAAATACAGGCAACGTGCGTTTCAATAAATCAAAAATCTACTGAAATTGTAGAGCTCAGCCATCTCTGTGTTTGGCTCTCTGAAATTTACGCACTCACAAACACGTATCCGATAAAACACACGCACACACATATGTGCAGATTCTGTAAACAAAAGGGAAATGGAGAAATGCAGAAAAGCAGAAAAGGAGCGAATCTACAAGCGTTGCATAGTTGCCCTGCGAAGAAAAAGTGACGGTCCACTTCGATGAGGCTGCCAATGGGGCATGCCACAACACGCCGCATACAAAATTGAATTTCAATAGCATCGTCACAATAATTGTCAAGCCAGCATGTGTTGCATACTTGAAGGCGACAGCGCACTGTGCACTATTTGCCATGGTTTCATTCTATAGGCACTCTTTGGAGTCCCATTGTTGTCTTTATACCCAGTACTCGCAAAATCAGATGGGTATATGCAATGACACATATACTTGCGCTAAATACAGTTCGTACAGGATATTTTTGGGGCCAATGTCGCATCTCAAGACAACTGCACTTTATCCGGCGTTACATTTGTTGTTGCTTACAGGCAACAACACGAAACCATTAACGCCCTCCAGTTGCGTCGAAGTCAGCAACAGAAGCGGCAAGAATAGTCGGTGGCACGCAGAGCGTTGCATTTGGCATACGTGTAAATCGTAAATATCCGGCACAGAACGATATGAAAGCTGTGGCAAGGGCAGCACCCTACGACTACGGCTCAGTGCGGCAATAACAAAAGACAGAGAGCGAGAGACGCCACTTGGGCATTACAATACAGTTTGCGGATACAATCGAGCGATTGTCTATATGGAAATACGAGTACTTCTATATGCAAAAATACGAATCAATGCGAATGTGTGTGTGGCATCATTGTGGCTGCGATGCGAACTTTATAGTGCAGTACAATTGTGCCAACAGAAGAAATTCGCAATTTTATACAGCAATTTGAACCGGTAACGGATTTTTCCTAACCATAACTGCTGCCTAAAGTCCTTTGGAAGTGGGCAAGCGCTTAATGAATGCGTATTAACTTGACACTGGCTTTATTTCGACCTAAACGCTATTAAAAAAGCAACAATAAGAGCGTTATTGTCTTTAAAATATATCGAATTAATACCGAAAAAATACAAGACTAATAAAAAACTGACTTCATTTTCGATAAGATTAAAAATCAGTGCGGTATTATTGTTAAAATATTCAAATTTAATATGTATATTGAAATGCATTTCATGTATCAATACACAAAAGCATTCATATTATATCATACGAAATTGTCAACTAAAGCAATTAAAGCTCCGATAGCTACAGCTGTTTGTTCCATATTAAATTATTTCATGAATAACTTCTAAGTTTCGCACTTATCACATTGATTAGAGTGTGTGCATGGTCGGAAGTGTCTCAAAAAGCTAAAAACAATATTAATCTACATGCAGCCATAACAAGTGATTTACACATAAGATGGTATCTCGATATTTTATATTATCTGAAATCTACACAGAGAAAAAATCTTAATTTAATACTTTTTCGATCTTAAAAGAAACAATATTGAAATAAGACTTTTAAGTTGAAACAATCTTAAAATCTTCTTGAAACAAGATTATAATCTTGAATTCCAAAATTGGAGAATATAGATTTTTGTAGATTTTCGATCTTGATTAAAGAATAAACCTTTTTAGATCAATTTTGTCATATCTTGATTCAAGATATTATTCTTGATTTTATCACGTTTTTTCTTTCTGTCGAAGATGGTTCCTTCTGCATGTTATTTTCATTTGCTGTTGGCATAAAGACTGATTACCCTTCTACCTTATGATTAGCGGATATAATTATATGCTTTTTGAACTGTCAAATCTTGTTTGCATTGTAGCAAATAATCTGAAGTTCACCTCATTTCCATTATTGTCCAAGAGCAACGATGCAAATTTTCTTTCTCCATAAATTTCTGGAAAGCCATTAACAACCCATCATTTTACTAATTTGCATATTTGACAAGACATCACGTGACCAGGTAAAAAATGTATTGTATGGATACGAGACCCATGTCCGTTACTTTTTACTCCTCGCATTCTATAGAAAATACGAATTGGAATCTTTGCTGACATTCTCTCATGCTGATGTTGACGCGAATGCGAATGTGAATGCGGTTGCTTATTGTCAACGGGTGTAATTTTCACACTGCTGCATTTGATGCGACTGCTTCGCTTCTGTTGCCTTCAGCAATTTCTGCTATCCAATCTGCTACTCTTTGTCTAAGTCTCCGTCTCCGTCTCCTGCTTTCCATTCCTTTCCTATCTTGCCTAGCTGGGGGCTTTGGTGCTCATGCTTGATTTGATTGCGCTGCTCCTCGGATGACATATCTTTTTGTTTCCGTTTCTCTCATCTTCCCTTGGTTATTTAGACTTTGATACTGCATTTTTGCATGATATTCGTAATATTCATAAATATTTATGAAGCAACAAAACAAAGAGGTGCTGTCAGAGATATGAGATGCATTTAAAGACACATTCTCTCTTGTCCGTCCCATTGGCAAATATAATCACGCAAAAAGGAATAACAATTAAAAACACTTATACAAATACAAAAGACTCGTATGCTGTTGGTAAAATGCTTTAAATTTAATGCAAAAAGCCAATTTCCACCCACATGCAGATGAAACATTTTGCGGTGCAAAAATTCATGTCGAAAATACAACGTTCAAAACATTTTCAATTTGTGGTGCAACTGAGTGTGTGAGTGAGTGAGTGTGCGTGGGTGTGTATGTGTGTGTGTGCAAATTTGAAAACCACATCGAGTACAAAAAAGGTTTATTGCCACTTTGTATCAATAAATATATACAATATATGGAAAGGAAATAAAAAAGCCAATGCACGTACTTTGATTTACCCTTTAAAATGGCTTAGTCCAAATCGGGTTGTCGAGCTCTGAGCGATAATTTAAAACATTATACACACATATATAGAGTGCATACAGAGTATTCAAACATAGTTGAAGTTAAGTCTGCTTAATTTTCTATTTTTGCATGCCGAAAAATATGCTTTGATTTGCGATTGCTGACAATCTGTCGATTTCATTTGTATGCGTGTTCATGTGTGCTTTGCTGAAAGTTTTGCAGTCAGAATGCCAATTTGATTAGTTGCAAATAGTTGTTTGCGGCCTGCCACGAATCTTTTGCGAAAAATTAAAAAAATATTAAAAAATTCTCTCTTTGGCATCGAATTTGACAACTTTTCGCAGAGTCATCTTATTTGATTGCCATGATACTGCAAGTTAAATAAAACCCAATTACTTCACTATTTCTATAAAAAAAAAGCATGAGATAATTTAGAACTCTCAAGCAACAAAAAGTTAAGTATACACAGTGCGTATATAGAAAGTACTTATTTGATTTAAACCAAATGTCTGACATACTTTTAGAGCTTGCCACTAAATAAAGTCTGTTAACATCTCTTCCATTTTCGGGTTTTTGTCTGCTACATTTTATAGCTGCTAAAAGAATTGAGGGCAATGACAACAGTTGTCGGAAACTTGGCTTGTGTTTTGCTTTTTGTCCCCACGCCACATAAAAGTCGGAGCTGCAATTACAAAAATTGTAACGAATTGACTTTTTCACGCACTGCATTATTTTGCTGTGCTGTAACAAGTTGCAAGTTTTATTCAAGCGCAAATATTAAATTTGTCTTGGTATTGAGGTGGTGGTGTGTCTCTGTTAAGGTTTCCCCTTTAATAATGTTTAGTAACGCCAACAATAACAATAACAATAAGCAAGCCATCAGAAGTGACTAAAAGCGTATCTGCGAGATACCAATCATAAATTTGGACTGCACAAAGTAAACTACTACTCAGATGTTGTCGTTCGTCTTCTTCCATAAATTATTTCATATTTCATTTCCCTTTGCGTGCTGCACAGTACCACAATATAAACATTGAAATAAATGTGTCGGAGCACTGTCAAATGTATGCGAACTGTCTGCCTGTCTGCCCCGCGGCGTTGCAATGAAATGCCAGCGTTTTTTTTCCTCCCGTTGCAATGAGCCAAGCCTCAATGCGGGGCCAAAGTAAACATAATAACACCAACTGCAACTTGAATTTCTTTGCGGCCCTTGCTTTAACTCATCCATAGACTTCTGTTAGCCAGATGCAAGCCAAATGTATATACTCTTAAATTGTTGCTAGTAAAATGAGAAATGTCGCCAGAACTTCCCATGTAACTGTGTCAAGTCTTTGATCTTTTTCTTGGTACGTTTCAGTTTAATTTGAGTACATAGTGGTCAGACATCTATTCCCTTATGTATGTGTGTTGTGTATTCGTTCTTTTGTAGGTGGAAAATATCATATCGTTCTTAATAAATTGACATCAAAGATTTTCAAACACGCCACAACTTTTCGAATAATTACAATCAATTACACACAAATATTCTTATCTAGGTTCTATTGTCTTGGCTATCAGTTATTGTCAATGCACACGTAAGCGTGTGGAATAGTCTTCCAGCACTTAACTTTAATATTGACAATTATATTTTCAATTTAATTTAATTAATATATTCTCTCTCTTTGCAGGTAATTTCGGATGCTCAACAATGAAATTGTAATTATAACTAATTAGTGAGTACTACTGTATTTTTTCTCCAGTTGCACAATAGAACCAGTCATCTACTTGTTTAAAGCACACGCCTCCTGGTCGTCTTTGATTGTAGGCATCTTTAACTTCTGCACTGAGTTTACCGGGTCTGCCACTTGGCAAAAAGAACCACAGATCGTAGGTTGGATTGTAGGCCAACTGAAGCACTTCATCTGAAGATTCACTATAAGAAAATTACACTTTGAAGTCGCTTTCGGTTTTTGTAAATTTCACTCACCTTTGTATTGCTGAAATGGCAGTTATTGCCAGAACGAAAAAGAGAATCGCAACGAGCGTTTTAGCCATTTTAGCTGTTAACTGTTTACCTTGCGTTTCACGACTGTCAGCGCATTCAGCTGCTGACTTGATATATAAGGCCAGTTTGGGGCCTAATCTCATATTGTAAATAGTTTCTAGTTTGTTATTAACAAATTGTTGTGCATTTTTGTTTATCAGTAGTTGACGTATGACGAAATTCTAATGCACTGACAGAAAATGCAATTAACTTAAAATATTTTTTTCGATGTTATTTAGTTATGCAATCAACGTACTCAAAACTATTTTTACTCTTGGCACACATGATGTCCACCCTTTGTGTCTAGACGCTTTCGTCTTTACTCGTGGTTTTTACGGTTAATGTCCTGCGGTTCTTGTCACATACTTGATAAACATCCTTTAGAAAAGCCAGTTAGCCCTTTATTTCATGACAAGGATTCTTAATTATGAGCAACATGAAGTTAATCGCACTTGAGTTTTATGCTTTATAGTAATTTCACACATGAACATGTAAAATATTGAACATTTTGTGTACTTTTTACATGCAGCTTATTGACTATATATATACTCTTTTATATGCATGGATAATAACAAACAATAACTTCGAATTGCAATTGAAATTAAAGTCAGTCTGCTTCTGTTGACAATAGATATACTTAAAGGGTTTTGTTTTTGTTTAACAATAACAACACTGATAGGGTATTTTATGATCGACACGCGCTGAAAAGCTTCACATTGTTGATATTGCATGCCATTTTGTCGACGTCATTTAAATTGTATTTATTTAACATTTTACAATTATTCCTGTCGAATTTTACATTTTGCAAGCATAAAGACAATTCAATTTGCAGCTTCATTTTATTTTCTTTTCATATTTTGCGGTTATTTGTTTATCAGTTTGTGTCACGTGATTGCTGTAAGTTGACGCCGAAAAAGGGCGTAAACATTTCAACAAAAAATGCTTTAATAGTATGAGTGGCTTTATTATTTAATATTTTTGATAAGGCAACATTTATATGTGGATTCTAAGCTAAAAGCTTTTGGAATATGAGAAAAATTTATTGAATAAACACTTGGAATAAACACATTATGAGCTCTGAAAGGCGCCATATACTAGTTGTTGAGTAAATAAATAAACACAAAAGGGAGTAAGTCAAACAAAAGGGTCCACAAGTTTGTCTGTGTTAGTATGCGTGTTCGGGTGTGTGTGTGTATGTGTGTAAAACAATTGTTAGCAAACCATCAACAACAACAATAAAGACAATTGTGTGCATGTTTTCTGGATTTTTGTGTGTGCTACTTTAGTTATGCGCCTACATACATGTGTATGTATATATGAGTATTTGTTTTTCCTATGCCACGCCCCCTTGACATTATGCTAGCACATATCTTAACATTCTATGTCTTTCTCTATGCTTTCATTTGTCATGATTTGTTGCGGCCTTGCATGCAATAGCATAATAAGCCAAGCGAACACATTGACACAAAGTCTGCCAACTGTCCTCCTCCCCCTTTTCCCCGCCTCCTGTCCTGTCCAATTCGCACCGAGGGAAGTGGCAGTTAGCACTCATGCGGATCGTTGCACGAGTTGCTGCACGACTCGCCTCCATTGTTGTGTCACATTGTTGCACATGTAAAACAGCAGCAGCTGAAGCAGCAGCAGCAACAACAACAACAACAGCTGGGGGCAGAGTACGTGTCTGGCATGCATCTAAAAGTTTGTGTGTGCTCGGATCTTGTTTATGGCAACAACAAATATGCATTCTGTGTTTCAAAATTTAATTAAATTATAATTGGACACTTTGTGCATATGTACGATAGTCGGTTTTCAGTTTCCATTTATATCAAATCTCAATTAAGTTACCTCTAACTGGCCAGTTTTGTTCACCCCACAATGGACAAACATTTTCCGCCAAAACTAAAGCTTCTAAGCAAACCACAAACGCTGTAGCTCTCGCTCTCGCTCTCGTTCTCATTGTTGTTGTTGTTGCAGGCATCAGCATCAGGATGGCGTATACGTAATGCGTTAAACGACTTGTCTAGCCTATTGTCCTCGAAAGCCTAAGAAAACAAATCCCCACGGGCATAACAGCAGCCTCAACAACAGCAAATGCTGCTTCTGCTGTCCAAAAGATTAGCTAGCATTTGATTAAAGTGCGAACATTTACAAAAAAAAAGAGTCGAGCACAATGGGACCCATGAAATCAAATCAAATCAGCTAAAAAAAAAACAACGAAAAGATAAATAAACTGAGGCTAACAAAGGCATGGCTAAAACCCAGGCCGTTTGTCGTTTTCCGCACAAGGCGAGTAGGTTTTTGCTCCATTTCAATCAGCATTTTTCAGGCACCAAAAACAAAAACAACATAAAAGAAAACATCAAGGAAATGACATTGTGGAAAAACATTTGACCATGTCACACAAAATTGAATTTGGTCCTCAAACAAGACAAAAAGTCAAATTTAAAGACTCACCGTTTTTAACCTACTAGAAAAACACACTTGAAAGCGTTACATAATTTTTGTGATTCAAGAGCTACTAATTTATTAAAGTAATTGGGTAATAAAAATTAATTAAACTCCTGGAATATTTCACAGTTCACGCTGATTACATTTTTAAATATTGAGGGTGGATCAGCTCTTTAACTTTATTCTAGACTTCCTTAAATTGTTTTTAAAGCCCTTGTAAAGACCCTTGTCATTGTGTGTTATGACAGATGGTTAAAAGAAATAGTCTCGATGGATTTTTGTATATGAAGTAAGTTACATTTCCAAAGCCTAGTGGATTACCTTACTATGATTTACTACTCCCAGGTTGCAAACAACAAAAACAATACTATTTTCATGTTTTTGTTGCGCAATATCAGCTTATAAGGAAGAAATCCCATTTCATTTAAATTTACGCAAGAACTTGTGTGTTATAAAAGAAAATACGCAAGTGACGCAAAAAAATCGAAAAAGTGGAGTTCAAAAAGTCCACTTAACAAGAAAATTGTTTGTATAAGCTGGCGTTGAATTAAAACCTTATGGCCGCTGCTTGTTAAGGCATAAAGCCAAGTTTCTGAGCAGCTGGATATATCGTATATATACATGCTTATATCTGAGAACGAATTTCACATACTTTGCACATTTTTATGACCCTGTGAAGAAAGCGCCCCGAACCCCAACTGTCGCCAATTATGTGTACACACCTCCACAATTTGTTGACCAGGTTTACGAGCATTAAATAAAGAATTTTTTCAGTTATAAAAAGAACAATTAAATTGCTTCGACCAGCACTGCGTCTTCAAATTTATTCGACATTTACTTAAATTCTAACTGAAGGAAAATAACTAGAAAATGGTGAAGCATTGATTTGCTTTATCATCGTTTTCAAGCCATTTCACTTCATTTACTTCTTGGAAACTCACTGCAAAACCGAAACAATGTCAAATGACGGAGCAATAAGTGATAAATATAAGAGTTCACGAGTCCACAGGATTGGCCAGAATCGTCCCTAGCCTTCATCATCATCATCATCGTCGTCGCCATCATTATCATGAGAATGTTCAGTATCAGTTGTGCTTCATTGTGTTTGATTTGGTTGAGTCGGGCTGCTGTTATCGCATGTTAACACTTCATAGGAAATGCTTGCCTGGTCCTTGCTTCATCATTGCAATGACCTTTATATAACTGAGCGACTCCTTTTGGCCTCTTTTTGCACCCAGAGATCCTTGGGGCCAATACGCTTAGTTAGCTGTTGGCCTAGCCAAACCACACACAAATACACACACACACTCCAACACCCCAAAAGCCGCATTTACACCCACCCCCTCATCAGCCAGCTTCTGCGTGCAAAATGTCAAAATATATTTTAGTTGAATTTATGGTCATTGACCAAAAGCGCCGGACAGCTAGCAAGCCAGGACTCTCCACAGTTATTCAGCTCTCTTATGTCCTAGGCAAGGGGATTTTCTCATGTCCGTATGTCCGTATCTACGTGTTTACGTGTGTGTGTTGTTGCTTGTGTCTTTGCTTATTTTCGGGATTTACACCATCCACACTCTGAGTCGTGCATTTCGTCCAGCGTCTAAACTGAAAATATTATGCTACATTTCATTAGGGAGCACACACGCACACATTCCAGAGCGGATGAAGCGAGTTTGCCTTGAATGTTTTACAGCCACTTAAAATAGATTAGCTTTCAACGTTGTTCTTTAAAAAATAATAAATTACTTGCCATAATTTCTGGTTGGCCTTTTTCTCCTGCAACTGGCTGGTCTAGCATTTGGGTCTGCAAATAATAGAAAATCCATTGAAAACATAAGCAACTGTCAATGATTTAATGCCTGAAATCACAACCATTCACACACACACACACACAGTTTGATAAATGAAATGACAAACACTTTTGCAGCACACACACACTCTCAAGTGTCTCGAACACAGAATAAATACATCAATCCAGATAGTTCAGAAGAGGCAAATTGATGGTAGCACCTGACGCAAAAGGTTCTAAACTATGATAACTTTTGATTGAGCACTAAAGTTTAATGTACACTATTGTTTATATAATATTTTAGTTTGCCATAAGTTTGCTATAAGTTTACCGCGACTGGGGTCAGAGAAGAGAAAATACCCTTTAGTCAATACTCATATTATAATATTCGCACATTAAATTATCAATTCAGTAGAAAGCGATCGGAAATGCAAGCAAGAAATTATTTTTCTGTGCTTCTTGTCCTTTGATTTTATTACAAATAATTTGCCATAGCCAACTGAAATTAAAAGCTTTAAACTTCTAGAAATATCACCACAAAATTTCAGCATACTTTCATTAGCATCCCAAAAATATGCTGCAAAACATTTAAAATCTACTGTTGGTTAAAGGCATGACGTGACTGTGAGAATATCGGACTGAGAGAGTCAAAAATAATTTACAAACGCCGTGCAATAATCGCATTGGCATGCTAAAATATAATAAGCAGCAATTTTATGCACAGAATTTACACAATTTACGTTGTAAATTTCAAAAACCAAACCCGCGCTAACCTCTCCTTGCTATAGAAATTGTGTGTTTTTGTATGTTGCATAGCCTGCATTTGTTCAAATGATAATAAAATGCAGCAGGGTAATGTAATTTATTACTAGCCAGTGTGTGCAAGCTTCCATGTTGTGATGTTTAATTTTTATATTTCCGGTTTTCATGCCAGCCACATTGAGCAAACGGTACTTTTACGATACACGTCATGGTCATGGCTTATGTTGTACCTGCATTTGTTTGAGTATGTGAGTACTACGAATGGCATTTGAATGGTCCTTTCGGCAGGCCATTTTGTGTTCTTCATTGTATATAGATTTGTGTGCTTTCGAGTAGCCCCTTGAATTGTTAGTCGCAAAAATGGTAAATGGCATTATCAATGCGAATGTTCTTGGCTTTCATAACCGAGTGACAACGGTTCGTTTTGTAAACCAACCCGAATCATGCAGGAATGTTCCTTTAACGTTATGCCAAACAAGCAGTCGATTTTATTGGTTGAAATGAATATGTCACTAAGTCATTTTGCATTATCGGTCTTAGATTTTGCTTAATACTTATTTTTTGAGTGTATATTGTTGTTATTTCTATTGTATGGGACATAGAGTTAATGTAAATTTTTAAAGATATAATAAAAGACAATTTAGTTTAAATTGAGTAAAAATTTCGGCTGCTGTATAATGATTTCGTTACTAAATACTGCTGTTGCTGCTGAACTACAAATGTCAACAACTTGTAATCGATAGCTTCGATCCTTTGGAATTACTGCTAATGTTAATTTATAGCCATAGCAACACGTATTATAAATCAATGCTTTTTATTCAAGGTATATGAATAAACTATTTATGGTTCTAGTTTAATTGAGAGCCTGAAAAATTTGGCTAATTGCCATAACAACAGTGTCGAATTTGCTTAAATAGCGTAAAGTCAGTTGGCCAAATGAGTTAGTGTTGTAGTCATGCCCGAAGCAAGTTGTTTGCTTTTGTTGTTGAGTCATGTTGTTTGCATTTGCATCACGTCTAACTTCAACACTGCTCGGCAGCTTGTTGGCAGCTGACCTAGCAGCTCCCACTGGACTACGTACGTAGCAAACTAAAGAGGCAACTATAGGAGTGCATTTTAACGAAATTCTTGCTTATCCTTACACCTTTCAGCCTGTGGCGATAATGAGCAGCTCACCTGTGTTGGCTGCTACGAGCCAACTTGCTCTGTGCCCTATTACCCTGATGATGAATGTCATTACTTTGACATTTGCAAGTTAGGTTGCGGTTGCAAGTATGGCTATGTTCGTCACGATCAATCCTTTAAGTGTGTATCTGCTGTCCATTGCGAATTCATTAGCAGCCATAAACGATATCATGAAAATCGCAATTAGAAGTAAGTTATTTAATTGAGTGAATCTAAAAATGTTAGCTTCAGTTTTAATCATGTCTCCACTCGTGTTGCAGTTTTTATTTCTGATATTTTTAAACATTTTTTATTCGCTATTGGCGCAATCTAATGATAATGATGATGATGAGGTCATTGGTGAACTGCAGAGTAAAACACGTAAGTTTTTAAGAAAAAGAGTAAGAAAACAAGTTTTTCTTTAATGTAAATTTCTTGACAGTATGTCTACCAGATATCACAGGCGCAATTACGATATGTGTAAAAAAATAAAATGCATTTGGCAAGTCTTACGATAATAAATTAAATTGTAAGGACTTCTTGAATTGGAATCTCTCTCGAATACTGTGAGATTGCTGTTTGCACTTTAATTTGAATCTGCAAGGAATTTTACGGCCATGTGGAGGTACCTTATTTTCACAGTTTCCATTTGCTGTTCTATTTCTCTTGACGTTTTTATGGTTGCCAACATCAAATTGTATCTTGAGATTCACAAAAAAAAACTTTTATTGTTTACTTTTCGGAGTGCTTTAAATTTACGAGCCTTTTCCAGAGAGCGAGTGTGAGGATGTGATATGTGTTCTATCACAGTTTGAGTGCGGTTTTGTCTGGTGGTTCATAAAGCATATAATGTTAAATCTTAAATCTCAGTGGCGCACTCGTAAATATTAATTTACTTGCTCAAACTTGAGGCTTTTGTGGCTTACTCTAGTTGACTTTTGGCTGCCAGCGTTTTGTGTCTTACTCGCAGATACAAGAATTATGACTGCCTTCACAGTAAGCTAAGTGGCTTGTCATATGCCTGACACCTGTCATGGGCCAAAAATGCTCGATTTTATAGGGCTTCAAGTAGCTATTAACTCGAATTGCATTCAATTTATGCAATGAAATAAATGGCAATATTAAAAAGTGCAGTTGGTATGGAAGTAAATATTGCACCTTTTTGCATGAATTTATGAGCCTTTTATGCCAAAAAATATGCAACATTCCTTAATACAAATTACTGAAAATTCAGTTGTGAATAATTTTTCAGAGCCGCTTAGTAACATAGTCTTTCAAATGGAAGGAAACAAAATGGCATAGCACAAAACACTTATGAAGGAGAGTGTGC
Organism: Drosophila albomicans; assembly: GCF_009650485.2. Classification (NCBI taxonomy): domain Eukaryota; kingdom Metazoa; phylum Arthropoda; class Insecta; order Diptera; family Drosophilidae; genus Drosophila; species Drosophila albomicans. The sequence goes on from NC_047631.2 coordinate 5,730,051, forward strand.
ACTAAATATTTAACAATAAAAATACGCACACATTTAACATAATAAACTCTCATAATGCCATGTACGTATGTATGTGTGTATTTCTGCGTGTGTATGGGAATTTTCGGGCGCGTGAACATCCGACAAATTTGCCCACTAAATGATTACTATTATTATATTATTACGGACCGCTGCCACCATTTTACCGAAAAGAGGGCTGGGCGACAGGGGAATTTGTTTGGTGGTTTTGGACCTGTGGCTATAGCGTTGTTGGTTGGTCATAGTCATGTAATTTTTTTTATGTCTGCCTATAAAAAGCAATTAAATCGCCGGCAAAGTGCTTGCTGCTGTTGCACACACAAACACGAGAGTGTTATTATTTTGATGTTGCTGTTGTTGTGGATGATGATATGAAGGCCATTTTAGTTGCGTTGGCCAAAATGGTTGCGCGAAAATAAAATTAAATTACCCATTAGTGGTGGATTTTCGTCTCATTTTGGGCAAATTGCATTTTATGCGCATTTACGCTCTGCTCATTAATTTATTATTATATTATTATTTATTATTTTTACAATCACTTGATAAATTCCCTGTAGGGAATCGTATATCAGAAATTATAACCCACCCAAATCATAATAGTCACCTGAAGCCCGAGGCTATTCCTCTTTAAATTTGTTATCGAAATGAATGCCTGATGCCATTGTTTTTGCTATATCTGTTTTTGTTGTGTAATAAATTCAAAAGTTTTCATCTGTCTAGCGGTAGACCACCTTTACTTTTGCTACTTGCAACTGCAAATGGTTTCAATGGTTTTTCTCTCACTTCACTGGGTCCTTGGCTGGGTCATTTAAAGATGAAACTTTTGGAGCATGTGCACATTACGAGTTCTCGCAGAACTTTAAGATAAAGCCTATCTGCTCCACAATCCCAAAATGTTCTTAATTTCTTATGAACCACCCCAAAACAACTGCCAATTGTTTAATGAGCTTCTCCGTTGCCCCATTACAGTTGTTATTGTTACTTGCTCTGATTCCGTTCCGGCCTTCTTAACGCTTGTTGTGTTCCAGCTTGTGGCAGCGGAAATGGTTAGATAAGAGAATTTCGACAAAGTTGCTCATTTTAATCGAGAAACTTTTCTTCACTGTGATTGCATATAAGTACTTGAATACACGAAACTGAGAGCTTAGTTTCGGCTTAACTTAGACATCCTGGCAGCCACAACACCATGTGTCGCTTGGTCATCTAGAAAACTTGGCCAACTGCGCCTAATAATTTTAATTTGAGATTGTTATGTTCGAAACAATTTAGAGTCTGAAACTATTTGAAGCAAATACCTCCAATTAGTGCACATTCAACGGTCCAATTAGAATTCCAATATGCAAGCACTCATTGAATTCCTGCAGCCTGAAAGTATGCAACGAAATTTATGTCAACTGACTGTCAATTTACTTACATCGTATTAATGAAAGGCTAATAATTGAGGCAAATATCTGAAGTGCATGGTTAATAACTGTTGAGTGAATGCAATAAATGAGAGTGCGCATTTCAGTAAGTAAATAAAAAACCTGAAAAGATGTGCAGATCCTGTCCAGAGCGTTGACATGCCTGAAGATTTCACAGCCGTCGGGCCTCGAATGCTGCGCGCTGCTCAAACGAAAAATATGCATTTAATCCTGTTGTTCATTTAATTAATGTTGAAAACAAATAAACACCCACTCAAACACACGCTCTGATGTGGGGAAGGGAATTCATGTAATATTGCAGGAGGTAATAAATTGAATTTTAAGCCCCACGACGGCAATGAAAACGAGTAATGAAATTACATTCAACATTTTTGCACTCGCATTTTAATGTTTGCACTTTTGCTCTCTTCCCGAACCGCAGGTATGTGCCCTCTCCAAGCGCGCTGTAATACTTCAATCCTCGGACATGCTGGCCTACAATGAACTCCAGCCTGTAGCTATGCATCAGGCGAGCAGCAACAGCAACAGCAACAACAATAATAACAACAACAACAACAATTACAATGTGGGCGGGAGCACAGCCATTACCTCGAAATCTTCAGCACCACAGAACATAATAGCCAATGCAGGCCTGAGCTATGAGGATGTGTTGAATGATGACTTTCAATTCGACATGGACGGCCACGATGTGATGGTCTTTCTGCACATACAAAAGACGGGCGGCACTTCCTTTGGGAGACATCTGGTGCGCGATTTGGACCTCAAGGTAAGTCACAATGTCACCATTTTTTTGCCTTTATGTGTTTTTACTAATGACAATTTCCTTACAGCGGCCATGCGAGTGCCAACGGCAGCGAAAACGCTGCTACTGCTTCCGTCCGCATCGTAATGAGAACTGGCTCTTCTCCAGATATTCGACAGGCTGGAAGTGTGGGCTGCACGCCGACTGGACGGAGTTGACCAGCTGTGTGGACGTCGAGCTGGACAAGAACGAGGGAGAGACAGCAAAGCGCCGATACTTTTACATTTCGCTGCTTCGCGAACCGATCTCACGCTACATGTCCGAGTATCGACATGTGCGTCGCGGCGCCACCTGGAAGGGATCGCGCCATTGGTGTCTGGGTCGCCAGGCCACTGCCAGCGAGCTGCCGCCCTGCTATAAGGGTAAAGATTGGCTGGATGTGGATCTTGATCAGTTTGCTGGCTGCGAATCAAATCTAGCCGCAAACAGGCAAACACGCATGTTGGCCGATCTCGCTCTAGTCGGCTGCTACAACAAATCATCGATGCCGGCACACGAACGCGATCGCGTCATGTTGGCCAGCGCCAAGCGCAATCTGGCCGCCATGGCCTACTTTGGACTGACGGAATATCAAAAGGTGCGTTCATCGATTTTCTATTTTCAAATGCAGATAATATTGAGTTGAATATTTGTACCTTACAGATGTCCCAATACATATTTGAAGAGACCTTCAACCTGCGTTTTGCCATACCCTTCGAGCAGCACAATGCAACCATTTCGGCAGCTGCAGTCACGAATCTGCGACCAGATCAGCGGCGACGCATCGAGAAGCTCAATAGCCTGGACATTGAGCTGTACGCATTTGCCAAGAATTTGCTATTCCAACGGTAAGTACTTGGGAATGATGTGACTCTTAATTAGCTAGCAAACTGCAAGATGAAGAATAAATCCTATCCCTTTAAAAACAAATAAGGGAAGCAGCTCCTAATAATATGTGAATCTCCTTTTAATATGTAAAGAACTAAATTCATTTCCCATTTCGATTAAAAAGTGATTTAAATAAATTATTCCATTTTCATCGGCTTAATGTGGTTTGTAGGAAGAGAATTTAAAATTGAATTAGAAATTATGTTATGTTCATTAATTATTTAAGTCGATGTAACGAAACCTGTGATAAAGTAAGTAATGTGGAGAATATCATCTCATAACTTATGTGCATTATGTGAGCTTGGAATTTTTTCGAACAGTGCAAACTGCAAACATCATTGTATGCTCTTTTCCGTGTGTCTTCGACTTTTACATATCCGTTATTAGTTCGAAGATAATTGGCTTATGTACAAATACAATAATAGCTGATAGTTTCCACATCGAGGTGTTAACCCCAACAGATTCTCGGTTTCTAGTTTCTCACATATCGGTATAACAAGTTTGTCTGGATGGGGAAACCCGATCCTTATGGCCGCTTTAGCTGCACGTATCTTGCGCGTCTCGTCAACGGCCCGCTTACTGTCTTCTGCTAAGGTCGATGACTCATTGTCAGTCCTTTAAGGCCTTTGTGGCGCGTTAGGGTGCGAAACCCCTTAACAACGACCTTTCTTTGTAGCGATCGCATTATATTGACATCGCCTGGCTAAAGGTTATTGTTGCGTCGCAGACATAGACAACAGAATGGCGTCATCGAATTAATGGATCCCATATGAAATGAATGCGCCTTCTATTAGATGGCGTTATATTTGGCGCATTGAAAGGGGAATTAATTCTGTTTATGCTTCGTCAGGCATGGGAAATTGTCGGCACTCTTAACTGGTAACTTACATTTGCTGAAGTTTGCAGTAAGAAGTGTAAAGAAATTCTATTAATTGTAGTTTGGCTTGTTTGTGTGTCTGAGCAAAGTTGTTTGTAGCATTGATAAAACCACCTAATGTCCTTCGCACTCAGCACAGCAGTTGTGCATCTCGAAGCAATGTCCACACATACGATTATAAGAAAACATCTGCCAGCTGAGCGTTTGACTAGCTGCGATTGCTTCGCACAGCGGGAAAAGGTAAAGTAAACAATTTGCTTTGGCAGTACGAGTTGTTATATGCATTGGCTTCTTATCGCATCTGCAAAGACGCAATCCATGTATATATAGTACAATGCATAAGCCACTCTATATACCTATACCTAGTTGTTGTTCTACCAAATACCTAAAGGAATTGTTGCCTGTACTTTGCTGACATTTTCCTTGATGTCACAACAACACAGCGGCAGCAGTTTTTCTGCGGGGCAACAAAAGAAACTATTGATATAGGGTGTTTTATAAAGGGGATTGATATCAGCAGTCGCAATTCAATTTATTGCAAACGCAAATCATTTTCCACGCAATTCAATTCAATTCGCGGCGCATTTTCTCGATTTTCCTTTAATTATGCGGGTTGAGTGCAACTTAATGCTGGTTGCCAGCTGTGTGCTGTCGAAGGTGGGGCTAACGGTTATTTCGCCGATGTACCCGATCCTCGTTACCATTGAGGTGATTGTGTCTAGGCAGCTGTGAGACACAAAAACACACACACACTCTCACGCAGCGATAGAGAGTTCCTTAGAGGATCTAAGGGATTCCGATGTCGTCTTGACAATTGCAACATTTGCGCGCGCCAAAAGAACATTTCTATAGTTCACAAAGATACAGATAAGGAGGCATGTGTATGAGTGACTGAGTGTGAGCAGTGTGGCACGAACCACCACCAAACCACGGGACAAGACACACAACAACTGTGTGTGTGTATGTTACCCTCCCTGCTCAGTACCTTAAGATACCATGAGGGTTGTTTTTCTTTCTCGATCGCCTCGTTGCGCTGTCTGCATTTGCGCAGTCGTAACTTTCAACGCTTCAGTTAGGTTTTGACAACAGATCGCGTAGGAACACAGCTACAGCAACAGCTACAGCTATAGGGGCAGGCGGGTTACGGTTGCGGGATACAAAAAAAAAATTAAATTATAAAAACGAACGAAACTTTATAGCTAAAACAACAACGAACCAAATACAGTACTACCTAAATTAAACGGACACAAAGAATTTGTTAAATATTTTATTATAAAAAAAGATAAAAGTTGTGTTTTACATTGTTCTATTGAGTTTTTGTTATTGACGTTGAAACAATATAAGTTGTTCTATAATTAAGCAAAGTGTTAACAACCAACGAAAAGAAATACTACTATTATCCAACATGTCGTTCTCCAAAGCTAAATTGAAGCGTTTCAACGATGTGGATGTCGTGTGCGGCTCACCAGCTGGCTCCGTGCCCAACTCGAATAGCTCGGCAGGGTCCGCTGGCAGTGCCACACCCACAGCAGCTAGTGCGGCTACAGTGCCGCCGCCAGAGCGAAAAGAGCAGATTGAGAAGTTCTTTAAGGATGCCGTGCGTTTCGCCTCCAGCTCGAAGGAAGCCAAAGAGTTTGCCATACCCAAGGAGGATAAGAAATGCAAGGGTTTGCGTCTCTTCCGCACTCCGTCGTTGCCACAGCGCTTACGTTTCCGTCCAGCGTCTAGCCACACAGCTGAGACCGCTGGCACTTCGAGTGGTGCCTCGACAGCCGCCTCAACACCGTTGCACTCGGCAGCAACTACACCAGTGAAGGAGGCAAAGTCAGCGAACCGCTTGAAGGGCAAAGAGGCACTGCAGCAGGAGATACGCAACAAGAACGAGCTCATTGAGAGCTATCTCAGCCAACTGGATGTGGTGCGTCGTCATGTTGATCAGCTGAAAGAGACGGAGCTGAAAATGCGCGAAGAGCACGAGCAGACCACGGCCAAAATGGATCAGCTGCTGCAGGCACTTAATGCCGAGAATCTGGGCCACAAGGAACGCAACGAGCAGCTGACAGTGGAGCAGACACAGCTCCTTGAGCGCTACGCCAATCTCGAGCAGCAGTTGCAACTGCAACGCGAACAACATGAGCTGCAAGTGGAGCAGCTTCTGGCTGAGAACGAGGCTTACAAACTGGCCAATGAGCAACTGCAGCAAGTCTGCGAGCAGCAGCAAACAGCTCAAGATCAGTTGAAGGAGCAGCTCAGTGGTCTCCAGGCAGAGGTAGCCCAGGCACGTGACAACTGCAGCTCGGAACAGCAGAAGACCACACAACACATGGAGCTCATCGAGGATTTACAGTCGAAGAATGCGACGCTGTTGTCCGATGTGCTTCTGCTGAAGCAGCAGATTGAGCAAGATGCTCTTGCCTATGGCCAGGAGGCGAAGGTCAGCCAGTCAGAGCTGGAGTGTCTACGTGTGGAGCGCAACACACTGAAGAACGATCTGGCCAACAAGTGCACGCTGATCCGCTCTCTGCAGGATGAGCTGCTCGACAAGAGCTGCGAGATCGATGCCCACTGCGACACCATTCGTCAGCTGTGCCAGGAGAAGGCCAAGCATGCAGAGCAACAGCAGGCGGTTGCCAAGTCCAACAGCAGGTCGAGAATGATCTGGAAAGTGCTGTGGAGCGCGAGAAGTGCTATTGGCGCGCTGAGCTGGACAAACGCCAGAAGCTGGCCGAAAACGAGCTCATCAAGATCGAGCTGGAGAAACAGGATGTCATGGTGCTGCTGGAGACCACCAATGACATGCTGCGCCAGCGTGACGAGAAGCTGCAGAAGTGCGAGGAGCAGCTGCGCAACGGCATCGAATACTACATCCAGCTGAGCGACACTCTGCAGCAGCAGCTGGTGCAGCTGAAGCAGGATATGGCCAAGACCATCACGGAGAAGTACAACTATCAGCTGACACTGAACAACACTCGCTCCACGGTCAACATTCTAATGGAGCGCCTCAAGAAGTCCGATGCTGATGTGGAGCAATTCAAGGCCGAGCTGGAGTCAGTGCAGCTGGCCAAGGGAGCGCTGGAGCAGAGCTATTTGACATTGCAAGCGGATGCGGAGAAGCTGCGCCAACAACTCAACGAATCGCAGAAGGCACTTGAAGCGTTGCGCAGTTCATCGCAGACACTGCAGAGTGAGGTATCGTTGAAAGAGTCCATGCTGCACGAGCTGCTTGCCAGCGAATCGGACACGTTGGCGAAATTCAATAAGATTGCTAACTCGTTCCAGGATCGCATCGATGGGGACGCACAGTTGGCCCACTACTGCGACATGTACAGCGATCTGAAGCGCAAGGACGAGACACGTGAACTGTACATGGCCGACATGAAGAAGGCCCTCGACGAGTTCGCCACAGTGCTGCAGTTCGCCCAGCTTGAGCTGGACAACAAGGAGCAGCTGCTGTTGAAGGTGCGAGAAGAGTGCGAGCAACTGAAGCTCGAGAACATTGCCCTCAAGTCGAAGCAACAGCCCACAGTGGCCATGCTAACCCCGAGCAAAGCAAACAAACCGAATACAACAGATCTGGAGAAGATTGAGGATCTGTTGATCGACTCCGAGCTGCGTGCCGAATGCGACAAGATCACCTCGTGGCTGCTTAACTCTTCGGAGAAGTGTGTGCGCCAGGATAACAACAGCGAGCTCAACGAGATCCTCAACTGTAAATCGCCCAAGACACGCACTCCTCGCACCCCGCACAGTCCACGCACACCGCGCACTCCCAAGTCGGCGACCAGCACTCCGAAGAAATCGCTGCTCTTTGCCAGCGGCAAGGAGAACATGCCAAGTCCGCCACAGAAGCAGGTGCTCAAGACGCGGAACATGTAGAGCCGCCAACGAGGACAATAGAACGATCACAAAAAGCTAACTTTAGGCTAAATTTTCAACTACATAATGAATTATTAGAAATACACATATATATTTAGTTAAGGCACGATGATGATGAATATGATGAAATACATGATGTACATTTGTTGCATACGACAATTAGAGGCAAACTCGTTTTGATTCCGACTTTCTTCATTTTTCCCAGCCAACAACCCCAGCGATGCGACGCAGATTGAACATGACACACGTGCGATGTGGCAAACGCACTCAATGGGAACTTTTTTTTGTGTTATTATTATTCTGACTTGATGCACGACTTAACCGAGTTACCCAACTTCCTTGCCGCTTCCTCAGGCGAAGCGGAACGGAAGGGGCGGCCAAGAAAGGCAGATGTGCAGCTGCGCATGCGCTTCTTAAGGGTGGACTAAGGTACGACTCGTCACAACTACGACGCAGTACAAAAAAAACAACGACATCAACAAGCTTGGGCTGTAAAAAGTGTTTTCATTCACTGCAATGACTTAAATCCGCTCGTAGGTCGCAGTCTGTGGCGGGATTTTTCCTTGAGTTCGTTGTAAACTCTGCTGCCTGTTGCCCCTTTGTCTTCTGGTTATTCGTATTTTCGTTCTTTCGTTTAGGTTATACGTTGAACAATCGCTGCTTATGACCTATGACATTTTGTGCACAATGCCCCGGGTAAGGTAAGAATTGTATTCTTGACTGCCTCTAATTGCACAGCTGCACCAAGCGCAGCTGCAACAACAATTGAATTTCGATTTGTGCACAAGTTCGTTGTGTTTACTGACATAAGAAGCCTAGTAGCTTTTGGGAAATACCCAGCCAAATGCGCAGGGTGGAAGGAAGCAAAGACTTCCTTTAGTAAAGGAATTCCATTATTTCTTGCATGTGAGGTACAGCACACAAGTAAAGATTTCTTACAAAGAATATGAATCTACTTTTTGCGTACCAAGTTCATGCTAAATCCATTTGTATATTTGGTTTAGCTAGAAAAGTATTTAGGAATGAATGGGATAACAGGTATGCTGTAGGATTCTTTAAAAATTCAGGTAGTTGCCTTTTAAGAATTTTAAATAGTGAAAAATTTGAATAAGTTTTAGGCTCCTGCTGTATCTTGAATTTTAAGAATTATATTCTAACCGATTACAATTATAAAAATGTATGCTTTTCTCTGTTGCAGCTTTGAACATCTGAAAGCGAAAGATGCCAAGTTTGAGCAACGATTTGCCAATCTTGGCAACATCTACTTTAAACAAGGCGTTACGGAATTTAATTGGGATAGCAACATTGAAGATGCGCTCAGCACGGATCATTGAACGAATGGATGAAGGAAACCAAAAATTATCTAGATATTAGTCATAAGGAAACGGAACCCTCAAGTAACATCACTACAAATCGAAGCAAGAAACGTGAAAAACTCACGCATATGCTCGAAAAAAAAAAAAAAAAAAAAAAAATAAAAACACAAAGGACTTTAAATTAGTGTCGTAAGCATAACGTTACTGAAAACTGCAAAATTCGAAATATAACAACTCAATCAAAACACAAAGCGCATTGATTATACATAATCAATTAATTACAGCTGCTTTCAGAAAATTGATAAATCTCTGTGCGCATATTTAACATTTACTGTAAGATTAAACTGTTAGATATTTACTTATAAACTAACTACACTCCTCGAAAATAAGTCGCACTCCAGGCATTACACTCGTATTGTATATAAACTTCAACATGTATCCCATAATTGTAATATTGTAGATCGAATAAGATAATTGTAATTCACCCAGCGCATCAACTACACGCCATACATTAGACTTAGGTCACATTTAATTATATGATTTTAAACTATTATTAATTATTTTATTATTGTTATGTGAATGTTATGTCTTTGCAAACGCCAAATCAATGTATATTTAGTGCTCAGCTCTGAACAACTAATTTCGATCCAAAAACGCATTTATTTTATTTAACTCTCTAGTATATTCGTACTTTGTAAATACCATAAGCATCACACAACGTATAATCATTTAAAAATAAAGAATACAACATTAATATAATGGAATACTTAACTTTAAATTTACATTTTTACATGAATATTAGTTGCAAACAATTCAAAAGTAAAGCGTTAATATTGTTAGCTGGCATAATTGTTTAAGACAATAACGAATTGGAGAACTATAAAAAGAAAATACAACAAACGAAAATTCAATGAATACAATTCGATTGATAAATGCAACGAATTAAGCAACAAAAATAATTAAATGATATATGGAACATAATATCTTGGAAAAATTGATCCCAAAAGTCCTATGAGTACTCGAATTTCATAATAATAAAATGTAGAAATCAGATCAGAAATGAATTGCATTCAGTAGGCAGGCATCTGAAATGTGCCATTTTATAGCAACACAACAAAAACTTAATAAATAAATAAATAAACAACATGACTTTGCGCTAAACATGCCAAAGCGATTATTTAATTTTTAATTTCGAGTGTCATGATCAGAAAGTTCAACAAAACTGAGCAATTTGTACTCGGAGAAACTAGAGTACATTTTGAGAAGCGATTAAATGCAGGTAAAAATGAATAAATTCAATAAAAATACTTTATCGTTGTGTTTCATTCAGTAATAATTCAAGTTTAATTATTTTTATAAAGTCAAAACGCAAAGAATAGAGGGCTATTATAACTTTGCGCTAACAAACAGAAGGATCGTAATTTGACCCCATAAAGTATTATCGACCTTTCGGCATTTTTCGGAATTATTTTAGGTATATTAATTTGATATATTTAAATGATAATACCCCATTATTTTGCTTTTGTTGAGAAGGGTTAGCGGGTATCTCACAGTTGAGCACACTTTACTGTAGCTTTCTTATTCAGATCAATGGAAGCGTTAATGATGATCACAAGATAGCTTGATTATGTCTGATATTAATGGATAAATCAATATCAATGTCTAGTCCAAAAATATTCATTTGTGGAATTAAAACTACCGTTAAACTTTAAATTTAAATGTTGTCTTCAACATAATATTTGATTTATGTTTTCTTTAAATCGTTATCTGGCATTAATTCTTATTTTAGACTTTATTATTTGCATTTAGCCTTACGTAGTTCTCATTATGATACAAAGTAAAAAGAGACGACGCGTCGTCAACTAATTTGCACTCAATTTGTGGACTGAGCTAACAACAAAAACAAACTTAAAATATTTCCCCCATTGCGGCATAATACATATCATCGGTGAAAAATTAGCAAAAGCTCAGTACGCGTGTAAATGTCAGCCTGATCATGACAGCAGGTAAAAGCAACTACCAACGTCGCAGATCATCCGCTCCGCCCAATGTGGATATTGTGGAGCACGTTAATGGCAGCTTCGGGCGCTGGCAATTGCGAACAATTCTGCTGATCTTTTTGTGCAAAATACCAACGGCATGGTTCATGGCCTGCATCATCTATACTGCACCGTATCCCCAACGGGGTGAGCTGGTCTGTCATCCTGCCACATGGAATGGCAGCCACACAGCGCAGGCTCATGGCAGCATGCTGCATAGTCGCAACACAGATCGACTCTTTAGTGTGCAGGTGTGCAATGCCTATGCCCAGAGTTTGTCCCAGAATTTTGTGAGACACTACGGCCAGACATGGAATGCGACATCAGCACAGCTAATGCTGCCATGCGAGAAAGTGGAACACAATACGGAGTACAAGTCGTTGATAACGCAGTTCGATTTGATTTGTTCGCGGCGCGTTTTGGTTGCAGTCACGCAATCTTTTCACGCACTCGGCGCTTTGCTCGGTGGTCTTTTGGCTTATCAAGCGCTGAGATAGTGAGTTTTCTTAAGATTATCATTGGTCAGCATTATGTAATCGTTATTTTCGTAAGCAGCATAAGTCCGCGACGTCTTATGCTTCTTGGCATGTTGGGTCAGATCTTCTGTGGCAATCTCACAGGTCTCGTGGACACTTATCAGTTGCACATCTATTTCCGTTGCCTCACATCTGTTTGCTGCACGATCATGTACACCGCTGGCCATCAGATTCGTAAGCGAAAACAAAAGACTTAAGCAACAAACTTATTTCATGCTGACTTCCATCCTCAAGTGATGGACATAACGTCGGGCAAGGCACGGATTCTGGTGGTCACACTATCGGAACTATTTTGGTCGATTGGTTTGGTGCTGCTTCCAGCCATATCCATCTACTTTGACAATTGGAGCCATCTCTATGTAGCCATATCTTCATCGCTCATTGTGCTCGTCTGGTTGCATCGCTGGATAACAGATGCGCCGCGTTGGCTGCTGCGCCATCAACAGGTGGAGCCCGCTCTGCGTAATCCTTCTAGAATCTGCCACACACAACAATCGCATGGTGCCCCTGACTATGGACGTTCAACTGACTGTCTATGCCGCAGAAATGAGTGCTGAGCCCAAAATCAGCTATTGTCAGATTTGGGATAAAGAAACAAAGCGCCGACAACTCATCTATATTCATTTTATCTGGGGCTGTGCTCAGGTCTTGTACAACATTATCCTGCTCATGATTCGCAGCCTGGGTGAAGCACAAGTTCATGTGAATACAGCTGCGTTGGGCTTTGCTGAAATGATGGGCGTGTTTGTCGGCCTCTACTTTATATTGTACACACGTCGTTATTGGCGTTGGACTGGCAATCTAATGATTGTCGCCGGTCTATGCACCTATCTGGTCTGGCTGCTACCCGATAGCGGTAAGCATGAATATATATCGATCATTTCTTGAATTATTTCACACTTATGTCGAGTACTTCTCTCACACTCAGATCGCAATTCCCGACGCGTGGGCTTGGAGCTAATCTTTTGGATGCTGCTAAAGTTTGCGAATTCAGCATCCATAGCTGTACTCACAACCTGCACTGGAGAAATGGTATCGCCGGCAAAACGCATCTTGCTGATGCTATCCGTGGTCAGTTTTGGTCGCCTTTTTCTGGTTTTCTCTCCATTGCTGAGCACTCTGACTGTGGTGCACCGTCTGCTGCCCATAACCATAATTGCCACAATTGGCTGGGTGTATGGCCTGATCATGCGCTTCCTTAATCGTTTCTATTGGAATACGGAGCAAGTGCAGGTTGGTCAGGTGCCCACGCCCAACACCTATCGTCGCAATTCAGCCGTAATTATGCGTCGTTGCAGCACTGCCAGCTCCGATGTGAGTGGCTACAGCAATGAGTTGCTGCGAAACTTTGAACAAACCGTTGCTGTGAGCATTGCTGATCTCTGGCACATCAATTTCAATACGATCCATGAGTGTGATAGCATGAAGGAACTCAGCGAGACGGTAGAAAAGCCGCACAGTAGTATGCACAGTATTTGAATTTCTTGAGCTGTCTAAAAGTATGCAACAGTTTTTTTCTTCATGCGGAAGAGAGAACTTAATGCAGCATGCGAGAAATGTGAGATCGGTAGATATGCCATAAAATATTAGTAATATTATAAAAATAATACTTTAAATATATAGATAGTTATAAATTGATTAAAGATCCGCTTTTCGCACATGTATTCGGGTCAGAGTATTGGCTGCGATTTGACGCAATCGACAATAACTTTACTGAAATCATTTGCTAGCGAAGATGCGTTAATCAATGGCTAATTAAATTAAATAGAAATATTGCCGGTGTTTTTAATTATTGATTAACTAATGTGCAAGGTATGAGTTCAATTAGTATTGTAAATTTAACGCGTGATTCACTTTCATATAAGACCTTAGAACACATTTTAATTATAATTTCATTCTTCTGTAAGTTATATTTGCATTTTTCAACCAATAAATACTAATGATGACATAAATATTGACATACTATCTAGCAAACAATGTAATATGCTGTGATGAATAAAGAGAGTTCGATATTCAATATTTGAGTATTACCATAACATAAGTAATACACTTTCAAACTATAAAATTAACACAGTTTAATACACTTTAATCTAGTGAACAAAGAGAGTTCGTGATTCAATATATAAGAATTACTTTAAGTATTACATTTGTTAACTCTGAAACTAAAAAAAAGATTAACATATTGCAAATTTGGCTGCTTATGCTGCATTTAATTGATTTAAGAAGGTGGCACCCTTTACTTGATTAAGAAATAATCTGTGTCAGCAAATCGAAAATAAAGTACAATGCGTCACACTTGACAAAATCAAGTACAAATACAACAGGTAAAGATTAAAATAGAAAATAGCAGGCGCAAGTTAAAGGGTGTTTTATCATCAAATATACTAAGTGGATTTACTTGATTATTATAAGTTTAATGACAATTATCAGCAGTTGTATCACAAACTCATAATCAATTGAAGATACAACTGATACGGTGGTGAATGCAACAGCCACTACTTGTCTCCACAGCAATAAAATAAAGAATTTTATTAATTATAAGTGGAAACGGGGTAGACATACAAACTTCAGCTCAGTCTAAGGCCTACCACTTGTATGTTAACAATATCCTGTAGAAACTTGATAGGCATTAGTTCCGGTGGGAGTGCACTAGTTGACACGCATCGCATTCGGATTGAAAGGCAGACAGTCAACAGCTTTTAATTATTTGCACAAATTCATTAAGAAAATTAACGCGTCGAGTGTCGGAGCAACAACTGACTTGTCTTCGAATTCTACGTAACGCCTCGGGTGCCATCGTCGTCGTCAGTTGGATTCCGTTCCTCAACCGATTGAGTCGCTCGCGCGCTGTTGGAGTCGCTGCTCGAAAAAACGCGCGACGGGCAAATTGAATATCTGTCATCTACGATTGGACATATCAAACATATAGTTTATTGTTGCTTAATAAATTTATATTCATTGGTGTGCTTTGGAAATAAATGAAAAAAGAGACATTGATGGAATTTTATGGAATAAAATAGACTCTTATAAAATATTGAAAAAGAAAAAACTTTGTGTTAATTAAAGTCCAAAAAACTCCACAAAAAGTGAGCCAAAATTGTAAAATACGTATATGTGTATGTAAATATAAAAAGTAAATACAAATTCAACTAATATATACGTCAGGCCTCTGAAACTCTCTAAATGGTTTTGATTAGCATTAGTTGTTCTAAATGTTTCCAATAGAGAGACATAAATTGCATCAGTTGCGGAAATTGATCACTTTTATTTGCTTGGATAATTAATTTAAAACAATATTCTAATATTGCCCACAGTCCATTAACGAACTGCGCTCTGCTTTATTAATAATTTGCATTTGCTCAATAACTACTCGTAATTCAACTAATTGTGTTTGTCCCATGGTCAGCAAACAGAAAAGTGCCAATCTATTGCTATGGAATTCAAATGGAAAATTCAAATATGAAATATTGGGGAACCAGTTTTCGTAGCTCTTGTCAAGCAAACCCCCCTGCAATTAACACTACCGGTTAAATTTGAAATTAAAATATTTGCACGCCCCATGCGACGACGCTTGACAGATGTCTGGGGCATTGTTCCAAACTGTCTCTGCTCCATATGCATATTGATATATCAGCCGGAGTTAGCACCTCTCTCGGGAAATCTGTGAAATGAAGTTGCTAAATGCCATGTTTTAATAGAAAATCAATATTAACTGGTAAATAATTATTTCAAATGCGATTTTGGTCAGCTAGTGGGCATAGCAATTGAGAGATATCTTGCAATTCTTTATAAAGATACGAGAATAGCCCAGTTAAAAGCTGATAATCAATGTTTGCCCGCAGTCACGATAAGACTTAAACTTACATATATTATGTTTCTAAACAATTCAGAGTTCAAGTGGTATGCCTTTATAAAAAGCCATGGAGAAGGGTGCCAAGTTGCAAATCAATCAATACCAATACCATATCCATATTTAAATGGAGTTTCCTATCTAACTTGATATAGTCATGTCCGTCCGTTTTCTTGGAGAACGTTCTAGGCTTTTGAGCGGCATCGAATAACTGAATAAAGTCTTTTAACACCCTAAACCAAAGACAGTGCAAAATATATTCTCCAGCTATAACATTGCACTACACAATCTATTTCAAAATTACAATTATAATAAATAAATAGTTAGTCATTTAAAAGCTTAATGCTAGTGATTTGAAAGTATGGCAAACATTTCAAATGCTTAATTCTAGCTTCATTCGGTTTTCCCGTTGGTTGGTTATAGCAAATTACTCACGAAAAACTGGATCAAATTTCGAACCACAGGCATTTCATGAATTTTTTGCTTGGAAACTCAATGCCGTCGTCATGGGAAGTCAACTGATTTCAGCTGTAACTGCTTTCAATTGATTTCAATTGAACAGTCTGGCGAAAGGGGAATTGGGGAAGAAATATTTTGAGGGTAAACAAATGATAATATATATGTTTCGACTGTTAATATTTATACATACATAAACAAAATAAATAAATAACAAAGCGTGGCACGCACAGTAAACTTACCGATATGTTTCGCCTTCGTTTTGATATTTACAGAAGAGCAGTCAGTCATCGTGTTCAATAACAAAATGCTCCACTAGAAATTGCCTACTATAGATATGGTTAATCAAGCGTCAGCAATCCAACGCTGTGGTCGTTCTCCAACGCCTAGTCCGCAACTATCTCATCGCAATGTCGTGCAGTCGAGTCAACCGAGTGCCAACAGCAATAGAACAGACAGCATCAGGAGATCAACGCCAGCTCCACTTGTAACCAGCTGTGCAGCAGCTCCATGCAGCGACATCATTGGCGATGTGGTGGGCAACTTCGGCATCTGGCAGCTGCGCACCATTTTGATCATCTTTTTGTGCAAGATTCCTGCCGCTTGGTTCATGGCCTGCATCATATTCACGGGCCCTGAACTCTATCCCGGCACTGAGTTCACCTGCGATACAAGCCACCTGAACAGCAGCTCCAACTACAGCGTCTCGGATGACCAGTGCTATATACTGGATGAGTCCTCGAATATCAGCAGCGAGTGCCAGCAGTTCGAGTACATGTCCAGCTTCGATTCGCTGATCATGCAGTTCAATCTGGTTTGCCTGCGCGATATCTTTGTTGCCTGGACACAGTATTGGCATCTCTTTGGCGTGCTCGTTGGTGGCGTGGTGGGCACCAAGATGATGGGTGGGATCAGTCCTCGGGTCACCTACTGTGTGGGTGCCATTGCCCAGATCCTTTGTGGCGTTGTCACCGGCTATGCCCGCGACTTTACCCTGCATTGCGCCTTCCGCTGTCTCTCGGCCGTGTGCTGCGCCATCATGTTCACCGCAGGACAAGCTATTTGTAAGTCGTATCCAAGTCAGTATCTTCTTATATGTTTAATTCAAATGTGTCCTCAACAGTTAGCGATATTACTGCTGGAATTCATCGCGTTGGGGCCATCATTCTCTACGACACCTTTTGGTCCGTTGGCGTTATTCTACTGCCCACGTTGTCGTCTTTCTTCAACAGCTGGTCTTTGATCTATGTGGGCATTACATTCCCTACAATCATGCTCATAGTCTTGCTTTATTGGACACCAGACTCACCTCGCTGGCTACTCCGAAATGCCGCCGATCGATACGCCATCGACAGTGTGGAGCAGATGGTGCGTGAAGGCGCCGAAATCAACGATCGAACTTTCAAAATACCTCCGGACTTTCGGCAGCAGTTGGAGCAGCTTAGCGAAAAGCTCAAGACACAACCAGCACCTGCTCCCTGGACACAGCTCTGGCAGGGCAAACGTGCCAAGACTCACATGGTGGCAGCCCACTTGGCCCTGGCCTTTTTTGTCATCAACTTCATGGGCATGCTGCTCAATATACGATCCTTTGGCAGAGACTATCTTGTACCCAACACCATAGCAATGGGTAAGATTTGCTTGTGAACATAGGTTTCATATCCGGTTCAATAATTTAGCAATATTCATCTATCCGTTCTGTTAGTCTTGATCTCTACAAAATTTTGCCTCTAAGAAAATTAAACTTTAAAATATATGTATATTAATGCTATTTTAATATACCACAAGTTAAAAATGTGGTGAGATCAGTACTTAGCGAAGGAAACATCTATTGAAAATTGATATGTAATTGAGCTGCAGCATTTTGCCTTAGGGTGAGGCAAAATGTTAACTTCTAACTTTAACATATGAATGTTATGTTAACTGTTCAAGCACTGTTAATAATAGCTATAAATACTATTGAAAAATTTCTGTGCTTCCCAATAACAATTACCGAGTATCTTCTTGCCTTGACCTTTAACTTTGAAATACATATTAATGCTATTTTAATATATGATATACCATACCACAAGTTGTCTCTAAAAATGTTGAAAAGAAAATAGATTTGAAATTGAGTTGTAGCTCAACCTTAGGCAAAATGTTAACTTCTAACTTTAACATGTGAATATTATGTTAATTGTTCAAGAACTGTTAATAATAGTTATACGTGCTATCGACAAATTTCTGTGCTTCCCAATTACAATTACTGAGTATCTTCTTTTTAACAATCCCCTTGACTTCAGGTTTCTCTGAGATTATTGGATGCTTCTTGGCACTGCACTTTGCACTGAAACACAGCAAATGGAAGTGGCAATGGGCTGGCAGCTTCAATATACTCGCCGGCATGCTTGGTTGTCTGGGATGGCTCTTCACTGGCGCCGACACAAGTAAGTTTTCCGAATCTGCCAAGTTCAATTCAATTCCTGCTAATCTTAATTTTTCGTTTTACAGTGGATGCTGATTTAAAGGTGTCGCTGTGGATGATTATTGCCACCATACCAAAGGCTGGTGTCTCCTGTGCCCAGTCAATGCTCTTGGCCTGCATGAACGAACTAGTGCCCGCCAATAAGAAGCAACTCTTTGTTTTCTCCGTGGTCACCTGGGCACGTGTCTGGCTGTTGTCGGCACCATTCTTCAATGTGCTCAAAAAGATCGACACCGCCTTGTCATTGACCTCTTACTGTGTATTCAGCATACTTGGAGGCATCTGCACGTGTTTGCTGCTCACGCCCCGAACCAGCTCAGCTCCAGTGGTTGTGCCCCAATTGGAGCAGCAGGACAAGAAGGAGCAGTCGCCATTGCATACGCCAGTTTGGACTATTGAGTCCGATGTGAATAACACACGCCTATAGGGGTTAAGATCAGGAGTTGCAACTTGCAAATTAGCTAATAAAATTCAATTTTCTGTGATTTGCACAAAATCTCAACAGTCGTTTATTAAAATTCTGACTACAACATAAGCACATAGGCAATCAACATATAAAAGAAAAGATGCGCGAAGACCCAAAACCAATAGACTCTAGAATATTCCAATATTATATATGAGAAGCCACTTTAAATCCATGATAAAACTCACCTTGTCACATGCATTTTATTCGCATTAATTGTCGACTTTTCACGATGTAGATATTTATTAATGCCAATCATATGGCGCCGTACGTAGTCATCATAGTTCAGTTCATCCAGATTCCAATAAAGCATGGGAAATGTGCCATTCTCAATCAGATCCTTGAAGTAATATCTACTGCGATTCTTAAAGATCCATTCATTGAGCGAAAAGAAGCTCCCTGCAATGGAATTAACTTAATCAATCCAATGATTAATTTTAACATCTCGCAATTCCTACCCGCCAAACAGGCTTGTCGAAATTTGCTGGCAATCGGAGTAACAAGTCGCTTCTTCTTCTTCAATACCAGAGTGGAAAGGTCCATCAGGATAGCGGGCACAAAGTGCAGCAACCACACTGCAACTTCATGCTTGAGAGCACTGCGACGATACTTGAAGTTGGGAAACATGATCATGCGTTTGGTGGGATAAATGCGTGACCATTTCATGGTGAGTTGACCCAATCTCTGCCAGCTGATGGGATTCGTAACACCCGAAGTGGCATTGCAAATGCTGATGCTGCACCAAAAGATAAAAATCGAGAAAAATACATTTCGTATTAATAGTTTTACCCACCTGCCCAGCTGAGCTTTGTGCACCATCATGATCATGGCATTGACTACAAAATCCACAGGGATAATATCGCAGATAAGATTCTTATCGCCCAATATGCTGCTAATTCCGCCCTTGCCAATTTCCATCATAATCCCACTGATTGCCTGAATATTATCAATCCATCCCGGATACGGTTCCTTGTACGCAGCCGTCACAATCGAAGGACGAACAATAACAATGGGTATTAGGTCCTTGTAGGAGTTGACGATCTGCTCGGCTATTGACTTAGTGAAGGTGTAAGTATTCACATGCGGTCCCTTTATATAGTCAGCCATTCTATTGAGATACTCGTCGGGTATCTTCTTGGTGCAGGTGAGGAACTGCAGCCAATCCACTGGCGGCAGTGTTGGATAGATCCGCTCATCAACATACTTGCGTCCCGGATTGCAGTAAGCGGTGGAAACATAGAGAAAGCTCTGTAAAATATAATCACAAGATTATAAGATTCATTTTTTTCGTCGTATTTGTAAGCAATGACATAAGTTAAAGTTAATGTTAGAGTCGAGGATAAACTCACTTAATTCTAATTTTTATAATTCTATTCCAAGTGTTCATAGCACTAAATTTTTACAATACTAAGCTTATGTTCCTCAACGAATATTTTACATAATTAACATAATAGCGATTTTATTATTCATAAAAATACAATAATCTTACCAATATCCAATTTAAATCTAACTCATATATCAAAAATAGTTAAAAAATAATGCATGGTTGCAAAATATTTTTCATTTTGAAAATAAGTATTGAATATTAATGAATTCTTCACTAATGGTAAAACTGATATAAAAATTACGCAGCTAAGCCTTCTTACTAAAAACATAAAATGTGTTATCATTAAGTTGTCACCTATCATGAAACTAAGATAGGTACAAGTAAAAATGGCTCCCTCAGAGAAAGTTCCCTTAATCAAATTAAATCATTTATAACTCGCTTTAACATCGTTATTTACACACTTTTGTTTGCAAGTTATTTACTACAAAAGTCTGCTTGCCAGTTGTGCTGATGCGATAAATCAATGTTTAAGATTGATAATTACCTTCAATTGTGGCATCTCCTTGCACATCTCGAGCAGATTGTAGGTGGCAACTGAATTGACACGTGCTGCTACCTTTAGACACTCATTAAATCGCACCTGTGGGCGTTGATTATTTGTATATATAAAATGGCACTGAGTGGGTGGATGGTGGGTGTATATATCAAATTTCAACTTACTGTCGCCGCGCTGTGGAAAATAATGTTCACCTGGGCGCAGAGCTCAAGTCTGTCGAGCTCATTTAAACCTGTTGGTATTGATTTAATGACTCTGAAGTGATTTTCACTCATTTTCAATCGTCTTACCAAAGTTGTCATCTTCAATGTTGCCAGGAAAAAAGGCGATTTTCTTGAGGCGTTCGGGATACGAACTGCGCAATCGTTCAAAGATCCCATTTTGCAAAAAGTTCTGGAAACGCTGCTCGGCGGTAATGCCGCCTTTGGGTCGAATGAGCATATAGATACGTTTGATTTGTGGAAAACTCCAGAGCAACTTCTCCAGCAAGGCCTTTCCCACAAATCCCGTGGCACCTGTATTCAAAAATACGCAATAATAATGGAGCTACTCTCAAGTGTAAGATTACCTGTTATAAAGACGATTGCCTCTCGGTAGAGATCCATTTTTGGTTCCATACTAACGATCTCCATACTTTGGCACATGTGTTCACTTTGGTAGCATAAATGCAACTGAGTTGCCATTGCATTTCTCCCAGCATCAACTGCAAGTGCAAGTGCGATTCACAAGTGTTTATTTTTCTTCTGCAAAGAAAGTGAAAAGCTTACCCAGTGACGTTAAGTCCTACAAAAACACGTTTTAGTCACAAGTTGGCCGTTTGCAGCTCTTGGTTCAAGCTGGACTTGAATTGGCACTTACACACTGCGACGTAAACAACATTCACGTAACTCTTTCGCTATAGATTACGCAATAATACTAAGACATTTGATCCAAATGAATTACTTAAACAAATTAGACAATTGAAACTACCCTAAACGTATTACAATTATCATAAAACATTTTAATTAAAAATTTAAAACAATTATGCATATTACTTATTATTATCACATTATTTACGAGTTAATTGTTATCCGAAATGCAGTTTTTTAAACGTTTTGTTTGAAGACGGAAAGGTTAGCGGTTATTTATTTGTGAGTTTGTAACTGCAACCCGATTTTTACATGTTACGCCGACAGATGGCGCCATTCAAAAGTACTTTTTGGTTTGCGTCTCGGCTCACCCGCTAACCAGTCGTTAAGCGGGTAAATAAATTAAATAAAATTGTTGTGCAACTGTTTCAGAACAAGTCAATGCCTTTAATGGAAAATCTGTTAGAAATAAAAAATCCACTCGCTTATTGACACAATTGTTTACGAACTTTCGATGTGTGACTTCGTTGGCGGACAGGTGGACAATTGAAATTGCCTGATTAATTTCAGTGACAATTTGATTAGCGACGATATCGTTGACTAGCACCAATTGAAACCTCTCGCTTCGATTACCATGTTGTTCAGCTGCTGACGCAAGCCTCTAGCGAAGTCGCAGTTATGCTGGAGGGTCGAAACCAGCAAGACGTCGCTACTAAATTCCGAATGCAAATGTAAGCCAGGTGACCGATGATGACTGAAATCTACCCCGTTCATGGCGACAATCCCAAGTCGCGTCGTTCGTCGCCACATCCCGATGCCTTGGCTCAGATATCCTACATACACGGTGGCCAGGATACGGAATGCAGGGAGCAGACAAATCAAGGCGAGCCCGACGACATTATCGCACAGATTCTTGGAAAATTTGGTATATGGCAACTGCGCTCCGTGCTGATCATCTTCCTCTGCAAAATTCCCGCCGCGTGGTTTATGGCCTGCATCATCTTCACGGCACCGGACATCTATCCCAACGAGGAGTTCAGCTGCGATACCAGCGCCTATGGCGCCATGGATAACTGCAGCGTCAGTGAAGATCAATGTTCCGTGTTGGTATCCTACGGTGATGGCAACTATGCGGTGCGACAATGCCAACAGTTCCACTATGCCCAAAGCTTTCACTCGCTGATCATGGAATTCGACCTGGTCTGTTTGTGTGACATATTTGTGGCCTGGTCGCAGTACTGGCATCTCTTTGGCATGTTTGTCGGCGGCGTGGTTGCCACGCGTCTGATGCGGGTCGTCAGTCCACGGCGTGTCTACATCTCTGGCATCTGGGCTCTGCTCTGCTGTGGTGTGGCAACTGGTCTAGTCAATGATTTCAGTTTGCACTGCTCGTTTCGTTGCCTGTCGGCTGTGTCCTGTTCCCTTATGATGACTGCTGGTCAGACCATTTGTAGGTACTCCACTGGTTGATCTCTGTCTTTCTGTTTCTCACATCTGTCTACTTTGATCTTTCAGTTACGGACATTACATCGGGTAAGTATCGTCAGGGCGTGCTGCTGCTTTATGAAACTTTCTGGTCCCTTGGCATCATCGTACTTCCTGCGATTGCTGTTGGTGCTCACAGTTGGCGGCAGATTTATATTGGGATTACGTCGCTGCCTTTTATCATAGTCTTGCTGCTGCCCTGGTTACCAGACTCGCCACGCTGGCAGCTCCAGCGATCCGTATCCCTGGATGCCGCAGTGGAGCACGTAATGAACCTACTTCATTATGCAGCCAGCATAAATGATCGCAACTCCAAGATACCTTACGACTTGGAAATACAGTTGCAACATCTGGGCGAGAAGCTCCGCGCTCAGCCGCCTCCTGCTCGTTGGCTAGAGCTATGGCATGGTCACAAACGGGCCAAGCTCCATATGCTGGCCACCCACATGGCCCTGGCCACATTCCTCATCGGTCACATGGGTCTGCTGCTCAACATACGCTCCTTTGGACGCGACTATCTGTCACCCAATACCATGGTGGTTGGTGTCTTCGAAATTCTAGGCTGCATTTTAGCCATGTACTTGACGTTTAAGCACAATGCCCACAAGTGGCAATGGGCGGGCGGCTTCTGCATTGTGGGTGGATTGCGTGGGATGCTTTTGCTGGTTCTTTACTCATGTCGAGAGTAGGTATATTGCTGCTTCTGACTTATTCCAAGCTAATGCCGTTTCTTGCAGTACCCGAAATCTATGAGATTGCTCTATGGATGTTTTTTGCCGTACTACCCAAAGCTGGCATCTCGTGTGCCCAAGCCATGATACTAACCTGCATGGGCGAGTCTTTGCCGCCCGAGAAACGTGCTCCGTTCGCTTTCTCTGTCGTCACATGGGCACGTGTTTGGCTGCTTTCCGCCTCGTTTCTCACAGTACTCAAGGAGCTCAACATCGCCCTGTCGCTGTCCACTTTCTGTGTGCTCGTCATATTGGGCGGAATCTGCACTTGTTGCCTCCGCACCCCGGTGAACAGTGAACAGGAAGCGGATAGGCAACAAGAAGAGCAATACAACGATGCTGTCAGTTTTAATACGCATTTGTAGCACGAGATAAACTAGCAAATTGTTTATAATTAATAGTATTGTTTATAATTAGTATTAATAATATAAGTAAATACATAAGTTTAGATAGAAATATATTAATTTTTAAATGTTTGTAGGTAATATAAGTGTGATAAATTTTAGCCCATTTCATGTTTGAAATGTTTAAATACAACATAACGTTAAACAAGAGCAATACAACGATGCTGTCAGTTTTAAAATGCATTTGAAGCACGTGATAATGAATAAGTAAATAAAAGTAAAATACATAAATTTAGTTAGAAATATATTCTTTTTAAAGAATACTAGTAGAATCCTGTTTTTACCACTTTCTAATAAAAGAAGAAGATATAAAGAAAACTAAGAAAACTCAATAAAAAACGGCAATTAATTCAGTAAACTCCTTAGAGAATTAAGAAATTTCACGGCTATTAAAGGATAATACCTCACACATAACATAGTTAAAGTACATACAACCTACCCGTTTGAGTAGTTTTCATCCGACTAGTTATTGATTTCGAGAAATTAAACACTAAACACTAACACCATCCCAGAAAGATATCCAGTGACGGACCCTTCCATAATACTAGCAAATTTGGGGGAAGCAAGGATTTTACCACAACACATTTGGAATCCGTCCTTAACCAAACGCTTATGAAAGAGGAGAACATTGAAAAACTTCTCGATAAATAACAGCAGTTACGAATTATTTTATGTACCATTTAATTTAACAAATGCGCTTTACATTTTTCAAATGGCGAAAGAATTTTAAGCATACAATCTTCAAAAGACAATCCCTTATTGACATTCGACAAATTATAATTCAGTTGAGTTTTTTCGCCTATGGTATTGCCCTCGGTAAAAAACGGTGATTCATAAATTTCGCTATATGAGCTAAGTTAAGTGGCGAGCTTTTCGATTTGAGCTCAAGGTTTTTAAGATCGTTACAAATTTCTGAGCTGTTTCCCAATTTGGGCTATTGTTGCTCTTGAAGATGTAAGTAATGATCTCCGATCTTCTTTGAGAGATTTGTAATGTCAGCATTTGATTTAAGAGTCTTAAAATGTCCCATTAGTGGACCTCAGACTGCGCTGATAATATTAACATCCTCTGCGTCTGTATATACCGAATATCTGAATATGCTTTAAGAGCACGACCTCTCTTAAAAAAATTAAGGCATAACTCATATTCAAAGTCAAAAAAAGATGTCTATACTGCAAGGTGTAAAAGTATCCAAGAGTTGAGCATATACTGTGGTAGAAAACTCAAGGAAAAATATGCAATATTTCAATAATGTGAGTTTAATATAATATTATTCAATAATATACATATGAACAATGACCGAAATGACTGTGCAAAAGAAGAATTTTTTAATTTTCAGAACTTTGTAAGCAACCCCAGCAGAGAATTGATTTGTTAGTTGAGCAGATCTAGTCAGTACTCTGTCCCAAGCCAAGCTGCGAGAGCGCTGACACAAAAATATAATAGGCATAGATATGTTAAGCTCATTGCTCTACTGGCAGTTTAGGTGTACCCGTAATTTCACCTGCTGAACGTGGCAACTCGCGGCAAATGGGAATCGCAAATCGATAAAAATGAAGCCATAAAATTGCGAGCAGCCACAACGATGGGTCGTAAAATGTTTTTTGGGGCTCGTCATTGCTGGAACAGAGCTGGTGTCGTTACGACGTTGAGAGCAGCTGCTGCTTGTGCTCAATTTGGATGCCATGAAATCCAAGAAGTCCGCCTTTACGAATACATCGACAGGCTACGGCAGGCACAAGCACAGCGGACACGGCAAAGGTCACGGCGGGCACGGTGGGCACAAGGAGAGGACAGAAGGCAGTAAGACCAAGGGAAAAGAAGGTAAACAACCACATCTGCATGAGCACAAGGAAGAGCAGGAAAAGGACTTAAACTCCGGCTTTGGAGATTACCTTCGCACGCCGGAGGGTCTGTAAATATGCATTAATCTCAAGAAAATTATGACTTATTTATAAACAATATTTTTCGAATCACAGCATTTGAGATGATGAAATTGTTCGTCTTTGCTAATACCGTAATGTTGATTGTTACAATGGCATGGCCAAACATTAAGGAACAGTTTTATATGCTTAATCAATGGTGGGAAAGTTTTCGAGAACGGCAGCAACAGCAATAGCTCTATAGAAGTACTGAAGTTTTAAGACACAATGGTGGGTCCATTTATGCAAGGCATATTGCTCATTGGCATTATCTATTGGTAAGCGATAGACATAAGTTGGACAAAGCATATATTGAAATGGTACTTCAACTTAAATAAAGGTATTCCAAGAGCATGATGTCAATGATCAACGATTATTATCGCAGTGAGTTTCAACGAAAAATCCAAAGTGCAAGTGACTCGAAGCCAGCGGAAGAGACGCCTTTAAGCGTAGACAACTTTATGGATTATGTGCGTGAACTGGATAACACGCCGGAAGCGGAGGAGCAGACAGTTTGCAGCGATTCAAAACGTCCAGTGGAACCGCAATTAGGTTATTCCCACAATCTAATAAGATTCTTGAAGATTACAGGATCATTTTCTGCTTTTGACATTTGCATTCCGCAGCGAACAGCTGCCGACAGCTGTATAAGCTAGTCCCTAACAATATTCCTACTATAAAATAGAATATTATACATATGGAATAACTTTAAATAACTTTCGTAAAATAAATGCATCCATTTGTGCTCCAAATGTGTGGCGCATTTATTTAAATTGTAGCAGAATATATATTTCAATTTTTCAACATTAATTTTACTTCTTGTGTTTGCTGATTTTCCAGCTGTACTTTAATAAGTACTATACTATAAATGTGTACAACTTTATTTTTATTTTGCATAAGATTTTTCATTTTTTTGGTCTTTTTCAATACAAACTAGAAAAAATTGCACTTTGATATATATGAATGTATGTTAAACTGCTTAGGATAATCTATATTGCTGGAATATTTAGAAAGAGTGTCACGAGATTAAGCTTTATTTGGAAATGTTTCGGTATGTTCAGGTATTCAATTCAATTATGGCACGAATATTCAAATTTATCCATTGCTTGGAGAGGTAATTATGGAACTGAAAAATAATACACATATCTTTTGGAGACATTTAGTAGAATTGTTGACTCGGGTGCGTTACTTTTAACTAGTTCAGATATATGTAAATGGGAGAATGGGATGAATGGATTCACATTTAAATAAATGCATTTAAGGCAACAAAATGAAAAAACGATTAAAAATCTGTTTTAAAATATAATCACTTTTAATGTATATTTCATATACACAACAAATCTTCATACATTGTTTTTATTATAGATAAAAATCATAATAATTTCAATACAAATTAATAAAGCAAAAATACAGAATACATCAAAATAAGAATTGATAGGACTTCGTTTAAAGAGATATGTACATAACGTAAAATAACGCTTAAGCGTATCTTCTCATCGCTTTCGCATACAAATTAAAATACGAATAAAGGAATACACAGTGGTTGCATGGTAATTTTTCTATATAGCCCAAAATAAACAAAGTACAAAGCGCAACAAATTTTGAACAATTTTCAAATCGCATTAATTAAATTAAAGAATCACAATAGAAATTGTCTTTCAGAAAAATGGGGAGCAACAGAGCAACGCAAAATTAAGGAAACACAAACCTTTCTCTTCCTGTCTATCACAACCTTCAAATAAGGATATTAACATAGTAATTTAAAAAAAACATTCGCTGGGCAGCTAATCAAATTTCGACAATTGAGTTAATCATGGATGCCTACTACAGACTACATATGTATGTATATATATATATATAATGTTTGTATATAATAAGTTTATAGATAAATGTATATCGTATATGGATATCGTTTTAACATATGGCTTAAAACACATACAGTTCAAATTGCGAATGCACAATGCAAAGAATACAAATGCAGAATACAGAATTAAATTGCTTGCTCTCCTTAAAGCATAAAGTGGTATTATATATATGATAACATATATACATCCACGATGCCGCCAGCAACTTATTAAAAAGCTTTGTTTAACTAAATTACTGTGCGTTCAAGTCTTACGATTAACTAAAGAAGCGCCATCGTAGCGAACCCTAAGGACTCTCTTCTCGTTTTTACTCTCACAAACTATCTAATCGACCTGCTTTCGTAGAGACATTGGCGGCGGAGGCGCTGGTACCGTCGGCCTTTTGGGCGTTTGAAATGAGTTTGGCGATATGGGCGTGGTTGGCGTTTGTTGTTCTTTCTGTGCATTATTTGCTGGATCTTGTTCATGGTTGTGGTTATGATTCTGCTCCTTGCCCGCTGCTGCTGATGTAACAGTTGTTGTGCTTGTTGTTGATGTTGAAGTTGTTGCTGTAGGATTAGTTGTCGGTTCTTCTCGCGTTCCATTAGTATAACAATTCTCCTGCCGCAGCTGGTCGATGAACTTCTCAGTTGTAAAACGTACAGTGCTATTGCCATTATCGATGTGGGCCTGTGTAGGCGTGATGCTTTCGTCGTCACTCTTGCTATCGCTTTTATAGCCAACTCCATTCCCACCGCCTACGCCTAGCGCCGTGGGGCGCTTGGGTAGCTGCGGCTTCTGTGGTAAATCCGGCTTCAATCTAAAGCTACCAATGCTATCGATGCTTCTGCGATCAGCTGTGGGAGACGGCAGATTGTCCAAACCAAAGAATTGTGTCCGCGTCATCGGCACAGGCTTGGCCGGTGTCACCGGAGGCGGCGGCAGCGGTTCTAGTTGCGTGTGCGTCGGCTGGCTGACGGCAGACTGTGCAGCAGGCTGTTGAAACTGCGCTAAGTTGGGAAGCGGTGGCTTGGCGGGTTTCTCTTGTTTTTCCAGCTTGTCATCTTGCTGCTGCGACGGCTGCTGAGGGAATAACTCCTTAGCATGAGGCCTAGTCGAGTGCGAATGATTAGTTGAACCACCTCCATTGGTTGTTGCTTCGTTCTTGGTAGGTGGCGAAGGTGCATTAGGCTTCTGGCGACGCAGAGTTCCATAGCGCGGACTCTCAATGACTTCTGTTCAATAAATACAAACATTAAATTATTAAATGTCATTTATGGTATTCTATTAATACTCACCACTTTCATGCTTGTCCAAATGCTCATTCGAGGAATTCGATTTGCTTTTGCCTTCGACAAAAAGTTTTTGACGTTGCAGGGTCAAATAAAATTCAACTTCTCCGTCGAAGAAATAATCCCATTGGCTAATCAACAGCTCCACAATGATGTTGGCTGCCGATGAGCTGTTCACCTGGCCAATATAATCAGCGGCGGCATTGCTACTCTTATCAACGCGTGGCCAAAGCATGTTGGGCGACATGACAATGGCTAGGTTCTGGGAGTTCATCTTGTTATGCACAGCTCGTTGCTGCAACAGCGCCAGGAATTTTGTGAGGTAGCGAAGATTGGCGTAATTTTCCTTGGGCAGTTTACCCAGTATTGCTTTAATCTCGGTCTTCCGCTCCGCTTCGGTGTGTCGTTCTGCTATCTTTATAAAATCCTTGTATAACGCGTACGTCAGCAACGGTTCCGGCAATTCCCTGAGATACAATTTTAATATGGAGCCAATGACATGTGGATCCTGATATTCTAGTGGCAGCGGCGTCTTCACATGCTGCGCCTCCAGTGCATGCTTCATCCGCCTAAGCTTGGTGCTCGCACATCCCACTCGCAGCAAACCCTCCTCCTCGAGTCCATGCTCCAGCAGACAACAGCAACAAAGTTCCACAATGTAGGAAATATCGCGATGATTCGATGACAGATGTTCCTTGAGTGAGGTGCCAAAGCGGGACTTCTCTGTGCTCTGAATGGTATCCTGGATGCGCGCCAGAGAGGCATTCACATGTTGCAGTGCCCGCTCATGATAGTTTCTTTGGTTGAGCACATAGTCGCGAATGCAGTTGACAATCTCATCCTCTTTGGCAATCAGTTCCAGCATTTGGGCCGCCCAGGCATCTCGCTCCTTTTCCAGCTTCAGTTCGCACTCCTCCTGTTGACTCTTTATGTTGTTCACCTTAGCGGCGGGTTCCTCCAGCCGAATGGCAGCCTGTAAATTTGACAAAAAACAAAACAGTTAGTCAAACATTTGCGATAAGCACAACAATCTCTCACTATTTATTCACCCCACCTGGTCGCGCATTGAGTTGCTTTCTTTTGTTTGCACAAATTACCGGTGTCATTTTCACACGCTCTGAGCTTAAGTATGACGCTATAGTTGCCTCGTCTTCCCACACACCACCTCCTACTATCAAACTGTATTATCTCTGCAAGTGTGTTGTACGATCTTGCATCATGACTAAAAGCCAGGTCGACAACTGTCTGTAGTTTATGCTTTGACACTTAACATATATTTATAAATAGATTCACTGACCAGCTGCTCCAATCAATCTCTTTGTTCACTCTAAACCCTACAAGTAAGTATATGTATATTTATATATATACGTATGCTTCAAATATCTCGCTACGCATATATATATATATATATATGTTCGCCTCTGACCGATATCAACTTGCTAGTACCCAATTTCAATTTGAGTTTGAATCATTCGTGTAAATAAAAATGGCTTCAAATTTACGGCAGCGGCACAGCGATAAGAAAATATGAGTGAAGCTCTCAGAATAAATTCTTGCGAACTTATAGCTTATACAAAGAATAAGAGCAACTATTATTGTTATGCTCACAATCACTTCAATATAACAGAAGAACCTTAAAACATATGAATAAAAATATTTGTTTAGATTTGTTGAAGTATTGTGCAGAAGCAACGAAACAAAGATAACGAATTCCCCAACAATCCCACCAGCTAAAGAACTAACTCAACATAATATTATCTTGCACATATCGTACTTTAAGAACCGATTATCCAGAAAATTTCAATATACGCGTAGCACTTGAATACACGCGGATCTCCCTCTCATTCTCGCAACGTAAGTTATCTAAAAATAAACAAATCGTGACAAATTGAAATCTCAGCCCCTCTCTGCTGCTGTGACTCGTTTTGTTTGCCAATCAATCTTCAGCTCTGATCCGATCCGAGCCGAACTGAGTGCGCAAAACAATGGCAAGCATCTAATTATAAGTCGCAATACCATCTCCAATGGCTCCGTGTGACTCACTTCACATCCACGTTTCCATGTGGGTAACCTCTAACGACCTACATGAAAGCTACAGTGACGTTGAGCTAACATTACCTACTGGCATTCCAGTGCCAGCCCAGACCAAAGCTAGCACTTGCAAGCAAGGTACACACCAAATACATACATGTAACTGTGTCAGCTGAGCTCATGAACATTCAAAGTATAAACATACATGGCTCAATTAGAGCGCTCCCAATAGAAGGCTAGACGTTGATTAGCAGGCGCCCGCATCAGTTTTATGGAGGCACTGCGAAATGGATGATAAGATTATGGTCGAGGGTAAATAACTGTTGACCATTATTAGCGAACATAACTCGAAATTCTATCAAACGTTATTTGTATGTAGTACTAGTTTGACACTTGAGTGGGGCAATTAATGCGAAAAGTTGATGCTACTTATTCAACGATAAACTCGCTTTAATTTGACTCGACTCACTCAATTTTCAATTATGATGTCACTGTGTCTCCATCAAGTCAATGAACGTCTTCCGACACCTTAAATAGCAACAGCAACAACAACTCTAGACAACAGTAACAACAACAACGACAATGACCAGCTCGGTACTCGATTGGGTGACTCGACATACACGTATAAGGCATAAAGCGTGTCGTCGAGTTGTCTTGGCTTATATGTTATATACAACAACGGAAAGCAATGCCAAAAACAATAACAATAAAGTAAAAATGCATCAACCCACCAAAAATAAAAAAGAAAAAGTTGTCAACATCGTCAGAAAATTTGACAAGTAATCGTAACAGTTTTGGCAGAACCTTAACGGAAAAGACATAAATATACAAAACTCTTAAAGTGTGTCTATAGAAATTGGAACAGAACGTTAAACCCGGCAATGTAGAACCAAGAAACAACAAAAGTCACCTAATCCCCCCTGACATATCATAAAGAAACCCGACGCCAGCATAAAGCGAATAGCCTGGCAAGCAACAACAGCAACAACACCAACAAATCAATTGTGCGAGTTTTATAGATAAAAAAGAAATAAACTGAAATTAAAAAAATTGATTGCTTTCTTGCTGGCGCTTGTCATCCGCTCGACGAGGCACAGTGCTTCAAGCGCAATTTGAAACCAAGTAAAATAAGTTACAACTCCAACAACATTAAACTGGACTCAAATTAAACCTGATTGTTTCTTCTTACAGCGTCAAGCTACACAAAACGAAATATGTAAAAAAAAACTTCTCTTTAAAATTCAAATTTATATTCCAAGTTGAGCAAAAGCAATTTTCTTTCGCACTTGCGCTATAACTAAAAGCTGTACTTAATCAACGTTTTGCAAAAATATATCTACTACTGAACTACTAAACCACTGTGCGCTTGTCCCCTATTTAAAGGCACTCACGCACGGCAACAGTCGAGAAGTTGTATAAATATTATTGCCATTGCCATTATTATTGTTGTTGTGATTATAGTTGTTGCTATTATTTTGTTATTGTCGCAGCTGCGGCTTCTCTGCCATTGTTCACTTTCATCATAATCAAAGTGAATTCCTCAATTTGGATAAGTGCTTGTGCTGTTATCATGAAGAATTTGACCGCCTGATGCTGATGTTATTCGAGTTAACTAATTAACTTTAACTCTCAGCCCCGTACTTGATAATAACGAAGCTAGCAAAGAGATTTGTTTTGTTTTTCTTACCTCATGACTGCGTTTGAGTGAGGTGTATTCCTGGAGTGTGCGGGACACATTACGCTTTAATGTTGAGATCTCTTGTATTTCTTTATCTAAGATGTTTTTTAAACGCCGCACAACTTTGGTCTCCGTTTCCAGTTCGCTCTCGATGCTGCATTCGGCAATAGTCTTCTCCAGTTCGCCTGCAAATTGCGAAAGATTCAAAATAAATACAAAATTTTAGTTGCTTTTTACAGCCACACAAAATGATGTAAAGTGTATACTGTATATTATGTTTGTTTGTGTTTGTATTGGAGAGCCTAAGTGAGGAAGTCAATGCTTATTTAAGACCTTATCGCGGGCGAAGACGGTAGCAAAGATAGTATTGTTGTTGTTGTGCCGGTTCAAAACTGTGGGCCGCACATTGTGACAACAGCTGCGGCGACGAAGGCGTAACGAGCCTGACGATGCTGAGTAAACAAAATTGTGATAATTGTGTTGAGTGCAATGCTGCCGCTGCCGTCGCTATTGTGGCAACTGAGCGAATAATACAATGAGAGGCACCCGAGAAGTAGGCAGTCGAGGCGACAACACCACTGGAGTATAACATTTACCATAAGATATGCTCGTTTTTCTCCTCTCTGTAGCAGTGAGACGACAGATAGGGAAAAAAATTGAATTGAAGCGCGTCGTGGCTAAGAAATAAAGTTGCAACGAGCGAACTAGGCACAGTGGGTTAAAACTGATGGATTTCGACATTTAAATCGACCCCAACTAAAACATAACACAGAAAATAATTAACATTAAGTAGTAATTAATGTTTATAATAAAGAAATTATTAAAGAAAGAATACAGATAAAAAATTACAAGTCAGCGCCACCCCATAATTTGTAATTTTAGAAACACATTAATTTACAAATGATTTTTGTATTAAGGAAAAAATCCTTATAATAAATATTTTAATAATTATTATTCAAATAATTAATGTTTACGTCTACTTGTAATTATTGCGGTTGCTGACTAAACCTTATTGAAACTTGACATGATATATGAGCAATCTGTATGACTGGTCAAAAATATAGTTCTACAATTCACACTCGATACAGTTAAATTCAGTGGTATTTACAAAACTGGGATTTCACTATAACGAGTTAAGTAAAAACTCGTGCTTAAGCCAACTATTCTATTATTAAAGTTAAACAAAATAAATGTAATGTTTTACGTTTACAATCACTAGTGTCTGTTTTTAAATTTGTACAAAGACTGTGCTAATCTAAAGTTCATTGTTTAGAGCGCGCACAGTATATTTATTAAACATGTACGACTTTTTGTGTTGTAAACAAAGAGCTTACTTATGTCGTAATGTCGCAAATGCAACGCTAATCAAATACACTTGAACCAAGGTAAGTTACAGTTACAGTTGCAGTTGTAAGTGTGCTGCTCTGCCGCAGTCACAGTTTCCGTCGCCGCAAACAGAGCGCCTGAATTTCAATTGGCACACGCATATCTGCCTGCACAGTGTATGTGTGTACTTGTGTATGCTAGTGTATGAGTGCAAAAAGTGTAAGTGGAACCAAAATAATGAGTAATAATACAAAATGTGGAGAGGGCAGAAACAAAAAAAAAGGTGTGGGGGTTGCGTCTATATTTATTCATAATCAAGTATATGAATAATATTTGGCACAACTTTTACTTTTAATCGGCAATCACATCATAATGATTGCAGTTACTTTTACTTTTGCCTTTGTTTTCTTCATTAATAAAATGCACAATTGACTTTTGTAGAAAACAGCAATAAACCCAAAGCATAAATATAAATGAACAAGAGGGAGTTGCTTGAGTAAGGGGCGATAAATAGTAGACATAAACACCACTATAACGAGCAAAACAAAAAAAAAAAATAAATAAACTGTCTAAGCAGATACACAAATAAAATAAGAGCAGCAAACAGCCAGCAGCGAATGGTTGTTGAAAAGAAAGCAACGAAAAAAGTCATCATAAAATTATTATGATTAAAAAACGCGCTAAGCGGCAGAAACCACAACACCACAAAAAAGCAACAACAATGAGAAATCGACGTCGCGTCAATGTTGAGAAATGTAAATGCCACAAGGCCAAGCGCAGACAAGGCGAGGCCACAAAACACACACACAAACACACTCACACATTTATAAAGTGCACGCAAGCCCGTGACACACAGCCATAATCATATATGCATAGTTATTTACATATGTATTGTATGTGTGTGCCTATTTCCACACACATACACACTCAGATTATTGTGCACACCTTGCGCGTTTTGCGCGAACTCAAATTTCATTCCTTTTTTTTGTTTCTTCTTTTCCTTATCAATGTCGATAAAGCATACAACAAACACTAAAACACACACACGCAATAATACATGTATACAATACGCGCTTGGAAGGCGTGTCCGTAATCAATACTCACCGCAATTCGATAGGACTTTCTGCAGTGGCATATCCTTGGGCAATTCCCTGGCGGATTCATCCAACGCTTGTGCAATCTTATAGTGACTATTCTTCTTAATCCGCTTGTCATGTTCCTCGTTGCTAACTTGGCCATTGCTACTACTGCTACTGCTGCTTCCGCTACTTAAAGCTGGTAATTTTCGCACAATCTTCTCGATGGTATCACGATATCTGTCCACTTGTTTCTCTATTGTCTCAAGTTCAGAATCTTTGCAGTCTGATTTTGTTGATCTGCCGTGAATACAAACATAATGTGTGTATGATACAATATTTGTGTAAATGTATATCTGTTTATGTTTGCAGTGGTGTGCGTGTAAAATGCCATTACACATAAAATGAGCTACCACTGCCGTTAGGTCATCAGCGGCGCAGCTGACAACTCGTTGATTGCAGCGACGAAGCAGACGAAATGAAACGTGAAATGTAAATGCTGTGCTTTATTTTGGCATTGATTTACAGTGGTTGTTGTTATTGTTGTTGTTATTAGGCAACACCTGCCCGTCGATTATTGTGTGCGGCTGGAGAAGACAACTACATACATAACAAGTATGTATTTTTTGATGTGCGTCGTCGTCGCCGTCGCCTTCGTCTTCTTTGCTGCCCTGGCCTTTGAACTTACCTAGATAAATTTTCTGCAGCAATTTTAATTTTTGCAAATTGTTTCTTCATTTTGCTGCAGCTTTACAATACAATTCTGACCGCCGATTTACGTAAAAATGCACTTTGTTGTGGTTTTTTGTATGCTGTATGTAATAAGCTCGGCATCAAGTAAATACTTAATAAGTAAGTAAATACACTTGTAACACTGGCAAAATTAGTCATTCTCCAAATGCCAGCGTGACCACAAGTTCAATTTTCAATCACACTTATTATGCGTTTAAGAAATATACTGAAATATACCAGCTGTGTAAGCCCACACTGGTTAGATATGGGAAATTTATCTGCTATGGCGCAAATATCGCAAGGGCTGAGCTTTCATTGGATTTCATTTTTAAGTAAAGGATATAAATAAAAAAAATCGTAGTTGTTATCTACTGAATACCTTTTTTAAGGTTTTATAGGTGTAGTATAGTTTTTCTTAATCATGTTTGAAACTATGCAAAATTGCAGCGTATTGGTGGATTTTTCAGCCTTTATTAGTACATATTTAAAGAAAATTTGCGGTCACCCTAGCAGCCAGTGCACGTGTGAGGACACAAACATTGTTTTCTTAGCGATTTTTAAGGAAATAATTCAAAATGATAGATGCAGATATTATTAAAAATAAGGTACGGCAGTACTACAACCGTGTACATAACTTAGAGCAAGTGTCTGATAAAAAAGAAAATGGGGTTGAACAGATGAAACGTTTCCAGCAGCGTGTGCTCAATTTATTGAAAACACACAAAGTGCCATATTCAACAAAAGAAGGTAAATATATTAATATAATTCCGAATTCCGTATTAAACGTCAACCATATTGTAGATGAGGACACCTACGAAGATTACTTACTTTCGGATGATGAAAACGCCGCTAAGACTAATGGGAAAAACAAGAAAAAACAGTTGAGAAATAAGGAAGCAGATAGCTCAGAAGATGAAAACGTCGATGAACGAATTGCTTCCATCAAAAACAAACTGCGACAGAAAAAGAGGCCTACAACAGAGAAACAACAAAAGAGACGCGAAGCAAAGAAATTGAAGCGAAGCAAGGGAGTGCAAAAGATTCTACAATCCTCAGGGAAATCGTTAAAGAACGAGAATGTAAAGCAACAGAAACTAAAAAATGGATTTGTGAAACTAGAAAAACATGTAAATGGGGAAACGGAGGATAGCAAAGAACAGATTCAACCAGTTAAAGTGCAACCCGTTTATAACGAAGAGGCGAAAATTGTTTACTCTAAGATCGATTTTGCCGCCAATCCTGGTACAAAGGCAAAAAAATCCCACCAAAATCCAAAGGAAATATTGAAAAAGCTGAAGGACACGCGTCAGCACATCAACGAGTTGAAGGAACAAGGTGACACCGAGAAGGCCGCTGAAATCCAAAATGACATTGCATGGAAAAAGGCGTTCGATAAGATCGAGGGCAAAAAAGTCAAGGATGACACTAAGCTGCTACAGAAGGCTATCAAAAAGCGAAAGGTAGAGAAGCGAGTGGCGAAGAAGAAGTGGACGGACCGCAAGGAGAAAGTAGAACACGATATTGCGAAGCGACAGAAGAAACGTCAAGAAAATTTGGATAAGCGCAGCAAGGATAAGAAAATCAAGAAATTGAAAAAGGCAAGCAAGAAGGGTCGAATTATAGCTGGCTACTAAAAAAAACTTTGGCAACTTAAGCTAGGTTTAACAACTCAAAATAAAAATTGACATACAAAAATTCGATGAACTTTTAGAATCAAATTTATTTTATTACATTTCTCATTTTCCGGCCGTAAAGTAGTCCAAATTCATTGTGTATCTCTATTAGCCTTATGTTTACCTTTTTGGTTGGTTAGTGTCATTGTTTGTACCACGGTGCAAGGCATTTGCAAGAAGAAGAAACACACAACAGCTGTTATTAAAGCGAACAGCTGACTCGGGCGCATTGTTGTATTTTATGTGAACTTGTTAGCGCAAACACGTTGGACAATTACGGTTAAAATATTGCGCTGAATTTAATATTTGCATTTTATTTGAGGAGTTCTCGCTTATTAAATTCGAGTTGTGCAATGGATTGTTGAATTTGAAGCTCTTTGTACACGCATGCAAGGGAATAGCGAAATATCAAGAAGAAGCAGCAGCTATAGCG
Organism: Drosophila albomicans; assembly: GCF_009650485.2. NCBI lineage: Eukaryota > Metazoa > Arthropoda > Insecta > Diptera > Drosophilidae > Drosophila > Drosophila albomicans. The sequence goes on from NC_047631.2 coordinate 5,768,397, forward strand.
CACGAATCAGCGTGTAAAAGAAATCAGAAAACCAAAACACACACTCGTACACGGCACACACGCACGCACACACACAAACAAACCAGCAAGTGCAGAGATACAGCAAAGCGCCGAGCGCAATCTATTTTATTCACATTTTCCACACAGAAAACCCGCAGCGCACCAGCGAAAAAAAAGTAACAATTGCGTCGTATAACAAGCCCGAAGAAGTTGCTGAAAATTACAATATTTTGTGAAAAACAAAACAAAAAAAACTAACATTGTCTCAAGAGTTGTGCAAAACCAAAATCAAATCGAATGATCAGCATTATTTGCTTGTCAAAATAGTCCAGAACAGAGAGACTGCCAACACATACACACATATACAACATTATCATCGTAGCTGAAGGAAGGAAGCAAGAAGAGTGTGAGGTGTGAGCGGGCCCCGCCAGCTGAGATTTCCGTAATAGCAGGCAGCAAGAGAGCTCCAGAATGAGCATGGTGCGGCGCATTCTTTTGCTGGCTCCAAAATACAAAATATGGACAAAGGGTAAGAGATAGTGTGATGGCGGGGGGAATTGTAGTAACATCTGCAACTCATTCGGGCACACTCACACATCACAATTGTGCTTGTTGTGCAAAATCGCATACGTAACTGCGTCATTTGAGGAGAGCGGGCGTCACGTAGCACATACACGCAAATAAACATATGTACAGACTTGAATGTACCATTAGTGTGTGTGTATATGTGAACTTACGATCGGACAGAGAAAAGCAGCTATAAAAACAACATAAAGCCTGCATTTACACTCGATGTTGTTGTCCAATTGAGACAGAATGCAAAGCTCTCGCTTATCAAAGTCTTCGGCTGATGACCGAAGTTTACTTTGACTTTCAATCCCATTCTCTTTCGGCTAATTATCTCTCTCTATTTTTTGGCTTTGATGAAGGTCGTAATTCGATTTCAATGCAGCTAATTCTCGGTGTATGGACCCAACTTGGATCTCTGATTGTTTTTGTTGTTATTTTTTCTTTTTGGCTTTTGGCTTTGGGTTTAATTTAAATTCATGTCAAACAGCCCGTGCCGAAGGTCAGCTTTACGGCGCTTTGGCCTAGTCGGAAAGATATTACGTTATGGCGGCAATCAGAAAACGTAGCATTGATTTGTTGCTATTTCGATTACTTGTTTACACAGACAGACAGTGGCCGCGTTTTTGAACTGAACTTGAATTGTTTTAAATGTGTGCGAGGTTTAATAATTGCGGTTACTACTTTGACGCAACGAATAGCCGGTTGATTTGTGGCCTTTTTTATTTGGCAACTTATACCCTTTAAAATTGGACACATTCATTCGTTATGTAGACTCCTGAACTCATATGTAAACCAAGTTTGTGACATCACGCTCTTCATCGCAAGTATCCACAAATAATAGAATATTTTGTTATTTAGTCTAAACTTCAAATACCTTGAATAACTTGTAATGCCAAGATCTAGCTTTATTGTAATAATAATGTATAATCTATATATACTCTTTGCGTACTCACAAATTTGTAGAAAATTAGCCCATCTGGGTAAAAAGATAGTTCAAAAAAGAAGAAATTTTTTTGCGTTACAAACCAATAGAGGGTATTTTGTAGTCGACACTTCTAGCTAAAGCAATTTTACTAGTTTTGTGGTTTTTTGGAAAAATTTACGTTTTGTTTAGGTGTAATTTCAGTCATTTCATGCATCTGTTGTTAATAGCTAATAAACTATTTTACGAGTCAAAAGCATAAGTAACTTAATGGTTGTGAGGAAAAGGTTTTCTTTTTTTTAGTTTCAAAAATATGTTTTTAAGCCAAGCATTAACGCATATTATGTAACTGTATTATGGCTGGCAGTTAGTTTATATTCCCTTCTGTTTGTAATTACATGTAATAATATAATAGCATTACGAATATGACAAGTATTATTTTATTGCTAATTAAATAGTAAATAATGCTTATTATGTTCAATTGTTGACAATTTCCAAGTCAAGTTTTGCTCTAAAAGTGTCAGCTAAATCGGATCTAAATGAGTTGAGTCAGTTGTTATGTAGCTGCATATGTGTTAATTGGCCGTGAAGTTGGCAAGGAAAGACGTGAACCCCCGTAGATAAATATTAGATAAACGATTCGATTGTCAAAGAGTTTGTTAATCTGTTGTCTACGAAAATTATAAATTAATTTCTAAGAATTGCTAACATGGTATAGAGTAACATTATAATATGACAGAAAATTGTACTTCCCAGTTATATTTACTGCACAAAAAAACTTATAAATAACTAATTTTGCAAAAATTTAAAATTTGGTATTACATTCATCATAGCTTTAATAATATTGCATTATATCCAGTCTAAATTCAACTCTTTGATAGACATCAAAAGCTGCGCAATAAACTTAAAAAATATAATTTTAAAGTCTGATTTGATTTAACATTTATCATATTTTAAAGTGTTCAGTATTATCAAAATATAATCACAAATGTTTCAATTATGATAGAATATAAAATTATTACAGTTATAATCAATGTGGAATACATTTGAATGCAACTAAATGAACATGCAACACAGAAAATCGCATTTCATGACATAACATAAGCTGGTTTTTGTATATAACTGATATATACTGTGTTTATTACTTATCTAACTCTCTCTTTCTTCTTGCTATTACAGGAACCAACTTAAGTCACACACAACACACAGCAAGATGTGTGATAGTTAGCACGGGATGCACTCGACACTTTCACCTGGCCACACGGCACCTTGCCGCTAACAGGCGGATGATGATTGAGCCAGTGATGGCGATACCCGCTTACATTGACATAACGAATGGTGTAACAACGATGTCCGATGGCAGCAGTAGCAGCGACAGTAGCAGCAGCAGCAGCAGTAGTAACAGCAGCAGTGCCAGCGGCGGACATGGAAGTGGTGCCGCTAAAGCAAGTGGTCCGGGGGCGAGTGGCGGTGGCGGCGGCGCAAACACAACCGGCGGAAACGATAAGTTTCTGGCGTGTCCGAAGTGCGGCAGCGCTTGCACTCAGGTGGAAACTTTTGTCAGCTCGACACGTTTCGTGAAGTGCGCCAAGTGCAATTACTTTTTCGTGGTGCTGTCGGATGTGGAGACAAAGCATCGTGTCAAGGAGGAGCCGAAGAATCAGCGCAAGCCACCGCCGCCGCCACAGAAGATAATGGAGTATCTGGACAAGCACGTTGTGGGTCAGGAGTTTGCCAAGAAAGTGCTGGCGGTTGCTGTCTACAATCACTACAAGCGTATTCATCACAATCTGCCGCAGTTGCAGCAGCAAAACCAGAGTGCTACCAGCGGCTCAGGTGGAATGGATGGCATACCACGTTCGGATCTGTTGCATATCACCGGCATTGGTCACACACTGAATAGCACACCGGGCAGCGAATTGCCTCCAAAGCCGGCTCAGATGGGCTTGGGTGGTGGTGCTGGATTGACCGGGTCCGGTCTCGGTCTCCACACCAGCAGCAATACGTCGATACCACGTGGAGATCATCGTCCTGGCTCGGAGATACTTGATAAACAGAACAACGACGTGAAACTGGAGAAGAGCAACATAATAATGCTTGGTCCAACGGGGTCAGGCAAAACACTGATTGCCCAGACTATTGCCCGCTGCTTGGACGTGCCATTTGCCATCTGCGATTGCACAACGCTCACCCAAGCTGGCTATGTTGGTGAGGATATTGAGAGTGTTATCTCAAAGCTGCTGCAGGACGCCAACTACAAGTAAGTCTCAAAATTCAATCATATATCGATAGTCTATTTATCTTTCTTTAATTGCAGCGTGGAACGTGCTCAAACTGGAATCGTATTTCTGGATGAGGTAGACAAGATTGGCGCCGTGCCGGGAATTCATCAGCTGCGCGATGTGGGCGGCGAAGGTGTGCAACAGGGCATGCTGAAGATGCTCGAAGGCACAGTGGTCAATGTGCCGGAACGTAACTCTCCACGCAAGCTACGTGGTGAAACTGTACAGGTGGACACAACGAACATTCTGTTTGTGGCTTCTGGGGCTTACACGGGTCTCGATCGTCTGATTGCCCGTCGCCTTAACGAGAAGGTGAGTACTTTCTCCTTTGTTACACTTAAACTATTAAATTATTTAATTACAATGTCTTATTACAGTATTTGGGCTTTGGCATGCCCTCGACAAGCGGATCTGGTCGTCGGGCCGCTCAATCGGCAGCGAGCCCAATGGACAATGATCAGGAGGAGCGTGACAAATGCCTGACCAAGGTGCAGGCGCGAGATCTCGTTGAGTTTGGCATGATACCCGTAAGTAATCGTAAAAGCAGTTCCTCATAAAATGAGCTAATTAAACAATATGTGTGTCTTGTCAATAGGAATTCGTTGGCCGCTTTCCGGTCATTGTGCCCTTCCACAGCTTAAACGTTAATATGTTGGTGCGCATTCTCACTGAGCCACGCAACGCTCTGGTGCCGCAATACAAGGCATTGCTTGGACTGGACGAAGTCAATCTGTCATTTACCGAGGAAGCTGTTGAATCAATTGCCTCATTAGCAATGGAAAGACACACGGGAGCACGTGGTCTACGCTCCATAATGGTATCAAATATTGACAAAACTTTGTGATTGTGGCAGTGTTTAATAGTCTGTTTATTTTACAGGAGCAACTTCTTTTGGATCCCATGTTCATTGTCCCTGGTTCGGACATAACGAGCGTGCATATAACCGCAGATTATGTGAAAGGCAACGATAAACCAATTTACAGCCGATCTACTGATACTAATGCCATGGAGAGAAGCGAAACCCCAGACTCGGAGCCCACCGACGATAATGATAAGAACTTTGAGAATAGTGAAAAAGTACGAATTAAACAGTAAATTAATTAGCTAATGCGCCGCCTATCCAAAAAAAAAACATAAACTAAAGTAAAAGCAAACGCAAAACAGCAGCAACAAAAGAATACAAAACAGGCGTTTAACAAAGGCACACAACATTTGTAGTAGTGCAAAGTTTTTGTCGATTTTCTCGTTTTTTATGCGCTTGTGCTTCATTTATTTAAACTCTTGATCCTCTTCACATATTTGCTTAAAATGCTTTATATTGAGTTTGAGTTTAAAACAAACTCTGATTTACTTTAGCTCTTCTCCATTATCATTAACATGTTATATTATTTTTAGTCACGTTTAAATGATACTTTGGTCGGTACGTAGCCTGCCGTCCTACACCCGCCTCCTGCAGAATTGAATTTTTGAATGGCATTTGCGCAATTATTATAAACAATTACAATTCAATATATATCACCCCATATTCACCTGTGATTTAATAACTGACGAGCAGCGTAGATTGTATCTGCATCGCAACCATTCAAGAACCGTTTGTAACAAACCAGCAATTGTAATAAAAAAAAAACAATAAATTAGAATTGTAATGCGAAGAAAAAACATTTTTCTAATATCCGATGTAATATCTAATCTAACTTATCAGTTGGCGCTGCGTGAACTGCATAAATACTATATATATATTTCAATTAAAGTTATGTATAGAAAGCAAATAAATTAGGCGAATCAGATGACGTAGCTAAAAGTGTTAAAGCGAAGACGAATACAAAGAAAAGCAAAGTATATTTTTAACTAATTTAAGTTGTAAAAAAAAATTAAACAAAACTAAAAAAAAAAGAGTTCAAAATAAGTTAATAAAAAACCAAATTTAAGGCTAATTGCCTTTAATTATTACCTATTCAATTCATCATGTACAAAAGTATATTGCAATCATTTTTTCACACTAGTAAAATTCATAAAAATGTAGTTTCTATTAAGTAATTCCATTCTTGCTGTTTTTTTTTTTGAGGATTATCGCCCAATTATATTAAAATAAAATTCACAAAATTTATTATTATTTTATTTATCATATTTCAACTAAACAAAATTTGCACAAATTCAATTGACTAATGTTTACTACTCAAAAAAAAAAAACAATTTTTGTGTTTGATTCTCAATTTGGCGTGTTCCGATATTCAGTTCAGTTTTCAAGCAAAAACGCGAATACTACTTATGTGTTTGTTTCATTAAATAGTTATGACTGAATAACGGAAAAGAAGCATAAATAAATAGTTTTAAAGTTTTATTGCACATTTGCACTAAAAGAATAGTTTTCTTTTTGGGTTTTTTTTTCTTGGACTTTTTCGTTTACGTAGTGTATAAATTTGTATAAAAATTTGTAAGTAAATAAATATGTTTTGTCATGAATGAGTATGTTTGTGTGTGTAGATATGAGTTTGTATGTTATGTATAAGTTGTTAAAAACCGAATTTGGCAAACGAGCTTCAATCATTCTCCTCAGATATAAGCAGTTCATATTCCTGTGCCGCAAATCGATCCCAATCCGAATTCTGAAAACGCAATAATAGCAAATAAATACACTCGAAACGGAAGCAAATCTCAGGGGGCAATGAATACTCACTGATTCATCCCGCTGTGCGGCGAATGGATCGCGTTGTTCGTGATCCAAATATTTCTCTAGATTGAAGAACGTATCAAAGAATACGTGCGTCATTTTGCAGCGTTTCAAATCTCCCAACGTTATGGAATCACGATTCGCAGGCTTAATCATATCCAGCATCTAAAAAAACAAGGGAGAAGAGTTGATTTATAGCCTTATCAATTCTTATTGAGTTTGAGCTCACCTGACAGAGGCAATCCTCAAATGGCAGACACTCAATGCCAATGCCCTCCATGCGCTGTTGCTGCTCCTCATAGAAGTATTCCAGCTCGTACATGGAAAGAGCACCATCTCCATCGATATCCATGCAGCGGAACCAGTACTCAATGGCTGTGGGCGTGCGTTTGTCCTCCTCGGAGAGAATGAACCACACGAACTCTGTGTACGACATCTTTGGCTCGTCCTCAGGGGACTTTTTGTTGTCGCTGCGTGTCACACAGCCGGAGAATATGCGCTCAACGATGCGTGTGGAGAGAGCGTTGTCGCTGTGCTTGGCAAGATCGTCCTGATTGATGAGCAAATCGTGATCCTTGTCCAGTTCCCAGAACTTACAATAGATCACATAAAAGTGCTCGTAGCTAAAGAAGGCCATTATCTGATTGATATCATCCTCCTCCTCCAGCAGACTGATCATCTATCCAAGCAAATTGATGCTACAGTTGTGTTTAACTTTGAATCGAAAGAGTTGCAAGACTCACCTCCAGTAAATCGGATCGCTTAAGCTCCGATATTGTTATCTTGCCGCTCCAACTGCGATTCACTGAGTAGAAGATGCGTGCGATGACCGTGTGCACGTATCTGGAATGGAACTCGGTTGCTTCTTTAAGAAAGGCCAGACCGGGGTGCGTGTCAACCACGTCCTGCACCAATGGCACCAGATCATCGGGCACAATATACGAACGAAAGCGTTGGCCCCGCGACAAAATGTAAACAAATCTCGAGGCAGCCTCATGGCAATATACATTCATCCTGCCGCCAAAGAAGACAGTTCATTGATCAAGTGGTTTAAGAAGAGACGCATCGACGACTTACTGCTTCCAAAACTCCACAAAACGCTGGCGTTCGACCAGACCCGTGGTGCTCGCTTGACAGAAGATCATCACTGGCATGCGCCAATAGAAGGGCAGTCCGCATAGCTTCAGGATGCGCGGCAGCTCATCCTTGGTCACCTGATTGTTGGGAAAGCTATCAAAGGCGGACAATATGCCGCGAATAACCCGTTCCATGGCAATCGTTGGCTGTGGCTTGCCATGTGGAAAGTAGAATCTGCAATCGAGCAATAATAATCATTTATTTCTCGTTGAGGAAACATTTATCTTACCTGGGTATATAGACACTCTTGGAGCTTCTAATCTCCTTTTGCAACGAGTTCTGTTCCTGTGCAGGCGGCGGCGGCGGTGTCGCGTGCAATTTGACCTGCAATATAAACAATATAAACGTTCCACAGGTCTCTTAATAAAATGTAGTATATAAGTAGCTTATTATAGTATTTATCACACATTCGCGTACAATATAACCATGTGGTTGGGTTGGATTGGTTGAGGCAAAGCATCACTAAATAAAATTCCATATTTATTCTCAAATGTTTGCCAAGTTTTCTTCTGTTTACAATTCACATTTTTGAGCTTTCAATTGCAACGCTCGATTGCCACAGCCCTTAAAATTTATTCTTAAATATGCTAATGAATTTAAATAAACAAACTGCAAATGAGGTTAGACAGTCTTGGGTATGAACGTTTGGAATCTAAGTACGTTCTTTAACAAATTGTTCCCACTCAAATAATGTAGAGTATCTACTAGTTGAGCAATCTCATCTGTCTCATTTGCTTAAATTTATGCAAAGAAATTTTGTTTAATCTACAAATTGTTAGCAACATATTAATATTTTGTGTGGGTTCTCTTTCGATTTCATTTCCGAACTATCGTGTGTAGAATATAGTATCTGATTATGTGTGTGTATATCAATAACACCGGAATATTTCGTACGAATTGGAATTGCAGCGAAGCAATAATTTTGTTGATTTGCTTTTTGCTATTGTGCTAAACTCATGCGCATATTGAATCCAAATGTACAATGTCTTAATTGGCGCAAATGAAATTTAATTAAGTGAGATTTTAATTAAGTGAGATTGTGTCAGCAATGTTAAAAGTTAAATTACAACAATAAAGTAATTTAATTATTTCCTACTTGAATTGTGGTGTCAGATTGAACATTTATCTATTTCATTAATTTGTATTTAAATGGATTCTTTTTTAGACTAGAATTTCAGAATTTACAATTTGAATTCCTTTCAAAATTCTTTTAAATTAATGCTTTGTGATGGAACTTTCAATTAGAGAATACACTAATATTCATCTTTTGTTGATCTAGCTGCTCTTTGTTCCAACAATTCCTTATAAGCATATAATTAAGTTATTCGTTTTTGTTCAGATCAGATATATCGAATATATGAACTACGCACAGACCATTCATGATTTTAAAACTGTCAACGACAACATTAATATTAATCTGAAGAGTAATACAAACACAACGGAACAACGGAAAGATACGCACACATTCATGCTTGATTGCACTGAGCATATGCGCATATTACGTATACGCATGGATTCGCTCGATAGCCAAACAAAATATTACGCATACGCATAGTTGTTGAATAAATACGACTAGAAGAGGTGAAAGAACAAGACTTGAAGCTAATCGCACAATTGATTGCCGACAGAGTTGTGGATTATTTTTAGCAATTATTTACTTTGAAACTATAAACAATATAAAATACAAAAAGAGAGAAAATAAGAGAAGAGAAGTACAACAAATCAATGTGGACGGAATTTCAGAATGAAACTAAATAAAGTGGGCGAGGATACAATGAGTAAAGCAGATAATTTGCTGTCAGACATATGCCATTAAATACGGTTGCCTCTTCGCGTTCATGATGTAATTAAATAATTAAACAAAATTAAATAAAAACTTCCCCAAAATATACAATACAACACGGCAAAAAGTGCACTTTCCATTGCTTAAATAATCATGTGCTTTTGTTCTATTTGTTGTTGGGCTGTTTTTACTCCTCTGTTTGTTATTTATTTGTTATTTTTTTCTGCCTATGCACGATCGTGCTGATCGCAAGTGCTTGATTTGGTTGTTTTTGTAGTCGAGAATATGCACACTCAGTAGGGGTATTCACTAAGTTAAAGGCAACTTAATGCAGTCAAGGTGAAATAATTATTGAATTAACACTATAATTATAAAGAGCTACTATAAAATTTAACACCAAATATACCAAAATGTAATTATCGATGTTTAATAATTTGGTATTCTAAAATAAACAAGATTTAATGATAAAAAATACAACTACAATCTGAAGAAAATGAAATCTATAAAGTTGCGCTGATTGAAGCTGAACTCTAATCAAACGTTTTTACAAATTTGGAGATGACATAAAAATACTTCAACGCCCACGATGGCTCGATCATAATCTGAGTTATGTGTTTGATATCGTTTGGAATTTGCATCTGAATAAAAGAGTCGACTAAAGCTGAACCCACACGTGAAGTGAATAACCCTATTGGCCTATTGGCAATAATGTTGCTCAAAATGTATTGTTCGCCCCTCTTCTCTGCCTCTGTCTCTGCCTTTGCCTCAGTCTCATCTCTGTTGGCAGCGACAGCGTCTCTTTGGGGCAACCTTAAATCAATCAATGATGCTACAGCGGCACGATAACAGCGCCAGCCACGATATATTTTTTTTTTAATTGCTGATTGTCTCGAGCGAGAGAGAGAGAGAGAGAGGTGAACTGATGGGGGAGGGATTACACGAATTGTTGCTGCTGTGGGGATTTTGCATTTGCTATTTGCAATTGTTAGATAACAAACTGAATAAAATTCACACACAAACATTGCAGTCAGACGGACGGAATTCGCTCCAAAAATTATGGTTTGTTTATGGAATTGAGGAATTAGGGGCAACTCACCTTAAGCAGACTCTTCGGCGGCGCCTCCACAGGCCGTTTGATGTCGAGGAACGAGTTGCGCACATCCGGACGCTTCTCAAAGAGCAGCACGCGCTCGGCGACGGAACCACGTGTTAGGATTGGTCTGCCCACTGGAATGGAGATGGATAGATAGATGGCAACGATAGATGAGCGTCAGCTTGATTATGTTTTCATACACTCAATTCACATTCAATGTGTATAATTATTACAATTCTTATCCTGGCCATTGGTGAGCGCTGCTCGGCTGCCGCTCGTCGGTTTGATTTTATTCAACGTTGGCATCGTTGTGTCCACCGATGTCGCTGGCGATCCAACTGTTGCTATTGTAGTTGCTGCTGCTGTTGCTGCTGCTGTTGATGTTGCCGATGGTGTTGCCGTTGCTTTTGCGTTCGCCACAATGTTGCTGTTGCTGTTATCAGTGTTGCTGTTGCTGTTGCTGCTACTATTTCGACTATTGGCTGTTTTCCTCGTGATCGCTGGCTTTTCTTTGGTTGTGGATATTGTTGTTGATGTTTGTTGTTGCTGCTGTTGCTGTCGAATTCGCCATTGCCGGCTTCTGTTGTTCGCTGTGGTTCTCTTTGGTTTTGCTCACTTTACGACTGCTGATCGTGGGCTCGCTGGCGCCTTTATCTGTCACTGTCACAGCCACGCCCACGCGAGGTGCATCAACTGCATCGCCAGCACTTTCGCTGCTGCTGTTGGCGTGACTGTTGCTGCTGCTGTTGTTGTTGTTGTTGCTGCTGGCTTTGCTCAGTTTCTTGCTGTTCTGAGTTGCTGTTGTTAACTTGTTGTTGTTGTTGTTGTTGCTATTGATTAGCGTAGTGCTGTTGCTGCTGGTCTTACTACCATTGCTGTTGCTTTGCCGCTTCTTAGTAGGCGTTGTTGACCCTGTGCTTGCAACTGTTGCTGCTGCCGCTGCTGCGGCGGCTGCCTCTTTCTGCAGCAACTCGCTGATTTTGAGCAAGTGCTGCGTCTGCTGCTGCGACAAATTGTTAACATCCAGATGCAAATCGATGTCATAATTGAGATTCACATCGGGCAGCGTTTTGCTGGCAGTCACTGCTGCCACTTTTTTGGGAGATTGCAACGATTGCTCGCTGGCCTGCTGTTGACTCGGTTTGCTGGCTTTGCTTGTGCCAGTTGTCGGCGTTGTTGTTGTCGCTCCGGTTAGTGCTGTTGTTGTCGCTGTTTTCTTTAGCTTGCCATTGCCAATTGACTGGACAGCCACGCCCACTTCCGATGCTTTTTTAACAACATTCTTGCCGCGCTGCTCTTTGTCTTTGTTCACAAAACTGGTGACCATCTTCTGCAGGCCCTCGGCGCTGCTAATGTCCGTTGTTGCAGCTGTCGCAGCTGCAACAGCAACATCCGCAAAGTCGCCCGAGGCCGCGGCATTTGTGTACATCTCAAGCAGCTGCGCGGGCGGCAGACCGCGGCTCCTCCACGTCTGATAGATGGCATCGGCATGCTCGCTGATCTTCTTTGACAGCTCCGCAATCTCGGCGTGCGCATCGTTGCTGATCGCTGCGACCGGCGCAGCTTTCGGTGATTTGGTGGCGGCTCCTGCAGGCTTGCGGTTTGTCGTCGTTGTTGTTGTCGTTGTTGTTTTGCTGGCACTCGTCATGGCCACCGAACCGCCAGAGCTGCCGCTGCCGCTTCCGCTGCCTCCGCTACTGCTGAGCTTTTTGGTTTTGGTCGTCGTTGTTGTTGTTGTCGTCGAAGACGCTTGCATTTTGTACGTTTTGTAAATAGAAAATATGCTTCACACTGCTATAATTATTTATTTTGCATTCACAATGTAATGTGCAACCACAATTCACATGTTTAGCCTTTGTCTAGTTGATTATACAAAATGCGAGTAGATTGCATTTAATCTATATCTTTCTCAGTAGGCAATCAATTTAATTCTCAATCGCACTCACACACAATTTGCACATTTTTCGAACAATTCACGTTGTGGCCGCTTTTGTGGGCTGTAATTCGCTTTGATTTTTAACAAATTTTCGTGCGTTTCATTCACTTTTCACATTTTCCTCGTCTTAACTTTTCTCCGTATGGCGAAATCTATTTATAAAAGAAATACCAAAATTTCCTATTTCGTTTATTTCAGTTGCTGAAACACACACACACACACACAAACACGAACACGGAAAATGCGGCGATCTAGACGGAGACGCACACACAAAAATACAAAAAATACGGCGGCATTAACATCGGGATCGGGGCATCATCATCTCAATAAGTAAAACGCGCACACAGAGCACAACACTGATTCTAAATCGATGGCAAATCGCTTTTTTTGAATACTACAGAAATTTTGAAAGAACACGTGCTCAACTCTAAAATTTGATTGTTTTCTTTAAATATATGAATCATACTAATTGCTGAGAATATTTGATAATGACTTTTAACAAACAGTATATTTTGATAGGAAACAAAATGAGAGCAGAGTAAAATTATAAAATATACATTTTGTGAGAATTTAAATCAAAACGTTTGACTTGAGTATTTGGTATTTATTTCTTGATGGAAGGCATGTAATTTCTAAAAGTGAAGGTGCGACATCCACTTAAGCATTAAACTATTATTAACAACTAGATGCTAAGTATTCAGCAGCATTAGATTGGTAAATAAACGATCAGCAATTGCCTTGTTGTGTCTGGCTAGGCGTAGCAATTAATGAAAAACTCATTTGCATTTTCACAAATCAAGCAATGCCCATCGAGTGCAGCACACTGTGCACGCGTAAGAAAATTGAAAAGTCTTCCCCTTAGCCCGTTTGGGGCGTTTTTGCTGTTTTTACGTGTAGCGGCGGCTGCTGTAGTCGCCTTTGCTGCGGCTGCGGCTGCTGCTGCTTCTTCAACTTTGTACTATTTATTCGAAAATAAATTTCGAAGTAGTTGCCGCTGCTGTTGAGGCTGAGTCTGTCTATGTATGTAGCATGTATGTAGCTATGTATCTACTCGAGAATACTCAAATGCGAGTATGTACAGCGACTCGGCGCTATCGAGTATATTTTGATGTTTGTCTGACTTTATTAATGATTTAATTGCATTTATGCCCCAAAGGCGTGCGCACGCTGACGACAGTCACGATGACGCGCTTCGCGTTTGGATGGATTTCGTCATTAATTAATTAAACAAAGGTTAATAGGAATTTGCAATTTGACATTTCATATTGGCCGCAAAAGACAAAAAGTTAACAACGAATCGCAGTTTTTAGTTTTCAAAATGAAAACAACACGCACACACACACGATACCCGGAGTACATGTGTGTTGGTTCGCATCTGGCAAGTTTGGCGGAAAATCTTCTGGAATCTCTGACCGGGGTGCTAAATTTAACAAAAATACTGCCGTGTACGTTCACAAAATTACCGAGCGCAATGCACGCGGACGCGAGCGCTGTTGATTAGCTTCGTGTTGTTACTGTAAATCTTTGGCTGCTCTGCTAGCCGCTGAAAATAACATCAGCATCAGCAGCAGCCTCTGTCGCAGTCGCAGCCTCTGCCATCGGCGCAGCCGCTGTCGCAGTTGGCGAGTGTAGTGCGAAGTAGAAATGATCTCAGCTGTTGCTGCAGCTAATGACACTGAGAGAGCACACGATTAGGGCGCTCCCACACACACATCCATTTACACGAGTGCTAAGGAGAGCGCCAACAGCGCCATTACTTTGGCGTTCTTTGAGCAAGAACAGTCGCAGCAGCTCTCGCTCTCTCTTTTGCTTCGTCACTCACTTTATGGCTCTCAGCGTGCTGCTCTCTAACTTACCCCCACACAGCACACGCACACTGAGACGCAGACAGTGAAGCAGACGTATACGCAAACGCAGACGCAGAACACTTGCCGTACCCCCACACGACACGCTGTCGAACAAAAAAAGAAAACAACAACAAAAGCAACAACGCAAATCACAGCAAAGGTGTTTGTTAATTATAAGCAAAGCATGCGAATGGGGTATGATGAAGAGGTAAGCTTGCAGCTGCAAATGCTTTTACGATGTGCACTGCTTGCATGAAGGCGAAAGCCTGCTCACTGGTCACTATCTCCTAATTTTACCCGTAGGGCAAGCAGTGCAACTGTTAGCTATAAAAGCATAATTTATGTTATGATTATTAAAGGGCATTTGTCTATCAGCATTGCCTTGCAATATTCACTCGATTATTTTTTGTGTGGCACACGAAGAGGAATAAAACCTGAAACATTTATTTCGCTTTGCTAATGCCAAATTACTTATTTCTGTCGTGCCTCAGGTCGACGAGTATCGCTAATGTTTGCTGCAGTCATTGTTGCTGTATTTTAGGTATTTTTTGTTGGGCTCTATTTGTACATATATTATGTGTAGTATTTTGTTTATATTCAGTTTGCAGGTGGGCGCCATTGTTTGTTTAATGAAACCTGAAATGATGTTCGAACTCTGTGCGATCATCTGTCATATAAATTGTATGATGAGGCATCTCTATTATTTACCTGTTTGCTGTTCAATTTTGCACATGCAAACAGAGGCAGACAGAGACAGACGGGCACAGACAAGCTCAGACATGTCGGGGAGGGTTAACCGCAAATGTTGCAGCTACTGTGTTGACGATGACGATGAACATCAACGGTGCGCAGCTTCCGGTTTACATTTTGTTCTAACTTTATTGCATGTTGTTGCGCCGTCTTTCGATTCGTCGTTTCTCATTTCTCATTTCGCTGTTTTCAGTGTTTTCGCGCTGCTTTGCGGTAATTGATTTTAACCAAAAGATCTCAACCTTTGCACATGTTGATTGTCTCATAAATTGACAGTTATTTAGTTTAGCTGTCTTGCCGCTCTCGCGTTCCACAACCATATAAGGGCGTCACGCGAAGAACGAAGAAGATTAGCTCTAGACTCTGGAGCTTTGCGTTGACCCAATTTATATGAATGTGTTGAGTTTTGCTATGCATAAAACAAACAGAGATCTTTATTTTCCCCCTCCCAAAATAGAAGACTCGACAATGCCACAGCTTTAATGCTTAGCCCAAACCCCACGCCAAATGTTACACCCGCACACCCTCAACATGGGCCACACACACACATACGCACACAGACGCACACTTATTCAGTCATTTGTTTAGACGCTATCTGACATGTGAGACAACACGTAAACAATGGAACACGAGCGTCACAATTGAAGTGTGAATAGATCAATTGCGACAATGGATGAATAAGCAGCTTACGTTCAATGCAGGCGTCTCGGCTCGATCATCAAATATACGTACATATGGCAAATCGCTAATGGTTTTCCTAATTTATAACAGACATGATCTACAACAATTCAAATTAAATCATTCAAAATATCGTGGGAATTAGATTGAAACAAAAATTAATAATCATAAGTGAATCCACAGTGAAACATTATTAAAAAAGATTTGTATTCATATAAAAATTTATTACAGTTAAGAATTATGGAATTAAAGAATTGAAAATATGGTGATAATTGTATTGATGATATTACAAATAAAAAATAAATAAATAAATAGTTAATGCAAAAATAAAATCTGAATGTTATGTTATGTAGTAAGCGTTTGATCGATAATTATTTATTTTATTCTGAGGGTTGTTCTTCAAATTTAGCTGAAGGTATTACAAATTTACATTTAAAAGCAATTTATTACACACAATTCAAATTCAATGATGGAAACAGATCAAAATCTTTTAATTAACTATTTTAAATTATATCATAGAGAGCATATGATTGAGAACCAAATAGATATGAATATTGTGATACTAAATTAAAGCACAGATGAATATCAACATCTTTCAAATCTCCCAACATCTCTAAACAAGAGTTTATTTTAGACCATTATCTACAAAATACAAATCAGATTATTTGTATTTACTAATGATTTATTTAAATTGGACGTTAATTAAAATAGTTAGCGAAAACATTAACAATTGAAAAGCTGAAAGGAATGTTGTGGGTAAGTAGGAATATTACCAAAAATTAAGTAATTAAAACATACTAAACCATCGACCGTAATCAATTTAAGTTAATTGAAAATTAATTACAGTCATGAACAGAATTCAAATGAAATCGATAAAAATGTATTTTGAATATGATCGATAAGAAGATAAATACACTTTAAAAAGATTTGGGAGAACCCACAGTACGTATGCGCAATCAGTTACTGTCTTTGCTTACGCATACGCACCGTGGAGTCAATGTGCTCTTAACAAGGCTTGCGATTTGTTGATGTTTATTGATTGCTTCTGCACTTCATATTTGCACATTGCATTGACATATTAAATTGTCTCTATTTGTGGCACAATGTCAGCTCAAGCGAGCCGCCCACTTGGTCATTAGCTAGCTATGAGACGAGAAATGGAGGAAAGAAATGGTATATAGAATGTGCAGCTTGGAAACCTTTGAAATACTACAAGAAATATAACTATTGACATTGTGCCGCGTCTTCACGTCATTGTTGCAAGCGCATATAATATTTTATATTTTGTTATAATTTATTTTCGTGCTTTGTGCAACGCTTATGTTATAAGCCGAAAACTGTTAACGCCGATATTTTTAGGCTCTTTGAGTGGAACAATGTCTTGGCTTGGCGCCTAATTCAATTTGTAAGTGCAACGTCTGGGTATAAAAACGCCAGTTGCAAGAGGCACAGACGCAGGTTTCCCACGACCAATCGCCGCGAATAGTCCGCTCCAGTGAAATATTCAGAAAAAAACAAAAATCAAATCAGTCCGAATCTTATGTAAAAAGTGTTTGAAATTTAAAAGTGTTAACTTGCAGCTTTTTATGTAACGCAGAAGTTTTGGCAAAAGCGTTAGCCCGGATATAGTGTTAGATCGGAATACAAAAGTCTATAAGCAACAACAAATATGGAGAGGTAGGCTGCATGTGTAATTAACATTCTGCAGGCAATGTCTGATTGTTTGAATCCTTTTCGCACAGCTTTGCAGCAGTTGCCACACAGCTGGGGCCACACTTTGCCCCACTGTCCAATGGATCAGTAGTAGACAAGGTAAGGTGCAAATCAAGAATGATCCTCCGCCCAAGTGCTTGGTTTTGAATGCGAGCTTCTCTCCAAATCATAGGTCACACCCGATATGGCGCACTTAATCAGCCCATATTGGAATCAGTTTCCCGCTATGGATCCCATCTGGGCGAAAATCCTAACCGCCTACATGATCATGATCGGCATGATCTCCTGGTGCGGAAATGGCGTGGTGATCTACATATTCGCCACAACAAAATCGTTGCGCACGCCTGCTAACCTATTGGTCATCAATCTGGCAATTTCCGACTTTGGCATCATGATCACCAATACGCCCATGATGGGAATCAATCTGTACTTCGAGACCTGGGTGCTGGGTCCCATGATGTGCGACATTTATGCCGGTCTGGGCTCTGCCTTCGGCTGCAGCTCCATTTGGTCCATGTGCATGATATCGCTGGATCGTTATCAAGTGATTGTCAAGGGCATGGCCGGCCGCCCCATGACAATACCGCTGGCATTGGGCAAGATTGCCTACATTTGGTTCATGTCCAGCATTTGGTGCTTGGCGCCCGCCTTCGGCTGGAGCAGGTATGCAAGAGGCGTGAAATGCATTTGATTGCTATAATACATCGTTATCGATCGGTTTAGGTATGTGCCCGAGGGTAATCTGACATCGTGCGGTATTGACTACTTGGAACGCGATTGGAATCCACGCTCATATCTGATTTTCTACTCGATCTTCGTCTACTATATTCCTCTGTTCTTGATCTGCTACTCTTACTGGTTCATCATTGCCGTAAGTTTATCGACAATATCTATACTGCCCGATCATTGATCAAACGTCTGCGATCCACAGGCCGTCTCTGCCCACGAGAAAGCCATGCGCGAACAGGCCAAGAAAATGAACGTCAAATCTCTGCGCTCGTCCGAGGATGCCGAGAAGAGCGCTGAGGGCAAACTGGCCAAGGTCGCTCTGGTCACCATCACACTGTGGTTCATGGCGTGGACACCCTATCTGGTCATTAACTGCATGGGTCTATTCAAGTTCGAGGGTCTCACACCACTGAACACCATCTGGGGCGCCTGCTTTGCCAAGTCGGCTGCCTGCTACAATCCAATTGTATACGGCATCAGGTGAGTTCCTTTTACACTCAACTCTTGGATCAGATAGAGCTGACTTTCAATTCGATTTGCAGCCATCCCAAGTACCGCTTGGCACTGAAGGAGAAGTGCCCATGCTGCGTCTTTGGCAAGGTGGACGATGGCAAGTCCAGCGATGCTCAGTCCACAGCGACAGCCAGCGAAGCCGAATCCAAGGCATAAGAGACCACGACAACAACAACAACAACTTCTACTTACAACAGCAACAAATATAACAACATCAATATCAATACAAAAGAACAACAACAGCAAGAACAACTGCAGCAACAGAACGAAACGCTTTCGAATAACAATAATAGCAATTTGTTAAATAACAAAACAATGTTAACTAACTTATGTCAAAATCAATCTTCTGCAATGTCAATAAAGACTAAAAAATCTACAAAAAAAATAAAGGCAAACGAACTAGAAAAGTTACATAATTGTTTCAGTTTTCGGGAAAGCAATAAGTTTGATGTTAAAAGCAGTCGAATTTCAAATGTAAGGAATACTTACTTATAAAATACTTACATTTTAAATAAATAAAAAAAAATTAAATTGTCTCTCTTCTTATCTATGCAATTATTGCAAAGCTTTTCACAATATATTTATTCAGGTTTTTAATTTAAAGGCACTTAAATTTCATTTTATAAGTTAACATTTAGAGTTAATTAAAGGCAAACTTTCGCACGCATTGAAGAACTTTAAGCTTATTTCTAAAGGGCTGCAACTGTTAGTATTAGCACAAAGACAACATATACAATTAAACAGAATCAGTAAAAACAAAAACAATCGATGTATGTGTGTATGCACATCTCTTCTCTCCTTCTTTACTTTATATTTTAAATCCATCTATTCCAAATAGATTTTTTAATTCACCGGGCGGCTTAGTCACTCACTGCACGAGACGTATTCACTCTCGCTTCGTTTAGCTTTTGTTGCACACGTTGTTATGGTGTTATTGTTAACCGGCTTGTGATATGACTCTGTGGGACTATTTGGGCCATCCATGCATTCTGAGGTGCAGGCCCGTTCCTGTATGATGAGTTTCCACAATCGCACCTCGATGCCAACCCTAAGTATGAAAAGACAATTAATTTAAAGTGATATCTTATATGAATGGATTCCTTACCTTAATCCCAGACGCATGAGGTCCAACTTCTCCATGTTATATATGAAATCCTCAAATGTGAAACCTTCATTTAGAATGAGTGTCTTTGAGAAATCATCAATGTCATGCTGGGACAACCATTGCTCCAATTGCTCGTCTATCTCATGCAGACCAAAATTGTGCTTGGCAAGTTGGCGTCGTGGATTCGTATTTATCGATGGGCGTGCGGCAACATTTCCAGCTCCACTGGGACTCATTCTATGGCACTTCTTATTAAAGCCGTTAAAGGTGCGCCTGAAATGGAAGCTGGTCAACTCAATGCATCAGTGGACGCTATTTTCTTTTCTTTCGCTTACCTCAAACGCTTCCGACCGCCCATATAGATGTGTGCCAATTCCTGGCTGATGTTGTGCAAAGCACGCAGACTCTGTCGGTTCTGCTCCATAATCTGTAGCTGTAGTTGCTTTTGATTGTCACGTATATCGCGCAAGATGCGCGCACACTCAATAGAGTTGCCAACACCGTCGAGTTGATCAGCCTGTGGCAAGGGATTTGCAGCACTGCTGCCAATGGCCTGTTTCTCCTGGCTATCGATGGATGCATGTGCATTATGCACACTATCGTCGTCATTGCCCGACAGATCCTTATCGGCCAAATTGGCACCCAATTCGGGTGAGAATATGGTAATAGCCGCCTGCACAGCACGCTTCACGAGATTGTCCAACGCGAACATCCAATGCGGTTTAATGCAATGCAAGCGCAAGGCACAAACAACCGCATCCTGAAATGAGTACAGTGCCAAATGCAAATATTCCAACGCCACCGGATCGTTATTGAGTTTCAGTTTCAGTTCATTAATGGTCGCCTCCAGATGCTTCTCATTCTCGCTCATAATGTAGTCGCGAAGTCCACGTATCAACACCTCCAGATCGCTCTTATGTATGGCTATAGAGTTCTGATCCGCATTGATCTTCTTCTCCCAGAGTTCACAGATCTTTGACTCGTCCAGTGCCAGCACCTTGGACAGCGTTGTGCGCCGTTGCGAGTCTTTCTTCAAGCGATAGAAACCATCTGTTTCACTCGTGTCACTGATGCTGGTGCGCAGTGAAGGTGTCAGTGGTTCAATTTCCGGTGAGAGCAGAAAACCTGATGAATTTCGACGCTCGATGTGATTGGTACCCATCTCAATAATGTCCACTGAAGATGTGCTGAGTGTAACTCTGCAAAAAGTGTTTTTTTTTTAGCATTATATAATATTAAGCAGAAGAAACAGACAGTAACTTACTCCAGATCCGGCGTTGTAGGCGTATTCGATGTGGTGTTGTAAGTCAGTGGCGGTGTTGTTTTCTGTATTAAACGATCTGCTGGCACGGATATGCTTCGACCATACTCGGAGGTACTAATGGGCAGTACGGGTCTCACTGGCTTGCGAGGTTTGCTGTAGGAGAAGAGGTCAGGTCACTATGCTAATGGAATTGTTTCGTTAAGTGGCAGTATTTACTCTTGTAGAAATGGATCTTCAAGCAGCTGCGAGGCAGACGGTCTGTCCTGAACGCTAATTGCAAAGCAGCGCAATATAAAGTTCCTGGCATTTGGTGACATTTCCTCGGGTATGGTTGGGTGCTTCTTGTAGAATCCCACCTTGAACATGGCCGCTTGTGGATTGCCCAGCTCACTGAAAGGTGGACTGCCGGTTGCCATTTCGACATTTGTGCAGCCAAAAGACCAAATATCAGCTGCCGGCCCATAGCCACGTACGCCCTGATCAATAACCTCGGGCGCCATATATTGCAGTGTGCCTGCAAACGTGTCGGTCATGGGATTGATGCGTGCCAATCGTTTGGAGGTGCCAAAGTCAGAGATCTTCACGACGCCGCTATATGTGTTGACCAGCACATTGTCGCCCTTGATGTCACGATGCACAATATCCTGTTCGTGCAGATATTTGAGACCCTGCAATATCTGCTTGGAGTAGAAGGCCATTGTGGACTCGTTATCCTTGAGTGGGCCCCACTTCGTCTTAAGCAAATCAGATAATGAGCCACCAGGCACTTGTTCCATGAAGATCTTGAAGAAACCATCCTCGGAACGTGATCCCAAATACTGTACAATGTTGCGATGACGCAGCTGTGAGTGCAGCTTGATCTCCTCATGCAGCGGCTGCACATCCTGAGAGTTCTTCTCCGGCACCACTTTGATAGCAATGCGCACCTGGGTTTGTCTATCCCTCGCCGCATACACAGTACCGTAAGTTCCCTTGCCCAGCGTTATCTTTTTGTTCTGTTCATTGTAATCGTATTCGTACTGCAATCAATTAAATTAATTAATAATTAGACAAAAAGTGATTCTCTCGTTCTTAGATACTCACCTCAATTTGCGCCTCGTCAGTCTGCAAATTGACAAAGACCTGCTGATCAGCAGTCATTTCTAGTATGCGATCGTAAAAGCTTTGTCGGCACTCGGTGGACGGAAAGTAGATTTGAAAATCATCCGAATTGTGATGTACATAGAGATACGCGCAGAGATTATCCCGTTTATAAAGGCTGACCGATTTGATCTTGGAAGCCACGAACAGAAAGTCATGCAGCTTCTTGCAATCATTCTTCGAGTGCGCCAGACAAATGTTCACAATTTGTATTGACTTCTCATCGGCATCCATATTCATAGTTACGTAGCTGGGCATATAAATCTTGTTGGGTTCCAGAATCTGCAAGGAACACAAGTCAAACAGTAATTATAAATAACTTTTGCAATTGTTGTTATAGCTACCAATATGGGAAATCGTATGCTATTAATCTCTTTGTTGATGGCCGCTAGGAAAAAGTCCATCCAAAACTGAAAAGCCTGCTCTTCAATGGTTAGTTGATGATCCTCGGGCTTGCGTCGGAAACGATGTATTAACGATATATTGCCAATGGTCGATTTGAGCGACCAAACCGGTGGCTTTAGCTTAAACATACATTCAGCTGCTTGTATTGCCTTAGTGTAGTCTTCGGCCAGCACAGAGATCTCGAAAAATGTCGCCACATCCCAGTAACCACTGAGCGTCGACAAGCTGCCCTTCTTGCCAATGAGATTGTTGAGCGTCATGCCAATGTGCTGCAGCTCCACTGTGTTGGTAAACTCCTTGCCTTCAATTACCAGCAGTGTGGCTAAATTGATGCCAGCGTATTCATTGGGCTGCACCTCAAAGCTCTGGCGATACCATTTGATGGCATTCTCCAAACTCTTCGTGTCGGTGCAGTCTGACTCCACAAACATATCCTTATAGATGCGGCCACAGAGACACAGCATATCGGGAAAATGATTCACTTCCTTCTCCAGAGCCTTCAGTGATGATTCTAGCGCCTTCTCTCGATCGCCCGGTCGATTGCGTCGATTTAGCGCGAATGCATATAAGAAACTCATGTTGCCTGTCTCCACATACTTGCGTGTGTTTGGTATGTTCTTCAGATCGTTTACCAGTCGCACCATTGCATCATAGTCCTGCACATCGCGCAGAGAGAACATAAAACTGTGCAGCACCTCAACAGATAGCACATGGGGATCATCCAGACGCTTGCGCATCTAAGGAAAATAAACATAAATATCTTAATTAGTTCATTGCGATTGCAAAGTCTTATAAATAGAGTGTCTATAATTTCACACCATTAAAAAGTGATGCATTAAAAAAATTTTGTTTGGGCTTATTTTATCTTATATTTGCAATTAACTGTGGATGCAATTAACGACTTTAATATAGTTGGAACAGACAAAAATAAATAATAATAATCTTTGCATATACATTTATCTTACCCCATGTAGAATCTCCTTCATTTTGGCGATCCCATGCTCTCCATGCTCTTCCCGAGAAGCTCTGAGGTCACTGAGAAATTTCTCACGCATATGCGCCCTGCAATCAAAACATAAATAAAAGGTGCGAGTTAAACGTACGACACTCATCATTACTTTATTGTGTGTTACTCACTTTGATTGTATTTCGACATCTTGCAGCTTGCGCTTGAGACGCGACTGTAATGTGGCGGGCGGCTCTTTATTGCTGGACTGGTTTGTAAGATTGCAGGTGTTGGTCTCCCCATCGAGCTTATAACTAAGAAACAAGTAGTTGGCACATGAAAGCTGCAATAAAAATAAGAATATAGAAACAAAGTTATAATTAACTTGGACTATATTGTTGGATGCTGCTGTAAGCAAATTCAATCTTCAGACAGACATGTTTTATGGACGCCGCTGTAACTGCAAGAGGCGCTTCGATTGTTTATGTTGTTTTGTCTGTGTGTTTGTTTGTATACGTGTGCTTGCTAGCGTGCACGATTGTATGTGTGTGCGCGGCGTGCGTGTTGTTTTGTTGTTTTGCGTTGGCGTCCGTGCATTTGATGTTGTTTTAATGCTTTTACTTTTCGTGCTGCGGCGGCCAAAATAAAACAAAAAAATATAATAACGTTTTCAGCAGAACGGAAGCTCAACAGCAAACACACACACACACACACATACAGTAGTGGCTGCTGCGTTTGGGGCGCTGTTTTAAAACTTAAAACAAATGCTTATTGCTTATTATCTTATCGGCAACAGTGTCGATTATGCTGTGTTGTTGTTTACCTGCAGTTACCCCTTTTTTTTATTACACAGATCTTTGTTAATCAAGCCCCACTCACGCACACCTGTTTTTCGTGATACACACCTTGAGACTGAGCGTCTGTTTGGACTCCACATCGTTGTAGATTAAGATTGTTTCCTTCATTCCGCAACTTTCGCGAACTCCATAATGATAGGACAAGGGACGCTGTTGGGTTAATATGCTTAAATCGATAACCGCAACATCGGCATCAATGAATGTTTCCGTCACATTTGTTTCCCCAAAATCCAATCGCTCAAACTGCAATTAATATATGCAAACAATTACCGTTTTCAATTGAATTCAACTCAATTATTGTATAACAGTTGTTGTACGCACCTGCACTCGATGAAAATTGGCACCCGCCGATTGCACCGCCTGTTTGACCTCCTCGAGGGCACAGAGACGGTCCTCCAGATGATCGCCCACAACAGTATCAATTACACAAACAACATCCATTGCTGTTGCGCTGTTGTTGCTGCCGTCGCTGTTGCGCTGCTTTCTGTTAGCCTACTATGGGCTATTCCTGGCACTGTTGTGATGGAACGCCTAGGGGACGGAAACGAAACAAGGTTCGTATTTGTGCTGTGCGATGCTAGCGTGCGTTTGAACAAATTGTAAACAGCCTCATTACCACTCACTTGTTGCAATTGCAAAGCGCTAAATACTTTATAACGTCTTAATATTAATATATACGATATTTTTACGAAATGTGCGCAGAGATGTTGACGCCGCTGTAAAATGGCACCAATGTGACCAAATGCGACGAGCACAGAAGTTCGCTGTATTTGCCACCACAGAAAAATACCAAACAAATATTACGACGTCGCTTAACAGTGGCGGTCAAATTGAATTTCAAAACTTTACTTTAATTACAAAACTTTACTACAACATTCGGTACTTTGTGCTTAAAATTAAATTGAAACTGAAGTACTAAGAGTATTTAGAGTGCATTGACGTATACAAATTTCCGTAATTTCCTTTAAATATTTTCATAATTTCCATGTGTGAATCTCGTTAAAAGTGCAAAGGAATCTAACTAGCGTATTCCTTGAGTATTGAACCGGCTATCACCAAACGTTGAATCTCCGACGTACCTTCATAAATTTCGGTAATGCGCGCATCACGATAATGTCGCTCCGCTGCCATATCCGTGACGTATCCCATGCCGCCCAACACCTGAATGCACTGATGGGCGCATAGTGTCGCAGCTTCAGAGGCAGCCAATTTGGCCATGGCGGCTTCCTTAGTGTACGACAGATGACTATCCTTCAGCCACGCGGCACGCCAGGTCAATAGGCGGGCCGACTCCAAGGCCAGCGACATATCCGCGATCTTTTGCTGTATGGACTGCAATTTGGAAATAGGCTTGCCAAATGCTTGACGCTTCTGTGCGTAGTCAACGGCCAGTTCTAGGGATGCTTGAGCAATGCCCAGTGCCTGGCCAGCAATACCAATGCGTCCAGCGTCCAGCGTTTGCATGGCAATCTTAAATCCAAAGCCCGTTTGACCAAGCAGATTCTCCTTGGGTATTTCACAGTCTTCGAATATCAATTGACAGGTGGAGGAGCCTCGAATTCCAAGCTTATCTTCCTTCTTGCCAACCGTAAAGCCCTTCAGACCTTTGGGCACAATAAATGCGGAGATACCTTTATGCTTCAACTGTTTGTTTGTGGTGGCAAAGACAATTGTGGCTTCCGCTTCGAAGCCATTGGTAATCCACGCCTTGGTTCCATTGAGGACGAAATGGTCGCCCTTTTCTGTTGCTATCGTCGACGCAGCACCCGCATCCGAACCATTTCCCGGTTCCGAGAGAGCAAAACAACCAACACGTTCACCTGTTGTGTAAGGCGTTATAAAGGCTGCCTTCTGGCTATCATTTCCAAAGCTGAGCAGAGGACCAAGGTACAAGGAGTTGTTCACGGACATAATCACGCCAGCCGACGCACAGCCGCGGGAAATCTCCTCCATGGCAATAGCGTAGGCCAAGTAGTCCAGCCCCGTGCCACCGAGCTCCTCGGGAACAGCCACACCCATTAGACCCAATTCGCCCATCTGTTTGATCTGTTGCGCAGGATAAAGATGTTCGCGATCAAACTTAGCTGCATTTGGACTCAGTTCAGAGTTTGCGAAGTCTCTACATGTTTTCTGCAGCATCTGATGCGTATCGGGCAGAGCGGCAATTGAGGCAATTTGTCGAAGATGCGCTGCTTTGCGGGCTGTAAACAAAGTCGGTTGATAAGGAGGCCGTATTTACATATCAACAAGTCAAAGTCCACGTAGAAAGAATTTCAAGTAATAGGTCAACTCACCAATATTAATGGACCTCATAAGACACTGCATGGTGATTATTTTCTAAACTACTAGACAATTAAAGCGTTATACAAATTATTATAGCGATTATTCAAATATTATTAATTATTTTATTTAACACCTTAGCCGGAGTGCGACCATAGGCAAAAATTCTCAATATACGTCTTACCGCGGAAGAAATATACCAAAATACTGAAGGGCCGATATTGCCATTTGATTACACTGCATATGATGCGATGTTTTTCGAAAACGCTTATTAAACAACTGGCTGGATTCGTGCTTGTCGAACAATTCACATATTTGAACATTTGGACATCTCAATGATGCCGAGAGTGAATAAAATTTAGTCGAAATTTATATTTTGTCGAAAGGCAAAACTGCTCTTTATTGAAAACTAAACATTTCTATGCGACAATACCAAAATTCGTTTGCAAAATCCAATTGATAATTTGATATTATTTATTTGCTAATCAAATATTAAGTAGTGTTATTTTAATTTCATTTAATCACTGCCTTTTCAAGGAATTGTTTTTATGAAGTCGATATAGAGGAATATAAACAGAAACAAAAATACATATATTACAACTTCATAAAATTTCATATAGGAGTATACATTAAAATTAATACATTTGCATATTAAAATTTAGATAAAATAAATTTTTTATAGATGTAACGTTTCTACTTTCGAATGAAATTCGAACAAAATGCATTACAACTGTACAGTTTGAAGTACACTTCTCTTAGCTAAACTTATCGATAACTAGATTAGAGTTATCAATATTGTTTTGCATTGCATCAATATGTAACAGTTCCTTTAAAATATTGGCGCGAACCGTTAATTTTAATTTAAGACTGAGCCTATACAATTTGGGACTTGATATTAAAATACCATAAATAAAGTTTATAATTTATTTATTTGCATAACAAGCAACTCTTCAAAAAAGGACTTTTCGTAGCTATGTTAATGTTCAAAGTGCGACTGCGCAATCTGAGTCGAAGAGGAAGACGAAGGATTCGGGCTCGCACAGACTTGTTTAACGTTTTATTTATTGCACAATTCAATTTAATTATAGCAAAAAAAGAAGCACAGAGGGCACCACTTATTTAATGCAACAATAACAACTAGTGAATATAAGTGAATTGCACATTTTTAAATTGGCACAATAATTGTTTATTGATTTGCACTCAAGTTGGTCCTTCATTTTTTATTTATTTTTTCTTGTGAAATTTTTGCGTTTATGTTTTGGTAATTTATTTGCGAGATGATATACATACATATGTACATACATCTTTGATACCAAGAGGTAAATACCATAATTCGTTTAAGACATTTACAATGTGATATTCCATTGACGCAAAACTGAATCATAATCCTAGGATACAGATAAGGGATACCCCAAAAACTCATAATAGTGATGACTGAATCGAACATTTGCTGCGTTAAGTTCGCCTGACTTTCATTGAGAATTCGATCACGTCTATATCTTTTGAGTACTCACCACGGCTCTCTTGATCTTTCTCTTGATCGCGCCACTAATACAAACTCGAATTTTGATAACAGTGTTTAACTATATATAAAAGAGCCTCTCGCGTCTAATTAATAGCCAAGTTGTTAATCGTCAATAGACGTGCTGCTGCGAGTCCGTTCCATTGGCAATTTATGAGTCAACAAATACATATAAACGATAGCAAGAGGTAATCAAAATAATTAATCTAAGACATTTGCAGTGCTTAAAATAATATAGACGCCAAACCGTAAATCCTAGGACACTTTGATAAGGGACTGCAGCAAACATTTGCTGTGTCAGCCTTGATTAACTTTCATTGAGAAATCCGTCACGTTTTATCATATCAGTACTCACCACAGCTCTCTCGCTCATTCTCTTGATCGCGCCACTAATACAAAGTCGACTTATGATAACAGTGTTGGCTATAAAAGAGCGTCGTGCATCTGACTAAGAGCCAAGTTCTTGTTCGTCGATAGATCTGAACGCGACGTGTTGCTACCAGTGCGTTCCAGTGCCATTTTGTGAGTTATTATTCGAGTGTTCATTTATCCTTATAGGATAAAGAGTGTTGATTCAGAATTGTGATAAAAATTTGAAATATCGATAAGCTTTCAAAGTGAATTTAAACTTTAATAAAAATTATCCAATCCAAAATAATGAAAAATATTACAAGTTTAGTCATACAAGTTTACAATACCGGACAATAAGTTTAAGAATTTCTTAAAGAAAAATTTCCCAACGTCCTGATAATAAATGTCAATCATTTCGTGCGAATACTAAATACAATTTTCATTTTGCCAAGTCACCATGATAATGACGGCTTTGATTATGATTATGATTATGATTGCGACTTTGATTATTGTTATATAATTGGTAAACAATTACAATTGAAGTTATATCAGCTTCAGCCTCCAGTATCCGATAAGCAGACTTCTGCATTTGCCCCATCGAGAGCAATCAAAATACAAAAATCTTATCTGCAAAAAAATGTTGATATTCCAGTTGGGAATTTGGCTTTGACTTTAATATGGGCAATCCACGAGATACTAATGTTTGTTTGTATAATCCAAATTACAGCGGCACTTGTTGAATGATAAAACACTCAACAAATGACAAGTTATTGATAGTTTGAATCGACCCGCATAGAGAGATATTAACGACCCTCAAAATGCAGTCCATCGTCGCCAATGAGCTGCCGCCGAATCCGCGCGAGAAGGCAAATCCATTATCCTCGATTATGTTTTGGTAAGTCTCGATTAATAAAATATTATCTATCGATCTAGTTTCATAACATAAATTTATCTATACAGCTATACGATGCCCACATTTTTCAAGGGACGTAAAAAGACTCTGGACGAAAACGATCTTTATAGGGCTCTAAATGAACATAGATCCGGTAAGTGGCGATATGTTTTATAATCCTAATTACCTCAATAATCAAACAAATTTGCATTGATTTGTTTCATTAAAATTTTTATATAGTACTTGAAGCACTTCATTGATTAGAATAGGCTTAGGTAATAAATGCTCATAAATTATATAAGGCACACGGTTTGAGTGTTTTATCTTTGTTTAAAATAGTTAAATAGTTTCATAATAAGGTTCTATGTTAGCGCCATCTATTTTGATTGGATTTCAATTGGGGTTTGCCCTTTGTTCATCACTTGACTTGGATCATTCGTTCAGGGAATTGTGATACCGGTAGACTTCCTATCGTTATGACAAAGTAACTGTCATTGGTTTTTTTTCCTGATTTTTTTCGTATTATGTACACGTTTATAGTATAAGCTGTACGAGTATATAAAGCCAAGTATTAACAGTGGGAATTATCTATGGAAATATATCAAGACTTCAGACATTTTTTACGTGTAGTCTGAAGTGGCAAAATCAAAAGCAAAAGCAAAAACAAAAGCCAAAGCTAAAGCAATGGCACTGGGACACCACTTAAGGGTACAGGTTTCAATGATTAGATAGAATTGAGCGTGCATGTGGCAAGGTTTTGTAGTCTGGAACTTGTGTCGTACGATGGATAAGCACATTCAAAAGTTCTTCAAACCTAGCCGACATTGCATGAGCTAGGGGAAGTTTATTTCCACTAGTAGTTCTACAATTTGTATGTGGAGTATATATATTACGACAGTTCAAATACCTATATAAAACTTATCTATATTGGTATTATCTCATAAATTTCTTACAGTCTTCATAAATCAATGGCTACCTCATCTCCCGATAAGAATGGTGTCAATCAATTAATAAATTGAAGACCCAATGCTTTTAAATAGGAGTCCATTATATTATATCCAATGAGTTGCCAGATTATAAAGGCCTAATCAAGGGTATTTCAATGAAATTGCCAAATTGAACTTTGATATTCGTAGAACTATTTAAAGAAAATCAGGTGCCCGGACAGCCGAAATTTTCATTGATTACCGACGATAACATTGACAACTTCCATTGATGCAATTAATGAATTTCCTTTTGACCGAAGAATGATATATGAGATATACAATTAAATATCGTGCGCTTATTTACTTATAATAAATGAGCCCATAGAGACAAAGTGAGTTGACATTAAGTGCTACTGTACAATCTAATCGAGGCATACGCCTTGAGTAAATATTTATTTAGGTAAACAATGGCAAAATTTTTTAACAAACTTTGGTACTATGATGTGTCAATCCGTATAAATGGCGTATAGTACATGTATACTATAAAGATCTATCGGCCACTTAAGATAATTATAGCATGTGGTCAAGCGTTGCGGAAGTACCCATGACTATAGTAGTACATATTAGATCGAGTAGTAAATGGTTTCATGTCCATATGCATTTCAATTGCAACTAACTGGCTCGATGGGATTAGCTTGCTTACTGATAACTGGACAGCTGGGTGGAACTTGGTCGATTTCATGACTCGTGTATTGAGCTCAGCCATAATTCAAATATAAAACACAGACAATAGCAAAAAATCGCTTGACGTAAGCGATAAAAAAAATCAAGTCAAGAACTCTTTTATGAAAGATTTTGAAAGGTTACAAATCGTTCTATGCGCGGCAATTTAGATTGTCGTCTATAAATACGCAATCTGATTAACGGACGTATAACTTTGCTTGGATTTCAGATAAACTTGGCAAGAAGCTAAGCGATGCCTGGGAAAATGAGGTGGAACAAAAACGCAAGAAGAAAAAGACGCCAAGCCTGTTCAAGGTGACGATGAGCGTCTTTGGCTGGAACTTTGGTTTACTGGGCTTCGCTTTATTTATTCTGGAAATGGGCTTCCGGTAAGCTGAGACACACCCCTTTGGTATTATTTATGGTCCTTATTATAATGTTTGTTTTCCTACTCTTTCCATTATTTTTGATCTTTTTTGCTTTAGCGTCACACAGCCTCTGTGTCTGGGCGGTCTGGTGGCCTTTTATGCCAATCCCGACAATGCAGACAGCGAAGATCGGAGCACGGCCTATCTATATGCCGGCGGCGTGATCTTGTGCAGTGCTTTCAACGTCTTAGGTATGCATCCTTATATGCTGGGCATGTTCCACACGGGCATGAAGGTGCGCGTTGCCATGTGCAGTATGATTTATCGCAAGGCGTTACGCTTGAGCCGAACTGCGCTGGGGGACACGACGATTGGTCAGGTGGTTAATCTCATATCGAACGATGTGGGCCGTCTCGATGTGTCTGTCATCCACGTGCATTATTTATGGCTGGGACCTGTGGAGATCGGAGTAATCACTTGGCTCATGTACAGAGAGGTAAGTGAACTTTTAGGAGACATGAACTTGACTTAACCAACTCTTAACATAACAATCATTTTAATCACCCCCCCAACATATAGATTGGCGTCTCGGCATTCTTTGGCGTGGCCGTCATGTTGCTCTTCGTTCCCCTGCAGGCATATTTGGGCAAGAAGACTTCGGTGCTCCGTTTGAAGACAGCTCTTCGCACGGACGAGCGAGTGCGCATGATGAATGAGATCATTTCGGGCATTCAGGTGATCAAGATGTACGCCTGGGAGATTCCGTTCTGCAAAATGGTCAACGATATGCGAGCCAAAGAGATGAGCGCCATTCGAAATGTGAACTACATTCGCGGTACCTTGCAAAGTTTCATCATGTATGTGACGCGTATATCCGTATTCGTCAGCCTGGTTGGCTACGTCCTGCTGGGTCAACTCTTAACCGCCGAGAAGGCCTTTGTGATCACTGCCTATTACAATATTCTGCGTAACACGATGACCATCTACTTCCCCATGGGTATATCACAGGTAATTTTACTTTTCCTTTTCACATATGTAGTTTGTATACATTTTGGTAAGGTTTATATTAAAATTATAAAAAGACGTATTTTTTGTGATTTTGCATTTTATGGTTCGGTACATTAAAAAATCAAGAAAGGTTGTCTTCCTTAAAAATATTATATTAGTATACAAACTATTTCCATGTACCAACCGTGATCGCATTACGGTACTTTTGTTACTGGGTACCTTGGTTTTTGTTCTCCAAAATGGTAGATTTTTTATATATTATGTTTTTTAAGACCCGCAGTTATTAAAAGCAGAAATCAGTTGACAATGGCATTCAACTTGTATAATCAACAAAAATCAATTGTTAAAATATTAAAAAATAATATTGCTACAAGTAGTTTAATCTAAGATCTAAACACAGCCATGTTAACAACTGTACAACAAGATTACTGGCAATTTTTTATGGTACGACTTTTTGTACAACTTTCGATAAAAGTGTACCGATGTTTACTTGTATTTTACTTCTTTTGGTAAATACAGTTTAAAAAGGTTTCCGTATAAAAGAAATACAATTCTTAATTTAATTAAGTAACAAAACTTTAAAAATAATTTGAAAAATAAAATAGAAGTGTCATTCATTTGGCGATAAGTATGATTCATAATTATATACTTGAAAGTATTAACAAGAAATTTACCAATTATAATACAAGTGTACTCAATTTTATAATTTAATCTATAGATTCAAAGATCAACTTAAGTTTTTAGCTTTTTGTACTATAACTATTCTACAATTAAGATATTGCCATCTGACACCCATTACTTTATCCATTACTTTGCTATAGATCGCCGAATTGCTCGTTTCTATTGGCCGTATACAAAAATTCATGTTGCACGAAGAGACAAAGGTGCGCGACAAGTCCAACGATGCCGATGAACAGAAGTTGGGCAACAAGCCCTCGAATAACCTGGTCAAGGAGCCTGTGACCACAGCCCCCGTAGTCTTGCAGCCGAATAGCCGACGACCCAGCGAAGCGGAGAGTAGCGTGACCATCACGAAGATGAAGGCCAAGTGGGATTCGAAAGCCACGGAATACACTTTGGACAACATTAACCTCAAGTTTAAGCCACGACAATTGGTGGCTGTTATTGGACCCGTTGGCTCCGGCAAATCCAGTCTGATTCAAACCATTCTGGGTGAACTGCCGCCAGAGTCGGGTAGCGTGAAGGTGAATGGTACCGTCTCGTATGCCTCCCAAGAACCTTGGCTCTTCACTGGCACAGTGCGTCAAAATATACTGTTCGGTCTGCCCATGGACAAGGCTCGTTATCGCCAGGTGGTGAAGAAGTGTGCGTTGGAGCGTGACTTTGAACTTTTGCCGTACGGCGATAAGACAATTGTGGGAGAGCGTGGCGCTTCGTTATCCGGCGGACAAAAGGCCCGTATCAGTCTGGCGCGTTCTGTGTACCGCAAGGCGGACATCTATCTGCTCGATGATCCTCTGAGTGCTGTGGACACACATGTGGGACGTCATCTGTTCGATCAATGTATGCGAGGCTATCTGCGGAACGAGATTGTCCTCTTGGTGACGCATCAGCTGCAATTCTTGGAGCAAGCCGACATGATTGTGATTCTGGACAAGGGAAAGATCAGTGCCAAGGGCACCTACGAGTCCATGTGCAAGAGTGGTCTAGACTTTGCTCAAATGTTAACCGATCCGAGCAAGAAGGACGAGGGCAGCAATGAGGGACCCGAGAAGCGCAAGCTGTCGCAGGTCAGCAGCAACTTGCGCAGTCGTCAGAACAGTGTTTCATCTTTGACATCCACTGTGGAATCCGTGGCGATGGAGTCACCCATGCAGACGCAGGAGGGACGCACCGAGGGACAGATTGGCATGGGTCTATACAAGAAATACTTTGCCGCCAATGGTTACGGTCTCTTCATTATCTTTGCTTTCTTCCTCATTGGTGCTCAGGTCTTGGGCTCTGGCGGCGACATATTCTTGTCCTACTGGTGAGTAAACTTCTTTTGGAGTCGAGCCTCAGACTAATTCTTGTGCAATTTCAGGGTAAATAAAAACGAAGGCACGGATTCGGACACAGATACGGAAACGAATTCGCTGATTTCTCGGCTGCGGCGCTCGTTTATGCCCCGCATTAATAACGACACCGATCCCGTCGATATTTATTGGTTTACGGGCATCAACGTTCTGGTGATTGTGTTCTCCCTGGTGCGCAGTGTGCTTTTCTTCCACTTGGCTGCAAAGAGCTCAACGACGCTCCACAACAAGATGTTCCAGGGTGTCACGCGGGCAGCAATGAATTTCTTCAACACAAATCCATCGGGTCGTATTTTGAATCGTTTCTCCAAGGATCTGGGTCAGGTGGATGAGATCTTGCCGTCGGTGATGATGGATGTGCTGCAGATCTTCCTCGTGATTATCGGTATCATTGTGGTGCTTTGCATTGTCAATATCTGGTACCTTTTGGTCACCTTCATTCTGGTCCTCATTTTCTATCTGCTACGTGCCTTCTATCTGACGACATCCCGCGATGTCAAGCGGCTGGAGGCTATTAGTAAGTGTTGATCCTAATATAAAATGAATTATAATTAATCAGAAATTCTATATTTTAGCTCGCTCGCCCATTTACTCCCACTTGAGTGCTTCGCTTAATGGCTTGCCCACGATTCGTGCTTTTGGTGCTCAAAAGGAGCTCATTTCGGAGTTCGACAACTTCCAAGATATGCACAGTTCAGGCTTCTACATGTTCCTGGCCACCAGTCGTGCCTTTGGCTATTGGCTGGATTTGGTCTGTGTGCTCTACATTGCGATTGTGACGCTTAGCTTCTTCCTGTTCTCTCCAGAAAATGGTGGCGACGTCGGCTTGGCTATAACACAGGTATGACTCCTTAGCAACCTTCATTGTACCTCTACTAACTTTGCATTGCTTCTGTAGGCTATGGGTATGACCGGCATGGTGCAATGGGGCATGCGTCAATCGGCAGAATTGGAGAATACGATGACATCGGTAGAGCGTGTGGTTGAGTACGAAGATCTGCAGCCGGAGGGTGACTTTGATTCGAAGCCCAACAAGAAACCACCAAAGGACTGGCCAG
This sequence comes from Drosophila albomicans, assembly GCF_009650485.2. Lineage (NCBI taxonomy): Eukaryota > Metazoa > Arthropoda > Insecta > Diptera > Drosophilidae > Drosophila > Drosophila albomicans. Next base: position 5,803,902 of record NC_047631.2, read on the forward strand.
ATGAGGGCAAGATTGTCTTTGACGATCTGAGTCTGCGTTACTTCCCCGAAAAAGATGCGGACTACGTGTTGCGCTCCTTGACCTTTGACATTCAGGCTTGCGAGAAGATTGGAATTGTTGGACGCACCGGTGCCGGCAAATCGTCGCTGATTAACGCACTCTTCCGCCTGTCCTATAACGAGGGCTCGATCCTCATCGATCGCCGCAACACCAGCGACCTGGGTCTGCATGACTTGCGCAGCAAGATTTCGATTATTCCCCAGGAACCAGTGCTCTTCTCGGGCACCATGCGTTACAATCTGGATCCGTTCGATGAGTACTCCGATGTGAAACTCTGGGAATCCCTGGAAGAGGTTAAGCTCAAGGAAGTGGTGGCCGAACTCGCTGGCGGTTTGTCAAGCAAGATTTCAGAAGGCGGCACCAACTTCAGTGTGGGACAACGTCAATTGGTTTGCTTGGCTCGTGCCATTTTGCGTGAGAATCGCATTCTGGTGATGGACGAGGCCACCGCCAATGTGGATCCACAAACAGATGCGCTCATTCAGAACACGATTAGGAATAAGTTCAAGGATTGCACAGTGCTCACAATTGCTCATCGTCTGCACACGGTTATGGATTCGGACAAGGTTTTGGTAATGGACGCTGGACGTGCTGTTGAATTTGGATCGCCATTCGAGCTGTTGACGGTGAGCGAGAAGAAGGTATTCCACAGCATGGTAAAGCAGACGGGCGACGCGACATTCGATGTGTTGCTCAAGGTTGCACAGAAGGTAAGTCATCGAAGCAATGAATACAATTTAATTTACTGATTTATGCATTTCGCGACAGGCGCATGAGGATCATCTGAAGGCGAAGAAAGACTCTTGACATTTCGCCGTTCCGAAGGCGTTCAAAGACTACATACTTAAGATACTGGAACCAATTACAAACCACCCGGCGGCCAATGCACGCATTCAAAAGACCTTCCTATTTGCGGAGGCCTCCAAGCAGAAATTATTAGGGTAGCAAAAACATTAATGCTTAACCCCATAGAAGACGCCAAAATCAAAATTAAAATTTAATTCAGACCCAATTAACAAATAATATCAGCAAGCAAGTCGGCTTAGAATTTTTACAACAGACCCGTGTACAAACTAAATGTTAGATGATTTGAAATTAGAACTATAGATTGAACGATGACAATAAGGTAAAGATGCAGAGTATCAATCAGTTGATAACTCTGGCTGACCTTTAAAAGGTTGGCTGCATTGCAGGTGTATAGAAGGAGATGTAAAATGTGTTCCGTAATGACAATAAAGATTACAAAACAAAACAAAAACAGAAGCGAAAGACAAAAAACAAACACAAAAAAAAAAAATGAAAAACTATAAAACTGTTACGTCTAGTATTAATGTATGTGTGTTTTTATAGTAATTTATTAATGTACAAGTATACACAATAAATGTAACAATTTATTAACTTTTTATTTTATTTGAATTATAATTTCTACTTATTTCTTATTTTGCGCATTACCTTTTCAGTTGAAACAAGTAATCCTAACTCATAGAACTGCATTTAAATCATCAACAAAATAAGAGATTCAATGCATTTAAGACAAGTATCTTCCATTTGCTTAAACTGATATCAAATTACAAAAACAAAATGAAAATCTTAATGAATTTTTAAATTGAAGTGCTAGAACAACTTACATTTAAAATGAATATGAAAACACGCTTTTAAAAAGCGCCTAAAATATATATTTATACATAGAGCAGTTGCTGTACACACATAACTTCATCTAGGCTTTAGCTTTAGTTGATTTTATAAATAGATAATTGTATTTAATGTATTTATGTGAATGTCGCATCCATCTAGAACACCAGAGATAGCCAGGCTCCAATCAAACAGAATCCCCCAATGGTGGCATAATGCTGCAGTCCCCTCTCCCCGGTCAGAGCACGGTAATACATGCACCCGGAGAAGAGTGCGGTGCCAGCAGTCATCAGAGCGCCAGTCTGCAGTTGGAGGAAATTCAGATTAATTAAAAGACAATATTTTAAATTAAGGAGCTGCATTTAAGTGTTAAATGATAAATATAATATATGGCCGCCTGCATATTTTGATGTTAGCTTTAGTTGTTTGGCTTTGAAACCCCGAAATGAAAGAAAACTCTACGATTTACTTATCTAATAAGGCTGAAAACAAAATTGTTAAAATACCAATGAAACATAACATATGGAAATTAAAGCAGCGTTATTGAAGCTGCTTTTGGTACGTTTTTAAATGCACAAAACAACAAACAAATAATATTTATAATTAAGAAATGACAATAAGTGAACATTTTTCCTATATCCTAAGCCCATATCAGCTATGAACCTCCCATCATATCGCTCCCCCTAAATATTAACGTTAATGTTAGCAATTATTGTATACAAGTTTCATATTGTGGTGGTATGGAAATTACTTTTAAGCTGCAATTAGTGGTTGTTGAACATTTAGCTTTAGCTTTGAAAACATTTCATATACAATCTTCACATCTTTTTGAAGGAAGGACAAGGACAAATTTAGAGAACGCTTAGCATAAATCAAATTTCACTCGTGGTTTTTTTGTAACTAAAGAGAAATCAATCAGCGCATGAGAATTTAACTAAGAGAGTGTCAATTACATATACATACATGCAAATTTAAAATGTAATTAAATACATACATACATATTTATATACATATACTATATCAATGTTGAAAAGTAAATAAAAATTCTGCATAAATCAATTCATTCATTCCAAAAGTAACGTGAGTTGTTGTAAATTCCGTTCAAAGATTAAACTTTACAAATGAGAAATAACTGAAAAGCTTTATGATGCCCAAATAAATGATAAATAAACACAATTGTTCAATTTATTAAATACATAGCTTTCTGCATTCGTCCTTTGATAAAAACTTAAGAGTGGTTGGTAAAGTGAAATCACTAAACGGTCTCTAGTAAGGTTAAAAAAACGAAAAGATTTTTAATAAATTTAGATTTGTAGGGAGTACAATTTTACTTTTCGTTTAATCTTGAGTGTGAATGTTGAATATGCCGTTAAAGAATTTATGTTTATATTCGTGTGTGGCCGTCAAATTAAATTAAAATCTAAATTAGAATCCAAACACAGCTGGTAAAAAAAAGTAAGAGGGCTACTGTTATTATTTCAGTGCCGCACCAATACATTGACATGTTGGCATTGCATTAGTGTGCGTACGAAATAAATCGAAGTTTACAGTGCTACTATAATTTGATTACAAACTTTAAATCTAGCAGTAGGTGGATATCGTCACAAACAAAAAAGCTTACCGAACAATGTTTATACTGAGCCACAGTTTTAGGTCATTATATAAACACATCTCAACAAGAGGGGAAAGTACCCATTTCGAAATTTAGTCAATACTTACAAATACTGGGTAATGAGCCAGAGGCATGCACATGAGAGCGAAAGAATGCAGAAAATGTATTCTATTAGCAACATCGGCGAAAGCCTGTGCCTCCTGCTGCTCCTTGGGATCGTGCACGTCCTTCAGGAAATATTTACAATAGGCGCCCATAAAAATGGCCGACGCGCCGCCTAAGCCGGCGATTCTTACAAAATTATAATGGCTTCCCATTAAACTATACAATGGCACTTTCAAAGGTAATTGCGGGGTTTGCAATTGCAATTTTGGGTCATTTATTGGTACTTGCTTAGGACGAAGTCCCTGCGAAGGAGAATCGAAAACAAAATGTATTGTTAATGTATAAACAGTGCGAAGTGCAATTGCACAATAACAACTTACTATTGCACGCAGCATGGTCGATGTTGAAGAGATAAGGACTCGACTAACAGGATTGCCGAGGGTAATGTACTCCATGGTATCTGCAACTGACATGTTGGTAGAGTGTTCGATTGAAATGGAGTAAAGTTTGGCGCTGGAACCAGCTGGTGTATAATTCTGATGCTTGGACCTGAGGACAAAGCTAAGGCGTTGCCAGATCGGTTTAGTGCGCGAGCACTTGTTATCGACATTCGATATTTTCTAAATGTTGACAGTGTAAATGTGAATTTCAATGCTTTTATGACAAGCAATTTCATTTCAAAAAACATAACAAGACTATTTAATTTATTGCAAACAACATTGGCGGTGGTGATACAGGGTGTTTTAGTACATAATTCTAAAATATACCAAAATTATGTAAACTCGAAAAGTATTTTTACTTAACATTATTGGTGTCTATTTCCAACGGTTTGGCGCGTAAATCTTAAAAGCTTTATGTTTTGTGTTTTCCCACCATTCGGTTGTTTTCTCCGATTTCCATTAAAAATATAAATTTTCGGGAAAATCGATCATTTTCCTGACGAGAGTAATTGTTAAAAAATGTTATTGATGTAACCGTGACAATGGACCGTGAATTGAATAGTAACTACTGTTAAGTAATGACTTCAAATTTGCCTGTCTTAGAAATACCCTTTTATTTTTATTATAAAACAAGCAATTAATATTTTAGACTATGGTAACTTTATAAAAAAATATATATAAACCTAATGCAGTAATTTTCTAGAACTAAGTGGTAAGAGTTGGAGCGCCTTTAAATCCTTTGGCTAGTAAAAAATGTTCGGACGAATCCCCACGACTGGCCCGAGGTTTAACACGTTTTAGTTTTTCGTAATAACAGAGAATGTCGCGCTCCAGTTTGGGGACATCTCCGTTGTCCCATATTTTAATCACCAAATTTGCTTGCGGTGCTGACATGGCCAAAGCGAACCTCAATACTTCGTAGCACAAGTTTGTGATGCTTTCCTGATCCAGCATGCGAACTCCAGTAGCATTCGGCGCCATGTCCGAGAGCACACAGTTGACCTGACGACCTGCGAGTGATTCCCGCAGACGTTTTTGGGCCAGTTGTGCAGTGAAATCCATTCCACCAAAAATTGTGGCACCTGGCACAGCATGAAAATGTAAGAGATCGATGCTGAAGACTGCTCCGCGAGGTGAACGCTCTATTTTTCCATTAGCATTGGTGCGTTCGACGGCCACTTGGGTCCAGCTGCCCGGAGCTGCACCGCAATCAATCACAACATCGCCAGGCTTCAGTACTTTATACTTATCATCCATTTCCAGGAGTTTGAAAGCGCTGCGACACCGATAATTCAGCATGTGGGCTTTCTCTACGTAGGGATCCGCGAGTTGGCGAGTCAGCCATTCCTGAGAGCTCTTGCTTTTTCCCTTGAGGTTGTTTGGTTGTTGCTTGGCATGGTGCAGATTGTTTTGAGTTTGCACAAAACGCCGAATTATGCAATTGGTTAAAATCGCAACCGGTTGCCGCATTGTTAAACACAAATAAAAGACAGCTGTTCAAAGTTACAGCACAGAGGTTAAATTTAGTGCATTTTGTGAATTCTGTATTTTGTTAGGGTTGAAAGTGTTGTCAGGCTAGTTTTTCTATTGTAGTGTGGGGAACTATTTATAATTGTTATTTTGAGAATAAGATAATAATTGTACAGAATAAAATAAATAATAAAAGCAATTTAATAACCTTAAAGTTAAATCATTGCATAGTTTATTTGAACTAGTGAACCATTATTTGGTATTTTCTTGCGGAGTTGGTATTTTCATTTTAAGTTTTTTTTACGTTTGAATGAAAGGTCGCACTGCATGAACAGTTTGACACTACGCGACAATGACGAATGGAAGAAATACGCATTATTAAATGTAAAAAAACGTACGCAAATGAGTGAAGTGACAAATAGAGCAAAAATAAATAATTAAAACGTGTGAAAATATGATACACATAATTGACAGCATATGACTGCAAGTGCATATTACAATTCAAATTAAAAGAATACAAATTTTCCCCCGTGTCGCTCGCGATGAAAAAAACAACAAAGACGTCGACGTTGTTGTCGTCTGAAGTTTGCAAAATGAAATACTACGTCTTTTGTTGCGCGTTCATTTTGCTGTCGAGCGGCGTGATTGCATCAGCAATACAACAAACGACAGGTGCAAATGCCGACTCAGCAGAAGTTGTGAGCAGCGCAGAAGACAAGGCGGTAAGTCGACAGTATTTGCCAATAAATATGCGGGTTCACTTTTTGCCCTTTGCCCCATATTCATTTTTAATGTCAATTAACAAATTGTTTTGCTTACTCTTTTGTATAGGATTGCACGGACCTTGCCCGCGACGAGGAAGCGTTGATGGTGTTCTCTACGCTAGGCGGCGGATTGACAGCAATCGATCCGATTACAAGTGAAATACGATGGACAATAGCCGACGGTAATTACTAATACATAAACATACATATATAAATTACACGCACACAAACTATGAAGGAACAAACCACATATTACTGCTACTTTATTCTTATTTCTTTTTTACTTGAAATGCAATCGTTAAAGGTAGCCCCATTTTACACCGCGTGTCACTCTCTCACTCTTAGACACAGTGTGCAATTGTGTGTGTTTGTGTGAGATATTAAGCATATGGCAGCAAATGTATTCTCTCTTTGCCGCACTCCCTTTCTCTTTGTCACCAGCACTGCTTTGACCTCAAAGCTGTTGCATCAAAGCTGATTTCGCAATAATTGCTTAAAACTGCAACATAAACAAGAGCAAGTTGCTCTCTGTGATGAGCTCATCGCTCATCGGCAACAAAGCGTAGCATGCGTACACAAACAACACAGAAACACTAAAACACACACTTGAACATTTGTATGCGTTTGGCTCAGATGCTCACGCTACAAATGAACTGTAATTTTTGTTTTTTATTTCAATTTATTTTCTTCTGATAACAGCGGCGGCATGTTTACATGTACATTATATGTGTGTGTGAGAGTCACACAATCTCACAACGTAAACGAATCTTTTAATGAAAGTGCCATCGTGTAGCTATACTATGATTTAACGGTGCGAATTTATTGTTATACGGGGAGAATGTCAGTTAACGCTGATTGATAGTATAACAGTAGGTTAGAGCAGATAGCAAATAATACAATTTTAATATTAAAATTAGTAAAGGGTATTGTGATGGTCTATAACAAATTTAAAATCCGATAAATGTCGCACACATGTATTGTACATATTTTGTTGAATTTGTTTTATGTTTGCTTTTGCTAAATTATTGCTATTAATAGAGCTATGTTTGTTTTTTCCTATGGTTGTGTGCCAGCTTGTGTGCTTTATCAAGGAATATTCATATTGTATTGGTGTTCTTCCGTTGGTTATCTTTAAAACCCGCAGACATTTATATATTATTTACGAGAGTAATATAGAATCACCATGCGGCCAGTCATTTCAACTCATGCATAGTACCGAGTATTTTACGCCCCCCTCTCAAAGATTGTTGGTATCGATAAATGAAATAACAAAAAAAAAAAAAATGAACCCACAACCATACATCTATATAGTACACTATAATATATGACAATTTGTGCATGTGGCTAGTTTCGAATTGAAAATTTAATGTTGCTTTTTGTGTGTGTGGCTTTTCATTTCGTGGAAATTGGAATTAGAAACACAACACATGGGCACCATCTGAATTCGATTTTCCAGGCTTGACCAAAGTATATTCGAGACACATTTAATGGTTGGTTGATAGGAACATGTCATAATACGATTACGAACGGTTAAATATAATTATATATGCATTATTGCAATTTGTCGACCATAACAAAATTATAAAGATGTATCGATCTAGATTTTAGCTCAAAACATATTACCTCATCACATGTCCCGACGAATGACCAAACGAACAGTTGGATAGATAAATGTTTCTGCCGCTATTTGATTAGAATACGCATGCTAATTAAAGTGGCCGGCAAGGCGGGTTAAATGACCTAGCATATACTATAGTACAAATAGTTGGCAAACCCAAAACAAACTTCTTGTATTTCGATTCTCTTGCTCTCTTTCCGTCGAATAATTAACAACGGCTTGTGTGGGTTAATTAGTGATAAGGCTAAGCACGAGAAATGGACGCGATAAAGTCGTCACATTGCCACATTGTTGTGTTTCGTTTCGTTCGCTTTTGTTGCCGTGTACCCGCAACATTTGAAAACGCTTCTTACTACAACAAGCAATATCACCTAATTTCCCGATATTGCCGGTATTTTGTATGATTACAACGAGTTACACAAAACCAGAGAGAACAGTAACGGGCTGACTGAGATAAATTATATGTGGGTAATGGCTGTACTTAACGTAGAACCGTTATATAACTCACGACTTGTCATTTGCAGCTTATGCACTTGCTTTTGTTATTGTATACAGTCAACTAATTAAACCAACTTCTTATTTGCATTTTTAGAGCTTATCAGAATTAGCAATTCCAGTATAGTGAATCTACATAATTTAAATATTTAATGTGCTGATTGTGGACTGGGCTTGTTTTCCAGATTATTTCGAATTATTTCTAAAGAAACCTTTGGGAATATGGAAAAACCCAGCATTTTTGAATTATGATTTATAAAAAGTTTAAGCTCAAATGCACTAGTATATTTATTAGAAAATTACTCAGAGAATGTTTTGCAAACACGTGGGCCAATATAGGCTTCTGCACTCGCTAATCAAATATGTATTCAAGTGTCTTTGCTCTCCATATATTACTGGAGGACTGTCATGAAATTTTGACTGCATTGCAGTTGTTTTTATTTGAAAAACACATATACCCTATAAAGAGGAACTAAAGAAGGTTGAAATTTACTCATTAAAATTTAAATATTTTACTGCTAGTATTACTAAAGTTGAAATTTCATTATGATAGAGTAACAAACATATATCATCAGTACTTCATTTCTTAGATTACCTTAATTTCTTTGAATTTTCTACAAAACTGAAAGCAGATATTTAACAATCAATCTTATTGAAGTATAGCTTTGTTTCTTGTTTTCGATTAGAATGACAACCACTTCAATTATACTTGTCATGAAGAACTATTAGAATCATTGCCAGCATGTTAAATTAATTGAAAATTTCATTTTAGATCCACCCATTGTTGCGGAGCCCCAACAAAATGTTCAAGTTCCACATTATCTACCCGATCCACGTGATGGCAGCATTTATCAACTTGGCCAAATGGGAAGTCTGAAGAAGCTACCCTACACAATACCGCAGTTGGTTGCCAATGCACCCTGTCGCTCCTCCGACGGTATTCTCTATTCGGGCAAGAAGAGCGACACATGGTACATGGTCGATCCAAAGACAGGCAGGCGTGAGAAAGTCATGGGCTTTGGTGATGCCAATATGGAAGGCAAAGAAGGCGATCAAATTGGCTGGGCTACATCGCGAGCTATTTATTTGGGTCGCACTCAGTATACGGTCATGATGTATGATAGCCTGGCCAAGGATAAGAACGCAAAGCCCTGGAATATAACATTCTATGATTACAATGCACTCAGTGCACCGCCAGAGTTGGCAAAGGAATATGGTAAGGAAAATATTCACTAGTTGCTGTTCTTATCTCATAACATTTATGTATTTACAGAGTACATTCACTTGACCACCACAAGCAATGGCCAGATTGTCACCCTGGATCGGAAACAGGGTAAATTCTTGTGGCAACGTGATCTAAATAGTCCTGTGGTGGCAGCATTTCTGCTAGGACCTGATGGATTGCTCAGCGTGCCTTTCACGACTGTTTCCGACGAGGCTTATCAGGCCATAGTTGAGGAGTCGAAAATTGGCAATGTCAACACGGTTAAACTATTGTAAGTTTACACATACATAAGCTTTGTAAAACAATAACTAATTCTTTGCCTTATGCCACAGTCAATCCCTCTACGTGGGCGAGCATCAGCGTGGTCTCTATGCATTGCCGTCGTTGGTGGACAAGAATACGCCCCGAATTTCAACAACGCCCCCAATTAAGTTGCTGGACGGACCCGTTGCCGAGTTGAACAATAATCAAGAAAACGATCCTCGCACGGTTTACATAAATGACGTGCTACAAGAAAATCCCGGCATTATGCTAGGTCATTACAATATGCCCAATGATGCTAACAAGGGCAATTTACACCTTTCGCCAACACCGTCAGCAACCAAAGATGTTAACAGTTTGGCAACAATACACAACTATAACGATGGATACGGTTTGCTAGCGAATAATGAAAAGAACGCTGCTGATATTGGCGTGCAAACGGATCCAGAGATGGTGGAGATTACCATTGAATCGCGACCCAATACGATCAATCGCACGAAAACCATTATTCTGGCCAACAGCAACAAGGTTCAAGCATTTATTAACGAGTGGTTTATGGATCATCCGAGCGGAAAAGTTCATCAGATACTGATTGTCATTGTGATGGGTATGATAGCGTTGTTCTGGTACACATGCAGCACAATGCGCGAATTGCAAAAACAGAGCGAAAATGGATCCAAGACAATGGCTCAGCAGGCTGCCAATGGAAGTACAAATGGCAGTAATGGAAGTAATGCGAGCAATATCAGCGCACAGGATCTTGTTGATTTGGGCCAAGGTCATGTACGTGTGGGCAAGATCAGCTTCAATTCCAACGAAGTACTTGGAAAAGGCTGCGAAGGAACTTTTGTCTTTAAGGGCAACTTTGAGGAACGTTTTGTAGCAGTGAAACGTTTGCTACCTGAGTGCTTCACTTTTGCTGATCGTGAAGTTGCGCTGCTGAGAGAATCCGATGCCCACGAAAATGTGGTGCGTTACTTCTGCACCGAGCAGGATCGTCAATTTCGATATATCGCCGTGGAGCTTTGTGCAGCCACACTGCAGGACTACACTGAGGGTGATCGCTCACTGGAACTGCGTCAACAGATTGATATTTGGGAGGTTCTTGTTCAGTCAGCGGCTGGACTTGGTCACTTACATTCCCTTGATATTGGTAAGTAAATACACCGAATATCTTATCAAATTTGTTTAACTTGTGTATTTATTGACAGTTCATCGTGACATCAAGCCGCAAAATGTGCTGTTGTCGCTGCCTGATGCCAAAGGCAAGGTACGCGTTATGATATCGGACTTTGGTCTTTGTAAAAAGCTCAACTTTGGACGCACCAGTTTTTCGCGTCGTTCCGGGGTCACTGGCACCGATGGATGGATAGCCCCTGAGATGATGCGGGCGCAACGTACGGTAAGTTAACTGGTTTTAACCGAATATTCGATTATAGTACTTATGTTTTGATTTATTTAAAGACAACCGCTGTGGACATATTCTCGTTGGGCTGCGTCTACTACTATGTGCTGAGCGGTGGTCATCATGCCTTTGGTGACACTCTCAAGCGCCAAGCGAATATACTTTCCCATGAATATAATTTGTCCAAATTACGCGCCGACGGCACTGAGGAGCATAACAAAATTGTAAGCAAATGATTTGCACTTTTAAGTTGTAATGTATGTAATTATCAAAATCCTCTTTTAGATACTGGCGGAGCAACTTATATCTGATATGATACAGAAGGATTCACAGGCGCGTCCACCTGCTCGTTGCATCGGCAATCATCCGCTATTTTGGGATGAACCCAAAATGCTCAGCTTTCTGCAAGACGTTAGCGATCGTGTGGAGAAATTGCAGTTTCAAGCAGAGCCTTTAAAGTCACTGGAGAAAAACGGACGCATTGTTGTTCTGGACGATTGGAACGCCCATTTAGATCCATTGATTACAGATGATCTGCGAAAGTATCGCGGCTATATGGGGGCTAGTGTGCGGGACTTGTTGCGTGCTCTACGCAATAAGAAGCATCATTATCACGAACTCACTGCCGAGGCCCAAGAGATGCTTGGTTGCATACCACATGAGTTCACCAACTATTGGGTTGATCGATTCCCGCAGCTTATTTCGCATGCCTATCATGCATTCAGTATTTGCTCCAATGAGCCCATCTTCAAGCCGTACTACAACGCTGGCTATCACTTTTCCCGTCCCTGGTATTTTGATGCCGATGATGCACTTTTCCCCTTATTGATGCGGGATCCTAAACCGCTGCCCAAAGTGGGTAGCCCCAAGAAAACGCCACCAGCGTCATCGACGTTAGCACAACAACAGCTAAAGCAGCGGAAAGGCGCCTATAATTTTCGAAAACCAGTAAATGATGAGCTGGTTGCCGGCGTCGGATTGCAGCGTAATCTGGAGCTGGATACGCAGACTCTGGGAGCAGATAATGACAAACGCGATGTGTTCGCTAATTTTAAATTTCGACGATCCAAACCAGGTAATCGCAATTATACTGCTGGTCCTAAGGAGCAGGACAAGGAGAAATTTGTTAGCTGGACTTTGCCGTCAGCTACATCGGATTAAAACTAATCTGTTATAACACATCACTTTTGTAGTTGTAAATAGTTTATTACAATTAATTATTTTACTATAATTCTTATAATTTTAAATGTGCAATTTTTCTATGCAACTATTCCAAAACAATTCCCAATCAATGTCGTGTTATTAGTTAAATGTTTAGATAAAAGCAAGGAAAACGTACTGATCGAAATTCATATGAGGAAACTAGACCTATTTTTATATAAGTATCTATAATCGCTAGGAAAGTGAGAAGAGAATAAGTGCGTCAATCGAATGTACGCAATTTAACTGTGATAATTTGATGTAATTCTGTTTAATGCCCAAGTGCAAATTTATCTAGAAAATAGTGCAAGAGTTTTATACACCATTATTGTATGAATATTTATATTATTTAAGTATCCTTAATGAACCTGCTCCCCCAAGACGATGAATATACGGTAAAATAATGTGTAAATTAGCTACACTGTAGACTCTACAGTATAGTTGTTCTTTTTAGTAATAATGCACTTTTTAGTATTAAAAGTTTCGTAACACCAACCAAAATTGGACTTTTTTTTTAATCAACAGCCTAATTTGCATTTGTGTCCTTGTTTTACTGAATGTAATTGTGAAGAAATATATACATTTAAATAAGAATTTTGTATTTATTCGTTGTCGGTTTCATTTATCTTTTGGTAAGTTAACTGCATTTGTTAGTGTTCTAGTGCTCATAAAGATCTCAAATCATATAAGTTTTGGCATAGTTTTGATCAACAAAGTCATAACAATTTTAAAGTTTAACAATAATAAACAATTGGTTTAAGTACTTGGAGCTAAAACAAGAGATTTTGATTCTTTGGAAGAAAAAATTGGTAACTAGAATTTTTGTGTGTTTTGTTTCACTTTGGCGTCACTTTCGCTTCATCTTCTGTCATATGTACTACGGCTGCGCAATCAGTCAGTTGACACTTAGTTGGATCCTTTTTTTAGTGCTTTCATTTCTTGATTCAGGCAGTACTTGAAGGCATCCCAGCCCTCGGTTTTGGCCACCGACTGTAAGACAAAAGTTTCGCTATTAATAACAACAACAACAATAAGCTATGGCAAACATATTAATAGTAAAAGTTATTGTGTGAAATTGGGTGATACGACAAGTGATCAATGATAAGCAGCAATAGAACAGTGTAGAGATCGAAATAACTCTGGGATTCCATATGGCCTAGACTAACCTTTGAACTGGCATCAGAGTCATTTGATTTTTTATAACGCATCTTAATGATATCGTCACCAGGCTAAAGTAATAACAAAAAAGCAAAACAACATATTGCTAATCTTTATACGTGTAACTTTAGACTCGTATTTAGTCGTCAGCTCTATTCAAGCGGCAGTGTGAATCATGATGATGGCAAAATAAAAATATTTGATTAACCAATAATCAACAAGTGGCTAATGCGATGAATATGGAAAAAACGACAAAACATAATGAAGGAATTTTGAAAAAATATATAAGAGGCTCTATGTATTGTTGAAGTGCTGTAAATAAATTAGTATTAGAACGAGGAATAATAATCCTCTATTAAAAAAGATTTTAAAAATTAAAGAAACATAAATATTTCAAATAGATAATAAACTTTAATGTGTTTAATTTGGCCGCTTAAAAACTTAAAAATATTATTTTGAATATTATAAATAAATGGCGTGCTATAAACCAATTGAGTCGGTTAACAATTGGTAACAATACAGATAAGTAATTAAATAGATAAAAATATAAATGTAAAGCTTATGTGGTGAAACACTCAAATATTAGGCTTATAACTAAAAGGCAATTAACAAAAACAATACAGGGACACACATATAAGCAGATTTAATAACAACAACAGAAGCGAAGCGATTGGTTAATGCCATAGTGCATCGCTGTCAATGTAAAAATCCAAGTGACGGCAGACACGATGGCGCCACGCAAGAAACATCGGATACTCTGGATCATCGTACGCATCCAGTGCTTCATTGTAGTCAAAGAAACGCTCACTTACTCTGAAGCCCCGATGAAGGCGATCCTTCATGATCGCTATAAACTCCTTATAATGCAACAGACCATCGCCGTCTGCATCGAATATGGCAAAAACGGTATCAATCAAATGCTCACTCAAATTGTATCCAGTACAGATTTTAGCAGCACGCGCAAACTCATCTGCAAAGTCAAATATCAATGTTTAATGTCGATAAAATTAGATAATCCAGTGAGCTCACCCTTGGAGATTGCACGATCGGCCAGCGTGTACATTCGCATGGCAATGGTGAAATCATCTAAATTATTTAGAAAATGGCAAAAATCGCGAAAATCATTGAATGATATTCCCTTCTCGTCCTTGACGCGATGCAGCAGACGCTCTAGGAACACATCATACTCATCGGTGGCCAGATACGTGTAACGCAGCAGAATTTTGGCAAAGTCCAGCTCTGAGATATGGGTCTGACCCTTGGAGAACTCATTGAATTCGAGTTCAAGCACCTCCGTTTGCAAATTGTCCATGAACTTATAGAAGTTATCGTAGTTGATGACGCCGGTTCCCCGTTTGCCAAACAAATGCAGTTGCAACGTGGTGGCAACTTGGTGACGTCGCTGCAATCCCTCACTATCGTTAACATAGTCACGCTGTAAGTACATGAAGTCTTTTAGTATTTAGCAAGTTCTATTATATTACGCATTAGTCACAGTCTAAGCACATGTAGTATAAGCTCAGGCAGCATGCTTGACTTTACCTCATCGGGAGTCTCGTTTGAATTTTCTTCACCTTCATTCAATTGGTCACCGTGTTTTTCTTTCCAAGCGCCACTGAATATGCGCTCCATCTGGGATATTTATACATATACATTCCGGATAGGTGGACAGGATAATTTTGGGTTTGTTAGAAATGGTAAGAAGATAAGTTAGGTTTTAATATCGGGTTTTTTTTGGCAACAGGTTTTGTTTTCGGGGGAAAAACGTAAAAAACGAAATAATATGTTAAGTGAACGCAAAACATAATAACAATTTAAAAGCATATAAAATTTATAACAAGCTTAAAATGTATACAAAGCAAATGAACAGCTTTTGTTTCTCTCTTATAAATGTCTGTACAAAACAAAATTCGAAATCAACAAAAAGTAACGAGTAATAATAATGGTGTAAGCTGCTACGTATGTAAGCAGTGGTGCACTGCTTGCTGCTCCTGCCGCTGTACAAACAACGTACTCAACTGTAACGTAACAACAACGCAACAAGTAACTGCTAAGCTTCTACGTATGTACATATGCCTTCAGTGCATATTTTACAACGTAAGCGTAGATTTCTGGAAGCAAAGCCAAAGCTCTCATTTTGTATGGAGTAAGAAAGTTCTCAGCGCACTTACAAGACCCTTTTTCCGTGGAGGTTCTTCCGGAGAGGGCTTATTCTTAGTATTTGGATCCTCATACGGTACTAAACGGAGCAGCTAAATCATTAAATTAAATAAATTATATTGTAAAAAAAACTGTACTTAATTCAAACAAATAATCACTGCTACACAAAACTCTTACTTCCTTGCTAATAATGCTGGCTAACATTAAATTGTGTATTAGATAGATTTTAAATTAGTTAAAAGATAATAAATCATAATAAAAGTAAAGCTTACAAGTTCCTTTGTTTTCGGATCAACATCTTGAATGTCCTTCAAAGCACCAGCCAAAATCGAAACAATCTGCACAATTAAGAAATCATAATAATAATGAAATAAAAATAAAGACGAAGGGCAACGACAGCGATTGAAATTGTGTAGGGTAAATAAATTCTGCCTTTCTCACTTACGACGAGAAACTCAATCTTATCCACGCGTTGATTTCCATCAGTGTCGAACATGTTGAAGGCAATGCGAAAGCCCGACTTGGGTTCTGAAATGTATAATAAGGTAGTAAATTTAAACGATGTATAGGTAGGTGACCAACTTACTTGTCAATACGGAGAGTAGGAACAAGTATTCCGTGTAGGAAACAATGCCTGTGGAGTATGACGTAAGGTTAAGGTATTTAATATTCACACATGAGCGTTATTATGTTACCCTTATCTCTGAGATTACGAAATAGACGAGAGGAACCCTTTTTGACAGCAGGCGTTTGATCCTTGTACTTCTCCACCTCTTCGTTGCTGAGGATGCGACGCTTAAGACGGGCTGCAATAATTTTGAAATGAATGATTATCTAGAATTTAAATTGGATTTATACTCACGTCTAGGCTCCTGTTCCACCACAGACTCTAGGAAGTCCTGCGGAGTCATATACAACTGATCGCCATACTCCACAGAGGCGAATTTGATAAAACGTCTTTCGCGCGCCGTCAGCTTGATATTCTCAGTCTCGGTCTCGTCGCGGTGCTGCATTGATAGGCGATACAAGATGAATCGTTGGGTAATTCAATACAGTTCCACATCCAACAAAAATATATATAATTGGCATAAATCAACGCAGCGATTGGAATCGCCTTAATTTCCGATTGCTCACAAAGGCCGGCGGCATCGAAAGAGTCAAGAATACTGATCGATATCGGAACTCTGGCTGAGCTGAGTCTGGTGACGTTTTGATTAATGTGTAATTCACGACTTGAACTTCATTTAAATATGAAAATGTCGTGAGTGTGTGCGAGAGTGGGGCTTTAAACTGTGATATTGATGGGACAGGATTCTCACGTTAAGCTTGGCTAATCCAATTGCCAAATAAAGTGCATAATTGATATGGTAACAAGTTTTTTGGGCGCACACTTGTATAATAAATTGGAATAAGCTCCATAAATCTGACATTTAATGCCACACACATAAAATGTAGCCACTGCTGCTGCCCCAGGAATACAATATGACTCAATTTTCAGCCAGCCAAGTTGCGCCCTCTGTCTGGGCAACATGTCTGCGCAAGCAGCCCCAAAAAAAATCAGAATCAAATATAAATCCAAATCCAACAAAACAAAAGGCCAATGCGCAATTTGAATGTTAGACATGTGCAACAGCCGCAACTGAACTCGGAGCACTTTACGCCCACGACCCACAAGACAAGAATCGTGTGATAATTCTTCATAACTGGGCTGACATCATCCAGACAGCAGGAGGAGAACCACAGGCCCCAAAGGCTGGATTTATAGTTAACAATTAAAACTCATTCATCATCATCAGTCGCAGTCTCAGTCTCAGTCGCAGTTGCAATCTCAGCCTCTGGGACGTCGTCGTCACCGCTTCGTTGTCATAACTTGGCCCAGGGACTTGGCACATGTCAGGGACGCCTTTTTGGAGCAAAACCAAAACCAAATCCAAATCCAAAATCAAAACCACGCCTGCGTCTGTGTCTGGTGGCATTGGCATAGTGGGTGTATCAAATCAGTAACCAGATCGATGGATAGATAAATTTTCAGTGACTGACACTCTGTCAGCATTCAAGCAAACGTTGTCAGGTGCGTGGGCGGAGTTCGCAGCTACTTGCCACTTCATCATATTACATACATAACCAAATGCACTTTTCATTCTTATTTTCAAGGTGTGTGGCATGAATTTCTATTACATACAAATTAATGGGCTACACTTAGATTAGAATATATACATAGATACAGTAAAAACTTTCTTGGCCGGACGAATTTAATCGTCGGCAAGGAGCTTCCAAGATAGTTCTACTTGACTTCTTCAGTTATTCTAATTTCTTACAATTTTAAAATTCTGGGAAACGTTTTATCTTGATATAAAAGAAACTTGCGTTTTTTAAATTCATTAATATAATGCAGTGCTATAATTTCTTTTTAAATATGTTTAAAATAGATTCACTTAAGGAAAATCTAATTTGTGAGCTTTTCATCAGTTAAATTTTTTAGTTTTTTTTTATTAGTATTTTAATATATTTACTATTTTAATATTTACAGATTTTTTAATATATTTACTATCAGAATAAATGAATTAGACAAAATTCCATAAAAAATGACTTTCCGGGATTGTCCCCTTCCTGAAAATCTCTATAGTAAACTTTACCAAAATTAATATCAAGTGATAGGCCAAGAGCCCTATCAGAAAAGTGCGCTGAGGGAGTTTTCACTGTAAAAGTGCGATGAAGATGATAAGTATGTTAATTTCAATCTCGAGAGTTGTTCAATCTTCAAATCTCAACAACATTTTATTACTTATTTTTCCAGAAAATGGTGACAAATGTCAACCGTGCTAGATAGCATAATATAACCCACATTTGTTTAAAGTTTGATCAAAAGCACCTAATGTAAATATTAGTTCTTCACACCCCAGAATATAAAAAATGGTGCTTATCAGAGCGCAGAGCACGCAACGCACGTCGACAATTGTTTGGGTCTGTCCCCCCCAAAAAGCAGACAATGTCAACAGGTTTGAAAACTGCTTGTTGTTATTGCCGTTGCTGTTTGTTCAATGAACTTGGGCACGCAACAACAACAATCACAACAGCGACAACGTCAACAACAAAAAACTATCTAGGCGCCTGAAAAGTGATAACGACCGTGAACCACTTCTCATGATAGAAGTAGGTTTCAAAATGACTAATCGTTTCGTATGACGTGTAATGAGTAAACAATTTCCGTTGGGGATTTCATTAAAATTCAAGCTAAGCACAAATAACACAACTAAAATGTGCAGCGAATGCTCGGAGCAAAACAAAAACCATGATACGTCAAACAGCTGTTGACTTAGGCGTAACGTAAAGCAACAGCTGTCTATGTGTAACGTAAGCTGCCCCAAGCTAAAAATAACTGCGCGAGTCTTTTACGGTCAATTATTGACTTTTCCACCACGAACCCCCATCTTTATACAATTCACTACAATAATAAGTGTTATTGTTTTGCTATATACATATACAATTTTTTGTTTTTATATTACCAGGCTTTTCTTCCTCATTGCATTCGCTTTGTTGACGGAACTTCGAAATGTGATAAACGCGCCGAGTGCCGCCAATGAGACAGCGCTGTAGCCCAGCAGCGATAGAAGGCGACGATTGTTTTTGGGCTGTAATTTTGTGCCATAGCCATAGCTGACGTTTCTGTATAACGATTTGCAAACTGCCAAGCGCTGCCGCGACGAAATAAATGCACTTGTTTGAACCGTTAAACGCGTTAATACATTCGACATTGTGATAGGCCTTTGCGAGATCTTTGACAGAAAAACCCTACACCAAATGACAAATAGAAAAGACGTAAGGGCCACTATGCTGCGTTTTGTCACGTAATACGTGGGTGGCGTTGCCACGTAGGCGAGAAATATACAGAGTTGTATGTGACGAGAAACTATTTGGCGGTTGTTTGAAAATGCTGAACAAAATAATATAAATAATTTAATTAAGTTTTGGGTTAATTAATTTTAGCTTTTGTATAAAGTAAATATAATAAAACACTTTCAAATTTACTTAATTTAATTGTTAATCTAAAAAAGCTTAATTTATTTACAAATGAAGGATAACCCAAAAAATTTAAAATCTGTGTAATTTATAATATTATATTGTTGTCCATTTATTTTATATCCATTTCAAGTTTTTTTTAAGAACGGTCAGATAATTCGAATTACTCATTTATAAAAAATGAGATTTTTATTTGTTTCCTCCATTCCATTAACCACATAGTTGCAGTACCGTAAAAAGGTGCAGGCCATTTGGAAAGTACCATCGTTTTGGGGACTACGTGCCAAAACTCACACAAGTTTCCCATGTACGCAATTCTTGAAATGATTTTAAAATCCTGACAACGTGAATGGCTGTGGTTTTCACTTGAAAAGCACAGCAGCAATCATTTGACGCATATTTGCTAATTTCAATATTTTTATTAGGCATGTCTGAATTGGCTGATGACGTGCCCGCACCTTTTGAGTTTGTTTCGTCAAATCACAAGTCCAAAGCTCAAATGACTCATACAATGTACTTTGGGGGAAAACAAATGTATGATAAAAATGCGGCTAGAAATCAATAAAAATGTCGAAATATTTAAAGGAAAAAAAATATTCAATGCAACTCGAATCAAATCGAATCAAACCGGTTTAACACAACAAGTTCAATAGAAATGTTCTCTCTGTTCAGCAAAAAAAGAACAAAAAACGAAATAAATAAAAAGATGAGATGAAAATATCGATTTCATGTGATGCGGCACTTGTCTTGGACTGGAGAAACCTAAGCTGCGCCCTTTGGCTTTGGCTGCGAGCTAGATTGTGGCCACAGGTGAAGTTGACACTACGATCAGTTGACTGTTGCCAGTTGCTAGTTGCATACAACATGCAACACGTGAACTAAAAACTGGTATCAACTTTGTGAACCACATGGCATTGTCTTAATCTCGAAATCCCAATGCCTTAGCAGACGCCGAAGCCGACACATTTGCTACGGTTTCCATTTCTGGCCAGTTATGAGCTCGTAAATTATGAAATTCTTCTTATTTTTTTTTCGATTCGTGTGTGTTGCTCATATTTACGTAAAGGATTGTGTTTCCTTTCCTGCGAAAGTTGTAAAATTTAACATTGCCCCGAACCCAAGCGCCAGTCGACGTCTTCCGTCTTGGTAAATTCAATTCGTAAGACATTAAACCGTATAAATATAAATATCCGTTGGCACATAAAACTTCTGTTGACGCCTTCGCCAAAGAGACTTTCTGCGGTAAATATCCTGCGGATATAATGCATATGTATGCACTTTATAATTTCCCATTCAAAAGGGTTTAATTTTTTTTTTGGTAGTAATAAAGTCGTTTCAATTAGCTTTTGACTTTGCAGCCGCTACGTTTATTGCGAACTTCCAAAAAAATACAAGTAAGAAAGCTACAGTCGAGTATGCTCGACTGTGAGATACCCGCTACCCATTTTGAGTAAAAGTAAAACAATGCGGTATTCATTTTAAAATTATACCATGACAAAATGCTAAAAATATACCGAAGGTATACCAGATGAAGTAGGCGTTTATGGCAAAATATTGAAACATTTTAGAACAGCGTGCAAACTTAACAAATGCTGTCGAGAAAAAAGATATCTCTATCTCTTACGAACATGATTATATCATCTCAGCTGTTGACCCTGATCAAGAAAATATATACGTGGAGATGCGTCGTTCTGTCTGTTACATACATTTCCTGAAGTTTTAAAACCCTTATACCCTATGCGTAGCGGGTATAAAAACACAAAATGAAGTAAAATATCAGAGAAAGATACTGACTTGGCCCTAAACTTAGCGCCAGCCTTGGGGCAAGCACATGGTATCTCAGGTTATTTATGCTTTGTTCCAAAGTTAATTAGTTTGGCATTTAAGAGCCAAGCCCACTTCAAGTTGACTTTCTTCGGCTATTAGGTAATAATTGAATGGCTTTCCATTCGATTAACGCATCGTCTAACGGTAATATTATGAGATTGATACATGAGGAGCTTGGTAAATTTGTATATATCTGTTACAAACATATTTCTGACATTAATGCTCCCCTTTCTCGGGTTCTTACATATTTTTTTTTTATTTGAGAAGATTATTGATTATATTTTGGGTATTCTCATGAAATCTCTATGGACGCTGGGATCAATTTTTGATCGTTTTTGATAACACTTGACTTGAGTAAAAAAAAGTTCAATGTCAATGCTCAATCAGTTAACAGAGCATTTTGTGTCAAGTGATTTGGGCTGCAGTTGATGCATCTTCTGTTTGTTTTTGTTGTTGTTGTTGTTGTTGTGGGTCTTTGTTTTGGGCCATATGAAGAGGGGAATTCCTTAGGCACCACCTGTTGGGCGAGTTCAGTCGAACTCATTGAGTTGTAATTAAATTGAGGACCACACGCGATCTTCAACTGAGGCGTTGCCCTGTCACACACACTCGTAAATCTTAACGGCATATATGCGGGGCAGGAACACGGCCTGGAAACGGTTTGGGGCAGCCTGAAACTGAATCTGAGCCTCAACCTGATGTATCATCCATTCAAAAGAATGACACCCTTTTTTGGTGGACACACTATACCATCACCTAAGGACAACAACTGATGCAGGGATGGGGGGAGTGAGGGAGCAACGGCAGCCGGTTTGTTGGCCTGTTTAACAAGTCGCAATGTTCCTCGTAGCATGATCGGCATCTAACATCGTGTTGGGCACTTGATTTATGCTCTGGCTGGCAGTTGGTTAACAATGGTGCCGGCAATGGTGGCAGTTGTGCACGTATGTACATGTGGAAGCCACTGTTGCCGCTGCCGCTCCAATTACATCACTCAAACAACAGTTAAAAGTGCCCCAAACATCTGCAACGTCGCTTGCCTGTCACATTAGGCCACACTAATCAGACGCAGAGCCAAGTTTATCGCACAACAAGATCTCCAAAGGATTACAGTCTAGACTCCAGACTACTCTCTACTTGTATTAACGGTCCCATCAGGCCGGTTTGCTTGTCATGTTGTTGCCGCTGCTGCTGCTGCTGTTGCTGTTGCTGCTGCATTCTATTCTACGCTTTTGGCTGGCCAAAACTTTGGACTCTTTACGACTGGCGCTAGACGCACGGACTCACCTCCAAAAGAAAAACGAAATGCTCAATGCCACTCTTTTGTTTCGTCTCTCTCATATTTGATTAAGTTTTGATATCAACGTAACCCGAGCCAGCGACGAGAATGAGTGTGTGAGCGACCGCATTGGCTATTGGCCACCAGAGCTGCGCTGCTCTGCGCTGTTCTATTCTATTTTCTTTTTCTTCTAATTTTATTAATTGTTATTGCCACAAAGTTCCATAAATTGTTGTCAATCGTGCGATAGCCGTTCCACTGATTTGGTTAATAGCCGCGATATTGATATCGATTTCGTTGCAGCCACAATAAAAATTGCTCACATTAAAGCTTCAGTCGGAATGCAGATGCCACAAACTGTGGCTAGCCGCCTGCCACAACATCAACAGCATCATTCAACAGGTGTCGTCTGACGAGCCAAGGCCTGGGAATGTGCCACAAACAAGTAGCCTGCAAACACTTAAGATAAAAGCCAAAGAATTTCTAACGAATTGCTGCATACAAATATTTCAAATATTAATTACAAAATTATGCCAGAACTTTGAGAATTTTCATGTAAATCAAATATGTAAAGTTATGCGTTTAGGAAAATGCAATTTGACACATTTATGACAGTCTTTAAATATATGTAGCAACTTAATTAATCACATTTGAACTCAATATTAGGATTTGGAATGTGTTGCAGTTGCTTTCTGGCATCGAACATCAAGCATCAGGCATCGGGCATCGGACAGCGTCTGGTAGTTCAAGGTTCCCATTTGCTAACTGAAGGTGCCCTTCACTTGCCCATCCATCAATTGCTCACCACGCTCCCAAACTTATGCGATCCCATTAAAATCAAGCTCTTAATTTATTAAATTGCCATCGATGGCTGCCAAATTAAAATGTCAGCCGCGTGGACAGAGACAATCCAAAAAAAAAAGTTCCCCCACAACAGCGATATGAAATGAATGACAAAAAAAGAAAAAAAAAGAGAAAGAAAAGTGTCATAAAGTTGGGTGACAGATTTGTTTGATTCATAAGTCTCATAAATTAGGGACACATTTTGGGCGAGCCGCGGCCCAAGTCGAAGACAAAATCAATGCCACAATGCGGAATGCATAAATATTTTGGCAAATTAAATGAGATTCATTTAGCTGTCGTCATGTGGGAATGCAGCAGGAATTGCCAATCCGATTCAGTTGCCTCTTTGCATGTGTCGAGCGCATAACTTTGATGCTGGCCAGCTTGATGATGACATTCATTGAGATGAGAGGAGCTGGCGACAGGCGCCAGTTGCTCGTTGTGCGTTGCCAGTTACCATTTGCCAAGCAAGATGTCTCATCATTAGATGAATCATTCGAAATGGGTCAAAATCGAATCAACTGGCACTCTAGATCATAAATACTAAAGGCACCTGTTGCGATCATAGAATATGCTTTTAATGCTCATAAATTTTCACTAGGAAAAGTGTCTGTCCACCAATCGGAGGAGGTGGAAATCGCCAGCAACAACTAGCTGAACCACTTCCAACTGGTGATTCCATCGATCAATGGTAGTCAATGTTGGTTTTTGGCCAACTAGCCGCAGTTGTATTGGTAACTATTTTATGCACAGTTTATGGGCTGTAAAACGCCTTTGGGCGTTGAAATGTCCACTAAATTAGAATTAGGCTGGCGACTCGCCTTGAAAACGAGTTGGTTTATTGCAAGAAAATTTCAAACATCTTGCCTCGACAAATAGAGAAAAAAATAACCAAAGTGATAAATTATCGTGGAGTTCTAAAATGTATACCTTAACTGATTAACAGTGGCATCTCGAGTCTATTCTGGAAAAACGAAGTCAAATTGTGTCATCGACTGGCTGGGAGTTATTACATAGTCTGCATTGTCAATTAAATGTTCGACGAGGACTGAGTTCAGTTGGTCAAATAAATCACCAATGCTAATCAATTCCATGGCCGCCGAAGTGTTTACATAGCCTTGTCTTGAACTCGCATCGGTGAGTGCCGATTCCAGTACTTTAGAGATCTGCAAAAGGGATAAAAATAAATTATTGCATATTGTTATAGTCGAGAGTGCTCGACTCTACGATATAGGTATTTTTATACATATATTCTTTATCAGTGTCCACAGCCTAGAAGTTATATAGAACCTGTCTGTTGGTGCGATTAGTTAAAAATGTTAGAAGTTTATTAAAACCCGACAATGTTTTAATTGCTCTGCTCGACAATCTGGTATAATTTCTCTTCTATGGTTTATATATAGAATATTGTTTTTTGTATAATTTGGTATTTTTTGAATATTAATTTCTGGGAGAAAATTCGGCTGTAGCTTTTAACTTCTCTTAAGGGGTAACACCACTATTATATTAAAAAAAATTGATTTTTTTTTGCTTAAAAAATGGTTTAATTTTCCTAAAAAATAGTAAAAAAAATTGAGCAGAAAAAAACTATACTAGTTTTAGAAATTGGCACGCAACATAACTTGAACAATTTTTAATATTTTCGCCTCCAATTATATGTTCAGACCGCGAATACGCAGAGAATGGTTTTTTGAAATTTCATCAATATCAATCAATATTTCAAATAATCCCTACGACATTCTCTAGATATACCGCTTTAGATCAAGAGGTTTTTTCCGACCAGCGGTTTTAAATTTACTCCTTGCCGCTGAGGTTTTCCACAGAAACACGTCTCAGTGCGGGTATAACATTTTGTTTTAGTTAAAAAAAAAAAAAAATGTACTTTTAAATATATGTTTCACAACATACCCAAATTTGATTCATTTACCTTATGCCTTATAGACTGAAAAAATCGCAAATAAGCTATACAAAAACAAGGTTTACAGTGTTGTTACCCCTTAAATTTTGAAAGCTAAATTTATTTGCGTATCTAAATTATTGGTAGCTCTAGCTCGTATACGAGTATTCTGTGATGTTTAGGAGTCGATCCAGATAGGCAGACGAACCCTATCTTGTCTGTTGATGCTGATCAAAAATATTATACATATATATACTTTAGGAGATCGACGATGGCCTTTTGAGTCTATAAGTGGCGGGTGCAATTATAGTTGAAAGTTAACGACTTACCTTAATGAAGATAATTCTCAACTTCTGCGTCCATGACAATCGATTTCGGTCATTATTAGCTTGAACAATCTCCACATAAGGATTCCTACCCGTTTGCGTGGCAATGGTGGCTTGCTTTGATGCTGGCCATACCATCTGACAGAAATTTCTCCAATGGATTTGGACAACTTGAGTCGCATTCTCCAGCGCAGATCTCTGCTGCAGTCGAATGCGACGCATGCACCGCTGACGTGTAATATGATTTGAGGTTGAGGTGTTATCGTTCAGTCGCAGCCAGATGTGCAACAGGGGCACTATGCAACGGTTGCCCACAGGCAGACTGGCTTGTCTACTCAATCTGAAAGTCACTGTTTCGCTATGTGAGTCCTGGCCACCAGGAGATCGCCGATAGCAATGAGATTGCCAACGATTGCGACTTCTCTTGCCAACCGAATAACTTGTGCGTCTGTCGTCAGATCTGCTGGATGACTACATATGCTATATATAATTCCGGCAATACATTCAATACTTACCGCCGCTTGGCTCTTAAGAGGCGTCGCAATTGCTGATGAAGTATCTCATGGATGAGCGACATAATATTCGATTTAATTTCAGGAAATTTTAAAATTATCGTTAATACATCGAAATTTGGTAATAGACATCTAGTTGTCAATGTTTGCCCTGCCTATTGTTTTCTTAAATTCACCAACAATCACTTATACACTCAACCCCACTCTTGCACAAGTCCTCTTCGAGACCCCCATCCCCTAAGGTTCAAGGTGTCATCTAATTGGATTACTTAGATATGAAATACAACGCATGCTCAGTTGGCTTTCATTAAGGAAAGTTTTCATTTATTGTAGATCTGTTATTTCTGAGAAATGTTTCGTCTGTGAGATGTCTCGATCTGGCAGTGGCATTATAATTTATTGCTAGTCTGCATTTTAATTAACATTGCAATCAATATCAAAATATTTACAAATCAATTATTATGATTAGCGACTACTGCAATCACTTCCAGCATAATCGATCACCCAGCTGGGCACTCCAATGCCATCGGCGACGATCTGGCGACGACAGATCAAACAGAGTCCAATGCAATTTGCATATAAGACCGTAATAATATTTATACCATGGTGGCCGTTGACGCATTTCCTTGAGTTCGTCAAAGTTTAAGACTCGCACGCAAAATATTGTTGTTTCATTATTTTCTATTTTCCATTTCCAATTTGCCGGAAAGAAGCTGTGTTATTTTTATGATAATTTAAAGTTGCTCTAAATCTACACAGAAAATAAATTCTAAAATCAAGATTTTGGTTTTAGTACTAAGAATTATCGTCTCAAAAGTACGTCAAGAACATACAAATTTTAATGCTAGAAAATTATCTTGATTTCAAGAACATTATAATAAAGGACCTAAGTTCTTATTAAAAGGAAAAAAAAATCTATTATAAGATACAAAAATATTGTATCTTTACCATTTTATGATTCAGCTATTTAGTAGTATGTTGATCACTTTACTTATGAAATATTTATCATCGATTCGCGCAGCATTTGAACGAACTAACTGAGTAATGAATGAAAACATTCAAATGTAGGTGAAATCTTTATAGAAATTTCGAGGGATAATAGATTTTTGTAACATAACTCTCGAATTTTTGAACTGATTTTAAAAATGTTAAAGTTTTTAGACTAATGTTCTTAGTTTTAAGAATTGGTTCTTAAAGTTGACTTATTTCAAGAGCACCATTCTTAATACAAAGTTTCTTCATTTTACAACCTGGTATTTTTTTTCAGTGTACAGTCAGTTTCTATTATTTTGTACCTATAGAGTATCTATAAAATTTAATATAGCTACTATAATATTTGACTACCTTGGCTAATTGTTTTTAATAAGAATTTTTAATTATCTTTTAATTCTTGAATGTAAATATTGTTTATTGCTGCTGTTAAGATGACTATCGGTTTCAATGGGTTAAAACCTATTTCTATATGGGACAAAGTCATTTCTCTGGCAGTTGTTTATATTAATCAGTCGATTGACTAAAGACAAAAGACAGCAATGGGCATAACATTGGCAAGTACAACTTGTAATTGATTCAATTCGATTTGAAGTGTCTGTCTGCAGTTTTAATGCTGTTCGTCGCCAATCGCTGACAGCGAGAGACCCGCTGCCTATTGCAATTTTATTAACATAAATTATCGATCGCTGGAGATAAATGATGAAAAATTAATGCCGATTAATGCACTGCGTCGAAATTGTTTACCTAAATCAGCAAATAAGTGGAATGTCGATTTGATTGAAGCAATAAAGTGAATAGCTGGCAAAGTTATCAATTGCTATCAAATATTATCAATTGCAAATATCACAAATGCTTAACAGAAAGATACACCTAGAACATTTTTACATTTAATCGTGATCAGAAGGTGAAAAATAGCTCAAAACAACAAATGACATTTCATGACACTAGACATGACAATATATTTTGTAATTTAATCTGCAACAATCGAAAGAGCTGCCGATTGCGATCAGGCAGCTTGGCAACTTTCAGCAAATCGACAGCTTACAAGCAGGAAACGCGTGCAACCTTGAGCGTTTTTAAACGCGCGAGAAACGCTGCACGTAGAAAAGAAAACAAGGTGTAAAATAGGCAGTCACGTTTGTCAGGATCAGCCAGCGAAGCGTTTAATAATGCGACAGTCCAGGGGAAAGGGCAAAGCATGCAGCTGCCAAACGGCACTTGGTGAACACCTCAGCAGCAGCGGCAGCCAGGATAAGAAGTCACAGTTAGAGGCATACGATGTTGCCACTTGCTGTGGCTACGCTTAATTAATGTAACATCTTGACGGGCTGCAGTTATACGGAAAAAGGGTCAAAGGTCGGCGGCTGTTGAGGCGAGCACATTAAACCGAAACACTCAACTTCGCTCGGGGGTTAATTAAGTCATTAGCTCTAAAATGTCCTGCTGCTCCCCAGCCTTAATTAATCATTTTAATTGTGTGTGTGCGTGTGTTGTGCTCTGCTTTACTGTGTTCCTCACCCGCTGCCAAAGTCAAGGACAATGCGTGCAACAGTCGCAGTTGCCAGTCAGGAAGAAGATATCCAGAAACTGCGGGGGAGCGCGTATTTTGTCTTTGGTTATTTATATGCCAGGATGGCATTTAGCATGTGCTGCCATGGACAGAGGAACTGCCTCTGTTTAATGTGGTTTGGCAATTAGAGGCACCAAAATGGGGTGCGTGTTGCACTTACTATAAAACTATGCCACAAAATGGAATGTGAACGAAAACTATAGAAAGAAGCTTCCGGCTGCTCCCTTGGGAGAAATGCTTTAGAGTTGCAATTAGTTAAGGAATTTAGTTAGTCTATTAGTGGTGAAGGAATGTCGAAACGCAAGCTCAGCTCGTGAACCTCCAAAATTGATATAGCTGCCTAAATTCTCGTCTCAAATTAGTTGTTATCACTTATCAATATAGTTCTTATCATCTATGACACACTGGGAGACGTCTACCCCAAAGAATTGTTTGCCAATCGTGGCCAAGTTCAATGTACACATCGCTTATGTTGCTCATGTGATTTTTACCCCCGTGAAAATAAAAAAGATAAGATATATACATATATAATAGTAAATTAGTTTATTAAGTAACAAGCTTAAACTGCATTTAGTCGCTGGTTTTGACAGCTTTGGCATTTGAAGCAACAGGTATTTGTCCAACTGGTAATTTGGTAACACTTTATAATTAGATTGTATTATGATTGCCAAAAATATAACATTTTTTATGGCTTATCGTTTACCCTGGGGTGCAGAGAACATTCGAAATGGGAGCACTAAAATTTTAATGGCCAACGTCACAGTCTGTTGAGTGGAAACGCCACCGAAATGCTTATCACAGAGTTCGATTTTTTCGTGTGTGTGTGTTTTTTTTGCATACCCATTTGAATAGCATCCCTAGCTGGTGTGAGTTATTGACGTTATTGTTTTCTAGCTGGATTTTTTGCTACTAATTGCACAAATAGTGTGCAATTGTGAAATCGAAAAAGTCTACGCGCCAAAAAGCACAAACGCCAGTAAGCTCTGTAATCACAAAAACAAAAAAAAAAAAAAACGCTATAAAAACCACCATGAAATTCTCTGACGAAACGCGCTTATTTGTTGTTGCCAGACGGGGCGAAAAGAATATACAATATATGAGAATATATATCAATCACAATAGTAAATATAAATAAATTAGTGGAAATTAGTGCAAAATAGTATTCCAGACTTTAGCAATTTTGTACTTTGAGCACAATATTCAATT
Organism: Drosophila albomicans; assembly: GCF_009650485.2. Taxonomy (NCBI): domain Eukaryota; kingdom Metazoa; phylum Arthropoda; class Insecta; order Diptera; family Drosophilidae; genus Drosophila; species Drosophila albomicans. The sequence continues at coordinate 5,833,980 of NC_047631.2, forward strand.
TATTAACTTAATACAGTAAATTAAAAATAAATGTAATCGTAAATATTTTTGTAACATAAGGATTTTTTAAATACAACTTATAACTTGGAAGAATATTTTTAATCATTAAGTAACCTATTCCTAAGAAGAAAAGTCATCATCAAAAAAGTAATTCACCGGTTATATTTGTATAAACGTAAAGGTAATGCAATATATTGTGTTCAGCAATAGTTTACAAAATAGTTTGGCCAAAGACAAACTGTGTTCATTCAAAAATGTATCGCTGCAGCAAGCATCGCACGAACAGCGGAAAACCCGAACTGTGCAGCCGAACTAACCACCCGAACACCCGACTGAGTGAGTCGCTGACTCGCTAACACTTGAGACTTCAGTAAACGCTGGTACGCTGACACGCTTACACGCTGGCACGCTAAGAACCTACACGAGAGTAGAGAGTTCGGTCTTTACGATTCTATTCGATATTTTTCGGTTGTAAAATCAAATATAAAAGATAGCTATAATAATTTGTCGCGTTCGATCGTGTTTTGAAATCGTTGCGTCGGTTTATTTCAAATAAATTTCAACCAAAAAACCTTGTGAATTGTTGTAGCGTCTCGTAACAACTAAAGAGAATCGAGAAAGAATTTTCAGAGCACCCCTTGCAGGAAAATACGGAAAATGCAAAATCGGCACCGTTGACGTCGTCGCAGTTCTTTACGTTCTTAAATTGTTGTGCAAAAAATTAAAATCAAATAAAATAAAATGCAAATAAAAGAGTCGTTATTTTTTGAAATGCCAAAAAACGTGTTAAAGCCATTTACAAATTTTTAAAATAAGTCAAAGGTGACCAAACAATTACCTAATGCAAAATAACAACTAAAGCGACAAAACTAATAGCAATTCCAAAATTTTCAAATGAGAATGTTTGGGAATATTCGAAATAGCTCTATATGGCCAGCAAAAAGATTTTTACTCAAACACAAGCATTTGATTAATTACCAAATTAATCAAGAAAATCTATAACGCTGAGCTAGTTTTGTTTAAAAATTTACAAGTACAACAGAAAACTAAAAAAAATTAAGGGCATATAATCGAAAAAATATAATCGAAAGCGGAAAAGCTAGTATTGTATTGAATGTGTAAGCAAATAAATGTTGAATTGTTGCTGTTTAAAGTTATTTAAAGTGTAACTTAAAATAATACAAGATATATGTGGTACAAACTTTTTTTTAAAAAGGTGAGTACATTTTTTTATATCTTCTAAAAAATTACCAAAAAAAAAAGTTACATAATTTTCATGTTTTCTTTCGTTTGCGAAATATTTTGTGTGCTTGGTCTATTATTAATTTTGAATATTTTTATGTGGCTTGAGTTAATATAATTCTTGGCATTGATTTAGCCATTTGGCATAATTTAATGGTCATAATTAGCGAAGGATTTTCCGTTTTTAAAAATGACTTAAATTAAGTTAAATAGCGCAATGCATTTAAAATATTCAATTATTTATATGCGATTTTATATTTGCTTTCAAAATGTTAGAATTTAAACAAATTGAAATGCTTCGAACTTGGCACCCAGCCGAGTAATAAGTGTATTTAAATGTTCTTTTTTTTGTTTGAAAGCGAAAGTCGAAAAAAACTAAATTTAAATATAAATATTGAAAAAAGTCTTCCGAAAATCCGTTATATATATTTTTTATCAAACTTAAGATATTAAGACATAGAAAAAGTCATTAGCTTTGAGTGAATGTGGATAGTTGAATACGCTTTCAACCGCTAAACAAATAAAAATATTGTTGATAGAAATTGGTGAAGGCACATTTTCAATTAGCAAACCGTTAATTGCAATAAATTAATTCCCATTTGATTAGATTTCAACGTTTTTGTGTAAGAACACAATAAGAAAACGTTGCCATTTGTTTAAAAGCAATTGCCACTAAATACGCAAATAATTTTAAGTTATCACAAGGTATCAGCACATTTGATGTCAAGTAATTTTCCACTTAATCCACATTAAAATAAATGCATTAGGCAATGCTCAGAAAATATATTTAATAAATCTTATTGTGCTTACAAAAAATGTGACAAGAAAACTAAAGTTTTTATAACACACACGTTCCTCATTTTGCACTCACTTATTTATAGTTTTTTTTCGCAAAAGCTCCGTCTCCCACATCCCATTCGCAATACCATCCAACTTTATGCGAATTCGTAGGTGCGTATTCGTGAGTGCGTACGAGAGTCTCACACACACATACAATTTCTAATCTAATTTTTGCTTTCTTTGCAAAACTTTTCTATTTCATTTTTTTTTTGTTCTACTGTTAGATAACAGACTTTCAATGTAGGAGACTTGGTTATCTCAGCTTAGACTCTATGACACTTTAATCTGTATCTGTCTTTGTATCTGCGGCCGAATGTGAATTAGCGTTATTGTTACGTCAAGTAGCGTCGGGTTCAACAACTGCTAATCACATGACAGTGTTGTTTCGCTAGAGCTGAATTTCTACAAATTTCTCTAGATAAGTGTTGCAATATTTAATGTAATTGTTTTAGTTAATTTTTTTTGGGACCACCTATTAATTAAATATAAGACAATCGACATACGATGACGAGGGAAACGAACGGCAATCGAGCTATAAATAATAGTCGTAAATGTAGTAAAACTATGTTAAATAAATTTTATTTAATTGCCATTAAATAATCGGAATTCCATTTGATAGTAAAATATTCATTGTACCCCTGAGAGTCGCATGGTTTTGGCTGTTGTCATAAAAGTTGCTCAATAATTAAGCATAACTTATAAGACTCTCTAAATACTCTGAAAAACGCAAATATTTTATTTTAGCATATACATATGCATGAAAGTTGGGAAATTTCTACTATTTATAATACAAGATTTTGGTCTTAGTACTAAGAATTTTGGTCTAAAAAGTGCTTACAGAACATTTTGATGTTAGAAAATCCATCTTGATTTCAAGAACATTTAATATAAGACACCAGTTCTTATCAATAAGAAGAGAAAAATCTTATAGTTTTGAAAAGCAAGTTCCGCACACGAAAGTGCTTAGGAGCGCTTTCAGGTGGTTTGGCTATGATAATGTCCTTCTCACCTAGCTCCTATAAATGGGGTTTCCAAGAACAATAATCTTGTTTAAGTAAATTCTATTAAAATATAAAAGTTGATAGATATTACTTTGATCCATAATATACTACATACGACACAGAAAAAAGTTTGTAAAATCAAGATTTTGGCCAAGAACACGGAAACCTTAACGTTAGAAAACCCATCTTGACTTCAAGAACATTTAGTATAATTTTTATTTAATATTTTAGTATTTTATGATTTAATAATGATAATTATCATTTCAAACCAGGACCACCTCTTTCGATGGATTACAGAATTATTTAACCTAAATCTAGAATTTTGGTCCTTTCTTAAAATTTTGTATTTTTTAGAGTAATGTTGTTAGTTTTAAGAATTTGTTCTTAAAATAGTTATATTAAAGAACAGAATTTATTTTTCGACTCATTTAAATTAGAGATTTCATTATGACTTACGCTCTACAAAATTCATTTTTCAATACATTCAAAGTTTATTATCATATCTTTTCATTTTTCTAGTTCTTATATCTAGATTCTGAGTTCAAAAAGTAAACAAAATCAAAAGTGAAATGAAATTGAGTAAAAAGGGTATTTGTAATTCGATTGAGCAGATCCCTTCAATGCTCAATTTGTTGTACTTTGTTTTCGTAATTTGTTGGTCAACACTTTCATTTGTACTTTGACGCATTTCATGTTCGCTTTATGCTTGATTGATTGGCCTGGAATTCTATGCAAAAACAAAAAAAAAGGCCGTGCAGTTTGAAATACAACCAAGCCATATAACATCGAAGAAATGGTTTAAAAGAAGTGGGGGTAAACAATTGGCAGATAATGCTTATCACTGGCAAAGTTTTATAGCCATGCGTAAATAGTGTAAAGCACTTTGGTTGAATGTGGCGCAAAAACTGTCGCCCATGTTAGCAAAAGTGTGGCATGGGGCACAACTTCGACAAAGCGCAGCAAAAAATGCAGTACGTTTCTTCGTGTTTCTCCTTGTTTTTATTAACGAAGCGTGAACACTAGACCACATAATGTGCGGCACACATTTGGCTAGCACTAACACATACTCACACATTTTAACAGCCAACTTTAGGTACATTTAGTCACAAAAAGAGAGAAAAAAAGATAAAGACAAAAACTTAGAAAATTGTCGAGCATTTTTGTCGCGTTTTTTTTGTTTTTTGGTTGTTTGACGCATTTTAAAAATATCCTAGACGTAATTATTGCTGTTGGTGTTGTTATGTTATTTTGTACATTACTAATACGACATGTTGTCTTTGATTGCATCTACATTTTCGCGCGTAAAGTGCGTGTATTTTAATTAGAGTATAATGAATGTGAAAAATGTGTGGGAGTTTAATTTAATATTTTCATTTAACTGAGAATGTCACTTTAGTTGTAGATACTCTGAACGTACACTTTTTGTATTTTTAATTATTACTGTTACTTTCAGTATTAGCTTGAACTACACGCGCACTTTGATTTTGTATCTGAGGAATACACTTGTCAATAGTCGCAGCCATTGATATTTGCTTTGTAGTTAGCAAAGAGAGCAGCGCATGTGATTCGATCTGTGGTGCCACTCACTTGACTGGGTGTCTCAATGAGGCTTTGCCCTCGCTTGTCTCGTGCACTAAATATTTAAAATAGTTGAGACTTGAGAGTATTGTGGTGGCCCGATTGCTTCCGGTTCAAATCGATTACACAAAAAAAAAAAAAAAAAAAAAGTAAAAGAAAAAAAAAAAAGCGCTCTGCACTTTTCTTTTCGTCTCAGTGCTGTGTTTTCCGATGCTTTCTAAACACTCGTCTTGGTCACAAGTAGTGTAACCGACAGTGTGTGCTCAAGTATCTTATGCTTTCGTTATTGCAGTTATTGTTGTTGTTTTTATTTCTATACAAATGAAGTGCACAACGATTACTGCATTTTTTTTTTGGGAAATGCCGTTTGTGTTTGCCTTTGTTTGAGTTATGTTTCGGTATCTTTTTCATTTTGTTCCCTCTTGTTCTATGTTCGATCTTCGATCTGAATTTCTTGTTTTTCCAAAGAAAATTAATTGTTTTGTAAACACGTGAGTTTTCGCTTGTGGCTGGGGTTAGAATTGGGGATGAGGCCATCAATGATAAAAGCAGCATTCAAATCGAATGTGCATAGAGCTTCGTCTACTTGTATATATCTTTGTACAGACGTATGTATATACTCGTATATACTTTTTATGTACTATATTTCTTGGCAGCATTTTTAGCGACAATATCCATAAGCAAATGCATCTTAATATCTTGTTGTTTGTATTCAAATAGACATTTATCTACAGTCAAATGCTGACGCTGTCAACAAATGCCGCCGCATATCAATCACTCTCTAAGCACTTCTTACCTACACCTTATAACATAAATATCCTATAAGAAGAATAATATTTCCCATTCAATCTTGTGACTTTTAGCTCGTGTACCGCCCAGAAAATTGTATTGTAGGACTTACTTATTATATGTGAAATGTTTGGCATTGAAAGTGTAGATCTAAATAAATACATACTTAGTATTACCCAAAAGATTCTTACAACACAACTTTGTTTGTTTTCTTGCATGAGTTGAAAGTTGTTTGAGCAATTTGATTTTACTGACTCGCTCACAGTGGTCTCAATCGCAATACATCTAAGTAAGAGACTGTAGAAACCACAAGAAAAAATGTATAATTTGCACATAAAGTATATTGTAAGTGGGTTTTGTGGTTTCTTAGACTGAGACCAAGCTGCATTACCAAATTGATTTTGCGGCTAGTTGCAGCAATGTCTGAGAAAATACGAGTTCAGCGGTGTAGCACGGAATTTTGATGAGAGTGCATACGTTTAAAGAGATTGCTTGTTTTAAATTGTCAACAAGTATTCATCAAAATCTGATTAAAATTCATATAATACAAAGTGTCGCCTATGCTGCTTTGTTTGCCTCTCGTTTATTAAGCTATTTCACTAATAACATATATAGAATACATTTAATCAATGACACAAGAGTCTTTCTAAACGACTACGCATTAGTTTATATATAATGCATAATAAATAAAATTAAAAGTAAAAATTGAATAACAACAAAAGCAACTTTCAAACGTCAAATAAAACTTGCTTTTAGTTATTGCTAATTATACTATATATGAAATTTATTTTATGATAATATCTATGCATAATTATATTAATAGACAATATTCAGCATTCAGCTGTTATACTAAATTAGTTTCACATTTTTTGTTTCTGCGCTTCTTAAACTATAGTAAATATATACGAGCTGCGCTCACATTTTCATATAAAAAGCACATTCAAAGCTAATCAAAAGATAAAATAAAAACGAAAACAAAAGGCAAATGATTTGAAATTTAAATTTCAAATGTTGTTAAGGTGATAAATGTCCAAGAGCGAGCCCCCATTCCAACGCTTTGGATGAAGTGAGTGTCCCAACAAAAACACAACTGACCGATGGATAGATGCCCCAAAGCGCGGGGTAGCCAAGCGTCTGACATGAACTAATTAAGTTGCGCAGTCCGATCAGATTTACTGCCGACCAGTTTGCCTCAGCGATCTGTGCGCAATACTTTCCCAAATTGACTCCATGCCTCCATCTGTCAGCGAAACCAAGTACGACCAGCCCGAGTCGAACAAAAAAGCCGACGACAAAACTAAACAAAAGTAAATGTCAAATCCATTTGAAGCGCATAAATTTGGCACGGTTGGATAAAAAGCAACGCGTGATAATCAGTCTGGGGAGACGCACACAGTTCAATGACTAGGTCTAGGCACAATTTGGCAAACTCAGCTGGGCGAGTTGTCGATGATCGGTCATCTATATGTTTGCATACCCTGTACTGGTTTTTAGAGAGTATAAATTTGAAGTGTTGTAGTGAAGCACTACTAAATGGCTGTAAAATTTATTTTACGTTATGTAATTTTAAACAGATAAGGGCTGGTTAATCTACGCTTGGTTTTACAACAATCCCCGATTGTCAGATTGCATGAAATATTTTATATAACTTGCAATTTATTTTATTATCATTCATATTGTACTCCCATAGATAATTTGCACATGGCTTTTACAGGGTATAAGCTAGTCATATACTTTTTGTGTCCTCAAATACATACATATGTATATGCATAAACTTGTGTGATGCTGTGTCAGTGACTGCGGCGAGTTGTCGTCAAGCAAAGCGACAAGATGAATTTGCTTAATTTATTAAACGAACTTGCGGCACTCGAAAATCCGTGCGAAAATCTGGCGAAAACCATACAAAAATTATGAGTAAAAAATCTTGATGAAAATAGAAAAACACTACAGGAATTCAGCATATTAAATAATGCTTTACATTCAACAAATAGGAAGCTGAAACATTTGAAGTTGTTGCTGCTGCTCTCAAGTTGATTTGCCATAATTTGACACATTCAAAAGTGTGAATAAATTACTACATCTTGTTGTTATTCGTCTTGATTTTATTCGCTAAATAAAAGCTGCCGCCACATATTTTTTATGTTTTTTTTTTTTTATTGAAATGGTTGCTGTTGGCTCCAATTTAAGTCATCGTTTTATTTGCACATTAATTTGACAAAAGCTGCCGCTTATGTCGTACTAAGAATTTGGGTTATGTGAACTGCCAATGGGAGTGTCAAGTCGTCTAACGGTTGTACAGGAATAGTAGAGAGCGCAGAGAGGTGGTAAGGGAATTAGCTGGGCAATAAATGATAACGATAAGATTTGGCTTATCAATCGGAGGAAACTTTCGCTTTCCGAATTGAAATTGGGCAACTACTCTCTGAGAAGTCAGCAATGCTATCATTGTGGCAATAATAATTATTAAGTTGCCCTGCATACTCATAAGTTGGCAGCTCCTGCCAACGCGCATTGATATCACATGATATGCCACGCCACTATATAGGGCATTAACATTTGGTTTCATTATTTTTTATGTTCTTCATAATTTGTTGATTATGCGTCTTTGGTTTTATGAATGACAGACAACAGTCGGCAGACTCCAAGTTCGGAGTCCGGAGTTCGGATCCGTTGATCATTAAATCTGTCCGTCCGTCTGTCCGTCCGCATGTTGTCTATGGTGGCCGATCACTAGGTGTTATTTTATATACAATCTACACATTTAGCTATTTTCGGTTATTTTTATAACTTGGCACATGTGTCGCTTGTCCCTTAAATAGTTTTCATTGGGCGTTTTGTTTTTTTTTTTTTGGTTTTATTTTTTATTGTGCTATTCCTTCATTGTTGTTGTTGCCGTGGTTGTTGCTGTGGTCGCTGCGGTGTATGCTTTTGATGCCCTTACAGAATTTAACATAAATTCTACCAACTGGCGGCATAAACAACACCAACAGGAATGAATCTCTGACTTGACTTGGCACACATTCAGCTTACCGGGCCTGCTGTGCTTTTTCTGCCAGCTGTTTTAGGTGAAAGGCATAAAAGTCTGCAGAGATGGCAATGCCAAAGGGTTATGCATATTTTAAATGCCCATAACTTTTTTTTCTTACTCTTATATTTACTTTCAAGCTCACTGACATGCCAATAAAACTGAAAACAGTTGCATTTTTAGCTTGAACCTAAAGTTCAGCGGCTTAATTAAATTTTTTGCAATATAGTGTTTTTTTTGTACTTTAATTGCAGTGTTAAGAATGTCAAGTAAGGCTTAGTCATCTGGAGCTTTACAGACACTTTACATAATGTTAATTTAACATAGAAATTTGCTAACGGTAATGCGATTTGAATTAATTTGTTTAATTTTTATAACCGTGCAACCTGAATTCCAATACCTACTTCAAAACTCAGAGTTTTACAGATCCCTAACATAATGTTAGTTTAACATACAATGCCACAATTTTAAGACGCGTTTTGCAGAATATTTTGATTGGTGACTTGTGGGCTTTGGTACTGATGAAGAAATCTAATAAAAGGAAGCTATTGGCTATAAAAATTGATTTGAAAACTGGTTGGATCCAGAACAGGCTGTCCAACCCTGGCTTTGAAATACATATGTATGCATATTTTGTGGTATGCCAAAGCCGTTTATTTTTTCCTTCGTTTCGACAACTTTGAGCGGTCGTAACTGTTTGTGTTTTATGTGCGTTTTTTAACGCGCGCGTGGCAAGACGACAAATTTGAATTTCAACGCCTCTGGCCATTGCATAAGTGGTGCGGGAGGGGTGCGTATATCTGTCTATGTGTGTGTGTGTGCTTATGCGTGTGTGTGTGTGATGTCAGTGTGCTGATTATCTGTAGTGCAACGTCGCGTCGTCGCAGCAGAAAGCAATTAACATTTTGATGCCTGAAATTTGGCCCACAGCAGACAGTCAACCGGATAGACATTGCAGCGTGCAACGTGCAACCTGCAAAGTACAACTTGCAACGTGAAACTTGCAACTTATGAGATGTCGGCTATTTATTTTCGCTGTCGACTCTTTGCAATTGAATTGTTGTTGTTTATTGTAATTAAAAACTGGGTGCACTTAAATGTTGCATAAAAAATGTTGCTACTGTTTCTCTGCTGTGCCTACAACTGTTGTTGCATCTAATGCTGTTGCTGTTGCTGCTGCTGCGGCTGCGTAGGCATCTGAGCACGTGCCAAAAAGTCAGCCTAGAGGCAGCATAGTGCATAAGTGCAACGACAAAACGTCACTCAGCCGCCCCTTTGCACGCCCTGTGCCACTTCCTGATCATGTATCTCATAGATACACTTGCCGCTGGCGTAGTGACACAGCTTCTATTGCCGTTGTTGTTGTTGTTGCCGCTGCTGCTGCCGATGTTGCTGCTGCAGTTAGTGCGTGATTATTTTCAAATTCGACACAGTTTTATGCGCGAATTGTTTTTGTTGCCACATTTATTTTTAAACAATTTGCCAGTCAGTGAGTGTCTTTGAGTTTTTCCCTTGCTTGGTTACGTTTTGAGAGTTTTTTCCTTCTTTTTTGTTCATGACGTTTTTCTCGCTTAGTTGGCCAATTTGTGCACTCTTTCAAATGGGCTGGGGAAAGTCAATTTCGATGTTTCGATGTTTTCACCGAGTTTTTTGCATAACTACTGCTGTTGTTGCTGCTGTTGCTGCTGCTGTTGCTGTTGCTGCTGGCTCCCTTTTAGCGATAAGTCGTATTTATGTAACCCGCTGACCACTTTGGCGCGCCCATAGATACAATTGTATCTCAGTTCGTGTATTGCCGCTGCCGTGATAGACGATGCCAAAAATAAAATGTGCCACTTTGCCGACGTCGTCGACTGTCGCTTAATATAGATACACACTAATTAAATGTCAAAATTGCGCATAAAAACACTTCGACTGAAGAATTTATATACAATTCTACTAATCTCATATGTTACGCTTGGAATTTTCAAAGCCATTTCGGATAAACAATATCTCCTAAGAATTCAGAATCGCAGAAAATATATGAAGTCAAGATAAAAATATGTATGCTTCTTAGTTTGAGAGCTATCTGATAATTAATCTATATAACAGATACTATTTAATTGATTTCGTCATAATGATGATTAATTACTAATTAATGTTTTATTTTTTATTGTTTTCATTACAGCACAAGAATTGCAACACGCTGATGCTGCAACACTAAACGTGAACATTGAACAACATTATAATCATCGACAACCAACAGAAGAAACCTTGTTTGATTCCCACAGCTGTAGATTTTTGTGTAAACTGCTCTGACATGACAAAGAAGTCATTGAAGTTGATAAAATGCACTATCAGCGGGGAAGACGAAGATGAGGATCTGCAACAGCAACGACAACAACAACAACATTTGAAATTGAAAAGTGTTGAACACGTCTACGATATGATAACCTAATTTCCTGCCAGCAAGCGGCGAATTTTGAACTGGAAGAGAGACTCGTAAAACAAAAAACACAAAAAATATACCACATCGAAACGAAAGTAAAACGAATTTTTTTTAAACGGGGCGTTCATATGTTTCAACGACAGTTAAGGGCGTGGCGGACGCCCAACAAGAGTTACAACTGATAAACCACTGAAGGGGCAGTGCCCAAAAAAAAAAAAAAAGAAACAAAAAACATAAACACAAAGCTGCAACAAGGAAAGCAGCAACATCAACAGCAACAACAACAATTGTATAAGCAATATTAAACAACTGCAGCGACTACAACTTGAAGACTCTTGTGAAACTGCAGTTGTAATCTTTCATGCGAATAAACCAGCGTTTGGATTGGAGGGCCCTGGCGCTGCTGGGCGCCCTCCTTTCGTGTATTATCGCCTGGCCGAGACTGGTGTTTGCCATGCCAGCGCTAACGACGATGTCGAACCAATCCATAAACAATACAAATACAAATATTATCAATAGCACATACAACAATAACACCAACAACACCAACAACATCAACAATAACACCTATTTTAGTAATCTAATCGATAGTAATAGTTCCATACAAAGTGATCATAGTCGTAGTAGCCCTCGAGTGCTGAAGAAGAGGGAGAGTGAATATAGTGTTAATCAAAATCAAAGTATTAGTGCTGAATTTAACATGCGAACGTTAACCACACCCACAAATCAATTAACTGCCATAAATACCACAACAACAACAACAACAACACAGAATCCTGTTACAACTCCTGCAACAAATGCCGATCGGATGGAATCGGATGCCTTGGGCTTTACCTTCTCAGTCGCACACCGCGATCACTTTGCGATCCTCTCGCGAACGGAGCGCAGCATTCGACACCAGCAATCGCATCACAAGCATCAGCAACATCAACAGCAGCAGCAGCAGCAATCTGCTTCTGTTAATGGTAACAGCAATAGCAATAACAGCAATTTCATTGGTTCGAAATCGAAAAGACTGAATAACGTTAGAAATAGTCTAAACATAAATAGCAGTAACAACCATCCCAACATCATCAGCAACAATAACAATAACAACTACTTGGATCGTAATGAACGCTCTACAATCTCCCATCTAGCTGAACCATCCCGCAAGATTCAAATTTACATCAAGAATCGTTTTCTGCAAATACTGCCCGATGGAACTGTAAACGGGACAACATCGGATCACAGTGACTATGGTGAGCATACTACTATATATTAAACATATTATAATGAAAATATTATATATAAGCTGAGATACTTCTTGTAAACATATCCAAAAGTTGAGGTTTGCGTAAATTGAAATATTCCATCATAAATGGTACTATATTATGGAAAATTATGAATTTTGAATATCAAAGTATTCAATTTAAGATCAGTTTCTATGGTATTTGGTTTGGGTGGTAATTGTAACTTTGACCTTATGTAATAGGCTGGAAATGAACTTCAAAGATGGCACCCCATTGTTTAAGATGCCGTTGAGACGAAACTTCGAAATAACATAATGTTGTTTAGTTTTTCAGACTTGAAGACATAAACAATCAAATAAACTAATGCACAATCTCCCTTCATACGTAATATTTGAAATATATATCAGCAACAATATGTAGCATCTACACACGCCCACTCACGCTGCGCCCACAAGTTGAAAGTTCTCATAAAAAAGATTTTCTTTTTAATTTGTATGTGTTTGTTTCAACGCAAAAGCAAAATACGCCCCAAGACTCTACTATATGGAGGGGGCTGAAAGGGGGGAAAAATAGAAGAAAAAAGAAAAATACCAACAAAAAAAATAGGGGAAAAATAGACGAAAAATTTAACAAAAATTTTTGTAGCGAGCTGTTTATGTTGAGCATCATTAAGTCAGACACTTGATTTGGCAATCTGCTGGCTGGCTGATTGTTGTTGTAGCTGCTGAGGGCGCCCAGGAGAAGAATCTATTGTATTATTTGCCATATAAATTTATGTTGAACTTGCGAGTGTGTGTGTGTGAATGCTGGCATAAATCTTGTTTTAATGAACTAAGCGACCTGATTAGCAAGTTGGCCTGCTGCTCATGCTCATGAGTCAGCGAGCTACATCAGCTGCTGGGACGATTTGCATAACCTGGCCAGCAGCCATCAGTCTTTAGAGATAAGCAAACAAAACGGCATCAGCAACAGCAACAGTAACAGCTACAGCAACAGCTACGGCAACCGCAACAGCTTGCCAAAATTAATTTACAACTTCATTTTCATTCACCTTTTTTGTATGTATTTTCTTCCTCCGAATTTACTGCGGCAATTTGCAAGGCTGATAACAAAAGCGACAAGCGGCAATGCGAAAACTTGTTGTTCAACACGGTAAACAGCAAGAGGTTTTTCGGCCGGTTTGTGCGCGTTTTTAACCGCGCGGCAGTCGCGTTCACTATCGCTATCGCTATCGCTATCGCGTCATTGAGACATCAGAGTGCTCTCGATGCCGATAGCAGATAGTTGAGATTTTCTCATTTTATGTTGAACAAATTTGATATTTGGCTTTCGTATTGTTGTTGTTGTTGTTAGTCAGGTGTTAATTTGATTTCATTCGCCTTCCTCACGCGATAATGCGAACCGGGTGCGATAAGATTTACCCCCATAGTGCAGCAATCCAAAATGAGAAAAAAAGTAGAGGTTTTATAAGGCGCCTAAAATGATTTTTATGGTAGCCACAGCATAAGTGGCCATTGCCCAATACTATGTATGTATGTTTCGTAGATGGTAGACCACTCTATCACCCACTTTCTCAAGCAAACAGACCTATTTCTGGCATTATTGCGCTAAGTTAGTGAGTTTTTTATGTGCCTCAAATTGCGTGAAGTGCAGCACCATCAACATCACCATCACCGTCATCAAAACGGAGATCGTTTAAGACTTCTGTGATCATAAAATTATTAACAATTTTTAACAGCTTTCAAGCTTGATAAGAGCAAAGTGAGTGTTATTGCGATGACTGTCATATTTAACCCACAATGTTTTTTGGAAAGTCAGATCTGAAAAGGCTTTAACAGACAATGACAACTGTGTAAAAGTGCAACTGTCCAAACAGCCAGAAAATTGTCGAATTTTCCGCAGCTAGTAGTTGACCTCTAAAAGTCAGACGCATAGACCTCAAGTTCCAGTTGCAGTTGCAAATTGCTCAACCGGCTAACGGTGACTGCCTCCATGGGGCAAGACCGGATCCTTGCAGACAGCAGACCCTTTTATGTTTTTCTTTTTTTTCGGGGCGTACATATTTTCGTAATGATATATGAGTCTATAAGACACAAGTACTCGAGCTGGCCTCTGTGCACCTTCGGGCTTGGGGCAATTATGCGACTGATTTAGTGCGTGGTACGTGGTGCGAGGTGTGAAGTTGACTGAAGTGCCCTGGCTTTAAACTGACGCTGTTTTCTTTTGGCCAGTAGATGCTAAAAGCTTCCGACAGATTTTTTGATATCTTAATTTACGGCACGTCTTCAGCGCGTTGATGAAGTTGCCACAACAACTTGCCGCTCGCCAGTTGCATCGATTTGAATTACCGCCCCGGTCTTAAGTTACTTTCACTGTCACTCGACTTTTGGCTGGCATGCTAATTGCTTTTAGCATCCATACTTACACACTTCAACTAGTTTTTGTTCATTTATTTAGATACATCAAAGAGGCTTCTTTCAACCGCTTTACTCCGAATTTAGATTAAGATCATAAATGTCAAAAGAAAACGCAAACAAATGGTCGCTTTGTTCTCAGTTTCGAAACCATATCCAATCGATTATGATTTGACATTTATTATTTTGATTTAACTACCCGCTGGCATTATGAGTGATATGAGCTTTTCAAAGATTTTTCCAAAATCTACCGAACTTCAAAGCTAAAGATTCCACAACATACCTCTGCTATTTATACTCGTGTAGAAAATTGCATAAACTGCGTAAATCTTCCACTAAAGCATAATCATGATTAATATTGCAATCATTTGTGGGGAAAGATTAGAACTCATTGTGGCATGTCCAAATGCCTGGCTATTACGATGTATCTATCTATATCATTTTCAGCACATAATACAATAAATTTATTTTTACAGCAATTTCCGAGGTGCTACGTCACAGACGGAGAGATATAAATGTATCTTCTAGTAGATAGATACATCTCTACGCACCACTATTTGAATTTACTATGAAAATTTCACAAAATGTGTATTTTGTTGTTGTGTTGAAAATAGTTTCACACACATTTTGGATAGACTCTAATGAGTCTGCGTGGTTTAGTTTACGTGGGTGGTGCAGCAGCAACAGCAGCAGCAACTTGACGTGCTATTGTCAGCGAGTCGGCTCATCACATTGAGCGTGTATCTTGTCTTGTCTCTTGATTTATGCGGCATTTGTTCCATAGCATGGAAGCACAGACTATAGCAGAAAACACCGTGAAAGTGTTTTGTTTTAGATAAGATTATGTAGTGTATATGGCAACTGAATGGACAACGCAATATGTCAAATGGATTTATAGTTGGCGTCGACTTCAGCTTCAGTTTTAACGTCGACGTTCTCTTTGGTGGATCTCTGCAAAAGTTTTCCGGCTATCGGAGGGGAATTCTATTTATAGTTTGGTGGCAATGAACTGTACGCTTCGAAATTGCTCAAGTATATGTTTTCGATTATGTAAAAGGTCTAGGCCATTAAGCGACTTGCTTAACTTGGCCAACACACATGCAGTCACCCACAATTTTTGTTGCTGTCTTTTTTTATGGCCGAGTGGCGCTTTTAATGTACAATGTGGTTTCCTTACCCCAAAAAACGTCCAAAATCAAAGAAAAAACATTGACAAGAATGTTAAATTATGCGTAAAGTTCGAAAAAAAATTGGAAGCCAGACCAGGTAGGATCGTAATATTTATGAAGTTGGCCAGCCTATATAAATTACCATGATTAATGATATTTTGCACGCAGTTGTTGTCATGCTGCTGGCTGCTGTTTTCCCCCCGTTGCCGTCCGTCGTTGTATTGTCGTTGTTTTACAAGCATTTTTACGAGCAATTCATTTTCACCCCGTCCACAAAAACCAGCAGCAAAGCAGCAAAAGTTGACCGCTGCCCAGTGGCAAAAACATTGACACAGAAACCAACTACATGAAGAGTTTAATAAAAAGCAATAAATTTATTATATAAACATTAAAAATGTTTAACAGCACGCTAAG
This sequence comes from Drosophila albomicans, assembly GCF_009650485.2. Lineage (NCBI taxonomy): Eukaryota > Metazoa > Arthropoda > Insecta > Diptera > Drosophilidae > Drosophila > Drosophila albomicans. Next base: position 5,850,109 of record NC_047631.2, read on the forward strand.
TAAGTTGTTGGCAATACTTGAGCTAAACTAAGGTTAATTGGATTATGCGGCGTATGCTTAATTTTAATACAAATTAATTTGCAAGTTGTTTACAGATTTTTCAAAAGTCTTTTATTTAATCTCTGATCATGACAAGTTGACTGTGACTCGGCTAAATTAAATACTACTCAATATCGCACTTGTACGCTTAATTCTTGCATTATCTTGCAGTGTTTACTCACAGAAATTAATTGCTATTTCTCAGCCATGTGAGATATGTCTGAACTCAATACAATATTTTAAAATATGAAAACATATTTATTGACATTTAACTAGGATGGCAAATAATTTTTCTACAAAAAATAAATATTTTAGCCGGTGTAGATTTCATTACAAAACTTGTAGCTTGTTTGAGAAAGAAAAGCCACAACAAATTAAAAAAAAAAAACAAAGCAAACAAGTTATAAAACCAATTATTCGTATAATTATTACCATTCATTTTTTTTATTTCAATTTTTAGCAATTAAACTTATTCCAAATTTACTTAAGTGCTTAGAATTTTATCTTTAATAGACATGTAAAAAGCACCTCGTTCTGTGGGGCACATCTTATCTGCAGAGCATGAGCGACGATATGAATCAAGAGATAGCATTTCGTGCTGGTTTCTTTAGATTTATGATTGCGCACACGATTGCCAATTAGAGTGCAATTAATTTATAATCCCAGACACTACTTCTAGGGACCCACATACGATTGTTTGACACACTTTTCGTAATGCAATGTAGTTGTGTGTGTGGAAATATGAACGATAATGTGATTGCACTTGATTGTCCGATATGAAATTTATAGTGGAGGCAAAAAGTACGACTCGAGGCGCCAGTGCATGAGGAATTGTATTTCAAGGTGTTACGAGTTTCAGGAATTGGGCAATGAGTCATATATTAGCCGCATGCCAGTGGGGCTGAGTAATAACTATGCAGATAACAGTTGGCTTGGCTTATCGATAGAGTTGTAGCCACAAATTGCTTGAACATTTGCCATTTTCATAATATATTAATTTTTTGGCTGTTTTGATTAATTGGGGATTTTAGCGACGCCTCCGCTAGTCCAATTGACATGTAAATTAATCACATAATTTGCATGCATTTCCAAACATGTTGCGGTCGGCGTTCAATTACCAAAAGCAAGCTGCAAGCTGAAAAAAACGTGAACAACTTTTAGCTGCTCGATGCAAAGTGGCTTAATAAATTGATCCAGTTATTTCTGTGCAATGGAGATGCAAGTATTCCGGACTACAACTTGTAGGTGGCCATGTTTTGGCTGTTTACCACTTGTTGCTGTCTGATCGCTTTTTCACCGTCTTCCTCTCGCTTCCTCTCTTTTTCTGTGATGTTGGCCGATTTAGTCGATGGCTAACCCCAAAAGTTTTCTTTAGTCTCAGTTTTCATCTTCCCAGTGTTTTTTTTTTTTTTTTCGGTTTGGCTTTTGGGTGGGAGACGCGTGTCTCGGCCACTGAGATTTACGACTCAAATGACCATGAACGTGCTGGTATGAGGAGTAATACATGTTATGGGCAATTCTCTTGTGGTAGAAATTATCGCGTCGGTATGCGAATGAAACGAAAACTGAGAAAGAAAAATGAAGTAAATGCAGTAAATGGTCTGTGTAAAACTATCTGACAGTGTTGTGTTATGTTGTCTATACTATTTTCGAGTTGTACTCTGCTCTACCATGCTCTGCTCTGCCATATCGTGTCTGTGTGCATAGAAAGTGTTTATTTAGTGGTTTTTTGTTTGTGCAGAGCCACCACAACAAAGCCACCACGATGTTAGAAAGGTGCAGGGAGCCATCGACTCGATGACTCTGCACAGCGGATTTTGTTTGGGTGGGTCGTGAGTGTTGCGACTCCTACGATTGAATGCATTTTCCGGGAACAGCACGCCAATAATAGATAAATAATTGGTCTGTTTAAATATTTCTATTAAATATTTGCAAGTTATTCGCCACACTTTGTTTATCGCCATTAATTACTCTGAAGCATGGAGATAAAGAAAAGTCTAAGCTAGTTTGTAGATGCCATTTAGATGCGATCTTTATCACGGTTACCAGGTAGCAGGCAACGGCAATAGCTGTCACAATTAATTGTCTCTCTTTTAAGATAACCTTCTAAAGCCACCTTGACTTTTGTCATCAATATCCATTCGCATTTCCTTGAGTAACCCACATGGTGGCAGAGTATTTGAGTGGTTGTCGCCTTGATTGCTGGAGGATTGCATATTTTTCTCGTATTTCTCTCGCTAGTCTAAACAATTTATTAGTGACAATTCGCCGGCTTGTAAATGATATATTAATGACCGTCTCACGACAACAGCAAAGCTACAACAGCAGCCGCACACGCGCACAAAATAACAAATTTAAATTACAACGCGCACTACTATTTGTGTACAAGTATATATGAATCCGGTTTAAAATGAAAGCCAGACCAGATACACAGCCACCCAGCTACAGCAATAGAGCAACAGTAGAGTGAGGCTCTATCGCAAGCAACAAGCTGAAGCTCTTTATGATACCCACCTAATCCATCCGCCAATCCGGCAATCCACCAATACGCCATCTCCCAAATCCAGCTCTTTGGTGGAGTGCAGTTTACGCATAGATATGTTCGCACTTAATAGCTCAAGTTTACGGCAATCGACAAATTGGCGCGTTAATCTGCGCAGAGAGCGAACGAGAAAGAAGTACGTACGAGTATTTTGGGTTGAGGTTTTCGCTATTTGGCATGCATGAGGCGTAGGACACAAGCTGCTCTTAATATGCGTCGCACCGCATGCCACAAGCAATAAACATCCATTGCCCCGGGGCCGTCAGGCGGCGTTTTTTTCGTTTGTTTCTGTATGCGGAGAGTAGACGGAAAACCCGCTCCACATATTGCTACTGGAAGCGGGTTAAGTGCGTGCAATTTGCGCTGATAAAACACAACTTTAAAATACTTGCCAAGAGAGAGGGGGAAGAAAGAGAGAAAGAGAGAGAGAGAGAGATACATAGATATATGGGGAAAAGAGTTGAAGAAAATTAACTCAAGCGGCCAAATGACTTCCGCTGGAAAAGTGAAAAGTCCGCAATCGACAAAGCTACAATCGTTGCCTAATGGCAAGTAACAGCGGTAGCAGTGCGGGCTCTTCTTGGCGCTGTATCTTGCAGATACATTTGTATCTTACAAGTAGGAAGTGTACCCAATTGAGGTGATGACACACACACGATGTCGTTCGCATTGCCCGTCGCTGCATCGCTGATGTTGTGCAGTGTATACAAAATTCTAATGGCATGCGTGTGCAACGTGCCACAAGACGAGTCTAGACGGGATGAGACGTGCGTCTGGAAGCGGCTTTAGCTCTGACATTGCTATCTTTCGCTCGCTCGCTCGCTCTCTCTTCCAAACGCTGCTCTATGTCTTTCTCACTCAATGTGTAGCTGGGCCATTGACTCGAAGCCGAGCCGTTGCCTGGCCGCTTTATTTAAACTAATTGACGCCCGCCGCAAAACGCAACCATATGAAAGGTGTGCGGGTTCTCTATCCCTCTCTCCTTTCTCTTCTCTCTCTCACTACACTGAGGTGCAATTGGAAAAGTGTCAATTGCTTGCTTTGACTCGCTGTTGACTAGCAACTAGAGCTGGAATGCAGGAATAGTGCGAGGGGGCGACTGAAGCGGGGGTGAAGGGCAATTGATGCGCGTCAAAATGAACAATGAGTTTCAATTAGTTGCCACATTGGATTCTCCAATGGCCATTTTTCGTGATACATTTGCTGCGCAATGAGGAAGTCTGAATGGCTTGTTGATTCAGCTGAGCGGATTACCATGCAACCAAAAGGGGTCTGTGGCTGAGGGGTTGTGTGTGGCATCATTGGGTGCTTGAACTTGCAACGGTATGATGAATATGAATGATTAGTAGGAAGTTAAGTATACAAACACAAATGTCCATTCTAAACTTGCACAAAGACTTGAGAGATAAATATGAAAAGAATCGATTATTCATATTGAGAAATTCGAAATATTTTTCGAAATTAAAAAACATCAATATGAATTATTAAAAATTTGCTGAACTATTGTGCAATTAATTAAATCGATTCAGTTTTTGAGGAACTTAATCAAGTTGAACATTTAATGGATATATAGTATACAGAATTAATTTTCATCTAACTCGCATTCTTTTTAGAATTTCACAATGCCAAAATGCCGCATTTAATTAACATTTTGAACTGTTTCATTCATAGATCGCATATTAATTAACACATTTAATGGACTGCTTAAAAGTGAAGCTTCTAAACGGCTTTTTCCCAGGCAAATGAAAACGACCAGACTAATTTACGCACTCTTCTAACTCAAAGTCTTTATGAGCTTAACTCACTCGCATCCCATATTAAAAGAGATGATGCCATCCATTAAGATCAAACACTTTCGCCAGACAGCGGCAAAATGCTTCCGTGGCCTGCGGCATTTTATGAGTTAAGAAGTTGCCTGTCGAGCAGTCGGTGAAAGGAGGCGGGCGATATGTTGAATGCTTGCTGCACTTGCCTGCAACTTCAACGTGCAACGTGTAGCACTCAACTTGTTTGTTTTCAATGGCATTTTGGTGTGTGGTATCTCTCTATTGGGAATACCGCTGACTGATGGATCCAATCCCGCTCCTGCTCCGCCTTAATGAACATGCCTATGGGCATGCAATGGTTTTTAACGACCTCACTAATTTGCCAAACAGCAAAATGCGGCGTTTTTGTTATTTACACTGGCCAAACACAGACGCCAGATAGTCAACCAGCCAAGCCATGATGTGTAGGCGAACTGGCCATGCTTGTCTAGCCAGCCAATTGGTGGAGCAAACATCTTTAATTGAAGAGCAGATAAAATGCGCAGGCATCTCGATATTATGGCCACTTCTTCACATTTATGATTCGGGCAATTGCATAATGATCTGCTGATGAACCCAGCCAGACAACCACTGACCCACTAAAGACCCAACAGGAAGAGTTATCTGCGAGAAGTCAAAGCTTAAATACTCTTGCACAAAGATACGAGAGTTGCATCTCTAGGATAACTTCTCACATTTGCTGATTGAGTGATGAAACCCTTTTTGTTAGAGTATGTGCAGGCAGAGTCAATAAACTTTAAAAAACAGTTTTGGGAGAAAGAAAAGAAAAGAAAGGAAAAGAAAAGGGAAAAGTGGCCCACCCACGTGGACAGGACAGGGCAGGAGACAATCAATTCGAAAAGGTCCAATTTAGTCGCATCAAATTGCTGGTTGTCTGTATACTTTGTATGGCAGTTGGACAGACTTTCTGACCGTTGTCCTGTCCTGCTGTGCGACAATTGAAAGTGGGGCCCTGCAGCCAAAACAACTTGTTAACTTGTTGTACTTGCAGTTGTAGTTGCAGTTGCCTTTCTTCTTTGCCAACAATTTGTGTGCAACTTGTTTCGATTACTTCATTTGGCTTTGGGTTCTCTGAAGCGTGTGACCCAGATTTGTGAGCTCGCTTTTGTGTATGATAATGCGTTGGCCAAAGGCCACAATTTGATATTACACAAAGAAATAATAAAATTTAATAAATTCGTGTAACAGATAAAAAAATAAAAGCTCCCACTGCATTCGTGCACCACTAATTGACCACTGAATTGCTGGTGTCGTGGTGTCTCTGTTGCGAGACTCTGATATCGCATATCATTTGGCTCAGACTGAGTAAATATGGCCATTAAATGTTAGTCAGAGACGCAGCTGCCATTGTTTGGCCAATAGCAGACACTATAAATTTATGACCCAGACCAAGCTGGCGCCCCCGATCTGCGCATTTCATTTTGACAGATTGTTGACATATGTCGCCGGAGTTCGCATTGTCTGTCCTGGTTGCTGCTTGCTGGTTGCTGATTGTTGGATGCTAGGTGCTCTATGCTAATTATCTTCTGCAACTGACTCTGACAGCTGTGACAGTTTGTGCGACTACTGAACACGCCCACACACAAAGCGGCAACTGAGGACGCTGTGATCTATGATTAACCCGCGAGACAAATACTATAATTGTAATTCTGCACTTAATGTGTGACAGTTTGCATTCAAAGCATGTCGTGATCTTGTTGAGGCGATAAACATTGATGTAAATTCAAATCGCCAATCAACGAATAAATCCAAAATGGGATGAATGTTAATACGGTTCTAATAAATACTTTGTGTAAATTTTATTTTTTTTAAATGTAAAAATTATGATAATCAGCAGCTTAATCTTATCGTCGTGCTTCGTAGGTAATTTGTCACCTTTTGCCGAGTGCCAAATTAGCTCTTATCACGCCTACGAAATAGCACACATTATAAAGAATGCGGTTAATTAATCGTGCTGAGACTTGCGTGAGATCATTTTAGATTACGGCAAACATTATTATATAATACTTCGAATGAAGACTTCTTCACCATTTCTTCTTTTTACACCCGACACTTATAGTGTAGAAGGGCTTTAAAACATTGTGCCGACTACAAAATGTTCCGTTTAAATGTATATTTTGAATATGGTATATTTGGTATGGTATATTTTTAATGTAGTAGTATATCCATATACGCAATATATAGCTTTTGGTATATTATATTATTTTTCAGTTTATTTGATTGGTATATTTTTGTGAAAAAAAAATGGGTGGCCGGTATCTCAGAGTCGAGCAGACTCCACTTAAAGAGTTAGTACTAAAATTAAATGAAAACTAATTCAGGAAGAATTTCATATTAACACAAATCACCCATCATCGCTGTTTGACACTGGCACAGCATTAAATACCCGCATTGCAATGAGGAGTAAATGGTAGGGATAAATTAGATTTACATTCAAAATGTAAATGCATCTTAAGAATATACAACATGCATAATCAGCGAGTGCTTAACTCGATTTACATGCATGCACATCTTGCACTTTATTTATATCTGAACATCATTTCTATGGCATGTGGGTGTTCTTGGCAAATGGCAGCTGCTCTCTCCTTGGGAATACAACATGTAAAGTGATGTACTTAGAGGCCTCCCTCAATTAAAGTATTAACGGCATAATGTACTCTAGAGCTGCACGCTCGGTGGGTGTTTGAGCAACAGCAACAGCAACAGCAAAAGCAGCAGCAACAGCAGCAGCTGCCCAGTTTGAGATTTCGATCCACCTCGTTCCAGACGACACTTCAGATACTCAGATACACTTAGACAGACTCTGACTGTCTGCGGATCAGCGAGCAGACATAATCGATTGGCTGCATTTGCATGAACATTTGTGGATCGAATGAGCAGTTGTCTTGGGAGTCTTGGATAGGATTTTCGCTTAACAGGCGTTGAAAACGGAACATCAATCAGAGACTGTCTGTTTATGTGCATGCTGCGTTCGCAGGTCTTGTCTATTCCGGCTGGGGTCTAAGTTTTTTAATTGCTTTGAAATAGTTGGACAAGCTGACAAGCATGGTTGGCGATTAGAGCGAGATATACTGAACCGAATTGATACTGATCTCGAAAATCTGGCTCACCTGCCTAACGGTGTTTTGATTAAATTCAATTCAATTCAATTCAATAAAAGAGAGATAGAGATATTTCTCATCCCCGTACCTATTCACATGCCTGCACCCGCTTTCAATTCAATTCATTTCAATAGCCGATACGATTTTGTTTTGATTGAGTCTGAGCGCCTGGCTACCAGTTTTTCCAGTGTGTTTTTCAGGCGGCGCCTGTTGAACCTGTTGATTTGCCTATCAGCACTTGTCGCTGTCGTTAATGTGCGTGTTGCTGTTGTTGCTGTCTCGAGACGGCTTTCCACACCATTGCCACACAGTTGGCAAAGAAATCAATACCTATCTACAGCATTACATCAGCCAGCCATCGATATACGAGAGTGTATTTACATTTCTTTCCCCCTCTCTCTCTCTCTCTGTCTTTCCTCTGGAATCTGACTTTGACTACAGTTTGATTTGGCAGATTGATTTGTATCTGACAAGGCTAATGAAGACAAATGCCTTTTCGATACAGATACCAATGATCAATGTCTGGGCGGTCTTTAGCTCTCGCTTAATTGATATGTAAGTCGGCGCATAACAGAAATTAATTCCTCCTAATTGAACATTTTATAAAAACTAATCGAAATTCGATTCGAAAATCGCGGTCAGCTTTCTTTTGGCAATCGCTCTTGACGTCTTTATGTTATTGGTAGTTGTCGGTTTTAACTTAATACATATTTTAGCTGCCTTGCGGCATGATTGTGCATAATTACAAATAGCTTGCCTTTTTTGTGTTTCTCGCTTGGCGCACGTGGCGAATGCGCAATTATTCACTTCCAACAACATAAATATTCCATGCATTTTATTATGGAACGTTAAATTGAATGCATGTTGAGCAACAATAAATTAATTTTGAATTTTCTATAAAATTTATATGAATTTTTAAACATATATATTTTTTATACAAATTCCAAATAGTTTCGGCTACTAACAAAGCTGGCTAAAAAATTAAGTTATTTATTATAATGCGTTGCCTAACTAATTGATCCATCTTTCACTTTTTCATATACATTTAATCCATTCGCATTAATCATAATAAGTAGTTCGAATGCTTTTCAATAATTCGTAACTGTTCAATTATATTTCAATTCGTATTGCAAAAATTTTCCAGAGTAGCAGCAGGGAAGCTCCGTGTGAACTAACCATGCATGTGATCTTTCTATCCCATTCCACACAAATCAAACAAAAAGAGAAGAAGAGAAAATGTTGACTTCGTGCTGGGTATGTGGGCTGGCTACATGCTAATAGAAAAGCACTTTGAGAACCCAAAAAAAAGTCCGAAAAAATCGTTACAGTTTAGGCGTGAAAAAAACGATGGCCAAAGCCAAAGAGGCAGCAAAGATTACGGCCAGAGTTTCCATGTGCAAAACAAGAAATGGCAATTTAAATGCGATAAATTAAAAAAGGAAATGCGAAAGACAAAGCGAGAATTGAATCGGGATTCGGGATTCTGGAACTGCACATAAATAATGCCTCGAATCAGACGAATTGACGCGCCGTGCACATAAAATGAAATGAAAATTGAAATCGCAAAATAAAAAAAGAAGAAGGTAAAACGCATTTGCCGCGCATTTTTATCACTGAGCTAGAAATCGCGGCCTGCAAGTCGCCGTTCGAGTGATAAATCTTTCTATTAGCCAACTGGCAACGATGCGGCAAAAAAGTGCTGTTGCAGCTTTGTTAGCGCCGAGCCGCATCGAGCCGCACCGCCAACGCAACTCTTGGTCTCCAGGCGATTTTCATCGCCAGTTTGTGCCGCATAATTTATAAAATCCATTTTAATCAGCGCACTGTGCACAATTACTTTGTCTGCATTTAAATGGCAGCCCAGGGCCAAGAGCTGAACTTGGCCCAGCGGCAGGTGTCTCTCCACTTAAGACAGACTCATCGTTCTGAGTCGCAGTCGAAGTCGAAGTTGGAGTTGGAGGCCGAGTCTGGGGGCTGAGACTTTTTTTTACTCTTACTACGTGCCCTAGGTGTGTTAATTCGTGCTGATTGCGTAGCGCGTTGCTCACTTTGCTCATTGAGTTGTCAGTGCGTTGTCTCCGCCTTGCCAACTGGCCATGATAAATTGCCCACAATTATGTCTGCTGCGTCTATGTTGTCGACATCGATGTACAGCTCTTCTTCCTCTTGCGAGGTTCAAAGGCATCATAGCCGGCAAACAAACCATAACAACAGCAGCAGCAACAACAACACGACGTTAATTGAATAAACACGCCGAAACTACGCGAGAAAGCAGCGCCTATGAGCTGCAAATGTATCTAAGTATCTTATATACATATTTGAATACACAAACATCTGCATTTGTGCGTGTTTATGCCTTACACGAATTGGCGCAAGTGACAGCAAAACAATTCTTTTAAAAACGTCAGTGTTTTTCTTCAGCTTCACATCAAAGATTTGGTGCATCAATAAAATAAGATTGTCTAAGGACTTTTCACTTATTCTAATTTGATTATTCTGCACACATTTTGCTGAACTCTCTTCAATTTTTACTGGAAGGAAATTTAACGTTTGGCAAATTCACATGACCTGCCTTAAAGCTAATGTCTGCAAATGACAACGGATGTTGTCAGCTGATAGTTTTGTGAATTTTACTCGTTCGCTAGTTCGAATGAAACGGATTGTTATCAATGGTCGCAGTGTAATAACCGATAAGAGTTGACATATTTAGCTAGAGCATTTTTATGGCTATGTTATAAAAATTGAATGCGTTGCGCAGTTTTTACGCAGCGCGCTCAAAGTTTAAGTCTTAATACAACTGGCACATGTATTTTGGCTGGTTTATAGAATTTCAAATGCTATTAATCAATATAATTGATGACAATTGGCGGGCTAGTTTTCTTTATTTTTCGAGTATGTAGAAACAAAACGCTTATCGGCTTTGAGAGAATCTAACACTATTAGTCAATGGGGAGATCTGGGACCAGCTGTGTCCGCCCATATCATCAATTTATCTGAGAGTGCTCGTGCAGCGATCTATCTTAAAAGTTGAGAGTGCATTCCTGACCAATTGCCAAGGGAGCAGAAGAGGGAGCTTCAGTTGGGCAGCTGATTTATGAATTTGACCGGGCTGTTTTGCACGAGTGCAAGAAGTCAACGCGCAAGAAGAGCCCATCTCGCAATCCGCCCGACCAGTTAATGACCCTGTGCCACGGAATTTTGCATAATGATCAGCAGAATTTATGGAGCACTAGAGACTCGCGGACAATTGCCTATCACTTGGCGCTGATTTGCCCGCTTGATTGCCACTAAGTTACTAAGGCAAGCGGGAATCCAAATCGAACTGCAACTCGCACTATTGATTGAACACACACTGCTAACACACTCAGTAACTCATCTTGATTGCTTCACAGATTGACAAACTGACCCAGAGTCTGTGACAAGCGACAAGATCAATAAATATTATTGTTCAATTGCCAACAACATTGCGACATGTCGAGCCTTCAACGTCACTGCTAGATTAAAGTTGAAGTTCTCGAAAGCTCAATGTGGAGAAGACATCTCACCTCAGGTGTAAATGCAATCATATATTCCCACAGTTTATGTGACAACAATCATTAGATAGCACTTTAACAGTATGTTTGCTTTCGGGGCCTCTCCCAACAGGAGTCTGAGAAGTAAAATGGAAAAGAGTAACACAGATACGGCATAATTGATTTGTCTAATGCGAAAACACAGACTCGGCATGTGCATGGCAATTACACTCGAGAAATGCTGTTTGTTTTTTCGTAGATGCTGATGCCAGATAAAAAGATACAAAGATACATTTCTGCTCGTTTAATTGCGAACATCACGCTGTATCTCCAACCAGATCCCCCTGCTCAGCTCAGTGAGTCGCAAGTGCGCTGATTAACTGTTGAGTTATTAGCAAACACAGCAAGAGGCTCAGATATCTAAGATCTGTGGGATCTGAGAGTTTCGTGTGAGATCTATGGTGATAGATACTGATAGCTTGGTGGCGTCAGATGTCGGCAATCATTCAGTTCCTCATTCATTTGGCGAATGTTTGGCAATCAGACCGCCTGGCAGTGTGCAAACAAAGGTGCCACACAGAGCGTGGAAAGCCGACCCGGGATTGACAGTCAGCCAAGCAGCCCACTTGACAAAGCTAAACAAAGCTCAAAGGTTTCATTGCTTAATGTCAGGGGCTCCACAAGCGACTTAAACTGATTTATAATTGCGATACGATACATTCTTTCACCATCTACCATCGGCAAATAAATAAGCGCCTTATCCAGGCGATGACAACGCCATCCAGCCTCAACTTGGCAAATATGTGGGCAAGAACACAGCACGAGAAGAGTGTGTAACTGTGTGTGTGTGTAAATTGAAACCCATTTGACTTTGCATACTGGGTGAAGAACGGTGCAGCGCCTTAGACTGGAGACTGGGTGTTAAAAACAAGTCAAGCACTAGATTCGACAGTCTCAGACCACCGACTGTGTCGATGCCATTTAACAGCTACTAAAAACCCCATCCGATGGCCATTCACATGAAGTTGAATTTAACTTAAAAACACCGCAAGACGCCGAACTTCTTTTGCTCTTAACATATTCGATTACATTTCTGGTGCTTCCAAAATGTTTATTATGATAATCAAAAGCATCTGCTCAACTGATAAATATGTTGATTGCTATTAAAGGATGCAAGAAATGATTTCATTTCGCAGCTTATTTACCCACTTTTAGTGATCGCTTTATTAAGCACTTGCCTGCGGCCTGACAAGTTCATAATACCCGCTGTGGAAAGGGCATGTATGCAAAATGAATAAAAATAAAGAGCGCAATCAAAACAGGCAACAAAATATGCGTAATTATCGACTAGTCAGTTGATAGGATACAAGCTAAAGCTCAACCTGAAGCTGAAGCTGAAAGATACAACTTCTGTCTACTGGCGGCTGTCGATTGTTGACTCCCGATCGCCGATTGCCGGTGTCGAAGGAGTCTGGGCCTTTGTGTTGGAGCCGTCATGGTCTGCTCAGTCTGTCTGTCTGTCAGTCCAGCTGCCTGTTGGCTGTTGCCAGTTGGTAGTTGGCAGTTGGCAGTTGGCATCCTGGCGCTAAACGAAACCTGCGAGCCGCAACAATGCGATAAATAACCCGGCAGCTAATTTAAATGGCATGGGCAATGCCGTTCGCGCTGTTGCGACTGCAAAAGCGGCCATAAAAACCCAATCGAAACTAGATCTGATTAACTTTGATTTATCGTAGGCGGCTTTGGCTGCAACCAACTTGCCGCTAAATTTAGCTTGCCTATATAGAATGCAGTATATATAGTGGTTGGTATCCGCACTCGTTGAGCCTCAGCTTCATTAGGTTGCGGTTAAAAGGGCACTCGAGCCTTTAGCTGAATTGAATTGTATATCGCTTGGGCGTGAGTTTGAGTAATGTGGAGGCGTTGCTTCCCTAGTGGGGGCCACATATTTGCACTTTGGCACTGCCACGCCACAAGACTGCCACCCAGACCCCAGAGATAACCAACTTGAAATGCTGATGGGCCAAGTTTAACGGCCTTGTTAGCACAACTTCCTCAACTGCAGAACTGTGAAACTTTTGTGCAATTTACATGCAAATCGTTGACATTATTTTTGGGTAGCAAAAGCGACTCATCAAGCAGCTCTTTCACTGTTATGAGCCACTCACGACTCTGCAACCTACACTTTAAAAATTCTCTCTCTTATTTTCTCTCTCCTGAAGTCGTTACATTAGCATGGCAAATAGGTGGGGCTGCATAAGTGATGTTGATGCTCTCTAAACGAAGCAAAATGACTCACAGATGGAGATGTATCTGCATCTCAGAGTTTTGTCTGCTGTCAACGGACGAGTTCTTTAAGATTAGATTGTCTCTCAGTCTGGCTGAAGCAGACAACAATTCTCATGCGAAGAAGAGTTCAATGCCATTTTTGGGATTGTTAAATCGGCCACAATCGAAAATCGCATGTCGCGCATAAATCGCATGCTAAACGCGTATAATTTTCTGGATTAAGCGAGGGGTAAAATCGGACGCAATTTGTCAGTTCTTAAAAATGCAATTAAGAGCGAAACAAGTCATAAGTTGTGAATATGGCATAAATTAATTTGCAGTAGCTCATAAAAGTAAATAAACAACCAATTCACATTTGCGTTCATACGCAGATTCGCAATCTGTCGCATGCGTATCTGTCAGATACACGGTCTGGCGGCGCCATCGACATTGATCTTGGCACATGTTCACTTTAATTAGGCTGACATACGCCGAAAGCTCAACCGGCTAAGTATCAGTCCATTAAAATGACAAAACGTTCCAAGGGGACTCTTCTTCGTCTCGCTCGAGAGTCGATCGTCGCTTCTCCAGGATGTGATCTTTTGTGCTGTTTTCCGTTTCATTTGCGTGCATTTACAACTTGTTTTTCAACACTTTTTAATCAGGCTGACAACACACTGTTAAGGTCATGCCGGATCACATTAATTACAACAGAAACAGAAACAAAAACAAAAACAACAACCAAAAATAAAAACAAAATTAATGCGAAATAAAACTGCAAACACGTAGTAGCCATTAAATATCAGATCGGACTTATGGGTGCGCCCTCATGCGGTATGCTAATGAAAGCCACAAACTGACAATAAAAAGCTCATCCAATTAGCTGATTGTGATACGTGTTTTGGCAAGGATTTTCATTGCTTTTGCCACTTGCGATTGAAGCATGCTCAGTGCCTATGTCGGTCAATGGAGCAAGTGCTTTATTCAGTTCTAACTTCGAAATTACTCGGATGCATTTACGTGATTATTCTAATGATAAGCGTTTAGTGATAGTGCGAAGTAACGAACTGCAAATACACTTTCATATATTGATTTATATACACTTTCTCTTAGGTTTTCCAATTCTTTCCCAACATTATAAATTAAATTACAAGTTTCATTGTTCACACACTTTTCATCGGCCATAAGACGTAGCTTAACGTAACTGCACAACTTATAATACCCTGTACACATTAATTGCTGTTTGTTGCCACAGAGAATACAACAAACACAAATATCAATCATTGATGTGACACGCTAACAAGCTGCAAGTACTTGACTCCCAAGTACCAATCGTGTGTGTGGGATTGAGATTCGAATTCAGATTCGGATGTGGATTGGATTGGTCGCTTATCAATGCGGCACGCACAGCCATTCCTACGACGACAAATTAAAAGCCATAAATTTAATGAGCGATCATAAAAATGCACTTGAGTGGGACAACGACAATTACGATGACAGAGGCTGCCAGACTTCGACTGCGAGCAGAAGCCACACAGTATGGGATGGATTAAGTACACATAACTTATAGATACTTTTGTATCTGCGCGATAATTAAGTGGCGCACTTGGATTATCACTCATAAAAAAGGCAACTTCAAGTGCCATATTTATTAGCATCGTCTTCCGGTTGGGCTTTTGGTTTATGTTCAAATTGTGCTACAATTTTCTAGGCAA
Source organism: Drosophila albomicans (assembly GCF_009650485.2). Classification (NCBI taxonomy): domain Eukaryota; kingdom Metazoa; phylum Arthropoda; class Insecta; order Diptera; family Drosophilidae; genus Drosophila; species Drosophila albomicans. The sequence continues at coordinate 5,865,112 of NC_047631.2, forward strand.
CTGCAACTGCAACTGAACTCGTATTTGTCTATGAAATTTTATTGGAAGTGGACCTGAAATTATATGCCCAGACATTCATTTGGTTTTGCTTGAGGTGAATCGAGGGGTCAGAAATGTTTGAATAGCTCGCATTAGTTTGAAAATGAAATTGTGAAATATGTTTCTTCAAACGAACATTGAACATCACTTTATGTATCTCTTTTCTTTCTCTCTCTCTCTCTCTCTCTATACAACTTTGCAGTTATCACTAGATCGAAAGAGCCATAAACTGTGTAAGAGATTTGCACAACTGAAAGCAAACTAAAGTGTTGAGAAAAGTGGTTAGATAGCTACTTTGATAGTGCCTGATTTAGAGTCCAACGATCAGATGCCGCAGCCGTGTTTACGAGAGAGTCGCTCTTATTACCCCATTCACACTCAATTTAAATACTGGCATGCCATTATGATTATGATGCGAAGATCATCATCATCAGCAGCAACAGCCGATGTTTGCAAAAGGATTTTGCTTGTAGTCAACACATCAATTTGAAATGAGGTTATTGACGCATGTTTTGGCCTCTCCATCGCGGTGTGTTTGCTTGTTTTCATTTCGGCGTCTACTCGCCAAACTATAAATAACAATAAAAGCAAAATGCAAAAAATAAAAAACAAAAAACAAAACAGAAATCTGAAATCAGAACAGAACAGAACAGAACAGAACTACTTCAGTTGGCTTTCAAGCTATGTGAGATTTTGGCATGTGATTAATGCCTGTCCGTGCTACTCAGAAGCTGACTGCTTCATGTCTGACTTCTGAGACTTTGCATCTGAGGCTGAGGCTGTGAATGAGACTGAGACTGCTTGTTTTTATGGGGTGCAAGAATAATTTTCCAAAGAAAATAATAATAGAAATGAAAACAATTGAATATTGTGGCGAATTTCGATGTTCGTGTGTGGGTTCCTCCTCCATTTGTTCCTGCTGTCTCGATTTATTTTCCAAATCAATAGACCGCCGGTCAACAACAACATCAACATGCCTCGTTGAGCTAATAACATGTCGGGGAAAGAAAGTCCAAGAAAATGTTCATTCATGCTAAAACAATTCGTACGTAGTGCAGCAATAAACACTGCAGTCTGAGCTAAGGCTGCCTTGGCAAAGGTGTCGAGCTATAATTTGCATAAATCACAATTACCTGTCAATCGATAAACGATCTCAATAACAGGCTGAAGTGTGAACATAACGTGGCCACCAAAAGCGCAGTTATCCATATATAGCACAACAACAGCAACAACAACAATAATAGCAACAGTAACAGTAACAAGTCGGTGGCAAGTGTGTGTTGCATGTTGCCTACGTGCATGACAAATGCACAATGTTCCACTGGACACTGTCGACAATCGACAGTCGAGAGGCGAGTCTGGTAGTGCGCCAGACCAGACATCAAGCATTGTTAAACGTTTTCCAAATGGGGGCTTTTATTGTGGGCCCAAACAAAAGGAGGCAAATAGCCAACTGCATGTGGTGCATAACTGTGTGGTTGTATCTCACAGGTGGTCTCCTAACTAGCTGACAATGCAATTGACAACGAACACGAGCAGCTCAGCTGCGGAAACTATAACTTAATTAGAGCTAATTACTTGACTGAGTATATTGTGGATCTAGTTTGTGTGGGCTTCAAGGTTGCTGTCTGAAAAGTTGAATTGCTAATGCCAGATCTTCAAATAAACTCATCCCATCATTTGAAGCGTGCAAATCGTTTGTTCGGCATTTGGCTTCAAGTGCAATACAATTTCATGCCGCATTATGAGGTCAATTAATGCTGGCATTTAAATAATAATAAACCCCAAAGCAATACGAAAATAGCTTCGATCCCCTCCGAAAGCCGCAAGGAAAATGAGAATCAAGAAATGAGAATTTCCATAATAATAGTTTAACACATCGTAAAGATTTTCTCAGCCCAATAATATTTGAGGCTACAGTTCCATATATAGTTCCATCCCATATTCCCATATATATAATGCAAAGAAAATTTTTAGGCATTTCCGAAACGAAAAAACTTGCAGATGGCCGCGATGAAAGCTACAATTTTCTCATTTATGATGCATGGCGGCGACAAGAAAGCGAAAGATACAAAGATACTTACGATATGGCTACGAGCATTAGTAAAGTATTTGTTTTTATTTTCATCGTCTATTTAGTTTTGGTTAAAAATTCTGGAATTGGAGCGACACTTTCACTCTCTGTTTACATGCAATCGCTTGTATAGGAAAGTGGAGATAAAAACTTTGATATCGCATATATTTATATTTATTTTTATTATCTGTTTAATGAGTGTCGTCTACACGCATTGACAGATTTCGTATGCCTCTATTATAGTGATTTTATTTTATGGGCATTTTTCGAATTTTATATTTCTTTTCTTTACATCAGCTTATAAATAAACTTGATATTCAGCTTGGAATTGTAATGTTAGTTTATGATAACTCAATTAATGCGCAATTAAATGAACATTACGGGGATCGTTTTGAATTCTGTGGAAATATGCAAGCTATGAGAAGAGATATTTATGATCCCTTCGATCAAATGTTTATCATGACTGACAGATACATATTTAATAACACTAACTGCTGTCCGAGCCATTAAATGTTTCAATCGAGATTGAGTAACATGATAGTTTTTCAATACGGGAGATTGTAATCCAATATTAGATGGTCATGGTCTTGGCGAGGGCACTTAAGATGCAGACTCGACAAAGTTACCACATCGCGATTTATCTACCACGCTGATACTATAATATCTCTATCTCAATATCTGCATATCTATCTCTATCCGTATCTGATGTGGTAACACTTTAGAGTTTTTATTTGCTTTAGATTTTAACTGCTCGGCAAGGCGGTTTCAGTTGGCGGGCGTTAAGCTTGTTTATCACATTTAGTTTAGCTACTTGCAGTTTACGTCCGAATACGAATACTGTATTGCAGATATACGCACGAGCACACACACATACGCCTTTGAATGAGTGTGAAGTGTGAATTACCAACAACAACAGCAACAACAATTTGCATTTGCGTTCAATGAGCCACTGACCTAAGTCAATACATTTTGCATTGTGCTTGGTCAATGTGTGTACTACGAAATGTACGTATGTATCTGTATCTGTATCTGTAGCTGAATCTCTATTTGTATTTGTATCTGTAGCTGTGTATGTGCAGTACGTAGAGCGTGTGCTTGTGTGTTTCAGTTGTGCTGTTCGCCCCGACATTCATTTGCGCCGATAATTATGACGTGTGCGCGCAATAGCAACAACAAGCAACAACCATTGACAACAACAATAACAACAACCGAAAATTGCTGACGTTGCAGTTGAGTGTTTTGTCGTTAAACGACATCGTTGCACTTTTCATTTTTGTTGTTGTTGTTGGTGTTGTTGTTGCAATTGCAGTTCGCTTTACAGATACATTTTCGTTACAATTACATGGACAAATAGTTGATGTGGTTGCTGCTGTTGCTTCTGTTTTTGTTTGCTAATTTATTTGCAACATTTGCTGTTTGCTGTGAATTAATTGCAAATGCAACTAAGCTCGCTTTGCGCTATTTACGCTCACACACATCTGTCGCTACACAACGCACACGTTTCGTATCTTCGAGATACACACACTTACATCGGTGTACCTCATGTTGGATTACACTTGCTATCAAATGGAGCGCATACATTGTTGCAAACGTGTGTGAGTGCGGCTGCAATTTCTATTGCATCCGTATCTACATCTATCAACATTTGAGGAAGCATTAGCTGACATTAGCAACACTTTGCGTACAACAATTCAACTTTAACTAATTGAAATATTTGCCTTCATCTCTGTTTTAAAGCGGGGGCACATGGGGAAGGGGCAGAGTGAAGGGCATGTCAAATGTTTCTCGGGTTGACAGCTAAAAATATATCTGCCCCCAGCCAGCAATGCTGACAGGCGACAATTTGCCTGTTCGCACAACAATAACAACAACAAGCAATTCGTCGCGCTCCAGATTCCAAGTATTTCTCCATTATTTTTGGTTGATTTACATGTATACATATATATTTGTTTGTTGTTCTTTTTTTTATTTGATGGCAAGCGTATAATATGTGTGTCAACTCGGGAAAGCAGCCAACAAAAGACAACAGACATCAGACAACAGAGAGAACGCAGCCAATGCCAAATTGTATTTCAAAAACTAAATCGAAACCCAAAGGCAATCCCATGACATGGCTAAATCATGTCAAGCTGACGCAAATGAGCCACAAAGCGACAATGCCATGCATCGGATGCAATACAAATGAAAATGCTTTGAACTTTGACTGCAGATCGCATTTATATGAAGCGACTAAATGGGCCACCAAATGTGTGTGGCTGGGGAGCTATTAGCAGCTGTCTGCTTCAATAGAGAAGGGGAAGCACTTCCTTTACTTTTCAGCGCATTGTGATAACAATGAACAAGAAAGCTACAGTTGACGATGATCGACTCGCTAACACTTTAAATGAAAAAGTAATATAAAGGCACACAACATATCGAAATATGAAACATTTATATACTACTGCATTAAAAAGACACCAAAGTAAATATTGTCAACTAGAGTAATTACAACCCCTCAACTGCATCTTCTAAATCGTTAAGGCCTTTAACGCTGGTCAAGAATAGCTGATATAAATATAGCATTTGAATCTAGTAGAACTACAATTGCTAGTTGTTTAGGCAATACTTCATTGGAGTTCACATTCTACCAACTAACTATGAAATAGTGACAGTCTGCTGCAGCTGCTTCCGTTTAGCACTTTAAGCCAAATATTTACGCATCTCATTAAGATGAATACTCTCTCAGCTAGAGTCAAAGACATTACAATCTAGGTGACACATTAATGCAGTAAGTACGAGCAAGAAATTTGTCAACAATCAGCCAACCTGTGATAAGCAATCAGCTGCTGTTCTTCTCTTTCTCTCTGCACTGCGCTGTGCAGCAATTGCAAATCTGTGCAAGTCGTCTAATGGTCAGCTAATTGGTAGCCATTGGAAATTGTCACAAATCAATAAGCAATTTGTCAGATGTTTGATTTATATGCAAAATGTATGAATATATATCTTTTAATTACATGGTTTGACATGAGGACAGCGGCCAAAATTAACTGTTATAAGCCGCATGTTTTGCATGCATCGCTGTCAAAGCCAAAGCTGTCAATTGCCATTTGCTAGATACCCAGTATCCAGTCCTAGCCGGGTCTCAAACTCAGTCCGAGTCCCCATGCCACTTGGGCTGTCAGCGCTGCCCCAATGTCTGGTTAGACGGCATTTTTTAATGCCACAAAATGCAAAAAATATACAGAAATATGTATGTACTTGCAGCATAGAAACCATAAAACATTTTTAGCATTTGCAGACGCGCAGCTTTTAAAATTATTTGATGCTGTTTCACGTCCCAGTCAGATACAGTTCTCTTGTATGCGGGCAGACTGTCTAGAACTGTCATCAGAGACTGCTGCTGTGCTGTGCTGTGTAGGCACTTCTGGTGACATGCGGATCCGAGTTATATATGGGTTATGTGAGTGATCAATGAGATGTTGTGGTTGCTGACGGACTCCTTCTTGGAATAGAGACAGATCAGTAGCTGCTTTGATACAAACAACAACTGACAAATTGACTTGGAATAATAGACACCAAAGACAAATGGCCAATGAAGAAGACTTTAGCCACAACAACAATGAATTATAAGATTGCACTTTATATATGAGTATTTAGAAGTCTTCTGGATTTATATTGACAACTATCGCTGATCGATGTTCGGAGATACTTGTCGCATCGTCAGGTGTCACCATGGCCAGCTGGGAATGATATGATCAATGGGTGCATTTAAAACCGATTACAGCCTCTAATGGCTAGTGAACCAAGTGAGTCAACACCTGCCAGCGTTCTCTAGAACTAGAACTAGAGCTGGTCCTAAACCTGTCCGCTATGGCTGGCGGCTTGGTTCATTCTTGGCCTAAAAAGCTTTGCGGCTAAAACGGCAGGAGGCAGTCGCCACAGTCGCGTTGCTGCCACAGACGCAGGCACAGACGACGCCACTTGTCTTGTCGTGTCTCAAATTAATTAAAGACTCATCTACATATTTCATTTCCACTCCAACTGGTTGCTGTGATACATGTACAGGAAAATGCGGAAAACCAAAACTTGTGCGCTGACCACAACCGTTGACAACTCTGCTGACATTGCTGCAGACATAGAAGCAGACGCCGACGCTGACGTCGACGTTGGCGCTGGCAGCGGGGCGCGCAGCGGGCGCCTTAAAATTGGCCTGTCATTGAGGAACGCTGGGCGGAGAGATGCATTTAAAAGAGTTTTTGTTTTTTTTTACAGTTTTTAACATCTTTTTTAAAATTTCTTGACATTTTTTTAACATACTTTTCCATGTTGTTTTTACATTTTTACAACATCTACAAATCGTGGCGTGTTAGGAGAACAATCTCTTCTACATATTTTCATATTTGTTTGTTGCTTAACGCTTGTATTAATTTGTAAGAACAACATGTTGCACATTTCTTTTTATTTGTATTTAAATGGATTGCCCAAACTTTCACTGTCCACTTTTACAAAAAGCGGCTTAGGGCAGCTCCTTTGGTGGGCCCATTGAATAGGCATTTTGGAGTCGGAGCTACGAGTAGAGATTAAAGTGGCTGACCATACTTTACACATTATTAGTCTAATTTAATCAAATCAAGGCACCCTCAATATCTAAGTTCATTTTTCATTAATGAATTGAAGTGGAGATTTGTTGTTGAACTTTTGTTTAAGCGGTTCCCCGATTCTCTTCTTCGGCATTTCCTAGAGATGGTATGCGAGATTTCATCGTTCTCTCCAAACGGTAGCTGCCCTCGCTGGAGGGAGGTCACGTCCCATAAATTTTGTGTACAGCAGTGAAAGCCACTAAGAGCATAGATATACAGCTTTAGATACTGACAGAAGTCTTCTCAGCCTCTCAGCTGCGGCTATGTGGAATGCGCTGTGTGAATGACAAATCCAATCAATGTGTGCGTTTATAATCATCACAATAGATCGGAAGCATCTCGAAACTACACATACATATGTATGAATTTTCATATTTTGAGATACACTCATATCATTTACCCATATGCACAGTTTTGGTGGGCGTTTATTGGATGACAAAACTATGCCAATTTATTGCAACCCCTCACTGTCAGCTGTCAAACGTGTTCGTAATTTATATCTATTGGATATTGCGGAATATATCCGGAAATCCGCTCCCAACCCTCTTTGAGAAAAAAAAACACGCAAACGAAATTCGATTATTGGCAATCTCAGCAAAGAATGCACAAGAACATGATAATAATAATTACACTTACGAGGGTAAAAAAAGGTAGCCAACTGTGAATTGTATTTTTTGCACTCAAACGATTCGCAATTCTCTTGTCAAGCTGTTTCACCCATCCATGAAATCCCTTCAGTCGGATTCGGGTAGACAGCATTTTGGGCATTCCCACAGCTTCATTTACATAAGAAGGTTTCACTTTCGTAAAATGCACATAAACGTTTTACTGCCAAATGTAAATAGATTAAGATAAACATAACATACATATAAGTATAAGTATAAGACGCTTATCACAGCGCCCACAGTTGCGTGTTCCGAATTCTGTTAAAAACATGAAAGATTTATGGAACTGCGGAGACAAGTCAATAAGCTGGCACTAATTAGTATTTAATAGCTGCAACTTTTCGGCCCAACTGACATTACGATCATCTGTGCGACATCTGCGACACTGAATTTTTTATCTACTCTAATGGGGTATACATAGAATTTAATTGATTGATATACCCGGCTCTGTAAATGCTATTAAATTGTCAAAATACGCAACCCACGTTAATAAATTATATTGGATAAAGAAAGAAAGACAACTCGATCGTAAAAACTGCGTGGCACAGTAGTGAAATATCCATTGTGATATTCCCTTATTATGTTAAATAACCACAAAGTGTTCATAAATTTTATTTATATGTCACACATTGGGATTTCTTCTTTTTGTTAAGTATAATTAAAAATATATGAATAAAAAACGATTTTACATATACATATATTTAAATGTGTTTTCAAAAGTTGACTTTTATGCCCATACTCGCATTTTAAATATGTGCTGTTGCGTTTTCAAAATTTTTTGTCAAGTTTTATTGAAGGCTCGAACATAAATTTGATTATTACCGATAGTCGGCTCAGCGACAAAACTCTCCAAATTAAGACCTCATTAGCATAAATAAAGGCACAAGACGGCCTTTAACGGTGATTAACAGAGGAGTAGTTCATATATATCTATACATACCAGGGGGATTCACGATGGAAGGGAGACACAGACAAACATTTCAATTGCCACATAACTCAATCGAACACCTTCAGAACTTCTCTGCATTTTGACAGCAATATTTTTTGACATTTTAATTATTGCCAGTGCGTGCTTTTGTTGGTTTTGCTTTTGCATTTCTTTCGACTACGTGCTTAATGTGTGGCCAATTTAAAGCAGCTCAAATGCGTGACTTGAATATCTAATTTATAATCAGTCTCAGTTTCGAATTCGGATTCGGATTTAGCTTCAGATTTCGATTTGAAATGGGACTTGCTTTTATTTTGTGTGTGCTTCCTGTACTAATTGTTGAATTTCACAGTTAGTTCAATGAACTGCTGATCAATTTGTGGGCTGCCAGCTCTTTTATTGTTCAATTAATGATCATTCCAATTGTTATTGTTTATTTTTCCACACTCCCAAAGAGCGAAACGCATAAGTTAATTGTTTCTTCCGAGTGAGAATAAACCTGTAGCCTTCCCAAATAAAATATATTTGTTTTGATAACCAGATTTGTATGAGTTAAATGTTCAATTTACACAGGTTCTCTTACTCTATAATCAACATATAATCAGTATTTGCTTATTCAAAATTAAAAAAAAATTTAAAAAATGATTCAACGCGATTTGTATCGCAAGGCCCCGGCGAGATTCGAACTCACGATCTCCTGTTTACTAGACAGGCGCTTTAACCAACTAAGCCACGGCGCCACATGCAAACTGGGCGCGCAAAGTTCAAACAAACAAAGAGAAAAGCAGTGCGTGTGCGTACTACGCACTGTGTATATGTTGTACGCTCTTCTTTCTCTCTCTTTCTTTTACTTTTACTTGCTGTCCCATAAAATTTGCTATAGATTTGTTTTTGCTTTTTTTTTTGGGAGAACTAAATTTGGAACAGCAACTGTGACGAGGTCTCTAGACAAACATAAGAAGAGAACGCTGACAACGGCAACAAGAACAACAGCATAAATGAAAATGTATTAATAATAATTTTGAGCAATTCGTTGTGCGACCCACACACATCAAAATACAAATGTCCATATGTATCCAAAAAGATAAAAAAGAGCAAGAAAAATTACTTTTGTTAACTCGAGCTAAACAAATCGTTTTTTAAATGAGCCCCAAAGAAAAGTCACTGACAAACGCGACCCAAGTGAAATGCAACACCAAAAGCGACATTTGAACACAAAGTGAAAGGCTGTCACTTGCTACCAGCAACTACTCCGCCCACATGCCGTCGCCCGCCCCCTTTCTCTCTTACTCTGAGCATTTTAACAAATGAACTGAAGCGCTTAGCATATCATTTATTTACTAGCAGTTTCTATGTTGGATTCGTTTTTTTTCTTTTTTAAAAGGCTAAACACTTAAATGCCTTGAAGAAGTTGCATAAAATTGAAGTAATTATTTATGCAAGGGAAATTATAAATCGAATTTAACTGTAGGGAAGCAACTTTATAATTTCCGTACTTACTGTAAATAAACTCAAAAATGCATTTAAAAAATTCCCCATTGATCTAGTTGTGGTAATTGTTGGCTTTGTTTAGTTTTTGCTGGAGATAGTCATTCAGATGCGGATATAGATACATATAGTATACACAGTCCTCGCATACTTACGGATACATAAGAGCGTAAATCGCAAAACTATTGACAGCAATATTTTATTATAGGCATTTGCGCCGCCATGGCGTCTGCTTATCTTTGACACAATTTCACAGTTGCAATAAAGCCCTGAGGGAGCTCTCTCTTTAGACTTAGTCGACCATATTATTCACTTTCCCCAATCACTAAGTTGTTACAAATTGCAAAAGTTTATGCTCCTATGGAGTTATAAAATATGATATCACCACATTCTCCTTTATTTTTATTTTCAGTAGCTCCACTTATTGTTACAAGTTATCATAGTAAAATTTTATGATCGACCCCTTAAAAAAGAAACAATTGCAACCCTTTATGCTGTTGCCTGAAATATTCTATGCCGCCATATGCTGTTATGGAATGGTAAATCAGTAATTCATAGTATCACATTGTAATTTTTACGTAAACAATTCTGGAAAAAATAACAAACACACATGGAATTTGACGTCAAAAGTTAATTTTTCAATCACTCAAGTGGCCACTCAATCGATTAGCATGAGGTGGAATCAAAATCGAAACTCTGTTCCGGCATTAGCTCCCAATAATAATCTCGATTTTTATTTCTTTTTGGATGTGTGGCTGCTTTGATGATATCCGCAGCAGCTGCTAATCGGCTCAATCAGTTCATAACAAGCTGCAGTATTTATAACAATAATTGTTTATTATGGAAAAAGTGCAGAAGGTTCATTGAACGCGAGTGCATGGCAAACCAAGTGCTGACACACTTTATCCAGGCAGTCGTAAAATCTGAACAACAACAACAACAACAACTGCAACTGGCAAACTGGGAATTGACAGGCACTGGGTCGGTCGATGCATGGGCCACACAAGTGGTTTGACCTTTAATAAAATTGTGGAAGTATCTGCAGACGGCACTGAACTTGAAATTCACTAAAAACTCAAGAGCAGTTTCAATTAACCTCAAAGTATGGCATTCATAACCTCACATTCAATGCGAACAGTTGACAAATTTGCACAACAGTCATGGCGCTGTGCGCTAAGCTCGCGCCCATTTGTGATTAAGTGGAAGTTTGTAGCGCGGGTTCGATTGACGCCAGTGTAGATGGGCGTATATTTGTAAACTAGCTTCTAGCTGATTAAATGTTGTTTTTTCAAGCTGCCTGTAATGGCTTTTTATACTCGCGTGTTTGAATAGCCTCTGGTGGTCGGACTAAAAGAACTGCTGCACCTTTGACTTGACAATGCCAAGCATTTATTTTCGCAATGCTACAATATTTTTAACAGCCAGAGTGTCAGACAGGTAATTAACAGTTTAAGAAGCTGGGGCGACAGCAAACTCGACAGAGATTGGTGGAGGGGATTGCGCTTTGGGCAATCGACTGACATCCTGACACCCTGACACCATCTGACACTGGTTCTGTGTGTGTCGGGACGGTTAATCAAGGGGCTTTTGTGGTCAGATTTCTTTTTAAAGCGAAGCTTGAAATTGATTGATAATTAATTAATACGAATGCTTTCATTTCTCTTTCTCTCAACCTTGCAGCGATTCTGCAGCGCTCAGCTGTGGATGTGGGACGCATAAAGATACAAAGTGTGGCCACTTGTTTGTATCTATGTATGGATGCCTGTGGCGTGCTCTATGCCTGGGTAAGTAAGCAACTCTAACCCTTAATCCATTTAAGACTCATCACTCAGATCACATATTAACTAAATACTAAATCAAGTAGTACACGTGGTGACATTTGTGCAATGACCGAAGAATTGTTGATTGATTATTTGAAATGCTTTTCAATTTGCTGCTTTAATTTCAATTATGCGGCTTTATCTGTTACTGAAGCGGCAAATTTCGATTGTTCCCATAACAAAGCAATGAGTCAAACATAAACAAACAAAAGGCCGTTAAATGATTGAGGTGCACCTCAACAAATTCCGAAACGCAGCTCAATAAATAACAACATTAAGTGCGTCGAGTGAAGTGAACAAAAACAAAGCCACTCACAATAACAACAAAAACATTCACAAAAGATACGAATATCCTTGGGCCAACCCTTGTCCTTTTTCCTTTCATTTTTTTCGGCTCTCGGCTCGATTTCGTGCCTTTCAACTTGAGCAGTCAAGTGCCAAGTGAGGACGGTCGCATGTCCTGTCGATAATGAATGTGACACTTTTTGCCGCAGTCCCAGTCGCAGTTGATTCGACTCCCTGTGGCATCACATCTCATGATCATTGGCGTCGCATTTCTCAACGCCTTCGACTGGCGCCGTGGCTGGCTGCAGTTTTAGTTTTTAGTTTTTAGTTTTTGCGTTGCGCCTCAGCGATTGTCCGGCATTCATCTCTCTCTCTCTCTCTCTCTCTCTCTCTCTCTCTCTCTCTCTCTCTCTCTCTCTCTCTCTCTGTGTCTTTGCTGGGTGGCAGCTTGTCGCAGCCGGAGCACTTTGACCTTTTCGCATGCATACCCGAAATAGACGCATTTGTGCCAATTCTGTCAGTCCATTCGAGTGTTGGTTGGTGTTCGTGTTTTGTATCTCAAAGATACAGATGCTGATAGAGATAGTTTTAACTCTAGCAGCGCCGCGTGGCCGTGTTGATTGATGCGCTTCAACAGCGGCAACTTTGTAACAGCCGCCGCCCTTTGAAGGCGCCGTAAAATGCATTGCAGACATTTCGCAAAGTTGGTCAAGTGGGCGGCCGTTTTCTGGGCGGCTTTTGTTTATTTTGGCGACCATTGGCCAAAGCCAAGAAACTTGTGATGTGCATTTCAAAGAACTATATACACTCTAGAACATAACAAGAAAACTTGCTTGACAGAAATGTATTTTGATGCCATTTTAAATCGAAACGGAAAAATAAACATAAAATCGATCAGTAATTTGTTTATTAGCTGAGAAATAGTAAATACAATTAAATAATTAAAACTCAAAGTCAAAACAAAATTTAATTTTGCTAATTTTAAATACAAAGTAAAAAACGTTTATAAATGAAAACAATTAGCATTCAATTGTCATAATTGTTTAAAAATAGTTGATGCAAATATAGATTTCATATGATATATATTTTGTCAGCAGTTTTAAAATAGCTTTTCATGAACTTGTGATCTGTTAGTTTATCGTTGCATTTCGATGTTTTGTTAAAATGCCAAAAACGTCATGATCTCGTGACTCGATGGCAGCTGATTTGATTAGCTGCCTAATGGGGCAGCTGATTGAAATCCCAAAACGCTTGCCAATTCATAAATAACCCGAGTCTCGTCTCCGTCGGATCAAACTGTGTTACTGGCCAATTAATATGTTATAGCCATAAGCATATACAATGTATAAATGTGATTATTAATTTGCATAATTTGCTCTGCGGTTGGTTGCAGCCAAGACCAAGCTGAAGACCAAGCAACCAAACAGAGAACAGAATACTGAAAAGGTGACCGCCCGCGGTGCTCGGGCCGATCAATTAATGTCCAGTCATGTCTTAGGCCAATGAATATGTTGCGTCATTATCACTGTTATTGTCCTGTTGTTCACTCGATAATGCCCCAAAATCGAACCCAAAAGAATGTGGTACGCGTCACAGCACTGAGAGTGGTTCCTCTTGGCTCTTGCCTCTCTTGGTTGTAGGTGTCCGCCGTATCTGGTCTAAACGTTGACCTTTTCCACCTGGCGCCACTTGATAAGACCTGCGACGTAAGACATCAAGAGCTAATGGGTTTGATAGCCAGCAGCCAGATGCATTTCACACTATCTAGCTACAACTTCATATCCCCCTTTGTGGACTGCGATTTTCATTTCGAGTGTCGTCTATTAGTCTAAAAATAGCGGCAAATGCTAGGAAAATTATAAAAGATGCAGACGTCGAGACAATGAGGCACACGACTCACTCTTCGTGCCACATTCTGTTGTCACATATGTCAAAAATTTGTCTGCCCTCGAGAGCAAGATCTCATGGCACTTTGAAATGGCGTCAACATTTTAGCCATATTTTGCAGTCTATGCTCAGTTTCACCTCATCTTTCTCTCTCTCTTTTGTATTTTTTCGTATTTTCCCCTTTTTGGCCATTTTATGGCTCATTTAATATCAAATTGGTGTAGCGGCAGCCGGCGCGCCATTTGGCTGATTAATTTCTAAATTTAAGCGGCGACATTTCCACATGGAAGTCGTCGAGTTCGCAGTGAAGTTCGCTTTCTTTGACTCTGTCACGTTGTCAGGGGAAAGAATTTTAATTGCCTGACAAGCGAATTAATTCAATGTTGTTAATTGAATTTGATCTGATGATCGCCAAACAAAGCGCTGCCGACGATTTAAAGCACACACTTTAGCAGCAACAAATCCTTTGTAGCTCATTTAAATTTCTACCTAACTGCGAGTACATGTAAAGACCAAATACCATTCACTTGAGAGGCCTTTGGCGACTTGTTTGTTGTCCTTTTGTGTGGCTGTCAGGCGGCATTCATAAAGTAGTCTACTTTATGGTCAGGGTCACGGTCAGTGTCTGCGTCTGTGTCTACCTCTGGGTCTAGATGAGAGTCTAGGTCAGTTCCACATATCTGGGGATCTGGGGTGCCGGCGTCTATCGATCGCAACGCCGATACCGAGCACATCCTGTGATAATGAGCACATTTATCTAACAGATTCAGATTCTTATAAACGTAGATGAAAAAGGAAAACCGCCAACTCTTAACAGGCAACTGGCAACTGGCAAACTGTAGGTAGCTGGGAGTATTTAATTGTTGTTATTGTTGGTTAAGCCCTCTTAGCTTGAGGGTTCTTCCGTTGTTTGTTATGCATATGAGAGGCCATTGAAACAATGTTTACGATATCCACAGCTTGGCCACAGAATTCTGAGCTATTAACGCATCTCGAAAACAGCGTGTCGCTTTCATCTTATATCATATATTACTTCAAGGAAAATACTACTTTGAGCCATTCAATATGTTTCAAGTTTTTTGTGATCGACCTTCTTAAAGCCAAATAATTTAATTCTAGTTCTCAACTGTTACAGAAAGACTTCACCGACGACTGTGTCTTCAATGAGAACATGGAGCTGCAGAACTACAACACCTACTCCTCCACATACAACTCAAATGCGAGGCGGGTCTCCTACTTGGCACTGAATCGCCATGGCCAACCGCGTCGCATGCAAATTCCGGCCTCCAGATCGTTGGGGAAGCTAACCACATACACGAATGCGATCACCGAGCCGGTGCCGCAGCTGCGTGTGGACCAGCTGATAGCCAAGAACTTTGGGGCCAATCGCGTCAAGCATGGCGTGCGCCAACTCTGTGATACCGGCAAGCCACTGATCGACCTCATCGACGTGGCACACTTCAAGCCGCACCCGAAGTGTCCTGCGAATGGCATTAGCAGCAGCAGCAGCAGCAGTAGTAGTAGTAGCAATAGTTCTAGCAATAGTAGTAATAGTAGCAGTAACGTTCCTGAGCCTGCGGCCAGTGCCAGCAGCCTGATTAGTATTCCAAACCGTAGTCAAAGCTTCAGCGGCCATATTAGCAATAGCAGTAATAGTAACAGTAGTAATAACAGTAACAGTAACAGTAGCAAGAGCAGTAACCAGCAACAGCCACACAAACAGAAACCGAAGGGAAAGAAACTGCGCAAATGCCGGAAACACGAGAACGAGGAGACACACAATTGCCAGAAGAGACCGGGCCCAGGTGCCAAGGCGGGTGCTCTGCGGAAGCGAGGTCCCAAAGCTCAGCGCTGCAAGGACGAAAGAGATAGAGCGGCAGCCACGGGCGCTCCACCACCAAAGTGTGGCAAGAAACCAGGTCCTGGCGGACCCAAACGTCACGGCGGCACCTCAGCAATTGTGCCAGGCGCAACGAAGGGGGCTCATCAAAAGCCCAGAGGTCCGATGAACCAGGGAGGCAAGAAGAAACAAGCAGGCAAGCAACGATCGAATCCCAATGGCGGTGCCAAAAAGCAGCGTAGCCCCAAGAGGCAGTTCTGGAGTAACTCAACGACAACGACAGTCAGAACAACGACAACCTCCACAATGGCCAGCAGCTTGGCCGTGCCTGGGAAGAACTTCTGGGAGACCAGCTCTCCGATGCCGGCACTGGCGCTGAGCGAGACAAGCGATCGCGTGGAGCGTAATGTGCGGATGCCCATGACAAACAACGACGAGGAAGAGCTGGACGAGGACGAGGAGGAGTCGGAGGAGATGCCTGACTCACAGGAGGCTACCAGCAGCTATGAGGATGAAACGCAGGAGGGGCATGGACGCAGCGGTGCCGCTGACGAATCCCTCGACTACGATCATTTTAATTTGTGAGTTTGTCCGAACACTTTCAATACTCTACTATTCGATTGTAACTTCTACTTTATTTCAAATTAATTTCTTACTGGAAAATTGTGTTCTTATCTAATTGGCATTAACTTTTTAAATTACATTTTCTCACATTTTGTACTGTTTGCAAAAATTTTGATAATTTTTTTTATTTATTTTATTTTTTCATTTGGTTGTTGTTTATACCATTAATACGTATCATTCGATTGTTTTCCAAATTATTTTATTATTTCTTTTGGTATTTTTAATGGAATTAAATTCTGGTTGTGAAAGAAAAACGTACAAAGTGTGGAAGTGTGAATTCACGAATTTTGTTTACCTTAAAGCAGTTTCTAAGCATTTAAATGCAATTTCAAATACTATCTGTGGGTCCCATCAAAAGGACTCTTCCATATACTTATCTCTAAGAAGCTGAGAAAGTTTTTGTATAAAGATTGGCTTGCGTATGCGATATTGTAATTTGCAAGTGTTCAATCACATTCACAACGACACACACACAAACACACACACAAATGCGCATTATGCTGCACACACATACATCACATCTATTTATACCAACAACTGTGGTTCAAAAGTATTTTTGAAGCGGCGAACAAATCGCGATAGTTGGAAGAATATCGAGCAACGTCGATTGATAACTGCGTAAACCAATGCAACCCACATACTATATAAAAAAAAAAAAACATGAATATCAATTCAACGTATTACAACGGAGTCTCGAGTATTTTTAAGACGTTCGTTTTCGCAACCTAATTGGCATCGATCATCAAACGATTAATAATTTTAATTTTACAATTGAAGTATCCACATAACGATCAAATAAATTACCTCGCCAAATATTTTCTATATCGATTAATTATTTATTTTTGTTGATTTAACAAATACTTGAGTCTCTGATAAACCCTTTAACTGACAACATGAATATAATACTCAAAAATACAACCACTCGAACTCGAAAAAACACTGCAAAAGTTAAAGCTTGCAAAATAAATATTTAGAATCAAACAATTTATTTGAGAGCAAGATCAAGAACTAGAGTCTATACCTGTAAGAGATGTGACAATTTGAATAGTTCGCATGTGAAATTTGTTATGTAAATATTGTATTTAAGTTTACGATTCAATAGATGATTAAATTGTTTGCTTGTGGTACTCTTAATGTCGAAGTCGAACCTCGCTGTCTCTCAGTGCGTAACTTAAGTTGTAAACCAATTTAAATGCAATTATTTTTTAATTAATACACAATTAATTCATAATATGCAAAGCCATAATCAAAAACAATGAAGCCAACGACAAACGAAGCAAATTATTAAAAGGAAAACATTAAAATATTTACCATGTAAAATTGTATTTTAGACTAACCGGGAATTAAAATAGTTATTATAAAACGAAAAATGTGTGAAATAATTTGATATAATTTTAATTTATACTATTTATTTATTATACATTTTATTTGAATAAGAAATAGCACCGCATATATATACATATGTATTTATGAACTCAAATGCTAAGTTGTAGACTAATCAATTTTATTTTAAATTTTATGAATTACAACTTCTCTAAAATACGACAACAAATAGTATGAAAACTGCAAAATAAAACTAAAAAATAAAATATAATTGACAAAAATATAATACAACAAATAAAAACTGTTTCTTGTAACTGAGTGGATTAAAAATATGTTGAAAAATCTTTTTGTGGTAAGCAAAGGTAGCATTAAAAGTAGTTGAACCATTGTAGTTGGTTTATATCATTTCTACTTTTGCATGATTCTTGAATTGCCAGTTAAAGCTAAATAGTTCTAATTAAATAGCACGTTCAAAAAAAGAAAAAAAAAACTGAACAAACAAATTGCATTAATTTTTTTTAAATTTTGTTGATCTTTGGCATGGTGTTTCGGAATGCATTTCATTTTTAAAGCCGAAATTTAAATTAAACTGCATTTTAAGTTCCCCAAACTATTCCCTAACTATCTTCTGTGCACTTTCAGCCCCAAATTGTTGATAATTCATCTCTTGAGTATGCTCTGGATGCAGAGAAGCTTCACCCTCTGCGATTAATTTAAAAACGGACCACAAGCTATAGTTCCTGAACTCTTAGATATAAGATTTACAATTGTACATACTTTTAAACTTACTCGTAACACATAAAAGTTGATCTATATGCATTGTTTAGATTGAAGATACAAAATATTCTATTATTTAAGACTGATGATGAAGGAAAACAATTAAATGAAAATAAATTATACAATGCTTAAGACATTCTAAAAATATTAATGGGCTCTTACTTATTTTTTCGGTTGGCTCTACGATCTACATACCATACTACATATATATATAGTATTTTATTCCATTGCCGAAATACTCAATTTGCTAAAAATTTATGCGATTTGTTTTCGTTGTCTGCTCTACTAAATCGCTCAACACCCCAGAGTGCGACGTCGACGTCTTCGTATAAACAACATCAGCGGGCGGTGGGCGATCTGTTTGTTGTTTTTCCCTTTTCTCTTGGGCTAATCAAGTTCTACAGAACTTTACTTTTTATGGGCTTGGGGCTTCATGATGCACTTTTGGGCCACTTGCAGCACCTCCTCATGCCGATGTTGTTTTTCTCAAATTTATCTCTTAAACATTACGACTTATTATTCCCAACGCCCAGCGAACTGTTGTGCAGTTTTGCGATTGCATGTTATCAGTATAAGTAGTAGAATCAGCTGAGAGACTCGACCCTCAACGAACAACTGTTAAAGACCTTTCGCTCGCAATAGTATTAGAGCAAGCACGTGAGGCAAACGTTAAGATCATGAGACAGGTGAGCAGTTGAGAATGTTCCGTATACGCAGCGTGTGCATTGTATGGCAATAATCGTATAAATAACTATGCAACAACAATTAGTAGTGGGCAGCGTTTGAGAACGCCCCAAACAAAAGTAGCTCGACTGAGCGAGAACTGAGGAGACTCTGCACCCGGGACCCAGACCCAGTTCCATGTGTGAGACAAGTCACGTAGGCCTTGAAATGGCGAAATTGTGACGACTGCCGCTGACGCTGTTGTTGCTGTTGCTGTTGCTGTAGCTGGTCGCTCAAGTTCCCACATTCGCATTCATTCATTCATACGGCACTGCTGAAATTTTCGCGTGAATAGACGAAATACGATTCAAAAGGCAAACCAAACAGCAGCTACACAAAAGCTCTGCCCCCACTTAGCAACAAACAAGCAATTGAATTCAGCTTTCGATGGAGAGGCTCGCTCGATCTCAATGAATCGCAAGTTACCCAATACCCTGCACTGAGAAGTGGAAACTTTAGGGCCGCAAAGATAATTCTGAAGAATCTACACATACATATAACATAAATAAATGTTCATAAAAGGTACTCTCTTCATTATTATGTTATATACTTACGGCATTTTATAATACCTCTTTTCCATAACAAGCTAGGGTATAGAGAAACAAACAAATCAGCATAAAGCATTGAAAATAAAGCTCTGAGTGCGATGACGTCCCAATTCTCATTGCTCGGCACGCGCACTTCCCGTCTGCCTCACTTGTTGGCCTGAAATTTTTGCGAAACTTATCAGCGAATCTTATGATCATTATGACGGCACTTGCTCTCTCTCCCACACCCTGTCTGCAGCTCTCTTCTGTCGATCACGCTCATTGTGTCTCCTCTTTTTGAACGCATTGCGTTGATATCAGAGCTGTCAGCTTTTAATTGCGTCGGCCGGGCTGATTAGAAGCAAGTGGAAGCCCAAAAGAGAATCGCTGGCTGCCATCATCGTATTGCCGTCGTGTTTCTTGTTGTTGTTGTTTTTGTTTTTGTTTACCTTTCACTTTTGCGGCAATCGCGTCAGCTGATATTAGGCGTTCGTTGCCATAATTTCTAATTGGAATATTCCCCGAGAAGAAGAAGCTCGTTGGATTTTTGTGCGTGTGTTGGAAAATATTTGTTATGGTAGATCGGCAGATCTGATTCGTAACGGTTAAAATCACATTTAGACCGAGTTGCGTGTCGACCTTTTGATTAGATAACTGCCAGGGTAAAGACCAATCGTTGAACGATTTTATTTGAAGTGGAACTTATGCGGACTTCCATATCGGAAACCCTTTTCTATGTTAATGTTGAACGATTTCTTTTTGTGTATTGTTTGTGAGACGGAAATATGCATAGCTATTTAGATATGCAATATTTTTTTTGAAAAGTAAATATTTATGTTAGTTCGTTTAGAGCAATCTCAATTCTTCAAAAATTAAGCAATTCTCATACAATTTAGTCAACGTCTGCAATCGAGATTTTTATTTATGATTTCAATTCCTCCATTTTAATCTTCATTTCGCCAATATATATTTTTAGTCATTTAAGAATGACATTTGATTTCCATATGCATGGGCATTTTGACTGTCTACGTGACGTATGGAGAATACACCGTTCCGACTCAAAAACACAAACAATCAGTTCTAGTAGCGTAAACACCCCCAAAAGCAGCTGGTCTGCTGCAGTTCGGTAAATGGCATTGTCAAAGCCAACGCCAATGGCAATTATATATTCGCGTAACCTAAGATTAGATACGAGCAGCTTACATACTATATACACAGAAAACTGATTAACTGATCTACATAACTCATTTCTATGTTCACCTATTACTGCAAACAGTCTTATACAAAATAAATAGTATCTATTCGATTAATCCTCGTGTACAATAACATAACCTAACATTATAAGATTATATTTACTTCATTATAGCGCACTAATATTAAACTCTATGATGACGGTTTTCAAAGAACGCCAAGTAAACGCAACATGACGGAAATGTCAGAAATTTGCCACCCTTCTCGCGATGGTTTCCGTTGGCATTACATGAATATGATTAATATGCTTAATTGGATTAGCTGCTGCAACTTCTACTCAGCTCTATTTATTCTTCCTGCTTGGATATATGAACACACAGCCACATGCAGACGCATAGTGGTTTTGCACAGAAGTCGTGGGAAACTTGCTGCAAAGTAGAGTTACTATTTGACCAGCATAACTTACATTCATACTGAATAATTTATAGAGGGCCAGTAAATCAAAATATTCTTACAGTTAAAAGTTATTAATAATTTAATCAAAATAAAATTAAAAAAGCGAATCAAAAAAGTTAATCAACCATCTGGAGATGCGGGGCATCGATCCCCGTACCTCTCACATGCTAAGCGAGCGCTCTACCATCTGAGCTACATCCCCATGTGAACGAAGTTGCGCTGAGCTATAAGTTAAGGTATTTCGCACTATATGCTGGAAAAAACGTTCAAAGAGCTTTTCACATAAAAGCTTTTTGAGACTAGAAATTTGAAAGTGTGTGTAATCAGAAATAAAAAAGTTACTACGTCAAAGCATTTTTCATTATTTACATTTACATAAATTTAGCAAAAGGAATGTTCCCGCCCGGGTTCGAACCGGGGACCTTGTGCGTGTGAAGCACACGTGATAACCACTACACTACGGAAACTTATAAGCAAGGACGAAGAAAATAACATCAACAACAAAACTACCATTGGCTCTAAGGGAAAGCAAATGTTGAAAGACTTTCACACAAAACTATCAAATTTGTTTTTACTGTTAGTTTGTTAATTTTACAAACATAAAAGTTGCCCTTCCATGTTTTGCTATTTTCAATGTTGCATCTGTCAACAAAACATGAAAATTTAATGTCTTCCTACATTCTACAATTCTTATGGATTGTATTCAATATTTTGCTTCCTTTATGGGTGGCATACGTCTAGAGAGCGCTGCACTAAAGTACAATAAAAGACATGCAAGGGTCAATAAATGAGAATCATAAAAATGTCAGGACTGGAGGGAATAATGCAGTGGCTGACATTGTCGGGTCGTTAAACAGTTGATATCGGTGCGTGCCGATGGTTGAATGTTTATAAATATAACACACCTTAATGAACGCATAACAAGACTCATTAAAAGCAAATAAAGTGTACATGCCTCACTATGTAAGAGTGTTAGTGCCAATTCATGATGATGAATCTGCATCATTGAGCTTGCGTGAAACTGGCCTCACGCTTGAACTTGATTATTAGGCATGCAAAATATTTACATGTGTAAACATGTATGTAGCCCTTGCATTACTTCTACAACAACAACAACAAAAAACATATGTAGCGTGCAAAGCAAAAATAAAAATAAAAAATATGTAACTTGTTCCCGCCCGGGTTCGAACCGGGGACCTTGTGCGTGTGAAGCACACGTGATAACCGCTACACTACGGAAACGCCTGACGATCGAGTGGCATAAAATTCAAGTCGTAACCTGCCGCAACTTTGCATACATGCTTGTAGATATCGAAAACGATTCACTTTTTCTTGGCTGCAATTAATCAGTGTTTAATTTGCATATTTCCCAAATAGGAAAATTAATGACAACGTTAATAGACGTGAGCTTTATTTATGGGCATTGCGATAAGCGAGTAAAAGTGTTTGTGTTAGGCAGACAACCAGACAGCCAAATAGACAGCGAGGCTGGCAAAGGCATGCAGGCGGTGTCGATGACGGTGCCAGCTAAGAGCATTCGTTCTTCTTGCTCTTGTTTGAGAGGTCTTTGAACTTGAACTAGTAAAATGGCACGCATGTGGTGCATATTGCTATGAATGCAACAATATTACATTTGTTGTTCAATGAAGGAATAGAAACCACAAATGCGGGAATTTCAATACACATACAGCTGAGAATTCAAGTATTAAATATAGAATTACAGATATTGGTCAATGGTCATTTGCTGCGATAACTTGAACTTTTAAGTAAAAGTAAAAGCTGATACGAAGATAAGGTATTTCGAATTGTATCGGATAATTTGGTTTTGCTATTGCCACTGGTTCATTAGCTTTTACAATGTCTTATCACGACCAGTTTCAGTGGCAATTCACGACCAGTTTCGGTACTTTGAGAGAAGAGAATGAAAGGTCGGTGAAGCAATTGTTGTAAATGTGGAGGGTAATTAGTCGACTTCTTGCCAAAATTGATTGCAAATTGCGTGAGCAGGCGGCAGCTGATAAGTGCAATCAATTGGCATTCGTATTGCCAGTTCTAAAGTGGAAGTGGACACCCGCAACAGGCTTGGACTGGCGATACAACTGACAAGGGAACACGGAAAACTAATTTATGTTATGTGTGTCGCATGCGGCAGAAGATGCAGCAAGAAGGGGCAGGACGACGGTCTCAATGAAAGTTGGCTAGACCTTGACCCGGCTGCTGGCTGAAACTACAACGTGCAACGGTAATATGAAACCGCCAAAATACTTCAAAAGAGTCAAGTGATTGCCAGGCTTGGCTAACAACATTTTGCTCTTAACAAGTATTTTCTTCTCACTGTTTTGTTTTTCTTCGTTGTTTTTCTTCTTTTTAATGTCTGTGGGCCTGGGGGCGACGTGTTAAGAATTGTGTCTATCGCACAATCTGCGATAGGGGCAACAAGTTAGCCGGTTCCATCTTGGCCACGAGGCATCCGCATATCACTTGTCCACAGTTGTTGTTGCTGTTGTCGCTTAGTATTGACCAAGTTATGCTACAGCAATGTGTCATGTTGGCCCGTTGGCTATACACATCCATGTCGCAGGCAACAGGCAACATATAGCAGGCAGCAACATGTTGCCAACGTTAACGCTGCTGTTGCAAGTTCACTCCAGTTGCCTCTCTCTATATTTCACACCTCCCACAACGGGCGGCGTCCTCAGTGAAAATTCGCGCTATCGCTTCGTCGCTCGCTGCAGGCGCCAGTCAAACCAAAACAGCTGGCCCGAGATGAGCCACTACATCCAGTCGCTATCACTGTGGCTGTTGCTGTTGCTGTCCCTGTGTTGCAGCCCATCAGCGGTTCAATCGATCTTGATTGCATCTTTCTTTCTGTTTCTCTCTGTCGGTGTCGCTCTGGTGCATCTTCATCTTTATTAATCGCTACATTTATTTGATTATCTTGCCACAAGCCGTGGCGTCGCAACGTTGGGGTGGATGGAGTCCCGAGTCCAGAGTCCCGAGTCCCGAGTCTCCGCTCACTGGCGAGATTTATGCTCTGGCCGCGTTATTTACGCGCTAATCATGCAACACTTTTCATTTTGACACGTTCGTTCGGCGCGCATAAAAGCACCGCCAGCGGTTGCGAGTAATTATGTAAATTTTTTAGTTGCTGCTCTTGTTGCCTCCTTGGCATTGACCATGGCCGGGGGTAGTATTTTATGATCTATGCTAGTCGATTCGTGCTTAGAAATGAACACAAATTGATAAAGGCAAGCAGCAAACAACAACGGCAGCCCGAGCAACGAGTTTTCGACTCTATTTTTATAGGCTGGCACACGATCGATTGAGTGGGAAACACGTCGCTAACATAAATTAAACCAACTCGTATCGATACCAATACCCAGACCCACATTTATACCCATCTCCATCTCCATCTCCAACCCCATTGGAGCAGGCTGAAGGATCCCTGACCGAACTGCCTAACTCCAGCTGAAATTCCAGGGAAAACTGCGCATGTTTTGACACCAAACATCCGCCTAAAGCCGCAGTCGCATTAGTCGCACTCGCATATGATACATTTTATATGCACCGAAGGGGATGTGGAATGGATGGGGTGCTGCATGGCGAGCGGGTGGGGAGGGGGTGCCCAGACGTTGATCTTGTTAGCCGTTGCCGCTCATGCGCATGACTGCAATTTAAGCGCCATAAATTGTGCTCTCGGCGTTTTAACGCTGTTCCCATGTCGATGGCAATATGTCAAGAGTTGTTACAGAGTATAGTCGGGTATATTGGCTTACATTTAATTAACTATTCTCATTACTTCACCTACGCCTAATTACATCTCTCATTTCTCTTTACAAAATTATTTATCATTATTTTTCTCTTTTTAATTTTGAATTGTAACACATGCCATTAAGACAATTTTCCAAAGCTTTTAAGCAACTCTTCAAAATGAAATACGCATAAATAATTAGGCCAACAAGCAGAGTTACATGGAAAAATGTGGAGCAGACACATTGCGGAAGATTTTGTTGTAAATATTTGACATTATTAGTTAAAACAATTTTAAAAGTGACGCTAGAAACTTGTAGCTAAAATTAAAAAAAAATAGGATATCCTAAAGTCAGTATGCTCATGATCTCTTCTTTGTTCTATCTGGACTGCACTTTCTATAATGAGACGCTGCATTAGATGACTTAATAGGATTTTTCCTGTGCATGGTTTAGGTTTAGTCTGGCAGCTGTGTTAAGTGGCTTTGAGTGCAACCAGAGAAAGAGTTAGACAGAAGATTGCTAGGCGGGGGGTCTGTGAGTACTGCTTTGACATATGCAAATGTTGAAACTAATTAAACAATCCTTCAAACTGCGAACAGGCAACTCTGGCTGGCATAAATAAGTCTTAAGTATTCGTAAATAGCGATAACAACATTTTTCTTTATATAACGAAAAGCATTTTCTGGGCAATTAATAACGAGTGTACAGCTGACAAGCTGGTCGACAGTTGCTAATGAACTAATCAATTCACTTTCAGTACAGATCTACGATAGATCTACGATTTGCGATCTGCGATGTGATCTCAGATTTAATATCTTTTATGGGAAATAAGATCTACGATTTTGCGATCATTCATGAAAAAAATATAGCGTAGGTATGATATTTAATTACCCATGGACACATTATTACTGACAAATGATAATTGGTATTTGCATGACAATTAGAGTCGCTGTCGCGCGCTGATCAAGATCAGATCAGGCCAGGCTTAAGCCGCGTTAACCAACTTGGCGCCAGGCAGCTTTGAAATGTTGCAGTTGCTGTTGCTGTTGATGCTGATCTTGCTCTTACTCCCGAGACTAATGCAATTGGCTACGCCTTGCATTTCCTGCATATTTGATACGCCTGAGCAAACATGCCGCATACCATGATCATCACCATTACAATCATTATCGCCGCCGCGATCATCTTCATCTGGGTATAATCAACGATAAATATATCTTAATGCCCCGAAAATATATATATCATTCATTTCATAAGATCGAATTTCATTGAACTTGACATTGAAAACAGCAACATCGAATGCCTTTGCTCTTGACTGTCAATCAACTTTGGGTAAGGAAGGGAAATGAAGGGGAGCCAAAGATAATTATCAAGCAAACGATGCTTGCAATCGTGCTGCAGCTCAAAAATTCAATCATTTGTCTTTGCTTTTTGCTCTTAAGTGCCCACAACAGCAGCAGTATTAAGCAAACATCTTCAGTTTATTTTTGGGCATTGCACCCAAGCGTTGTCCATGAATCATGGCTCGGCATGGGGAGAGGCATCAAAAACCCTGAAAAGTATCCAATTGCAATGCTGACAAGATCACGTACAAAGTGCAACTTGGCTTAGCTGTCAATCAAATGCGTGTACATCACATGTAACCCCTTTCCCCCGACCTTTACAACCGCCCCAGCTAAAGGTTAAGGATGATTCAATTGGGATGCGGCTAATAATTGAAGCGAAATATTTGGATGACAATATGAGGGAGGCTTCAACACTTTTGTGGGAGAATGTGGCAAGACTTTGCTAAACGATGAAGGTATTCATTTCTTAAATTATTGAATAGCTGAACTTCTTTCAATACAACTTTTTTATCTTCTGCAAAATAACATTTAGTAGTATTATTTAGATTAGAATTCTATTTTCAATGATCGAAAAAATAATTGAATTTCAAATAAATAGTTTTTCTTGTTTTTTTAAATAAAGAAATACATTTATTAGCAATTATTTGTAATAAATATTTAGTCAACCTAAGAGTCAGAACTCACGAATCACAGTCTCTTAAATTGGAGTTTTTTTTTTTTGTTTTATGGTGTTTACTTTGCTCAACTCCTCAAACTGCCGTCGTTCTTCACATGCTGGTTGTTAATCGTATTCTCTTTGATAAGCATGCGATAATGCGAAAAACAAAGCCAGAATGAATACTTTCGACTATCTAAAACAACTTTTGGGCGCTATTCGATTCGCTTCGTTTCGTCGACACCAACAACAATAACAACCATTCAATCAGTTTGTGAATTCAGGAATGTGTGAGTCACCTAAATATCTAAATGTCTACCATTAGTTAAGTCTAAATAGCAATCGCTAGTGCCCGTGTCCATTGCGATAGTCCGACCACTTTTTGCCCAACGCCTGATCACGTGCCTGTTGACGCAGGACTTTTCCGCTGCCCGTTTTGGGTAGCTCGGAGAGAAAGAAGACGCCACAATGGAGCTGCTTGTGGGTGACAACCAGACGCTTCGCCACATACTCGACAATATCCATTTCACTTAGCCGACTGCCGGGTACCTTGACAACAGCAGCAGCCGCTGGATCACCGTCCACTTCGTTCCAGAGACCAAAGACACAGGCCTCGATGACATCAGGTAGCTCGGCAATGACCTGCTCCAGCTCATGGGGACAGTATTGAGCGCCATGGAAGCGCAGCATATCCCCCTTGCGTTCCACAATGTGCAAGAAATTCTCATTGTCAAAGTAGCCCATGTCGCCGGTATGGAACCAACCCTGGTAGTCCTGTATGTGTTTCGATTCATTCGGATTGCCATAGTATCCGTTCCACACTTTGCTGTTGTGCACTAGAATCTCACCTGTTTCGCCGTGACCCAAACTACGTCCGGCATCATCGAGAATTTTCACCTTCACTCCTGGTACTATTCGGCCAACCGATGAGGGCTTTGCCACGCCCATATTTGCAGCCACTCCTCCGCATTCAGTCAAAGCATATCCATAGGACATTTGTCCATTCAGTAGATAGTCCTGTAGTTTCAGTAAATTGGCTACATAACAATTGCCGCCACCAATGCTTATAAATCTCACACTAGCCAATCTATTCTGGCTAAGTGTGGGCGTATTTAACAACGATGCCACCTGCTGAGGTGCCAAGGTTAGAAGCGTGACCTTATATCTCTCTATCAGCTGGAGCATATATTCCGGCGAATAGGCGCGATCGGTGATGACCCGTGTTGAGCCATGGCAGCAGCTATAGAGCATGTTGAACATGCCCGGTGCCCAATCAATGGTGCTGAATGAGAGCAACACATCTTGGCCGGTAACAAAGCTGTGGATGTGGAAGATCAACTGCATCATTAGTTGAGCCAAGACTTAGTCTATAAATTCTACTTACCCGAAATCAAAGAGGCAGGCGGAGTTCGATATGCAGACTGCCTTAGGGAGACCCGTAGTACCGGATGTGCAAAGTATGGCCACAGTTTGATCACCGCCCAGCAACAGCGATTCAGGTCTGCATATATGTAAGTTGTTGTTGTATCGGATAGTCAGGGCAACAATTTCAATTACTTACACATAGTTGAGCTCACTTTTGGTAGGTTCCAAGAGATCCTCAATGCGCGGCAGCTGCAGGCGATGGTCCTTGAGCGTATACACCGGAGCCTTAAGCATTTTGGCCACAACCCCGAGTCTCTCATAGACCAAGCCGTCACAAAAGATAAGCCTGGGGCGAGTTATGCAAAACAAATGCTTAAATGTGGCTTCGTCGTGCCAGGGACTAACAGCATGAAATGGCGTGCCATTGAGGAGGCAGCCCAGCACAACGGGCATTAAGTATGTGGTATTAGTGCCAGCTATACCAACGACATCGTCTGCCCTCAGACCCAGGGCCTTCAGATGCTGTGCAATCCGTATGGCAAAGCTGATTGCCTCGCCATTGGTCAGTGCTGTTCCCTCTGTGTCGGAAATCTGCAATTGGAAAGGAGTATCAATAGTCGATAATTCGAAAAGTATGATAGTCCAATTCGGACCTGACATAGACTGGCTGGATGATTGCGCATAAAGGCAAACAGAATTTTGCCAATGGAACAGTCGGCGTCAAAGAAGTGCGCCGGCCTTGGTCCACTCCATATTTTTGTATATTTATCGAATTGTGTTGTGGGTCCGCCTTCCATGTTGGCAACTGATAAGAGCACGGCGATTTGTACGAATCCAAGCGAGCGTAGCGCAAGTTGTTCAGCAACTGCCGATTGATGCGTGGCCAGCACCTCGGCAATAGCCAGTTCTGGGCATTTATCAGTTTCAGTTAACCGGTACCCTTCCAAACGGTTAGCAAACGTCACCTATCAGACTGCCGTGCTAAAAGCTTTATAGATAAGCAACAATACCGATAAGTCCAACCTAAAGTTATACTAGATTGGCCAGCTGATAGCAAGACGCGATAATTGAATGATATTATAGCCTTGACTTAAATTTCTTAACACAATAATCTATACTATATAGGGACTTGCTTAGCTAGCCCTAATTAAAAGGAATAAAATAATAAAAGTTTTACAACAGTAAATTATCCGAATTTAACGGTTCCTGCCACATCCCTAAAGCAGTGTTAAGAAGCAGTGTGTACAAGCAGTACTCGCAAGAAGTTCATACAAAATGTTTTTACAAGCAGTTCACACAAGTTGTTCTTCAAGCAGTTTGAACGTTGGGTAGTATCATTATACGACGCCACACTTTTATGGCGCCACCTTGCAGTACAACCACTAACCATACAATACATAGATGCTTCCACGGTTGCCACTCTTGGTACAAATGTACCAAAACTGGTACATTTTTAATGCGTTGGTACATTGGATCACTTTTTTCATATTGGTACATTTTCAATATGCCTGGTCTAGTATGGCTCTGTTCCACCAGATATAAATTTTGTATCAGTTAGAAATTTAACCATGACTAGCACTGGAAAGTACCGCATACAGTGTTAATTGAGAAAATATGTATGCGCCAATGTAATGTCCATCACTACGTAAACAGTTATATATTGTGAATCACATTTTGTGATTCAGCCAAATTTCTAAGTGAAGAAGAACTTGCCTTCTAACTTGCTTTCTAATGAAAACCTTTCAAAATTTATACAATGGTAATCCTAATGATATAATATCCCAATGGAACCAACTCCGACTTTCTTTAAATCAGGGAAAAAAGATATACGTAAATTTTGGACAGACATTGAAAGAAACAAAACGGTGTTGACGAACCGCTATTCAGGAGCTTTATATAATTCATAAACAACTTGATTTCGTTGCCACACTACTCTGGTGCTGCAGAGCAAAAGTTTTTAAAAATTTCGGTAATGAAAACTAAATTGCCAAATAAATTTGAATTTAAGACACTAAATAACATAATGTATTGCAAGGAATTGATTGATTGTAAAGACCTTCACTATGTTTGGTCTACAAAAGACTGTTCATTTTTAACAATTAACTAAGATATTTTTAAATTTGATTTATGATTATTTAAGTGAAAGTTCTGTTTTTGTTTTCTTTTTTATAGTAAATACTATACTAAAAAAATGAAATATGAAATAATAAAAGATAATTAAAAAAAAAACGTTAACAAAATATAGTATTAAAAAATACCGAAAAAAATGTGGTACATTTTTGCAAAAATTGGTGCATTTTTTCAAAATTTTGGTACACAACATTTTTTTGGAATGGCAACCGTGGATGCTTCATCCCATAATTCAGTTTTTAATGATACAAAAATTTTGTATGGGATGAAGCCACGGTTGCCATTCCAAAAAAATTTGTTGTACCAAAATTTTGGAAAAAATGTACCAAACATTTTTCACGAAAGATTTTTTGTATTTCACAAATTGTGATTTACCAATTTACCAATTGTAGCAAAAATATACCACACGAAATAACTGTCTACGTAGTGGTACTTACATTGGCGCATATATATTTTCTCAATTATCCTCTCAATTGTCATCGCAAATCGACTGTATGCGATATTTACCAGTGTTAGTCATGGTTCAATTTCTAACTGATACAAAATTAGTGTCTGGTGGAACAGAGCCATTTGTTAAAATAATATATGGGAACATAAAATTTTATGAAAAATTTAAATACTAAAACAGGCATATTAAAAATGTACCAAAATGTAAAAAAGTTATCCAATGTACCAACGCATAAAAAATGTAAGTGGCAACCGTGCACATAGGATCGCAAGGACGAACTCTATCGACCAAGATCAACAAAATGTGGGGTCATCTAAGATCTCAACATTTGTAATTTTCGTCAGTCAGTCCGCTATGTCCGCTATATCCGCTATGTCCGCCATGTCCGCTATGTTCGCCATGTCCGCTATGTCCGCCATGTCCGCCATTTCCGCTATGTCCGCCATATCCGCCATGTCCGCTATGTCCGCCATGTCCGCTATGTCCGCTATGTCCGCCATGTCCGCTATGTCCGCTATGTCCGCCATGTCCGCTATGTCCGCCATGTCCGCTATGTCCGCCATGTCCGCTATGTCCGCCATGTCCGCTATGTCCGCCATGTCCGCTATGTCCGCCATGTCCGCTATGTCCGCCATGTCCGCTATGTCCGCTATGTCCGCCATGTCCGCCATGTCCGCTATGTCCGCCATGTCCGCTATGTCCGCTATGTCCGCCATGTCCGCTATGTCCGCCATGTCCGCCATGTCCGCTATGTCCGCCATGTCCGCTATGTCCGCCATGTCCGCTATGTCCGCCATGTCCGCCATGTCCGCTATGTCCGCTATGTCCGCCATGTCCGCTATGTCCGCCATGTCAGCTATGTCCGCCATGTCCGCTATGTCCGCCATGTCCGCTATGTCCGCCATGTCCGCTATGTCCGCTATGGCCGCTATGTCCGCTATGTCCGCCATGTCCGCTATGTCCGCCATATCCGCTATGTCCGCCATGTCCGCTATGTCCGCCATGTCCGCTATGTCCGCCATGTCCGCTATGTCCGCCATGTCCGCTATGTCCGCCATGTCCGCTATATCCGCCATGTCCGCTATGTCCGCTCTGTCCGCTGTGTCCGCTATGTCTTGTCTGTCTTGCAAAAATATCAAATTCAAATTTTCTATTTTAGCTGGCAATTAATATTACGAGTAAACCATAAAAGATTTTTTACTGTTTTTGGTATTATTTTACTATATTCCCAAGAAATGTAACATAGAAAAGTAGGCGTGGCAACACCTCTAACGCCCACAAAAATCTGAAAAAATTTAATATTGCGGGCACCTGTGGAGTTGATATTATAAAATTTTTACTCCAATATGTATTTACGTTTCAGAATTCGGCACGCCCATTCAAATTTTTCTCCGTCCCTTCCGCCTTCAAAATTTTGAAAAATTTGTATTTTTTGAGCAATTTTAGAGAAGAAAACCTCATTCTTGGTAGACACAATATAAATCCAAGCCCGGATGTGCTAGGATCAAAAACATGGAAGTTATTCACAAAACATTGCTTCAGACGGTCCTTCTCTCTATTTCATACAGAGCAGCACAAATCGGTGTTGGAAAACGTGAGGTTATCTGAAAAAAATGGGAATTGCGCCAATTGTACGGAAAAATGCAGAAAAAGACAACTATTGACGGATTAAGAATTGATAACACTACAACATACAGTTGAAGTTATTGCTCACTTATGCTAATTTCATTTTCGAAATCCTTTCCAAAGTTGAAAATTGTTCTTCATACTTTGAAAGTGCAGCAAGGGCGTTTTTTCGAAAACAAGCAATATCTCGGGCATATCCTTCCGAATTTCCAAAGCACACATAGGATCGCAAGGACGAACTCTATCGACCAAGATCAACAAAATGTGTGGTCATCTAAGATCTCAACATTTGTAATTTTTGTCAGTCAGTCTGGTCTGTCCGCTATGTCCGCTCTGTCCGCCATGTCCGCCATGTCCGCCATGTCCGCTATGTCCGCCATGTCCGCTATGTCCGCTATGTCCGCCATGTCCGCCATGTCCGCTATGTCCGCCATGTCCGTCATGTCCGCTATGTCCGCCATGTCCGCCATGTCCGCTATATCCGCTATGTCCTCCATGTCCGCTACGTCCGCTATGTCCGCTATGTCCGCCATGTCCGCCATGTCCGCTATGTCCGCCATGTCCGCTATGTCCGCCATGTCCGCTATGTCCGCCATGTCCGCCATGTCCGCTATGTCCGCTATGTCCGCCATGTCCGCCATGTCCGCCATGTCCGCTATGTCCTCCATGTCCGCTATGTCCGCCATGTCCGCTATGTCCGCTATGTCCGCCATGTCCGCCATGTCCGCCATGTCCGCTATGTCCGCTATGTCCGCCATGTCCGTCATGTCCGCTATGTCCGCCATGTCCGCCATGTCCGTCATGTCCGCCATGTCCGTCATGTCCGCTATGTCCGCCATGTCCGCCATGTCCGCTATGTCCGCCATGTCCGCTATGTCCGCCATGTCCGCTATGTCCGCTATGTCCGCTATGTCCGCCATGTCCGTCATGTCCGCCATGTCCGTCATGTCCGCCATGTCCGTCATGTCCGCTATGTCCGCCATGTCCGCTATGTCCGCCATGTCCTCCATGTCCGCTATGTCCGCCATGTCCGCTATGTCCGCTATGTCCGCCATGTCCGTCATGTCCGCCATGTCCGTCATGTCCGCTATGTCCGCCATGTCCGTCATGTCCTCCATGTCCGCCATGTCCGCCATGTCCGCTATGTCCGCTATGTCCGCCATGTCCGCCATGTCCGCTATGTCCGCCATGTCCGCCATGTCCGCTATGTCCGCCATGTCCGCTATGTCCGCCATGTCCGCTATGTCCGCCATGTCCGCTATGTCCGCTATGTCCGCCATGTCCGCCATGTCGGCTATGTCCGCTATGTCCGCCATGTCCGCTATGTCCGTCATGTCCGCTATGTCCGCCATGTCCGCTATGTCCGCCATGTCCGCCATGTCCGCTATGTCCGCCATGTCCGCCATGTCCGCTATGTCCGCTATGTCCGCCATGTCCGTCATGTCCGCTATGTCCGCCATGTCCGTCATGTCCGCTATGTCCGCCATGTCCGCCATGTCCGCCATGTCCGTCATGTCCGCTATGTCCGCCATGTCCGCCATGTCCGCCATGTCCGCCATGTCCGCCATGTCCGCTATGTCCGCCATGTCCGCCATGTCCGCCATGTCCGCCATGTCCGCCATGTCCGCTATGTCCTCCATGTCCGCTATGTCCGCCATGTCCGCTATGTCCTCCATGTCCGCCATGTCCGCTATGTCCGCTATGTCCGCTATGTCCGCCATGTCCGCTATGTCCGCCATGTCCGCTATGTCCGCCATGTCCGCTATGTCCGCTATCGCTAGCGAATTAATCGCGATTAATGGCAGCGATTAATCGCGATTAATTCGCTGCCGGCGCGATTAATTCGCTGGCGCTGCGATTTATTGGCGTCGGCGCGAATAAATCGAATAACAAGCGAAATTTTAAAGCTAGAACTGCGAATTTTGTTTTATACAATAATTACTATAGTAGATGTAATTCCCGATTTGGTTGCGATCAGATAAAAATTGTCGAAGTTATTAAAGAAATACTTTTGTATGGGCAAAAACGCCCACTTACTAAGACCCCTAGCTTACTTGCTTTGACCGACAATCTGGTATATTGTGCCGACTGTGATATATTTTGAATGTGGTACTATTGTAGTATTTTCGGTATATTTTAAAAATAATACCGCAATATTTTGCTTTTATTCAAAATGGGTAGCGGGTATCTCACAGTCGAGATAACTCGACTGTAGCTTTCTCACTCGTTTAAAATATTTTTTCATGCTCTATTGTCGATTGATAATATCACGCTCATTTTTCTCACATACTTTAATACTGTGAAGTCTCTTATAGCACATAAACTGACCAATATCGAATACATCAGATAGACACTCATTGGATTGAAATTGACATAACTCTAATTTTAGGAGCATGATAAAGTGCCGAACATGGCTAGATCGTCTCGGCTGTTGACGCTGATCAAGAATATATATACTTTATAGGGTCGGAGATGCCTCTTTCTACTTGTTACATACATTTCCTGCCGTCACAAAGTTATAATACCCTTCTACCCTATGGGTAACTGCAGTAGTTATGACTCCTGGAAATTTGGATGCGCTTAGGAAAAAAATAGTAGAGGTATTTAAGAAAAATTTTTGGATTGCAAAAAACGCCTACTGCAATAGGGTTTTAGTTGGAATCTGGAATAATTAGTATATTCCGAATGTAGTACTATATCAATATACCAATATATAAAGCCATCTTTTAGTTTTGTACAATTAGTTTTATTGGAAATATCGACTGCAGCTTTATTACTTGTTTAATTTTGCATTTTGATTAAATTTTTTTATAGTATATAAATAATTGTTCTTAGTGAATTGCAAATACTTTTCGTGATTATAGTTTCTATTTCTATTTCTTGGAATTCACATGTGTCTTCGCTGTGTATAAGAATTAATGATTATATTTCTCTTTCTAACCTTGCTGTGATAGGATAGATCGATTATTTTTAATTACCTACTATAGAGAAAAAATTGTGCTTAGTCATTTTTACAAGCCTTTTTGCTTACCATTTAATAGTCCTTTTTGAATTTTCTTTTGAATCATCGTAATAATATTATTAATTGCGCACTATTTAATGAAAAAAATACTTACTTCTTATATGCATATCGCAACAAGCGATTATAATAGTCAACACTTGGTATCGTACTGCTTATTTTACTGAAAATATGTCAATCTCAAAATAATTTATTTTCAGTGTTACTGAACCAGAATAATAACTTTAGGTCTCCAGCCATAGCATGCCATAATACAAATATTTCATATTTCAAAGGCTAGGCTGAAAGTCCCCTGACTTTTACAAAATTTTAGTACACCATTGCAACATTTTATCAAATTTTTTGTATTTATTTATTTTTTTTTTTGGTGATAATTTATAGAATGGCTCTTCGAGGTATTTGTTTAAGGCTCCCACAACATAGACTTTTTAAGTCGGTCTCTAAGGTTATAAAGCACTGCATTCTACAAGAATATTACAAAAATAACATTTTATTTTGCCACAGGTACAATCTTTTAAAAAACATAGCGCCTTTCGATATGTTTCTGGAAGCTCGGCAGCTGGTAAGCTTTGTCATCACTTGTAAGAGCAAACAATCATCTTATCATTTATTTTACAGAGCCAATGGTACCATTCTTGGATACCCCAAGCTGTGTATTTTCAGTTGAGGCTTTGAACCATCATTGGGGTGTAAGTTTGTTTGCGTATCCTGAATGCCGGAGTAATGTAATTTCTTTTTAAATAGGCTTGGCCAGTTGTTCTAATTTCGATGTTTGGGGCAGCTTGCGAGTTGCTTGCTATAATGCGTTTGGCAGTAATGCGGGATGATGTTTGGTATACTAAGGGCCCAGCTCCTTGCGAAATTATCGAGACCCGGAAGGGCTATCCAGCACCTTCACGCAAGGTGAGTATCTAGAAAGGTTGTAATTTACATATCTGACCTTTAAATTTACTATAGATGTTAGTCGTGAATCAAAAATATGAGACTCCTAAAGGAGTTTTGGATGCTACATGTGGCGATATCGAAGGATCACCCAGTAAGTATTTCACTTCTTGTGTCATATTGAATTTGACGCTTCTCTTCTCTACGAATGCGCCTTATTCTTATTTTTGTCGATCTTTGAAAAAATCGCATTAATGCGTGTGCATTTATCTTCTAGGCGAAGAAAAACCAATAAAAAGTGAAGTTAGTACTAAGGCAGTAGCAGCTCACGCGATAGCCAGTCTTGGTGTTATGTACATGGCTTTTATTATGTAGCGATATGTACCTGGGAGAAGTGTCAAGTTCAAAATGCAAACTATATACTAACTAAAGTTTCAATTTAAATTTATAAAAATATTTACAGCTGATGAGGGTGCCAAAAAGAAAAAGAAATAAATTAACTATCCTAAGATGATTTTTTATAGAATAATAATTTCTAATTCAGCATTCTATTCTTCGGCCTGACTGATTGACTTGAACTCAGTCCAAACGGTAAATTAAATCCCAGAAGGATGCAATTTGTACACAACGATCTTTACCATATTTTATAGTGCAATAATCTTTATTTTTGTCATTAAATTTGCTATTATCGTGGCTCGCAATTTTCCAGTGTGGCGATCGTAGTTATTTTTTCTTGCCTTTCTTTTAAATATTTAAATGTAAACGCAAAGATGTGTGTTTCATCTTGGGCTTCTCTGAACAATAATTACCAAAAATAAACGCAATCAAATGCAAACAACAAATTTTTTTTTTTTTTTGAGATTTTGTTTTATTTTTTCAAAGCTTATTCAAAAATATGGCGATGGTGAAATAAAAATACATTTCAAAACCAATCAAATCAATTTATTTGCAATGCGGGCGAAGTTGGCTATTTGATTTATAATATTGGTGATAATTATAATTATATATTTTTTTATTATATTGTTTATTAGATAAATAAAATCTTTTATGTTTCCATCACCGATGTTGTCTTCACCATTCTCGTCAAAGTTTTCCTGGACGTCTGCTGAAGAGTTTAAAATATCTTAAGTTCCTGCGAGTAAAATATATTCAATTATAATTATTAATTATTACACAATAGTCGATAATACCATGCTTAAGTAATATAAGTAAGAAAGCTAGTCCAGTGTGCTTGACTGTGAGTTGCCCCATACCTATTTTCGATAAAATCAAAATAATCCAAATTAATGTATATATTTCGTATATCGATATGCTATTGCAATTAAAATATACTAAACCAACTAAGAAAAAACTTCAGCATCAGTTGTTGGCAATATAAAATTAATTCTTAAGTATCTTCCAAGA
Organism: Drosophila albomicans; assembly: GCF_009650485.2. Lineage (NCBI taxonomy): Eukaryota > Metazoa > Arthropoda > Insecta > Diptera > Drosophilidae > Drosophila > Drosophila albomicans. Next base: position 5,903,005 of record NC_047631.2, read on the forward strand.
TTTGATCGGACCCAAAATTTCAGACTAAGAATTGAATAGTCGCAGAGATCATAGACACAGATGGACAATAAGGCAATCAGAGGGACAGACGGCTGTTGACGCTAATCAATAATAGATATTCCTTAAGGGGTTGTTTCATTTTGCCTGCTATATATGTTACATTTCCTCTAGGCACAAAATTACCATATGAACTCAATAGGTTTTGCATTGTTTTATGCTATTCTGAAACATTTAAATTCAAGAAAACATTTGTTAACATTCAGCAACCTTTGGGTACATCCACGTCAGAATTTGTTTTAACAAAATTGTATTGAATTAGATTGTATTGTAATCCAGAAAGTAGTATATGTTCAAAGATTGAATTTAATTAAATTATTAAGTTTAGTTTGTTAGTCTATCAAAATGCCGTTGCGTGTATTGCCAACGAACAGTTCACGGCGATCGCTGCTCAAATTAGTGTCCCAGGTGCATTGCAATTCTTTTAAAGAATCTTTATTTATTTTTAAATGATATTTTTACGTTTTGTAGGTTCCCAGAAATAAATGGTTATCGGTTCGACATACTAGCACTGCACGAAGTAAGTCCTTATGAAAGTCTCACAACTTTTGTTTATCTGCTAATAAGTAATTAACATGACTCACAGAACCGTCGGTACCCTGGATGGAGAGGCCGAGTTGTGTATTTTCAGCGAAGGCTTTGAAACACCATTGGGGGGTAAGTGCTGAGTTTAGTTCTAATTGATGTGTAAGTGATGAGTTCAGTTCTGATACACCCAATTTACTTGGTCATTGTAAACTTACCAAAATTAAAACCCATTTGCGAGATTTATATGAAATAAGTGAATTTTTCAGATAAAATCAGAGATTTGTTGTATATATAATACACATTTAGATGTTAATATTAAAAAGGATTCGGTAGAATAGATAATACTCAATGTGTGGTGTTTAATGTGCTCACTAAAGTTTCGATTAAGAAATTAATCATATACAATTTTTTTCTATACACAACTAACTACGCCTAATTTACAATCTGAGAGAAAATTATAATTGTTTCATGGGTGTTAAGAAAAACGTGAGGTAAATGGGAATATAAAAGAAAATACTTTATAAAACTACTCAAACATTAATATATTTTATGTGAAACATTTATTGAGTTATACGTTTTATGTTATATATATTATACATATGTATATATAATATATATACATACATATGAACATACAAATATCGTTACGCAGCGACAATTAATAATACTTAGGTGAGTTTTTGGATCTTGAGTTCGTATGACGTTTTTTAAAATTATCAAAACTTATACGCAACATACATTACCAACCAATTCGTGTGTACTATTTATGTAAGGGTGTGGTTTATGAGCTTGTGTATACTAATTACGTACTAAGTGCTAATCAACTAGAGCTAAGTATACTTTATATATGCATATTGTAATAATTAAATATATGTATGTTTGTTGTTGTATAAGAAGAAGCTAAACAACTCCATATAGCATCTAAATAAGTTATAATCTTAGCTTTCGCTTAACAAACACATTTTCATTGTGTTGCCTTGTTGCATAATATACATAGAACATAAATGGTTATTGTATTTTATTTGTAGTACAAGTTGCAACATAAACTACTTCAATGTTTTCTTCAACTTATTTTTTTTTTTGTTTTTGTTATTATTTATTTTGTGTGTTTCTTAATAATTCATTCGAATAAACACACAAAATGTAGTATATATTCTTGAATATGTAAGTTATGTGTGTAATTAAGTAGATGTACCTTGTACGATGCATAAATTGGTTCGTCATTGTCATTATCATCAACTCTGCTCTTATGAACTAATGTTAGCTTTTGTTCAGGCATTCGCATATGTATCGTACGAAATACATACATATAGTACAACAGTATCAAATTTATATACTATATATATTGCTTTTACGTCCTTATCATCTCTACATCTGTAGATGTTCATATGACATTAGGATTTTTTTGTTTTTATTTAGAACATTTTCAAACAGAACAAGTATTGTCCACATAAATAGCTGATTCGACTTTTCTATTTGACTGCTACTATAAATATATGTATATATATATTTATACATATATATAGTTATAGTTAGCGAGTTTTGTTCTTATAGCATAGATTGCTTCGCGTTTCCAGATGTTTCAAATTCAAATATGAATATTTCAACAATTCTGTTGGCAACATGCACTTTTTATTTAAAAATTTAAATGTATAAACGTCAATGTATGGTACGTATGTAAATAGATGTTATCTTATATACAAATCAAAGCCAAATCGAATTTTTACAAATTAAAAATAAATATTACGGTCTTATACTTATTAAGAAGTAAAAGTTAAATTAAAATTATTGAATACTGAAATAATTATTCTCTTCTAAAAAGCATATTTAAAGCATTTTTAACTAAAAACAAGTCAAATTACCATACGATTCGAGTACAATTACAATGTTCTACCAAATAAAGGGTATTACAAGTTAAGTGTGTTGAAATTGGATGTGAAAATTATTTGAAGAGTAGAAGTACATACGATACGATTACGATAGAAACGAACGTACATTACAGAGTACAAAGTACATTTTACAAAGTCTAATATGACGGTGGTTTCTAATTCAACTATCAACTAATATAATATATATTTATATATAGCTTATTTTAAGAATATACTCTTTGGATTATACATTTATATTGTATTCATAAGTATACATTAATTTTCTGTGCATTGTACAGCAAAAAATGCGTGCGAACTACTTACGACAAAGTAATTTACTAATTTACTTGAATATTAAGTTAAGTTCATTGAATTATTGAATTTTTGTTCTTCCAGTTTGAGCCTTTCAAATCAAATGCAAATGTTGTTTTATTATTCAAAAGGTTTTTTTCTTTGCTTTCACATTTTAAATTTTCATTTATTTCGTTCGTTTTAAAAATGTTGAGAAATTTATTTCAGCATTTTAAAGTGTTTTTTCTTGAGACATAGCTAAATGTAAGAGTAAATACAGTTTACATTTCATATATAGTATAAAGTGATATATAGTTCTAAACATCGCTACAAGTATAGAGCGAAAGCAATTACAGGTTTTTCTGATGCACTTCTCAGCTGTTGATTTTTCTTGCATTAAAGTATCGCCTGTTAATTGCCATTTATAGTAAATAAATATAATATTTAAACATTACCATTTCATATGTTGGCTGCAAGATGTTTCAATAAATACGTTCAATACATATGTTATTAGTCCAAACTAAATTCAATTCAATTTAACTGGTTTATAGGGGCTTGCTTATGGCCTAAAAGATATACGTGATAACTTAGTACTAAAACTTCGATTTTTACCTTTACTTTTTATCTTTGTTTTACTTGCTCAATATAATGCACTTGCTTATCGTTTATATAGTGGTAGTATAAAGTTTACTTGCGAAACAAATATACAACAGTTAGTAATTTCTTCTGATGTTTTACCCATTGTTTTCCCATTCTTTTTTTGGTTAGTGATCAGAGGGTACAAAAACTAGTTTTCAAATTACATTTAATTTATTGACAGAACTAATGGGGGAAATTTGGGATTTAAGGATTGATTTTGTACCATACCAAACAAGGTCAACAAATCTTAATCCAACATTTGTTTTTCAAAATTCCACGTTGCGAAAGTTGTACTGTTATATTCGAGTTTTTCAAATAGCTGTTATTTTTACTCGTACATTGTAAGCTGAGCTTACATATAGGGTTTGTATTATTGTATTGTGCTTCGATTATTATCTCAGTTGAAAGATTGAAGCAAAGCCAAAAACGAGAAAGTACAAAACAGATTAATTCAAAACTGTACCCATATCATTAATAAATTTGTGAATTAGTTCAATTTTTAAGGTCTTTACGGTTTTGTCATGTCAATTAGTGTTGCTGGAAGACGAGTCTAAGTTTATTATTAAATTGTGTTTTTTGTTTTTACTTTCCCAAGGCAGATGCATTGCAGCACTTACATCCAAGGAGAATTTTGTGGCTTTACTCAACTCTTTATAGTAGGGCTCACTATAGAGACTACGTTTAGTAATGTATGGTTACCCCGTTTAAAAGAAATCTTCCTATAATACATAAAAATTGAACTTGGTGTTTAATTCGATCGTTTCGTTTCGTTAAACTTTCTTTTTTTGTTAAGTACAATTATCTTTTTTGTGTATTTTGTTGTATTCATCCAAAATATAGCTCATTAGAATTGATATGTGACGAGCTTTTAAAAGTTGTGTTCCTTTTTGTATATATGTATAAGAAAACGTATCTTTCTTTATTTTTATTTCTTCTTTTCATGTCATACACACTCCATTTAAATATTTATTGTTTGTATTTATGTTTTGTAGTCATATTGATTTTTCTCAACACTTAAATTAGTTACACTTCTAGTTTTTAAGTACTCTCATTTTAACTTTATGCTTTGTTTGTTTAGTTTTACTTTTCATTTTTAAATTAGCATTTGAAATAAGCACGAATAGCATTTTAATTCGAGCTTTCAATATATAAGTGTTTATACTTAGCAATTAATAAATAAATAGCATTTATAATAAGTACAAGTTTATATGTAAACCGTAAATGTCGGTTCTATTACTGAGCTGCATTGCTTTAAATTATTCAACACGTTATGACTTAAATTTAAGGCTTAAAACTAATGTCATTATGATCAAACAAATACTTTTGTAGCATTTTAAATTTATTTTGCTTTTTGTTTTATATTTGTATCTTTATTATTCGGTTTTTATATTTTCACTTGAAAATAATTGCTTTTATTCTTTATTGTGTACGTTTTAGTATTGTTTTTATTAGATTTGGTTTTTTTGGTAGTTAAGGTTTTTTTTATGGGTTTATACTTATTTTATACTTAAGTATGTTGCAAGTGTAGTTAGATAAGAGTATTGAACTGTGTCTCTGCACATAAATTGACTAGCTTGTTAGAGTATTTGTCATGTTGAGTAGAGAGTAGAGAGCTTTTGTTAACAAAAAAATTAATAAAAAAAATAACAATGCGAAACAATAGACAAGAAGCCAAGAAATGCTCGTAACTGAGAGTTGTTTCTAATATATCAATTAGTTTTACACGAGTTATAACCTGATTAGATTTGTGATCGAATTTCGCTAGAATTTGGTCCTCATTATTTATTCAAATCAACTACTATATATCTGTATTTGTATGTTATTCAATCAAATAATTTCTAAAGCATATCAAAATCATCGCTCCATCTGCACTCAATATTTTTAGGCAGACCTCCTTGGGATTCGGATCATGAGTAGGTAAAGAAGGGGAATCATTCAAAACCGCTTTTCAAAAAACAAGACACTTTTCAATTACCGAATGTTATATATCGTGTAAAATTGTAACTCCTGACACATTCAAAGTGATATGCGTTTTGTAGGTTCACAACAACAGTTTAATGACGCACTTAGGCTCATGAAATGTTTTCCATATTGTTTTTTCCATTATCCATTATCAATTTTCCGTTCAATTTTGAAATGTTCTTAGTATGTATATTTGCCACTTTTTGAGACGCTGGCCTTTATATATAATAGATATATACATATAATATAATATATTTAAGGGTATGTTTTCTCTCTAATTGAATATATCACGGTCTTGCTAAATATCGCTGTATGCATGTAAATATCTATAAAGTTGTCACTCGACTTTAGTCCTAATGTATATATTTCTTTTTGTATACGAGTATATGAGAGAACATCAACATTATCCAACTAGATAATATAGTGCAATAGCTAAAACCGATTGCCAATTTAATAATTGGCCATCGTTAAGAGTTCTGGTTATAATTTCTTCAGTTTTTCTTTAGGTAATTTGGTTTACGAATACTGACACTTGAATGCTGAAACACAGTTGATCTTATTGTCATATGATGTATGTATGTATGTATGTTGCATGTTTGTATCTATGTATAAAGTATAATGCCTATATGAGTATTTAATGCCTTCTACATGGGGATTGCGTAATCTTTTGTTGTTTATGTAGGAAGATGATATGGATTGCAATTGGGTTCCTTTATATATGTTTTTTACTTGCATTCTCTTAAAGATTGTATATAAGTATGTATACTTGTTATGTATATATAGAAGTATACGCAATTGACTACTGAACATGTTCCATCATGCTTTTTATATAAGTATTTAATATTTTTTGTATGTATGCAATGTAATCTTCTACATATATATAGCTAAATATGTATGTAGTTTACTAGATAAGTTATCCTATAAGTAAATAAAACAAACTCCAATTTGACACAACTGAATCTGTGTATGTGTATGAGTGTTTGTGTGTGTGTTTTTTGGGTGTTTTATGAATTTATATTACAGCAATTTGATTGATCAAACAAATGTTGGGTTTCTTGTTTTTTTATCGCTACCACAAAATAAGATATAATAATAATTATTCGTATTGAAAACTGAATAATTCAACTATGCTATGGTTGTTATAAAAATTATATGTATATGTATATATTTACCGATATATATAAAGAGCGTTATATAGTAGTAAGTTCTTTTACTAAGTAATAATATCAAAGTTATGAAGCTACTACTTGGGATTATGGTTTTTTGGTATCAAAACATTTCATTAGACAAGTTTTCTTTGGTTTATGTATAGTTCTTCAGTTTTGATTGAGTTCGAATTGAGATCTCAGACTTTTGCAACTTTTACTGTTACCAAGTACAAAACTAATTTGGCGTCTATTTATCACTTTGAATTAATGCAGAATACAGAGTGTAGAATGCAAAACGTTGAAAATGAGTAGAATACATATAAATTGATGTGAAGACATTTAGAAAAGTAAATTACAATAAAGTGAATGGAAACCGTTCAAAAGCATTTTAAACTTATCTACAGTGCATGGGCTACATTTTCGATCATCTTTAATATGCATCGCAAAACTTTCTTTTTGAAAAGGAAAAAATTAAAAATTTTGGAAGCATTTTTTGACTTCTTAGGCTAAAGAACAATCCACGAAAAATTCAATAAAAAAATATTTCATATTTATTAATATAGTTTACAATTTAAATAAAATTATAATGTAATATTAAAGTTATGTAAAATTTAACAATCATCTTCGTATAAAAAAATAAATACGTATAGTTAGTTCAATTACAAAGTGTATGGAATAGCACACAAATTGTTTTGGTAAATTATTTATCTTATATGTGTATTTTGTTTGAGATCTAACTAACGTATTCTGGGATTTTTTTTTGGGATAAAAGGGAATATAAAATAATATTGATAAGTACATATTTTATTTTTGAATGGCACCAATAGCTTTGTGGAATGTTAAGTATTCGTAATAAATAAATAAATAAATTAGTTCATTGAATACGTTGTGTATGAGTGTTTGTATGTATGTAAATATAAATATTTAGAATTACGAGTCTAAATTTCAGCCCAGCAAAATGTTATAAATGTCCGCATGATGTCTAATTATCTTTGGTATGGGAAATATGAGACGATCCAACAGGGTTTTTTTTTAGGATGCAAAGATTATCTGTACAAAACTAATAAATTGTATGTAACAAATATACTATATGTTTATATATAGGAATACCCAGGTAAAAACATACTTACCTTAACAAATGCAGCAACACATACAAAAAAGAAAAAAACACAAAGTTTCACCTTGCAAATTGGAAACATCTACGCATGGTGAGAAACAATAGAGAAGATCACAACATTTACAGAGGTGTGTGGTATACGAAATATCAACGAAAAATATATTAAGAAATGAATACACCATAAATGATAATCAACACTAGTATATACAGGCTGGTAAATATAAGTTAAAAAAAGACACAAATTCACGTTTTTTTTGTTTTGTTTTTTGCTTGATTCATTAGCAATATTTTGTTTTGTTTTTGTAGTAAACCAGTTTATTAAACACAAAAATTACTTCAAATGTATTTGTCGCAATTATAATTATGTTGTTCATGTGTATACACATACAATTAAACTATATTTACATTCGCAAATTATTACTTTCAAATGATAACTAAGTAAATATTAAAATTAACTTTAAACATGCAAGCGAATCAAATGTTTTAAAGGGTATACAACGCCTCCAATGGCGATCTCTGGTTGATTTGTAGATTTTGTTTATCATTTTTAATTATTAAGATTAATATTATATAATGAGTTCTATGTATTTTTGTTGGTGTAGGTGTAGGTGTAAGTGTATGTGTGTAGTGTGATTTGTTTTTAATGCAAAACTCAAATGCAATTACTACAACTAATCAATTACAAAATAGATCTAGAACTAAAGGGGAGAAGGAGTTGTTTGTGTATGTGTTTCTGTATGTGTATCAATAATGCAATAACTACAAAAAATATATTTTACCTGGATACTATGCGGATGATAGAAAAAAAATTAAATATTGAATAGTTAATGCATGAAAATACAAATATTTAATATTCAAAGAGATTAGTAAGATGTGCCTACTGCTTGCTTGGGAGGAGAAAGAGACATAGTTATTAAAATAATACAGAAAGGAGTTTAGAGCTGTCTTGTGGTCCACATGTCAATCAACACAGCTGAGCATTTTGCTGGTCTTAAATGGTACAAGAACAAGCAACTTTTAACTAAAGACCACACACAACCAAATAATATCATAAGAGTATAATAATGACATATCTTATGAGTGTGCGGGTGTTGTTGTATGACGCAGTTTCAACAGCAGTTGTATTAAGTACAATGAAGATAGTGAGTGTTCCTTATTGTTTTAGTTAGATGAATAAATGTTGGGTCTGTTGAGTCGTTGTCTCTGTCTCTGTCTAACTGCTAGGCTGGGTGAATTAAATTCGAGCTCAAAATTAATAAACTATGTGATGTGTGTGTATATCTAATGAATTCTTTTAAGTTTCTCGTTCTATGAAGTTTCCCATGTTGTGATTTTATTTTGTTTTTTTTTTTATCATTTATGTTTATATTACATATCTTATAAAAAGAGGCTTGAGCATTACCAATTTGTTCTCGTCTTGCCCTCTCTTACTTTGCTTGTTGTTCAATGAGCTTTAATGGTTTTCTCTTTTTAATTTAAATTTTTATAAATATATTTCTTTTGTTTTATATGTTTATGTTATATAATAGGTTTATGTTTTAGATATTATGCACTAAAAATTATATAAACTGCTACAATTAAACGCAATCACAATCGGTGGTTTTTTAAAGTTTTTTTTTCTGTTTTTTTTTTTTTCAATAATTTTTGCTTTTTGGTTTAATTTTTTGTTTTTTTTTTTTGTAGTATTATTCATTGTTTTGTTTTGTGGTTTATGCTCTGCTTATTTGCAGCGGTGCCTCGCCGGCTGCAGTATGTTGTTGATGTTGCTGTTGTTGTTGTTGTTGATGTTGCTTATATTGCTTATCATGTTTGTTATTATTATTGAACGCATATAATTCGCCTTTGCGTGGGGCCCTTAAATATAATACTTAATATGCTTTCATATGTAGTGTGTATTGGTGTGGCACTAAGAACTATGGTAAACCAATTTTCGTTGTGTGTGTGTGTGTTTGTGTGTGGGATGATGTGAGATGTGAGGTTCTCTAAGTATGTGTCAGAGTTGAGAGTGTAGTTGTGTCTGTATGCATTATTGTTCTATGCAAATTACCAATTGAAATATAGATCAAGGGCTTCAGAGGAGAGAGAAGAAAGTGGGCGAGGGCGAGGGAAGAGAGAGGGCAGCAAGTGGGGGGTTGAGCACGGTTTAGACATACATGCCCATGCCATACATGCTGCTCCAATCGACGCCCTGGAAACTGGACATGTCCACATTGGCCAGCGCATAATTGGGATAGGCAGCAGCCGGATTGCCAGCAGCAGCTGCTGCGGCAGCGGCCGCGTTCAGAGGATTGCCAGCCACAAGGGCAGCCTGTTGAGCGGCGGCCAGGGAATGGGCATTGGCGCCCGCGCTGTTGGCCGCATTCGCAGCGAGAGCGGCGGCCGCGGCAGCTGAGTGTGCCTGAGAGGCTGAGTTTGAGGCGGCGGCTGCGACGGCGGCGGCATTGTGATGCTGTTGTTGTTGCTGATGCGGATGCTGCAGACCGACGGCAGCTGCGGCGTGGGCATTGTGCGACTGCTGCTGCTGCTGATGGGCCGCCACCGCAGCGCTCTGTGCCTGGTGGGCCTGCATCAATGCGGCATTGGCAGTGGCGGCGCTGGCGGGTATGGTGTAGGGTGCATATCTGAAATGTGTGGAGAAAATCGAATATTAATTGAGAACAGATAACGCAGAACAAGCTGAGAGACTCACCTGACGCTGTGCAGCGCTGTCTGTGGATATGTGGCAAGCAGTTTGCCAAAGTTGCTCTGATTGGCGGCCATTGTGGCTGCGGCTGCTGCGTTTTGTACTTGAAACGGATTCTGTGATATAAGCGCCGCTTGCTGTGCGGCCGCTGCGGCAGCCGGAGACTGCAGCAGCTGTGTGGGTGTCTGCAGCATGGCCAAGGGATTCATGGTGGTCACACCGGCACTGCGTGCTCCAATAAGCTGGCCAGGAGCTGTGGGCAGCTGGACGCCCAGAGTGCCCAGCATGATGCGCTTCTGCAGCAGTTGAGCAGCCGGGGTGACTGCCTCTTTGGGTTGTGCCTTCTTGCATTCCACCTTCTTGTTCTTGATGGTGTGAAAGTGAATCTCGCACACACGATCCACAACGTCTTCGTTCTCAAAGGTGACGAAGCCAAAGCCGCGATGGCGCTTCGTCTGCTGATCCATCAGCATCACTGTTTCCTCGACGGCACCAAATTGACTGAAGTAGGCCTTGACCTCCTCCGCGGATGTGTCCTGCGAAACGCCGCCCACAAAGATCTTTTTGGTCTTATTGGCTTGACGGGGTCGGTTCTTGGGCGTGGCATGCTTGGGGTCGATCTTCTTGCCATCCAGTGTGTGTATCGGCACCTTGAGCACCTTGTCAACGGTGCAGGGCTCTTGGAATGTGATGAAGCCAAAGCCGCGACTGCGCTATAAGTGTTGTAATCGCGAGAGACAAAAAGAGTGGGCGAGACGGTAGCAAAGATAGAGAGAAATAGAGAAAAAATGGAATGATGTTTAGCAACTTTAGACAAATGAGGTAGCGCTTCAATTGGTTAGAGGCGGCTTTTACGAATAAGTAGTATATATGTAAATAAGTATATAAGACTAAATTGCAAAGTGATCAGCTAGTTGCAAGTTAATAACTGTAAATTGCCTACGAAACGTTAGCAAAAGTCCAACAAAGTAAGAATCAATCCATCAAAATCATCAACAGCTCAACAGTTGATGTCACCACAAAAATATATTGAAATTAAATAAGGTTGAAAAATGTTTATAACATACTATATACAAATCGTATATATGTATATTTAAATTCAAATCAAAAATGTAATTGTAACATTAACATAGACTCAAGTTTAGTTTTCACTACGATTTGTATGCTGCCATTAGACAGACATACCGACTGATTGATTGATTGATTGACCGATTGATGACATATGGTCACTTGATTCTCTTTTGGTATTTCGTCCAATGAATAAATCGACAACAAATTAACACAAATCTGAAGAATTAAACACACATCAAAATAATGCTTACTAATAACTAAAATTTGACTAAATACATTTTGCGATCAATCATTATAGAATATAGTATATAGTAATTGCGTATGTATGTATGTATATGTAACTATTCAAGATTCAATTCCATCATCAATTCCATTCTAAGATATATACATACATATACATATTCATTTTGTGTCGATAACATGTCTTCCACCCATCGATTTAGAAATAATATTCAACGTAAATCGAAAGATAAGTATGAGCCATTATAAGTGATCTTATAAATATTTAAGAGATACATATAGAGAGTAAGTAGATAGTAGTCAGGTAGTAAGACAGAGAAAGAGTTAAAACGGAGCAACGCAATTACTAGGCCAATACAACATACTTATGCGATGATTTGAGATTTAAACTCCTAGGTATAAGTACGATTAACGAATAGCTTTGAGCTTATCCTATACAATTGCGGGTTATTATAATAGTTATTATATATTTTATTATATATTCATTACACGAAATAAGATAAATGTTGTTGATTGACTTTACATGTTACAATTTGTAGAATACAATATATATCACTTAAGTTTATTGCGATTATAGTTATATAGTCTTGCAGAAAAAAATCTTCGAAATAATCTAGTCTCTATGTAATCTCTGGGATTATACTTGGTCTGATAATAACAAAATACTAGGACTAGTATGTTAAGTGGTTTCTTTCAGATTACAATTCCTTAAGTATTCTAGATTTTGTTGAGCACTTTTTGTTTTAAGATGATATAGTAAGGACGGAAGCCTATTACTTAATATGAATAACAAACATATAATTCTCTACGTAAAAGATTATGATTATTATAGAACCATTTTTGATTTGTTTTTTATTTTGAGCTGCAATTCATAATCTTACAGGGATTTTATGAATTATTTTCTATCTTAACAATAGGGAACTCAATTAAATTTCATTTATATATTTCTAGAATTTTCAATCAGTTTCAATTCCCACTACACTTTACAAATAAAACTATATAATTTTATATCTTTATAATTTAGCTTCAATTGAACCCACAACACAAATAAAAATAATGAAAAAAAGAGTAAATAAAAATCAACTAATAAATATCTTATATGTTTTGGGGACATGTACTACTTAGGAAATTGATAGTTAAAAGATACAAGAAAATGTGTATGCCAAAGAAATTATAAAGCAGAAAGCAAACTTGTAAAATATAATTGCAATATTATAAACTTAAAAGTATTAAGTAAATTAACAGCTAACGGATACGTGGTATAAATATTGGCTAGGACTAAATAAATTCTTTAAAGAATATATAACGTGTGTGTGTATGTGTGTGTATATATATATTTATTGTAAACGTATGATAAGTACAAACAAATATTATGCCCAAGCGAAACGGGCAAATGTATCCACATCTTACTGCTAAATGGGAGTAATCTTATTTTTGGTTTATAATAATTTTCATTTTTTTTTGTGGTTCTTGTTTTGTACAATTCGGGGGTAATTAAATAAGTTGCTGCAACTAAATGACAGCTTCTAAGATTCGCTCTATACATATGTATGTCGATTATAGTAAATAGTTATTTGCATATAGAGGTATATACATAAAGAGTACGATATGTAAATTACTCGTAGTTAGTTTTAGGAGGCACACACGTCGGCTTGCTTATCGAGAATACATACATACTAATATAAGTTAAGTAAGTTGAGTTGTAAGTATGCATTTAGGAATTTTGCTGCTTTTGGGTGAAACGCTAAATAACGAAGTACACAATACGAGTACGAGTACGAGTACGATCAAGATCAATTAGAATACGAGATTATAGTACGATAATTATTATTGTAATAATTGGTAAATATATTGTATGTATTATGTATTAAGTTTGCTCAGAGTTATAAAGTACGAGAGATACGAGAGTACGATGCGCCAGCTGAGAGTACGAGTATACGCTAAACGTTTTTTATACAGTTATAAACAATATTGTTGGCGTTTTTTATTTATTTTGTTTTGTAATTTGTTTTAAACATGTACCTAAGAACATTGTTCACGTTTTCATCTTGATCCTTTTTGGGGTCCGCCTCGCATTACCTGCGCAACAGCTGCGACTGCACAGTCGTCAGAATCACGCGTCAAAGTTCCAGCTCCAAAACCGCGGCGGGTTCGCTCCACGTTCCACTCGCCACTTTTAAAGTTTTTATGTTTTTCATACGGATTATATGATCATATTTTTAGTATTTCATACAGTTTTCAACTACATACGTATGTGCTAGCTAAACTTTTGGATCCTATGCTTAAAAACTAGTTGTACTTGATGATGGTTAACCTATAGACAGGATACTCTCACACACTCATACACTCACAAATACTCGCACACTCACTGAGAAAATGTGTATGTGAGTTGTGCCAGTTGGTAAACCAGTTTTTCTTTTTTTTTTTGTTTCCTTTGTTTTTGAGGCACAAAAGGTGCATTGTCGTGCGTAGTTTTTATGTGTATAGTATGTATGTGGCATATTTTATAACATACTACAGAGACAGTATTTGCTTGCGTTTAGCTGTTGTCTGTCGTCTGCTGCTGGAAGGACAACCCCCGTTAGATTCGGCGCTTGCGAATAAACTCTCGAATGTTCAGTCCCTACTACTATGGAACACACTACTGTAGTTGTAGTTGTAGTTGCCGTAATTGCGCAATTGCTCGCATGAGGACAAAACAACCCTAAGCTACCCTGAGCCAAGTTGGCATTGTGTCTTGTGCCACCAGGCTGCTCAGCAACCGAATGAAGGGGAAACAGCTGCGCGCACAGGACTCGCAACGGCAGCTGCTATTTTTAATGGCATAACAGTGCGCGCGCGCTGCTCGCTGTCCGCTGCAAAATGTGCAAGTAAATAAGAACAACTGCAATGTATTCGTATTACTGTGTGTTCATATAAAATTGTGTGTTTGTGACTGATTGGATGTCTACGCTTTGCTTATCGATCGGACAAATTGCTTAATAAGCGTGCTCAAAAGGCAATTTCCGCTGCAAGTGTACCTAATATGCAACGACGACACTGTGAAAACTGCTAAAGCACTGCTTACATTGAGTATTGTGACAGTGGCTATAAAACTGTATTCTTTGCATTTGCCCTGTAATCTAAAAAACTCTTTTAATACAACGGACTTGGGTTTTAATTCCGTATTCGGAAATTGGGTTCTGGTTAAAATGTAACACTATATGCGCAAACTGATTTATTACTGTGTTGTACCCTGCTGTTTCTTTGTTTTTAAACTCCTGTTATTGTAATTTCGTGGTCTCGTATGTCGCTTGTTTGGCACGAAGCAAATACTGTAATTCTAAACCAGGTAGGAACCAATAAATAATGCGAAAGATGCAAAATGAAGGGAAGATGAGCTCGCTAAACAAAAAAAGGGCAAAGACTCGGTGGCGTGGCTCACATACTATATTATACTGTCATAGTATATTATCATCGTTGTTGCTGTATTTGCTTTTGCAGTTAAAGGGCAGCTGCATCTGCGCAGAGTGACAAATGCGAAAGGAGAGGAGTGAGGAATAGGGAGAGCGAAAAGAGAGTGAAAAACGACAAGATAAGCCCAGCGAACATAGCTGTAAACCGAAAATCAGCGCAGAGCAACAGAGAAACGCAAACAAAACAACAAAACTGAAAAATTGAAAGAATCCGAGAGTAAAATTTGCAGCGAGAGAAGTTGAAATGTGTTTGTTTTTGCCAATATACTCTCTCTCTCTCGTGTATATGGGCATTGAAAGAGTAGTAGAAACACAAATGGAAATAGATATAGAAATAGAAATGTGGAAGCATTGCAAATACATACAAAGGCATCGACTACTTTTGGCTTACCTGTGTCACTGGATCCTTCATGATGAGCACATCGGTGACGGTGCCGAACATGTTAAAGTACTCCTTAAGCTTCTCCGACGATGTCTGCCAGCTGAGGCCGCCCACGAACAGTTTGCCTGGAGCTGGATCTGAGAGACTGCCGCCACTGTTGCTGGGCGTCGAACGGCCAGACGAGCTGCTCTTGATGCTCAAGTTGGCACCGCTGCCATTCTGACCTGCTGCTGCGGCTGCAGCTCCGTTTACATTCTCCACCTTGAGCAGTGCCAGGGCTGCCTGCTGTGCAGCCTGCTGTTGTTGCTGCTGCTGTTGCTGCTGGTTGCCATTGGTGATGGCTGCATTCTGTACGCTTGCTTGATCCTGTCCAGATATGGGCTGCTGCTGCTGTTGTTGAGTCTGTCCTGATGCGCTCTGCTGCGACTGCTGTGACTGCTGCACCTGAACCTGGGCCTGCACCTGAGCCTGAGCTTGAGCCTGGGCGGCAGCTGCGCTCTTTAGCACCGCTGCGGTGGTCAATGTGCCATTGATGGCCGCCACATTGCTGTTGGCTATGGAAGCGACCAATGCGTTATGCAGATCCCGATTGTGATGTGGATCAATGAGGCCGGCGGCGGCGGCGGCAGCTGCAGCGGCTGCGTTATCAATCGGATTGCTGTGGGCAAAGAAAAAATTGTCAGCGGTGAGCAAATCATCGCGTGATCCCGGCACTGGCTGCGACTGTGGTGGAGCCGGATGCTGATGGTGATGCAGCATTGTGGCGCCCTCCTTGAGCGCGTGCATTTCCTGTTTTAGCTGAATCTTGAAGGCCGTAATGATTACGCGGAACAATTTAATTAATTGTTTTATTTATTTTAACAATTTATTCGCGTTTTTTCTTTTTCTTTTGCGTTGCGTTTGACGTTTTCCGTTTTCAACCAAACAAACGGATAAGGAACGTTGCTTTACGATTGTTTCTTTGCTTGTGCACTTCTTTATTATGTTATTTTATTGGATGTTAGCTTTGTTTTTGTTGCCAATGGCAATGGCCGGGGAGACTTAGTTATTTAGTTATTTGATTTCAACAAGCACATAAATTAATGCAAATGTCATCGCGGCACGAAGAGCATACGAGTATTAGACACGACTATTGCCCTTCCGAATTTGCTATATTCCACAAATATATATTGTATGGTAATTGTATGCTACAATGTTAGTTAATCGAGACAATTTATAAGCTGGATTTTCTCTGTTATGTACGATTATTAAATTGTTTCCTGTACGTCTGCGCGGCGCGACTGTTGAATTCGAAATGCGTCGCAGGATGTGCAAAGTATACAGCAAACTGTCCAAAACCCAAAGCCGAAACGAAACAACAATTTTGAACAACGAAAGAGCGTGCGCAGAGGCATTCGAAAACACAACACACACACATACATGACAAGCGTCGCTTCGGCGGATTGAGTAAAGACAGCTGTCGCATACACGCACACATTCATAAGCATTGTACATGCATTCACACACACACGTTACTCGACGTTTCTGTGTGTCTGCCTGGGGTTGCCCTGCACGATAGATGCTAGAGGGTTGTCAGGTAGGTAGCAGGACTTTGGGGCACTAGACAGTGTTGCATAGCTGGTGCCGTTCGCAGGTGGTAGTGTTGTTAAGTATGTGTTGAGGGAATTTCTCAAGTGGCTGCTAAAACTACTTGAAATCATTTACCCAGTAATTAAATCATCTCTCACATTCTACAGGCCGTGCCTATTATAATTGTAACAGTTATCGGCCTAACATTGGAGATTCTTGCGCTCACTCGTCTGGCTCTAACCAGAGATGATGTGTATTATACAAAAACTGCACCATGCGAAATTGTTGAGACGCGCAAAGGTTACAAGGCACCGATCCGCAAGGCAAGCTAACTATGAAAACTAATTATAATTTAAACTAATTTTAATGTTCACTTTATAGTTTATTGTGTTTAATCAAAAGTACGAAAATCCGCCAGAACTAATCAAAGCGTTACAAGGTGCTGAAAAAGCTGAAGAATGATTCGACCAGTAAGGTATTTATTTTCAATTTGTTTAATATCGCTTCTATAATTTAATAAGACATGTTATTTTTCACACAGGCTAACATGGTGAAGAGAAAATTTATTGTCATAGCAAAAGACTGATCCTAAGAACACAATAGCAGAGAGTATTTTGTGTGGTGCACTTTTTGTAGAATACAATTCATAGTTGCCAATATTTAACAAACAACCCATATTAACTAACATATTATGTATATATGAAATATGTCTTTATATACGTGCGGTCGGGTAAAAAACTCGCACACACAGATTGAAATAAGCCCAACTAGCGATAAATAAATTCATAGTAAATCTGTTAAGCAGGATATTCACATGATCGAATTTATCTTTACTCACTACTGAAATCGATACACATTAAAAAAAAAAAACAGGAAGTTTGATTTTATATTGCTTCGCAAACTGCTTTGTAAGTAGGTTTGAGAGCTACTGTGACAACCAATAACGCAAGCAGTGCGAAACTTAACAGCAAGTAGTTCAAAGCAAGCAGTCATAAAGGCAGTTGGAATATTTTATTTTCGTTGCCTAGTCTCGGGCGCGCATGGAAATTCGAGTGGAACTCAAATAACAATGATTTTTAGCTGAACATGAAAATGGCTGCCATTTTACAGGAATATAGGTGGAAATGTTAAATAATTGTCGATACATAATTCATATTTCTCAAGAGAAAAGAAAAATCCCTTCCCTTTTGAGTTCATCTCGCGTTTAATGCAAAATAGCTTAACCACGTTACTTGTATGTTGCTCTCAGGGGAATTCTTGTACTTTCCGTCCTTTCCAATGCATCTGCGCAGTAAGTGAAAAAAAAAATCCCTCAAAAATTATGATTTGGCAGCACAATTTTCCTTTTCATGGACTCTCTAAACGAAAGCATTAAATTGAGACAGATTTTGCGGGTGTAAATGTGCGATTGTGTGTGTGTGTTTATGTTGGTGTGTGTGTGTGCGTGTTAATCAAAAACAAATCGAGGCAGAGGCGCTGACGTTAGCGTTGGCGTTAGCATCGGCGCCGGCAGCACGAATGCGTTGTGCGTTATTGATTTTCGACGACAGCGACGTAGCCTCACACACACACACAAATACACGAACGCACGCACGCACACACATGCAAGCAAAAATATGCTTTGGCGGGCGCAAGGGCAAGAAAATAATGCCAAAGGACATTAAATTTATTAAAATAAATTGCAAAATAATTCAATAAAGCGAATGACAAGCAGCAGTTGCAAGTCAGCGTGCAAGTGTATGTATGTGTGTGTGTGTGTGTGTGTGTATGTGTGAGACACTGTTCGTATACCTTTTCCTCCTGTCGGTTATTGAACTTGCCAATTTTTGGGCAATGGGCGTGTCGTGTGCAGCATTTGACAGGCGTACACAAAGCATTTCTATGGCCGCCGCTGCTACTGACCCAGAAAATGTGTGCATTAAAATATTTATGGGACGCAGTGTCAATCCGAAGGCAAATGCTTCTAGCCGGATGCCGTATGGACAATAGACAATGGACAATGGACAGAAGACAATGTGGTCAATGGATATTCGGTGGTCAGGTGACCTATTCGCACACATGTCTAGAAATAGATCTTTCCAGGCGATGACATCAACAGCGACGGGGACGCCTAAAATTCTAATTCGATTAGGCGCACTTACAAGTTACCACCACCTCCACCACCGCCATCACCGCCATCCCATCCATCCCCCAAGTACGCTATGACCATAACATTTTAATGGCCAAGCATTTTAATTGCGTCAAATAAACAACGCGTCAATTGCTAGTTGTGAAACATTTTAACGATTCCATAAAAAAGTTTTGCCCAAATCATAAAGTTCAATAAGCTTAAAGGGACGCATCGAATGCGTAACTCAATTTAAAATTGCATTGGAAATCCGTTCAGGACACGCAACACAGAAGAGACAAAAAAAAAAAAAAAAAAAAAGGGAAACTCAGTAAAGCGGAAAAAACATATTTCATCTTTTTCCGGCAACGTGATGGTGCGGCAACAACAACAACCCGAGCAACAATAACTCTGCGATTGACAAGTTGTTGCCACAGGGCTCACGTGGCGTATGCGTTATGTTATTTCTTACTCAAGTCTATTGGTCTTAATGTGTCTGCAAACACACCAAATATTGAACAATAAGGGCATTCCGTAATTTGGAATGTTTTTCGGAGCAGCAAAAAAAGTAAGAATACTTGCATGTAAATGCAAATGCTCTCAGAGGAGATTTCCTACTACTGCATTCTTAATAAAAGTTAATTGCTTTACAAATCGCCTGGCATAATATCAGTCTAATGACGGCTTGATCTGGGTATTTTGCGCTTGACGACAACTCGAGTTGATATGAGGATTAACCACAGCCGAATTGAACGCCCACACACGTATAGAGTACATACTATATGTGAGTATCTGTTGCAATCAGGCAAAGCCGACAAATTGCAACTGCATTTTAAATGACAACTCAACTTGAAAAGCCGATGCCCAGCAACAGCAGCAGCTGAAATGTCTGAAATACCTGCAGGGGCTGGCAAATTGCATGGATTTACACAGCTCTGACTCTCATTTGGATCCCACTGCTCGCTGCTCTGCCCTCCCAATCATTATTGCAATCTGAATCGCAGCCGAGTTGCCACACAATGCGCATTAACAGGCAAAAATGCGGCGCTAAAAGTTATGTAGATAGGATACACATCGGGACGTGGGTGGAAGGTGGAAGGCGGTGGCGCTCTCTCACATTTTCATTGAGTAAAATGCCATCAAATGAATAGGAAAAGAGGCGGCGGGCAGTCAGAGGCAGCGTGTGAAGACTGGGAATGCAGTTGGAGAAGCTACCCTTACTCTGCTTAGACAGCATATGGAACAACTTTATTGTTTTTACATTTGATTTTAATGGTGGTTCTTGCAGAGCGACAAACAAAGGTAGGAAGAGAAGAAGAGGAAGGCAGGGCACAGTATTCTGAGCACTTGCAATGCGCGCAAAGTGCACGTCGAACAACAACGCATAAATTCAACAGAGCAACAACAAGAACAACGACGACGACGACGACGACGACGACGACGACGACGACGACGACGAAAACGCCAAAGTCGCTTGGAAATGTCTATATATCATGACGCAGGAGTAGGGAAGGAGAAGGAGTTTGGGGTGCTTGGCGAAAGCGGGATGATAATGGAGGTGGAGGTGGAGAGGTAAGGCTGACTGCCTCTGCCTTGTGGGGTGGGTGGTGTATACGCCTGGAAGTGACGAACGTGCTGCCGCTGCTGCTGGCGAACAGACTGGAAAACCACCCCCAATGTGGAGAGAGCATGCACAAGAGATACACAGCGAAAAATCAGCTATCCACATTCACAAGCGGGACCCTCTAGCACGGCTCTGTTTTGTAAGTAATACGAAGAGCAGAGCAGAGCAGCAGAGCAGAGCAGCACAGGCACAGCCGGGTATGGCATGGCAACTACCCTTGTGGCTCGACATCGTCATCGTCATCGTCAACAACAACATTGGGGGAGAGTTTTGCAATTGGAATGCGCGCGCAACCCTTGAAATTTCGGTGCGTGGTGACGAGCAGCAACAACGACAGCGCCAGCGGTCGCTTCCTTGGCTGCCTTTCAGTCAACTTTGGGTTTTCGTACGTGCAATTTCTCCCGGCTCGATGGCGGATCGTTTTCAGAGTCGACCAACAAAAAAAAATGTAGTTAAGAAAATCTCTGATTCAGAATGCCATTAAAAAATACTTTTTGCAGTAGCGGTGCCAAGTGAAACTAATGCGGTATTCAAATCTAAAAGGTGTTCAATTCATTCCCGCCCACAATGCGCAGGATACGCAATGTGAAGATATTGCATCTCATGGATATATCGCATCGACGTTGTCCACATCGTAGCGCTTGCCAGTGATATTGTCCTGTCACAGCAGTATTGTAAATTAAGCAATTTGTACTGCTGGGCCGGGGCATTAACATTGTTGAGCGTCGCTAGCAACCAAAAACACTTTCGACGTAAAAACTTCGAAAACTCTATATGCGGCAAAACTGTGGCTCACCCATACACACATACAAACAGGGACATACTTTAAATATGCATACGTATATGCGACCGGAAAAATCAATTTTCCATTTTTAATTCAAAGCTAAAAGCGACGGCAAACTCTGCAAGCACACGCACACGCGCACGCTTTTCTCTTCCCGTGTGTGTGTGTGTGTGTGTATATGCGTGTGTCTGTGTGTATATTTGTTAGCTGGCCAAAGGGATAAGCAGGATGCTGCAAATCAGCAGCTAGGCCTGACACACACACATACAGCTCAACAAGAGAGCGAACGAGCGCCTGTTAGAGCGGGACAAACAATTTATGTAAGGCCGAAAGAGAGACAGACTGAGACCGAAAGAGCGAAAGAGAGAGACAGCGAGAGAGTGGGAGAGAAAGCAAGCCGAGTATAGACAAAAGCCAGCGAAACGTTTTGGCAACTGAAACAAGGGACTCGAATTTTGTTAAATTCGAGTAAAATTCATGCGAAACCAAAAGCGATTTCAAAGTAATCTCAAATAGTCAGAAATATATTGGAAAATCTCATAGCAAGATTATATAAAATCTGTGCTTAATACGACTTCTCAAACAATACACGATACGACCACACCCACAAGATGCCGCAAAGGGGATGAGGGGATGCCAGGAGGGGGTGGCGTGTGTTTCAATTGCCAAAATGTTGCCAGGCCAAATGCCGGGTCTGGATATGGATTTGGGTCTTGGTCTGGGTCTTGGCTCAGTGTCCGGCATCAAGTCCTGGGATGCTGCGACTGCAATGCCCGAAAAACCAACACACACACACACACACACAGAAAACACCGAAAAAGAATGTGAGAAGCAACCCCTAAAATATGCGACGCAGCGCATTAAGGGCGTGAGGGCCCAAAAAGTACATCAAAAGCAACAACAACAACAGCAACAACAATAATAAGAGTGGAAGAAGGACATAGTGCAAAGAATGACAAAAGATATTTGCAACAACAGAGATGAATTGAGATCTAGCAGGCCAGCTGAAAAATGAGATTTACTTACAATGCAGAGTGCAGCTTAACAAAAAAAAAACCACTGTTAAGGGTTGCTCTGGCTGCGATTGCTTCTCCCCTATTATTCTGCTTCTTGTTCTTGGCTGCATTCGCATAATCATTATTCTGATGACTATGACGATGATGATGATGATGATGTCGTTGTTATAACTATGTTTAGGGCGAGTCACTCAAATGTGTGCTACAGTTTTTTGGTAGAGCAAAGGATCAAAGCATGTGCCTGTGTGTGTGTTTGTGTGATTGTGTGAGTGCAAGTACCGTTGCTAAATACTTCGAAATTGGCTAAGCGTCTGTTGTGTTTATCAAATTGACAACGCTTAACTGTGCTTGAGGTAGCCTAATTGTTTCAACAAGCCATCCAATTACCGCCGGACTCAACTGTGGAAATGCATGACGATGTAGAAGTAGATGCAGATGTAGATGTGGGTGTGGGTGTTCACTCCCATTTGTGGCACTCACAGTCAAAGTCGTGCGTGGTTTGCATGAATAGCTACATCGAGTGGGTTGGCTGCCTACTTGATTGGACTGTTCGCTTAGTTGGTTAGTTGTGTGCTTGCGGTTGCCCAAACTCAAACGCAAACGCAACTTAATATGCATTACTCCAAAGTGGTTCACATTCAATGCAGTTATGCGGTTTTGCGAACTATGTAGATTAAATCGTACGCTGTTGCTTGCCCCATATGCAATGTGAAATGAAGTTAAGGAAACCTACTTGTAATTGTATATTGATAAGCTACACAATTTGTTTGCTATGGCACTTTCATTAATTTAATTTAGTTTCGTAAATGTACTATATTGCAAATCGTTCGAACTCTTCTGTATTAAAAATAAATTAACATACATTTGATCACAAAATATTGTTAAATAAATTGTACATTTGCTAAGCATTAAGTATTAAAACACTTTAAAACATAAATCTACTTTCTATGCAACTTTCATCTATATAACAGCTTTTTTTTCAAATAATTGATTTGACTAATTAAATGCTGATGTAGACACTTTTATTACCACCAATAAAATAAATGAATGAATCTATGAATGATGAATTTACTTTAACGTACTCATGTACTCACAAACTCAAGCAAGCTATAGAAGTAATGCAATAAAAATAGACAAATCGATCTAATTGCACTTCGTATAACACGTACTTTATAAAATAAACCACTTTATTAACCCTCCTTTCAGCATTATTAAGCTATATGAGAATATTGTAAGACGCTTTCAGCTTTGACTGGCACACATTTGAGTTAATGTTTCTAACTTCGTTTAACACAATTGACCCCATTAGCTGGTCTTACTTTGAACCTGTTTTGTGATTAATTGCAGCAGCGACACCAACAAGTAATACGAGTTTCAAACACGATGGACGATGATATAAAAAGAAAAGTGCGGAAATTAAGTTGACCTAAAAAGGGAAAAGGAAACGACGTTGCCGGTTTCGGCACGCATGCACACACTCACACACACACACACACACACTTATGTCCATATACAATAAAATATATGTATGCTAATGCACATATGACACTCACATGTGACCATAAAGAGTAATGGAATAGGCTAAAGGATGCCAGACACATGACGTAAATGCTTGTGGGAGTAGCTCTGGATGGTTAGATATATAGTATGTGTGTGTGTGTGACGTGTGTAAATAGATGGAAACTCAAGGGTTAAGGTAAGAGCAGGTATGTTCCGCCCGCTTTGTATACAGCCATTTAATCCTCCCCCAGTTGGCGCACGCAAATTGCCGGTGGTTTAGCATAGAGCTTATTAAGTGCTTGAAAGTGCATGAAAAAGGACAACAACAAGAGCAACAAGGACAAAGGAAGGTATTTGATAAGGACTGTAAATGCACCCACTCAGAAGTGCACGCAGGATCAAAGTGCCAACCTTAGCGAGTTGGCAGTTGCCAGTTGGAAGTTGGCAGTTGGCAGCAGCCACAAAGGGATTTATCCCTGAAATAGAACTTGGAGGAGCTACCGTCAGGATACAGCGACACATGCTGCATGTCATTTCGTTAATTAAAAGGTGTGACGAAGTGGGTGGGGCAATCCAAGAGGCACCACCACCACCACCATCGTCACCACCGTCGCCGCCTACATCGACCATCAAACACCAACGCACAGAAATAGCTCAAATTACAAAAGCAAACAAACTTGTGCGACACATGTGTGTGAGCGTGAGTGTGTGCGTGTGCATGTATGTAATGTATAAGTAGTAGAAGCTCATTTACATGCAAATCGACGCCAAGAGCAAGCCACAGGAAGACTACGCTCTAAGCTGATGGGCTAAACAGAAGCATCAGACAGGAAGAAACACATTTAGAGCACACAGAACAGCCCAGCACCGGCTGAAGATGAAGCTTATGCCGAAGGACCTTTTGCCTCACTTGTTCGCGGCAAGCCGGAAATACTCTTGTCTGTCATGGCAATTGACTGGCAGAAAGAAGAGAGAAGGGCGCAGGATGAGAAGGGTACAGATACACTGGTTAACAGTTAACAAGCATTTGGGTAGAGTTTAACGATTATTTATTTATGTATAAATAGAATGGCTGGGCGACACTTTGACGGCCACTGAAAGCCATCAAACTGTGTTGCAACTTTGTGTTTTGGGTCTATTTTGGTTCTTTTTTTATTGTCGTTTGTTTGCCTCCCCTTCCGTCTGTTCCTAATTGAATTTAATATTGTCTGCAGTTCACTTGGGGCCAAAGAAGAGGTTTCCAACTCACATGGATCGTCCCTAACAAGTCCAACTTTCAAAAGGGTTTCTTGTCAGTTTTTGGCTAAATTAATATCAAAAATAAAAAACTTTGATTCATTTCGGTACACCCAGTTGGTTTTTTGAAGCTGTCACAATAATAATTTGGCCACTTGGGCAATTTGAAGTGGGTCAGTCGAGTGGTAACGAACGCTTACCAAAAGCATCCTTTCATTCAGCAAATGGCAATGGACCTAAAACAACTTTTACGTATGATTTGTAGAATTAATATAGCTTTATTGTTGAGCTGTTTCTGTTTATAGCGAAATGTGTCCTATAAAGCTTTAGCATTTCACAGGTTCAAGTCTTGTCTGCGAAAGCTTTGGTTGCTATAACGCGAGGAAGTATAAAAAGGGAACTTGACTATACAGCCAGGACACAAGCAGTGGGCTTGCTATAAAGCAGTATGCACTGCTTGAAAGCAGTGCGGCTGCACTTCTTTGGTGTTTGAAATAGTCTCTCATGAAACTTGATACTCTACACCGTATCTTCTAGATTAATAGTCAATATGTAATAGAATATGTAGCTGAAGTTGTGGCTGCTTCAAATTGTAATTTTATTCCTATTCAAGAGAGTGCGTGCTCAATCTTCCATTAGTTGCAGATTTATCTCTTAGTACAAGTGGCAAAAGGAAATATGTAAGCAAATTTAGACTTATGATTTCGCCAAACTGATGTGCCCAATTCGTTTATACGGCTTATTGTTTACATGCCACTAGTAGCAACAATAAAGACAGGCAAAAGCTGAGCTGAGCTGAGTCAGCTAAGCATACTGTAGTACAAGTAAACGCATCCTGCTCAAAGTCGCAGGATGCAAAGTGAAGTGGCGCTTGAGAAAATGCTTCAGTCGCATAGTAGACGACCCAAAAGCCAGTCCCTCCGCATCAACATTGAGGCAAGGCACTGGCAGCAGCACTTGTCTGGTAAATGCTGACACCAAGCCGGCTCAAGTATTTTGCGGGCAAATAGTCGCCCAGGGAGGCGTCGAATAGGAATAGGAAGTGTGGAACATAACGTTGAATATGGGGGCATGATAACCACCCGCACCGTAATAAAAGTCACTCGAGTGACATTTTTGAGCTTGCAGCTATAAAGCAGAAAGCAAACAAAGCAAAGCAATTGCTGCCCCCAGCTACAGCTCAACTTCAGCGAGTTAGCAGCAGCAGTTCTCCGGCCTTCTGCCCCTACCCCTGTCCCTGCCCTATGTATCTTGCTGATGTTGCTGCTGGCCCTTTTCAGCCGCTTTTAATCGATTATGGCGACATGTATTGTTTGCGGCAAATCCTGTCTGAGTGTTGCATTACAACAAATGCTGCAAATGCAGTAACTGCTGCTGCAACAGCAAAACACGTCAACAATTCAAATGGCTTACAAAACATTGTACATTGAACTTGCCGCCGTCTATCGCATTCAACTGACAAAACATCAGAGGGCACAGCTCACACCAATGGACTGGGCGACGATTCAAAATTAAAATGTCGCCTGCCTAAACCTTATTGCGGACACACATTCAATAAATTCATCGCTATCTCTCTGCAGCAAAATCATCAAGTGTGCACTTGAGAATCTCATTTTTCAAGAACGCGCCAACGCTTCATGTACTACACGATGATAACGAACGAAAGAAGGATGAAGGATACTACCGAGAGGGGGTACCGAATAATATGCGACGTATATACCGAAGAGTTTCTCACCTCTCAGACGATACGACTTACTTGGTTATTTTTTATGCCTTGTTACCTTTGAGGGGGGTGTTATACATTTTTTTGTTTTGTTTTCGTCACGTTTTTGTTTTTGTTTTTGTTGTCGAGCGATCAACGATAAAAATGCACATTGTTTTCCTCATTTTGTTCTTCAGCTTGAGCTTTTCGTGTGCTCCACCCTCCGATTCAGCTACAGTTACAGGAAATGCACGCGCCGGATGTCGTTAAAATGGCGACCGGGTTCGGGTTTTAATATTGTTTTCCTGCTCGCATGTCGTTGATGGCATCGCATTTGTTTGTGGCATGTGTGAACTTACCTGTAATATAATCAGAAAATATATTAAGATTGATTAGAAAGCAAATCACTTGCTGGGTATAAAATTTGAAATGGTTTATTAAATCAAGAATATGACATATGAGAACATTCAAGAGTTTATTAACTAAAATGATTAACTTAAGGGGTAAAATAAATGGATGCGTATGCGTAAAATTCGAAACCAAAGATTATATTTAAGATATTCTTACAAATAATAATCATAACTAATACTATTTTATTCATAAGCTAAGAGAACTTTCTCTATTCTACTTGCTTTCACTTATTTTTGGAGTGTCTCACAAAGTCTTCTAATAAATAAGTCATTTTCATTGACGAACTTTCCCAAATTAGTTTAATTAAATTTATTATTAATTTGCATTACGAAGAACGCTGCAGCAAATTAGAAAGTTCTAGACAGCTGGACAGCTCTTAAGACTAGACGAATGTTCGCCCTCACGTTTTGGTACATTGACCTATCCCAAAAAAATAACAAGTGCTAAATAGCAGGGCCGCAAACTTGGTCAGTGGCACAGCTCATTTGCTTTCTGTCGTCTATCAGCCAGTAGTTACCGAAAGAACTTTTATTGACTCAACAGATTAGCAGCTAATGAGCTGGATGAGAGTGAATGAAAGGTAGTTTTTTCCCCTCAAATCTTTCTCTTATTTTGTTAGTCATTTTTTTGGGCGGGAGCAGTTGTCAACAATTACCGCTTGTTAAGCAGAATCTCTTGAACTAAAGTAAAAAGTGTGAAGTGCTGCATATTAATAACTTGTCGAGCAGACATTCTGTAGAAAAAGAGATACTAGTGAAGTCAGTTGTTAATCGAGTCTCAACTGTGCTGGCTGGAAAATTGAAAGCGTGTCCGAGTGTAGTGAATTCACGGAATATAAATATGAATATGAAAAGCTAAAGATCTGCAGGAGATACAACAGAGAATTAAAGACAATGCAGTTTGTGTGTTTGCTGTTCATTTGCCAGACAGGTGATAATCATCAGCATCATCATCATTATCAATTGCTCCAGTTTCATCTAATGCACTTTCCACTTTGCCAGTTTGTTTGTGGCACACTGCAGCAAAAATACAGCAAGCCAAATCAATGGGCAGACCCAGTCATGAATCCGAAGACGGCAGCAAGAGCTATTCGTATGCTGATTACAGTGCTGCCCACAACAATCAATTGGGGGAGCAGATCGAAACGGGGCTACGAGAGGAGACGACGTTGCTGGTAAATGCAAAGCAAAGGCCCGCAGTGCAAGTAAAAGTGACAAATGAAGTGGAAAGTGCCATGACGATGATGATGAACACGATGACGATGAGGGCAGCAGAGAATCAGCAGCAGCAGCAGCAGAAGCAAGCAGAACCAAGGCGTCTGTCTAATGGAAATGGGCATGAAAATGACATGACTGACACACAAAATGTAATGCCATCAATCCAAGAGGGCAGCAGCAGCTTAATGAGCCCCAACACACTGCCAATACCGACAAGGCATAACTTTGCCAACACCATGGACAGTGATGCCAGCAACAGCAGCAACAGCAGCAGCATCGGCATCAGCATGAGCAACATCGATGGCCAAATGGGCAACGATGAGCAACTATTGCGACTGCAGGACTACAATTTGCTGTACAATGCCGAGAGGCAGACATACTTTCAACTGCACACCAGCAATAAGCCGAAACCGTGGCAGGACAATCGCACAAATCGCCCAGGGAATGCAAACAGTCCAATGACCAGTAATCGGCTGTTGCAGCAGGTCGTGGGCAACACATTGAGTGCCGCCTTTGGCCTGAATACGAATGATGGCAAGGATGGCACAATGGCGATGACCACACAAACAGTGCAGCTCTATGATGCCGCCTCCTTGCGTCAGTCACACTATAATCCCTTCAATCCCACGCGGTGAGTTTGTAAATGATTCATGAATCCAAAGTGTGTGCGTTCCTATCCATAGCCAAAGGTTATTACAACAATAACAACAACAACAACAACACACGTGCAGTGTGTTGGCGCCCTTGACAGCTAGGAATATTAACAAGTCTGATACGGTCACATTCAATCGATGATAAATCTATCAATTTCTGTCATCGTCTGATCACATTGCGCAAATTGTTATCTGTGCTGTTTTATTTTGAAATTATTGTTCAGACACATTTGGTGTTTTACATTAATCAATTATTATTTTTGCGAATAGTTGAAACTTTTGTATTTTTAAGTTTATCATCATCATCATTCAATTTAAATTCTAGCTCATTTTTAAACAAATCTTATTTTGATACCCGTTACCCTTAGGCTAGATAATCTGAGCTTTATAGTGTATTTTTAATCGAATAGTGGCAATATTTTGGTATTTTGCGGTATATAAATTCGGTATATTGTTAGACTAATATCGCGCTGTTTTGCTTTTATTAAAAATGAGTAGCATATATCGATCACATCCGATTGTAGATGTCTTAATTGTTTTTAACATTAATTATGTCAAGTATTTCGTATTTTTTACCGTTCACTTCTATCTTCTGCCATCGACAGAGTCATCATACATGGCTGGCTGGGCAATGCACATGCCAATGTGTATAGCTACCTGGTGCCCGCTTATTTGAGCCTGGACGAGGGCAACTACAATATCTTCACCGTGGACTGGGGACGAGGTGCGATTGCCGACTACATAACAGCCAGTTATAGGGTGAAGCCCGTGGGCCTGGTGTTGGCCAAGTTTTTGGACTTTCTGCACGAGGAGGCGGGCATGCGGTTTGAGGACCTGCAGCTGATTGGTTTCAGCATGGGCGCCCATGTGGCCGGACTGGCTGCCAAGCACGTGCAGACGGGACGTGTGCGTGTGATTCGCGCCTTGGATCCGGCGTTGCCGTTCTTTCGCTACGCACAGGAAAAGGAGCGTCTAACAAAGCAGGATGCCGACTATGTCGAGGTGCTGCACACAAGTGTCGGCAGCTATGGTTTTGATCGTCCATTGGGCCACGTGGATTTCTATGCCAACTGGGGCAGCCAGCAGCCCGGTTGCTTTTGGCATGAGTGCAGCCACTGGCGTGCCTTTGCTCTCTTCAAGGAGAGCCTGCAGCAAACGGCAGATGCAGCTTCACCTGCCTTCGAGGCCAAAGGTTGTCGGACTGCGGAATGGCAGCAATTGACCCGCCACAAACAGTGTTCAGAGCATCAGCAAACGGGCAAGCGGCTTCATATGGGTGGCGATTTAGGCGCATTATCAATGGAGCAACTGGTGCAACGTGAAGGTGTTTATTACTTTGAGACCAACGCGAAGCCGCCGTACGATATTCGAGAGTCTCTATAGAGGCTTCCGACTGTCGGCTGTCGGCTACCGGTTGGTCGCAAATGTGTGTTGACAAGCATTCAAAATGAATGCCATAAAAATGGCAGAAAAAAATGAAAAGCCAACAGCAACGGCAACAACGAACAGCAACAACTGAAAGAACGTAATGAGCAAATGTGCAGCGCGCGATTTTATTTCTAATTAGTAAGTGCATTTGTGTGTGGTTGTGTGTGTGTCTCCATATGTACACATGTAATTGTGTGTGTGTGTGTGAGTTCCTGTGCATTTCTAAAAGCTGTACTGCAAAATTAAAAAATGCTGCCATGTGTAAAATGCTTTTCATGCCAGTCACAGGCAAAAAAAAAAAACAAAAACAAATAAAAGGAGAGAGAAAAGCAACTAGCAATGAACATGTGAAATACACACAAAAAAGAGCAATACTAAAGTAGTTTCCGTCGCCGCCATTTTCTGCTTACAAAAATATTAGCAAAAATATCAAAAAATGCGCCTAGCTGCATGTAACTGCAACTAACTTTAATCGTATACACTCTGCACATGCTGTCTGCAATGCACTATGTAAAAGTTAAGCCTATAAAATCGTCATGTTTTAAACAATTTATCTAGCATTATAAACTAGATAAACTTACTAAATCTTCACATAGTTACGATTAAAATAGAAAGTCAAAAATATTTAATTGAAAACGCATTTTTAGGTCTTAAAATATATTTAAGGTTTTGCTAGAATTGGAGATTGGTAGAATAGCTAATATGATAAGCGGTTCAGGTTCCATATGAAAAGCATAATACAAATTATTTATAAGTTTTAGAAAAAAGTAAATGGTGAATTTATTATTTGTTTTGAATTTGCTTTATTTCATTTTAATTTATATATATGTACATATCTGTATATGGTTATTATCTAAACTTCCCTCTAAAATCTCTCTTCTATTAGCAAGTGTTTTGCAAGTACACATTGCTTAGAGTAATTAATTTTGAATTGCAAATAATATTCTAATATTTAATCTACAAATTTTATATTATCTTCCTTATATCATTTTAGTTGCATAGACAATCTCTTTAAATAGAAAAGAACAAATTGGCATGAACTCTTTTATTATAATCTTTAAGCATTGACGCTTCTACAAACCCGTCCCACATTCTTATAGTGTTATTGTCCGTTATTTTAAATGCAAACTACTTCAACATTTAAAGATAATAGTGTTGCATATTCTGTGGCTCCCTTAAATTCATGAGATATGTAAAAGAATCTTGCGAGTTGCATATTCGTTTATTTTAAAGTCAAGTGTCGTAAAAGTTGGTTGGCTGGCAAAAAGTGTCAGTAAGGCAGAGCAAACATGGCGCAACTGGCGGAGTCTTTCGCCAGCCGCAAATTATGAGAGTGTATGTAATTTGCAGGCTCGTTTTTGGCGCGAGACCTACATAAATTACACAAAAACAAACACATATGCATAGACAGTGTGAGAGGAGACGAAAGCTATTGCTCCTCTAATGCTAAACAGAGTCTAACCGCCCTTCGCCCTCTCTCCTCTTTCGATGGCTGTCGGATGTCAGTTTTTCTCTCACTTCGGTGCATGCATATTGCATGCTCCCAGCTCCCGCCTCCCGGCTGCCACTGTATGTTGCATACTTGTAGGCGCATGGCGCATAAATTAAAGATGGCGTTGCACGTTGGCAAAGTTAACGACTTGGCACTGCACGCATTACGCTTTAATTGGCCCAGTGAGTGGCGAAATTCGCCTTGTTTTTTTTTTTTGTGTTCTTGGCCTCAGAGCCAAATGCCAAAATGGCGCACGGCTGCCATTAATGTGATTTTTCCGCATCATTTGACTGAGCAAGCCAATTGCCCGTCGACCGGCGACCGGCGACCAGCGGCTAGAAAGACCTTCAAAATGAAGAACAACCCAAGAGAACAAAACAACGAAAGACAGCAAAAAAAAAAATGAACAGAAAAAGCAATGAGAAATGACGTGCACAAATATTTGCAAAAGCAAAAGAAAATCTGTTTTGTTTCTTTTCTGTTCCAAAATGTAGGCAACATATTTTTGTACTCTGGCAACAAATTCTTTTTAGGGAACTAAGCAAAATATTTGCTAAATTTTTTCGTGTGTTTTTATCTTCTTTAATATTTTCCGTTTGCATTTAGATTGAACGCTGCATACCTTGCGGTCGGTCATCTGCGAGCTCTGAGCAACAAATTGCATATAAATTATTGTTAATCAAGTTATAAAACTTTTGTTTTTTTAGGCTCTCTAGGCGCCTCTAGCTAGCCACGAGTTCGCCACTTGAACTTTGTCATAATAGAGTTTCACTAAGCTTTGAAGAAGAGGTCGAAGCGTGCCCAGGCAAATTGGAAAAGTAGAAGGAGCAGGCCGAGGCTGAGTTTGTGTGCTATTTATGGACGAACTTTTGCGCAGATGCGTGAATTAAGCACTTTAATAGACTTTCCCGGGCTTGGGTAATTTGTTTTATGATTATTAATTAGTTCTAGTTCGAAAATAATACAAATACTTTAGATTAAATTGAAATAAGCAAACTGTTATTTTAATAATGAAACAAAAGTATTTCAAATTACACATAATTCATTTAATTTTTTTATAGCTTAGTATTTTATATTTTGTTTGGTTATTAGCCATTTTTATTTAAATTGAAATTTGAGAGCACAGAATTATATTTGTAATTAAACTACGCTCAACAAATCTTAACTTTAGATTTGCTTTTGTGGATCTGTGCATTCGCTTAATCTAATTAAATATTGTTTAGTTCGTACACACACTTGCTATTGTTATCTTACCAAAGCATAGATTCTATGTAGTTCATGTTTCCTTAGTTTCTGTAGTGCATTCGCACACACGCACGCAGACACCCACGAAAAATGCGCATACGCAAATTAGTTTGGGAAAACTGAAACTCAATTTGCGAGCAAGTTCAGTTCAGTTGTTCTTTTCGCCGTTTCACCAAGAGACATAAATTGTAGTCTGAATGAGTTGCAAAAACACAATGTGCAATATCCCGTCGCTGTTGCCAGTTGTGCGCTGCAAAGCAAACTGAGCTATCTGCCTGCCTTGCCCTGCCCTGTCAGTGGCAACAAAACAAACAGCAAAAACAAAACACTCGCTAATTTGTACCAAGACGCTGCCAGCCAAAAGGGTGGGGAGCAGCAGCAAGCAGCAGCAGCAGTAAAAAAAAGGTTAGCAGCAGCAGCAGAAAGACAGTCGTCACTTGGAAGCCCTTCAAATGTGTAGACCCACCTCTCCAGTCAAAGCCAAGCCGCTGCTGGCAAAGAGTTGATTTACGTACTTAGAGAACACAGAATGGAACTGAAATGAACTGCACTGAACTGAACTAAACTGAACTGAGCTGCGCAGAGTAGGACAGAGCAGAGAACATAACAGACACAATGCATTCCTAATTCCTGACAGACTAACCCCGACCCAAACAGTGTCTTTTATTCTTTTTCTCTGTGCTTGGCTTTTTTTTTTTTTGGTTTTGGTTTCAGTTTCGGTTGCCAACGCAGTCGCAAGGTATCATAAAGTGTCGCACCGCGCGCTTCCGTTACCTGCACTGACTGTCTGACAGTTTGTCAGTCTGCCAGTTTGCCAGCCTGAATGTAGACTCATACTTTGCTTCCTTGGGCTGTCAGTAGTGCTTCCTGCCAGTGATGTTGGTGTGCGTGCTTAACCCGCAATGGCTTCCGGCGTGCACGCACTAAAACAAGACGGAGGGAGCAAGGGAGGGAAGGACAGAGAAGAGACTGCACATTACTTGGCAAAGCAATGTGCATGCATTTGCACTCTCTTATTGCTGTAATGAGCCAAAAGATTACATTTTCAAGAGCTTCTGAGTACTGTTGCCTTGAGTTTAGTAAACAGCAGGCTCAAATAGTAACAGCAACAGAACATCAAAACAGCAAGAGAAAGAACTGAAACCTGCAGCTTGTTTGTTGACCTACAGCAAACATACGAGCAAAAAAAAAAAAATCCAAAACGAAAAGGAACGTAAGAGAGCAGAAACAATGAAACCCATTGCCACACATAAAGCACACAAAACTGTGGCAAAGGCAAACCAAACTGCCAACAGTTGGAGGCCAAAATGTCCGTAGAGCAACAATAGCAATAGCAATAGCAATGGCAATAGCAACAGCTCAGCACCTCAACGGGGTGTCCACAGCGCAGTTGAAAGGTGTCGCTGCAGGTTCGACTATTATTAAATTGTACTTCTTCAACGAAAGGCGAGCAAATGAAACCCCGTGAGGCAAAAGTCCCAAGCTCAACATAATACCACACTCACTCATAAATGATTCATTGCAAAAAAGAAGCATTATAAAAGGTTTGAAGCTGGTAACTGGCAGATAAGGTAATAAGATTGGGTTAGTTCAAAAAGTTAGCTTCTAAACTGATAATAAACTCTCGGAAGGTCACAAAATCCAACTAGCAATTACATCATTTTACAAACAATATCCAATTGGACAGAGAATCAGTAAACCACTTGAGCCAAATTTCAATGTGAACAACTCTGAAATCCACGCAGACACTCAAACAATTAGTTTGTAAACCTGAATAAGGTTACTGTGCGGGACGGGGAGGGCATTGTACTTGGGGGGGTGGTTGAAACTACCTGAAGCCCTACGAAAAAGTTTCAGTTTTTGCGCAAACAAATTGGATTATTCGATTACGTGTTTGTACCAGCGAACAGGTAAACAAACTGAGGGTGAGTCAGGAGTAGAGAAAAAGATAAAGAGAGAGTGAGACGGCGACAGAGAAGAGAGTGAGAGATTGAGACATTGTCGCTGTCAGTTTTGCAAAGCGACCAAGGGAACAAATTTTGAGGGCGCAACTGGGAGGAAAAAATGCAGAGGTTTTGCTTCAATATCAAAAAGTAGTTTTATTTCTTTTTTTTATTTAAATCAGATTTATGTGGTTTTTGTTTGTTCGATGATAGCAAATTAGAATGATGATAGCAAGTGCAAGCGATGCAATTCAATCGCAATTAGCTTTGCTAAGTATCAATGAAAATGTGTGTATTTTATTCCACTTTCCTGTCAATCGGTTGCCAAGCAACTTCATACATCAAAGAAGTCTTTTATTGCCCACTGATTGAGTTATCGAATGATTTGCGTCCAGTGGATAGAGAACGAGTTAACGTTAACAGCCATCGTCGTCAGCTGTCAGCTTGAGCAATTAAATTAGAGCTGTGTCGAGGAACCGCATCAATAAGTTACCGCTGCCAACTACGAACATCCATTCATGCAACACTCAAACACACACACAGACAGACAAATTAAAAGTCAATATGTGGCACACAGAGACAGTTTCACCTTTTGCCCCACAAGAGAAGCTAACAAAATTTATTGTTTTAAGCTGATTTAATAGTTGGAAGTTGTTTTTCTTTTTTCATTTTTTTTTATCGGTTGATAGTGGAAATTGAAACACCTGCAATTGTGTGCTTGATTTTAAATTGATTTATATTTGTAAAATACCATTTATTATTGTAGTAGTTGCAAGTGTATCTTTTAACTCGTTGCGCATATGTTAAATGTATATATGAAATGCAATTGGTTTCATATTTATTTTATTTTATTTTATTGTCAGCAACCAGCCAGCAGTTGCCAGCTGCAGCACTTTTGTAGTGGCAATGGTGCGTATGAGTGATTCTTAATTTACATTTAAATAATCCAAAGGCCAGAGTCTAAGGTCAAAGAGCAAATATGCCAAGCCCTTGACTTGAAAATTCTGCTTATTCGGTTCTCTTTTTATAAGAGAGTTGTTGTGATGAGAGAATTGGGGTTGGTGTATTGCTTGATGTTGGTCGATGATGTCGATGTTTGGGTTCGGGGCGGTTTCTTTCAATGCGATGGCTTGTGGATAGTCCTAATGAGCTGTGGGTAGCCCGCAGCAAACCAGCAGCGATGGCAACCAAAACAAACAAGCAAACATGCAAGACCGTAACATAGAGGCGTTAAAGTAAAGTGTGAAAGTAGCCAGAAAGGCGAAAGGACTTTGGGTGCGCGGCAAAGGAGAAACGGAGCAAAAAAGCAAAGAAGCAAAGGAAGCTTGGCATTTCTATAGAGCGAAGAGCGTTGAGCATGTGCAAGTTATGCAGAATCGATAGATACTTAGGCAAATGTGCGAGTTTTGCTGACTGGCATACAATTAACCCTTTACGTGCCAATTGGCTGCTAAATAAATTAGTACGCACACGTGTGTGAGCCTGTTTTTATGTGTGTGTGCGAGTGTGCAAAAGTTGATTGAAAAACTGACGTACCAAGCAACGGCAGCAGCAACAATGTAGGCTAGAAATCAACATCAACCTCTTGGCATTTTAATTGCTACAGCGCCTTCAAGTGGGGTCATAAAAAGAGTTGACTTAAACGCAGCCAGGCGGCAACTAACCATCTTGGGCCCATTAAATACGCCTCAAGTTAGGCAACAACTAAACTGACTTTTCATAGCCATTATTTGGCCAATCAGCATACGTCTGCGAAAACGTAATTTAATTAAAGTTGATGTTTGCCTTTGCCTTTGGTATTGTGCTTTTAATGAGGTCGAGCAAATAAAATGCGCATACGCTACGTGCAACAGTGCCAGCTTTCTTAAAGCTGTGTGCGAAATGTAGACGGAATTATTAAAATAGATTGACTCAATGACAAAAGTTTCATTATTTATTTATGACTATGCAGAGTAATTGCATATAATTGCGTATTTAATTGCAATTTGTGCCCAAAAGCAACTAATTTACTTGTGCATTAAAAGTGTTTGCAAGTCTTTTAAAGTTCATAGACAAACACACAATTTAAACGCAATCGCACAAAGCTAACAGATTATTGTTTGCCTTGCGACTGTTTCTCTCATGCGGAACTTCAAATATTAAACACACACATTGAATGCCATTCGAATGTAACGATTCGTATGCAAATGCGCAAGGGACTCTCTGACAAAACGAACAAAACAGCAAAAAAAAAAAAAAATGGAAAAATAAAGAAAAACTAAAGACTCTCGACATGCCACAATACAAATTGAAGTGCTCTACAATATAATTCATTGCACAAGTAATATGATTTTTGCCATTCCTTGCCACCATCGTAATCGCCGCTCTGCTTTCCAGGCCGGGTCAAGCGAAAGCAACAACTTTTAACAATGACATTCACAAACCAAGTAGGAGAGCAACGACAATTTCAGTTGCATTCCACATCAACCTCAGCCTCAGCCTCAGCCAATCCACACTGCAAACATTGCAAGTTGCATATGCCATGTGTCCAAGAGTCTGAATCACATTGAGATTCAGTTTCAGTTTGCAGAGTCCGAGAACAAGTATGAGTAAGAGTTTACCATACAGTTGGGTTTGGTTTGGTTCGGTTTGCATTTCGTTGGAGTGTCTGGAAAAAGGGACAAAATGCTCTACCGCAATTTTTGTCGTTTGTTGGCATTTCTGATTTCTGTATTTTTTTTTACAGTCAGTTTCATTCTTTTTTTTTTTGTGAATTCACCCACACAGTGAAGCTCACGTAGTTGCTTTTATTTACTTAAATTGCAAGGCATGAGTTTGTATTTCATTTCTGCACACGCATACCATTATAAAATGCGGAACAATCACACACACACATGGATACACCTATGTGTACAGGGTAAAAATTAAGCAATTCAGCACAAGGAATTTTTTCTGTAAATTCTCTTTTTTCAATTCCGCTTTTGAGGCCATTTGTGTAAAAAGCGCTTAACAATTAAAACAAATTGCTTAATTGCTGCTACCAAATGGTTATTCAATTGTTATATTCACCGTATTAAAAAATATGTGTATCTATTTAAGCACATTTTACGTTTTAATTCAGCCTGTATTTCGTGAAAAGTCAAGATAAATCGGTGTATTCCCAACTACATGTATTGTTAATAACGTTTTATCATGGGATAATCAATTAACAGCTCTTTTAGTAAGTAAAAGAAGAATTATTTGATAAGCCGGATGTTGAGAACAAAGAACCAGAAAGTATTTCGTAATCTGGCTCATCTTTATTGTCTTCTGCAATGTAACAACAATTTAAATGAAGAGCAAAACACATAATCAGACTCGTATAAAAAATGCAATTACTACCCCAGCTCCAGAGCACCATCGAAATTTCACTTCGTTATGAAAGAGCTGTGTTTCGCTTTTATACGGCTAACGATACATCCATCTATCCACTTGAACTAAAGCCAAACTAAATTGCATACTTTTACTTTCCCTGCAGCATCTCGTTTAGATTCCAATTACAGAACCACCATGTGAGCCTTGCCAAGAAACGAAGCCAAATTCAAGTAGCGCGCTCATCAGAGTTTGCGAGTTTCTCTCTGCTTTTGCTTTTTTTTTTTTTAGCACAAAATTCATTAAATTTGAAAGCCGATGAGTACTTGAAATTTTAAAGCAGCTGCCAAGCAAAATCCAGTCAAAAGTTCATATAACATTTTTTGTTTTTATTTGCTTTAGAAATGAGAGGAAACCGTTTCGGTAACGTTGTTGCTTTATTTTTGTTGATTTGATAAATTTTAATGCATCCGGGGGTGGAAGGATGAAAAAAAAAACCTGTTGGCACAGGCGCAACTTTTGCCACAGCATTATGAAAATTAAATGAAAATAATCTTAAATACATAACGTATACAACACGTTGCCAGTTTCAGAGTTTTTGCTCAATGTATTTGGGCAGCCTTTGCAAACTTTCTGAATAAGCCTTAAAAGAGTAAAGCGTATGTGATTACACTGAGAGGAGCGAAAGAGACAGCTAACCAGCAGCTTATGATGAGGAACCACATAGAGATAAAGACTTTAACAGTTACTTTTCTTTCCACCTAGGCTGGCATTTATTTGCCCCTTATCCGAACTATATCTCCTTTCGTGCCACAAACGGATTATATTTGGAAGATTTAATGTGCTTACCTCATCGTGCGATGCTCTTCGGTAATTGTATTTAGCTTATCAATAGATACTAACCTGCAAGAGACAAATAAAATGAGAAGAAAAATACGATTATAATGAGAATTTTATATTATATGGTGGTATCAACTAATCTAATGAAGGACTATAATAGAAAAAGTGAGAATACAATACGTTTTAAATATTAACAAAGACTACGAGGATAAATTTCGATTAAAGTACAATACTTGACGCTCTTTGTAAACCGTTTACAAGCAAAGTTCATTTTATTATGCTGTGATCTAATGCTGCAAATTGCATTTCCCTTTTGCTGAAGGACAAGGAAAATGAGCTTGGACGTTGTTGCCGGGGGATGTTATTGTTGCCAGCATGATAAACACCAAACTACTGCAAAGTAAAACGCAGCTCAGGACAGATAATCAGACCTATAAAAAGCGCAACAGCAATAGCAAATGAAAAGCGGAAGTTTAAGAGTACTTCTGAGAGAAAAGACGAAGACTAAGACGAAGACGACGACTGGGGAACAAGCTCAACAGCTTGGATTACAAGCAGTTTAATGACTCAACATTAAATCGAACCAAATGATTTAAAGGTTAGCCGATTACTATTCCAGCAGTTTCTCGACTCTTTTACTACCGATGATAAGTTTCTTAGCATTTCATTTCGAATTGCTCCAACTAATTTCAAAGTTGAGATGGACTTTTTGAACTAGTTCCATGGCTGCAACTGTTGCTCTTTGTTTACTACATATCCCGCCACTGTGTAGCTTAACCTAAGACTATCCACTTAAAGTTGTGTCTTTGCCAACTTTAGTTGTAGACAAAAATATGTAAACACTTTGCACAGTGAGCATTGAATCTATCCCTTTTTAAAACTCAAGACGCACAATCAATATCACACCCAAGTCACAAGTTTTATTAAAAAAGATACACACACACACACACGCAGGACTAGGACGAGACGCACGTGCCGTCTCTTGAGCTTGTCGAATTGATTTTTGCTAGCTAGCAAAATTTGATTTCTAATGGAAACACTTCTTTCTTTTTTACGCTTTTTGTCCAAAACTAACACGAAGCTATCACGAAGAGTATGAAAGAGAGATGGCGAAGCGTCTACAGAAACATATTGCAGAAGGACAAACAGGTTGTGCACATTTCGTGCCCGCTAGCTAAATTTCTTGATGCATGCGTCTTGATGCCTTGAGGTAGACAGTTTAACTTTGTTTCGTATATATTCAAATCAAAAAATAATAATTGAAAATAATATAAAGGCATGGCAAGTGCTTTAAAAGAAAACAATTACAAAATCAAGCCAAATAAATTGCGTTTATAAAATATAATAAGTAATAGTTGTAGAAAATCAAATAAAGAATAGTTGTATAAAAGAAAAGAGAATACAAATATCGTTCGTATTCGTCATATTCTCTGCTAGGAACATTACATTCAAGCTCAACAAGTGATTTTAAAGGGTATTTGGAGTACGCTCAGCGCATAAGAAATTCCCTTTTTTCTTTTTTGTCGGCTTTTATTTGATGAGTTTTTGTGGCAAAAGGAACGCTTAAGGATACTTTTACAAGATTTATGACGTGTTAGTTTTTTTCGAGTGGAGTGAAGTTGCCACACCAGCAGCAGCAGCAGCAGCAGCAGCAGCAGCTCTCTTGCGCAACACGCCACATCCTTGTGCTCATCCTCATCCTTGTTCTCATCCGCATGCTCAACCCATCTACATCCACTTGCAACATGCATATGCATGTTTTAAGCCGAGAAGCAGATGGAAAAGGATGTGGATGCGATGGTGTTGCGCGTGGATGGTGGCTGTTGGATAGTGGATGGTGGAGTAGCAGTACGACATGCAATTTTTGTTCTTTGGCAAATGGCGCTCATTTTTTAATGAGCGCCCCGGAAATGTGGCATCTCGTTGATTTATGAACAGCGGCCCGCAACTGACGTTCGCATTCACAGTCGTTGTCGCAATCGCTTTCTGCTGATTATGACGGGGCGTTCGCTTTGATTTTCGCATATTTGCAGCACTAAATTATTTTTAATGTGATGACCATGTGGAGAGTGAATAAAGTGATGGCCCCTGTTGTCTCTTCTCTTAGCTTCTGTTTGCAATTGATATGTGAGCACAGCCTAAAAGTTGACTGCAAAGTCCTTAAACTGTATTTACGCACGCACGTCCATTAATCAAGCAATTTATCAAACATGTCATTTGGCACTCTGAAGGCAGCACGAATAGAAACGGAGACGGAGAAGCCATTGGCATTGGGATATGGTCTTCAAATGCTCAGTATGCGTTAGGCCAGAACATTTCCCTCCTTTCTCTCTCTCTCCCTCTCTATGTCACGCTTAATATTGGCTCGATTTTATTGACAAAACCGAAATGCGAGCAAGTTGTGAGTGCCTCCCCAAAGAATGTGACACTTTGAAGCACGGCAGTCAGTCAGGAAGTTCACTAAATTGACTTCAGTTTCAATGTGCGTGCGTCGGTGTGTGTGTGTGTGTGTGTGTGCGACATGTTTCGATTGCTATCAATGTTGTGTGATGATGCGGCACTGGT
This sequence comes from Drosophila albomicans, assembly GCF_009650485.2. Lineage (NCBI taxonomy): Eukaryota > Metazoa > Arthropoda > Insecta > Diptera > Drosophilidae > Drosophila > Drosophila albomicans. The sequence goes on from NC_047631.2 coordinate 5,945,108, forward strand.
AAGCATTAACCACAATTTGGTGCCATGTCAAAATCGTAAGGCTTGTCAATCAGCTTGAGCAGCTACAGAAGCTATATCAGCTTTATAAGTGTAGCAGATACGTGTGTGTGGGTGTGCTTTCCTTGTAATGCAAAACCAGCATAAGTCAATTATGTGCTGCCTTAAAAGCCATACAAATGCAAACAAGTGCGGCCTTTAGCTTGGCTTAGCTCGTAAGGCGCCGCCTCAAGCATCTACAACAGACCCAGCTCCACTGCTCGACAGAGTCACAGAGCACAATCCTCAGCAAAAGTATGCTACATTTTTTGATACCTGCTACTCGAAGGGTAGAAGGGTATTTTAACTTTGTGCATCATGAGGCATCTCCGACCTCATGAAGTATATATATTCATGGTCAGTGTTAACAGCTGAGACGATATAAGCATGTCCATCTGTATGTCTGTCCGTATGATCACCAAGATCTCAGAGGTAGAGTTATAATTTTTTTTACAACATTTGTTATGCTTGCACGCAGATCAAATTTTTTTTAAATTTTTGCCACACACGAGTTTTGGTTTAGACAATAATAACAAGAATATTTATGATTCCTCGGAATTTTGTTGTGATCGGATAAAAAATGTAGAAGGCATTTAAGAAATAGTTTTGTATCTGATATATTTTGATGTACTACTATATCAATATACCAAGAACAAAGCCTTTGGTAATTTCAGTATTTTTGCAGAATATGTTTAAGAATAATACCGGACTGTTTTGCTTTTATTCAAAATGTGTAGCAGGTAACTCACAGTCGAGCACACCCGAATGTAGCTTTCTTATTTCTTTTGCATGCACGCACATAAGCAGCTAAAGGCTTATAGTTCATCAAGTGAGAGAGTGCTCAAAAGAGGTTAATAACTGCAGACACTGCCTAGCGAGGTTAAACTGAAGCTTGGATTGCTGTTACTTTGTTTCATAAGCTGGCAGAATATGCCAACTGAGAATAGAACGGAGCATAAACAACTTTGTCTAAGTGTTTGTCAGTTGTTGAAAACAACGAGAACATGTGTTGCTCATGTGGAATGTGGTTGACTCTTAAATGTTCATTTGTGCAAAGTTTTGTTAGTCTTGCATTCATTTTTCGACTATTTTATTTCATTGTTGAGCTTAAATCTGAATTAATCTAGGCGTTGATGTATCTACTTCACAAAACTTTGGCTAAAATTTCGGTATAATTAAAAATCAGTCTGAAATAATTCCTAAACCCTTCTTTAAATTTTAGTTTGGCTCTCTATTGAAAGTGCTTTTTTCAGCAAATGATGCAATAGAGGAAATTGAATGGTGGTTGTGTATTTTCTCTATTCTTTTCACTATCTCAAAGTCTTGGCTTTAAGCAAGCAGCTTTGAATGCTGCAAAACAATTCTCCTTGAGAGCATCTAAATTTTATTTTATTCTTGACTGAATTTTGATGCATTTTTTGTCGTTGTTGCATTTGCTATTGTTGTTGTCATGTTTATGCACAGCATCTTTATCTTCATCATTTGCCTTTGTCTTCCTCTCTATTGTATGCATATACATACATACTTTTAGGTGCTTGAGGGCTGTTGAAGAGCTGCCTTCTTTTTGGGTAAGGCTTGCATCCTATTTCAGGCATTTATGCATGCATCCTGTGTCAAGCAGTCGCTCACTCATTCACTTCCAGGCATAGAAGACGACTACACAATTTGCATGTGTGTCAAAGCCACAAACACGGAGCGAAGCCGCACATAAAATTCTGGCATACTTACGGGTCACATTTCTTTATATCTACATTATTTTTATGTAGCATCTTATTTTGTTTTCCACTTTTTTTTTTTTTTTGGTTTTTATTCCCCCAAATATTTTTTTGACTTGGCCTGCAACGCCTCATACACGTAATTGAATTTTTATGACTTTTCCATGGGTAAAGAGTCAACAGAACAACTGTAATAAAATGCTCGGAGAAGAGCCTAGCACAATATTTTACGAGCTGCCATAATCGAAGTTTTCGGTTATCGCATTTTCAGTTTTCAGTTTTCGAAAGGTGCTTTTTACTGCGTTTCGACATGCGACAATTGCAGGGCCTATCAAACTCGTACGTGTACGTAATATGTATATGTTTCAACATATTTCTATTTCCTTTTCTATGTCTGGGGAAACTGGCAGGAAACTTGGTCCGTCTAGTAGAGAACCCCACGCAAATCCACGCTCAAGTCATTTCCGTGCAATAAAAGTCTGGCGCATTGCAATTTGCCTTTGCTTTTGCCATGTTGGGCGTGAATATGGCGAGTGCAATGAACCAACTGCAGGAGAAAGCTGTGAATACACGAAAAACTTTTCCACTACATAGTCAGTTCGTCGCTGTGGTTTTCGCCTAAAAGCAGGCAACGTCCAGCATAAACGAGCCATTGCAGCTGCAGCTGCGTTGCTGATAAGCAGACACAGACACAGACAACAGACAACAATTGTATAACTGACAGCCTTTTGCTGTCTCCCATTGTTGTTGTGCAATGGGCGGTGTCTAATGTTTAATGCCCTCTCTAGCCGAGGCTCCAAAAGTGGGTATAGCAGAAAAAGCATAGCGTAATTGTCAAAAGGTAAGGAGAGGATTAACATTTGCAGGGTAGTTGCTAGAGTGGAATATTGCCAAATTGCTGTGTTGTGCTAATGGAAAACCACACAAGCCACAATCCGTTCGCATTTTGTGTGCCACCGAGCGATACCGCTACAAAGCTTGTCTAAATATATACATATATGCATGTGGGTGTATCTATTTTAATGCATCTCCTAAAAAGAGAGCGCGATGTGGAAAAAAACAACCAAGAATTTATTACGTTTTGTTTTTCTGTTGCTGTTTTTCATTTTCAATGCTGAATAGTGCAGAATTCCTGGTTGCTTATCAAGAGTGCGTATGTGTGTGTGTATGTATGCGTGTGTGTGCAGCTAGTGTGCGTTATGCTCTCAAAGTGAGTCCGTCATGGGAGTGTGTACGTTCATTCGTCAGTTTTATATGCTGCTTGTTAAATATTTATTTGACCTTCTTTGTACCCTGCAAATGTTGAACAAGCAACTGCATATTATTCCCATTCTTAATAAACAGAATTTTTTGAATGTACAATAACGATTCTAAGTAAAAATATCATAAATTATTATAAATTCTAGATAAATTTTATTTCAAATTCGTCAACTGTAAAAAATATCACAAATTATTATAAATTTTACCTACATTTTATTTATCTTATTAATTCTGTTTTTCTCTTAATTACAGAGTATTGTATATTCGATTTCTATTCACAACCTTTATCTCAACATTTTATTTATACGTTCTCGCTTGACATCTGCTGCTGCTCTTTGCCATTTTGAAGCATTTTAAATTTTGTTTGTGCATTTTTTAATTAGCCAAAATTAAAATTTTAATGGCGATCTTTTTCTAGCCATATAACTGATGCTGGCGCCCCGAAGGCATAAACAGCTTCAAGCACTTTAAAGCCGCACTTACTTAGCTGCTGAATTGAGTTTTTGGTACCAGAAAACACTGTTCATTTCCCCCCTAACTTAATTAGCTTGAGAAGGAGACGGGGCGCACAGCTGCCTGTCTGCTTTCCCATCTACTGGCTACAATTAATTTAGCAAATATTTTCCATTTGACGTGTTTCGTTCTCGGGCGAAAACTTAAAACATTTGCCCTAATTGCAAACATTGAGTAACAAATTTATGAGCCAAAGTGATGATGAAATGAGGAACGAAAAAAGCGTACCGGAATATAAAAATTAGTTGGCTAATTGCAGTTTTTAGATTTTCAATTAAAATACGTTAAATATTTATTTAAAAAAGCCCACGGTGAGTAAATATTCAACTTGGATCTCACGTACGAACAAGGCCAATGGGGGGTATTGCAATGGATTAACGTGACTTGCTATTTGTATAAAACACTGTGTGCAAAACTCGTTGAGTCGTTGAGGGAATGTTAACTGGATTCTGAACGGATGCTATACCATGCTATGCCATGTTACACAATCAAGTCTGGCGGGGATGGAGATGGAGGCGAAAAACACGCCGTGTGGGAGTTCAACAAAAGTTTAATTGAATTTCTGTCACCCGACAAAAAGGTGCTGACGTCAAATGGTCTACGGACTACGGTCTACCCCTGATAGAGTTGTTGTTATGATAACCAAAATGGAACATTATTATACCAAGAAGAGCTCACACTTCTTTGGCAATAAATAAAAGCTTTAAACTACAGTTTTGTAAATTTAAAATCGTTCAATTGATGTGTTATCTGTGTGGCATTTTGCCATGTTGCAACTTCCTTCGAGTGTAACAAATGTTTCCAGCACACACACACACACATGATCTATCCATACAAATTGCGCACACTTTGTGTGTCTCGTGTGTGTGGACACACACTGTGCTTTGCAAATTCTTATTCATAGTTTCCGCTTTTTGACTCATCATCGAGTTGCCATTGAAGCTCTCAACGTGTGTGTAGTCTTTATCTATTCAGCAATCAGTTGGACGTATCCATCAGATTTATTTCCATTCCATGTGTGTGTGATACCTTTCAAGGCATTCACTTTCAGACTTTTTCGATTAGATAATGTAGAACATATTGATTAAGTGCTCATTACGTCAAATATGGGTGAACTTCTCTTAAATTGATTGCAATCTTGTAGTCCTTGAATCTTATTTTCAGTGCTTTAAAACTAGTACTTTAATATTGATTATTTTAAGCGTCTTAAAAGTATAAGTAGATGCAGTTGCACTCTCCGCTGAATATTTTCAAATAGATAAACGGATTCGCATTTGGAAGGAAGTGTGAACTTTGCCAGCAGCAGCAGCAATCATGACTAAAATTTATGTTGACAACGCGTGCTGGGCAAGTCGCCAGTGTGGTTAAAGCGATGGAAGTGGGTGCCACATATTTCCCGCTGCAACACCCACTACGGGCGAACCAAAAATGAAATGACCAAAGCGAACGCAGCGCACAAAACTTGCCATCAAATACCGTGCGCTTATTAATGGGTCATGTGTGCGGTGGTAAAGTTTGTCCAACTGAGGTTTTACTTCTAGTACTAGAGCACTTCGTCTTGTTGCCCCCGTTGTGCCTCGGTCCTTTAAACTTTTGCTGCAAAGTTTGTATTCAAAAGTTTTTACTTCTCCCAGCAGCAGCACAACTTGACACCAGACTCCCCTAAGAACTTCGTCCACACAGGCGAAAAGTGTGAGGCGTGTGTATATCCCTTTGCGATACAGGTAGTAGTTCATATTTGGTAATTTCCCTGGCACAAATTATGAGACGTTCATTTGCATATTTACACCTAACAGCAGACAGCAACAACATTAACACGGTGAGAGCAACAGCAATAGCAAACGCAAAGGCAAACTGTATATTGAATGCGCGATTCGTAAAATTTGCATAAAGCACTTTCCACTGAAGGCGCTACAAATGTATAAATCATTGTCGCCCATTCCCGTTCCCATTCCCATTCTCATACTCATAATCATCATCATTGGCTTCAGCCGATTCACACGGCGTATGCGTCATAAATGCCAAATGTCCTCACTCGCTTGTTCGTTCGCTCACTCTCTCTGTGAGGTTGGCTTTCAATCACAATATCGCGTGTTGTTGCTACCGAAAATTTTCAGAATTCATGTCAAGCATTCAAATTGAAATTTCAATCTGTTGTGTTAGTAATTGGCAAAAATGGACGTTGGATTTGGATTTGAGTTGAGTTGAGCTAAGGGATTTCGGCTTATAAATTCTGTTTTTGCCAAACGTTCAAGGAAATGAAGTCAATGCCAACATTACGTATACGCAGTGCAATCGTTTCGGCCTATAGGAAATTAAGTGGCTGCTCATTGTCAATGGAAAAGTCAGCACTTAATGGCCATGTTGTTCATATTGATTAATAGTCTTAGCCAGAGGGGGACAAATGACTGTACGCGAATTTAAATTAAAGTGAAACACAAACAGAAAACGCAGAATTTTATTTAAACATAAGACAAAATAACAAGATCCCTCGGGTAATGAAAGCTCTCTAAAGCTATGCTAATGTGTATATTAGTAATTTCACTGGAGTTCTGACCTTTTGAAAATAGAAACCAAATCACGATAGACGAACTTTTAATCACACGCTTCGTCGTTTTAATAAATTAGATTAATATGAAATATTGTCATTTGGCTAAGTAATTTTATTAAATATATACAAATCCTTTTTTCAGCTTACTTTCAAACTGAATACACAAATCAAGGTATCTTCTGCAAGGTCAAGCAAGCCAAATAAATATTTTAACTCAAAATGCAGTCAAGTGCGTAAATATAGACAACTGAACAGTAAACAGAAACAACGACGGCTTTGTAAACAAAAACCGAAACTGGGTCTCCTCCAACTAAATACGGCAAATACTGAGCTCGATTGTTGCCTCTGTCGCTGCTCCGCTCCCGTTGACCTGAGAGTAATTAAAACTGGGTCCAAACTGAAAACTCAACCAACGGCGGAAGTTGTTAAAAATGCGCCGCCCTTCCGTAACAATACACATCCTGTGGGGCCGCAGCTTGAGTGCGTTGGACTATAGGTTTTTTTTGGTCACTCTATAGCAGTGCACAAAACCAGTAAAAGGGCTGGATAAGAGAACGTACAAAAAACGCTTTAAAATGGTAGGGCCAAAAGGCCGACAATAATTGGAACAGTCCCGCGACATGCGTTGGCTTTGTAATATGTGTCAACGCTTTGGGTTTGCCGCAGTTGCAGCTGCATTGTTAAAGGTGAAATCTCTTTTGCACCACTTTCAAAAAGGAAAACCCTTGCAAATAGAATGACAACAATTGCAGATGTTTTACACTGTGTAATGCAGTCAAAAGCTCTCAGAACAGTGTTTTTCAGCACAATTGAGTTTTAAAAATGTTGTCGAACTGCGTTGAAGTGCATCTTACACTTGGCCCACAAAACTATGCTATAGTTTTTTATAATGTGTTTAAATACGAGTCAACAAATTTGCGCATTGTTAACAATTACAATTACTGTGCTCTGCATTTTGTGCAGCCAACATTTTTGGCACAGCTGGTGCTTTAGTTGAACCGCAGGTAAGCGTGTGCGCATAAATTTCGAAACAATTAAATTGCGCAATTGTTGGCTGTCAGTTGTTTTCAGTGCTTGTTACAGTGTATCCGCCGCTGCAGTTGGTCGCGTGTTCAGCGCCATTTTGTTCGGCATGACATTTTCGCACCTAACAAAACTACACTCACAGCAACAACAGCGACGAGCGATAACAACAGCTGATCGCTGGCATTCCAGAGCTGTGTTCATATCGGGTGGCAGACATGTGGCAAATGTGGCACCTGCACGCATCCTGTGCAACACAACACAATGTTGGCTGGCTGGTTCGTGTCCTCGCTAAAAATCGTCGCACGACAATTTGCATGCAATTTTCAAACGCACCAACAACAACAACAACAACAACCACAACATAAACTAAAATAACAACAACAATAAACAAACAAACGTTTAGTTTCGTTTTTTTCTTTTTCGTGTACGCCATTATAAATAACAAACAACAAGAATTGTTTATAATTACACATTAGCGGATAAATTATTGCACATGCCACAATGTTTGTGTTTGTGTTTTGTGTGGAGGCGTGCACTGCGAGGGTGGTTTGGAGACACACATATTCATACACATGCACACATAGTTTGCGCTTTGCCAAGTCATTGCCAATGGCCGCTTCATGTCTGCTATCCTCGCTCGATGTACTATACTTATGTGTGTGTGTGTGTGTGTGAGTGCAATGATTGTGTGCATGTCGGGCGCCTTTTTGTAATTGATGTTGTTATGGCCTCTTTTTTATGATGTGTAATATGGCGCTAAAGTGTTGTCATTATCGCCGATTACTATGGCGATTATTCAATTATTTTTATACGCACAGTTTATATTGCATCCAATAGCATTGTTGCTTTCAGTTTTAGAACTTAAAGCTTAGGAAATGCATTATTACTCATGAACACTAACTCATTCAGCAATTTAAATTTATAACATAACATTTTAACTTTGTGCAGGAAATGTACTATATGTCCCAGGCGGGAATCATCTCGACACCATAAAATATATATATTCTTGAACAGCGTCAAGAGCCGAGACGATCTAGCCATGTCCGTCTGTATGTGTGCCAATATGCTTAAAATATCCTTTAGTCGAGCATACTTGACTATAGCTTTCTTACTTGTTTTAATATACATATTCCAATCAAAGAACTAGATTCTCAGATTGCAGCATGCATCACTTGTGATTTTCGTCTATAGACACAATTTAATGCCTCAATTGAATGATTGCAAGCACAATCAATTAGTTGCAATCAAATGAAAATCGATTTTTACTATTGGCAACGAAATGGATTGTTTTGTTGTCGACTTAACCTTGCACTTGAGAAAGACAAAGGTTAGGAAACAAGTCCAACATTAGCTACATTTGAATTGGTAATTTTGCAGAATTTATAGCACAAGAATCAGGTAGGAAATTAAAGCTATGTTCGATTCAATAGGCATAAGTATTGCTTGCTAATTACATTTCAATGAGCTCGAAGACCTTTTAAATTCAACAACTGAAACGTGACGCTGATTAGCAATGCCTACAATTACAAATAACAACAATAGTAATGTGTATGTTAAGACATGGTTCACACACGCATTTTCACACATCGACACGCACCAGCCATAAACACGTACGCCACATTTATGAAAGATTAAAATGGCTTTTCAGATTGAAACATAGACGATGCCTCCGCTGTCTTCTGCGATGCTGCTCCGCCTCTTGCACCCGATTAGCTTGTTGCTCTCAGAGTTTAACAAATTTGATGTGCCAACAACATACACACTATATCAATAAAATCATAACAATTGCAGTTGCCCTCAACGCATACTCAACCCAGCAGGCAGCCCATTTGGCGCACAAGACGAAGTTGGACGAAGTGCAGCAACAATTCTAATGCTAGTTGCGTTCCAAGAAAATGAGTGCAAAATACACACAGATGCCTTTTGTGGCTGGTTGGCTTTGGTTATTGGCCACAATGCGAGTATAAATGTAACCGTAACTGTAGTCGTTTTAGACTACTTGGCAGAGGACATACTACGTATACGTAATGTTAACATAAGACCAAGGAAACTATGTAGAATAAATTATTGAATTATTAGAAGTGAGAAAATATGAAAATGGTTTCTTTATAAAATAGGAATGCAAAATTTGTACTTAAGTTGATACCAAAAGAGAGCAGAGAAAGGAATACGAGTAAATGTCAAAAATCAACAAAAGTATCTAAAATAAGATTTCGTTCTAAATAAATCAGCAGACACTATATCTGTGATTTGATTAAAAAGATTTGAGAAGCAATAACAAAATTCTACTAAATCTAATTATCTACTTAACACTACAAAATGGAATCAATTGAATGAATGCAATTTGGATAATTGATTATTTGAATTCTAGCCAATTGGAAAGGACAATAAGAACAACAACACACAATAAAAAAGGACGCTACAAAACGACATATGCAAGGTGGAAGGAACTATTTATTTATTTTGAATAGAATTGATGTAATGGGAAAGTCTACTAGGATTGAAATTATGTAGGCATGTTGTTGGTTATGTATACGTAGGAATTATTTGATTATTTGTGTCAGTGGTGAGCAGCTTTGGAGCTTACCTTGTGGCTGTCAGGCAGGCAAACGCTTTTATTGGTGTCTGAAACCTGCAATATAAAAGAAAAACCAGAAAAGAAAATGTCGCCACTGGTAAAAATGTTTCATTGCTCTCAATGTTTTAATGGTCGGTTTGAGGTTTTTATTTTACGTTTCTTTTTTTTTTTTGGAATTCGGCAATCAATATGGAATTGCCGAATTGTAGTTTATTTGTTTGTTATGGTTGGACCAGGTGTTATTCTCTCTATGCGAAACTACATTGGTTGCACAGTTGCTATGCATAGTTAGATGTATATAATATGTAATATGCAGTATAGTTATACGTATGTATTGTGGATAATATGTGGAGAACGATAAGAAGACAAAACTATATATAAATGGCCGACCACTTTTGAGGAATGCTTTTATTTGGGTGTAAAAAGAGTATTTGTTATTGTTATTTTGGCATCAAATGTATGAATTATTCAATATGGGTATTTACAAAATGCACAAATATACGAAAACATGTTTTAATTTGTTAGAAATTCATAGTTCGTTGTGTATTTACAGGGTATTCAGACACACAAGCAAACGGGGGTTAAGTAGTTGAGATATGCTTAGTGGACGTTTATTGATAGAGAGAAAGAGACAGAGAAAGAGAGAATTCATTTCATAACTAAATAAATAAACGCAAGTCAAGCATCGACTATGATTGAGTTTTGTTCAATGCAGTTTGAGTTTAATTTTATTGCAATTAATTTGTGAGCACTTAGAACACGACAAGCGCCAATTCAATTCCAATTTGCATCGATTCGCTGCACTTTTTGCCAATTTATTCAATTTTATATTTATAAACACTAAAGACAACAACCGGTACAATGTACAAAACATTGGCTACGTCGACTACTTGTAAAGCAATAAATATAATAAAATACTCGATTGCAATTTTATGTTAAAAATGTTGATGTAAAATGCAAGCATGTTTGTGGCCAACAGGAAAACAATAATATTTAATTAATTAATTAATTGCGACCCAAACCAATATGTTTAAGCATGACCACTGGCACCCACACACACACGCACACACACACAGCCAAGTATATGCGCAAAACGCTAATGAAAATCAAACATACAGATACGTTTTATTATTTATATTACATTTTAAAAATAAATAAACAAGTGTGTTAGCCCAGCAGCCTGAAAAAGTTATACAGAGTGAAACGATAAAACGTCGTTTTTTTCTCGCTCGATAAATATAATAATTGTGCGCATAAATTTAGCTACTTTGAATCCTTTGTGACATTAAAATTTTTGGTTGCATACATTACGGATCCTCTCTAAAGGGGGAAATCGGGAGGAAAAGCCAACAACTAAGACTAGACTACATAGAATTATAAGACTAATTACACACACATACATATATATATATATATATAGAATGTCACTGGAATTTATTATTTAAATGAGCTGCTTAAATCTAACAATTATTGACAACACCAACAGACATATAAAATCAACATATGACACAGTTAGGATACACAATAATAACGAACAAGAAGAGGCATGTGAGGGTATGAGTTGATATATTGTTTAGTGTATTAGTTTGTGTCCATTTATTTGTATAAATTAATAACCCTTGACTGTAATTGTTCAGCAAGCGATTAAACCCGTGGGCGCATAGGTCGTATGCGTAATATTGTTTACATTAGAATACATATCAATAATTATATGCCAATTAGTAATAGATATTATGCGGCTGATGATACACACGAAACCGATGTTTATTGAATCAAAATTAAAGTGGCAGTTAAAATTATTTTTGGCATGATAAAAAGACACCAAGCTCTGCTCTCTTGCTGAAGTAACCGCAAACAGCTTATGGTAAAATTATCTTTAGTTAATCTGCCTTAAGTCGGACATTTTTAAACTAGTGCACTAGAATGATTTTCTCACTTTTACTGTCGGCTCTTTAAAGCGGAAACACATTTGGCACCTTTTCTGCTGACAGTTGTGCGTCTACCCTAATTACTCGTAGGCAAAAAAAAAAAAAAAGAAAATGTAAACCCTTAGCCAAGAGTTGCGCGGTCTCGGATGGCAAACAAATTCCTGGCACCAAAATGTCAACAAGCATCTCTCAAGCTCTTGTCTGAAAAGGCTAATGAGAGAAGCTCATGAAGCGGAAATGCCTGAGGTATACTCGTAATTAGGAGCATAACTTGTACTCAGCAGACTCAGACAGACTTCGCATATTATGGGAATCACGCAACTGAAAAATTTATGAGCATTATAAAAATTCATACGGCATTTGCCGCTTATACATACATATGTATGTATGTATGTTCCTAAGTCCCATGGAAAAGTGAGAATTGCGCATTTGTGTGAGCGAAAGCTAATTATATAAATTATAATTAGATTAATATTTCAATAAATGCGATTGCACATTTGGATAAGCGGCTTCCAAAAGATGAGAGCCTCTTGATAAGAAAATTTCATTTCGACAACTTTTTTCTGGCTGGCATATTTTCTGCATTTGCATTTGGCGAAAACGTCGGAAAACTCTTGCCTAAACGCGGATGTAAAATGTTTGGCAAATTGTCAAACAAAAAGAATTTTTAATTTCCTGCCTTAAATTGCATGCAAATACAATATGCGAGCGAGTGCTCTACACACACATAATAATGGAAATTCTCTACTCTTCTCAGCAGATCCGACAACTGCCCCGATTTGTGGTAATAGATAAAATATAAATATTGGTGTTGTCTACACGTCGCAGTCAAGAGAGCTGGAAGGGGGCTTAGTTGCGGTTAGGGTATTCACATGTTAATGTTTATTCGATATTCGAGTTAAATGTGTCGGATTCAAACTACAAAAGGTACGATTACGAATGCTGAGGATGAATGAGGTTATTGGTATAAATATAATAAATATTATGGAGAGGTTAAATGCATATGTTGGTTATAAATATAGAGGTATAAATAAATTAAGTAGCTCTACTTTTTTATTTACGACTTTCAATTGCTCCCACGCTTAAACCATACTAGTGAAGTTGTTTTTTTCCATTTGACCAGAGTATTGTCGCTTACCTGCAACGAAAAAAATATAAAATACAAATTAAATCAATTTCATTTATTTATAGCCACATGCAAATAGAAAAACATTTAATTAAATACATTTATGAATATTTAGCTATTAAATTCCACCGGGAATTTTCAAACACAAACAAAAAAAAACTATTTTTTATGTTTGCTTCACATTTGATTGTTGTTTCATTTTCCTTTCGCGCTCTATCCAATTGAAACGTGTATGTGTTTGTTTTATCGCACAATTGTGGCGATTTTCCAACGCTTGGTATTAAAAATATACGCATTGCTTTAAATCGATTTACCGTAAAGAGAGAAAAGTCTCCACTCCGTGGGGTCTCATTGCCAACTGATGTGTGGATGCTTAAAAGTGTATCAATATTTTTTCACATTTAGTTCACGAAAAAATGTTGTATAGAGGTGATAGGATTTAAAGGTGAGTTAACTTTTACTAGTAAAAATTGACAAAACTCTGAATCGTGTATTTTAATCAATATTTTAGTACAAAACGAGTAAGACAGCAAAAGTTGATTGATAATCAAAAATAGTGCGGTCTTATTCTTTTAATATACCAAATCAATAAACCGCAAAAAAAACTTTAAATTTACCGAAGGCTACATTCAAAATATATTATATATTTACAATATACCGTAGAATACTAAAAATATATCAGATTGTCAGACAAAGCAAATAATTCCCGACCTTTAAATGTTTCACTACTCTAATTGTGAACTTCAATGAAATTCGATAAGTATTGTAGTTGAATAACTAAAGCCCAGCAGAATATCGTGATTAATATTAAAAAATATTTTTAGAGACTGTACTCTTTTAAATTCAGTTTGGAATCTGTAAAGATTACTAACAGAAAAAACCAATAAACTTGGGTTATAGACATTTCTCTGTTATTGCGCACTTTTTTTTTTTTTTGTTTATCTTTTGCGCAATTTGACAACTCTGTCAGCTCATAGTGTACTGAAAAAAACACCCTTTTTTTGTTTGCCAGAGTTTTTGCGTTTCATTTAAGCTTAACGCTCAAATCTGACACCAACTGGCGCAGATTGGACTATCGTCAATATATGCTACTATATATACAGCAGTAGGAACGAAGATATGAGAGTACCCAGAGACTGTGAACTTTTCAATGCCTCCATATAGAGATATGACGAATTATGATTGACAGTATTCGTACATGTATTTTTGTTATTGTTGATTTTGATGCTTGCCTCTGAGGTTGACTGGTTGCGCGGTTATTGTTATTGTTGTTATTTCCATTGCAACCATAAACTGCATTTTAATTGCATGCATTCGTTTTGTTATTTCAGTTTGCTTGCAATTTGCCTGCCTTGTTGTAGTTAACCTTGAGGGCCCCCGCCCCACATAAATCGTCGGCTCGAAAAATATCTTTGCGCTTGGCCCGCATTATTCTGTCGGAGTTACCCACACTCGTGCACTCGTTTGACACACAGTTGAATATGTAAAATATTTATCCATTTGTCGACAAAAGTGGCAAATGGAATACAGATTTATAATTGCGCACATATAAAATAAAACCAAAAGCTGCTTAAAGCATTCATCGCTTTGGTTTGGTTTCGGCTGGTTTTCATTTTTGGTCAGGTTTGGTTAGAATTACACTTCCTGCACTGCTCGAAAAAGGAATTCGATTCGGTGTATTTAATTTGCACATATTAATATGTCCAACGAAGAGTTTTTAAAAGGCAACAGGTTTATTTCTCAGTGAAGAAGTCATTTCGAGAATGCACAAAACACCTCGATTAATTTTGTTCAGTGTGGCGTGTTTCATTCATTTATGTTTAATGATTAACTCGATGCGAAACTCTGGTCAACGCTCGATATGCATACATAATTTTCTTAGCGGCTTTTCATCGATTTTGTGCAGTTTAACGAGGACAACGATGGACGACGGCAGGCAGCCCAGCCATCAGATGACTGTTTTATGGTATCATTTAATATGCGTTAATTATGCCATTTATGGCCGAAACCATGTCGTGTGCATTGTGTGTATCGCATATGTGTTAAATTGATGTCGTTAAGAGGTCTCATCAATTTTTAAATGATGTGGTTTTAGCAACATTGACGTTCAGCTCTATTGAACTGGGCTTTACATTTGGCACCCAAGTCAAATTAAATTTGAGTTGACAGTTCCTACTACATGCGCATACGACATACAAAAAGTCAACACCCTTAGGTTGAATTATAAATTCATGTATGTGTAACGAAGACCACATCATGTCCAGCAACAAATAATACAATGGGAAAAAAGTATCAGGTTTACGCCTATTAATTTGTCACACAACTAACATAAAAAATAACGATAAAAGACAAAAATGGACACCAAATGGGCACAACTCTGATAGACCAAAGTGTGGCGCAGGACAAAAACCGTAAAAACAATAAAATGGAAGAAAAAAGAACATTCTTGGATAAAAAGTTTCAAATTGTTGTGACCAGGACGACTGTTGCAACTTTTATTTTTAACAGCAAAGTGGCAATAAGGCGCAAAACAAAAAAGTGAGAATCGGCACAATTTATATGTAAATCTAATGCTCGATTTAAATCGATAAGATATGTTTGCGAATTGTGAAAAGTGCAAAATAAAACTGTCAGCAAAGCAAAGAGAATAAATTATACGTCACTTATTTCAGGATTAAGTTGAAGGACATATCATAAGACCGGTGTTATGTGCAATTAAATTTTTCAAATAGATTTATCTGGATACATTTCTTTTGCAACATGTTGCGCCATAGCTTAGTAATAAGACTTCTTTTTATAGTATCAAAGGAAGAGACACACACACACAAATACACACCCCTCAGTAGTAAAAGGCAAGCGAAAAAGTGATACGAATCAACTTCTTGGCATGTATAAAATTTCATGCAGTTGGCAGTTACGAACGACCATACGAAACTTGTCAGTTACAAAATGCAGAGCACGACTAACAGCAACAACGCAGTCGCAAACATATCACAATACACAACAATAACAAATAACAAACAATCAGAATCGTAATAGAAATTGGACTTATCGCAGCAGACACCCACCCTCTATCCTAGTTTAGTAGTAGAAATGTGTGTGTGTGTGTTCCTTATATAAACGTAAATGTATCTGCATGTGTGTATATGTGTGTGTGTTTGTAGTAGATATAGTCTAGTTTTGGGCAACGCTTTTACGCTGTCCCTTTTGGCAAAAGCAACTTTATCCAATGCCGAAATCTTACCAATGCGAAATAGTTTCAGTTCTTACATATCGACAAGCTGGCAAAGGCGCCGGAATTAGCATAACTTTTGATACCCTATAAAAACTTGAAAGTTTTGTTATAAAAACAGGTGAGATATTTTCATTGAAATGGATTCAGCGATTCTCATAATATTCAGAATAATTATATGGTTACTTTCTAGGTCTTAGCTTAGAGTATTGCAAAGTCGTTCAAGTACTTCGCTTTGCTCTCATTTCATTTCGTGGGGCAAAAGAAAAAAGGAAATGGAGGTTGCATGAGTGTATTTGCGTCAGTATGTGTGTGTATGTGTGAGTGTGTGTGTGTGTTTGTTTGTGCGGGTGTACGATGTGCGAGCCGTAACGAATTGCCCTTGTGCTAAGGCTATGTCCGTGTGTGTGTGTATGTGTGTGTGTGTATGTGTGTGTGTGTATGTGTGTGTGTGTATGTGTGTGTGTGTCAGTATGTGTATTTCAGCTAGAGAATCAACGAAATGCCAGTCCAAGTAAGAGCAAAAAAGTTGAGCAGAGTCAACCGCAGGCAGCGAGCCTTTTGAGACGACGAACAGGGACGGAGACGAGGAGAGACGTGGACGGTGTGAAACGTAGTTAAGGGGAGAAGCGCAACTTTTTAGCTATTAGTGTGGCAAGCACACTCACATCTCGTACAAAGAGAAAGGGTTGCACACACACACACACCGATACACACACGGACACATCGCTGTAGTACACACAAACACTCAGGGAAAAATGGGCCGCATTTTCGTTTACTGTAAATATAATATTTTATTGTACAATAAATACAAAAATGGCGCGCTACTTCGCCTTGGCCAAAAACGGATTCATAACATGAAATTGCTTTTCATGATGGCACAAAAGCAAAAGCCTTCCCCCCTCACACTCACACTCTCACATGACTGAGCTTATGTGTATGGGCCAAAAGGGATAGCGATGACGTTGTTGTTGTTGTTGTTCTTGGCTTCGTTACTTTGTAGGCTCTGTTCTTGTTAGATATTCGGCTCATGTTAATGGTTAGATATGTGTCTGCATATAAGGAAATTTCATAACTATTACATTTCAAAAACTGCAGTCATAATGAAAATGTGTTTTCATTATAGTATTGCGCCGCCTTCGCTAACAACCTCTCCCCCCTCTCCCTCTCCCAGCCCCCTCACATTTTTGTCGAGGATAATAAGAAATGTGAGAGCAATGAAAGAGTTTATTTCATGCTAAGGAAGCCAAAACGGTGCTGGAGAAACCCTATTCCTGAAATGTTGAATTGTGAAAGTCGAGACTGTTTCTAATTAGAGTTGGATAAACCTTGTTAAAGCAAATAGTTGCTGATTAAATTTGCAAATGACTAACCAATATTTCTATTTAGGTGCAATTTAAAAGTGAAATGAAAACAAATTCATTGTGTATTTGCTGTGGAAAAATATCAATATTCATTATGTAAAATTTCATATGGTATTCATATATTTCCCCATATTTATTTATTTACTCTTACTGATTGCATGCTACCAAAAATAAAATTCGGGTCAAAATCAAAAAATTCCCTCGGGTTGTTTGTGTCAAATTTGGGAGTAAACAAAACGTGTTAAAAATTGTAAATATTTGCAAATATGCCAAAAGCCGTCAGAGTCTCGATTCATAGAATGCCAGAGGCCACAGTTTACGCTAGATCAAATAAGTAAGTTGAATACTGAATACTCAAATAAATTAAATTTCCATACGCATTCAAATTGATCAGTTTTTAAATACATAAATCAAGAGTTCTCTTTATGAATTCAGACAAAGAGCTATACGCTTTAGTGTACTAAATTTAGAAGATATTTATAAATTTCGAATAATTTGTAGTCAAATGAAATATTTGTCTTTAACTAAAATGAAATGAAATTTTTCAAATTTCAAAATATAGTAATTTTGTATTTTCTTAAATATCTTTGAGAAGTATATTTTGTATACGTAAAACGAAACGAAAAGCAACTTTCATTTTCGTCATCAACGATGTGAATAACTTTTTTGTGCGTTTCACATCGCAATTAAAACATGAAAGCAACAACAGCAATAACAATTGCAACTGTGTTTGTAAGATATCAACTTGCTCTATTTTGTGAACGTTACGCTCTTTAGACCTGGGCAAACTGTTGTTGCACAGTTAACTAAAAAAACAACAACAATGGTTAACGCTTTGCTTTTTAATTGACTGTTTGCGGTTGTCATTGTTGCTGACTGGTTGCAGCAACACTTTTTATGAGACTTAAACGCTTTTAATTAATATCGTTACACCCAAATGCACATAACAACAACAGGAGGAGGTGCCCCGTTAAATCATTAATTGAAATTTAATTATAAGCAACGCATGTGTAAAAGAAAATTGTCTTGTGAAATACGCGCGCTGTTCATGTTCGCCTCTTTTCTCTTTCCGCTTCTTCCGTTTCACACACTCTTTGGGGATGCCCCAATCAATTGAGCAGAAATAATAAAATTGTTTATTTGTTTGTAGTGCATTATTTGGATTAACGTTTGAAAGATTGATTATATGCACTATACGAATACGAGTTGAAGTGAACAATTACATAAGTTCATTGTGGCACTTGCAACGCTTTAGAAACACACATATATTTATATATTTATCTCAGACGACGGGCTTGAAGTGAACTTTTAGCACCTCTCCGCGTTGACCTCTTCAACGTCTGTTTGTTCATACGCTTTGATGCGCAGCGTTTCGTTCGCTTCGCTGACGCAGCTTTCCGGCCTTGTCTACCTTTTTTTTGTACCTGGGCCCATTCCCTGGCCGAGTCAAAGCTCTCTGCAAGAGTGTGATTTATGATATAATACGAGTATGTTGATACTCTTGCAGGTCTCGGGGCAATTGAATGATCTCATGTGCGATTATGTCCCGACTTCACATTGAACACGAACCCATTTTGTCTATGCAATAACTCATTTATGATTTAATTCCAAATGGATGAGGAGTTTCACACAATGACAGTTTACCCAATTTCAATTTCGATTCAAAGGTAGCCACATATGCGCAGCTGCAAAGACAAAACTAAACGGGGTACGGCTCAAATTGCCAATCGTCTGAATCCATGTGAATGACACATCATTTCGCAAAAAGACTGTATTTTCTAGGAAAAACTGGCAGGGTCGGAGTATTATAAGCTGGGTTGGTATTAGCAGCAAATGAAATCAATCTAAAAATAGAGAAATGTCTGCGAATTCTACAAAAATGAGGGTATTTTCATGGACTGCATTATATCTTTATGATAAGTATAAGTTCATATTTAAGACAAGTCAATCAACTCTAAATATGAAGGCTAAGAAAGTCTGACTGTAAGATACCAGCTACCAATTTTTCAATAAAAACTAAACAGTTCTGTAGCTTTGTTAAATAATATAAAAAAAAATATTAAAATCAACTAAAATCTATATTTCGTATACCAATATCCTACTACATTCACATTATACCCAAAAAATTAAAACATATGAGATTGTTAACCAAAGCAATTAGTTATTGATAATTTGAACACTTTTTTCAGGAATGTTAAAGACTGTGGTTTGGAATGTGTAACGATCAATGAAAAATAAATTGCAAATCAAGTAAAAAGTATAAATATGCTTAGTTACAGATGAACAAATTAAAATAAGTTTTTTTTTTATTATTTGACTTTTATATTCGAGTTAGTGTTCTACCTTTTAGACGTCGCATAGATACACCGATCTTAGCAATTGCATTTTTCGACTATTTATTGCAGTAACTTAACTCTTTGAGGGTCTTCCGAGTGCGACATAAATTACAGTCTTGTTTTTTATCTCTTCTTTTATATTCGCTGACTTAACAAATGACTCTTGATGTAATTTTTCACTACCGAGGCATTTGCATGGGGGCCAGCTAGTATGTAGTGTGTAATTATGTGCCCTGGCTGGCACTTAAGACTGCGCTCAAGCAAATGGGAGCAGGGCAGGCCACGTGAAAAATGGGGGACAAAAAAAAAAAAAAAAAACAGATGCAAAAACAACACACAAAAAGGCGAAAAGGAAGCCAAGCAGACGATGACGATGACGATGACGACTCTGAGCTGAATGTGAAGAGCCAGCCATGGCAACAATGACACTATGCCAAGACGAAAACGTAGACGAGGCAAGACCAGAGCAGAGCAGAGCCGAGGAAAGGGAACTGGAGAACCGACCGAGGTACAAACACACACACACATAACAGGGAACACAAAACTGTGGTCGCTTCACCTTGAACTCACCAGTGAACTTATCAGGCTGCCTGCCGTTACTGGACTGAGAACTGCTGCCAAGTGGTTCGATGTGTGCGTGATGTGTGTGTGTATGTGTGTGAGTGTTGTGCGAAGTTGGAGCTTTTTAGCGACAACGTCATGCAGGAGAACAGAAGAGAAAAACAGGTAACCAACAACTGCACGCCAGCCAACAAAGTTCTGGCCAACTGGCAGCCTGTTTGAGCCGTTTCCTTTTAACATTTTTCTGCATAAAGTTTGTGCGTGGTTCCCTTTTAGCCTTTTTATTTCTGTTTTGTTGCTTAACATGTGCGTGCATATGAGTATGTGTGTATGTGTCTGTGTGCCCTTAACAGGTTTTCAGTTAAAGTTGGCAAAAGCCACTTGCGGAAATTGTGTGCGCCTTTAGATTTCACTTGTCAAGGTTGAAGTGGCAGCAACAGCAGCAGCCGTCGTCTGTGCCCCGACCCAGTTTAAGCCCGGCCTAAACCTTCAGATGTCGCATGACGAATTGAATTTTCATTTGGGAGTTTATTTTTATTTAGTATAAATTTATGGCACACTTTTCCAGCACACGAGCGTGTAATATATTCATTTTAAATTTACAAAAAGTAAGAAATATGTTGCTACTGTTGGTATATTAAGGAGTACACATGTGACATGATTTAGTTCGCTTTAATAGTAGACAGTCTTAAATACCCTTTTGCATATGGATCACAAAATAAAAGGTATGTGTTACAAACTCATTTATATTAACCCATCAGGCATTGACATTGTCAACAGTGTTTTATTTATTAAATCAATGGATATCTGTGTAAAGTAAATGCGTTTATTGTATTACTTTTTATATGCATTGAATGAGGTGTTAAATGACTCTAAGGGAAAATTTCGTTAACAGAGAGAAATTAATTGCGTTGAAATTTGTAAAATGTATTCGATGAATGTGCTTTTAAGAGTATTACGGCGACAATTTGGCATTTGCCTTTAATATGCAATATATAAATTGTTATGGCTTCATCACTTCCAATGACTGTGTGTCCGGGTGTCTGTCTCTGACTCTGACTCTGTGTGTGTAGTCTGCACTTAATTGCATTTAATTTGCCATAAAACTGTTTGCCTTAATGCATGCCAAAAGGGTTTTCGAATTGAATACGTGCAGCGCATCTTTAAGATACATTTCTTAGCCACGTCATGAGACAGCAACAACTTTGGGACTCATTCACAGTCACAGTCACAATTCACAGAGTCATCGAGTCATTTACTTGGAAGACGACGAGCAACATTCGGCAGCTGAATTGTAGCTCCAAAAACAAACCCAAACACTGTTTAAATATGTTATGAACATGCATTAAAGTCAATGTCTGACATTGTTTATCACAATTTATATCATTTTCATATACGATTTATTCACATTTATTTCTGACAAGGCTATCCGCACATCAATATTTACATAAGGATTTTTGATATATGAAATAAGTAGCGCTCATGACATTTTGCGTGAGACGAGTGCTAAATAAATCGAACTTGAAGTTGAATAACCTATGAATGAATGAATGCACGCTTAATGCAATTCGATGTTTGTTTTACAATCTGAACAAGATGAATGGACCGAGAGCGGGTTAGCGTTATGTTTTGTTTTGTAACCCTCAATTACATTCACAATGCGAATTGTCTCTGATCTTACTGAAGATTAATGAACGTGAAACCAGCTGCAGATTTTGAAGGTATCTTAATGCCAAAGCTAGTTTTAAATATGCTTCAATATAAATGTTTGTCGATTGTTTTATTAGACAGTTTAAGTATTAGTTTTACGAAATATATGCTAATATCTTCAATTCAATGCTAAAATGTAACGTTGTTTCTGAAGTGAGAGAATCAATTTTCAGTTGTTTATATATTTATAAATATTCTTATGAGTTTATTCAAATCTGAGCTTGAAGAAATGTCTGATAAATCCTGTATGCGATTATAAACAAAACCATAAAACAACAATACTTTGCAGCGTGTCTTATAATACTTAAAAAACCAAATGCATTTTTATATGTCAAGCATCTGTATTTTGTAGCGCAATACTAAAAACTGAAAATGTTCTCTGGCATGTATCATAATAGGCATTTCAAGAGAGATCTTCAACGAAAATGTGCACATACGTTTATGCGAATCGTAAGTGGAAAAATGCATTAGGCAGCTACACTGAGAGCGAGCATTTTTGCTAGCGCCAGCCTTTTGTTTCATACTTACAAATATTTTCATTTTCGATGTATAGAAATTTCCATTTACAGTGGAGTATACAGAATGAGGAGTGAGAGAGCTCTGCTTTGTAGTCATCATCATTCAGGATCATCATCAACATCATCATCGTCATCTTCTATTGTTCCATAGTCGCTAGCTGTTACTGTTGGCTGGCTTTTGAGCGCCATAATTGGAAACATGCATATTCTCATTGTGCGCAAAAGAAACAAGCAGCAAGCGGCAACAAGAAGCTGCTGCTGCTGTTTAGTGGTGGTGGACTGAGGGTTGAGGGTTGAGGGGTAGACAATGATTGCAAAGCAAACAATGCCAAGTCAGAGCCAGTGGCAACAACAGCGGCAACAATGAAGAGCAGCGCCCCCAAAGCCAAATAGCCAACAAACTCAACTGAACTGAACTGAACTGAAACATACCAAACCATATCCAAACCGAACCTTAAAACCCATGCTCAAAAGGCCGCCATTGTAGTATGAATGTTGTGCGCGCCATTTGGCAAACATTTTTATTATCATGCAACACATACACTTGAGCACAAAAGCGGCAGCAACCGAGCGGGCGCAATTTGTAGCCACAGCTAATATTGCACTAAAGCTTATTACCACTGCAACAACAACAACAACACAAACAGTTTATGTGTCATTCAAGTCAGTTAGAAAGAAAAAAAATACAAGTATTGTATATATAATAATAAATAAAAAGCGTACGCTTTTAGTTATTCGACATATTTCTCTGCATTTTATTATTTGTTGTTTTTACTGTTTGTTTATTTTTTTTTCCTCTTTTTTTGTAATTTCCTTAAAAGCATAAAAACGATTTGCCAGCAGCAGCAGCAGCAGCTTGTTGCAGTGAAGAAGTAAATTGTCAGTTTGTGTTTAAATGCGGAACCAATGCGACCAAATCACAGCTTGCAACTGTTGCAACAACCAGCAGCTTCTCACACAAAGACAGACAAGACAGTCTGTGCCAAATATGGCGAACGTGCAACAGCATCAAAGCAAATGGGGACTTGGACTTGCAACATTATGTAATCAACATTTTCAGTTTTTCTTTTTCGACCAAATGCGTTTTCAATGCTATAATTTATCAATTTTTGTTGGTCAAAACGTTGCACTTTTCAGGATTTTTTGTTGCGTTTTTTTTTGTTTGGCCTTTTCGTAAATAATGCATTCAGTTGTCGCTCATAAATGTTTAATAGATACCATGCCCCCAAAAACGTTGCACGATAATGGAAAATAGCTGAATTTGTTCATGCAGTTAAGTTGGCGAATTGATGATTGCAATGTTTTTAATATTCCACTCGCATCAATGAAAAAATACATTGAATTCAATTGTTAAACTATCGAAATATTCTCTTTTTATTTGTATATTAATGTCATATAACTAAATCTAGTTTTTGTGGTGCTTCTGCTTCGATATATATTTGAATTTTTTGCAATTGTTTTATTCATACATTTGTTGATTTATTCATGGCATAATTTACAACATTATTTGCTTTAAGGAAAAAGTTTTGACAGTATTTTAATATTGTGATAAATCCATGTTTTTTTTTTACGTTTTATATTTTTTTGAAAATGATTATTACACTGAATTGAATCTTTACTTGGAAATAATTACTAAAATACCAGATGAAAAATCGAAATCGTTTAAATATATAATTTTTAAATTGAGTTGCATGCAGCAATGCAACATTACTCAGCGGTCACTCTTTTAAATACCTTCATTTTATTGGCAAACGAACACGTGCTGGTTTCAGAAAATAAATGTAAAATAAAATGAAATGCTTCCACAGAAGTAGCCAAAGGAAATACGGCAGAAAATGGTGATTCTTACGCACGACTCACACAGCACTCAGGTTGCACTCAAACGGGGCAACAAAACGGAAGTCATTTATTTTGTGCTCATGACGTAACAATGAGAATGGGCATGCAATTATATGGCCAAGAGCAAAAGGATAGTTACGCCGCCCCCCTTTTAAAAAGCTCACCCACGAGACAAGACATATTTTCATAATGTCGTCTCGTTTGTTCGGATTCGGTATTTGGTTATTTTCTGCTTC
Source organism: Drosophila albomicans (assembly GCF_009650485.2). Lineage (NCBI taxonomy): Eukaryota > Metazoa > Arthropoda > Insecta > Diptera > Drosophilidae > Drosophila > Drosophila albomicans. Next base: position 5,969,637 of record NC_047631.2, read on the forward strand.
CCGCTGCGCTAGTTGTTATCTAATTTGGCTTAAGAGCCGAGTCACCCAGGCAACAACTAAAACTTGCCTTTTGGTATTATTTTCCCTTTTCGCCCGTTAGCTTTGGCGCTGTTATTGTTTTATTTTTCTCGATTTGTTTTTGTTGGCTGCCAACTTGGCATTTTAAATATTTCCGGCTACATTTTACAGCCGACTGCAATTGCTATTGTTTTTGACTTGCAGGAGAAGGAACTTTAACAGTATCTGCAGTCATTAATTATGGAAAATGTTTTAATTTCGCCTAAGTGACAGATGCGCAGGTTCTGACTACAAGGACCATCTCGTCAATCTAACTAATGGCTCGACTGTCAAAGACTTATGCAACGTAAGAAGGTCAACGGAAAAAGGGCTTTCAGCTGAGGAATTCCACAGAGTTCAAAATTATAATTAACCCACATAATCAAAATTTAAACTAAAATCACAGCAACAACAATAAAGATATTAATAAGAGCCAGTCGAGTTACGGTTACGTATTGCGTAGGTACATTAACCTCTTCGCCGCCTTTTGACGAATGCCAAAGTCAAAACAAAATAACAGAAACGACGAAATTCGCAATATGATTCATTCACACGATATCTCCTGCCATATTTACTTATGAACTAAATCTTCAATTTCATATTTAAGCTTGTCGTAGTCGTTTCTTTTTTATTGCTGCTGTTTGATAATAACGCCCTGTTATTTATTAAACCAAAAGGTATGCGGAGGAGCTGCTATTAATACATTTAACTTTGGCATGCACGCAAAACAAAAAAATACAAATAAAAAATAACAAGTGCCCGACTAATAACTACCCTAAGTATATTTTCTATTAATGCAAACACGTTTTGTCTATGAAAATGTGGTTCAATTTACTGAACAAGTTCGTTCGTTCAATTAAGATCAGTGAACCAGTTCGTTCGTTCTGTATCGTGCGAATTAGTTCAAGCTTTATTTTATTATAAGTATTCTATTATTTTTATAGTATTATAAATGAGCTTGTGTACATACTTAAAATTTGTAAGCCGCATTACAATTCACTCTTAACTCTAAGGCTAAACTCAAAAATATAATCGCAAAAGAGCGACTTATAAAAATTGGAACGCATGAAAAACTCAGCAAGAACGAACTAAAGCCCAATAATGAACCACTAAAAAAGAAGGAACGATGCATTTGAACTTATTCAGATTCTTGTTCATTCGTTCGTAACCGCTCAACACTAGAGGCGTAATCTGCCTTTTTACAAACAACACCCATTGTAGCCATAGGGTATTCAAAAAACCGTCCATCCATTTCATGTTTTATTTTGTATTATTTGCTTTTCGTTACCTTATTTATTTGCTTTTACAAACGCGTTGACAATGACCAAAAAGGCGGCTCTGATGGCGTTGACACAACGTCATCGTCTCATCCGACCGAGCGTCATGCATTATTTTATATTTTTTTCTTTGCTTTCTGCGTGTGTTTTTGCATCGTAAATTAAAAGCTTTAAATATTATTCAACAACTTTTTTTGGTCATATTTTGGGCATGTCTGCTTTAGCTTAACTTAAAAGTGAACATGAACAGGAAAACATACAAAAATAAACAGCCTACATAAAAAATGACCGGTTGGGCCAGAATTCATAATTCGATTCGATTCTTTTCACTTTCTATGGGGGAACCGAAAAGCTTGAAAGCGAAGCATCATCAAGAAACCTCGAAAGCATATACAAAGTTGGTCATCTTAACAATGAGCTGCTTTTACGAGTACTTATAATAAATTTACTTTTATGATAAAATCCTTTCTTTTGAAAATCCTGTGGATTTTGAAAGCTCCAAAAGGTGAAATTGTTTAAAGTATTATGGAAATAACAAATTTTGAACAAAACGCCAAAGTGTTAGCAACAATAAAAGAGACGTGATTGTACTGTTTTTGAGAAAACAAAAAGCAGCAGGAAATAGTAAAATCTTGTCTTTACTGCAAAACAGATTACTGATCATTAATGTAAATAGTAGTACTTTTGCATCAAATGCAATAGGCAGTTGATTGCAAATTGTCGACAATCTTTCAACAACGATCTCTTAAATAGCATGCGGAAGCCAACATAGATGAGAAATGAAAGTGTGTAAGACAAAAAACCATTTGCTGTTCAGTTACACAATGTCAACGCCCAGCCATAAATTGAGTTCAAACTAAACAAAACATATTAAAAAGCGAAATAAATTAGACGTAGAAAGCCATTTCTTTGATAGAATCAACAAAATATATTGTGTGAACAACTGACTAAAACAATGATCTACCTCTTTTGACATTTGTCATTCGATTGTGACTTCGACAGCAGCAGTGACTCAATGTTGGAGTTGTTGATGATGCTCCGACTAAATACAATAACGAATTATAACTAATAAGCGTGCTTAATCCTATTGTTAGGCAAATTAGTCGAAACAAGCAGGCATTCAGAAATATGGGATATATTTGATTGGAATTTTGAACGACTAGACTAAACTTATCGCATCTCTTTAACTTTTGCTATTCAGTTCAAACGTATTAAACAAAATCATCAGCTACTTGATACGGTTGCCCCACGCTGTGTGTAGTGTGTAAAGCGCAGCGACACGAAAATAAATGATCAAATTATGCAAATTTCTTATTAAGATTTGTTTATTGTGCATTTGACGAATGTTGTTGTTTTCGGTTTTTTTTGGTGTGTTCGTGTTCACGGTGAAGCGCCCTGATTTGCCAAAATATGTGTGAGATTATTGGGTGCCATAATAAATTCCAAGAGAAAGGCATTCTGATATGAGTAATAAGTTCGGGTTGTCAAACAGGCAAACATTCGACTGATAAATGAGTTTAATTTGTTACAACTGAAGGCATTCGCTTTCATTTTACTTTCGGCGATCGTTACTAGAGGTGAGCGAGTGGTGATTGTATTTAGTTGTATATCGTTAATAGTTTCCATTGTATTTAAAGCAATCTTTTGAGTATTTTAGAAACTCATATATTCACATTGTACTTTTCTGTTAATTTATAATTTAATTGCAATGATTGCATTGATAGCGTAATAGATAACATTGATTTATAGTATTTTTTAAACAAATAAATATTTTAAATTTGCTAAAATCACAAATTAGACATTAATCTAGGCTTAAATCTCAGTAATAATTTCTAACTGAATTTGAATTATAAATGTTTTCTATTTTAACAAAAGCTTACAAGGATTAACTCATATTCCACCACCAGCCTCTAAAAATATATTTATAAATTTAATTAAAATTGATAAGGCAATTTGAATAATAGCATTAAGCCGATTGTAAAATGAATAACCTGTGAACACCACACTAAAAATCAGTCTAGCCCGAACCTCGTGCCATGTTTGGGACCCTGTCGCGAATGGCGCCAATTAACCCAATTAACTTGATATATGCATAGCATGCATATTTAATTTGGGTCGCTTTATTCGCCCAATATCAGACAGCAGCCGCCATACATAAATAATTTAAAGTTGTTTGCTTTTTCTTCTTTTCTTTTCTCTCAGTGTCGGCATAAAATTATCATAAATTATGCTTCGATTTTGCTCATGACAGGTGCGTCTATCCGGTGTTGTAGTTGCTTTAGCTATTGCTGTTGCTGCTCTGGCTGGCAACTTTATTGAACGCGCAGCTGTTGAGACCTGACAAAATTCGCTTTAATAAAGTGTTGGTATTTATAATCGACCTACACCAAGCGGAACATTGATTGAAACATTGCGTATATAAATGTCAGTTACAGGATGGGAATATTTTGGAAAAGGCCATGAAAAAAGCTTTGGGACTTGGGAAGAGCAAACTTGAGTTGCGACAAGTCAATTAGGTAATTTGCAGTTGAACCAATAGACAAACAGACGTAAACAACGCCTAGAACTTTGTAAACATCAAACACGCAAACTTGTTGACCTGATCTACCTCAATAAACCTCTTTGTCTGGCATTCATTTTCAGTTTGCAGAAGACAAATTAAATGAAAATCTCATTTATTTGCATTGCTCTTTGCTTTCTCACATAATAAGTTTTAATATCTATACTTAAGTTAACTAAAATACAAAAAATCGAACACATACTCTTTTGGAATCAAACAGATCTGTCCCTTGGATACATTTAAATCGTCGATAATAATGGAGTGCGACACGATTGTAGCAGCAAATCAAGTGGCACGTAAGTAGCAGAGGATAGAGTTGCCAACATCAGTATGTTAGCAATGCATTTTATTACGTTCACACCTGAATACTTTCGGTTTCCGCATGGTGGCAGAAAAGTAAGATGAAAAACTGTGGAATGGAATACAAAATACAATCTAACATAAACGCATAAAACTATTTCATAGCTTTTTGTTGCAGCTCAGTTAAAAGCCAAGTTATGCGTGCATTTTTTAAGCGCCTCTTCTGTGGCCCCCAACTGATGACAAATGCGTCCCCAGTGAGTGACGTGGCAGCGGCACGGCAATGTTTGTGTATTGTTGCCACTGCTAGCCGCAAGCACGACCGAAAACTGTGAAAAGTTGAATAAGTGAGGCCTGCTGCAGTCCAAACATTTGCAACAGCGCCAATTGCAGTTCACTTTTATTTTTATGGCATATGTTTGCGGCAGCAACTAACTGCATTTGGCAGTGTGCTTCACTGGCTTCAAGCCTCCTCCCTCTCTCTCTCTCTCTTTTGCCACCGCATTCCATTTTCTTTTTTCCCGCCAGGCCATAAACAAAATGTGAGGACAAGAAGGGAGTTGAAGAAGGAGAATATACCTCCAAACACAACGGCTCAATGGATAAGGGGCCAAGGCTGCACGCAAACCTGAAAATTTGTTTGCTTTGGGCTTTTCCGAGATTTTTAAAAAAGAGATTTATGAACGCTTTCATGATCTATGTGAATTGTTGACCGCATCTTTAATTTGTATTTAACAAAATGCTGGCAACAAATTAAAATGCGTGCGTGGTTTTCATATTTGCTTGCGTTCGCGACATTTCTTTATAGAAACATATTTTTACGCGCACTTTCCTCAGAGATTTATTCACATGTCATTAGCCCACAAGATCCCGTCGCTCTCTGTAAAGATCCACTTGTGGGTTAGCCATGAAAATTGATTGCGCCAAGCAGCTGCTGAGCGTTTGGGGGAGCTGCTGATGTTTCGCTCTCATGTTTTAGATTTTTGTGTTTTTTTGTTTATATATGTTTTTAAATGTTTCATGTTTGCCGGAAGCGTGTATTAGTTTTTTGCTTTTCAATATCGTATTGCTCATGTACTGTATCTCAAGATATATTATGTGTGCTACATTAAAAATTAGGAAATGTGGCAAGAGCGGAGCATTATCAACAACAACTGTTCAACAAATACAAATAACATGCCTTGTTGATGTATGACATTGCACTGCTTAAATTAGTTCATTGTTGTCCGAAAGCTGTCAAATGTCAGCATGAACAGCGCCCCAGACCGTTCAACCTCAGCAGTCTTAAGACTTTTAGATGTGAATAAGCCTGAAGGAAAATCTATTTCCAGCAAGGTAAAATTCAAAACACTTTTCAAAAATATTCATGCGGAGGCGTCTCGATTTTAGTGAAACAATTTACGCTACTTTTCACTTGTACTTTTCGAATGGAAGCTTATTATATTGCTAGAATTATTTTATAAAATGTTAACACTTATTTTACATTTGATATACAAAGGACAGCACGAAAAAGCTCAAAAATCAAAAGCTTCCACAAAAGATGCCACACTTTAGGCTCAGACAGAATCATTTAGAAAATTGTGAGCGATTTTATTTGTTTCCATGATAAGTACACACACATTTGAATTTGTGTGTGCAGATATTTACACAGACAAAACTCGCAAATGTCTACATAGATACCGATGGCAATGGTTTCACATAAATTGGGGCCGTAATCCTATTTCTTCATTTAAGCAATTAAGCGGATTACACATACGGCAACCCAAGGCCTCGCCATGAACATTGAAACACTGCTGAAGGAGTTGGTTGTGGGAGTGCTGTTGCTGTTGCTGTTGCTGTGAGTGCAATCGAGTTGTCTATGAGCATAAATTAAATGCAAAAGTCATAGTGCATGCAATTGAATCAATCTGTTAACTGTGTCTGAGCATTTCAACTTAGTTAGCTGGAATAATTCAATCGCTAATATGCGAAATGTGGAAAGCGTGGGAGTTTAGGCTCGAAATATTTTGCAACAAAACGAATTGCGAAACTTGCCGCTGGTAAACTTGAGAGTTTTGGAAATGTAAGACAACACCTACTTAATGTCAACAAACACAAAATAAAATATTATAGTCGAAAATCAAGAATTTATTGCGACTCTTCAACAAAAGATTCAAAATTAACAATTTAGATCAGATGAGATCTTTTTGATAGTTTTATACAAGTCATTTAGGTATACTTCTCCTCGAAAGATATTAAAGAGTCTACAAAGACTGAGCAACATTGCGGTCGATTAAATTTCCAAATGCTTCCGCATGCTCACACATCGTATATATGCAAAGTCATAGTAATATATGCAGACATTACAACTACAACGAAATATTTGGAAAAAAAAAATGCTAAAGAAATGAATAATTAAAGCGTTTCTCTGCTTGCAATGGAACTCAGACTGGCGACCGCCCAAGGGGAAGCAACAAACCAATTGAATTGAATTGAATCGAAAGCGCATCCAATACAAAAGCGAGCATTCAGCTATAGAAAGAGATGAAAATATGGTGGAAAGGCGAAAGAGACTCAGAGAAACGTAACGAATTGTAAATCGAAAGCAAAAGTGCAAAGAAGCCCGCAAGAAACTCATTCAAAAAATGTTCATCTCCATGGTGATGATGATGATGCTAATGATTAGCTGTGGCTCTGTTTATGGCATATGATCTCACGATGAATCAAATTGTGGCTCACAAATTGTCTTCCGGGAAGCGCAGACCCAAAGCGTTCCAATTAATGTGGAAAAATATTAATTAATGGTTGTGGGTTATACTATATTGTATCAGTGTGAGTGAGTGAGTTTTCTGTTCAATGCAATTAATTTTATAAAAATATTCTTATATTTTTTCTCAATGCTTTCAAGTGCAGGGCAGCTGCAGCTGTCAGATACATCCGAAAACTGGAGCAAGGGGTTGGATGTGGGAGAGTCAAAAAGACTGCCCGTCTTTGCTCTTACTCAGCTGTCAAGCCGACGACTTTTAAGGGTTTCGATGAGGCTAAAGTTTCAAGTGGAATTTGATAAATTATTTTTTATTTTCGTTTTTATGCTCTGAGCGCGGCAGCAAATTAATTAAAAAGAGTTTAACAAATTCATAGCATATTCATTTAAGCGGCGCGCGGCCAATCTGACAAATTGATTTAAAGAGTGCTCCCAATTTTGGACACGCAAATGGAACTATTTTTCTTTTTTCGGTCTCTCGGATTCGGATTTTAATGAAGTGACAACATAACCTTCAGAAAACTAAACCAAACATCCATTTAAAACAATAAATCCGCTTAACAAACTTAAACAACCTACGCATTTAGCGGCTTTATTTGATTGAGAAAATCTCTTCAATCTAATTGAAAGACCACAAAAGCGTCTTTGCGGCTCTTCGATTGCCTCCGTATTTTGTTTCCCAGATCTTTCGTGTGGCACAAATATTGAAACTGTTTAATAGAAGTCATAAAAAATGGATATCAAAACCGATATAAGACGAAAACAAAATAAAAAAAAAGTAAATCAACAAACAAACACCAACAACTACTTTGTGGGCTTATAAATATGCATAAAACTCGGAATCTGTCCGCCATATTGGGCCATAAAAGCCACAAGTAGTGCTCATATTATCTACACATTCAAACCGGATAACCTTGTGACGCAAAAAGACAACGGGAATCGAAATGTTTTGCCTTTTGAGTTCACTTAGCTTTAGTCTAACACTTTTACTTTTCGTCGGTACTCTAAATATGCTTTATACCTTCCGGCATAGTACTCATCTGAACCTGATGGATTGGATTTGTGTCTCTGATCAAAAACTTGATAACAAGCTTTTTAAATCAATATAAATTTATTGGTTTTATTAGTATAGACTAGTTTAAGGAATCCTCATAAATAATTGAATACGCTGTCCACTCATCCGATAGTGAAGTAGCCAGCTCACATAATTTAACCGAAAATTAGTCAAATATATCGATTTATGAGAGACGATAAATTCACAGGGTAACTTAGAAACGAGAATTCCATAGATTTAGCTTACTTGTTTCGTTTTATGATCATGCTTGACTTCAATTCTTACCTGAAATTAAAAAACAAGAAATCATCAAAGTCAATTAAGAATACATTTTTAATCTCATTTTAAATAATAAAAATCGTAGATTAAATGATGAAAAACAGAGTTATATAACTCTAAGAGTGTTTAAATTTTCTTTTAAAATAAAAACAATATCTAATTAGTTGAACTTGTTAATTATAGTATTGCCCTTGCACAATATTGTTTACGATTTGTTAAATTTAATTTTAACTGAAGTCAGCTGATAATAATCCATTTCGATGCTTCGTAAAATTTGATGAGCTGAGATAAATTAAAGCTTGTTTGTTGTCTATTCAAAAAATGCACAAAAGGCTGTTAAAAGTTTTGCTTATCTTATGATAAGGCACATAATTCAATCGAAGCAATAAGAAATTCAAATTTAGTCACAAAGCCATATGCATATGCATGTTATACAAATGAAAATTTGTATTTATTCAGCTCCCAGTTTTACACTAATAACACGTGTTACCAAATGAGATAAGGTAACTGTAATAACTGTAATGTTCTTAAATAAATTGTGTAAATAGTAATTTCATGTGCGGCATTTTCAATTAAATTGTCAAGTACTGAAGCAGCTCATTAATTACACATTTTGCGCAAATTTGGTCATTTATAATATATTATGCGACACAGGGCAATTAGGAAATCTATGTACAGTGATTGCTGACTACGAATCACTCAAAGAAATGATCGCAAAGAAAAAATATATACATCCGAAATGTATTTGTTGCTAATTTTAGCTAAGTTTTGCATAAAACCAATAATATCTTTGAGTATTAATTTGCTCGGAAATGGAATTAAAAATATGAATCACGGACAAATCTTTAATAATCGAACAAATTTTAGCATGCTGCTCAAGGCAACTGTTTTTAAAAATATCGTATATGTACGTATATGTATATATAGAGGAGTTAGTTAAAGGAAACAAACTTTTGCAGTTCTTAGTTCGATGTTTTACTGTGACTGCGATACATACGAGAGTAAACTAAACGGTTGCGCATTTTGCCCACATAACTCAATGTCAATATTTATGGGCTAGTTTGTTTAGGTGTATTCGTGTGTGTTTGTATCTGCGTATGTGTGTGCGTAGTCTGTGTGTCGCTTAGCTTCCTAAACACTTCAACTATTATCAATAGATGGGTGTAAGTATGAGACAATGTGGGCGTGAACAACACACTATTTTTTTGCATTTAAAAAACCACTCAGATTCAATTAACGCACCGTTTAAACTGGATATTTAAATATAAAACTGGGTTACTATTTTTTAAGTGTTTGTGTTGGCGAACAGCTTTGAAATAGAATCACTCCAATATATTTTAGTTGAGCATACAAATTATATAAAGATCGATTTTTGATTGAATGTGTTGGTAGTCATTAGACGGCTAATTAGATTGAATTATGTAAAATATGTAGTGTTACAAGCTCTTAAAAATGCACAATAACAAGCTTAGGTAAATTTATACATTTTTGAAAATAAATATATATTAAGCATATGCGGACACAAGCCCAGCTAAATTGCTTGGTTTTTTATTATCCGCTTATAAATACACTGCTGATATTTGTTGTTATAAATATAAATGGTTTTTGGTTGGGTGACAAACCATAACTAAGTTGATATTATGAATAACGATGCATAAATTAAGTAAGTTATTGGAATTCAAGCTGATTTTTCAATGAAACAATAAAATATGATAACATAATCAAACTGATTAGCTTCTGTCTGGCAACCGAACAAAGCCAATTAAATCGAAATTTCAATTTACAAAAAGTTGCGAAAAAAAAACGTTCGCATTTGTGTCTCAATTGCGTTGAAATGTATATGTATGTGTGTATCTACCTAAAGTAACTGATAATTGGCATTTCGGTGACCAACACAAATGGCTAAATTTACTGGACTATTTAATGGTTTGCTGAATCGACCGCATTTCAATTAAATTATCAAAGTCAATCAAGAGGCTTAAATCAGATTACATTTCTGCACACGACTTCAGCTCTCTATCAATATCAAATGTTATCATCACCCCCTTTTCTCCTTTTGAAAATAGAATGTAGGACATTCTATATGCATAAACAACTCGGCAACTTTATGCAAATTTCATTGCATAGAGTACAGTTTGTTTTCAAAAAGTTGTACAACTTAAATACTTGTAAGCCCATTTTAAATATTACTTAGCACGAAAACAAAAAGTCGAAGGTGTCGAAATAGATTTCAAGTTCAATTGACTGAAAGTAAAAGGTCTTTGAAACTTGTGCGATAATATTCTTATCGCATATCTTGCATTCACACTCTCAATCATAGTTCAAGTGACCACTTGAGGCATCATTTACTCAAATCTCAAGGTAAATAAATACAAATACAACTGCTGCCCACAGACAATTACCGAACTCAAGCTTGAAATTGGGATTATGAAAACTTCAAATATTTAAGTGTAAATCATAAATAATAATTATTTAAATGCGTAATTGAAGTCCAATAATATTTGCTTGGTTCCGCCTCGCACTTTAGAAGCTGTCAAAATTGTTGTCAAATTGTTGACGGTAGCTCAACAGCAACAGCAACAACAATCATAACGAAAACGTAAACCTTTTTAAAACATGCCCAACCAAATGTGGCAGACATAATTTATAGTTGCTCGTTGGGCTAAATGTTGGTAATGTTCTAATTACGTGGGCGCGTGTCACATTTTGGCTTATTTATCGCACCGCTTCAATCAAAAATCACCAGTATTTATGGTGCCAACGACTGTTACCTGTCTGCTTTCGGACCGCTTCTGGTGCTTTCAGTTATTGTGCTGTGTGCAGTTGGTAACATGTTCATTTGATTAGTGCGAGCGTGCGGGGAATGTCTAATTGTCTAAATGTGTGTAGGAAAGTAACGCTCTGACCACATCCACCGACCGATAAATGGGTGTTGTGGTTGCTTTATTCAATGGCAGAAAAATGTGAATCAATTGTTTCTCATTGATTGTGCGCGACGTACTTAATTGCTAATTCGGTGCCATGGTCGTCGATTGACTACAGAACAAGAAATCAATATTAAATCGTTGCTTAGAAATGGAAATGCATTAACCGAGTTTTCCGACTCAAAAGGCAACATTAATTACGCTTGAAAGTATTAGTGTAATAACAGTTTATATAACTAAAGTATTTGACAAAAGTTAAATATATTCCATATCTTTTTTGGCTTCAGTTCGCAACAATTTCATTCGTTGTATTACTTAAATATGTTTCACTTCATTACATGACTAAGCCAAAGCCGAAAACAATTGAATATTTGAACTGAAGTGAAGTTGTTTTCATGTAAATTTGCAACGACAGCAACGAGAAAAGTGAAATTTAATGCATGCCTTAGATTACACGCCACAGAGACACAAACAAGACAAACAAAAAAAGCCAGGTGAATACTACGTCAATGCACGCGAAAATCTTAAGCCGCAAAAAGCTAGCAAAAAATTGCAAACAGTGGATGCTTTTGTCTAGAGCAACAATTGAGCTTGAGCTTATTTCCACTTCGAATTACAATTGCAACGAAATGAAATGCACAGCCAGCAAATGGATGCGAGGTTATTTTGCCTGAAATTCATGGTGTGAAATTCCAAGCGGCATCTTCAACAAGTGCCTGTCAGATAGAGAGAGAGAGAGCGAGAGTCAGTCTGACTGACTGACAGACAGTCAGGCGACACTCAACACGGCATAGAAGAAGCTTTGGGATTATGCACACTGCGAATTAAACGCATAAATTTGCAGATTGCATTTTAAATTTGGCCAGCGGGCAACGCCTGCGTTTAAGCCAATTGAGCTGCCATCTGCCAGCTGCATGAAAAATGGCCAAAACGATTAGCAGCAGAGATGGTTGAAAAATGTGTGCATATTTTTCATTCATTGCAGTCAAAATGCCAAAGTGCCAGCCGAAGCCAGCAACAGCAACATTGACTGCAGCAGCTATCGAAAATTATTTTCCAGCCACTTCGATTGCGGCATTCACTTTGGCGGCTGCCAATCAGACTGAAACAACTTCAAATTGTCAACTAGACTCGTGTCGAGTTCCAAAGACAGCAGGATGATTTCGTCTATCCATTAATCAAAAAAACAAGTTAAACAAAAATCACACACGAAGCTTTTATTTTGCATTTTGAATTTTAAAACGTTTGGTATGTGAGCAAGTGGAGCAATAGTTGCATGTTGCAATTCTATTTATATCAAGCTTCAGACACAAAATAATTTTAATGCTATCAATAATAGTAATTTTCAAGCACTGCTATTTTAAAGAACACAGCTGTAGATACTATGGTGATTTTATACTTTTAAGACTACTATACATCTCCATTTTTTTACCACGTAGTTTTAATATTTTCTATTGTTAGCTTTGTGGTTAATTTCACTCCTGGCCCCGTAAAATCATTAAACACAACATCAAAAAATTAGCATGACAAAGCTAACGAATTTTCAATAAGTTGACAATAACCGAGAGCTGGACGACAACAGTGCCATTTTTTTGTTAGTTTAATTGACATTAAATTTGGCAGCTAATTTAAAGTAAAACAAATAAATAACGACAACAGAAATTTATGTGCGCTGAACTTGATATTGAAAAAATAAATCAAATCAATCAAAGTTTGGCAGGCAGGCAAGCGACAAGACAAGGCAAAACAATTAACATGAAATTTGTTGGGCGCGCAACATAAACTCAAAAACAACTTTGGAATTTTAAACAAGTTTCAGTAGGTAACAAAAACAATAAAAAAAAATACCTACAAATGTGCACAGCAATTCAGTTTACAAGTTGATGATGGTTGGTGTTCTCCCACAAACTTATTAGCAGAGAAAAAAGAAAAAAATACACTCACAAATGTATTGCACTAATTGATTGTTGGGCTTTTATGCTAAGAAAAAACATACATAGACATCAATAACTTAATGGGGTCAAGGGTAAAAACAAAATTATAAAAACAAAACTGGTACAAAATACATTAAAAATGGAAACAGTAGCAACAAAATGCTCAAAAGATAAAGTTATTCAAACAACTTCAATTTTGCACAAATAATATTTTTTCGTGTACTAGTATTATTGTGTTTTCCCCATTTACTTCGATCCGCGGTAGAGAATGTCACCACGCGCATGGAAATTCCACATCTCACATGCACAAAATTTGCATAGGCAAACGCCTGACAAGGCGACAAGCAAACTGCCAAATTAAATCATATAAAATAAAGAGACATGCCACAAACACATAGACCACACATTTCCGAGTTAACTGCACACACAAAAAAAGCCTCATAGCACGACGAGTCAGGTGATAGAGGCTGACTTTAAAGATGAGTTTAAGCCAATAAACAGAGCATGAGGGAGAGAGAGAAAGAGAGAGAGAATAAGGCTCTGCAGACCGTGCCAAAATGCCGTCAGGCATTGAAATTTAAATGCACAACGTATAGTTAACCGAAATGAACAAAAAAATACATACACATAAATATATACGTTTGTATGTGAATACACACAGACACTCACACAAATACACGTGTCCAAAATGAGTAAGCACATGTACGCAGGAAGCGTTTGGCACACACACAGGAAGTCAGTCAGCAGACCAGTGAGGCATATCGAATAAGAGGCAACAACTCGATTGTACACTGAGCAAAACTTATTGAAATAAAATAGAATTTTGCATTTTTTTCTTAGTAGAAATATGAAAGGTTCGAATGAAAATGCGCTATCAAGAGAGAGCAAACATTTGCAATTTTTCTCATAGAAAACATAAATTCACACTCCCGAAAAAGGTTTTCTGACAGTGCACAATACCTTTTTGGGCTTCTCGTAACAGGTAAGGCATCGTTGCGTATTAGTAATGTAATTTTAACCCAAAGAACCTGGAGTGTAATATTTTAGCAAATGCAAATGGGCAATTTTCGAAATAAAATTTACATGCCCATTTGTATTTATCTTTAATTTTATAACAAAATCAATCAAGTGGAATGCTCATTGCAAATGGCAAAATCATCAGACACAGGCACAGACTCAGGCTCAATAATCATTATGGCATTGCCTTCGTGATGTGTAAACCTGGTTTCCCAGGCTGAGGTAAATTGGCATAAAAAAGTTATTTACGTTTATGCGTCACCCCCAAAAGTATGCTGCAAAAGCATGAGGGATATTTATACGAAGGTCTCGAATACATATTCATACACATATACAAATACAAATACACACACATCAGCCATAAGTTTTAATTATAAAGAAGGCTAACAAACGAAAACTGCGTGACTCAGAATACACAAAACAAAAGACACCTGAAATACATGCCTTGCAAATCCCTATAAGTAGTCTAAGTACCACATAATACCCGATATACTTATAGCAAACAGTAGCTGTGCTTATAGCTGCCAACTGACAGGATGCCAGGCTACCAGGCAGGCTCGTTTTAGGCCATTGTTTGTATGTCCCTGAAGACATTCGGCTCAAGTGGCAAATACCTGAGGCTGCTGCGGCACAGCGGCTGTAAATACCATATCCTCCATCGGCCTATAGTCTTTGATCAGCCAACCAGCCAAGCGAGGCAGACAGGCGGCCAGTGCAGCTGACGTCAGTATCTAAGAAAATCCGAAATCTCACAGCGTGAGCTTAGGCGAAAAACTTTGCCTGAACAACAATAAAAGACGCATAAAAAACAACCCCAAGAATCAAAAACTGAAAACTATCGAATCAACAGAACGTCTGCCAAGAGCAATAACTACAGCTGAAAGTTCCGTTTTATGATGCGATGTTGCCTAAATATGAACAAAACAAGAAAAAGTGACGCCAATATGTCTGGACCTGTCGCACAAAAATGTTCGCAAATTTATTTGTTTGTCTGCAAACGAGTCCTGAAGTAGACAAACCTTTGCGATGAGCTCAAGAGGCATATAACAAAATTCGAATACCCTAGAGAAACACAAAATATGTGCATAATGTAGTACTGAAGTATAGGAATAACCTTTTACAATTTTGTTTTCATATATAGTTATATTAAAACAATAGCAGACATTTTTATCAAACATTTTAGTAAATTTAAATGTTAAAGAATTTTAAAGGGAATTACAACAACCGAAAGAAAACTGATGCATTCTAAATCGATTTTAGTAACGAGCACATTCAAAATAAAAGCTTTTGTTAATATGCTTCTGTTGTAAAATTAGTTATTTATAACAAGTTGGTAAACATAAAACATTACAAACATCATAAAAATGGTGTTATACCCCGTGAATATTATACCGAGCCAAAGAAGCGAAAGACAAACATTGGGAAAAGCGAAAAGCAACCACGCAATTTCAACACACACACACAAACATCTCATTTTATATACAAACACATTCGCGTACATAGATATATGGCGTAATTATACAGGGTGCCACAGCCCAGGCCGTTTCTATATCAATCGTCAGGCCAGGATTACCTTGGAGTTTGCGTCTCTTCTTTTTTTTTTCTTTTGGGCCTCTATTCGTAACAGTTGCCGCTTGGTATTTATGGGATTTATGGCGAGCCGCGCCTAAATGTATGCTTGCTAATTTTTATTCAAATTTATTTTTCTTCTCTTTTGGTTTTTTTTTGGAGTTCTGGGGATTCTCGTGCGCAATAAAAATTAATGGGCTCGTCTGTGTTTGACGTTGATTTTAGTTTCCTTCCTTTTTGTGCCTGACTTTTATGGCTGGCTCTTTGCATTTTCGGCCCAAGACTCTTGACTTTTATGTTGAATTATTGGCATAGATAAGTATTTAGTGAATGGATTTGGCTACTGTTAGCAGTTTGAAGGTTAAACGATCACACTGATACAACAAACCACAAAGACTCTAAGTGCTCCGTACTCTCGACTTTTCCGTTTCCCCAGACACTGAAAAGTTGGTCAAATAGCGAAGACTCCTTGCAAAATACGCACACACACATACACAGAAAATGACGCCCATTTGATCCCCATATCTTAGGGGAGCAGCAAATCAATCAATGCACAGCACAAAAGCTGGCAACAAACTTGCTTTTATCCCTTAGGAAGAAGCGTTTGCCAAAAGGTTAGCACCTCAGGCGCTTACTCAAAATAGTTGAGATGCTTTTCCTATGCACAACCAACGAAAACATTTTAACCTGCTTATTATTGAATATTATTCGGTATCTAGCAGTTTTGCTACGTGATTCCATTTAATGGCTTCCCAGAAACATAAACTTTAGTCGACTCCGCTTTGCTTCCCATCATACTACTAAATATACGAGAATGCACTAAAGAAACACTCTTGAGCTTTTACAAATGCTTACAAAGGGAATTTGTGTAAGGAATCTATGTGTGCAATAAACAGGAAAACGCTTCTTGTGAATTTAAATCAACTCTAAAATGTTAAAGAGCAGAGTTTAAACATTTGTATATGACAGAAGGAAATAGAATACGAAAATGTACTTAAAAAAAAATTGGCAAGCAATGTAAGGTATAAGCAAAAGCGAAACTTTTGATACATTAATATTACAACTATTTTTCATTTAAAGTAAACTTTTCTTATATAGAAATATTGTGAAATTGTTAGAGCATTTGATCGACTCGTGGACTCGCTGAGATATTAACATTTTTATTTACTTTGTTATTTATTTGTCATAAAAAGCAACCGCTGCCAACCAGGTCGAGTGCGCGTCACAAACATTTTATGGCTTGTTTATTGTTGTGCCTACTCTCACTCTCCCTTCCGCCCTTCCACGCCTTTCTGTACTTCCTAGCAAACACGTGGCCAGGATGCTTTTTTTATGTACGCAAGCCTCGCATCGCATTTATGCGCATTAACTATGTTAAATCAACATACCATAGTTATTTGTTGGCTTTTATACCTTTGTTGATTCTTTATGGCAGCGAATCGTTTACTGTTTTTTCTTTTTTACTGCACCTCACACATATGTTTATATACCTCTGTGTGTGTGTGTGTGTGTGTGTGTATTTGCCTTGACAGCACCTCAAAGGTTCCTAGGTTACACCAATTTTGAGTGTCCTTGCTGCAGCTGAAAATCCATAACAAAATAGAAAGGCGTCAAGCGGTCCACACGCGAGCCAAAGTGAAAGTGAAAACTTTTGCAACTGCAACGCAGATAGAAAAACTCATTAAAAGGAACTTAGTGTGTGTTGCATGATGGGGGCGTCAAAGACGACCTCGAATCAAACAAACAGACCACAACCCCATTACAACAAAAACAAAAAATACAATAATATAAAGCAACAGTCTGGCACAACCGAGAGCTGAGCTCTTATGGCTCCGCAACTAAGTAAAAATCCATTTCAAAAGCACTTTACAACAATGAAAAATTGCTGTTACTGTTGCCATTGCTGTTGCCGTTGCTGTTGCTGTTCTATTAGTTGGCTTACCCATGCACATGTCTTCGTTCTTCGTCTTAAACATAGGCGTTGTCTGCCAGCTACTTGAGTTGCAGGCAACCCAGTTTAGTTCAAGTGCTTTGCTGCTTGCTACATTTAGGAGCAACAATTTTTCGTGCCACGAAGCGCTTAGCGTAGCTTTACAGCGTGGGAATGGGGGACAACTTCAAAAACTGCATTAGAATAAAGTTCATATGGTCATGAACACTCAGACTCATGTGTTTAATTATGTAACAAAAATGTGGCTCCTTAAATGTCATCTATGGAGTGTTGGCAATATTCAAAGTGACTCAAGTTGCAGTAAACTTATAATAGAACTGCGTGTTTTACAGACAATAAACAAGAAGTTTATGTTTATGATTTCTCAAATATCAATTTCCCAGAATAAAGCACGCCTTATGAGAAATTTAATATTATAAATAGTTTCGATCAACAAAATGCGCTACTTGATCTTCATTATCACTTCTATTTTTACACAAATATTTATATAAACAATAAGTTGAATTTTGAATTTGAGACAAATTTGTTCTACCCTATAGTTGATTACAATAGTGCTATTGTATCATCCTTTCTCTAATAATAGTCTCATTTTTACACTATTGGATAAACTATAATGAACTATATATAACTGAGTAAGTAAACCTTTATCGTTATTTGTTCAGTTCTTCAATTTTGTTTTTAAGTTCGTTCCTGTTCAGGTATTCATTTGCGATCTTTAGTTCATTTTAGTTCAGTTTTTCACTTTTGATCTTTAGTTAATTTTGTTCTTTTGATTAATCGTTCTATGTGCAGTTGGACTTTCACTATCGTCTGGCTTATTCAACTCTTTGAACTTTATCTTTTCAGCCATAAAATTTGAATTATATGAATCGAGCAATAACCTAGTTAACGAAACAAACATGAACGAAAGAACTTATTCATTAAATTGAACGCTGTTTACACAACAATGCACAACCCATATAAGACTAATTTCAAATTACACAGTATCTCGTAGTCAAGCATCTGTCGCATTGATCGCAATTAATAGTTATTTATTTTCGTTATTTCCCAAGCCCGTCAAAATGAATGATTAACACTTTGATGGGCATTTGACTTTGTCAAATATAAATACCAAGCACAAGCAGCAGCAGGCGCATAAAAACTTTTTTCTTTGACTTTTGCTTTTTAATGATATTTCAAGACAGCCGGTCGTCGGTTAGTTTATCAACCAATAATGATCGCAACAGAGCGTTGAAACTTCATCAGTTTACACCTTAAATTGTTTGCCAGTCGGCTTATATATTTTTTTTGTAATTTATTTATTTTTTTGTTGTTTTTTATGAAGAGCCGCTCAACTGTCAACGATTCTGTGACCCGACTGCAGCCGTATATGTAAATATTTGCCAGCTGCGCAATTGCAACTAAACTGAAAAAAACGCCCAAAATAAAAAGATAAACATAGTACATATCTTACATAAAATCACCGGAATATTCATAAACCATATATTTGCCTGCATGAAAAGGTAGTTAACCTTTCTGACGGGCAGACAAGGCGCTTAATGAATCGCTTTGTATGTAGGTGATTTGTTTGCCAAGCCGTTAAAATCAGATTTTCACGGCGTCTAAAGAAAAGGTCATGCAAGAAAAACATGTAAAACAAACATCTGCCCTTGGTTTCGCAAAAAAAGCCTTCTTTGAAAGGAATTTAAACACCTCGCCATAACACTAATGGCACCAAGATTCTTCTTCTCCGCTTCTAGTTTTACTTTGGACAGATAATATTGGTGTTGTCATTGCCGTCGTTGTCAAACCCCCTTTCCAAGTCTTAAGTAATTTCAAAATGACATTATGTTATTAATAACGTGAGTTTTTAAGTAAAAGATTTAAATCTCTCTAAAGCACAACTTTCAACACTATCCAGAGCTATCCGCTGCGTCCACTACTAACTTGAAAGTCTCATCTGTCCCCCGCGACCCCGTCTCTTCCTTGTGAAATTGTTGCTGTCGCCTACGCTTACAAAATTTTACACTTTAGTTACTTTGCCGGAGGGGCCGAGAAACAAGAAGAACACAAAATCACAGAAGACGAAAACTTTAAATTATGAAATTTTGCTCGAAAACTTTTATAAAGCAAAATTGTTGTTGCTTGTTTGCTGTTCAGTTAATAAAATGGTCAGCGAATGCAAATAAAAAAAATTATTTGAGTGTTCGTTGCTTGAATTAAAATCAAGCTTTACAGTTTGTCATCGATTTATGACTTAAAAACTAAAACGGTTTCAAGTATGATAAAAATAGATCAGAAATATAAATTATGAAGTCAAATTTGAATAGTTGCGAACGCGAATGCGAGTTGCGAACGTGTTGAAATCACACGTTTCTTTCAACGTCGTCATTGGTACAACGTTGAGTATACGCACTGTGACCTTAATCGATATTGGCAGCATTTGCTTGTAGCTTTTAGCTTGTGGCTTGTAGTCAGTACGCACATACCTGCAATGAAACAGAAAATAAACACGAAAATTAATTAAGCGTTTCGTTGGGGTAGAGTTCGAGAGAGTGCGAGGCACTTTGCTAAATTAACTACCTGGACGTTTTACGAGAGAACTGAAAGCTCAACTGAGCTGAACTCACACTTGGATTGCTTCGCTCACTTGCCTCACTCTTTGACTCTTGTGGCATTTGCTGCGTCAAACTCAAAACTGCCAGCTGTCAACTGCCAAATACCACTAGCACTCCCATGCTAAGTGCCCAGTGTATCAATCAAACGTTATCCAAATGCAAATTGACCAAATGCAGCAGCATCTGCCTTATTTCCAAAACTGCAATGCGAACCGCATTTCCATTTACCTTGAGTTTTGGTCTGCAGCCCTCATCAAAGATGCAAAGATCCTGACCCGAGATTAGGCCAAGTGTCTAGGCAAGCAAATTGTAATTGATGTTCGTATAAAACGGACAATTTGGACAACTGCAGCAGAAGCTACATAACTGCCAAAGCTGACAACCAATTTAATTAAGAATTATTGTCTAAAAGGTTCATCAATATTTTACAAATGCTTGTCCAAAAAGAAATGTGCTGTACTTTGCTATAATGTTTATTTCCATTTAAATTCAACGATTCTTTTAATTATCGTCTCTTTAACAGAAATTTCCACATGTGCTAAATATTTACTGATTAATGTTTTTAATTTGTAAGCTGATGTAGAAAAAGAAGAACGTGAAGACTTTCACTCAATTCATGTGCCAAAAATAAATCTGTCAAGTGGGTATAATACCATTTATCCGACACCAGACAAAAGCTAGCTTAGTTCACACGTGCCAGTTAGCTGTGAAATTTTTTTCACTTTGGTTGGAAAATGATTTCATTCATAAAATGTTTCTCAAGCCGCTTACAAATTAATGCCACCTCGTGATTAAAATCTAAATATTTATTTAGGTGCTCAACTGTAACACTTTTTCTCCATTTCTTCGCAGCTATGATTATGATCTTCCATGGCTAAAAAGATTAACCAAATATAGTTAACTTTTTCCATTCTCCTCCTTTAAAGACTTTCTATTTTCATTACAATTTTGAAGGGGTAGCCAGCTAGGCTGAGCATTTTATTTGCTAATATTGTGTCGCATTTTTATATCTTTGCCCATAAAGTCAACCACTTTTTCTTAGCTGGTTGCTGCTACGTCGCCTGGGACATTGAGCTGATTGAGTTCTTCCTCTTGCTACTCTGCCTGTACTTATTCTGCGTCTTGTTCTTCAGGTTTGCCGAGCTTTGCATATTTAATTAAAATTGTAATTGATTTTGTGTTATGCAAAAAGCAGGCCACAGGCCACGGCAACAGCAATAACAACAAATACAGCAACAGCAACAAGCACAAAAGTCGCCCAAAAAGTCTGTTTTTAATTTCATGCTGTGTGGCAGCGGCTGTGTCCCAATGTGCCTCATAATTTTTTGTGGGCTGTGGCACAGTTTTCTAATTTGACTGCAGGCAACAATTTTACGGCAACTCAGGTGAGATTTGTTGCGGCCTCGGCGCAGTGCGGTGCGGCTGCCCTTAGGTTTGGGCTATATGCTAATGGCGGCCAAAAGTCAAACCAAAAAAAATGAAAATCAAATAAAAATATCTATACATTGAAGTGTACTATATAAAAGACGGTTACGTCAAAGTCGCTTTGCATATTGATGAAATAACTTTTAGTCTCTTAGCCTCAAAATTCGCTCTTCGTCGCTCAATCTCTCGCCTGTTGGCACATAGCGATTCTAAAGCCCACATTCGGATTGATTTTGTCGCCTTAAATTCACTTTCGCTTTCATACGAAATGTAACGTCCCTTTGACATTTGCAACACAGACGCTCTGCTGGCCCTCTATGGGTTTGTGATGTTGATGTTGTTACTGTGTTCGCCTGTTCGTGAAAATCAATTTTCATGTAGCTGTCAAAAGCAGGCTTAACCCTTTTTTTTTGCTTTTTGCTTTATGGAGGGTGGTTTGAATATGCTAGTGTGGGTTGAGAGAGAACGCACAAAAATAGCAAAACGTTTGCTCTTTTGGGCATTCAGTCAAGTCACGAATTGTGATTTTTCCACTCGAAACCATTTCGATAATTAATTATTAATGTGTGTTCAGAAAATTTCATCTGCGATTTATCTGCAGCAGCTAAATAGAATTAGTCAACTTGACTGACTGACTGAGAAACAAGCAAAAAATCAAATATAATTAACTGATTAACTTCATTTTCAACAGTAAATTAAGAAATCTAAGCAAAATTGGATTAACAATAAATGCAAGCAATTAATCCATCAAGACAAACACAACTATTATCTGCAATCGTGCGGCATCGCTATTAACGCCAGCTGACTTCACACGCGCAACGACAATGTGTTGACCTATCAAATGATGCATCACAACAAAAAAAAGGCCAAACAAAAGGCCAAAACAAAGCGTTGATTTGCCAAAATTATTAATAATTTGGCAACGAATTCACACAAAGAAGAGTACAAACATACATATGAGCGTCAACAGATTTGCCGCTTATGATAAATGGCAAAAGCAATTTACGTGTATACTTTTGTCTTAGTTTCAGACGATCTAATAGTATTTATATTAGCAAGCATTTTATTTTAGTTGAAGGCTGACTTTGTTTTAGTTGATTGCGACTAACATCGAGGGTGTGTCAAACCTCTTGCAAACCATCTTAATGAAGGTCTTTTGCGGCGAAAGAAAAAACAATATAAATAAAAATAAACTAGACATGACAGTAACAATCATATGAAAAGGTCAGGAATTGTCCTCAAATTGACAATCCAGCTTCAGGCAAGCGCTTACAAGGTTTTACCTCCTATGAAAACTATTTAGACAAATTTGCATACCAAAATCTGATCTGGTGTAGCAAATACATATATTTTATAAGTAATCTTTTTTAGTTTTTACGACTTTTATGATACCAAAAAAAAAAAAAATAGACCACCCGCTGGCATAAAACACTTGTCTGCATGTTGTCGACTTTGTTGAAATCACAACATCACGAATATTAATAAATATATTTTGTACTATCCAACTCGAATGTATTACAGCTATGTTGAAATTTTAAATCAAATTTATAACTATTAATACAAACAATCCTAACATTTATTTTAATACTCACAAAAATAAATTATACTTAGCGGTTATAAAATATCTTTTTTCGAATTTATATATTTTTATATTAATGTTTACAGTCAGTTAGCACTTTCCGTAAAAACGAGAGAGCTTATGGGCCATTCTACGAATTGTGACCTCTATAAAACTCCCACGTTGCGACAACATTTCGTTTAGCAGGAAATGAAAGTCATTTTTATACACACAACACATAAAATGATAATATGCAATAATTTATTTAATTGGACATTATTTGAAGCCAAATATGTAAAGACAATATATGACGACAAAAAAACAAAAACCCATTTACAGCGCACCAACTCGAATGTGGTATTATATTAATTCTTTTGTTTCTGATTTCATTTCCATTTGCATTTGCATTTGTTGTATGTGTAAACTGGGAAGTGAAAATTAACCGATTCGCACTTTTGCAGTTGTTTTAAAACCGTTCGCTCAACTGGAAACTGCGTAAAAGTTAATAGACCAGTTATATTAACTATAATGACAATAAAAAGTGAACTAATTTATGTTGGAGTTAATTAAAAAAAAAGAAGTGCAGAGAGTTAAAGAAAAACTATTATTCGATCAGAAAGGCAGGTCAAATCTTTATGCTGTCTTCGATTGCAGGACGCTAACCGCAAGTCAAACCGTTCGAGATCTTTGACTTGGGCAAAATTTGAATGTCCAACAAAGAGAGCAGTTTGTCTGTTGCTCTATTCATTTTGGTTTTAATTTTTGCGCTCGTAAATCGAAATGAAAACGAAACGAAATGAAATGAGAGCCTGAGACGAAACCGGTTAAAAGACGCCCAACGAGCCAAGCCAGCAAGCCAGTCAACCATCCAAACAGCTAGTCAGCCTAGTTGGCCAGCCAGCAAAAGTATTTGGAGTCGAGCAAACGAAACGAAACGAAACCAAAGCAAAGGTAAAGCAAAGCAAAGCAAAACCAAAGCCAACTTTACTTGTATGAGCAGCAGTATAAAGCTGCTGTTGCTGCTGAACCAACGACCGGAGATATAGATAAAAATCAACTCCAACACGATGTGCGCGCTGGGGCAGACAACAACAACAGCAACAACAACAACAAAGCCAATGGACACGTTTTGTGGCAGCCCGCCACACAGCCGGTAAAAACAAAAGTAGAAGTCGACTAACTGAAAGAGAGCGCAGTATTATAACAACAACAACGACAGAGCAACAACGAATTGAAAAACCTGAAATTGTAACGCAATCAATGCGAAAAACCAGAGGAACGAACGCTCAGTGGGCGTGCCACTGCCTTGTGTGCTGAAAATGAAAATCAACACAGTTCCACAGTCAGAGCCACAGCCACAGCTGTTGTTATTATTGTCGATTTCGTTGTTGTAGTGGAACTCGAAACAGACAGTTATAACTTATATACGAATGTACATAGCATTTTTTCTACTCTTTTTTTTTCTTTCATTTTTTGTTGTATCCACATTTCGAACCAACCACACGCATTTGCCGGATTACATTTTATTCACACTTTCAGCCAAAGCAAGAAGAAATGTGGCCAGAGTTGTTGGATGGAGTCGAGTCGAGTCGAGTTGAGTTGAGTGTGTAGCCTCGCTGCCTCATGCTGCAACTGTCGATATGTCGGAAATTGTCAAGCACGCGGCAACATTGGCAGCTATGGCGTCACGTAATTTCGCATAAAAGTGCTTTTTATAGGCATCCCCACAGACAGGCAAAAAATAAAACAAAAAACATGGAATGGAGAAAGAATGTAACAAACCCAAAGGTAAACTAACAACAACAAAAAACAACACGAATTTGAAATTCCCTCTTAAAACCAGCATGGCTTTTTGCACGCTTTAAATTAGGTAGAAGAGATTTATATATTTATATTTACGAAAATATAAACAGTAAGCAAAATTTCGCTAAAATCTGATTTACATTTTTATTGCCGGATTTATACTTCATTTCTCAGCATTCCAATTTCAAATGCTATTTTAGGAAACAAAACAAAATTGGATGACAATCGGAATTAAACAAAAGATTCAAATATGTACATATGCATAAATATAATATATCCGAGCCGATTTCTGCAAATTTATATCAAGGCAGCGAAATTGTCTGCAGTAGAAAATATTTCTTTTAGTTAAAGTGTATGTTTCTATTTTAATTCTTTTAAAGAATAAATAATTATTAAAAATGACTCAATTAGAATAAACTGCGATACAAGTCTATTTTTGTTTATTTATTTAACTTGTAATCGCCTTATTATCTATTTATTGTTGAATTTATTAAATAAATATTGATAATTGGAATTCAGCGTGACTCCCAAAGTTAAACAATATGCATTATACATACTTTCAAGCTTATGTTAGTTCTCGTCTATTTCTAATATTTCTTACTAAATGTTATGATCTTTTTAACGACATTGCGGAGTACGGAACAGGTCTGTGTGTTTAATTAAACTAGATTTTATGTTGAGAAAGAAAAGATATGTATATAATTAGAACATATCATACAAGTTTCTATGAAAAGATGAACTGAATATTTTAGCATAATTTGCCAGTTATGAGATGTTCTATGTTCGTCATTTCTTTAGAACATTGTCAAACAAATGTCTGCAGCATTTTGCAAGTGTAACCAAACACATTGAATTTTGACTTTTTTTTGCGGCAAAGGGAAACTCGTGAAAATTGTTGTTGTTGGTTTTCGTTCAGGGCTTTATTTTTGTCTAGCGTAACAAGCTTTTGGCGTTTTTGGCCCAACAGTTACCAATTTCTTTGTTTATAGCCGCAACACGTGTTTTCATTTCAATATACAAACACACCACACACCGCACCCCTGTCGAATGAGTAAGGTCTGGGAAGGGAAGATCTTTTATGTCTATGTTAATGAAATGATAATGGCCTGAGAGAGGCTGCTGTTGAGTGCGAGTTGTGAGAGCCAATTTTGGCTCTAATTAAAGCCAGTCAAGACAAGTCAAGTCTCTAGCAGGACGGCAGCTGACCAGCAAAATGTTGTGAGTGCGCAGCAATCAACTCTCTGGGCTCCCATTGGGGAGTCATCAAATTTGATGGGCTCAGGCTCAGAAGCAGAAGAAGTAATTGCGAGTGCAAACAGAATTAAGAAAATGTCTATTGCTGGGAATTGCCATATAAATAACAAAGACTGTCGTCGTCCGAGACAGACAACTTTCCATTGAATGCGTGAATACGTGGAGGAAGTCTCGAGGTATCTTCATTTTATGCAAGTAATAAATGCTTATTTTGGTTCTCGTCTACAAATGCATAGTCATGACTGGGTCATGAAAATTAGCAAAAATCTCATATTTGGCTACATTTACAAGAATTTAAGCTATTCGCATCAGACACACAGATTTGTTTTAAACGGTTTTCAATCTTTCGCAGAGCAGAGATCCTGTTCACGAATTTGGCAATAAACGAGCTAGTTTTTATTTGCGTGTTTGGCCCAATAAGCTTAGCATTTGGATAGCTCGCGTGCTGCTGGTTAACCAGCTTATGGAGCGAATTGTTAACTGCCTGCTGGTCACAATGCATTTTTCACTTTCACACACCACTACACTCAGCACACACACACACACACACACAGACGCTGGCATATGCTCATGCTCAAAGAGCTGGAAAACTTGTTTGGAGCACATAACAGTCCTGGACACCGAACAAGTTCGTTTGGCAGCTGGCTGCACAAATAACACTGCACTACAAAACTCGGCTTGCATTTTGGTGCTGAAGCTAATTATTTAGCAATTATGTGAAAGTGAAACTTGTTGTCGAGTTGTTGCTGCTTTTGTTATTGCTGCTGTTGTTGTTGTTGTTGTTATTACTACTGTTGTGGTTTAGTAGTTTAATTGGATGCTGGCTGCTCGTCGTATTTTGTTGTCTCCTCTCTTGTGTTGTGGGGGAAATTTTCTAGCGTGTCTCTCATTAACAGCTGGCAAATGAAATTTGTTAAACATTTGTGTGCAAAGTGTGAACGTTAGTGTGCATAGTAGAGAAGGGGGGTAAGGGGTGAGGGCATTTATCGATAGCCAAAGCAGCTGCCACAAAATTGTCAAATATTTATGCAATTTTATGAATTGGAGCCGAACTAATTGCATTTAGTATTAGTATTGGTGCAATTTATTCAGCAACACTTGTCACTGCCCATTGGCTCGCTTTGCACAAGTTCGCCCCCAGAAAATGTTTGTGGCGCAAATCTTTTGATTTATGCCATATTTATCAATGATGCCCAGCAAACTGCATATAGAGCAGCCAATGAAGCATTCATATATGAATGCGATTTACAAATTCTCTTCACACCCAGTCCATCAGTCAGTCAGACCGAACGAATGGCCTGCACTCACACTCACACTCGCACATTCGCAAGCTCACAATCCCAACAAGCAAAACCACAAAAAGACAATCAACCGAGTTCTATTGTCTTGCTGTGGGGGGGAGTGTAGCCAAAACTGAAAACTGGTTTGGTTTTTTGTTTGGTTTTGTTTACTTTATGCATCACATTGAAGGGGAAAAGGAAGGGGAAGAGCAGAGAGATATCAAGCCCCAAAGAGCGGGTGGTGCGAGTGGCACCAAGTGCGGATACTTAAGTGCGGCAAACAACATGAAATATCCGAAATATTACTTCGCTTTGATTCAGAGTACTCCTCGCTGTGCCCAGTCGAGAGTTAAGCAATATGGCAAGCGACATATTGCATAATGCTTAAGAAGAGATTTCAATTATGATTAAAAGTCAATTCAGCTCAGGCAACGAACCGACCCGAACCCAACTTGATGGATTTACAGTGCAATGAGCTGTGGCATTCGTAAAATTAATCGGAATTGGGATAGAAATAAGTTGATCTTTGCTCAATGTTTAACAACTTAAAGTCAAATAGAATATTTAACAACCACGAGGCATATAAATTCAAAGATATACTTCCAAAAATAAAAATACATCAATTTTATTCATAGCTTCAACCTATTCAGAAAATCAACTATGAAATACATGCATTTTATTCTAGTGAATAATGATTGGAGCAACAGTGTTATCATTTGAATTCAACTTCCCTTCTCTGCGATTCTCATGGCTCGACCTTACTCGACAATACATGCGTAAAAATCGTACACACACGTCGACAAGTTCAGGGTCAATTCTGTGATTTACATAAAACCTTCGTAAAACTCAATTCGACCACTAGCAAAATTATACAAAAAACCAACGAATGTACAGAAAATCGAACCGAAAACTACTGAGCAGGTTTATTTTTTCTTTTTTTTTTTATTTTTTTTTTGGACTATCGCCGGAAACTCACAAAGGCTACGTTCGCCAACAGCCGGTTGTCACTTATTTATGCATCCGGCCATTGCAGCTCACAGTGAAACAAAAACAACACAAAATATATAGAGCAAGAAAAAATACAAGCACTTGCTTTATGTAAATAATATAAATAAAAGTCACAACATAATACGAATTCAGATAAAATGACTGAGCGGCGATTGCGGTCTCGACTTTTACAGTTAAAAACTTTTAAAAGCATTTGCCGAGCTACGCTATTCGATTGCGGTTTTTCCCCTTCGTATTCCACTGTACTAATAGTTTGTTTTTTTTCGGAGGTAATGTCAAAGTTTTAAGTGTAAACCGAAAACTATTTACATAGAATATGCGACAACGTTGAAAATTTTGAAAGTTCGCATTGTGTTTGCTTTATGAATAAGTAGATGAATATTTATATTTACGCTTTGCTCTTGCGACGACAAAGTTGTAAACTTTAGGCAGAAATTAAGTCACGGTGAATGTATTATGTATAATGCTTATTGTTACAAAACAGATTAGGAAATTGTGTACCTATTGCATATAGGTAAACAATTAATTCATCTAATTGAATTCTGATGCTAGAAATACGAAAACAAAAAGCCAAGCAAATAAGTTAAAGCAAATAAAGCTAAAGTCGATCGATTATGTCCGCTACCCATTTTCAGTAAGGTGTTATCGTAAAAATATACCACATGAATTAAAATATTCGTCCAACTACATTCAAAATATACCAAGTTTCTGCCACATAAAATAATTTTTTAAATAACTTTTCCCATCTACACAGAGTAAGAATACCCTTCTTCTCTATTGGATAGAATTAATGTACAAATTAATTTAAAAAAATTAAAATATGCAAAAAAATTGAAAGAAAAATGTTAGTTCTTTTTTATATATATATACGCATGTATATTAAAAGTTATGATTGGAAACTTAAAATGTTTAGATGGCTCTCATTATTGTACCAGAATAATTATTTCATTATTTTAAACACTTCTTGGCAGATAACAATGTGTCCATTAAAACAAAACAATGGAAAATATAATGTAATGTGCTCTTTTTGTGATTCACACAACTTTTAAGTAATTAATCCGATTCATTTAGCTGAGAATACTATATCAAAACTCCTAGGAATAGACTTGAGGCTATAAAATGCCGTAGAGCAAGCTTAATTGGCCGTGCGAAGCACACAAACTGTTACATCCTCCAATTCTCATAGATATAAAAAAGCCACAAGCCACGCCTCACTTTGAGCACAAGAGACAAGAACAAAGGCTGCAGAAAAAATGTATATATAACTGTAGGTAAGATAAATGTGTGCATATACAAGAATATAAATATGTACATAGTGTAGATATTGAATGCAACTGACATGCAAATCGCTTGAAAGGCAACTGTCAGTCGACTGCTAAAGTTTATTTATCCACGAGATACATTTGCTATAGATATGTATTTATTTAGCATATCATATTAGTTGGCAAACTTCTTGCGGTCTCAGTTGCATTTGTCTGCCGTGGCCTGGCCCCGCTTGACATTGCATGTTTTAGAATTTTCCAGCTGTTTAGATACTCAATTTGTGGATAATGCTGTACAATGCAAATCGTGGGGCTTCTCTAGATAGATTTCGTGGCGACTGTGGGTCGCCATCCCGCGCCCCAAGTTCGTGATACTTGATTACAACTTATCTTTGAAATGAAAAATGTGCTGCTCGCTCTTACAAGTTGTGCTTGGTCTGGAGTTCATTGCATTTGACATGCCAACCAGCCAATCAAGCGAAGCTGTTTTTCTGTGGCCTACAAAATAACAATAACAACTACGAGAATAGTCAATTTTTGTCTGCTTTCTGCCATTGATAGACAATATTGTTATCTGGCATGGAACAGCAGCAAAAGAAGCAGAAGCAGCAGCAGCTGTTGTTGTATGCTATATGGCTCAGCCAAGTGGGTAGAAAATGTTTTTAAGTACTTCGATTGTCAATACTGCGCTGTGACTTGTGGCTTCAAAAAGAAAGACAAACTATTTTTGTGGACCAGCAGTAGAAAGCTGACACTAGAGAATCTACGTGTCTGAGAATGCGACAGAATGAAAAGTGACCAACTATTTTGGCGACCATTCAGTTTGCACTTATTTGATGGTCTTTTTAGATATTGTTCGATGGCCATAAACAAATAAACGTGATACCGTAACCAACTATATAAGATGAACGGAATGTCAGTAGATATAAAAAGTAATGTGAATTAAATTTTGGTCATTGCATATTAGTTTGATCGAGTGACCTGCTTGCACAGCAGGTTACGTTGAGTCACTTGCAGTTTGCTCTTCAATCAGTTTTAATCAAATTTGTCAATTAAAATTGCGAATAGATAAACATTAGAAATTGCCATCAAAATAATTGCATCTATATATCAGTCGGCTGGCATCAAAGACACATCAGCTTGGGCGCAGCAGCCTTCAAGCGAGATACATTTTTAGAGTCGCATAGTACACACACGGACAGCCAAAACACAACGCGACACAAACGTAGGAAAACTATTTACGCTTATGACAAAATTAAATGCCATAAAATTTAGCTGTTGGCAAATATTTTGCGCAACTTTTAGCACAAACCCATACCGCAACAAAATAAATAAAATTCAAATGGCGTAGGTGACAAATGGCAGAGAGGCGAAAGGAAAAATGTTGCCAAAAACGAATATAAAAAGCCAAAGCGCATTTAATACATCATCAACAAAAACAAGAGAACCGACAGAGCACTTTTAAAATAATACTGTTAATTGTACCATAAAATAAATTGCAAGTTGTACGTCCAATAAATCTAGAAGTAAAAGTAAAAGGGCATCACAGCTCTGAGTTACTCTAGAACTGTGTGATTGTTGCTCATAATATGGTAAGCATTGTATGGAATATTTGTTATAAACGATTTGCGGTTGTAATTGTTGCTAGGAAACCGGTCTGGGAGAAAATTGAGATATTTAACGCGTAATTATCAGTTCTTATGTGTATAAAGCGACGTATAAAGCGGTTTTTATATAAGCTGCAAAATGGGGTCAAAGTATTGCATATGCCAGACAAGCACACACACATACAGATACAGATACATATACAGATACAGAATCAAATGCCTCCCTCCCTGACTGCCATTGGGGACGCGAGGCACACACAAATGCCAATCAATTGATTTCATTGTCTTCAATTTATAACCTATCGATAATATAAATTCCTGGCAATCGCTCTTCAAAGCACTCAAAGCGCACACAGTGAGAACGAATGAGAGAGAGCGAGAAAGAGAGAGAGAGAGAGAGAAGCAAAGAGCAGCTTGAGCTTAGAGTTATGATAAATAGTAAATTGTGTATGTTACAGCCACACAACAGATACAGATACATTTTGTATAGTGTAATGTATCACACATTTAACTCAAGCAAATATATTAGATGTATATGTAGATGTATGTATGTACATATTCTCGTACACTGTTTTGCACTTGACATTAATTAAATGAAATTGCTTTTGTCACAGTTCCATTCGTCGCGATTGCATATTGCACCACAATGTCGATAGTTGTAGTTTGAATAGAAAACAGTTATATATATTTAATTAATTAATATTTGGAAATTGTATATTTGTGAATTATACATATGTTATTTACAGTGTTACGTACGTACGTAAGTACTTTTAGGTACAATTTGCATACAATGTTGCCAAAGAGTTTCTCCACAAATCGTGGATAGCCTCTTCGTAAGTGCAACCACCAAGTTTTCGTATCATTAAGGAGCTACGTTTTATAGGGGCTGCCTCTTATAACTAATTTTAAATAATTGCCACAGATTGCGCTATTATCCCCCAGCCAGCTGGGAAACAACTCTATAAAAGAAAGCACGCCCCCACAGGGCGCAGAAACGATACGAAACGAACAAAACCAAACGGGGCCAAGCAACAGTAACAACAGCAGCAACAGCAGCAGCAGCTACTCCTCTCCATGAGCTGATGGTCGCACTTTAATTGGCATATCAGAGCATGGCGGCAACCATTTTTTCATTTTTTTTTTTTTTATTAGTTTGCTAGGCCAAATAGACGGCGGGCAGCCAAAGCTTTCTAGCGGCAACAATGAACCAAGCAGCAAAGCAAAGCAACTGCCGACCGACCGTCCGACCGGGCATAGAAAACACATACAATAACAGCAGCGAAAATTTACAACAATTGTTGTAGTTGAGAGGTTAATGAACTAAATGCGCAATGGGCCAAACTTATTTATAAGCGCCATGCTACCAGCAACCAGCAAGCAGCAACAAAAGTTTAGACCGCAATGAAAAGCGAAAGAAAAAAAAACTAGCCACAGTTAATGAGACGCTCATTACTTGCCCGTTTCTTGAGAGGATTGAGAGGCGGAGTTGCCCCAATGGCTTTATTTGAGCTTGGCATGACAAGTTTGCGTGGGCCTCAAAACCATTTTCAATTGATCGCATTTAAGTTCGTCTCACTTTTCGATTACATTTTCGCTTTTTTTCTTCTTTTTAATTGGCACTCATCATCATCAATCAATCTAATAAATATAGAATACGAGCATGTCGAAGATTCGTTGGAAATGTTCCACGAAGATAGTTGAAATATATGTTGTTGCATTTCTTGCACCTACTGCACACATGTATTTTTGCTGCCAAATTGAATTTGATTAATTTACACATGTTCCGCAAATAAAAAGGAATCCATAAATATATGTATAGTATATATAGTACATAGAACAAGAAAATTCTTGCAAATTTGTTTTGGCACATAAAAGATATTTGTCGCAAAATCGTTGCTAATATTGCTCAAAACATTTAACAAAATTGACAACGACAAGCGGCCCAAAAATTATGAGACTGGCCCAGTTTAAGTACCACCAAAGTGTCTGTCTGATCGTCTGGCTGGTCGCTAAGATTGCAATAACATGCGACAGGCGCACATGAAACTAATACCAAACATAAACATTCTACGCTAAAAATAAGTACAAATAGTAATCAACAGAAGTCGGGACATGTAATATCATTAAATAGGCACAAATAAATCATTTTCAACGACCATAGTGTATTTCTTATCTGTCGAGATTTAAAGAAATTCTCATAAATCGCGAATAATTTGAAGAAACTATCACATAGTGTAAAATGTTGCGCCGCATTCAAATGACTTGTAATTGCTTTTTAATTTCTTTTTTCATATTTATTGAGATTTCTTCTTTTTTATTTTATAGCGATAAAAATCTTGAAATTTTTCACGCTCTGCGAATTTTGCACATTTCCGTTGCCATTGCCGTTGGCATTTGCACTTTTCCCCATTTTTTTTCGGTTTTTTACTTTATTTCTTAAATTTTGTCTGCACCGAACGCGTAAATCAAATAGCCGTCTGTAACGCAGAAGAGTGTGTAATATTTAATTCATATGCAAAGTAAAAAA
Source organism: Drosophila albomicans (assembly GCF_009650485.2). Taxonomy (NCBI): domain Eukaryota; kingdom Metazoa; phylum Arthropoda; class Insecta; order Diptera; family Drosophilidae; genus Drosophila; species Drosophila albomicans. Next base: position 6,003,623 of record NC_047631.2, read on the forward strand.
GAAAAATTATGGATACGAATATGCGATATTGAATAGTTCATGAATGCTTAAGCTGCTTTTCTGAGTTTTTCGTTTAACTATTGAATTTTCATATGCACGTTTAAGCAGCTTGAAAGCGGGTAAATTTCTCTGGATGTCAGCAGGCAAGTATATTATATGAACAAAGTTTAACAGTAAACAATGCTAAAAGAGAACCTCATGATAACATTTGGTAACCAGACAGCCGAACTGAAAGACTTGTGCAAATAAACAAAAGTCGATGGATATATGCGATTGACACTTCAGTATCGATTTGATTTTCTGCAAAGTCGCCATATGGTAATCAAATACTCACATGTAAACACAATTAACTCAACTTGTGAATGTATTTATAAACATTTTTTTATCAAATTCGAGACTTGGACTTATTTAAGCTGATTTTACTGTTTCAAACAAGTATGAAAGCTACAGTCGAGTGTGCTCAACTATGAGATACCCGCTACCCATTTTGAAGAAAAGCAAAACAATGCGGTATTATTCTTAAAATATTTCAAATAATAATATATAACGCAAAAAATATATAAAATTACTAAAATTTACCGAACACTGTATTTGGTATATTGATATAGTACTATATTCAAAATATACCATAGAGAAAAAAATATACCAGATTAATAGCTAAGACTTGATTGCAATACATTTTTTTGCAATCGCAATCAAATTTTGAGAAATCAAAAATACTGAAGTTATCTTGTCTGTATCTTTAAAACTACGCTTATTATTCGATTTTTGAATTTAAAATAAACTTGAAAAATAAAAATTGCCGTCGAAAACAAATTATAGCTTTATCCATTATAGTCACTGAGATCTAGGTGTTCATACGGCCAGTCAGACAGCATGGCTATATAGTCTCGGCTGTTGATGCTGATCAAGAATATATAATATAAATATTATGGTGTCGGAGATGCATCCTTCTGTCTGATACACAAAGTTATAATAATTTAAACTAATTTAATGAAAAAAGTGAATAATAAAATTATAAAGAATTCAAGTTGTTGATTTTGTTGAGTTTATGTATTATTTATAACACTTTTTACTCACAAGTTCAAGCTTATTATACAATAATTTTATTAATTTATTCTATAAATAATATTGAGAAAAAAATCCAGCAAACCGATTCACAAAAAAAGTAGAATTAAATTCAGGAAAACTAAACTTTATACAAAAAAGTACTAATAAAAAAAAATGTAATCAAGTTAATCAAATATTTAGCATTTAATAAATTTTGTATCAAAAATAACCCTAATTGTATTCATTTATGTTGCGATAAAAATAATAGCCTTCATGCATTCAAATTGAATCACATGCCACTCATTAGGTTCAACGTTGATAAAAAAAAATAAGTCTCATTGGCTTTCTATATGCCAACAATTTATCAACTCTAATTTTTTTTGTTGCGAGCTTTTAGCTAACAAAATGAATGTGTATACGCTGCCAGCACTTCTGGTGCATTTTTTTATTATACGAGTGGCTGACTCTCTAGCACTCAACGCTTTCCCACTCATGGTGGCTCTCTCTCTCTCTGTTTCTCTACTGCTCACTCTCTCAATGGTTACCCCAAGTGGAGCTCAACTTTGGTTGGCATTTCAATTAAATTGCACAACATACGCATCGAAGTCACAGCCAGCAGTCGCCCCCGCACTTGCTTTTGGCTGTTGCATTTCGTGCAAATAATTGAAAGACGCCCACACGATGATGCCGACAGCTCCAAATGCAGCTTTGACAGTAGCCGGCAGCAGCAGCAGCAACAACAGAGAGTCAATCTCGCATTCGAAGCGAAGGAAACATTTTAAATTTTATCTAAAAAATGTCATTGCACATATGGAGTGGAATATATTCATTCGATTTCAGCACATTATCCCGAAAGTCACTTGAAAATGTAGCTCAGCGAAAATCACGACAATCCCACACACTTACACACATCCCCATATACAGAACGAAAAGAGAGAAAAGTGTTGCATATGTGACCAGAAATGGGAATAGGTTAAAAACATTATACGCTATACCGCTGCCTTTGTATCAACTTCAATTCGGCTTCTCACATTCAAATGACTCAGTTTTGGCCAAACACTTGAGGCACGTAACTAACAATCAGTTCGGAATTGAATGTACTCATCGTACATATGTTCTTCTGTTATGTATGTATTATATAGATACGTAGTCATGTGTGGGTATAATATATCAACAGCAGTACATTGGCATAAAAGTCAAGGAACTTTTAAGCTGCTTTTTCGAGACAACTTTTACCAGAAAATATTGCATGTCATGCCGTATGAAAGATGAGTGACCATAAAAAAAAAAACAACGACGAAGAAAAACAATTTTGTGGCTGGTCAATTAGTTGTGGCTTTTAAAATGCGAGCAAAAGAGAACACAATGTTCGAAGAATTACAGTTAAAAAGTGACAGAAATTGGTGTGGGCATAACATAGATATATTGACTTTCAGAAATGTACAGCTACCAAAGCAACGTTAAGAACTAAATAATTTAAAGTTTCTTTCGGTAATACAATATTTAAATTGATTTTAACATTTTCATAAAAGTCTACTGACTACAAAAGCAACTGCAAAACTCCAAAGCTCACTTTTAAAGCACAAGTAAAAGCAACAAAAAGTAGTCATTGTGAAAATAATCGAACAGAAATAATACAATGCAAATCATAAAGTTCTTGAGAAGCAATAGGCTGACAAAACCCACAAGCAACGTGGACGCACAAACACCTATATATATGTATGTATGTATGTGTGTGTCTGTATGTTTGCGAATATTTACAAGTAGGTGTCCCAGTATCGTTCGCTACCTTCATAAGCATTGTCTCTGCCCCCTCCCTAGCTGTCAGTCAAATGTCCCCAAGCGAACAAATCCACACACAAGCACATGCACACAATCCGCACAATCCACAATGCCGCCTTATGAATAATCACATAGCATTTCAATGTAAATCTGACAATCTTGCCAAAAGTGCGGGTATCGCAAGTATGAAAAAAAAGCAAAATTCCAAGTGTAGCGCAAAACTTATAGGTAGTAGCTTAATTACAACAAGTTCCGTCACAGAAATGAGCGTGGGCTGCTGTCATCCTGGCACAACGATAGAGAAAATCAAGAGAGTACAACAACGTGTATCTCATGCTTGGCACTTGACGAATTATTATTTAAAATTCAAAATTTGTATTATTGTTATATGCGGCACTTTTGAGCTTGTTTATGGTTTGCCCGACGGCACATTTTTGGCTTTCGTAGCACTTGGCAAACACCAAAAATTTGTGGCTAATTTTACCTTTGCAAATTTGGCATTAAATTGTAATGCATACGCAAGTATTTCGCACAGCGGTTTTATCTCTTTAGATAATCCAAATTAGCCATAGACAGTCGACAGTCGACAGTCGGATTTAATTTCCTTTTTGGGCCACAGAGAACTTCGAGTCGAGTCGAGTCGTATCTAGTTAGACAAGTGGGAACGTTTAAGCACGTGTGTTAATTTGTACTCGTATCGCACGCAGAGATACATATATAAATTATACATGGGGGGATATATGGGGAGGCACCTTGATTAATATGCGTGTTAGCAATATATTATTATTGTGGTCCCTGTCTCTCTCTCATGTTTCCCTGAGTATCACGCGTATAAATGATTACATATAAAACATTTAAGCGGATAAATTTGTCTAGTTGGATGCTAATTAATGCGGAAGTTTGATTTGATTTGTGGTGCTCTTAGGTTGAATCATGATTGAAAATTTAATTAGAATGCACTTGGAGGTGAATTTAGCTTTGCATTTCAAGCGTCATTTAATCCAAGTTTGTTAAATACAAGTGCTTTCATCTCAATAACTTTGACACTTGAGCTTACCAACCAGACGACATTTTAAGCTCAAGTCGTGCATTCATAACCATATCCTTCGTTCATGTAATTCCACCTATACTAACACTAAATGTGTCAAAATATTGCTGATGAGGAAAAGCAGATCAACTGTGAAAATGCTAACGAAAATAAATTAGCTACATTTACTTAACACACCCTCGATTATTTTTCTTTTTCTGCTCCAATCATCTAAGATGGCAGCTTTCCGTCATAAAGTTATTCAATATTGTATTTTTTGTCAGGGGGTGCCTTGAATAAACACCAATTTATTTTTACCATAACGTTAAAATTCGAGCACAGCCTGTTGTTTTTCTTATTTAAATGAAAATTATCAGCACGACACTTGGCGCAAAACAATCTGAAGCACAGAAAACCATCATCAGCAGCAGCAGCAACGGATATGAAGTGTATTGTGTATGATGTATTATTGTGTTAGAGACCCAAAACCCCACAAGAAAAAAAAGTCAAGAAAATTTAAGAAAAGATACCGACAAAAATGCTCTCAGCAGCCCGCCGAACATAGACAAAGCGCTGATTGGATTTAAAGTGACAGTAATAAATGACAAGAAAGGCGTGTTTCATTTATAAATACAAAGCATACGCAATACTCTCGCAATACACTCCACTGATTCTGTTCTGGGCTACTTGCCCACACCACATAAGAGCAGAGCAGAGCAGACCCCAACTACCCGGGCAGTCGACCAGCCGAGTACTTTCTGACTGAACTTGCACTAGATATTGAGGAACCAAAACCAAAACCAAAAATCCAACGAGACTTGCTAAGTAAACAGACATCGTCGCCACATTTCGGCGCGCTGACACTGACAAGTCAAACAAATTGCAGGGACGAAGACGGGGCGGAGTGGGGCGGGGCGGGGCGGTGCGGATGAGCCATTCATCGTTCGAGTTGAATTTTTTTTTTTCATCTTTTCTTTATTTTTTTGTTTTGTTAATTTTTTTGCTTACGCGGCACACAACAAATATATATATGTTCTTTATTTTCATTTTATTTTTGTTAAAATTTTCTCATTTTCTTCATTATGTCAGTGTCAGTGTTATGCAGTGGTCGCTGTAATGTGAATAATGGAAAATGTACGATATTATGCTCGGTGTATTATGTGTGCGAATGCCGCCGTCTGCTTTTGGCAAGTGAAATGCTTTTTTCACTGGCTGGGTGGTTGTCTCTGGGGTCTAAGTTCTTAATTGTGCCGCAGCGGCAGAAGTGCATTGAAATGCATGTGTTATTAGCATAATTGTTATTTCAATTCTTTAATTATTCTCTCTTGGCTACGCACAATTGGTTTGCCAAAACAATGCGAAGCACATGTGACTTGTGACTACACATCTATAGTGAGATGTCAAAATGCTTCAGTTATAAAACATTTTTGGTTTTCAATCACGCACAGTGTGAAGTTCCACATTCAAACATACATATATTTATTATCATATTGCATGGCATAATAATAAATATATGGCTAATTGGCAAACAAACACAAAAACTTTAAAGTCTTAATTGCTTGGCGCCAGACGGTCGTTATACGCTATACATACAACCACAAATAACAATAAGATCTGTATATGAATCAAGCCAAGGGGACATAAACTTGAATTCAAGCTTCAAGTTGACCAAGTCCGAGCACTCTCACTTTGACCTAAATGGTCATTATAAACGCCACTTGAGGCAAGTGCGAGGCATTTATAATCCAGGGAAATCCGCTTAAGACCATTTACCAAACTGGTTAGCACAATTCCCCACAGTGGTTAAAAAAAAATTTGCATAAACCTGTGCTTAAGTAAACAACATGTAAGTCCTGTTTTCACACGAAAAGTCTATCTAATTATTCTACGACCAGTTTCAAAACGGTAAATCTAAGTTTATATAATTTTATAAATAGGTTAATCGATTTTCACAAATTCGTAATTATAATAAAGTACTGATATCATTTTGAATTACAGTTTTATATAAAATATCAGTTGTTGAACTAATATATGTATTTTCTTTTAGAAGTAGTAAACTCTCAGTAAGTGTTAAAATATTGACTTTTCAATACAATTTCGCGTCACGGTGACACTTTCCACAACGAATATTAAAACGATAACTTTAGAAAATAAAGCTCGACCTAAGCTTGCTAGTATTACAAATGAATGCAATTTGGGAAAGCAACTTATAAAAATATAAGATAATATCGGATCGTTCTGCTGTTCACTGCTGAGTGCGTGATGAAAAATTTAAAAGCTGGCGGCAAGCAAAACAATTTTCATAAATATGCCACAGAGGAACAAGGCAGAGGCTGGGGGAGGAAAGAATGAATGAAAAAAAAAGAGAAAAAAGCACGACGGCAAGCCACAAAGCGCATTAACGCTTAAATGGCCTTGAGACCAGTCACAACAACAACAACAACAACCTTCACTATGTGTATATGGTTGTAGTTGTTGAATCGCTATTTCTTGCCTCAAATTTCGGTATCAAGAGGGGTCTGGAGGGAAGCTTACCTTAAATTTGGCACAGCTGCGGCAGCAGCGGCCGCTGCTTGCAGAGGCGGCGGCACGTTGTAGGGAAACGGCAGCTTGGCCGCGACGGCTGGATTCTCGAAAAGCATTCTGTTGCCGTTCGGTTGATTGCTGCTGGCGTTGCTGGAGTTCCCGGTGTTGGCGGAGTTGTTGAAGCTGATATTGTAGTAAATTTTGCAGGCTGTTTATATGCTTCCGGTGCAGCGTAAGAACTTTTTATTGCAATTCTTTTTTGAATTCTTTTTTGCGTGTTAATTTCACTTTTATCTCTTATTGTTTTGTATTTAAAATTTTTTTTTATTTAATTTTCTCACTGGTTTTTTTAAGTTATGCACATTTTTTCCATTTAATTTCGCAGAAAATGCTCTTTAAATACTAAAAAACAAACAAAAATGAATTATATAAGTATTTCGTCTTATTCCTGTTCTAAGCTGATAATTTATGCATAAACTATAAAAATCATTGACGATTTCCGAATTCAGAATTCTTGATTAACAAAAATCTTTTCGAGAGCACATGTTTCTCTCATATTTTCATGTTAATCAAACTTTTTTTTTGTTTCTTTTGTGGTTTATATTTCAATCGTTAATTTCATCGAGCTCCAACAAAATGTTTCACATCTCTCTCTAACTTCTTGGGTTGTCAAAACTCTTCCGTTAAGCATCACCACCAACTAGTTTTGTTTTAATTTCTTAGTTTGCGCATTTTCTGCTTTTGCTGCTGCTTCTGGTTCTGCTTGTGTATTTCTTTTTCATTTCATTTTATTTTTTTCTTTGCGCTGCTGCCTATGCTTTTACTTTCGTTCTTGAGTTTTGTTGCTAGCTTCTGATTCTGGCTTTGCTCTTTGCAATGTATTCGCTCGACAGTGCCGGCTTTTTGACGCATACAGCGGCGAATTGCCGTATATACGAATACGAGTTTTTGTGGCCTGTGTGCGTGCGTGTGCGTGAATGCGTGTACGTTTTGCTCTACAAATGTGATAAAAAAAAAATCTGGCTTTATATGCTATTGCTATTGCTTTTGTTGTTATTACGTTAACGTTATGATAAAAATAAACACACATACAACAACAAACATGCAGCACACACAGTGTGCATGTTCGTTAATTAAAATCTCATATCGCATGCGTATGAGACCAGCAAAAAGCAACAGCAGCACTTGACTTTTGCCAGAGCTATTTCAATAAATTGTTGTGTTTGTTATACTAAACAGAGAGACTGGTTTATGCTTTATTTTCATAAATTTAATCGATTTGCGTGCATAAAAACACAAAAGGCACATACACACAAACACAAGCACATACACAGGCAAAGCCCAAGACGCACAGCTATATTTTTGCGACGTCATTGAATTCGCCGCATACACTCAAAAGTATGTGTGTATTTATGTATGTGTGAATGGTTGATGGCTTCTGCTAAACTACCCAAAAAGCAGCTTTACGCGTCTCTTGGTCTCCCCATTTATATTTGAGTCACTCACACACACATGCAAAATGATTCGACGTCCAAAGAAACGACGCGTGACGCGAGGCCAACGTTATGACGATAATATTCGTATATACGAGACAGCGTCAAAGCTCAGAGAGGTCCGCACAGCGCAAGGAACTTTTGTCAACTGAATCATAAGGAGCGGCTCAACTGCAAGCAAAGCAAGCTAAGCGTCAGAGAGCAGTTAAAGACAAATTCGCCGTACTCTCTTTCTCTCTCTATTGCTGTGGCAATTTTCAGGACAAGCGCATGGAGCACTGAGAGAACATAAACAAGTTCGCCGCTTGGCAACATGAGCGGTTTGGGGCGGCAAAGTCTGTATGTGTGAGTGTCTCAGACGCCTGCTGTATGCAACACGCGGCCATGTGCAACATGAGTCGATGACGAAGGCACTACTCCTTCACCCACCCGCACCGCAGCACCACACTTCACACAGCCTGTAATCATTTCCGACCTGTGCAGTTGCATCCAACAATAGGCCTGCAACCGAGAAGCGGGCAAAGCAACCGAGTCGAATATCAAATTGGGAGTCGGGAGAGAGACCGCCCGCGTCTTTTATATTGCTTTGTTCTCGCATTTAGTAGCTTTCTTTGTTTTTGTCTTTTTTTTTTAATTTTGTCGTATTTCGCCTGGCGCTGTGCTGTTAAAGCTCAGCTTAAGCTCAGTTGTCGTCTTTGTTGACTTTAAAACGGCAGCAACAACAATAATTGTTTAATTTATTAATGCGTTTCATTCTCACTCACGCACACACACGCAGTCTTGAGGCATTGCCTTCGTCTCACTGATTTATGCGAATTTTCAAACGAAACGAAATTTATTTTAAGTTCGCAACGACAACGACAAAAGCAACGTGCGCTCTTGAGTTTGTTTTGTGTAATTTGTTTTTGTTTTTCTTTTGCTTTTTGCATTCTTAATTTAATTTTCACATTTTTACTGAAGCACAAAGCTTTTGCACAAGCGAAGCTGAACTTGAAATTGATCCACAATTAAGTCAATCAATCTAAAACTTTGAAAAGCTTATCACGCACACAAACACATGCACACACAGACTATATGTGTACGACGAAACGTCATTTCCGATAGTAGAAGAAATCTCCGCATTTGAATAATATACAATTTAAGTTATGTAACTTTCTTGAGGAATTCATCTTCTTCATTCTTTCGCAAGAATACTTGTTGTGTTCCCGGCTTTCCAACTAGACCCCGTCTCCATCATGACCAGCATATCCAATTACCACAAAAATAAAAAGAAAACACAAGATGTTTCCAAGAATTGAAGTGTTTATGCGCCTTCGTCTTGCTTTTCTATCGACTTCTAGTGTTTCTTATCGCAAAACACTGAAATAATACACATACTCATACATTGATAAAAACCACAAAAGAATCTTCAAACTTTTCTGAAGTAATTTGTAATTTTGTGATTTCATCATGAATCAAAAACTGTATTTCCGATACCGTTATATATAGTAATTTGACTATGAGTTTTATGTTTAACTTGATTGTAGTTATTTGGTTTTATAGACTCATTTATGTTCATTAGTATAAAATATATATTAATTATTAAAAATACACAACTAGTAATTATGCAAACAAATTTCTATTGTTTTTATTAATAATAATTTTCATCCATATATTTTTTCTGAGCGATTGATTTGTATGCATCACAAAAGCAGCTTTTGTTGAGGCTGTTGTTGCATTTTGTTAACACTCCCTGCCAATTTAACACGTAATTTAATTTCGAGCTGCAGTTTTGCTCATGCAAAACTGAAATCGTTATCGCATATTAATTAAAAATCACTCATTTTATTTTATTTTGCAATTTGCAATCAGAAATAAACCATGTGTAGAAGTTGTTTAGCCTGCAGTCATTTTTTATGCACTTTAAACTATAATCAGAATTATATCGAATATACATATGTATGAAATTTTTAAGCATTTACTTTAATCTTTCGTGAAAAATGCAAACAAAATAGATTTTTGTTTGTTTTTAATTTGCCGCCTTTGAAGACGAGTCGAGGAAGTAGAGCTTTAAGTGACGAGTGGCTGAGGGACCACAAAAGAAACGACGCCAACAACGACGTTGTTGCTTAGCACACAGTAACAACTGAAATCGACGTTGGCGATGACAACGACGAACGCACAAAAAGCTCCGCACGGTAAACTTGACGTTGTAACGGTCGCAACCAAACTGACAACTGACGACGCCAAAAAGCATGGCAACGACATTCTCTGAGAGATAGAGCGAATTCATATGATTTCTTGGGGACAGCATAAAAACCAAAACAAGAGCGACTCACCACAACGGCGAGAGAAAAAGAGCGGACGTCGCGTGAGCGAGAGACATTCTGGGATCGCCATGTGACGAGGCTTTACTCTCTTGCTCATGCTCTCGCGCTTCAACCACCCACAAATTATGCATAGCGAACAAGCATTCGACTCGCTCTGTGTGATTAACAGAGCGACAGAGCGAGAGAGAAAAGGTTTTTGTTTTGCTTATTGCTTGCGGCGAATTCGCTCAAATAATGCCAATTGGATAAAACAGTACGAGATGCCACAATGTTTTGGCGTCTGTGTTGCCATCGCGCTTGCACTTGCGTGCATCACAATCGCTGCGATTTCAGACTTCCGTTCCTGAAATGTTTGAAATGATTGTGTTGCTTGTGGTGTGGATAAAAATGAGCACCGCAAACGAGAGGCTTATCAAAGTTGTTGTATAAGATGAGGGAAATTATGTATAAGATGAGGGAAATAATTGCATTTGAATGGGGGACATATTCAATTTTAGTGTTTTATGAAAATAAATGTGACAAATTTTGTAAAAGGCACAAATCCATATATATGTATATGTAATTATAATAAAAATTATAAATGGCAATTTAAATTTGACTTTAAGATATTTAAGGTGCACCCATGGCATTTAATTAAATAATTTTAATTCGCACAAATCAAAGAAAAACTCCAAGCTGGGTTCGGCTTATTACAACGCCTAACATCAAAGGCCGCTTATTGAGATGTTTTTTGTTTTTATATTTTGCATTCACTTTTGTTTTTTTTATTTTTTGTTTTTGCTCAAAAATTACAACAAAACGCGCAACAAGCGTAGCTCAACGAGTTCTGCAGTTAAGCAGCTGACGACTGAAGAGTTTTTTCTCTATCTCTCTCTCTCGCTCTGTATTGTTTGCATGGTTGGTTGCCAAGACAAGGAGAGGAAAAACGGAAAACGGAACACAAGAAACTTGTTTGCAGCGCCTGGAGCATCGAATGAGACCCCAAAAAAATAAAAAGAATGTCAGCACAACAGCAACAGCATCAACAAACTGCACAAGTTACAGTTCAAGCAAGATGTGCAAAAGCATGAGGGGGATGCAAGAGTATGAGCGTCGTCTGTTTCGCATGTAGCAGACAGGTCAAAGGAGCAGACGAGACAAGCCTTCCCTCAGCTTACCACCACACCCCCGCTCATGAAAGCAATAAATTTGCTGGTAAGCAGCAACGCCAATGCCATCGTCTTCGATTAGCTGCTGGGGTATGAGTGAATGTGGAACGGGTGAATAGAAAAGGCGAAACGGAATGGAAATGGGCAGGGGAGTGTGTCCGTTTTTGGAGCCTGATCAAGCAAGGTAAAAGCACTCGACAAATTTATTAGAAAAAGCGCAGCTAGCATAAAATCTGCCAACAAATTGGGTCATAAAAGTAATTAGTGAAATCTGCTCATACGTATATACTTGTGCTTACTTCTGTTGTTGTTGCAATTGCTTTGGACTGCTTTTAATTGGTGGCACAACAGCAGCAGCTTATGAAACTGCCAAGTTTTGCCACTCAGCTTGTCTCGCAATCGGCAAAGTGATTTAAGGCACCTTACTTTTGTATTGAGCAGGAAACAGGGTTGCGAAACACGAAATATGGAATGGCAAGTGTATGGCAAGAAGGGAGAAGGGAGTCGTGTCGTTGGTCGAAGGCGAAAGCAGCTGGCAAAGAGCACTTACTGCCGTGAGCTTTAACCAGCCAAAGTTCCGGCTGTTAGTCTATTAATTAAGCAGCCATAAACTTAAATCACAATTCATTATGCGCGAAATCAGGGATGGAAAGCGATATGTGTATATGTATGCGTACTGAGAGTTGTAAAACTTCACAGATGTCACGAAAATCATTAAAATTCAATAGGAATGTTATTCAAATATTATTTTAAATTTACCCCTTTAGGATCTTTTAATATTGGCTGTTGTTAAAGTCAAATTTTTGTTTAAAATTTAATTTTATAAATATGAATAAACAAAAAATGTGAATAATAAATACCATCAGCAACTGCAGAAGAACTTTTAGTTTAACATATTTAACTTGACAATAATATATACTAAACAATATTTAAAATAATTCAAAAAAACACTTTCGTGTAAATAGGACCCGATAATTGTATAAAAACAATATCCAAACTGACGCCAACTTTATAAGTATAATAATTAGTTTTAAAATGAAAAATAAAATTGGAAAGATTTACTAATTCTCCCTTGATGCAAAATATCGTTGTGTTCTTCCGATTAACATTAAATGCATCCTTGGCTAGTCATTGAAAATATGACATTTTTATTGAAAATGGACGCTTGTAAATGCATAATCATGTGTTTAGTATGTTGATGTTGCTATGGCTGTTTTTGATGTCAACGCTGATGTTCAGCGTTTGTGATGGGCACATAACAATTAGCCAGCTTAGACAGCGGTTTCATCTGCAGCTGAAACTGCAACAACATGTAAAATGTATCCCAATGTCATACGGATCAGACACACATGTCACCATCTAGCCTTCTGACAGGGGAAACTCAGGCTGTCTGGTTACTAAATTGTCAAGGAGGGGACCAGAGGGCAAACTGCATACCACAAAATATACAGCAATTTATAGGCCTTGGCATAGACAAGCATTAACATCCATGCGCTACTTATGCATGTGACAAGTTGATAATCGAGAACAGGCTCAAATGCATGCAAATTAGTTGGCAAATTCGAAGATGTTCGAAAGCTTCTTAGCTTTCTCCACTTATTGAAGGTATAGAGAATTAATTGCTTCTATATTTTAAGTTAATAAAATGCAAGCACATATTAAATAATTAATATTTAATCCATAAGTATTTTCAATTAATAAATTCATAAAAATATGTAAGGTTTAAAATGAAAAATGATATCGCTTTTTATTAAGTACTGAAGAATTTTTCATTCTTTTAAACTAAATATATTATAGTACTTGAAGTCTTCTGTATATTGTTCTGTATCAAATTATAGAAATAACTTTAATTTAAAACAACTTCTTTCCATATGGATTCCGATTACATTTGAACAATATTTGAAAGTGTATTCCAAACATTAAACTCTTTGGAACAAATACTTCAAGTCTCATTTTGCTGGAAAATGTATTTGGGAGTTTAAATTTAATTTTTAAATCTTGTGAGCACATGTGGTACTAAAATGTCTTTTAACTTTATTACTACTAATTCAATTTTGAGATTGTTGAGCCCTCAACTTTAAACTCAAACATATTGCCTATTTGATTTTACCTTGTGCAACATATACCCATACATAATAATAGAGACCTTATCGAAATACTTGAACCTATTTGCTATTCATAAGTATTAGAAAGTCATAGACCTAGGTAACTATGTTAAATGTCTTTACCCAAATGGCAAGGGATTGAAGGTGCTTGAAACAAGCGTAATATCATCAATCAGTGCACAAATTTGCATTTCCTTCTTTGCCTATTTTTAGGTTACGCTTCTGCAGGACCTTAGGTATGGGCATGTGTGTGTGTATGTGTGTGTATCTTTGTATGTCTGAGCATCTGTCGTTGTCAGCGCATCAACGCGCTTCATCAGTGCGCTGATATGTAAATCTCATAAATCATGCACACCTGTCCTCGATGGCAGCGTTGGCGACAGCGAGTGAGGGAGATAGCAACACCGTCCATCCGTGCAGGGTTGCCAACGGTATCAACGACATTGTCAGCAGACGGTCAGTTGTCTGTCAGTCTGCGTGTATGTGTGTGTGTGCGAGTGTGAGTGTGTGTGTCATGTGGTCAAGCCTTTTGGGCATGTGTTGCGTTGTCTTTGCATCACAACCAACAAAAACAAAAACAACAAAAAAAAAGGAGAATGGAACCATGTTTGAAAGGCGGCAACGGCAGGCGGGTCAGAGGGTCACGCACAGCAAATTGATTAGCCACGTGTAGCAAATGATTTCTGACTAACGGTTAACAAAGTGTGTACACATGTAGATGCTAAATAGACGGATAAACGAGCAGCTAAATTAGTATGGCTCAAAGCAGAAAATCGAATGAATGAATTTGCCTAAGCATCATGCATGCGTTCTATAATAAGTAAACATGTATGGTATGCTTCTATGCTCCAACTCCTTTAATTTATGCATTCCTAACTAATAACGACCAGAATTAGACTATAAAATAAAGGATTTAATTACTTAAGATATTGTATATATACATATATATAATCTCACTTAAATAATGCAGCAAAATTATATTTTTACAATCAGATCAATATTCTACAATAATTCCACCATCCTTGAAATTTAACAATATATTTTTAATTCAAGAATGACATAATTCAACACACAAATCAAATATTATTCATTTGGTATATTTTAAGGATAATTCCCATTTCACATTGGTTGGATTGCAAAAATACCCACTACTCAATTGTGATAAAATCAAAACAATGTGAAAGGGGAATTATCACTCAAAAATTTACCAAATGAATATGCCGCAAACTTAAAGAAATATACCTAAAAGTATATTTGGGAATACACCTGCTGACTGTTATAATACTATTATACATGTTATAATAATACTTGTCCTCACATTAGGTATGTGAGACGGAAAAGTTCTTAATGAAATTTTTAGAACGTAATATTTTCTCTATGTATAAAAAGGAAATAATATACTATATATATATACAACTGCATTTGTGGGAAGTTTTTTCTTTCATCAACAAGTAGCAACAAAAGTTGACACAGCGTTTGCTATTCAAAAGAGATAAGAAATCTTAGCGTTGCCGTTGAAAAAGTGGATGAAAACCAAAAAACTTCTTCAAAGCTATGCAATTTAACTGATTAGCTATTTAAACACATTTTTTATAAGTATAAAAAATTCTTTGGTGTGGTCTCAACAGGTGAGCATTGCATTCAATTGGCTTTCGGAAAGATGGCAAAAAGCGTCTCATGAATGAATGCAGCACGGTGGCAAGTGGCAAGTGGAGGTTTTTATAAGGTCCCTCTTTTGCAATTCTCGTGGTCTGTGTCTCTGTGTAGTGTTTGCCAGCTGCTCGTAATAATAAACCAGGCTCTCACTAATTGCTTGGCCACAGCACCTGCTGCCTGGGTGTCTGGTGAGCTGAGCGTTTGGCAGCTCTTAGCTGTTGTTGTGCGGCCTTTCGGCCTAGACTCTTAACTGAAACTGAAAAAAACCACAAATTTACATAAATATGCCACAAATCATAGCTTCACGGAAAGTGTCGCCCAAAACTCGGGTTACGAAAAGAAAGAGCCAGTATGCCACGCCCTCTCTCTCTGCCCATCTCTCCAGCTGTGTAGGTGTGTGCGTGTGAGTGTGTGTGTGGTCAGTGGTTACTGTGACAGACAAGCAAACTGCTATTAAAAATGCATGAAAAACACAAGTTAATTTTTTATCCTCACTTTCAGTGCAATTAAAAGTTACTAATAAAAAAAACACATCCAGAGGAAAATAGCAGAAAAAATAGCATGCAATATTTATGTGCGCCACATGTCCTAGGCGTATTTATGGGACTGTACCTATAGATATCGTTCTCCTCTTATCTATCTATTAATATAGCTGGGGTATATTGATTCAGCCAATAAATATGTGACACTATGAATAAATGATTTTATTGATTCAAGTTAACTATTTAATTGCAGAAGGATTTAACTCACCATTGAGAAATTCTTTAAAAACTGAAGTTTAACAAGCAAAAAATTTAGCAGTAATTAAAAAGTTTGATTATGATAAACGAACTTATATTATTCTGCTGGCAGCTTGTGTCACTGACTCAGAGAATTTCCGAGCATTAGCAGTTTGAGCTATGCGTTGATGTTTAATCAGTGCATGAGTCAGTGAATGAAAGAATGTTGGCGAAGAATTTTATACTTCATATATTTTTCATCCATTTGTAATACAAACTAAATAAATTGAAGATAATTACTATCTAAAATTTAATTATGCACAGAACAAATTTAAACACATTTAATTATTAAATGTTCATGGCAGACAACTTCTTTCGGACATAAAGAGAGTATCTATTAGACGAAGATTGTCCAAATGGTCGCTCTAAGTTGTTGTTTTTCCCATCATTGTTATATAACGCACGTTGCATAATAATAAAAGTGCTGCCCCCTGGGCAAGGCGGCAACTTAAATTCACAGCCTCCAACGTCATCATTGTTTGGCCAGAACGTGACCACCCTACCAGCCCCCTCCCCTCCCTCCATGGACCACTCCTCCCGGGGATGGCACTGCAATGTTTGTCATTAGCAAATGTTGCCTCTTGTACTTTACTACCGACTGGCTGTTATTGTGGGTGCCTCGAACTTGTTCGTTTGCCAGACGCAAAATTTGTGACTGCGACAGTTTTTGGTGTGTCCTCGACCCTGCCAGAAGCACACTCTACTCTTTTGCCCTCTTCTGCCTTCGCTTTTGTCATTTGGAACGCATCATTTGGGCATTTTATGGAGGTGCTACATAACATAACAACAACAGCAGCAGCAGCAGCAACATGCTACTGTTGCATGAATGAATGCTGCAACAAGACCACAAACTGCGGCTGAACACTCGACACACGGCAATCTACAAAATCGAAAGCCAAATAGAGATAGAGAGCAGACGCCGGAACGATAATGAGACTAGATATTCACGTAGGTGCTTTCAAAAAATGTGCAGCCTCTTTTAAAGTCGGAAGAAGAATTCATTTTTGAAGCATACTTTTAGGTGGGTAGTTTTTATACCCGCTACTCAGACAAAACTTTGAAATGTATGAAACAGACAGAAGGAGGCATCTCCGACTCTATAAAGATGATATAGCCATGTCCGCCTCTTCGTAAGAAGACCTAGACCTCAGGGACTATATGAAATAGAGATATACAGGCGTGGTTTTTATTTTTCGTTTTCGCATCAAAGCGTTTTTAGGTGCTCTGGTCTTCACAACTCTTCATTTCTTAGTGCTGACTGACACCTGACTTGTATTTTGGTTAGAAGTAAACAACTCGAACAAATATATTTCGTATTTTCAGTTTCCAGATTGAATAGAACTCAATTAAGGATAATGTCATCCTGCTTATGCTTTCAAAGAAATATATTCGCCTTTTCTCTTTTTTACAAATACAATTTTTGAACTTTAATTTGTTAATAAACAGTGGAACGACAATCACAACCCAAAAAAAAGAGGATGTCACCTTTTTAATCGATTTGATTCTGTTGCTTTATTTTTGTATGCACTTTTATCATTTAAGTAATTTAATTAAACAGATTAATTTTTAAAAAACATTTCAACGATATTAATGCCTTGAGATTCATTGTTCATTAAATTTTGAACTTGTTTCACATGCTTTATTAATCTTCTTAAATTAACGTCAATAAACCAAAAAGTCAACTATTTTTTTTTCTTTTGCGAAAAAGATCCGATTCGATGTAGAAAAAGGAATTTCATTTGCATTTCGACAAGACGAAGAATAAAACTAGTAAAAGTAAAAACGTGAGCACCAATTTTTGGTTTTCGTAGATAATTCTTTTCTGACAGCACCTGTTATGTTTCCACGCGGATCAAGTTTGCATTCAATTTTTACCACGTCCACTTCCATCCCAGCAAATCGACAAAAATCGATTAACAAGCGTAATTTTGAAGCTAGATTGATTTTTTGTACATGCAACAATAACTAAATTCTTCATGATATCACAAAAATTTGATTTTGATCAGATACGAGTTGTAGAAGTTATTTAAGAATGGGTAAAAACGCCTACATACTACGGATCTTAGCTGCTTTAGCTGACAATCTGGTATATTTTATACTTTATGGTATATTTTTAATGAAGTACAATATCAATTAACCAAACATTTACTCTCAATGGGTAGCGGGTATTTTACAATCGAGCACACTCGACTGAAGATTTCTTACTTGTATTTTATGAAACCAATTTATAATTTTGTTTCTCTGGGTAACTTTTTAGAAATTCACATTTTCATTTATTTTATTTATTTACCTAAATCGATTTGGTTCTTTTTAACTAAGCTGTTTGTCCTTAGCTGGTACACTTTTTTGTTGTGATTATTTAATTATATTTTGTTAACGAAACTATTAGATATTGAAATTTAACACAACGTCAATCTGAACATTTTCATTAATGATATATTTATAGTGAATTAGCACAATTTGACTCCATATTTTCAACTGAAATACTGTGGTGTGTTTTTAAGATTTATCATAAAGCTGATAGATACAGTTTTAGAAGAAAAATGCAGCAAAGAACAAATGTATATTAAACAAAAATAATACAAACATTTTTTTTAATAAATCGCTTGATTTTGACAAGTTTTTATCAAAGAGAATTTCATTAGGCTTGATATAAACATTCTTTAAAAAGCTTAAGTCACATGCACCTAAATGAAGCTCGACAGTTACTCCTTTTACCTTGAATCAGCGAATTTTCATAGAAAATAAAAATGAGAATGTAAACTAAATGCTGACAATATGTGAAAGTCAACTGGCACTTGTCTTCATTTGAAAAAGTCACCCTCCTTATATAACCCGACATGCCACACACCCCATTGAAAAATGCTGTAATTGAGAATTTCAACAACTCTTTGGCCAACGAATGACATTGCTCTGAAACAATTCAATGTGACATGTTGCAAATTGTTGCGGATGCCCCACATAAAACACGTCGAGTTTATACTCGTTTAATTAAATCGTCTTTTTCAGTTTTTTACAATTTTAATTTAATTTTTTTAACAGTCTCAATTCAACAATTCAACAGCTAAGCGAGGGCCATAATGAGTAAGTAAATTGGTGCAAAGTTATGTTATGTTCGGATGGAGGCCTGATGCTCTTCGGCAACTGTTTTATGGCCACGCATAAAGTTCCTTTGCCACATGAGTCTCGCGCTCATTAGAAACTTTGGCCAACCTCATAGATTTGCCGGAGAGTGTGGCAACAAAATGTGTTGCATGTCCCATAGGCGCAGCTGTATGACTCTTAAATAGACTCCGAATAAACTGCAAAAGTTTAATACGAATGCTCAGTGTTTTTCACTTTTATAATCAGCAGAAGAATAGAGAAAAACGAGCATTTTATATAACGCAAAGAACGCCGATACTTGAGCTACACTTACAGGCTCACTAAATTTACAAATTTATTATCTTACAAAAATAAATATTTCTTAATGATATGGCTTAGTAAAATGTACAAATTCGTGCCCAACGGCATATTTGAAAATGGTATAGAAATAATAAAATAATAATAATAATAATGATATACATATAAATGAAAAATACTTGAAAATATATTTCCTATATATGGTTCTTATCATTTCCCTTTTATAAATTACTTATTAAATAAATATTTCTTATCAACTAACGATATAATGAAGTCTTCTAGCTGAAGAACAATTTACTATAATATTCGTGTTTTTCTTAACGGTAGAGTTTTTGTGTAAGAACTTATTGAACAAGCAAAAAAAGAAAATTCTTAGGTTCCCATTTATAGGTAACAAAAGGTTGACTGAACGAACAAAAATAATGTCAATATTAATATGCCCATAATAAGGGTATCAAATCTGTGGGGCAAGCAGCATTTGTTGGTATTATTTGTCGTTTGCTTATCAACGCACTTCCGCATCATTAAATAATTTTATCATTTACATTATTTTCACTTTCTAAGCACAGTGAGTCAGAAAGTTGGTCGCACGCTCGCAGCTGCCTCTTCCCTCGTGTGGCCCCTGGAAAAGCGGTTCAAATGGCATGTGGCAGAGGACTTTTGGGTGGTGGGTGGCAGCAATAAGTTGTGGCTTTCTGGGTTCTGGGTTCAAACTGATTTTGATTTAACTAATTTGTAATTTATGCAACTTTTTTGTGGTTGCACGCAAAAGAAAGAAAATGATGAGAAATCTGATTTTAATTAACTGCAGTGCAGAAAACTGAAGAAAAACTTTTGCAAATTTCCATAGCTAAATTTTCGGCTTAAATTTAATTCTCGAATAAAAGTGGCGTACAAAATATTCAAGAAATATTCAGGTGGCCATTTTAAGCTATATAAATATTTAAATTGAAGAAAATAAGTGGTTCACATAAAGGAAAGCACACATTTATTTATCTAACGCTCAATTTGCAGCTGCATAATATTCAAATATTAACAACTTTATGATTCACTCGGAAAAATGTTTTTATTTTAAAACAAGTAAGAAAGTCGAGGTCGACTTTGAAATACCCGCCAACCCATTGTGAATAACAATTTAACAATGCAGTATTAATATTAAAATATACCAAATTAATATTCTACAAAAATACTAAAATATAGAGGATATATTTTATATAAACTAAATACTAAATATAGTGTATCAAACATACATATGTACTGCTCAAATTTAAAAAAAAGAATGATTAGAAGCTATGTTAGGTAGTCTTCTCTTTATTAAAATAAATGTACTCAGCATAATGTAGAAGATTTTTTTAATTAATAACATAATATTAAGATACATGTTATTTTTTTTTTTTTGTGGTCGACTGTACCCATTTTTAATAACAACATAACAATGCAGTATTATTCTTAAACTATACCAAATATTCCACAAAAATACTAAAGGCTTTTTTTTATATTGATATAGTATATATATATACCACATTGATTACATTTTAAAACAAAAAAGGTATTAGAAAATGTTTTAGGTAGACTTCTCTTTAATAAAATAAATGTACCCAGCATAATGTATACGATTTCTTAATTAATAACATATTATTAAGATAGTTGTTATTTTTCTTTCAAATTAAAATTAAAATTAGCAGAAAAATTAAACCTCCAACAATTCGATTTTTGCTATCGCATAGCAACGTTGATGCGGAAGTTATTAAATCATATTCTTCTTTTCTCAAGGGTGAAAATTGTAATATATTTAGATGGCATGCTGCTTTTCATAATAAATTAAAAAATCTTTTCCTGCTTACTTCCAAGTGCATTTCAAAGCCATTAAAGTTGTTCAGCCTGCCACTTGATAAAAATACAAAAAAAGAAATACAAGGAAAAAATATGAAAATGGAATGCAAATGCAAATGCAAAATGCCAAAAGACATGAGAAGAGCATGGCAAGCAACAAACGATAATGAGGACATATAACAACAACAACAAGAACAACAACAACAACAGCAACAGTACTTGCAACGACAATAATAATGTTGCTGGCTGTTGATGACAACAGCAACAGCAGCAGACACAGAAGCAGCAGTCGCCGTGGCAGTTGCAGCAATGCCAGCAACAACGACTGACGGAAATCAGCGAGAGAATACAGCTCTATGCCAGTCACCCCCGCTTCATCCACTGCCGCCCCTGCTGAGCCACCCACATCCACACACAGTCACAGAACACAGTCACAACCCTATGCTGTTTGGTTTGATGCAACCCTTTTTCGCGACAAGTCCTTGGTCTAAGCATTGCTGCCGCTGCTCATTTTCGCTACTAAATAAGATAGCACCCCGCCCGAGCAACCGCACTCCGTTGTTGCCAACATTTTGACATTTTCTTCTCTACCATAATTTGTTGGCTCAAAGCGTCCGGGCAAAAAATGTGCAGCCTGCATTTAGACATATAAATACTGCGACTGTCGCTACCTTGTTTATTTTTTTTTTTTTTTTTGGTTGCTTCATTTTATTTTTTCATTTTTAGGAGGAGTTTTGTATGTCAGTAAATTGAAATGCTTAAAGAGCTGTTTCTTGCCTGCCAACCAACGTGTATTGGTCAAAGTGAAAAACACTTTGGCAAATTGTTCTGCTGCCGCAGCTGACGGTTGCTGCTGCTGTTACTCGTTCTTCTGTTACTCGTGTTTCTGTCGAAACGCCATACGCACGATTTAATCCAATTCAGGGACAAAAACCGAAATAAACTCAGCCCACAGTTGGCAGAGCAAGTCAAGTGAAATGTCAGCCACTCAAAAAATGTGCGGCATGGCATGACAAATCTACCTAACAGCACCCAGCAACAAGAACAACATGGACCAAAATAGCAGCAACAACAACAACAACAACATCATACACATTGTGAACTAAAGTTTATTTGAGGTTTAACGATTCGGAAACAACACACACAGACGACAAATTATTTGGCCATCAAGCACAGAAATTTGCACGCCAGCGAGTGGGAAGGGATGGAGGCTGCGAATTGGGAGTGAGTTGTTCAAAAATTATTAATTTTCACAAAAGTCAACAGAACACATAAACACACACACTCACACTCGCTCTTGCAACGACACAACAGTCTGTGAACATTGCTCTATTTATGCCCAGGAGTAAACAACGCCATTCAAAATGCATAGCATACTTTTCCGCGCCGGACAAGCCAGAGAACTGAGAGCGAGAATTGGTACGGAAGAGTGTGAAAGAGAGAGAGAAATAGTGCGACACAAAGTGTGCGTTAGAGAGAGAAACTTTGCAAATTAAGATTAATTGTTGGTGGCACTAAATCTAGAAGCACATAAACAATTCGGAATGCTTAGAGTATCAGTCAATGCGAACGCTTAACAGAATGTGCTTTCGAACGCAAAAAGTCTAATTTATCTCTGTTGTTGTTGATTCTCAATTTCATGTTTGATAGAATGCCACTTGATTTTAAGCAATTAAGTTCATAAAATACGCAAAACTCCTAAAATCTTAATTGCCTTGAAAGACGACATTTATATTTGTATTAAATAATTTTACACGCTATATTTTAATAATTAAAATTTATTATTTAAACATTCAAATGAAAATTTATTTCAGGCTTATAAAAAAAAACTTTTAAAATCAAGAGTTTGGTATCAGTACTAAGAATTTTGGTCTAATAAGTGCGCTGAAAACACGTTTGATTTTAGGAAAAAAAACTTTACACCGATTTAAATGTGTACAGTACTCATACATATTGCCGTTTGCATGGTTTAAGAAATCAAGTTACTAAGTTTTCCTTACACACATACATATGCTTGTGCTTGTAAAACAAAATTGTATAATTGTATTCTTATTTTAAGAATTTGGCATTTTTATAACTTTATACCTATAACACAACAGGCAAAACGAATTTATATATAGTACATATATATTTGAAATCAGCGTTAATAGCCGGGTCGACATGTCTGAATGTCTTTATGAACACCTAGATCTCACAGACTATAGGAGATGTAGCTATAATTTTTATGCGAAAGAGAAGCACTTGATATATAAAGCTACCAAATACATATTGGCATATTGCAATATTTTTCGGTATTTTAATTTTGTATATTTAAACATATAAAACTGATTTCATTAAAATTGGATTTCGAGTATCTCTCAGTAATGCAAACTCGACTCTAGCTTTGTAATAAGTAAGACAACATTAAGACAAACTTGCTATAACTAATAACATGTTTATAGCAATTTGGTCATAAAGTAGTCTTATTTTAGGAACACAATTTTCAAAATAAATGTTCTCGATTTTTAATTGATAATCATTGTTGCAAAGATTACAAAACTTCAAATAATTACAACAAATTGATACTTCAATGCTCTAACAAGCGTTTGTACTCATTAAGTATCTGCTCCTCCTGCTCGAGAGTCAAATTCAAATAGTCCTGCTCATTTTCCGGCAAATCCTCGTGAAATCTTTTGTACGCATTGTATGACTCCAATTCAGTGTTTGCCTTGCTCAATATCGACTGAATGAGCGTCAGCTTACTGGGCGTAATAGCTGTCAATGGGCTAGAGGTGGAAGCAGAAGCAGTTCCATCAGTTGGTGCAGTCAACTGATTCATCAGTTCAATCATGTTGTTTAATTCGTGCTCGTTGGGCAGACTTTTGAGCAGAAAATCAACAGCGCGATCCATGTCATTGCGTGTCGTTTCCAGAGCTGCACGAGCCGTGGGTAATTTGAAGCCAAGCTCGTGTAGAGTGTAAAGCATTTGCTCATCAGCTGCCACAGCGGCAGGCAAATTGCGGCGCAGCTCATCAGAATGGGAACGTAAAAGTTCCTCGCTGCGCTCCAAGTTGTTATCGGTGCGTCGAAGAGCCTCGACCACCAGTTGCCGCTCGAAGCCCAATTCCATGAGGCGACACACGCTCCGCGGATGCACCCAATCACGTTCATCGTTGCCCAGCTGCAGCTGCGTCAACCGGCGATGCATTTCACTCTCTGAGTTGCTGTTGAGTCGCGTCGCCTGCAAACGTTGGCGTCGCTCTTGGATGGACTGCACTGCCTGCTCCACATTGCCGTTGCTGGAACGTAGTGCTAGACGAGCATCGGCCACATCGAAGCCCATTTCAATGAGCAGCGCCAATTGATCAGCATCGACCTTTAGCTGCGACAAAGAATTGCCCGCCAGTTGCAGACGTTGGAACGCCTCATCACGACGATTCTGATGGAAGAGAATGACACCCTGGAGGAGCTGTAGTCGCATGATGAGCGCACGTTCCGGGCAGTTGGCCCCTTTGAGCGCATAAAGTCGACTGTAGTTATCACCGTAGCTGCGCTGAAAGTTACGCTCACAGAGATCCAGACGACGCTGTGCATCTGGCAGTTGGGTAATGTTCTTTAGGCAGAGATAGCACCACACAATGTCCAGATTGAGCAGACCATAGTTGTCGACCGCCTCGAGAAATCTGGAGTTGCAGCCACTGAACTTTTCGTCCGCATCGAGGAAGAGTAGCAGCGCCTCATCAAAGTGCTCTCGCCGCATAGCTGCGCGTCCCTTCTCATAGAGCCCCATGCCCAGCAATAAAGCACGATTCTCGCTGGGCGGCAGCATTATAACATTACCATCCTGATCTTCTAGTTCGACAAAACGATGCTCCGAATCAACAACCATTTCCACATCGCGTTGTATTTGCCGTATTCGCTCATAGAGCGCCTCACCCTTCCCATCATCCTGACCCACAATTACCAGCAGCTGTTGATTGTTCTTCAGGCCCTGCGACTGCAGTGTCTCCTGTGGCGCCAGCACACGACCGGCCGAGATGCACTTGACGTGAGCAGCCTCGCTCAACTGTAACTGGTCGGCAATATTGAGCTGCAAATTCGCACCCAGCTCGTCCAGGGCACACTTTACCTCGAATCTGTTTGCTGTCCCGCCGTGACTATCCACGCACCGCACATGAAACGTGGCAAGGCCCGTTTCATTGAACTGGCGTCGTGCCGCCAGCTTGCGTAGTGCCGTCTCCTGCAGCTGCAATAAAGCGCTTTTGCAAATGGACGCACTGATGTGCATCTCGGGGCTTAGTTCCTGCGACAGCTGCTCCAACGCTGACTCAATGACGACGCCCCCACTCTCCACATAGTAAGGCTCCTCCCACAACTTGACGTCGCGCTCCTGCAGGCGAGCACGCAATCGAACCAATATATCCTCAATTTCGGACATGCCAGCTCCACATCAGAGTGGATCAAAAGTAATCAAAGCTAATTTTGTATTTTTCAAGTTTTCATTTCTATTGTTAGATTTGACATTTTCCTTCAAGGATGCTTAAGTGAAAATCAATGAGACGTGTTCGTTTAGCAGCTAGGGAAGCGCGGAAAATAATGTGGCTCATTAAAAAATAACGAATATATTTATACTTCATTTAAGAAGACAAATTAAGTTCAAAATGAAATGCATTCAAAGGAAAATAATTAAAGTTGGTAAATTAAAAGCGAATCAAGAAAACTTGAATGGTTATCTATTGTTTTCATTGCGGGTTTCACTAATTAACCTTTAATTGAATATTTAACTACGTACTTAAAAAAGCAAAACATTGTGGCATTTTAGTTATACTAAAAAAATAGAAAAATATACCAAAAGCAAAAATATACCATAGAATACAGAATTTGTCACAGTGATTTAGGGTAATATTTCATCCAGCAAAAAACTAATATTCAGAGGAAGCAGTGCATTCTGCAATCTAAGTACACAAAAATGTTCATTTATGGAATTTAGAAGTCTTAAGTAACCAAGTCATTTAAAAAATATTTATACTTAATTTAAGAATACAAATTAAGTTAAAAACTAAATGCACTCTAAGGAAAATAACAAAAGTTTTCAAATTAAAAGGAAATCAAGAAAACCTAAAATGGTATCTATTGTTTTCATTATGTGTTTCACTAATTAACCTTTAATTGAATACTTAACCACTCATTAAAAAAAGCAAATTATTGCAGGATTGTGGTTATACCGAATAAATAGAAAAATATACCAAAAGCAATATTTCATCTATTGATATACTACTACATTCAAAATATACCATAGAACACAAAATTTATCACACTGGTTAAGGGTATAAAATAATATTTCATCCAGCAAAAAACTAAAATTCAGAGGAAGCAGTGCATTCTACAATCTAAGTACACAACAATTTTCATTTATTGAATTTAGACGTCTGAAGTAACCACCAAGTCATTTAAAAAACATTTATACCTCATGTAAAAAGACAAATTAAGTTCAAATGAAATGCATTCAAAGGAAAATAATTAACGTTGTTAAATTAAAAGGAAATCAAGAAAACCTAAACCTGTGTGTTTCACTAATTAACATCTAAGCAAAACATTGCAGGATTATAGTTATACTGAAGAATATAAAAATATACCAAAAGCAATATTTCGTGCATGTATATACTACTACAATCAAAATATACCATAGAACACACAATTTATCACACTGGTTGAGGGTATAAAGTAATATCTCATTCAGCAAAAAACAAATATTCATTCTACAATCTAAGTACACAAAAATTTTCATTTATTGACTGAAGTAACCAAGTCCTTTAAAAACCATTTATTTTTCATTTAAGACAAATTAAGTTCAAAATTAAATGCACTCTAAGGAAAATTATTAAAGTTGTTAAATAAAAAGGGAATCAAGAAATTATGGATATACCGAAAAATAGAAAAATATACCAAAAGCAATATTTTGTGCATTAATATACTACTACATTAAAAGTATACCATAGAACACACAATTTATCACACTGGTTCAGGGTATAAAGTAATATTTCATCCAGCAAATAACTAATATTCAGAGAAAGCAGGGTATTCTGCAATCTAAGTACATAAAAATGTTCATTTCCAACATCTCAAATATTTGAAAATGTGAGATTGAATTTAGTCGTCTAAAGCAACCAAGTCGTTTAAAAAAAATCATTCAAGTTCACAAGCGAATGTCAGGGTGGTAACAAACAAATCTGTAATTTGGTTGGCCTTGTGCACAGCCAATTATCGACACGAAATTCAGTGGGCAGAAGCAGAGAAGCATTGCAAAAGCGAGAGACTTAACGAGCCAAGCTCGCGACGACAAATTAAAAGCGATAAACCACAGACAAAAGTCCTTACAAAATACAATCAAGTGAAATAAGCAGTCCACGCCAAACGGGAACTGTGGACACTGTACATTGGAGGGAGTTAGGAGGGGAGGCGCAGAAGGACAGAATAGGCAGGGAGAAAAAAATGTCATTGTCAGCTTAACACTGGCGTCTTTGTTTGGCCCTTGTGTGCGACAATGTGGGTAATAAATGTTATGTGTGGTTAAGGGTTAATAACTGCAACAAAGGCACCACAAAAAGTAAGAAGTAAAACCGACAAGGCCAAGACATTTTATAGATACTTTCTCTCGCCCCTCAAAGTGTGGCTGCTAATGAAAAGTGTCGCGGCTATTGTGTGTCGCAAAAGGTCTGTTAGAAATAAAAGGATACGCTCTACTACGACGAGTCTCCCACTCGCACTCCGACTCTCACTCTCACTTGACACGTTGGTGTGAATAAATGGATGAATTTCTAACGCAGTTTGTTGTCTGTGATGAAGTAGCCCACACACAAAACCGGCAATAAGAGGTGGTATATCGGGTAAGAGGAAATTCATGTGTTCGTCGAGTGTGCGTGTGCGTGAGTGGGAAGTTTGTTGTTTGACTGTTTTGTGTCGAAGTGTCATGCTGTGTAGCTCTTTAATTGTTTGCTGCTGTTGCTCATTTCCACTTGATTCATCCTGAAGTTACAGCTAACAGATCATTCACCACAAAAGGAAAGCTTTATTAAAGAGACTCTTGAATCAGCAATATGTATTGTATCAAACTGTTCAATCACTTTATTTGTATCTGAAAATGCACTACCTGCCATTTTTGTTTGTGTATTAAGTATTTTTACGTAAATAACAGTACTTTAATTTTGGTAAATTGAAAATATACTATTTTTGTAATTGCAATAAATAATTGCAAATACCAACTATTTATATACCCTGCAATCAAGATTTTATCTACATTAACAAAATTTATATTTTTTCTTTTTACCGCATGGTATTTTCTGAATGGTTAAAATAAAAATAAACCATTTTTACAGTTTAAATTATATTATTAGGTTACTCTTTTGTAACAGTATTTAACAATTTACAGTTAAATTTAAAATGTAACAAGGAGTATCCGAAAATATTTTAAAATATTTCAAGAAATATGAACTTTTTTATGTGCTATTTCAAACGACTATTTCAACTGTTAACATATAACAAGAAGTTTATTCTATTGAAATTAGTTTAAGTATTTCTATAACCCAATCATATAATTAAAAGAGAATCTTTGAGAAATAAAAGAAGTATTCCAAAATAATGTAATTGCAATGCAAACAAAAGAGGCGTCATTATTAAAGTATACCGAATTAATATATCGAAAAAATACAAAAATATACCGAAAGATCTATTTGGAATAAAGTTATACTTTTCCATTAACGATATACCACAGATCGTAAAAAATTCTATATTATCGATCAACGCAATTAAGACCCGACGTCTAATGTATCCAAAATTACTGTAATTACTGTCTTGTGTATACTAAAAATTGAGACTCTACTTTATGGTACCAAAGATGCCGCATACATTTTCGCTTGGCATAAAAGTATAAATACCCCTCTCCGCTGTATATAATACTTAATAAATATTATAAGAATAAAAATAAAATAAATCTCCAATTTATTTATATTTTTAATTATAATAAGTAAATGGGAAAAAAAAAGCGTTCATGAATTTCTAGAAACTTCTTCTTTGTATTGTTTTATTTTTACATTAAACCATCACTCATTGGAAAGTAATCACCTTAAAGCTCGAAATTTGATAGAAAGCTATCCATTTGGATTTTTCGCCATTTGCCACAACGAGATTGCGTTCTTTTTGAACCTGGCTCAATCAATTTCAATCATTTACAGAACATCCATTTATCTACACAGATCTAGATAAGCACGCTTTCAATAGCCCAACTAAACTACGAGGCTTTTCATTATCATTATCCTTGCCACAGAGAGCAACAATGCATCTCCTTGTCCCGTGCAATGTGCAACGTACAATGAGCGCGCACAGCGTAGAGCGAAGAGCGTACAACAGTGCAACGTACAGCGTGCACCGTGTGCACATGACACAAGTTAAATGTCGGCTAAGTGTTGCTGACAGCCATGCGATGCAGACGCAAGGCAGCTGCCCAACACAGTGGCGAGAACCTCAAGAATGGGGCCGGACTCCTTCTGCTTCCCAAGACCAACTTGCCAGTGACTTGAGTTTGAGTGAACTTGTCGTCACAACGAGTATCCTTGTTCCTGTTGTCGCTCTGTGCTCTATGTATGATGTTGTTGTGTCCTGTAAATAAAATCACTGCCTTGTAGTAGCAACAACGCTGAAGTCGGCAAAGTTTTGATGCACTAACTGACTTGTCGCTGGTACGTTAGAGGCATTAAACTAAAGTGAACAACAAGCATCCCACACACATCCTTCATTCTGAAGCAGCGACACAAAGTTGACAACTGACAAGTCACATTCTTGTCCATTAAATTAATGAAATGATTTGCCGGTCGCCCTCATCCCATCCCATCCATACGAGTGGGTCATGCTGCTTCACGTCTCTAGAGACGAGATCTTGATCGAAACTTAAAATGTGACAACGATTTCAAGTCCATAAATATGCACAAATCATCAACAGCAGCAGCAGCAGCAACCGCAACCACGACCACAGGAATACCAGGATGATGCTACCAATTGTGGGTCATTAATCTTTCAAAACAAATGCGGTTCAGTGTTTTTGACAGCGGGGTAGAAATCAGCAGCCACGCACTGAACTGTTGTATAAGAAAGAATCTTCCTGGAAGATTACCACCAACTATTTGTATACCCTGCATTCAAGATCTTATCTACATAAACAAAAGTTATACTTTTTCTAATTATCGCAGTATTTTCTGAATGATTAAAATAAAAATAAACCACATTTAACATACAGCTAAAAATATATTATTGGGTTTATCTTTTCTTTTTTTTAATATATAAAACAGTATTTTACAGTTTATAGTTAAATTAAAATGTAACAAAGAGTATCCGAAGATATTTTAGAATACTTCAAGAAATAGAAACTATTTTTATGTGTTATTTCAAACGACTATTTCCACATTTAACATATAACAAGAAGATTAATCTATTGAAATTAGTTTAAGTATTTCTATAACCCAATCTAAGTATTAAAAGAAACTCTTTGAGAAATAAAAGAAGTATTCCCAAAGAATGTAACTAGCCGAATAACTCCGATTTAGTCAGGGTATCGAAACCGTTAACAATGGAGCGAACGACGCGCAAAAAAAGAGCATCCACTTTTCTCACTGTCATGCCCAAGCATTGCCAAGGGAAGTGTTGCAGGGCGACAGGGCGGGAATTGGTTGGAGCTGCTGTTAGTGACAAAAGCCAGTGAAGTATCCTTCGTGTCTGGCTTTGATGGCCATGCAGCGGCGACATATTACTTCCTTATTTGTGGGCCGCATTCGACCTTTGACACGAGCCACACCCACTGACAGCCACGCATCGAAAAAAGTGAAACATTCAGTGAAGCAATTGCGCTAAAATTATGCATTTAACAAGGAGATGGTGTATGCTGATGTGCTTTAGCGTGTCTGTGTGTAAATGTGAGTGTGAGTGTGCGTTATGTGTGTGGCAAACACACACGCGTTAAAACAATGACTGGACATAAACATTTCGCGCTGACAGCGAGCCAAACATCCGCCAGATAAAAATGCTCCACACTTTCAAATTTGATTGAATCAACGTCGCGCGTCGACGATTCACTTGGGGGGTTGGTGGGTTATATACATATGTACTATATAGTATGTATCTGTCTCTCTATGTTTATATCGCTGACGCTATGTCGCTTTGTCATTGTGCGTTGGTAGCCGACCGGTTAGACGATGCGTCGTCGTGGTCGTCTGTTTGCCAGAAAGATATTAGCACAACAGCGGGAATTGGCATTGGGACGATGATGATGATGGGACAGAGACGGGAAGGTATTCGGACACGAGACGAGCGAACCCTGCTACCGGGATGATAATGATAAGCGTATAAAACCATTAAGTGATTCCACTTAAATGAGCACGTTAGGATAAATGTTGCGCTCTTGTTTTTTTCACGCTGCAGTTACCAGCATTTTTGTTGCCGCCTTTTAGGCGGACATTGAAGTTAAAAACAGTGGAAATTTAGAAAATATTCAGGACTATAATCAAGGATATATCATCATAAGTTATTTTTTATTAAAATCTAGTCTTCGCGTAAATACACATTACTCTAGCAAATATATATCTGCAATCGGCATGAAATCAATGATTTCACCCACTGTGCCACTAATTGAATAATACAGTCCACAGACGGGGAATGCTGCCCCAGCCTAGACATGGGGATAAAGCAGATCGACCCAAAAAAAAAACAAAAAGGAAACAAAAACGAAATTTCCTACCATTTTTTTTGTTTGGTGAGGAGGGAACAAGCTTAAATCCGTGTTGCCAACTTGAGGTGTGCACGACATGGCAACCGGCTGTCGAGGGGAGGGAACGCTCCACGTTAAATGGCCAACAAGGTGACAATGCAGATATAATGCGATATGCGGCGCAGACAAAACGACAAACGTGCCCGAGACCGAATCGAAGCCGTAGCCGGGGCAGAAGCTGAAGCTCAATAATGACGCCGATGACAATTGGTGAATCGCAATTGATAATACTTAATGTGAACTGTCGCAGTCAACTCCAATGACTGATGACTGGGCGGTAAAAATAAAAAGGCAACAAGCTACAAGGTATCCATGACAAAAATGAACACTTTATCTCTGAACTTTACGCACAATATAACATGCCAGATGGCTGGCAATGTTAAATTGACAACGATAAGCCCGAATTTTTGAGTTAATAATGACATTTTATAAGAATGAAGAATGGCGTGATTCAATTGTACCAGTAACGAATCAATATTGAAGTTGAGAAGTCAAGAGAGGAGACCCTGCAATTTGGTGGCATAATTTTGTAAATTACTAATTTGTAATTTGCAGTTAATCCCAAATATTAACATCGTTGGAAGAAGGCCAGAGATATTTTTTAAATCTAATCTTATTAGACTTATTATCTTTTTATACCCGCTACCCATAGGGTAGAAGGGTATTATAACTTTGTGCCGGGAGGAAATGTATGTAACAGGTAGAAGGAGGCATATCCGACCCTATAAAGTATATATATTCTTGATCAGCGTTAACAGCCGAGACGATCTAGCCATGTCCGTCTGTCCGTCTGTGTGTCTGTGTGTCTGTCCGTCCGTCCGTATGAACACCTAGATCTCGGAGACTATAAGAGATAGAGCTATAATTTTTTTTTGACAGCATTTGTTATGTTTGCACGCAGATCAAGTTTGTTTCAAATTTTTGCCACGCCCACTTCCGCCCCCGCAAATCAAAAAAATCGAATAACAAGCGTAATTTTAAAGTTAGAGTTGGTATATATAATAATAACTATAGTAGTTATGATTCCTGAAAATTTGGTTGCGATCAGATGAAAATTGTCGATGTTATTAAAGAAATACTTTTCTATGGACAAACACGCCTACTTACTAGGGGTCTTAGTTGCTTTAGATGACAATCTGGTATATTATGCCGTCTATGGTATATTTTGAATGCGGTACTATATCAATATACCAAATATACTATTTGGTATATTTTTAGTATTTTTGCAGTATATTTGGTATATTTTGAGAAAAATATCGCAAAATATATTTCTTTTATTCAAAATGGGTAGCGGGTATCTCACAGTCGAGTGCACTCGACTGTAGCTTTCTTACTTGTTAATGTATGCAAGGGAATTGTTAACTCGTTGGTAAAAATAATTTACAAATATTTTCTAGGGACTGTAATTATAAGTATTATAAACAAAATAACTACATACATAATTCCTACAAAATAATTTCAGTTTTTCGCCACAACTTATTTTCAACTTATTGGTCAAAATTTTTATATTTGACAAAAATATATCTTATAAAATAATAATTATTATTTAAGCTTTATTTTTTGCAGTAAGGTGTAAATTGGTTTAGTTGGTGTATATACTAGTGTATATTGTACAATATGGTAGATTTTGAATGTAGCAGTATATTGACATACCAAATATAGTATTTGGTCTTATTTTCTGAGTATTTATTTTATATATGGGTGTTTATAGGTTTTGTTGAAAAACTGGTTTATATTGTGCAATATGGTAAGTTTTGAATGTAGCAGTATATCGATATACCAAATATAGTATTTGCTGTATTTTTTCTTCGTATTTATTTGACAAAAAATACTGCTTTCGCATTGTTTTGTATTTATTGAAAATGGACATCGGGTATCTCACAGCTTTTTCGACTGTAGATTACACTTCTCACTTGTCGATCATAAAAATATAAATCATATAATTTACCTATAACATCAAAACTGATCTTCTTGTCATATCAGGTCAATACTAGTCTGGCGAAAGTTACATTTACAGTTCTTATGTCTGTTCTAATTAGGAATACAATAAATGCGGACCAGACTTCGTTTTTTAAGCCCGTCAGTCACTTCCTATTATCTCCCCTCAAGTTGTGTACTAACACGGAAAAGTTAATAGAAAAGTAGTTTCCCAAATAGTTGACAAACATGATTCAGTGCCAGCAAATGAAACGAGTATCATAACACTCTAGCAGAGTTCACTTTACTGAAGACGTGTCGTCACCCGCATCCTTGGCGAAACTTTGCGACATTTGACATTTGTTAATTGTCAGTCGGTTTGGGTTCGGTTTGAAAACATGCACTTGGCCAAAAGCCAACGCGGCCAACAGCAAATTGGCGTAAGCGAAGGAATCAGCGACTAAATGGTAACCATTTCATTAACTTTTTGCAACGCCATTTTCACGGGCTCTTAAAGTTATTTGTTGGTCTTGTGCTTTACCTAAAACATGGACTCTGATTGTTGCACTTGCAGCTGCTAATTACGCAAATGTTTTAACTTTAAAATGGCGTCGTGCATTGCGTGTGAAAAGTGCCCCGCACTCCCCCACCTTGGGGTTTTAGAAACCCAGAACCTAAACTCCAACCTGCTGCTGTACACTTTGCACTTTGTTTTGTCTGTTTAACTTTTGTTCATAGCTCGCTGAGTTTTGCTGATTGTGCAGCAGTGGAAAGAACTCGCTTGCAGCTACAACACATTCATAGGTGTTGATGCCCCTCTCAGCTTCCGCGTTTCTCCATCCACTTGTACCCTTTGTCGCATGCACTTGCAATTTATGTTATGCATATTTGTTAGTTTTAAAAATTAAAATTTTTCTAAGCACAAGGTTATGCACAGTCGAGCGAGAGCAACAGCGAGAATGAAAGAGAGAGAGAGGTAGAAAGAGCACGTGTGAAATATATTTTGTGTGCAACAGTGCGTATGAGTGCTGAGGCTGAAGTTTCTTATAATGAATACGTACTTGCCACAAGTCTAATGATGTTGGCTGAAATTGCAACGCAGAAATACAAAACATGCAGAAAACAGAACTTAGGTTAAGATTGCCGCTTTTAGCTATTTATTTTTTAAATAACCAATCTATAAATTCAGTCTCTGGAATTATCATACAAAATAAATGCATTCACAAATGAATGTTATAAATATTAAGTATTTCTTAAAAACATAGCATAAAGAAATGAGTAAGAAAGCTACAGTCGAGTGAGCTGTCGAAAAACTACATCTCTATCTCTTATAATCTCTGAGATCTTTGTGTTTATACAGACGGACAAGGTAGACATTTCAATATCGTCTCGGTTATTAACACAAAGCAAATAATATATATACTACTTTATAGGGCCGGAGATGCCTCCTTCTGCCTCCTTTCTTGCAGGCACAAAATTTCAACACCCTTCTACCCAATGAGTAGCGGTATGCTTACTTATAATACAAATTTTTTGATGTGTTTGAATCGAATGCCAATTAGGAGCATTTTGGTGCAACTAAAAGTAGAGAGAAAGTAGCAGAAAGAAACTACAAAACTCCATTCAAGCAGAAAATAAAAATATACAATACGTTAGTTTAAAATTTAAACCTACAATGTGTAAAGTGAATTCCTGAATTCCAAACATACATCCATCTCATGTGGAGTAGAAGTACGTGCACATGAAAGTATTACGTTATTTTAGACAATTTTAGGTATTATGACAGCCCGGAATATTGCATTAAAACTTCTTCTTTGGAAACTTCAATATCAATTCTAAGATATCTCAATGCCAGCATCCGTAGAATTTAACTTTGCAAATGCCAAAGCAGACTTTACTCCCAACGGCATTTTATAGCAACTCCGTCGGAAAAAAAAACAAGCCAAAAAGAAGCTAAGACGTGGTCTTAGATTTATACGCATGCACACATACACACCTGCCACACACACACACACCCACACATACACATTTACTCGCACAAAAACACACACGTAGAAAGCCGGGACACATTTGGCAGGCGCTGTCAGTCAATTTCCATTAAGTCAACACCTTATTGAATTTTATTGTAAATTGAAAAAAACTGCAAACTGCAAAATGGCAAACGAGCCACAAGAAAATTCCACATAAAGTAAGATTTGAAAAGCAAATTGAATGAACAAACAACAAACGAGTGGGAGAATTGCGAAATAACAAGAGAATTTGTAGCCCAAACTGCATAGTAAACTTTGTAATTAATTTGCATAACTTGCCAACGATTGTAATGTAATTTGTATTTGTCACATAAATTATCACGCAATGAAAATAGTTTTCAAATGTGCAGACAGAATAGCCGACTGTGTTTAGTAACTATCGATAAATTATCGGCAAAACCACGCCCCCTGTTGACCCTTCTAAACACTAAACCCTATAAAGCGCAGGAAGGCGAAACTGTCTAATTTTAGCCCCCATTGTACTTTAGGTGCTTGCCAGGGACCGCAAATATTATGCATGTTATAAATCACGACGACGACGACGACGTCGACGGCGACAACAACGACTGCGAAAATGTTCACATTAATTGTTGCAACGTCATTTTCGGGCCTATTGTGTTCGGCGTACACGTTTTGGGTCGTTGGTCCTCAGTCCTTGGTCCTCGGTCTGCGACTGCTCGATGGACGGTGTGCTGGCTAATAAAAGGCGTGCTCTCTATGTGTGCTCCAGACGACGCCTTTGTGTCACGTGGCAATTTCGCAAAAGGAATTTCAACAATGTAGACGTTTTTACAACACTTCTGAGAGGGGGCGGGGTCGGGGGCATCAACAGCACTCGCAACGGCGACAGTTGCAGAAAAAATATCAAAAAATAAAACCTTAAACTATTTTTTTTTTTTCGTTTGCTCCATAGGCAAATGCAGTGACAGTGTGTTGGAGTTGGTGGCCATGAAACATGACTGTTTAGTAGCAGGATTTGGGATTTGTCAAAGGACCGCCACAATGCCGACAAAGCGCGCCGCAGGTTCGTAATTTTCATAATTTCACATTTGAGACTCAACACAAAATAGTTGGCAGGGAGAGAATAGAAGATCTACTTCCATATGGTTTCCGGCAAATAACAAGAAATAACTACAGCAATTTCCAGGCAGGAATAATAAACGTAGTATACAGCATCTTTTAGTCAATCCAGTTTAATGGTTATGTAATACACTTTTAAATTGAATATTTCTTCAATAATATTAATTAATTAAAGACTTAAAAATTTGCAAATTTGAGCACTAAGTTTTTTAATCCTCAGATTTCAGATTTAGTACAATTGTAACAAAATTGATATACATTGTGTTTGTAGCTGTGTTAGTTTTCTATTTTTTTTTTTTATGATAAAAATTGACAATAGAAAAATTTAATCGTATTTTTAATAATGAATATCAGATAAAGTTTCGAGATATTTAAATTTAATGATTTTCAAATGAAATTCAGACAAATTTGTAATATTGTTTATTTATATTATATCTTTAGTTTATATGAAAATAGTAAATAATAGCTGATATATAAAAATAACATTAATATATATATATAAATTATTTATTATATATTAAAAAAAAAAATATTAAATCAAACTGAGTTAATTTGTTATACTATGAACTTTTATGTTGTTTGACATGAAAAAAGTTTTCAAAATAACATACAAAATATAGAATATAATTATATTATATATTAAGCGGTTAACCGCTGTGTTTTCTACTTCGAAAACACAATTGGGTATAATCCAACTATTCAGAAGGGATATAGAAGAAAATCGAAAATAACATAGCAATTATAGGCAAATATAATATTCAACTGTTTGCCTATAAATGCTATGTTCGTATAACTTAATAGTGCTATTCGATAGATATTGATTTACATATCGATTAAATAAATATGTAAAATATAAAATGAGCGCCCCTAATGAGCAAAATTTTAAGCGATATATTTTTGCAGGTTCCACAAATTTTAAAGTGACTGTTTTTGACAACCTTTGTGACCCTAAATTTGACACTTAAATGGTAAACAAACAAAGACTTGCTTATTAAATAAATGCAATTATTAAAAAAACAGATAAAATCACATTCATTTGCTATTTCTATGGCGACAATATCCGAAGCAAATATTATTGCAACTTGGTTGCACTATTTTTTATATTTTAAGTTTCATATATTGTCTTGCGACTTTACAATATTAATTAATGTTATTTCTCTTCGCGAGAAACTGGCCTTTTTACCCTTTCGTTTTATTTGTATTTTTTTTTATTCTTTATGCTTCTCTTCACTTCGCCGATATGAGTGCGGAATAATAGATTGTATATTTTTTCACACGTGGAACTGCTGATTTAACATCAACATACATTCCAGTATCGAAGTATCGATACGCTTAAAAAAATGTTTGTGCTGGGAACTACGGAACGAAATGACATTGCAAAAATTTAGCATAGCCTTTTTTAA
Organism: Drosophila albomicans; assembly: GCF_009650485.2. Lineage (NCBI taxonomy): Eukaryota > Metazoa > Arthropoda > Insecta > Diptera > Drosophilidae > Drosophila > Drosophila albomicans. The sequence goes on from NC_047631.2 coordinate 6,041,955, forward strand.
AATTCTCCAAAATTTGTACAAAAAATACTCACCTTGAAGCTCACGCTATCATCACTAATTTGCAATAAGCCGGGAAGTTTATTTTTATAAAAACAATTTCTGCAATGCGCACACAAACTTAAACAAGCACAACTAATATACAAATACATACAAATGTTCCCCAAATAGAGATGTCTGTACATGCAATGTGTGTGTTAAACGCTGCGTATGTGTAAAAGGCACGCACATAAAATGCAGGCCCAAACACTCGAAGACAAAAGTTATGCATAAAGAGAAAAACAGCAAAAGGGCGTCGTTAATATTTCAAAAACAGAAACGGAAAACCCATACACAAAAGTTCTTGAAATACAAACAGCAAAAGCAAACCGACAAACAACTGCAACAACAAACAGATATTAAAAGACATATTTGTCGCTTGGACGGTAATAGACAATAGGAGTAACAAGATACTAAAGCAGGAACGGTAGCCACAACAAATTAGACAAACGAAAGATGCAAGTAGAATGTAATTTATGGCCGGAGCAAAGTGAGGTTAGGTTAGATGTGGTTTGAGTATTTGCAAAAATTTGTTATGTGTACATGTGTGTGTGAGTGGAGCTGGTGCTACAAATTAATTGTTGACAGCGTCGACAGCATTAGAGACAAGTCAAAGTGCACCCTCCAATTTGAGGGAGTCAATTGTTTGGTGGCAACAACTCCATTTATCACCTGCTCGGTGTAAGTTCAAAAAGATGCCAACGAAAAACATGCGAATCAATTAGAAACTTATAAATTGTTCGCACTTACCTTTCCAACTCCGCATCATATTCACACTTTATCTCAAGTACGTTCATATTGTTTACTTAATTTTTATTATTATTAAATATTGAGCGCACCACTTTCCAATCACTAATCACTATATTTGAAAAATTTCGACTGTCACGCGCACAATAAAAGTGCAGCCCATTTATGTTGACATACTGTGCAGGCTGCCAGACTTTTGCAATAAGATGCTAGAGTTGCCAGTTAACATGGCTATTTGTTAAGACTATGGTCACACTGCATGATGCACAGCTGTTGGAGTTTACCGCCCACGTAAAAATTCAAATACAAGTATTATTGCATTTAATTAAAAATTTCCGAAAGTCAAATGATGATTCGTCATTAACCAAAACCAGTTTAGAGTATTATTAAAACCACTTCACCCACGTTTACTGTTTTAGAGGGAAAGGCGGCACCCAGCCACCAAAGGAGCGCTCCAACTCCTCGGCTACAGCTAAGCAAAGACGATCGTTATTGTGATTGGCAACCACCTGAATACCCAGCGGCATGCCATTCGAATCCAATCCCATGGGCACCTGCGTTGCCGGCAGTCTCAGCACATTGAACAAACTGAAATAGCTAAAGTCCATGAACTTGACCAGCGGATAATAATGGAATGGCGCCGTTCGTGGCGAACTGTGGAAGAACAAAATTCCATCGTCGCCCAACAATTCCTGCAGATATTTTTTGCATTTCTGAGTCGCATCCCTTATCAATGGCTCCGACTCCTTGGGCAGCAAAGCGTCAATAAGCGAATAAATCGCCGCCATGCTGAAGTCACTTTTTCCCAGCAGCTTCTTGAAAAGCTCCACGAAGGGATTCAAGACGACGCCGTTGCCTAGCAACAGATTGAAGTTTGATGGCTCCTGTGTCATCCAATAGCGCCACATTTTGCCCGTCAATTTGGCCTGCGGCAGTTGAACCAATCGTACCTCTTGCCCGCTAAGAGATTCAAAATGTTGACGCACATTGTACATGACACGCTCAGTCTCCCGATTAATAGGATTGCATTGACGCATTCCATTGCTCGCCACATAAAAGTAACGCAGCTTCTTAACGTTCACCTGCTGGTCCAGCTTAAGCACAGCCTTAACACTCGGCTCCTGCAGCACCTTCATGATGGGAAGCAAATCGGTGGCATGCCGAGTCATGGGTCCCGCATTCACCATGGTCTCCGTCTCCTTGCCGGTGCGAAAAGTGCAGCCTGCCATGTTGAACGGCGCCGGCACTGGGTTTGTGGCCAAAGATGCCGCAATTGAAGGCGGGTATGCGTATGGAGCCGCCAATATCGGTGCCCAGGCCAAAGCCCGTGCAGCAGGCGCTAATGAGCGCGCCTTCGCCGCCTGAAGAGCCACCAACGGAGCGTCGCAAATCGTAGGGATTGTTGGTGCCACCAATGAGCATGTTGCGTGATTCCATCCACTTGTTCACCTCTGGCACATTGCTAGGTAGCAATGAAGATGGCGCCACTGACCTTCATCAGCCGCACACACTCCGCATCCTCCTTGGCACGCACATCCTTGCGAGCAATCAAGCCCAGCGTATGCAACTTGCCAGCCACCGCAGTGCTGTCCTTCGTGGTGAAAGGCACACCCAAAAAGGGAAGCGCCTTCAACTGCTCCTCGCTGTATTCATTAGCTTCCAGCTTGGCATCGATTTCTCGCGCCTGCTGCAGTGCCTCAGTTTCAAAGGGGCCATCGACCACAGCGTTGAGTTCGCGATTCACGATTTCGATGCGTTCGCAATAAGCTTTGACGATGTCGTAACTCTTGAGCTTGCGTTCGCGTATTTGCTGTGCCAACTCGACCGCACTCTTGGTCAATATAACCTGTTGCTCCACACTCTGCGGTGTTGCAACACGTCGATGGGGCCCCAAAACCAGCCCAATACAAACTCCAGAAAGCGATCGCTTATGATGTGAAGCAGAGTTATTAGTGCTTCCAGCAGAACTTTTCCAAAGGCCATATTGTGAATAAGGTGAAGACCGCGTGAATACTAATTATAAATTATTCTGTTTATATTTCGCACTTTGTTCGACGTCGGTCTTTGATTTCAGCTTTATGACTGCCAGACAGAGATATGCATACAATAAACACGCATAATGCTTAGATACAGAGCGTAACAGCAATAAGTGGACGGCGTTGCCACTCTGTTAAAGCTCTCTCTAAGCCAGCCATAAATCATTATTTTAAGACCCAACGGCTATCTTGACAGCAGGCAGCGGAGGTTAGTACGTTGCTCATTTCGCCTGGCAAGCAAAAAAAAAATATTAAAAAACAAATTAATTTACAGTAATCATGCATTCTAAAATTTTGCTAACTAATACTGAAATTCGAATTTACGAATTCCAATGGGCACTGCTGTTAAATCGCTATATATGTATGTATGATTACCAGCTACTATGGAGTGAATTTATGATTAGCTTACACTGAAATGTAGATCAACTTTAACATTAATAATAATAATAAAAAAATAACAAAAGTGTTTATTTATCAATATTGTAATTATGAATAATTCACATCTAAACTTAAAATTGTAATTACTGACATTTTCTAATTGGTAAGCACACGAGAGCTTTTCATGCGCACACTACTCAAAAAAATGTTAAATGTCGTAACGTGTACGGCTGTTCTGCGTAGTCATAACATCAGTGTTGCCCACTTCGTATATTACTGCGAAATATTATGAATTTTCTTGCTATTTATCAGAATAATTGAGGTTTTACATATTAAAAACTTGTAACCTAATTTAAATAAATTAAATTAAATGATATATGTAAATACGTGAATTTTGAGAATATTACTCCTGAAAAAGTATATTTTTAAATCAGTTTGGGTGAAAAACAGTATATTCTAAAATACTCAACACGGTCACGCTGTCGATAGTAAAGCTATTACATCGTATAAAAGCGTCGTCGATTGGCCACCACGCAACAACAAAACAACAACAATATAAGAAAACAAATATCGACCCGCACTGTCGCTGCAGCAGCTGTGAGTGGGGTTAGTTTTGCTTTTACCGCGCTGCTTGAAGCGTCGCAGATCGCTGTCCGTACCTGTATTGAATTTTCGTACGTAAAGAAAAAAAAATAGGCGACTTACAAAATAGAAAGTGCACTCATTTTAGTTACAAAACGTTGAATACTAATGTGTGCATTATTTTATTTTAAATGTGTGCTAAATTGCATTTGCAATGTTCTGCATTTTATTTGAAGCCGCTCTGCGTTAGTGTTTGTTTGTTCGACTTGCGACTAAATATGGGTGTGTGCGTGTGTCTGTGTGCGTGGGAGTCAATGGGGTGGTGAGTGGGGTGTTCGTGTTGCTGAGAAACGCAGCAACTGTTTAAATTGCATATTCTATTGAGTTGAAAGCAAGACAAGCAATAGCCCGAATCACGCAATACAGCTGCAAATAAGCAAGGAAAAATACTATGCAATGCACACACACGCAGAAAAAACTCTGTTTTTGTTTGCTTACCGTGTGCACAAGGTTTCAAAATCGCATAACAAAAAAAAAAAAAAAAAACAAACAGAACCACATTAACAAATAGTAATACTAATCGCATACATAGTAAGCTTAAGTTGTTAACTAATAGTTTTGTGGTGGCTAGAGTTGTATACGCTACCCTTTGAAGCGTGGGGCATTTTTGGATCGTTGATTGTTGATTGTAGATCGCGCTGTTGTTGATAAAAACTTCTGCTGCTCCCACCTGCAATCGGTTGTTGCTGTTTCTTTCACACCTGATAGGCAATTTATTAGAAACCTAATGATTAATGTGATGATGATGATGAGTAGTTGTCGACACGCTTGCCGCTGATTACCCAGCCAAATAATAAGCCGGTTAGTCGGTCGTCGACGCCACCTGAATTATTCCATGATAAGTTGAATAGTAACATGTGAGTAAATTCGACAAACGAGTGTGCTCAACTCTCAGATACCCGCTAATCATGGTAAAGATTTTATCCTAAAATATACCAATAAAATATACCGAATATAATGTTATTTGCAAAAATGTATTATTATCAAACTACTTTAGAATATACCATACGATTAGTAGAAATATACCATTACTATTGAACGACGCATAAATATACGTACCTTAGTACAATTGGTCTAAATATACTGTTACATTCAAATGTAATAATTTAATAAATAGATTTGTTTAATTTTAAACAATTGTCGATGCTATGTTTGAACAACTTGAAAATATCTTAAACGATCTTTATCAAATTTATGTATTTAGATTATTGAGTTTTTTGTGCGTACACAATTCCAAGGCTCTATCTTTAAAACTTGATTGCTGCGCAAACAAGCAAGATTTGTCAAAACAGACTCTGATTTCCCCTCTTATAGTGTACAACCCGTTAGTCATAATGTATCGTCTCAAGTATAAAGTAAGAAACCTACGCTAATTTAATCAATTAACTTGTTACTCAATAATTGTTCTAGTGTTACCCAATTAACATCTGGTAAATATAATATATACAAATATTATGACAGCTAAATATTATTGCTAATAAGAAATTGGGAGAATTCATTAAAAACAATTCTCACTCTTAGAAAATTTGATCATTGTAACATACGATAATTTGATACACCCTTGATAGAATCGAAGATGCCAGTTGCATACACTTCCTAGCATTAAGTTGAAACAACCTTCTACACATTTGGATAGTGGGTATAAAGACGATATGAAATCTTATAGGTAGCATGCAATACTCGTTTCATACAATCGCCGAGAGGCGCGTCAGTCGGTACCGTCATCGTCGCTTTTGTCGTTACCTGCTCTTAGCCATAATACATTTGCCAAACACACATCAGCTGAGGCACACGCTAGCTTAAGTTAACGTACTCTCTAAAAACAACACTTAAATACTCGCACAAATAAAAACAACATTCGTTTTTCTTTCAGTTAAAAACTAAAAACTGTAGGCAGATAGAGAAAATGGAAATGAGTTCCGTCAGCCAGGAAACTGAAGCGGCCGCTTCGAGTGGTGAATCATCATCAATATCGCCTGGTGATTATATGAAGCAATTCAAGAACATCATTGCGCCGGGCAACGAGACATCCATGACCAGAGAATTCAAGCCTCAGGTGGCCTACGAATTTGAACGATACTCGAATCCCCAGCAGCTGAAACAGTTTGTCCTGCGTAGCGAGAAGCTGCGCTCACTCCTCGAACATTATTCGCAGGAAACAAAACAGCCGCTGCGTCAGCTGGAGCAGCAGGCACGTGCCATTATCGATGAGATTGGACTGGATCGGAATATGGCCATCATTCGTTGGTGTGGCATTGCCATCACAGCGATTGGCAAACGCATCTGCGATGGCATCTATGTGAACTCAGAGAGCATGGCCAATGTGCGCAAGGATATGGGCAAGTGTCCAGTGCTTTATTTGCCCAGCCATCGCAGCTATATGGATTTCATACTGATGAGCTACATTTGCTACTACTATGACATTGAGATACCTGGAATTGCGGCCGGCATGGGTGAGTCATCACCAAAGTAGATGTCATAAAGTTAAGCGCTTTAATTACCTCTTTGTCATTGTTGTTGCAGACTTTCACTCGATGTTTGGCATGGGAACCATGCTTCGCAAAACGGGCGCCTTCTTCATGCGACGCTCCTTCTCGAACGACGAGCTTTACTGGGACATCTTCAGGGAGTACATGTATGCCCTCGTTGCCAACTATCACATCGGCGTGGAGTTCTTCATCGAGGGTACACGCTCGCGCAACTTCAAAGCGTTAGTACCCAAGGTGGGTCTCTTGTCCATGGCATTGTTGCCCTATTTCACTGGCGAGGTGCCTGACGTGATGATTGTGCCGGTTAGCGTTGCCTATGAACGTGTGCTCGAAGAGCAATTGTTTGTCTACGAGCTGCTGGGTGTGCCCAAACCCAAGGAGTCCACCAAGGGATTCTTCAAGGCATTGAAAATCATTGACGAACGCTTTGGCAAAATGTTTCTGGACTTTGGTACTCCGATTTCGGCGCGTGAGTTCTTTGGCCATGAAAGCGGTGATCGCATTCAGCGTGCTGGTCTCGGTGGCTCGCTGCAGAAGCTGAATCGTCAGGAGATTGAGCTGGTCAAGCAGCTGGCCAATGAGATTATCTATCAACAGCAGCGTCGCATCGTCATCAGCACCTTTAATATGCTGAGTTTGTTCTATGCCAGCAAACTCTATGGTCAACTCAGCGTGAATCTCGACGAACTGGCACGTGGTATACTGCATCTGAAGCGCATCTTTGAGCAGCTGGGCGCCCATGTCAGCACACGCAGCAGCAATATCAAGTCTGACATCATTGATGCCGTGGAGATTCATGGCAATATTTTGCAATTCCGTGTGGGACGCTTGCAGTTTACCCCACTGGCAGCTGATCAGTTGGCGGCCAAGATCGATGTGAAACGGCTGAAGGCACACGCTCTGAGTCCTGAGACTATGGCTGTGGCTGTGCCGATGTTGGCGCTGCAGCTCTATGTGAATCCCTGCATGTTTTGGATGGCACGTCCCGCTTATCTGTTGCTTGCTGCGTTGAAGGAGCAGCGACGTCAACACATGGAGGATGTGGTTGCTACATATGAGAGCACGTTGTCGGCCCTGCATAATCATGTGAACAGCATGGATGCACTGTTCCAACATGAGTTTATTGTTGAATCGAATCGCGAGGCAGTGGAATTTGAAACGCATTTGCAGTTGCTGCTAGATGAACGCGCTCTGGAGCTGGACAAGCAAACGGGCAGGATTAGTGTGCAGGATAACGAATGTTCTCGCGTTATACTTGCCGCGTTGGCGCCATTCCTCTGCCTTTATTATCAGTTGGCAGTGACGATCCGACAGGTGAATAAACTCCCCCGACTCCTTGCAGAATGGTTGAATAAATTGTGTGTGTTTTTTGTTTTGCAGTTGTCCGAAGATGGGGAGTTTAGTTCGAAGGAGTTGCTGGTGCGCGTGCAACAGTATGTGGAGAAATTGTTGCAACAACCGGGCGGAGCGGCAGCTCATGTGCATCCATATTGTCTGGCCCTAGACAACCTGAATATTGCCATTTATGCGCTGGTGCAGAGCGGATATCTGCACAAATCGCGCGAGACGGGTCTGATGCGAGTCGCCTCAGCGACTTCGGACAAGTGCCTGAGGCAGCTGGAACTGCAACTGCTCGAGTATTGCCAGCTGATGCCATTTGCCCAATACTCGACGGCGGCCAACGAACAGGCCCAATCACATATAGCCAAATTATAACTGACAAATGGCAAGCGATCGTCGGTCGTCGGTGGACGTCTGCCGATTGCGATTCCATTGTTAGCACAGTACAATTCATATGGCATATTATCACAATTCATTCAATTCATTGTCAGCTTGCTCAAGAATTGTCGCATCATTTGCATTTTGTTTGTTTTTGTACTTGTGGCGCCGCTTTGGCAGCTGCTCCTCTGGCTCATTGCATCCACGTGCACGTCCACGTCCACGTAGGCATCGCCAATGGTCGTCGTATGTATGTAAGTATAAATAAGGGGAAGTGGTAACTTATGGTGTGGTCGGGAGGGGCTTCTTTTTTAGTCATTTAGCGATTAAGAATAATTGATATTTTGCCCTGTTGCCATATGTCAAACAAAAAAAAAATACATTTAACACAGTCAATTGCAGTACGGCAACAAATTACGATTTTTCTAGAACGTAATGCAGTTTTTTAGATAGACATCCCAACGACATGCATGGCAAGTTTTCTATATTCTTGAATATGTTTAAGCGAATATTGGAACTTGACCGAAACCCTTGAACCAATTTATTTTAATGCACCGTATATTGAAGAAAAAACATTCTCTTCGGTATTCAACATTTCTCGATCGGTTATTGAGATTCTAACACTTTTTTTTATTATTTAGTCTTTTAGTTAGAAATGCCAAGGGAATTTGTTAAGCTGTCAAATAATTCTCTGGCTGGTTAGCAACAGCTTGCCATAAACAGTTGTACAATATTGTGTCGATAATTGCAATTTCATATAATTGCACATCTAAGTTAATTTAAATTTCTCTTAACCAGGGACAGTAATTATGATGATTTTAAAATAAAATAAAAGTTTATTGCCGCACATTTTGAAGACTTTATAGTTTAATTTTTTGTAACTCACAATTACTATTTGCGGTCTCTGCAAATAAGTTGTATTCAATATTTGTTCATTTTAAAATATTGCCTAATAGATTAGCAGTCATATGTTGCTTGAAAAGGTTTTAGTTAAACGCACAACAAAAATATTGTACAATCTATTTATTATACAAAGTTATCTCACAAAAGTTGAACACAAATATTTTACTATCATTATGACTGTCAATTTTTGAGCCAAAGTGTTTAAAGTAGAAATAAACCTAAAAATATTTATAGTTGCAAATAATTGCATCATTTTATGTAACAAACATGACTTTGCCATTATCGACATTATACTGTACATAATTTTTTGAATTTCAAGCAGTATTAGTTTAGAAATCTGCGCTCAATTTAATTTAACACCTATATTTCTCTCATTTAGAACAGTTCCTGTGTTTTAATATTCTCGTTACGGTTATTCTATGGAAAACCTTCAGTCGATACAAGTGCCAATAAATTTGTACTTGGAATTTTAAATTAGCAAGAGTTCTAGTTGTAGTCCATAGTTAATAAGTCGGTACATTCTCAATATTTTTATAATACATTGAACAAACAGAGGGAATTTCCTAAGTAAAACCGCAAAGAAAGCAGAACACACAAACACAAGTCTAGCAACAAATGAAAATAAATAGTGCAATATTGTTTTTTGTTTACGTTTTTGTTTGTTTTTTAATCGTACTATTTTTGTAGCTAATTTTATATATGTATACTATAGAGAAATAACACCAATACACTAATTTATATACACTATATGAAGTAACAAAAACTAATATTAACAATAATAAAGCATATGTATATTTAGTGCCAGTTGCGCTCAACGTGTAAAATCAATTACAATAAAAACTGATAATGTTGCTCAGGCAAGAGGTCGATTAACTTTGTATCAATTTAGCTAGCAAAACTGTCGCTTAAACTGTTCCAAGGTCCGTTGGCAGATGACCACCTGCATCAGCAATCTCTCGGGATTCTTCTCATCCGCTTCGGTAAACACAACAGCCGCATTCTTATACAACCAAGCCATTTCAGGTCCTCCATTTGGCACTCGCATTTGCAGCTTACGGCGTCCTGTGACTGCCAGCACTTGACGTTCAATGTCCTGCAACAATGGATCCAGTCCAGTTAGTGCACGTGCCGAAATGCGATGAGCTGCCCGCCTGCTGCCTTCCTGCTCTGCAGCAGTTGGTTCTGCAGAAGCTGGCACCAAATCGCATTTGTTGTACACGTTGATGATAGGCGGCATGTGGCTGGCCGTTGAATCGCCACCAGCTATACTGAAGGCTAGGGAACGCAGCGTGGACTCCACATGAGCGCTCTGAGCTGCATGGCAGGGATGCGACAAGTCTTGCACGTGAATGATGATGTCCTATAGCAAGAAATTTGTTATAAAATATTATTAAGATAAGTCTCATTTATAGAATGCAGTAATAACATTCACATTTTTGAGGCATACTTAGTAAATAGCATCTGTACTCACCGCCAGCATTGCATCCTCTAGAGTGGCCACAAAGCACTCGAACAAATTGGTAGGCAAGTCCGACATGAAACCCACAGTGTCCATGTAGATCAGCTGCAGATTACAGGGCAGGAAACCGCCATGAGCTGTGACATCAAGCGTGGCAAATAATTGATTACGCGGCTGCAGCGAATCCTCCACGGTCAGCGCCTTTATCAAGGATGTCTTGCCGGCATTAGTATAACCCACAACAGCAGCTATCGGATAGTTCTGTTGCTTGCGCTTCTGGCGCAGCAACTGACGCTGGCGACGAACACGATCGAGTTCCGCCCGCAGCTTGCGTTCTCTGCTGCGCAGTATCTCCTTTTGCAAATCAGTCAGTGAGTAACCTTGTCGACGTGTTTGGGTCATGCTTGCATCTTTGGCCTGCGCCCAGATGTAAGGCAACTCGGCCATGGCCACCTGGAGACGGGCCTCTGCACTTGTGGCATGCAGCCGCAGAATTTGTATGACAACGGAATAGCGATCTAGCACTGGCAATCGAAACTCTGCCTCAAGGAAATGTTTCTGGGCAAAGGAGAGCGTTCCCTTGCTGACAAAGAGACAGGTGAGTTGCTGCTCCTGACGCAGTTCCGCCACAAGGGTCTTGAGCTCGGCCATTTTGCCGCTGCCGAAGAGCGCCTTACGTTCCAGACTCTCCAAGGGAACCTTTAAACCTCGCACCACCTTCCAATTGGGCAGCGAATGTATCAATGCTGTGGCTTCAGTCAGCTGATCATTTGGCTTCACATCGTCTGGAGTGTTCCGCTTAGCTGCCCACTTTACGTAAGGCTGCAAGATGAGCACCTTCTGTGCTGTGGCCACATCGCGACTAATGCGCATGGCGCCTCCTGCAACTTCATCGTACGCGCTGTTGAAGAAAGTGTCAAGTTAATAGGATATTTACTAAAGATAATGCAGTATACATTAATTAAAGGCAAACAAATGGATGGAAATATTAAACAAATATCCTATTGCTCAAAAATTATAGTTGTTGTCTATAATAAATAGCAGTAGTTGTAAATAATCTTTACTGGTTACTGGTTAATTATAAACTTTACTGGTTCATACCGATCGTCCAGGAAGCGCATATCAAGGGTGTCGGTTCCATTCCCCGTATCCGTTTCCTGCTCACTCTCCGCCTGCTGTCCAGATTGCATTTGTGCCTCAAAGAAGCTCTTGCGATTGCGAATTCCTTTGACACCTTGATGCTGCGTGTATTTGAGACGGGTTTGAAACTGCACGAGCGCAGGACGCAGCTGCGTGGTCCATGGCAAATGGCGTAAGAGGCGCAGGCACTTAGTCATAGTAGTTGCTTGATTTATCAATAGGTTTTCTCGTCCAGCACAGAATGTTTGTCCTCATATGCCATCCAAGCTGCCTGACAGGATTTGGTGCGAGTTGTTGTCGTCTGATAAGCAACACCTGTGGCCACCAGAGAGGAGAATAATATGTTGTACTTGGCTGGATACCGTATTTTAGTTTGCACTGCCTTTTGCACGAAGTACGTGCTTGCGAAACCTGTACAATTTCATTTTATTATTATGCAATTATTAAAGTTTATACGCAGAGTTTGTTATACCTAAACAAAACGATGCTAATCCAGTAAATAGAGCACGTGTCATGCAATCCAGGTAACCGTCAAAGCCGGGATGTTTGTCACGCTGTTGTTCCTTCAATCGCTTAATATCGTTCATAATAATGTTTATTTGTTCATTAATTAAAGCGCAACACAGAAAGGCAACGTGCAAGAGCCGGCAATATTATGATACGAATTTCCTACCTGTGTGGCAACACTTGTGCACAATCTGGTAACACTACTGAACAGTAAGTAGTGCACGTTCAAGCTTAACTAATTTGCATTAAGAAAAAAAAAAACAATATAATTTAGCTGCATAAACTACTGCTGTACAACTTGTGTTTAGTTTTTAATAATAAAGTTTTCAATCGACATAGTAATAAAAATTGCATGACATTCAAGCAATCAGGTAGGCACTACTGTTACAAAATGTGGTTATGGGCAGCACTTTTATGTGCATCTGGCAACTCCACCGTGTTTTGTTGTTTGTGGCTGGATTTTCTCAAATAAATTTAATGCAAAAATGGATGTGGATAAGATATGCCGCACTTGCCTCAGTCTAACAGGACCCCTCATGTCGATCTACGACGATGGCACCGGCAGCTGCCTTGTAGACATGTTGGGCGCCTTCACCAAGACCAAGGTAAGCAATCAAACAACGCCTTCCAAATCAATAAGCAACAAATCTGTTTTTTTGGGCATCGCAGCCGCGTCGCGAAGACAATTTGCCAGCCAGAGTCTGTCTCAAGTGTATCAGCGACATCAATCACTGCTACTCCTTTAAGCTCAAGTGCGAGAACTCCAATCGCACGCTGCGCCAGCTGATACCCAATGCGTTGCCCGAGGAGTCTGATGTTGTCGTCGAAGCGAAGCCAGCGGTGATCACAAAAGATGCCACAGCGCAGACAAACGCTGTCACCACCAGCACAAGTGAAGCACAAACTGATGCAGCTGTTGAGGAGCACAACCAAAGCAATGAGAAGCCGACAACGGTGCTCGCCTTTGAACCCGAGGGCGTAGAAGAGTTCGATTACGAATTTTCCGATGAGCAGGATGTGCTGCCGTCGAAGGACAGTGCCGAGAACATCATACTGCATGTGGAAAAGGATAACATAAAATTCGAGACCGAAATGCTCTACAACGAAAGCACCGGTGAGCTGCTCGAGCAGCGTTCCAAAGTGTCGCCCTCCAAGCAAAAAGAGTACAAATATCGCCTGGTTAGCAACGGCTCTGGCGACACTTATATAGCTCCAGAGCCAGCGCCAACTCTCTCTCAGATGACGACACGCAAGAGCGCATCCAAATTACTGCAACAACAGCAGCAGCAGCAACAGGATCAGGAGGAGCAACAGCAGGAAACTCCTTTGGCGGCATCTGCAAAGCGGAGCACACGTCGTCGCACCGCAGCCAAAATGGATGAACAAGCCGATGATGAAGTGAGTCAAGCAAAGCGGCAAGCCACTGAGCTAGAGGATCCCAAAGCCAATTTCCACTGCGATCGCTGTAATGCGGGCTTTGTGTTGGAGAAGTCACTCATCATACACAGACGGCAAAATGGATGCACGAATCGGAGTTTCAAGTGCAACGAATGCGAGCGAGTTTTTGTCTCGTTGAACCATTTAAATGAGCATCAGGCAACGCATGCGGCGCACAATTGCCAGGAGTGCGGCTCACGCTTTGACTCCAGAGAGCAGCTGGGCAGGCACATGGTACAGTCGCACAAGCGCAATCTGCGCAACCAGTGTAACGTGTGCCAGAAGGGTAAGCTAACCACCTAAATCACCATTTCTAAAAGCTAAACTCATTTATTTTTGCAGTCTTTACCATGCTCTCCACATTGCGCGATCACATGCGCATCCACACCGGCGAAAAGCCTTTTGTGTGCAATGTGTGCGGCAAGGGCTTCACCCAGAATGCGAATCTCCGACAGCATAAGCTGCGCCACTCCGACATTAAGCGCTTCAAGTGCGAGCTGTGCAGTAATTCGTTTGTGACCAAGGCAGAGCTCACATCCCACGCGCGCACACACACTGGCGTCAAGCCGTACGAGTGTGAGGTGTGTTCCTCGAGATTCACCACCAGCTGTTCACTGGCCAAACACAAGCGCAAGCATACGGGAGAGAGACCGTATCCCTGTGATCTGTGTCCCATGCGGTTCACCGCACTCAATGTGCTCAAGAATCATCGACGCACCCACACCGGAGAGCGGCCATTTGTGTGTCCATTTTGCTCGAAGAGCTTCACGCAGCGCGGCGACTGTCAGATGCATCAGCGGACGCATCAGGGCGATAAAATCTACATTTGTCCCGTGTGCAGCGAGGAATTTAAGTCGATGCACGACATGCGCTCCCACATAACGTTGCACGAGCAGCAGGACAAACGATTGGCGCACTTTACGCTGTCGAGCAACAAGGAGAATGGCAATGCGGCGACAGAGGCACGAGACGAGGACTCCGATGCGGTCGAGGCGGACATGATGTAGAAACTATGAAATGATGACGGATTCTATTTGTTAGAATTTCCTTAGACTTTAATTTTAGGCTTACACACTGTAGTTATTAAAAATGCTTATGCTGAATCGATCGATATATCTGCACTTGGTCGTCGTCTAATAGAACTGTCCAAATTGCGGCGTCGCCGCCGTCGTAGACGTCTCTGCGGCAGCAACGGGCAGCAGACTAGCCAAGGAAGCGCCACTCGTTACAGGCGGATCACCTTGAAACCAATTGACCAGTTCATGATGCGAGCTTTGGACGCATTTGCGCTGATCGGCAATCAGGTTCTCTGAGTATTTGACATGGTTTGCATACGCCTCCTTCTCGTGCTGCACATCCTTGGACATGCGATGCAGATCCTTGAGTATTGCCGAGCCCCACAGTTGCACATGTATGTCGGGTATTTTGCTAGCCAACTGCATGGCCGGCGTCACCATGTTCATGCTCTCCTTAGAGTTGCCTATGCTCAGAAAGACGTGCGAAAGCAGCACCAGCGAGCAACTGGTCAGACGATTCAAATCCTCGGCATTGGCCATTTTCAAGGTTTCGCGCAGAAAGCGTCTGTTTTTGATAGGAATAAAGATGATTAATTGATCTATGGATGATGTCTGCTTCACTTACTTGGCCTCGTGGAAGCTGTTCTTGTGGAAGGCGTGCAGTCCCTGCACATAGTAGAAGCCACCCATCAGCGCTTGGCTGCTGTATGTGTGCGTGTTCTCCGTGGAGACGGCATCGAGTATTTGCTTGAGATCCGCCTCCCGTTTGGTGCGCAGATATATGATGGCCAGGTTGAGGTTGGCAAACAGCTTCAGATCACGTTCGCTTGTCTCGCTGACGCACACCAGAAACTGTCGTTCCGCATGCTCAAAGAAGCTCGTGGACATGGAATACAGACCGATCAAACAATGCAACTGCGCCGAATGCCGCTTGAGAAGATTGCGATGCGGCGACGCCAAACACACATCGCGAGCGGCTGCAATTTCACGTATGGCCAGTTCCCGGTTGCCCATGACCATGCGACACATGACAATGTGCTCGAGCAGAATCACTTTGAAGACGGATAATATGGACTTGTCCTCCTGCAGTTTCAGCTTCTCGATTTGCGTCAGCGCTTTCTCCGTATACTTTTGCGCCTTGTCCATGTAGCCAGCCATCATTGAGTGAGACACGGTGACCAGGTAGACAAGCACATACAACTGTTCCTTGGGCAGCCACACGAACATCTCGAGCTGATTGGAGCCAAAGATGACTTCGTCACTGGGCCAATTGGGTGCCATTATTGTTTGTATGGACATCTGAAGCTGCTTCAAACTGGGTTTCACTGTTTTCACCTGACCTAAAGCTAGATAGTAGCACACTTGCAGCACCAGAAAGAACACTTTGAGATACTCCTTCTGGTGCGGGTTGGGTATGTTATTGTCAATGATTTGACCCGCTGAATTGAGCAACGCCAGCACATCGTTTGTCTTGCGTTCGATCATCAGGATCATTGCGCGTGAGAGCAGAAAGAGCACTTTAAGGTACGTGGCACCCGCCTCCTCCGCAGACTCGGCGCCCACAGCTAACAGATCGCTAGCGAGCGAGTACTCCCGGTCATTGGCATGAATTTGGGACAATTGCAGCAACAGTTTGCAATGCCAATAGACATTGTTCTGGGACAATTCAACAGCGCGTCGAAGCATCGCTTTGGCATGCGAGCTCTGCTCCGTTTGCAGATGCAGCTGGGCGAGCAGCGAGGCAGTGTCGAATTTCACATCGTCGAAATTCATGAGCGGCTCTGAGATGTTCCACGCCTGCTCCAGATGTTGTCGCGCCAAATTGATGTTGCAAGTGTAGGCCATTAGAACTTGTCCCATTTGCAAATGTGTGCGTGCTTCCACCTGTAATTCAAATTGAGGGATTATGTGGACTTTCACTTGGAACTGCAAACTCACCTTGGATGGCGGCTGAAAAGTGAAGAGCGCCTGTAAACATTGTATGCACTTCTTGATGTTTGGTGGCTGTGAGGTGCGAAAGTATTCGGCAAGTCCTAGGAGCGATATGTAACAGGCATCCTGCGATGCTGCGCCGGTATTTGCTACACTCATTTAGCGTTTAATATTGCCAAAATTCGGCTTCGTTTTTGTTTATCGCGTAATTTTTGTTGTTGTTGTTGTTACTACTGCCGCCGCTGCTGCTGCGTGGGTTAATGTGGTGGTTGACAGTGTGACCACAAGTTGCATTTCGAAATATACTGCTTTAAATATTCCGCGAATTGATATTAGCATCTAGATGCAAATTTACTAGCAGGGTGGTCATTAAAAATAAATGCCTGTTGATAAACAATTACATCAATATTCTTTCAGAATATATTATCTTATGACTGATCAAATCTCACATAATAAGTGTTGGTAAGCGTTGTTTTGTATGTGTGATTCAAGCCAATTTCGATAGTTCTCTTCGATGATCATAGCGAGAGTCACAGTCACGACTTTTCAAAATAACGGGTGTCCACAATATGTACAAATAAATATTGATTTTGTGTCATATTAAATATAATAAGAGAAAAAAAAAAACTTTAAAGCTATATTCAAAAACGACGAAGAATTTTTGTGAAACTTTGGATGTTAAATGCCCTAAGAGAAAGTGATTTGATATAAATATACATCAGTTAATAGTGTTTTCCTTAGTATTATGTAAATGCAGCAAAGAATTACTGCTGCAATCCAATATAATGATGTTGTGACGTCACGGTCTGTGAGTTTATTTAGGTCTCTTTAGTCACCCTGTGAAATATCGCATCACAATAATACAATACTTGAGCCGCGCTCAGTTCGAACTCAGTACGAAGTTAAAAGCGTTCGCAACAAGTCGTGTTTTTAGGGTGCTGTTCAAGTGAAACATTTTTATCAAGCCAAAAGGTACGCTCGCAAATTCAATCACATTAAAAATAATATTTAATTTGTGTAATGAAAAATATTTTTGGATATACATATATAGACATATAGTATATCATATTCAGACCGGTTTTCAAAAACCATGAGCAGCTCTTCCGTTGTAACTTCAATTATAAAATGATGACGACGATTTTTGCAATTGCTACTGTTATTAATAATAAATGTTCAATCACCATGGTGACTTATATCGAACTAAACTCCAGCGAATAAGTGGTTTTGGTTATTGACGCCACACGCCAGATTAAATGTGGCAATCAAAATCTCCATTATTATGTGGAATGACTGCGAAATTTGATTGAAGTGTAATTTAGTATTTTGTTATTCAGATTTCCAACAATATGAAATGTGAAACACAATTTAAATACATATAGCATGATATGTATATGTACATATATATGGGGTTTTTATTCGCTGACTTTTAATGATAAGAAAACCCAATGAATAACACAATCAGTAAACTACAGTAAACTGTATAATGCAGTATTAAAAGTCGACCTCCCTTGACATTTCATAATTCTTAAGAAGCCATTGGAGATTTGAAGCAATTAAGAAAATCCCAGAAATCCGAAGTGATTGAATTGTTGTTTCCTTATTAGTGATATTTGCTTTCATGTACATATGTATACTTGTACAATAATATGAGCATAGAGGAGAGGCACGTTTAATATTTTTTGCGACAACTTGCCTGGAAATTCCCTAAAAACAAGTTGTTATTGTATCGCTGAGTGGGCAGCGCAAGCGCAATGGAGGCTACTTGTTGTTGGTATTGGTAAACCGCAAACATAATAAGTAAATAGGCGGGACAGAGGAGAAAGACAGAGAAACAGAGAGAAAAAATCCAATTACAAAATCGCCAATACAGGGTCACAAAAGCGCGTAAGCGTTGAAATTTTAACAATTTATGAATCACACAACTGACAGACAACGGATTGCAAGTAACCGGTTTTTGAATATGTTAATTTTTTGGGTTTTTGTTTTTATAGAAAATGAAAAAAAAAAAAAAAAAAAAAAAACGTTTTCATTGCGACAATCACGCAACTGTGACGTCGTGTCCGTCAGCTGAGAAAGCAGAGCACAGACAAAAGTCGCTCTTTATTTTATGCTCAGCTGCATGCACAACAACAACACTTACAACAACATCAGCAGTTATGCATGACAACAGCAGCCGGGCTTTGTTGTTGCGAATTCGAGTGCAGACATTAACTGATAACTTTTAACTTTCACTTTTCGCCGTCTGCGGCTGTTGCTTGCTCTGAGGATGGTGCAATTGCTCAAAGCTGCGATTAAGATCGCATTATCTATGGCGCTTGGGAAGCTTTACAGTGATGAATCAGCTTTCAGCGATTTTCTAATATGACTGCGTCAATTCGCCGGTTAAAAAAGCTCCCTTGCATTCACATCTAATTCCAAAACTTTGTAACAGAAAATTGAACATCGTGCGTGACGTTTTGCTTCAAACGCTCTACTAAATACAATGAAGTGTACACGAAGTTACAACAGTTAACAAAATGACAAACAAATCAAGTCAATTGATAAGGTTGTGAGTAGTCGACTACGAAATACTCTCCAATCAGTGCTTCGCTTAAAAAGGATTTGCTAAACAAAAAGTAGCTAACAAGCTATGAGAGATTGAATTCTTAAATTGAGTGAAACAAGTAACTTTGTTCACTTTTGCTGAACAACTTTTTAATTTAATTAACATTTTGTGTGATTTTAATTTCAAATTACAAATAAAGCTTCAAAATTTAAATATCAAATCCAGTTTTTGTGGCGTGTGCTACAAAACATCATAAGCAATTATTTCACAAAATATAACTGTAACGAAATTATATTTATGTCTTAACCCATAACTCCTTCTAAATATTATACAACAGTTGATGTTATATTTAAAAACCCATAAACATTTTATGTGTGTTTAAAAACAAACGAACGACAGTTTACTGCGACACGTGAGATTAGCATTGCTAATTTAGCAACAATACTGATAATATATTTTTTGTTTAGATTACGTTACCAAATATATAGCTTTGCACATTACTATAATACCCCGTTAGTCAATTTAAAGCTTAAAGCTTAGGGCATTTCAAAACAGATAATCTTTTCAAGGGCATAACATTAGATTCCAGGCACGTATCAAATCGGGCATAAATTTGTTGACGCATAAAATGCTGATTTGTTTAGTCACTGAAGGTCACTAATGCAAATGTTATGCAAACTTTCGTTTCCAGAGAATGAAGTTGTCTCTCGCATTGATGCTGCTGGTGCTGCCGGCTTTGCTGCACGCCGAACTGTGCGGCATTCAGACGTCACCAGATATGGGAGCGACTCGACCCAATTTATATCGGGGTCAGCAGGAGTTCACGGTGGCCATGCTGGATGCCATTCGCAAGGCGACACCCAACGAGAATGTCTTCTTCTCCCCCTACAGCACCTACCATGCCCTCCTCCTGGCCTACTTCGGTGCCACCGGAGAAACTGAGAAGGAGCTAGCGAATGCGTTGCGCTTGGGCTGGGCGCATTCCAAGGAGACGGTGCGCAGTGCTTATCGCTTGGAGAAACAGGATCGTGCTCTCCGTGCCAAGAGCATGCCTCTGGAGTTCTCGTCCGCCGATCGTTTGTACTTTGATGAGGGAGTGCGGCTTGCAAGTTGCCTGGATGCGCGCCTTCATGACGAAATTGTGCAACTGAATATCAAGGACAATGCTGAGGCAACACGCCAGCAGATTAACAACTGGATTGCAAATGTGACGCACAATGAGATCAAGGATATGCTCTCCTCAGGTGACATTGATTCGCGCACTCAACTGGTGCTGGCCAATGCAGCATACTTCAAGGGTCAGTGGTCCAGTCGGTTCAGTGCGGAGAACACCGCGCAAATGCCATTCCATACATCCGCCGAAAAGGTGTCGTTTGTGCCCATGATGAAGCAGAAGGGCATCTTCTTGATGAATCCCGATGAGCGTTTGGGTGCTCATGTATTGCAATTGCCTTACCGCACCTCGTTCAATAAGGATTCTGAGGATTCGGACATCTCGATGGTCATCGTATTGCCGCCATTTAGTAATGATGCTGTGGAGCAGGTGCTGCAGAAGCTAAGTGCCGAGAACCTGGAGGCATCGCTGAACGAAGCCTCGCCGCGTGAGATTGAAGTTTCACTGCCCAAATTTGAGTTTGAGCAGCGTCTGGAACTTGTGCCGGTGAGTAATTACAAATTGTTACAGCCTAAGAGAGCATTAATTAATTAGTTATTTTATAGATCCTGCGTACAATGGGCGTAACACAGATATTCGATAAAGATGCTAGCTTCAACGATTTCAGCACTGAGCAAGGTATTAACTTTGGCGATGCCAAGCATCTGGCCAAGATCAAGGTGGATGAGGAGGGCAGCACTGCATCGGCTGCAACAGTTTTGGTCAGCTTCCGCTCGGCCCGACCCATCGAGCCAACCAAATTCGAGTGCAATCATCCGTTTGTGTTCCTCATCTACGATCGCAAATCAAGCGCGATTCTCTTCACGGGCATTTACCGTGATCCCAAGACAATGAAATAAGGTGCTTCATACAAACCGGACACCCACAGGTGTATCTGCTATTGTATTTGTCTGTTCTGTCTCGACTAAGTGCTTGTGCTTAAACTTATTATTCTATTTGTAAAATAAATTATGTGAAAAAGTAAATGAATTGAGCTTGTACTTGAGTGAAGTTGGAAACAGGTTTATTGCTGGCAATTCAACAGCTATTTGCATTCCAAAACGCAATTAATGAAACCTCAGATTGGGAAGAGTTATTAAATTATTTATATTTATAATCCACAAATGATTTATCCATTTTGCAATACATTATACCTGTCAGAGATAAACAAAATAAAGTATCCTTCCTGCTTTATGGTGGGCATAAAAACAACATTTTTGTTTTAACATTTAAATTTGCTCTTTTACTATTTTCTTCATACAAATATTGAGTAAATCATCGATAAAAATAGATTTTTCATTTTTCGTTTCTTTTTTTTTTAAGTAAACATTGCTACGTTTGTAAATACAAAATTAGGAAAATTCAATCAGCTACTTAAAGAGGAGCTTAGGCAACCTAGTTAACAAGCACGCGTATGTACAAAATAAACTTTAATACTTAAAGCAAATTGGCTTTCGACTGAATACTCGAACAGTGTTAAGTGACGGGAAAAATTGAAAGCAATATATATTGGCAACTAAAATTTGTGGGATGTCATGGCTAAAGCGAAAAGCACTGAAGGCACTTTGGAGCTATCTTTTGGAGGCGATGTTCAATGTTCAAATTACTAAAGCAAAAACAAAACAAAATATAAATGGGCAGTTGAAGCAAAATATAACAGATGGCTAATAGAATATGCCTGTTGCTCCTCGGAGACTACGGTTAAATTTCATTAGAATTTCTTTTTTACTTAGTTTGGTTATTCTCTTGGGGGTCGGGTCGTCAACAACAACAGGCTAGTTTAGGTGCACATGCAATTCGAATCATTTATAGATCATTTGGAGGCATGAGCACGGCGTAGACAGCGAAGCCAATAAATACAATGCCACCGACGATGGTGACAGTGCGCACCGAGATTTTGGAAGCCACTAGACGACCGCCAATCACAGCCAGACCAGTGCAGATGCAATGGCCGAGAATGCCGCCAACAATAACGCCATAAACGTCCTACAAAAGCAAAAAATTTATGTTTTGAATATATAAGCAAACAAATAAAGATCTGTCTCCTAGTACTCACCTTGCTAGCGGCTAGAATGATAGTTGTTAGTTGGGAGCGATCGCCCCATTCGGCAAGGAAAGTCATTGTAAATGCCTGGGCCAAGATGCGCATGGTGAAATAGGATGCACTGCGGTGCATTTTACGCCTTCCGCTCTCCGGATCATGGACCAGTGCAGCGTTAACATCGCGATCCAGCTGTAAATTAATGTCAACAAAAAGAATATGGTTAAAAACGCTGAGAAATATAGCTGGCTTTGGATGGATTAACTGTAAATTCGGTGAGGATTTATGTGCGCAAAATAAAAAGAAACAACGGAAATGAAAAATTGCACAGTTTATAAATAGAAAGTTTCAGAGATAACAAATATTTAAAAAGAGCACAAACGATCACTTCAAAACGAACAGATTTATAGAATTTGTATTTGTTTTTTTTTTAGATTCGAACCGACAACATGCAAAATAATTTTGTGTATATGTGTATGTGTTTGGAAGTATGCGTGTGCGTATGAGGGAAGGAACGTTTTGGCAATGGGAATGGCAATCAATTTTGCAAATCAGAAATGAAATGGAAACGAAACATAGCCAAAGGAAAATTACAAATACCATTCAACCGATTTGCCTACACACTAGTCACGTTGTTAATCACTTAAAAAATAATTGTTTTTGTTTTTTTGTAATAAATTAAAAGATGATTATCTCTTAAATGATGACCTTTATGTTTGTGTGTATGTGTGCATGAATGTGTATGTGTAAAATCACTGTTGATATTGTTCAAAAAGCAGGTGAAAACGTAAGCTGATGGAAACAACAAGAGTGAGACATTTGTTTGTTGTTGTTCTTGTGTGTTTTGGATCTGATCTTCTAACCCGTGCTTTAGCTGCAGCGCCCTCCTCGCCAATGCTGCCATTCAAACTAGTCATGCTATCGTGTCCGGCAAGAGGAGCCTTTGCTATGGTGCCCAGGTTTTGGGCGGAGGAGGATGTGGAACAGTTGGGATCAACGGAAGCATTCTGATGATGATTGTTGCGTGGGCTACTCGTATCACAATGGGTTTGTTCGGTTTGGTTCGATGAGGCGATCGATGCCGAGTGCGCGGGGCTGTTGCCGCTGTGGAACGTGGACATTTTGAGTTGTTCCACAACACGTCCGCCATCTTTGAGCAGCACTTCGGAGTCGTGATAATCCACATCGTTGCCGGTTTTATCACAGCTATGTTGCTTAGTATTAGTTGAGTTTGCGGTGGTATTATTATTGTTGTGGTTGTTATTCTTCGGCTTGCGCTGGCGATGCTGCATCTCAGAGACATTGTTGGGATTGGGTGCAACGCTGCTGCGACCATGGATGAGGGCCTGCTCACTGGCATCCTCCTTGTCCGAGTTGCTGTTCTTGCGTTTCGTATCGGAATCCTCATACTTGCGGGTCGCTCGACGCATTAGCTGTCGGTTTAACACACACACACATACATTAGGCGATCGGATCGAAACGAGTCGGGTTTACACGATAATTGATCAATTTTGGTTTGTATTGTTTTGGTTTCATTTTTTGAAAGAAAGAATAATTAAATTTGATATTAGCTATAATTGGTAAACAATTCGCAGACAATTTTGGGTTTGTTTGTTTTGCTTTTGATTAATTTTCATAAATTATTTATGCAATTAAGCGGCTTTTGTTTTTGCTTTTGGTTCTTGTTCGTTCTTGTCGCATAGACTTGGAAAGTTGTTTAGTAACTTTTTTCACAGTACTCATTTCTTGCACTTCATTGCGTAGTCGTGCAATTAGTCACATAGGCTTGCGTGTGTGTTTTTGTGTGTACTTTGTATATAGCGTATATTTAACAACAAAAGAATTAGGAAAACAAATTAATAAACTGCCATATCGATTAATCGGAATGGTATTTATCGTTGCCCGTGTTTCAATGTCAGTGTTCCGCGAATAAGCATTATCCAAAAGTATTTGATTTGTTCGTGTGATGACACCATATTTTGTTGTTTATGATTTATATTACTAATTGGTTAGTTATTGGGGTAATTAAAATTGGGAAACATAACAGTAAACTGTACAATATTTATAATTATCATAAGTAATTATTCTGGCTTAGCATCATGCAATTCGTCCACAATTAGTATAATCTCTTTGTATGAACCTCTGTGAGTTTAATTAGTTTTATATTATAGCTATTTTTGTATTGTATTGTATTGTATTGGTTGTTTGTGTTTTGTGGGGATTAACTATTACATATATTACTACAAAGTACAACTACGCGTAGTAGAAACTAAAGCATTTTAACAGGCAATAAAAAACTATTTACGAGCAAATGAAGTGATCGCCTTGTTGTTGTTGTTGGTTCAAGTTTGTTTTGTCTAATTTACAGTCAAAATTATAGTATTATGTACAACCAATTAAGCGCAGCTTTTAACAAAAAAATAACAAAGCGAGGATATAGCAAAAAAAAAAAAAAATTAAAAAATTCAACATTTTGCTTCATTAGATTACTACAACTACAAGCTAACATTCAACTACAGATTTGAAAATATTGGAGATCGATCACTTACCTCATCCTCGCGCTTACGCAAATCGCTTTGAACCTCTTCGAGCTCCTCTTGGGCATCGGTCGGTTTCATTTTGTAACCATCGTACAACATTTTTAGACCAAATATTAAAAATAATGCAGTTGATATATAATACGTGTAAATCTGTCGAAAGATAAGAGCCAAGAAAATAAATAGATCGTAATCTCATCGCCTTGCAATCGCATCACATGATGCGAATGCTTCAACGTACCTTAGGAATAAAGTTTGCTGCCATGCCAAATACGCATGAGAGAACCGTCATAAGGGCCAAGGCGGCAATTGCACCGCCAAAGACAATCAAACGCGGGTGGCGCATTGCCATTATGGCAGCAATAAAGAAAGTCTTATCGCCTAGCTCTGTTAACAATATAACAGAGATCGATGCGGTGAACGCATCGAGAAAATTCCCCTCTGTCTTTTTCTCTGCCTCGATATCAATGGACTTTTGTATATTCGCATTCGTAACCGCATTTATTACTTCTTGTTGTTGTTCCAATTCCTAAAAAGTTGACCAAATTCATTGATTAGAGAAATTCGTATTGAATGGCGTGCGTCCACGTCACACTTACCTTTTGTGGTGCCGGTAGATTATTGGCAACATCGTCGCCATCATTATCAAACTCCGCCGCACATATTGTGGAGAATGTAAGGACTACCATCAATGCCATGGCCATGTGCCATTTGGCTGATCTCTTCAGGTATACATTGTGTCTGGTCGTTTGCCAGAAATATGATTGATTTTGTGACATCTTCGTGTCTGTTTAAGCGTACTTTATAAGCGCCTCTTGTTTGTGACTCATGCAAAATCTGTGATCCGTCTTACAGGTAGAAAACGTGTCCAATTCGCCTGGCTATCTGCAATGAAATGAAACGCTTCAGTTGATTGCTGTTCTCTCTCATGGCAATAGTAGTATGTAGTACAATTATATCAGTGTATAAGCAAGTATTGTACACAGTTAACCATATAACTAATCAGTCAACAAGTGTTCTCGCGACACCACTATTTGTATATGGCAAACGGGGCGTAACAAGTCCATGTCTGTGTTGAACAAGCAAATCCCCGCGAGCAAACCCACAAAAATCAGACCGCCAACCTGGGCTATGCGATGTCTAGATAAGCGCACACTGCGTCAAGTGTCGATCTGCGTGCTGTTGATATGGTCAGAGCAAGTTAAATTAAAAGAGCCACAGTTCAGCTAACAATTGAGCGGCATGGCAATATTCCAATATACCACACAATGTGGCAAAAAAAACAACTTAAAATGGGGGGATATACATGTACATGCGTATAACTATATAGTGTACATATGTTGTTTGTGTCTTTTTATGAGAGCATATTGCCAAATGGACTTGAATACGTCAGAAGTGCCTACCATCTATCTATCGATTAGATAAAAATAAACACGAGACACTCGCAAATATTTGCTACTGTGACTAGGGAATACTCTAGCTGAGATTGTGGTAAGGGAAGGGATTATACCAATATAAATGAATGAATGTTGTGGGCTCGAATCCCACTTCGGGCATGGTTGTCTCTACACTAAAAATTGTCATTCGTCTAACCATTTCACTTTGTATTTGTCCGTATGTGTTCACAATCCAACTGATAAGATGTTATATATGAAAAAATAGCAGGGCTCATTAGAAAACTGCTATTTCTGTTAATTTAATATTAATTAATTAAACAATTTACTTATTGCCTAAAAGTAAATAGAAGAGAACAAAAATGAATGCATCATTTTTATTTCCGTGACTGATTGAATTACAACGATACCCAAACGGTAAGAGTTAAGAGACCGCAACTTTGAAACAACATAAAAAACAAGGTTTAACTATTTAAAATTATAAATGAAACGTAGCTTTTAATGTATATTTCTTCACAAAATTTAGTTATGGTCCGGACCGTAGCAAGTAATTCAATAAATACCTTTCGAAGACACGTATACACAAATCTATTTCAAATTTCGTTCTCTAATGCACAAACTTGAAGTCGAAACTGATATGCCTTTTTGGAAGAGTCTCGGAAGCCTCTCAAGCATATGGTATATACGTGACCAATTGCTGATATTCTACAGATTTCGTGGGAGCGCGTAGACATGTTCAAAATCATATTTGACGACATTTATAAATATGCTATAATTGTATGTCAATGTTCATTGAGCTCAAACTGTTATCGCGATTGTGTACTCGTCTTTATTGTACATATTTTGGTTCCTAAATGTATACAAAGCGCAATTTGCAACGACAGTCTATACTAAAACAAATATGTTCAACACTGTTAAGAAGCTTATCACATTTGCATAGTTGCTAGGCTTTGTTTAATCATTTATGTAAAATGGGTCCGGGTTATTGCGTTCTCCCTGAATCACAGCGTTTTACTCGATCTAATAATTATCTGGTTATTCTTAATTTTAAAAAGATCCCATGGGGTGGTTTTTTTTATATGTACATATTATCATATTAGAATGTATTGTGGCTTTCATTTGTTAAGAATAAATCATCGTCTCACAGGCTTTGTTAATTTTATTTTTATCATCACAGCAAAGTTCTTTAAATATTTGAACAATAAATAGAAGATAAATGGCCGCACTTGAAATTTTATGTTCAATCTGGCCAAAGACGCAATTAAAAGATATTTTTAAAAATAAAATTATATTACGTTAAACGTTCGCCTGCACCTTCTACGTAAACACATTCAACCTGTGTTTGTTGTTGCTTGCCACTCATGACGTTGCGACGAATGTAAACGGAAAACAGAACGAAAGATAAGCGAAGCAACAGAGCAAATAAACAACGTCAACGACATCGTTCACGATATTTAATTAATAATAAATTGAATTCAAATTACAATTCGCATACATACACATTCATTCGCATAAACAACTCGAATTACTTATATAATTGCTTTTGCAAAAAAGAGACAGGGACAACAACGGAAAGGCAACTAACTGTGCGAGAAGCTGACCGACAAATCAATTGACCGTTGCATTGCGTGAGACGCGCTCGTATTTAATGATACCCTGTACTCTTATACTGTTTTTCTATTGAATGACATTGAAACGAAGACTAGGTTGTAAATTTTACAATAAAAATTTATCCACGTGTTAGAATAGTAGAGGGTATTCCATAGTCAACCAGCTAAGCTCCAAACGAGCAGGTTTATTTATACAATTTTTATGGCCATTGAATACAAACAAATATTTTTCACAATATTTTTTCCATTCAATGGCATTGATTTTCACTTGTTCATTAATTTTTTGCACAGAAATAATACAATTATATTCTCAAAACCAAGTATTAGACATTGACGATTTTGATATTATTTTCAATTCACCAAAGTGCCCGAATCTAAAAATAAGTATTACTAAGTTTAAATCAAGGGTTGAGATGTATCTAGATTTTTGGGTTGCACTGTTGTCTTCGGCGCTGACGATAGCAAAATTTAATTAAACTGTTTCACAATATAAACATGTAATTTGTAATTACAGACACTTATTGCTACAAATGTAGTTAACATATTAGTTTTTATACACATTTAAATATAATTAATGCATTTAATTAGTTTAATTTTTGCCTAAAACCAATTAAACAACAAACACGTCCTTACATCGGCAAAACTCTTTATGTAGTGTGACTGTAAGATGTATTGCAAAACATACCATTTTAATTTAAGAAATATACTACATTAGAATAGATAAATAACTTGGTCACTCTATTTTTAGTGATGTGCGAAATTATCACACGCACACTTGTAAATTTAATTTTATTTTGAATTATTATTTATTTACCTATGGTATTAATTTGCATTAGGAATATTTTGTTTAAAAATACAAATTATAAAACGATGTATTGACGCTTTTATAACAATACTGTAGTTATAATTTCTATTATCAGTTTATTGCTCTTATCTTATCACATGTAGACATGATAATTAGCTTCCATTTATTATTCAATTAAAGGGCTTCGAATGGTTGTTTTCTATGCGGAATAAGAAATTATATTTGACTTTTTTTTTCCAAAAATGAATTATTTTTATTTGATCGAAATAAACACAAAATTCTAAAACAAAACCCTATACAAATATTGTTAAACAGTTATAGATCTAAATAAATTATTTACGTAAGCGTTACATAAGCTAACTGGATTGTTTGGTATAAGTTTGTAGAGTATATGTACATTGATACTCATGGGATGAACATGGAATACGAAATGCAAAGTACACTGAATAAGCAAGATAAGGCCATAATTGACGTACAAGAATGTGTTTAGGATTATGTGCTCTGATCAACTTTAGCGGATTGTTGGGCAGCACGATCTTCTCTGACACATTTATTAATGATGCCATTAAAGTATTTGTGGAGCCCATAGCTGAACAGACGCACTGGTCCAATGACAAACGAATGCAGTAGATTGGTAAAGAAGCCATTCCACGGTAATAAGCCGCCACCTACCATCGTAAGCAGCCAGCTCTCAACGCCCACAGTTGATATAAAGTTTCCCTTCTGCAAACATAAAACAACTAGTTAATGAGAGCAATTGGAATATGTTTCATCATGCAGCTGACCAGAGCATCCTTAAGTATTGCACGTGCCATAACCTCGGGCTCGAGCAATCCACCGCCTCCCGAAATGATTTTCGTTGCACGTGGTTTTGACTTCTCTTCCTCCTCGAATCCAGGCGTATTTGTATCGCAGGGCAGCGCCAAAGTCACAGAGACCCCATGAGTACGCGACTCCATGGCAATTGTTTCGGCCATGGCGCGTAGGGCAAATTTGCTGGCGGAGTAAGGTCCATAGCCGTAAATGCCAAACATGGCAGCCTGCGACGAGGTGAGCACAATTATTCCATCGCCGGCTTTCTTCATCTTTGGCAGCACATAACGAGTGCAATTATAGCTGCCAAAGAAGTTGACATTCATCAGTTTGTGAACATCGGCGACTGCAACCTCTTCGAAGACGCCACAGATGGCCATGCCGGCGCAGTTGATGAGTGCATATATGTCGCCAATGCTCTCTTCCAGCTCGCCAAGTACACGTGCTACTTCCTCATAGTCGCCGCCAATGTCCAGGCTGCGATATTGAAATTTTTGTTCGGGTCGCTGGCGTATTACTTCCATGAGTGCCACGGCTCCCTCTGTGGCAAGGAATTTTGCATAGTTTCACTTTATGTGCAGTTCAAATAGAAGCCCGTTTTACAGGTTTTCTTTCGAGTCGGTTCAACTCACCCAACAATTTTTGGTCTCTTGCGATTACTGTAACACTGGCGCCTTTCATCGCACACTCGACGGCCAAGGAAAGTCCAATTCCCCGGGAGCCACCGGTGACGACGACATGGCGGCCGACAATGCTTTTTGCTTTCTTGCCCATTACGAATATAAATATGAAAACGTGAATAACAATTGCAATGGCCAACCAAAAAACCACTTCCCACTGCATAGTTGTAAACATTTATCACCTGTGCTGTGAGTGTGACCATAATCTTAATTTTTAACATATACGGCTTAACGGCAATATTTATCAAAATACTGGAACGCCAATAATTACCACCTGGTCACATTTCATATGGCACGTTGGTATTTTTCAAAACGCTCATAAAAAGGCGCGACAATTTAAATTGTGACAAATTGGAAAAGTTGATATTTATGATGTACGTCCTTACTGTGTCAATAAGAAACACTATTTATTGTTAATAAATATCAATATAATAGATAAAAAAAATGTTTAATATAATTTTGTTTGATGATTTCATATCATATGTTTGAAATTGGATTCCAAAGCATGTTCCAATGAGCGGCCAACAGCTGCCCACGAAGCTCCCCCGGCGCGCTGCACAACTTCCAAGCGCTGCGTCAACTCCAACGCCGACGCTTTGGCTTCACTTAACACTCACATTCACATTCACGCTGGGTGGTTTGGCGGCGTATTTCAACCACTTCTGTTCACAGCCGACGACAGTTGGCAGCGCACATTCAGTTCAGTCGTGTACGTAACGTCGTCGAGTTGCAAACGTTTGCGGTAAATCGCAAATTATTAGACACACAAGCAGCAGCAGTAGCAGCAGCAGCACTGGCATCAGCAGCAGCAGCAGCAGCGGTGCATTCAAACTAAATTTGAAAAGTGTGTTTAGTGTTAAGTAAAAAATTGTTGTGCGAGCTCAAGTAAAAGGCAAATGTTGCGCTTCACTGCTCGTTAATCGCAAATTAGTGCAAACAAAAGAAAAAAATTCAAACAAGCAGAACAACGTAAAGCGGCAAAAAGTATTGCATACCACTCGGCTGTCATGAAAAATAGATATCGATTTGCTCGCTGACGGGGAACAAACGAGTTGTGGAGGAATAGCAGTGGGGAACGATGTTGCTCTATGGGTGTACGAATACAAATTTAATATGAAAATCCAAAAGTCTGCCCAAAGAGCCACATATAGATATGAGCACGTAGGCAGTTGTAAATTATGCATTAATTGGCTCAATTGTGTGACTTTTGCGACGGCATAAGCTTCCTTTCCATGCTTTGCGTGCGTGTGTGTGTGTGTGTTTGTATGGCTTAGGCGTATACATTGCTGTGTGTGTATGAGTGCGAGTGTATGAGATCATCATTATAACAGCAGTTGCCGTCGCCTGCTGGTATGCAATACTTCTTCTAACGCTTCAAGCGCGCTCTGCTTCTTTCTCCTTCCCACAGCTGCGGGCACATTTAAAAATCGAATCTCGTTTGGTCTATGACAATACAAACGCACTTTCTTCGCAACGCATTAACCAGGTGCGTGTGCGTATAGAGAGGAGAGAGCAAAGATAAAAATATATATTTAAGAGTAAGCGGCGCGAGTGTGTTTTTGTGTATGTGTTAGTACGGTTGTTGCGCCTCAAATTGAACACATTGAACACACAATTCATAAATCAAATCAGTAAACGCGAGTGTGTTTATTTTGTATTTCGGTAATTTGGTTCGACAACAATAAAAGCATTTCCCTATGATTGGCTCATTCTGGAATCTGTGCAGAGCGTGCCCATCAATGCCGGTAGACAAGGTACGTACAACTAATATGCTTCTAAAAAAATGAAAAAACAAATCAGGACAACATAACTTGCGGTTTCTTAGCCCACTTTTATTGTTTGTCTTAAACTATTTTAGTATTATTTGAGGATTGGGGTGAAAATCGGGTGATTTATGTGCGCCAGTTGTGTGCGACATATTTTTATTTTTATTGCATACTTGCAAGCGACAAGTGAAGGGTGCAATTCTGCAGACAAAATGGGGTGACTGCCTTGAATTTATGAGTTGTTCGAGAGGGTGTTGCACTGCAGCATGATTATATCATGGGATTATGGGTGCATATATTTGATTTAATGAATCTGCTGCCATCAACAATTTGTGGGAAATATTGTAAATAATATCAATTATATGGTAATTTCGATTGTAAACGCGCATAACAGATGTTTATTGCTGGGGTGTTTATATCGGGATTATTCTAATATTATTTCACTTTAAGTGTGAGCATTATTTATGAATAAACTGCGATAAATAACTCATTTTAATCCGCTGAAATTATGCTTCATGGTAAACATAATGAAATGAGTAAAAAAGTAAATTTCATTTATTTCCTCTGACTGAAAATCAGTCAGCAAAAGTTTAAATATATTTCCACCATTATATATATTTTTTGTTGCCTGTCTTCAACTACAATCCTTGGAGCGTCATAAAAGGGAGTTTTAGTTTCGCAAACATGCAATGCTATCATGACACACACCCAAAACAACAAGAGAAAAAGCGTAAGAATGAAGTCAGAAAAATAAAAAAACAAATCTGCTGGCATAGAATAAATTAAAGTACATTACGCTCGACACTAGTCGCGTCAGCAATGGGACAGACAGAAAGAAGCCAGTGCTAAAAAATAATCAATATGCCATATATGTGGCCTAAAGGAGCTCCCGGCCCCTCTAGCAGCGTCAGCCGGCCGGGGAGCGACTTAGACTTTGGCACCCGGCGCCGCGACGACAGGCAACGAATTAAATTCGAGCACGAAACACAGAAATCGCCTGCTGCCTGGCTTTCCAGTTGTGGAACGCGTGGAGGTGTTGTTGAGGGGGTGGGGGAAGTGAAGTACTTTGCAGAACAGCTGATTCATCAAATTTAAGCTAAGGCTAAGTGCGAGTAGAGCCGCACTGAAAAGTATGCAATGCTTTTTGTCGTTTCCTGGCACAGCTGTTGGAAGAGAGCGTGCGCATGGGCAAAGCACGAACCGAGAGAGACAGACAGAGAGAGAGAGAGCTAAAGAGAGCGATGGGAGAGTTCGTGTTGTCTGCCGGCTTTTAATAGTACTCACTTTGTCATTGTAGCTTCGTTTGCTGTTGTTGCTCTCAGTCTCTCTCTCTTTTGCGGCCATATGACGTGCAAAGGCAAATTGTCTTGCGGTATTACATCAGCGCAGCGCAGTCAAACTTTTATTGCGCCACCTTTACCTCCACCGTTACTTTAATAACAACAACAATAACAGCAGCGATGCCAAGAATAACAACAACGGACTTTGCTTTCCTGGGCGCTGCCGGCTAAGCGTCGCCACTGCCAGAGCTACAGCTACAGCCAGTGGCAGTGCGGCATGCTCCTAGCTAGTTGACGCTTGCTGTATCGCATGCCAACGTCTTATCGATTCGGCTCACATTCTGGCTCTTAGTCACTCCTTAGACTAAGAAGCGTAGTCAGCTGGCGACGCCTAGCAGTAATGCATTCCATTGTTGCACTTATCTAATGTAAACTTACCCCACACACACACACTCACATACACAAAGACAGGGACGCACAGACACACTTGTTGTTATTGTAATAGCACGTGTCCTTTGTCCTGTACTGTGTGCCCTATCAGCCCATATCATCAATATGCATGTTGCGGCCAAACGAACAGTTGCCATTGTCCTGCGGCCTATCACTCGAATAGCTTTGAGGCCAGCAATATCACATTTACTTAAGGAACTGCAATCTCTTAAGGAATTTCGATGGAATCTGTCAGCAACATTGTTACTTCAAAACATTTACATATGCTTAGAAGTTTCTTTGAATATTCATTTTGAAAGTCTCTTTGCCGTTCTGAGCTGCACTTACTCGAGATTTAATATTTTTTGGAAAGTTAATTTGATACCTTCTTTCTTTAATAAGAAGTTCAGTTCTCTTCACTTTAATAAGTAGTTCAGTTATAAGCAAACAATCAATTTAAAATGCTGTTAAACTTACTGAAATGTAATTTGACCCTCGGATAAAATTTTTGCTGTTTATCTTTATTTTAATATGGACATTCCCAGATAAGCCCATAGCAAGACGATATATTTATATAACAGTAAATATAAAATGTTCACTGCATAGATTATGTACATAGATAATAGATAAACAAACCAGTATTCAAAATTTGTTGTTGTGGAGAATTCCATTTTTTTATTATGGTTTTTATTTGTTTTCTCTTAAATAATGTTGCCAAATTCAATGATTGTCAAACTTTCTGATGTGAAGTTGAAAATGAATTATCTTTTTCATCTATGAAAACGATAAATCTTATAGTAGTATATGCTCGTCTTTTATTATAGAAAATTAAATTTCATTGCAAATTTGAAAGTCTGAATTTTTGGCATTCATCTCAGATCTTAGAGACTATAAAAGATAAAATTTGTTCCAAATTTTTTCTCAGCCCACTTCCCGACCCGGAAAAATTACCAAAATCGAATAACAGGCGTAGTCTTAAAGCTAGATTTGCGATTTTTGGTACATACAATACTAACTATAGACTTTGTACTAATTTGGAATATTTGAAAATGAATACCGCAATATTTTGCTTTTATTCAAAATGGGTATCTCACTCGACTGTAGCTTTCTTACGTGTTTTATTTTGAGACTCTTTCGCCATCTTGGAATTTTTCATATATGTGTATTGATGTAATGAAATTTCTTCTACAATTTACTCCTTAACTATGGCAATGAGTCTTGACAAGAAAATGTGGTTTCTTATAGATATTTCAAATGCTCTGTGATGCGAATTGCGATTAGTATTTACCTTTTCGAAAGATTTGTACTCCAATGCACACTGTCGAAAAGAATTCAATTATGGATACCTAATGGAAATCTTTACATTTCAATTGGCAACTCAGTTTTGAACTTTGTATCGTTGATTTCTTATGCCTGATGGCAATGTGCATTCAAAGCGCGTCAAGCGAACAGTTTGCACTCCCAACGACCACAGCAATTTGCACATTTTCTCTCTGCATTTCTCTAATCTCTAGAAATGAAAGCACCAAGAGGGGAATCCCCACAGCATCGGCCACAAACAAAAGAGAAAATGGGAAGTTTACTCAATTTAAGGGCAGTGTTGGATCCAATCTATGAAACTTTTCTAATTATTTGTGGGGTCAGCTGTTTCTGCAGATACTTGTTCCTTGTTATACTCTTGGGGTGTTCAACATTGAGATACACTTACCAAGTTATGAATATTAAGTATTTAGAGTAGCGATGTGATATTAGAACTTAACACCATTGTAGTGTTTTTTTTCTATTGATTGAATCGAGATAAAGTTATTTCTTATATTGTATATTTAAAATTAAAATCTATATAAAATATATAGAAATCAAAACGAAAAAAAAAGCATTTTGAGAAGGATTTTTTTTGATAGTCTTTAAAACAGCTTTAATCTTCGAATAATACACTTAAATTCAGAGAGATTGCGTCACGATTTTTGTTACATATTATATAATAATAACTACAGTATTTGTAGTTACATTTATAGTTCCTGAAAAATTTGGTTGGGATCAGTTAAAAATTGTTGAAGTTTTTCTAATGTTGTATGGCAAAAAACCGCTTCTTAAATTGGGTTTTAGTTGCTTTGCCTAATAATCTAGTATATTCAGTACTTTATGGTTTATTTTGAATGTAGTACTATATCCAAATGCCAAATATAACCATCAGTATATTTTTAGTATTTTTCGGAATATTAATTCGGTATATTTTTAGAAAATGGTTTTATTAAAAGCGGGTAGCGGATATCTCACACAGCTTTCTTCTTTTCATTATTTATTTTTTTATGCATTTTTATGCAATATTTATATTAAACTCTTTAAGCTTTAATGGCAGCTCGTCAGAGTTTCCCTAATTGGGGAATAAATATGCGCAGACATGTTTTGGCAGTAATCAAAATTGTGTAATTTGCATTTTTTGCTCACGTCGCGTCGTGACAGGGTAACATTTTTTACTTTTTACATTCTTTTGCTGATTGCTTTGACGTTGCCACATGACAGCTGCGAGTTTGTTGTTGAGAAACAATTTGAACACTCTTAATGATATGAATAATAAATAAAAGAAGGTTTTGCAGATCTGGTGAGGATAATAAAATAACAATGTGTTTATACCCAAAAGACTGATATTCAGACTAGAGGTGGGCACGGGCCGGGCTTTTTTTCGTGGCCCGCGGGCTTACACAGGCCCGGAGCGGGTTCGGGCGGGCCCGGGCCTTATAATTAAGATTCGTACGGGCTTCGTGCGGGCCCGGGCCTTAGAAAAAAGGCCCGGCCCGTAAAAACCCGAAATAGGCCCGTAAAAGCCCGAAGTAGGCCTGAAACAATTTTGATTTGATCGAATTAGAACCGCCATTTATCGCATTTTAATTGCTTATCGATGCTACTATTGATTTGGTTATACAATATTTTACTTGTTTGCACACCACTAATTAAAAATTGGCGGCCTATTGTGAAATTATCAAATCTGTGGGCCATGGTTTAAATGAAAAACGCACTAGGCTAAAAGCAAAAATGTAGAAAAAATTTTATTTTTAAATAAAAATATGAATTAATTTGTTTTTCATTAAATACATAACAATATTCAATATAAATACCATAATAAATATATATATGTATATATAAATTACATGTCTTTTGAATTTCCTTATATGTGTAAATAAGTTTCGTGCCGGGCCGGGCCGGGCCGGGCCTTAGTGAAAAAGTTTCGTGTTCGGCCGGGCCGGGCCTCTCAAAAAAGAGTTTGTTTTCGTGCGGGCCCGGGCCTTAAAATACAGGCCCGCGCCCACCTCTAATTCAGACGATTTATTCTATGAGCAATTTAAAATTTATTAAAAAACAGATCCACAAAGACGATTGTAAGCTTTAAGTCCAAATGGTTTGCATTTTGTGATTTTAATATTTGCATATTTCCAACACAATTCAGGCAATCGCATGCACAAGGCATATAAAACTATACCCTATATTATACAAATATTTGCCGTTTGTTGATTTTTCCTGCATTAGTCGAGCTGAAGTGCATTTTTACGTTGAATACGATATACTTTTTATTAGTTTTTTCTTTGACATTTTCTTTAATACTCCCTTAACGGGTTCGCTTTTACGATGACATTTAGTGCTAAAACATTTTTATTATTTTGTGCCAGTTGACAAACTGGAGAAAGATTATTAGAGATTGGGCTTTTTACGAAAAATGTGTGGAATATAAACCATAACAATAACATAATTTTAAATCCAACAATACAATTATTTTTCAATAGTTTTATTTATAGTAGTATGCGTAATGTGGTACTTTAGACTTGACTTTGGGTCAGCCAGAGTTGCATTCAATACTATCGAGGAGAAATCTGTCAAATGATAAATTGGCGTGTGTTTAACTGTTTGACTTGCAGTTGGCGTGTTAATCAAAGCCAATTGCTTTATTGATTTTTGCGCCAGTCATTAAAACCTACACGAATTTCCAGCGAGCTTTGCGCTCTGCCACACGAAAGGCCTGTCGAAACTTTACAAAAACACACCAAGACACACCCACCTTCAAATGCATCAATGTCAGGCGATACAACTGTAACTGCATTATACTCATTCCATTAAAGATTTCTGTAATTTTTCCATTTAAAGACGCTCAATGTCAACTACAACTCATTTGCTGCTCATTTCCGTTGAACGAATTTAACATAAAATATGAAAAGTTATAATTAAATTGCCATCTTTGTAAAATAGTCGCTCAGAGTGAATAACTTCCCATATGCTGGGGTCCACACGTCAACTCAATCTGGTCGAGGCATCCGTCAGCATGCGGCAACATCCTGTGACAGCCTGTCGGCCTCGTCTAACGTATTTCAATTTCAATTTTCTGCCTGTGAACTAATGCAATTATAATAATTTCCGCACGTAAGTGAATGGATTAGAGGGCAGGTGCTCTGCCAGCTGCATGATTCTGGGTAGTTTTTTCTCTCTCTCTCTGTCTCTGTCTGACTCTCTCATGGCTGCATTTGTCGCAGTTATCCGTGTTGGCTGAAGACCAACTTGGCTGTCTGCTTGCTTTCTTGCTTGCTGCTGTCATCGTTGATAGTAATTTCATGGCATATTTTTGGGGTTGGCAACATTTGTGTGCAGCACGAGTTGTGGCCCGAAATGGTCTGTGGAAATAATTTTAGATCGTAGAGGTTGCTTTCAAAGATACTCAAGTGCAATTTCAATCAATTAAAGAGAGCAAAGCTTGTACAATTTGATTAGTGCTCTGCCATTCTCAGTATAAATAAATAATGTTTTCAACATCAACACAACTCGAATTGACACTCCAAATGCCAAAGACATCACGTGCACTATACTTTCACAAAAATCTTGTGCATTTCATTTAGATAAACAAGACTTAACCACTACTTTTAAAGTAAATCTCTGCACTCAGACAATGCGTTAAGGAAAATCCACACTCTATCTGCGTCCACCTGTACGCCATGGCATTTATAGACAAAGGCAACTTCTGAATGAAATGTTAAACGCTCAGTGCTCTGAGTATGGAGTACCGACTCAAGCCAAGCATTTGTAACTTTTTGCACTTTGTTTCTACTACTTTCTATGGCATTAGATTTATGTATGGTACTCGTATATATACGAATGTGTGTGTTGAATGGAAAATTATATAACTTTGTTCTGCTGCAAGTGTGCATTTCTAGTGCGTTTGAAATGTAAAAATACGAGTAGCAGCAAAAAAAAGAAAACTTTTACTTAACAATAGAAGAGCGTAAAATATTTAAGTGGCATATGAAGCAGTGGCCGGATTAGTTGGCAAGGCTGAGCAGGATGTTGAGCGAGGTTTGGCATTGCCTGGCTTGTTGCAGCGAGCAGCTTTCATATGACCTTATTTGCGTATACGTAATATTCGCAGCAGTATTTTCTTGCCAAATGCGCGAAGTGCCATTGGCACATGGCAGAAAATAAAACATATTGAAGGCAAAAATAAAACATCGAGGAGGCGATGCGAATTTTCAGAATTCAAAGCAATACATATACAAAAAATATGTGTACATTCAGGCCACAATATTTTATTTATTTTATTATGTATGTATTTTCACGAATTGCTAGCAATAACTTGGCATTCTGTCAGACCGGGAAAATATCAAATAAATTACTGCAATAATAGTATCAGTTTAAAAATCATTTACAGACGGATTTGGAATTATTGTAGACAAAGTATGGGAATATTTTAATGGATGCTTAGATTGAAATTTATACTTTAAGCTCGATTCCTCGAGTTTGTCCCAATGTCATTAGTTGTCATTGCTCTTTCGGCTATAATTTCATAAAACTTTTGGTATTGTCGCAGACAATGCAGCATTTGCTAACAGTTTTGCACAAGAAATTGTTAAGCTGGTAACTGCAACTGCAACTGCAATATAAATACATACACATACACACCTAAGCATAATGCACAACATTATAATGCAGTTCGTTACTTGGCAATTTGATACAATGCAACGGAATGGAAATAGATATAAAAGAGATAGAAGCGCACACAATAGAAGAATACGAGCATATAACGATTTGTGTACTTGTTGTCAACGTATATATATTTATTTAGTATTCTGCAGTGCCATTTGATGCTGCATTGTCCTAATGGCATTCATCTACAGTTTTCAATTGCTGGCATTGGGGGATGAGTTCAGAACTTAGTTCAACTTGATTTTGGTGGCCGATTATATAACTCAAAGCTAGCATAAACACTCGATAGTTTAGTACAAGGATTTCTTAGTAGTCTTCTACTAAGTTGTCTAAGAGTCTACTAAATTTGGAAATTTTATTTAAAAGTAATTAAAACCTATATAAAACCTTTAAGTTTATAATTGTATGTCAGAAAATAATCGGTAAATATTACATTTTGATCTAAATAATAAAGAACCATTTTTTTATTTATCTCAAATCATGGTGAGTCCATTAAGTTTGTGTCCATTATTAATTGAGTGCTTAAGTTTTTTTTTATTGTAATTCATTTTGATTGTCCGAGAAGTAGAATTAAATATTTCACGAATGCAAGAGAAAGATTATACAGATGCTAATTTCTTTTGTATTTTTCGCAACTTTTAGTGGATGTCATTAATCAAAAGAGCTTTAGCACAAATGCCAAGCATATGCGTATTTTTGGCTTCATTACTCACATTTTGATATTGCTTGACTATGGCAAAGTCACGAAACTTGGCCAAAAAAGTTGCCAAGTATGAACAAAAAATGGGAGCTTTAGTTTCACAATAATGTTGTAATGGAAACTTTTCCTTGGATCCATAATCTTAATGTGTAGTGAACATTAGCTAGTGTTTATAGATATTTTGTTACTATTATGTAAAAGGCATATTGGCAAGGAGAAACAAAGATGACTAAACATGTTGCGGATGCTGGTTGAGTCCTTTCAAATTGTTGACGTCATTTAAAGTTATTTTTCCTTCACGCAGCTTACGTCAGTGATTGCTCCAGTTGTATTAGCAATTCTCTAGCCAAAATTGTTCCGTGAATTTACAGTGAAAATTACATAAACTGAAATAATTTGAAAAAGAGTTTTGGATTAGCACTTTATTAAGAGCTAAGATTTCAGGAAATTTTTGTCTTTTACGATAAAATATATATTTTCGTACATTTTTTTGTTTTTTTCGGACGAATTTGAAATTTTTTGCAAGTAAAAAAAAGAGTTACCCATCCGTATATAAAAGTCTCTGTCCTGGAGAGTGACTCGTTATTAAAATACATTCTAAACGGTGGCACCTAAAATGTTCATTCCTTTACAATAAGCACAAAAAAGCAATCAGCACAAAAAACTCGTTTTTTCCCAAATATTTCTATATATTGTATTTCAAATGTTATATTTTTCCCATGTAAAATCACTTAAGAAAAAAAAAACAAAATATTTTCGCATGTATCAGAATATGAGAATATCGGCCAACATTCTTCGGAATATTTTTCAAGTCACGCGATGTATGACGGGGTGAAATCCAAATGCATCTCGCCACAATACAAAATGCAATTCTGTGCAAATTGCTCTACCGATTTTTATAACTTTTATTCAACTGCTTGAGAATTTGTATCATTTTGTATTTTTATAATTTAGTAATTTTATAATTTAGTTTGGTTCTGAGGACCTGTTTTACATTAGAGCGATTCGAAACTTATAGTTGCACATTTTTTTGCTGTGGAAGCAGCTAAACAGCCTTGTTTAAATGTGAAAATATGTGGTGGCTATGGAAATGAAGCATAAGAATAAGAAGCGTTTTTTCCTAATTTTATCAAAAATCTATCTTTTTACAAATTAAGATCTAATACTAATTATGAGTGCATCAGTGTGATAAACACGATCTAGAAACGCACTCGAGTCTTGGATTTGAAGATAAAGTTGTTCTCGTGTTCAAATATTAATTAGAAAGAAATTTGTGTTTATACCCGCTACCCATAGGGTAGAAGGGTATTATATCTTTGTGCCGGCAGGAAATGTATGTAACAGGTAGAAGGAGGCATCTCCGACCCTATAAAGTATATATATTCTTGATCAGCGTCCACAGCCGAGATGATCTAGCCATGTCCGTCTGTGTGTCTGTCCGTCTGTCCGTGTGAAACACTGGATCTCAGAGACTATAAGAGATAGAGCTATAATTTTTTCGACAGCATTTGTTATGTTTGCACGCAGATCAAGTTTGTTTCAAATTTTTGCCACGCCCACTTCCGCAAATCAAAAAAATCGAGTAACAAGCGTAATTTTAAAGCTAGAGTTGCAATTTGGTATATACATTAATTACTATAGTATTTATGATTCGTGAAAATTTGGTTGCGATCAGATAAAAATTGTCGAAGTTATTAAAGAAATTCTTTTGTATGGGCAAAAACGCCTACTTACTGGGGGTCTTAGTTGCTTTGGCCGACAATCTGGTATATTGTGCCTATCGATATACTATATCGATATACCAAATATACCATTTAGTATATTTTTAGTATTTTTGCAGTATATTCGATATATTTTGCGAAAAATACTGTAAAAATATATTTCTTTTATTCAAAATGGGTAGCGGGTATCTCACAGTCGAGTACACTCGACTGTAGCTTTCTGACTTGTTTTGCTTTAGAACTTTTGTTCTGAACTGCAAAATAAAATTCAATTGCGAACTATATTTCAAAAATTAAAACTAATTTGATTATAAATCTTTAAGCTTTGCTTGGGGGGCTGAACAGCAGGTTCCTAGATAATTTTTAGCTTTGGATTGCCGACTAGGTTTCAAAAATAACAATATTAAATAGTCGCAGTCGTCTCACCTGAATGTTCAAATTACGAAATAGTTTTTTTGTCATCATTCTGTTGTTTAAATCTATTTTATTATCACACCCGACAATTGGTACATGGAGCTCGACGGGATATCATAAAATATTATGAGGCATTGTGCCTGGACAAACATTAAACAAACATTATTTTTTTGCGATCGGTATAAAATGCCGATTCAATCACATCAGCACATAACTCTCTTGTCTTGTGTTGATTGATAAATGTCGTTTTACTGGTCACTAATAGTAGATATTTATAATAAAACAAGGTGGATTGCCTTCTATAGACATAGTGAGAAAAGTTATGCGTAAATCTAATTTATATTGTCTGTCTGTCAAAGACGATAAGTATTTTGCTTTAAAGCCAGAGCTTACTTCTATGTTTCCACTGAAAGCTAACAAAATTCATAGTTCAAATATTATACTAGTTATCATAAACAGAAAATTGGTTGGCATAATCCGAGCATTTGGGTTTGTTAGCTATGTATTAAATTAATGTGTATGCACTTAAGCCAGAACCACTTTGGATACCCTTAGCATAGCGCGTGCCATCGATCGCATTGTCAGCATTGTCACTATGAGTACACATACACTCATTCATCCATTTTGCTAGTGACTCACACACTCACTCATTCACACGTATGTACATGCGCATTCACTCAAGCGGCAATAAAAGTATAAAATGCGCCAACAGTTTGCTAAAGAAACTACATAGTTTTGAAGGTCTCAACGCAAGAATATCACATTTCATGATAATTGCGTGGATTTCTAGCACATTTTAAAGCACTTTAATGTGCATGCCATAGATACGTATGTCCATTATGTTGAAAGACACTTAAAAGCAAGACATAAACATGTACTGTGCACATAGCAGATATTGCATTGTGAGACAAGCTGCAGGCAATGACAAAGACAGCTAGACAGGCAGACATTTAAAATTTCTCGAAGGGGAATCGGACAGGAAAATGTAATTAAGTGCAAACTGTTTGAGATACCCTCTATTAAAAAATTACACGGCTATGATATGATTTGTATGTCATATTATATATTTGGAATATAATTAATATAAAACTTATTTTATTTTTAGTATGTATTTGAAATATTATAATAATAAAAAGGTGACTAAAAGGAATCGTATCGTCGTCATTTAATTCGAACGTGAAGAGCGATTCCACTTGTTTTATTTTCTTTATGTACAGCATAATTTGAGTTTAATTTTGCGTTAAAATGTGCACAAAGAATGTTTATGGCTTGGTTGCGTTCTAGGCAAAACTTTGCTGGTTTGTCTGGAACAGGAATTGCCGAGGAAGTGTTGCATTTCTGTGTGTGTTAAAGAGAAGTTTCTGAAAGTCTTGTTTGTCTCCATGTCGAAAAACTGATGTTACAAACTTTACAACATGAACGTGAACATCTAATAACTTAAATGCCTTTTAATTCTGCAACTTATTTCTTACGCCATCTTGCAATGTGAATGATG
Organism: Drosophila albomicans; assembly: GCF_009650485.2. Taxonomy (NCBI): domain Eukaryota; kingdom Metazoa; phylum Arthropoda; class Insecta; order Diptera; family Drosophilidae; genus Drosophila; species Drosophila albomicans. Next base: position 6,085,740 of record NC_047631.2, read on the forward strand.
TTTATGCTAATACTATATACAACATAATTTTTATATTTACATAAATCAATGATACAAAATAAATTAGCAACGCAAATTGAATTTAGATATTATTAAATTAAATTTAAATCCAAGTTTCTTAAATGAAGTATACAATTAATGCAGTTTTTTAGGTACACATTTCAAATGAATGCGCATATTAACCAATATGAATAGAGAGTCAACGACATGTGACATATCTAAACAGACTTGCGGGAAATGTGTGAAATGACTGGAACAAAAAGAACATATTTCAATAGCTTGCAAAAAACTCTGTTAACATAAAAGAACATTATTTACATGTCTGTGAAATTTCATTTTCGCAGCGCGAGTTCTCCGAACTTTCAGATCCCGTAGTCTGCAGTCTGTGTGTGTGTGTGTGTGTGTGTGTGCACTTTACATGCAAATCGTGAAAGGCATTAAACGTTGCATGGATGGGAAGACAAAACTGATATATGTAAATAAAGAGGGGAAAGCACAGGAGCACGTGTGCTTAAAGTGGAATTTTGTTCAAGCGTTGTTGCTGCACGTGAATGAAGTCGGGAATTCAGGATATTATGCATACGCCCCATTGGCACTTGCGGTAAAGTCAACCGACAGTCGGCTTGCTATTGGGATTTTCAATAAATCAGGCGTCAACGGCAATGTCAACACTAAGCCATCAAATCAAAGCCAGGCTACCACATTTCAGTTGGCAAAAGGATACAAATTGAATAGAACAGGATGTGCGCTGTCAACTTGAGGGTCTGCAAGGCACGACGGAGTCGAGCTCATGTGCAATAAAAGCGTCTTAAAAGTTTAATGTCCTCCGATTTGCGGTCACACACAAATGAGTTTCCATTTGCAGTCAGATTTATATACTATATGTGTACACATTTCTTTAACAACTGAAAGTTGCGTAATTTCAACTCGTCATCAACTAACTGTTTATTTTAATATCTATCGATTTCGTTTCAAAGCATAATAATTTTAAATCATCTATAAATACACCAATAAAAAATGACAATCAGTTTTTCTTCTGCGGCAATTTGATTTGATTACAGCTAATTTAATTCTGTAAGTAATTAAGTCGACAACGGTTCATTCTACATCTGACCTGCAATTTAATCCATATTTATGAGCTCAGCCAAATGAGATTTTTTTTTGCAACATTTAATTGGAAATTCCGACTCTGAAACTCGTATACTCTTCTGCTGAAAATGCCTTTTTTAATTTAATAATTTTTAATGAAAACTATTAATGTTTGTCCTGTATATACTTCAAAAAATGTAGTTGCATTTTATTTAATTTGACCCATACCAGCTTTATATTTCCTTTGTTAACCAGAAACAAAGTGCTTATATTTTTAATAAGACTTCCAGAAACAGCGTAGAAAGCGGCCATGCAAATGAGCAACATTATTTAATTAAATATAGTTAGCCCCACAGGCCAGCCACAACGTGGCCACCAAGCGGCTAATGTGCATCTGGTACAGAGGGTCGCCGGTAGCCTCATTAAGAGGCAACCTCGAGACCAATGTGGCAATTTATTAGATGGCGTTTCATAGCCACAGCAGCTAGCCCTGGACTCAGTTACAGCTCAATCTGCGTCAGGGTAAGAGTAAGAGTCAAAGTCAGAGTCATGCCTTGGGCGTGGCTCGGTGCTGTCACCTTAAAACAGGGTCATTTAAATTTAGGCAACGAGTACCCAAAAGAGAAAAAAAGGAAATAGTCAGCATTTCATTCTAACTGGCTGGATGCCTGTCTGGGGCCGGACTGAGTAAATTAATTGCTGGTGCAGGCCTCGTCTATACAAACTCTGGTTGTATCGCGCGGTTAGTTGAGCAATCGAGCAAACTAAACCGCAGCGGCCCAGAGCAGCACGCATAGCAGTAGGGGCAGACAGTACTGGTATATGGCAGACAGGCCGGCAGCTATCCCCTAACGGGGTCTCACCAGATGTTTGTGTTTGGTTTGGTTTTCGGTTTTTGGTTTGTGCCAGCAGAAACCATAAAAGCAACTACCTATGCTACCTGTATTCGTACATGCACATGACGCTGTCTGCACCAGACAAAATGGTGTCAAATGACAAAATGCATCGTAAACTAAAAAGAAAAACTTTAGCCACTACGTGGGACGTACGATTAGTTTCTGGAACTTGCAGAGCGCTTTCTTTATGTGACATATAATAATATATGTTTTTATGTAAATGTCGTTTTATTATGAAAGTGGAAAAGAATCCACCAAAATTCAATTAAATCACATTCATTGTCTATTTCTATGCCGATAATATCCCAAGCACATATTATTGCAACTTGGTTGTAATATTTTTTTATTTTAATTTTCATAAATAGTTTTGCAACTTTACAATATTAATTAATGTTATTGCTCTTCATGAGAAAATTCCTCAGACGCCTTTCTTTCAATTATTTTTTAATTATCCATCTTGATGTTTCTCTTCACTCTCCGATATGAGATCATAATAATAGGTTGTCTTTTTTTTCGCATGTGGAACTGCGCTACGCGGAAAAAAACACGATTTCGCGCATTTGGGAACAGCGCTTTAGTAGCAAATACATAATAAGCAAAAACTGAAATTATTCTTTAAATGAAATGAGTACGACTAAAATGATTTGTTCAATTAATAATTTCGGTAATAGAATTTTTCGCTCAGCAAAAATGTTACAACGTTGTTTTATTTTAGCATTACTTATATAGTATAATAGTCAATAAATTTCGCAAACTCTTGTGCCGTCCATTTTGAATGAAAAACACATTGGACAATGAAATTTCATGCGCTTGTTTGTGCTTTACTTTTCCTGCACTTCGCAAACACACAAAAAGCAATACGATGTCCGCAGCCAGTTGGCTAAGCGATATTCTTCGAGGGGATTGGAGGTGGTGTCCCTTGTTCACATAAAACTTGAAAGGTCCCTTTAGGTAGATTAAACACGCACACGAATTCTATATATGGAAGTACATACTGTATAGGATACTGTTTGTTTGCGGTTTCAGTTTGGTTATCTAACACATGTAATACAGTGTTAGTTAAGGGATCATGGCGTAAAGTAAGCTGACGCCAACAACTAGGAGTATGCTATGAAAAATTTGCACTAGATTTACCAATCACATTCGTGTCCTTGTGGTCGATAAATTGTGTGCAGTCCGTGGTTGGATAAATTGAGCATTTCATGCAGCTTTAACTAGAGAGACCAGCACAATTTACAGGCTGCATTGAATGTGTCTGTCATTAAAATTGTTATGGTCAATAACAAATTCCAATGATCTGTGCATAAATTTGGTCGTAACACTTAAAATAAGTTATTGTATTGTTAGAGTCAATCCATTTTGAATTGAGTGAAACTGTTTATAAAATCAGCCACTAAACTCTTTATAGCCCATAATTTGGGATTCGGATTGTCAGTTACAGCAACTATGACTGCTAATAAGCAGGCGGTTTTTCCCATTGAAAAGTATTTCGTCAATAACGTCTAAAATTTTTATCTAATCGCAACCAAATTTTTAGGAGTCGTAAAGAATATAGATTTAGTCTCTAGAGTTTAGCTTCAAAATTACTCTTCTTATTATATCTCCAAATTTTAGCCACTGAGATCTAGATATTCATACGGGCTATCGTCTCAGCTGTTGACCCTTACAAGAATATATATACTTTATAAGCTCGGAGATGATTCCTTTTGCCTAATACATACATTTCATGGAGGCGGAAAGTTGTAATACAAATATGAAGGGCTTCTGTCGTTTTTATACCCGCTACCCATAGAGTAGAAGGGTATTACAAGTATAACTTTGTGCCGGCAGGAAATGTATGTAACAGGTAGAAGGAAGCATCTCCGACCCTATAAAGTATATATATTCTTGATCAGCATCAACAGCCGAGACGATCTAGCTATGTCTGTCTTTGTGTCTGTCCGTATGAACACCTAGATCTCAGAGACTATAAGAGATAGAGCTATAATTTTTTTATGTTTCCTTGCAGATCAAGTTTGTTTCAAATTTTTTCCACGCACATTTCCGCCCCCGCAAACCAATAAAATCGAATAACAAGCGTAATTTTCAAGCTACAGCTTGTTGGTGTATACAATAATAACTATAGTATATATGATCTCTGAAAATTTGATTGCGATCAGATAAAGATTGTGGAAGTTATTAAAGAAATACTTTTTTAAATATATTCTTTATCAAAAAGCGATACACAAAATATGTGTTGATTGATTAATGAGAACAACCAATAATATAAATTTCATTGCATTTAAGCTCACTTAAAATGCATAGAGTACTCGAATAGGTTATGTTTAAAGGTAAAGTAACGTTATTTTTCCATTCCGTTTTTGTGTTGAGCAATTTTAAAATACGTATAGAGGATGTTACATTCAGGTGGCGACCTCTGTATAGTATATTAAAAATGTATACATGAAATAAACTTTTCACTTTTGAGCCGAGTTAATTGCAAAGTCATAAATATGAAAATTTTACCCACTATAAAAGGAAAGTTAATAAAAATTAATTAAAAATGTGAGATGAAAGACAAAACAGGTCTCTCAAAGTCAAGGATGACTGTATTTGCCCGATTTAATTAGCATTATTGAATTAAGCCATGCATGCAGATAGTGCCCATAACTATGGTAAAGCCAATCAATCAGAGCCAGTCGCAATTTTAATTGTATTAATTAAAACATAAATCAATATGAAAAGTACAATGGGTGACTGAGGTAGTCACATGCTGGTCTGTGTCATCAAGTCTATCGATATTTCAGCCTCATTGCACGCAAATGCCCACAGACATGTTGTTGTCCATGCGACTTTAATTTTTGTGGCTAACCACAATCAAAATAAAAATAGAATGGGAAAAGCCACACGAATATGAATATGCAAAATGCGTTTTAAGTATATCTCGTTGGACAGCAGTAAAATGTTATTAAATATTTATACGCAAAAAAAATAAAAACATATTATAGTGTGGCTTTCATTTTGGTGCCTGCAATCAATTTGGCCCAACATACATAAATCAGTTGAAAATTTATGCGTTTCCCTCCACGCCTGCCGAATGACATGATAAATGGCAACGGTGCGGCTGCTGCAAAAGAATTGCAATAAATAGGGGCAGGTGTTGCTGCCACGTGCCATCGCGCATTCGACCTCAAATATAACAACTATAAACACCCTTATGCTTGCGTATAAGACATTGTCGATTCATATGACAAGCGAACTTTGAGAGCAACACACCTTCCACCCAATCGATTAAAGTGCACCCAGTTACAGTTCATCGAATAAATTATACAAGTGTTGCGGTTCGCTTATATTTTTTATTGTCTGCCTGTTCAGTTCGTCGGGGTTTTTGTGGGCTTGGCAACTCCCTGGTGAGTTTGGGCTCTGAAGAATGCTAGTAATAGTGATAAATGGTCTGGCGAATTGATTTGTAATGGACTTTTTAATTGTTTCACGCCTGGTTTTTGGGGTTGATTTGGCAAATCGAACCTGTCTAGACTTTCATGAGGGGTTAGCCACCAATTAGGTTAATTGGTATCACAAACTTCACAGAACATTGAAGCTCAATTCACACTCTCTTAAGAATTTTGCTTTCACGGGTGTGGTCATACTGAATGTACAGATTATTATTATATTCAAGCTTTTAAAGAATAGTTTTAGTACAGACTTAGGAGAGAAAATCGCATAAATTAAAATGAAATAGATAAGTTCATTTTTAGTTGACTAACAAATTGATTGAGTGGCAATTGGCAATCAACTTTAATGAGATTAGCTGGTAATACCGACAAGACCTACTTTCAAATTAAAATTAAACGCTCAGAAGAAAGGTCGCCATGAATAAATAATGATTTAAAGATGCGAACTGGGCAACTTTCTTGTCTTTGGCTTTGCGTGTCGTATGGCAATTATTTGTGCCCTGGCGTTCTACAAATGAAACGATAAAAAAGTCAAGCCAGTTGAGCTCTCGTACAATGCGCACACGTAGCGCAGGTAAATAAATTTCAAAGCAACTGGCGAACCCACAGATATGAGTACAATACTGCAAGAACTTGGCCAAGTTACGTACCAAAATAAAAACAACTGACGCCATAATTAACTCTGTAAAACTGTCCAACTAGCCAACTGTCTGCCTTTCTCTCTACTGGCTGTCTCTCTACTGTCTAAGTGTCGTTTCAACTTTAGTCGAGTTTAACACAATTTATAGTTACATGCAGTGAAGTATAATTTGAAATGTCCTTTATCCGTTTGCAGAGGCTTCTTCGTTGCTTCACTCGATATGAATCCTCCGAGTACTCGAACGCATTCTGCTTTCGTCATAGTCAGCTCGAATTGTTCCAATTCGACAGAAGTATAGTTTTTTTGGCTTGCTCCTTTTGCTGTTATTGTTATGGTATTGCTGTAATTATCAAATGGTGTAGTAAAGCGGACGAGTTGCATTGCTGTATCGAAATGCGACAACCGCATTTTGGCCGAGCGCCCAAATTGTCGTCTAACTGGCCAATTGTGCCAACTACCAATGTGGCTCTTTGGGTTGTTTGCTTGTTTTCATTGCCATTTTGCAGTCATGGCCGGGGTATGGAATATAAATATTTATGTTTACGTATGGTTAAAACGAATATGCAGGCGTATATGAGTGTGTGTGTTAATTGCCTGTGGGCATTGCGTTTGTATAATTGTTTGTTTTTGCCATCAGGATTTAAATGGTTATGACATTTTAAGAGACAATAACAGCGCATAAGGCTGATTGCTTATTGAAATGCTGTCATTAAGTTACTTATTAGAATAAAATATTTGATGGGTTTAAAGTTGCTAAGAAGATTCTTTATATTTCAAATAATTGTTTAAGAGTGACTTTTAAATCTGTTTATATTACCTCAAGTTTATTTTAATTATGCGGCAAAATAGGACATTGCTTTCAGATATTTATATTTCCATTAAATTGGTCAATAATTCGTCAATTTTGTTGTATTTGTGTATTTAATACTTTTTGTTTGCTGATGTTATATTTAAATATTTATAGTGGCAAATTTGTGCAATATTTTCTTACTGTTTTCACTGATACTTAATAACAACTCGTGGGTTGTGTGGACACACTTGTCACCGGTTAGTAATTTTCGCAACACTGGTCACTAATATCGATGTGGAGAACTATCGATAATGAGCCATCGCTAGTGCCATCGATTATTCTCCCTCTTGTATTTTTTTTGCCGCAATCGAGGCATTTAGTTATTATTATTATAATTCCATGAAGTATTTATATAAGACATTCTAATCGAATGTGCCTGATTTCTGCCAAACCTTGTTGCACGTAAAAGTAATTACGTACATAACAGGAATGAAATTTTTCTATGTTTAATTTATTTTTAGAAAGCACTTATAATGTTTACTAATTAACCTATAACCCACACACACACACGTGCGCATGGGTTTCTTTTTATTATTTTCCAGCAGCTCCATTCGGAGTATAGGAGCACTTATCGTTGGCATGAATTTACGGGCAATTCGAGGCCGGAGGTTGTGCGTCGGGCGCCAGCGCCAAATCCCAGTCAATTTGTTGGTGCGTAGTCGACAAAAATTTCATTTTCGATTTGCCTTCACATCTATTCTTACGTATTATCCACTTGTTTGGCTTTATCGTCCCGATTTATCGATTGTAATATTTCTTCCATCTATCTATTATTCGTCTTTGTACTTGCTTTCTTCTGCAGGTCCGACAAATGAGCCGCCATTGCCACGACGAAAGAAATGCCCGGAATTAGCATATAAATCGCATGAGTTTATTATAGGATCGGAATATACAGATGCACGTCGAGATGCCAGCGCGCATCGTTCGGCAAGGGTAAGTCCAACACTACAAATACAAGAACATTTTGCAATTCACCTTTCACTCGACCTTGTGAAAGGCAACAAAGGCTCTTTCAGCCAGATGTCAGCTTTGTTTTACCAAAAAGACCAACATAAAAATCATTTTTGCATGAGGTACATAAATATGTATGTGTAGGTGTTATAAAACAATAAGTTGTGGTATTCGCTGGGGTAATGCCTTTATTCAACTTCGGACCGCATAAAGTAAATATATGCGCTGGATAGTGAGCGACTCCCTTAGGTGAACGGCTACAACGAAAAATGGCCAATTTGTTAGCTAGAAGCCTTTTGCAGACAATAGATTCTCCTTGGCCGGCAACGGTCATTATATTTAAATTATTTTTGAACGAAGACTCCCTTCAAGCTAATTCAAACAAAGTTTCCATATTGAATATGAATCATACTATGATTCAGCTTGAATTTTATGTCCAAGTACTAGTTGGTTGGAAAAGAAAATAAAATATGCAAAATGGAATAGTTCATTATGTAATCTAAAATGTTTACAGGATGAAAATGCAAATGTTATGATAAATATGGGCAGTGAATATTGTGATGCTAATCACATTCATAGTTAAAGTTTGTTAATAAGTTTTCCCTAACACAAATCCATAAAAATAAACTAGAAAATACTACAAACAATCAGTTGAATAAATTAAACATTTCTGACTATTTTGCCACGTTGAACATCAGCTCTTTAAACAGCTGAAGAGTCTTTGAAATGGCCGTCAGGCTTTTTAATGTTGGCACGTAGAATACGCATATTTAAGACTTACGTACGTTGTGCTGTCGAGCAATGTGTGAAATAAAATAAAATAAATTCCAAGTGGTTGTGAGAGCATGTGTGGGACCCTAAAATATGAGAAGCTGTAGCCTTTTCACAGAAATTTACGCACTACTGGGATTTAAAGTAGACTCAAAAAAAAATAAGTAGAAAGGTAGAAATAAAAGTTGCAGGCTTTATATACCATATATATATACACAATGTGCATTTGATAAAGAGCTTTTATATCCGCGCACTTTGTATAGGCAGCCTGACTATTTGCTTACTTGAGCATTGAGGTTAATGCGTTTATGCAGAAATACATACATACGAATGTATGTGAATATATACATTCATGCATACTTACATACATATGAGAGACCAAAAGCCATTCTCTTGCGGTTGCTAATGTCGCACAAAAACCATTGGGTGGCTGCTTTGGTTGGTCTTCCGGGCGGTTTTTCTCTGCGACGCTAATTAAAAATGCGCATTCGCTGGCACATGTTGCATACAAGGACACGGCCATATAAATTCACCAAATAGGTGTATGCTCGTGTATGTGTGTGAGTATGAGTATATGTGTTTTATTACACACCCTGACAATAAATAATTAATTGAGTTTGCTTGGGCACCAGGCCGAATAGGTAGCTGATGATGTGCGTCAGCATGTCGTATGCGTAATATTAATGAGCTGCTAATTAACTCATGCTCGCACTCTCACTCTCATCCACATGTGTGTCTGTGTGTGTGCGTGTGTTTTATGTATCTCAATTTTCAGTCGGAGGAGAGAGGCACACCTTCACGCCGTAGCAAATCGGAAGGACCACCCGTTGTGCCCAATGGACGAGCCTATCCCGCTGCAACGGAGATCGATGGAACTACAAGTAAACAGGTACACAATTGTCAATAGCCTGCATGATGTTAATGTGTTAAGCATAAATGATAATCGATAAATATTATAAAATCATACGTATGTATTCTCGTATATCTTACACTTGTGTAGGGTTTATTAAACGCATGTCTCATATTCTAAAGACAATAGCTGATTTGGCATGTGGATTAAAGATAAATTCTTGAAAAATTCAAATTTCTCCGTCGGCTCGTGTCTGTATAGTCAGAGCTATATTTGTATGATAGTTTCAACTGCATTTCTCTTATTCTGCTGCATGTGCTTAATTCACTCTATACGTACTATATCTATCCTTTTCAATCTAAGTAAAAAATATCTGCAACGGCAACGCCCTTTTACAATTCAACAGCACGTCCTCATAGTTGTCAGCCGACTAAATTGCTAACCAGCATGATTTTATGCCTTGTCAGAGCGTCACATAAGAAGTGTCGTCAATATCAACCTCCGATCCGAGATAGTGCGCAGCTTTTCAATGCGACCATTGGCCACGCGCAACAATTTCTATTAGTATTTTTCACTGTCGCTGTCTCTCAGATAGTCGTAGTGTCTACACCGCAGTCATGCTTACTCTCCGCTCTCCGCCCCTCTGTAGTCTTTTCTATTATAGGCAATTTTTTTTTTTATAGTATGTACGTATGTATACGTACTGTGGGTTAGAAAATGTATGTATATCCTTATGTAGTACATGTCGTTACATTTGTAACTTGTTTCGTCCTCGCCATTGCCAGTCGGGCTGCAGTGGGGAATTTATGTATCAACTGTGAGCTCATATGGTCGTACATTTATGTGAATCTTTATGTGTGAGTGTGTGCAAAAAGTGCCATTGAGTTGGATGTCGGAGCGTCAGTTAGTCAAACAGACACTCGACCTGAATGTAAATTTTTAATCTGTAAAACTCTTCAACATTTGCATAAGTTGCCGTTACCGCTGCTCATCGATTTTTTTTTATTTTTCATATTCCCTCATATATCGCTGATGCCTTTTTGTATAACATTTAAGTATCTATCAGTTGTATTTGCGATTTATAGTGCATGTGCGAGGACTTTTATTTTAAATTTATTACAATGGTGTACTACTTCAAACAATGAGTGACCATTCTTGGAGCAATGTTTAAAGGTTTAACATTAAATTTAAAGATAATCTTTCATACGGGAGAATTTAATATGTTCCTAATTAAACCCTCTTTTAAAATTGTCAATATACAGGAATGTTTTTATATACCATTGAAGTTCAAATCTTGTTATTATTATTTTTATGAATAAATTATAAGAACTTTAACACTGGTATCTATTAATTAAATATTTCTGGTTTAAGATATATGTATGTATACGTAGAAACTCAAGTAATAAATTAAAAAAATGGTTTCTCACTGTTTTACATTTTTTGGTACCAATATGATTTCAAGGCTATTTCCTAGAAGTTTGTTTATTCAACGGAAATTCTAAGAATTTTTATTTTTAAATTCAGAGTCTGTGCATGAATCGAATTTTTACTGTTATAATAAGATGTTATGGGTTAAAATTAAATTAATGTATTTGTTTACCTTTTTGTTTTTAATCTGCGAAATAAATATTCCTATGAAGATAGCTTGTTTACTAAATTTCATATGTATGACTATAAATTAGTGTTAATCATTGAAATTTTCAAATTATACTTGTATTATGTGTATTTTTTCTCTTCTCTTTCTCTCTCTTCTCTCTCTCTCTCTCTCTCTCTCTCTCTCTCTCATTATATAACTAACATGCTCTCTCCTTCTGTTCTTCTCTATGTTAACTGTGCTCTGATCGTCCCTAACATCATAATCAAATGCATTCTAACCAAAATAATAAATACATGCTAATGCTAATAATTGAATTATTTACTACTTATCGTAACACTTAATGCGTCAATGCAATTGCTCTCTCTCTCTCTCTCTTTCTGTTCTCTCCATTTCTGCTCTTCTCTTTTTATCTCTCTCATTTATTATATTGGTCTTCTCGTCTCTTGTGATTCTGCTCTTCTCTTTTGCAGGCGGGTGAGTCAAATGGCCTATTCAAAAAGACCATCACAAAATTGAGCACTGAGTATCGCCTGCAATTCGTTTGGCCGAATGTCCGACGCATTAAGGGCGCCGATTCAAACGTAACGACGACGGCGAGGGCCGCGGCCGGTGACTACCCAAGAAAGTCAATATCATTGGGCGCGATCCGATCGGGTCAGCCGGGCCAGCCGACGCACAGTCACACACATCAATATCAAACGATGGGTGCCGGCTTGCCAACGGTGCATAAAAAACGTACAACAAATCAGAAAGAAGGTGCGACAGCAAAATGTCGTCGCTAAGCATTAACATACTATACTCTACAAATACAAATACATATATATCCTATTAGCGCATAGTTTCTTTCAATATCTCGTATATGTATGTAATAACTTACTAAAATCAAAATGATCGTACTAAAAACTAATTAACATTTGATTTGAATCAGTTGATTTCAGTTTTTTCTACGTACTTAAATAATATATCTAATATCAACAATTAATCTCAATTAATCAAATACGATTTGCGTACATTTTGTTAACTAACCTTTCTCAAAAGTAATTGTTGAGCGCGCAATTTCAAGATCTCTACATACTTATTGTTTCATTTATTTTAAAGATGATTCTAAAAATTTGTGCAGTGGCAGCAGCATTGAGCTCAGATTCCAAAAAAAGAAACAGAATCGAAAAAAAAAAAAAACTTCATGCCTAATATTTCGATGCGTTGAATAGTGTTGGTAAACTATAAAGTAGCCCACAAAAACATTCTTTTCACAACACTTTCAATCTGAAATGCTATAAATATATACAAGTATAAATACAAATTTTCAAAACAACTAAAATCGATTATCAAGTTTTTTATGTACTGGTCGTCGTAAATTTTTGCTTTACATCAAGAATTCCTATTATTACTAGCTGTAATATATATCCAATCATATACTATATAAAACGCAACTGCGTGCTGAAACCTAGCTTAAGTCACCTTTGATAAAAACAAATTTACATATACATATATGTTTTTTGAACTCTTTACGTATATTCATTTAGTATAAATACTATTTAGGTACACATATTTTTATTTATTTTTTAATTAAAAGCAAAAATGTTTTTATTTAACGCTTTTATAAATACTAATTATTTATTTTCAAGCAGTTAGCAATTCTTACTCTCTCTCTCTTTGGAAGTCTTTAACTCTATTTTATATAGAACGAAATTATGCTAAATTCCTTCCTAAAAGAAAACACACACACAAGAATATCTTTTTAGACAAAAAATAAAAAAGCGGACGTAAGTGTTGAACTAAATTCATTTTTATTAGTTCTAAACAAAAATATGAGAAAGCTACATGGTAAATTACCTGACATATTATCTTTTGTTGATGCTACGTAAAATTCCATTGATTGATTGAATCTAATCCATAGTGCAAGAAACTCAAAATTGCCTTAGCTCGTTAAATACTAAAAAAAAAGGACGACTCGTCCTTGGCAGTCCGAAACTTACTTTTTACCCTGCCAACACATCACGTATCAATGTAATTTTACGCTAATGATGAACTAGCAAAGTGTAGTCGGAGCATGCGGTCGCAGAGGATATGTGATACAATACTATTATACTATACATTTTTACATAGTTTTCATTTTACCTCAGTTACATATATGTAAAAGCGTAGGAGTTTCGTTGGCTTTAGTTACGTTGCATGCGTGAAACGACAAAATGGAATTAGCATCATGCATTATTCATCATCATTATATAGCATTAATCATACATATACAAGGAATTATCATTCATTTAGGTAATGGGGCCAAGGTAAAATAAATTGATATATGGACACTTGCTTTTATTTTTCTTCAACATTTGGAACTTTTTTTGGGTTTTTTTTTTTAACTAAATATAAAGTGCTTTATGTTTAATTCTTTTTGTAGACTTGTGAATTTATGTTTTGTTCTAAAAAGGGATTGTTTATTAATCGAATTACAAAAAAAAAAAAAAAATACTTTAAGGTCTGATCATGTCGGAAATTCTGACTTAAAACTGAACTGACTAATCTCATAGTTTGCAAATAGATAGAGTTAAACAATTTTCTTTAGTTATGTTTATTTGGAAGGATTTCGCGATGTGTATTCAATAGAACTACAGAAAATTTACAATATTTATTTTTGATGTGTACTCTATATATGTATGACAAAATTAAAAACAAAAATTATAATACAAAGACACAATTTACATAACTCAAATTTACAGTCTAAGCAATTATCGTAGGTAAGGCAACCCAAAAACGTAAGCCAAATTATATTCTCATTACAAATAAACATACATATATATTTTAATAGCTAATATCATATGAAACGCAATTGCAAAATGATAAAGTGGCTTCCATTGCAAAGCTTTAAGTCTTGCCTTTAACCCTTGAGCTTGAGAAGCTTTTTAGTGCAGCCTGAAATCAATTGGCCGTAGTGCTTAAAAAAAACAACAAAAAAATAAACAAATGAATTAAATAAATATAAATATTAACACTGTGCTGCATTCAACTCGAAATGTTTATATTTTTGTATGTATATTCAAACAAAATTGGTTCGAATTTCGTTCTATATTCAAAAAAAAAAAAAAAAAAAAAAAAATGACCCAACCCACGAAAAACCAGACACCAAACCACGCTTCAGTACACGCCCGAAAATTCAACAAACAACATATTATTTGTTTTTGAGTATGATTTCAACTCAATGCCAAGCGAACACACATAAATTTAAATGATTATGATTTTCAATTGTTGATATGAATTATGAATTTGCGCTAGAATAGCCCGACAAACAAACTAACCAATACTAAAAATGAAATCCACAAAAACCAAAAACCATAACCGCAACCACCAACCACCAACCACGTCCACCACCAACCGCCACCACTAAACGAACCAAGCGCCTCTTTCGGCTCATTTAATTTGCTGTACAAAGACTCACCCTTCCTCAGTTGGAATTTCGTTAGAGTATTCGAAACACTTTGCAAAGTTTACAGTATCCTTTTGTTTTCCTAAAACTACCTTTGTCCTTTAGTTACCACTTTAAAGCACATGAATATTTAATTATATATTTTCCTTATCTATATGTAAATGATTAAAATCAAAAATATTTGCAATCTCCTCGATTATATGGAACAGTGATGATTAATCTTTTTATCTGTGTGCTTTCAGCTACTCTGCATGAGCTGGAGCCTTTGGTTAGCGATACGGATGATAGAAAAACACACGAGAAGTACGATAACAATTTATTTGCATACGATTAATTCTCAATTCTCATATGTTTCTCATGAGCTTCAACCATACTGAGATGTGTCCACCCTGAGCAAGAATTTGCAGTTTAGTCAACCAACCAGTTTCATAGACCCACCCATATCCATCCAAGAAAAACAAAAAATTAAAACACCTGCAAACGTATCGCACTTGCCAATAGCATCCATTTGAATATTATTCTTATACTTTTCTTGTGTTTCTCTTTCATTATTTTCATATTGTTGACTCAAAATGTGTTTCCATACAGACAAGTAAACTTTGTGGAGCGCAAAATTGCCACACGTCCGTTTTCGCAAACAATTGATCAGGAGCGGCTCAATCACTTCATAACGAAAAAGGAGAACTTTGGATTTGCAGCTGCTGCGGCTGCCAAGGATGCCAAGGATGATAACAGGCAGCAGCCATCGACAGCAGCAGCTGATGTTACAGATCAGGGTCAAGTGGTGGTCATGAATGGCACTGCACCGCCGCACTCAAAACCGAATTTGGATTTGTGGTTCAAGGAGATGGTCGAGCTGCGCAAAAAAGCTGGCGAATACAAGGTTGGTTCACAATCACCCAAGTACGAAATTAAAATTAAACTCTTTTGCTATTGCCAGTGTCGCGGCTGGGGCATAGAAATCGATCCGGAATTGTATAAGAAACAAAAGGATTTATGGGATCAGGTTTCAAAGCGCAGTTCGCTTTCAGCATTGTCATTAGCATCCACAGTCCATAGGTAGGTTCATAATAGAATACAGTTATAGTACAGATATTATAATAAATCGAGAACGACTTAGACCCATCACTAAAGAGGAGAAGGAGCAAGAGAATAACAAAAAGTCGACGCCATTGGAGAAAACGATTCCGCAGAAGCCGCGAGTTCCTGGCCAAGCCTATTTGATTGATAACAAAGATGAGATTTCTGCACTGCCAGCACGTTTTAACAATATACGCCATCATTTGGAACGCACCACGGGTCCGGGTAAATGCTCACATATCCTTAGCATTAAGTAAATAATAATTCCCTAATTCCATATCAATTTATCCAGCAGATGTTGAGGAAGGCGCCCTGCTGCCATCGCCAACGCGCGAGAAACTCATGCCTGCTATTACTAAACGTGAATCGGAATCTCAGCGTGGCAGTCCCAAGAAAACGGCACTCTCACGACATGGATCGCCTCAAAAAGGCAGCCCCCAGAAGGGCAGCCCCAAGAAGGTCCTCAAAAGTGAGTAGTTCCCAATATTCGACTAAGAATGTTATCTACATATAACAATTACTGTACCAGAAGGTCTACAACACTTAACACATTAATAGAAATTTATTTTTAAGCAACAATTAAACATAGATACACAAAAGCACTTTCTAGTACTTACTATTACGAAACAGGTCACAATTGTACACGCCCAACAAAAACTAAGTATACGCCCTGTTATACAACTTTTTTTTTTTTTGGTTTCAGTTAATTGTTTACAAAATCTTTCGTATGCTTAAAAACGCTTTAAGTATTATTTTTGCAAAACATTTAAATGGTTTTGACGTTAGAAACTTTTTAAAGAATTTTCAATCTTTTTTCAAATGCACTACTAAGCCAAATTTTGATAATGAGATTTGTGCAAAAATCATTAAATGTAGCTTGCTATTATTTTTATGTTATTTTTGTTTTTTGAAAGAGATCGTAATATGTATTTATTTGTTTTGAACAGATGCTTATGTATAGATCTGTACATAAATACATATCAATATAATTAAGAAGGTGTATGTTTTGGAAAATATATTAATAAGACTATTTACCATGGCGAATGTCTATATTGATATTCCCAACTCAATAAATAGGTTAATATTAAATCATATTTGAAGAATGTTTTGAGCTTTTGATAAATAGGGAACCCAGATAAACAGTTTACATACATTTGCGAGCAGCCTTCAATGTCGAAGTCAATATTTCAGTTAACATCAAATATCAGTCAAAATGTTTCATTCTTCATTTGTAAATACTACAATAGTTTGCAGCTAAATTACAAAAGGACAGGCGATTTAGAGCGCTTTAAGCTAGGATTAGACCATGAGTATAATTTGTAGTATGCATTGTATAGATCTTAACTGTTATGAACACCCGTAGACATCTTTCACCACTCATTCATTACATAAGAAACAATTAATTTAGCAAATTAATGCGATTTTTCAATTAAAACATTCAACTCGTACTTTTACCATCAATCAAAATCGCCCCACAACAACTAAAATCAAATCAAACAAAAACAAAACTAAAAACTAAACCAATATCGAAACCGAATCAAACCACATCTCTTCATCCTCCACTTGCGTGTGCTCAGCACGCTCACAATCTGTTGGTCCTGGCGTCGAGAATGAGTCACCCAAGCGTCAGATTCGCTCGGCGAGTCAAGCGCCCACGAGCCGTAAAAAGGCACCAACGGCGCCCTCTGCGACATCGGCTGGAACTGAACGTAAGCCACGCCCATGTAAGTAGCTATAGTTGCGCAGACCCACCACAAAAAAAAAAAAGAATCTCAAAAAAAAAAAAAAAAAACGCACGAGTCTTTCGTACGTTATTTTGTTCATTACCATGTTTATTTTCTATACGGTTAATTAATTTATTCCTAGTTTGCATATATTGTACATTACTTATTATTTAAATATGAATTTAATTACCACTCAAGTTGAGTGATTAGTTTAGTTGTTAGTTTTATTTGCAATCTTTTGATTATTAACTATAGTTTAGTATTTATCACACCAATTTGTAAGTTCATTTCGAAACATTCTACAAACTGGAAATATAGTTAAGTGTCTAACAAAACTAATTAAATAGTTAAACAGAAACAATTTAATTCAAATCTCTGTTAGTTTAGTCTCTGGTCATGCATTTCGTATTTTATTTTCTAACTTAAATTTTGTTATCGTTTCATTCAGAATTTCATTTCCTGTTCTGTAATGAAGCATTTGATTGGTCTTTCGAATAAACATTCTATAATAGTTTAGCATGTTGAGTGAACAAATACTAACAAATTTTTAACAAATCAACTAACAAATACATACTAAACCACAATATAAAAAATAAACAATTTCTAATTGAGAATTGTAAGTACCTAATACAACAACGTCAGTGTTTAAACAAACTAACAAATTCAATAAAGTTGTGTGTGTGTGTGTATTGTGCCTATAAACCAGTTAATTTTCCAACTAAATACTTATAATTTCCCAAGCTTACCAAACAGTGTTGGGCGATGACAATCTGTTCTATTTGTTGGCTGTTTTGTACGTAATTGTATAATGTTTTTAAATGAAATGTGTGGGCAGTGAGCAGTAATGGTCAAAATTAAAATTTAAAATTAAAAAAAAGTTTTTATTTAAGTTAATTATTTAAACTTCAGCTTTGAATAAAATGTGTTCTTAATTTATTGTTTTTGTTTTCCTTATAAGTTTGTTACTTAAGCTTGCAATTATTACTAAAAGTATGAAAACTTCAGTCGAATGTGCTTAACTGTGAGGCCCCCTGCTACCTATTTTCGATAAATAAAATGAACTGTGCGGTATTATTCTTAAAATATACCAAAATATACTGCAAAATATTTGGTGTATCAGAATACCATCACATTCAATATATACTGTTAGGCACAAAGTTATAATACCCTTCTAATTGATGGGTAGCGGATATAAAAGCATTCTTTGACAGAGCATTCGAAATTTGTTTTCTTTAGTTTTATTTGTTTCTATTGTTTGATGATGAAAATACTTTTCTTCTTATTTAAAACTGGAGTTTTAAATATGATTTTCTGATAGGAAAGAAAGACGTGCATTTCTTCGAAAGGTTGTAATATTAATTTAATTGCGATTGAATTAAATGTTCGAGGCTCAGCGATATACATAGATTAAGATAAGTTAAGTTGCCATAATATTAATATTCTTTTAATGACTAACAACGTGTTGAATGGTAGCATTTGTTAAGTAGACTAACCCAATTTTGATCCCTCAATATGATTAACAAACAAAACTTTAATCGACGCAAAACTCGAGCGTGCGTGATTTGATTTATTTTATTATTATATACTTTTTTTTAAAATTAATTTGTTGTTGTTTTTGTTTCTGTTGCCTTCTTAATTCGCCGTAACTAAAAACTAAATATACAATAAAAACAAAAATTTACGTTTAATTTGTTTTTTCATGTGCCTTTTGTTTTTGGTATGAAAACAAAAATGACAACAATAATCAAACCCGACGAAAAACAAAAACCAAAACCAAAAACCAAAAAAACTGCTTACGTTTTATAGCCACCTTATCCACAACATTCCAATCCCGCATTAAAAGTAGTTCCCTACCACCGCCTATCGGTAAAGTAGCCGCAGCGCCAACAGCAGCCGCAGCCGCAGCAGAAGCAACCGCAGCCGCAACAGCAGCAGCAACATCCGCCCGAGCAACAGCATCATCCAATGCTAATCATGCCAATCAATCACATGTATCACTATGCAAGAGCTACAACAACAAAAATAACAATTATGGCAACAAAATTAATAAATCATCATCATCAAGTCAACAACAGCAACAGCAGCAACAGCAACAGCAACAGAAGCAGCAACAACAGCAAATGCGTAAGAAAGACAAAGATAGATCGAATATTAGTTGCATTGGTATTGGTAGTCAAGTTGGTGCTGGTAGCGGTAGCGGTAGTAGTGCAAATAGTGCGAAGCATCAACAAAACAAACAGAAGCAGCAGCAGCTACAACAGCAGCAGCAGCGAACAGCAACAGCAACTACAACAAGTACAAGCTGCTAGCCCAGCAAAATCAGCTGCGGTTGCAACAGCAACAGCAGCACCAACCACAACAACAACAACTACATCATCTGACATGGCAGCAACATCAGCATCGACATCAGTTCCATCAGCAACATCATCCACGGCGCCGACCCGACCTGCCACCATCAACATCAAACGCCTTACGGTACCAGGTCAGGATAGAAAATTGGCTGAAAGTGAGTAGAGTTTGTCCGAAAACTTGACCAAAAAACCAAAAAAAAATCTCTTCAATAAATCAATTTGATATACCAATAAACAAAACCAAAAAACAAAATATTAGTTATCTAAAATGGAAATGCTGTTAAATGACATCTGATGCGTGAATTGTTTGTGTTGCAACTTTTGTAAACAAAACCAAAATACCAAAAAATGAAATCAATAAGAAATTACCAATAATTGAGCATTTTACACCTTGTCAAAAATGTTTGTACACAACTAGTGATGAGTGATTAAATTGAAATTATTATTTACCGATTGGCATAATGAAATTGACATTGGGCGCATCACAAACCTATTCTTTTTTTTTTACTATATGTTTTTCAACCATGTGGAATCATGTGTGTGTGTGTGTGTTAGTTAGTTGGTAAAATACTGTTAGATTGGCATTCATTTCTCCCAAGTGTAGTTGTCTTAGAAATGTTTCGAAATTGTTTGCTCCTCGTTATTCCACAGGGTTGTCCAACATGTTGTCCAAAAACATCCTCAAAATTTTAAATAATTACATAAAAATAGAGTATTTGTTGCAAAGTTGTTAACCATAAAGCGTGCGCGTTACTTAATGTTAGTTGTTGTTGTAATAAGTGTTTGTACATGTTGTATTTCAGACGTGCGACAAAAACTTTCCCAAATGTAACACTATCGTCTATGTCTTATATCATTTGTAGTTGTTTTTCTTCCATCTGTTGTGACACTGTCCTAGTTATTTGTCTATAGTTTACTCTAAAGTAGCATCTGTCATGTGTCTTACCTAATATTTTGCTTACAAACAAACACTCTACTATACATAAACAAAGATAGAAACCCAAAACTTGTTTTAATCCATTTTAATTCTTAGTTTTAAGAAATACTTTTTAGGGTTTTTGATTAATATAAGATGAACACAGAGTTTTGCATTACTTCTTTACATTTTAAAAACAAGTGATTTTTTAATACCATAATATTTTGTTCAACGTTTTTCTGTTACAATTATTTTCTAATGGAGTATTAAGAGAGATTTCTTACAGCGAGCTGTCGGCGTTGCCTGTTACACATCCAAATGCTTCAGCTAAGCCAAACTCAAACTCAAATAAAACAAAACTCATCTTCACGTCAAAAACATTTTTGCTATTTTTTATGCGTGCTCTACCTATATTTAGATTACTGTGTCCAATTAAGTATTTCTATGTAATTTTTGCAGCTTTTCTATGTTCTGTGTCTCTTGAATGTGGCATGCTCTCTTACCCGTTGTGCGCTTTATATACAAAAAAAAAGAAGAAAATCAAAAGCAAATATTTATAATTTGAATTCAATTGTTACTAACAAATTTGGTTGCTTTAAAGCTTTGTGCTTAATACAAGGATTTTGTTTTAATAAGTTCCATTAAGTTTAAGTTAAACCTAAGTTTCTTTTGTGTTTAAGAAATTAAGAAAACAAAATATTATATCTATTTACATTTTAAGTTACAAATACTAACCAGTAAAACTCAATCACAAAGTTCGCTTTAACAATATAAAAACCTAAAGATAAAACATCAAAAACTCAACAGCTGCTGCAGCATATAAAGTTAACCAGATTTCTAAAATGCGCCATTCGTCAAGTTTATTTCCAGCGACAATTGAAGCAAATGAAAATGTTTAATATTTAATTACAATTATTTTCCACGTCAACAGATGATTCCGAAGATGGCCGTGAGACTGCCATTTCAATTTCCAGCTGCAGTCCACAGCCAGTGCCTGAGGTGCCCGATGAGCCATTGGTGAAATCGCCACCAGAGCCGACAAGGGTCAAGTCGCCTGAGCAGATCATAATGCGCTCTCCCGATCCAGTCAACTGGACGGTGCCCTTGGACACTGGCAAGACATTTACGGTCACACAGAATGTCAAAGAGGGTAATCTGTGAAACATATTCATTACTGTATTCAAATGTCTTACTAACATGAACAATGCATTTGTAGGCGAAAGCTACAGCCGACCACAGAGCGAGATAAAAGCGTCAACACCGGTGGAAAAGCCACCACCGCCACCACAATCGGCACCTCCACAACTAACCGAACAGGCTAAAATGGACGGTAAGCCTTTAAGCACGCTTCAATAAACGCAACTTCCATAAACAAAAAAAAAAAAAAAACAAAAAACCAAATGAAAATTCAACCAGTAAAGAAATCGACATAAGAAAAATAAAACACTTCAAACAAACACACACACACACATATATAATAATAAAAGAAAAAAACATGATAAATCGCTTTTACAAATATTTATATATTAACTCGTATTTAAATATATGTATCTGTATATGTATATGTATGTATCGCTACTCACAACCATCATCCAAATCCAACTAAAATCAAATCATCGTTAAGCAAACTTCAAAAATCGCAACACCAGCCAATGCCAATCTCAATAAGCGTAAATATAATGCAAAACTTTCCCCTCTCTCAGTATTAAGCCAAAAATTTCGCAGATCAAAAAAATAATATAGCGCAAAAGAAAAAAATATCGAACAAAAATCACAACAAAAAAAAAATCGTAATGCCAAATGCTGCGCTCAGCTGAAATGCAAATTAGCTAATTCCACATAGCGTATCAAAAACGTAGTTCCTTGCGTAACATAACAAAACACTATTTCCAAAACTATTTCCCCCCTTCACTGCCATCCACTGTACCACACCACAGCCTGGAAGTCCAGCAGCCCAACCACAAGCGCCGCTGCCTATGGCAAAACATTGACGCCAATACAGCAACCGGGCGGCGCTGTGCGCTGTGATGCCAACAAGCCGGGGCCGGAGCTGGCCATGTCATCATCATCATCGACAGCGACTGCATCCACAGCACGATCGACAGCCGCCGATGTGCTGGAGAAGGCTCGTGACCGATTCGATCGCTTCTGGGGCGGCGCCAGCAACGCCAGCAAAGAGGAGAGTGTCTAAAGTTTCTAAATCAAGATTCAAGTGCAAAATGTATTTGGCAAAATAATAATAATGAACAAAAAAAAAGTAAATGAAAAGTAACAATTACTAAATTCAATTAACCAAATGAGCAATATTCGTAAATGATGACACGTAATGCCGCCTAAAGCATGCAATCCATACTACTAATAACTCCCTCTTACCCCTTTTGCATCTTAACTATGCTCCTCTTTGGCTATGCTTAACACAAAACAATGGGCACTCGTAGAATTGGAAAAAGCCCAAAAACATATATTTGGCCATTATATTTATTTCGAAAATTAACTTGAGCTCATTCATTTGGCTCAACATATTAGGAATTTGAACGATTCCATTAGACGAATAGATAGTAAAGCGAGTCGAATTATTCTTGCCAAATTTGAGAAACCTTATTTCTAGCACTGCACGTGCACCTATTGCCATCTATAAGGAAGAAAGCACGGCTATGTTCGGTATGCCGAAGTTGAAATACCCCTGCAAACAGTGCAAAAGGCAATCGTCGTAAATCGATATATGAATATGGTATTAGAAGCATTCACATCATACTATAGATACGTATATTATTAGCTCTGAAAAGAATAAATGAAATTGTATGCAAGGGTATTCGAACGACTATGTAAACTTACTTTCACTGCCTAGTCCCAAGAAATAAAGACAGATTTTTTGCGAAACTCACATAAGCTATTCCAATAATCACACAATCTTTTCAATATTTCCAAATCATTCAAATATGTAATACACGAAGAGTAAAAACAAATTTAAAAGAAGAAAATAACAAACGAAAGGACAACATCACCGCAGAGACCCGTCCAAAAAAAGAGAACAACATAAAAAAGTGTTTTAGGAGAAAACCTCAAATTTTTGTAATTTTCATTAAATGAAACAATAAGCAAACACAGGAAATCCAATGGCAATACGCTGAGTATGGTATATTGGGTAATGCATAAGGTGATCTAAGCCTAATACGCTGATCCGACAAAGTAAAACACAATTTGAAAATAGATTTTGCACATGAACTACAAATACAACAAAAATGATATTAACGATATTTTAAGAACATTTTGGCAATGATGGTTATAAACACACACACATACACTCTCTAATATACACTCACACAAAGTACTGTAATACACAAAAATGCGATATGTTATAAGATAATTAAAATACTCGAAGGAGTTCGATTTGCGAGCATCAGCTTTAAGGATCTGTGAAACTAGTTTGCGACATACATTTATGATATGTGTATTATGTAATAGACCTAATTATACCGAAAAACACTCAAAGAAGTTTTAGTAAATTAAAAACGCTGTTCGCTACTGAAAGGAAAAGTTCTTAAATGCTTTCCAAAGCACCAATTGTTGAAGCACTGGAGAAGTGATTTGCTTAACGTATGCAAACAGCGTATTAATATTTCTGAGTACAAACAAACCATATTTGAATTACGAGTATATAACATTTTGATAATTTGCAAGCAATTTTCGAGCGAAAATATAAGTTCAAACGTTAATTTAGTGTCATTAATTTCAATTCACAAAATTTAATGCCTAATATGTAGATTTAAAAGAATATAACTGAAGTTAAAATTTCACTACCAATAAGTTTGTGATTAACTTCAGTATTGAGCTTAATTGTTGCTTCTTGCATAAAAATATTTATATACAAATTAAAAACAAATACAAAAAAAAAAAGAAAACAAAACAAAAGCTTCAGTGTATTTATTAAACCGTTAAAATATGTATTTTTATATCTTTTTCATTGATGGGCTTGTCTGTTAGTTGGAAATGTTGAGTTCAAAACCAGTTGAAATCCGTGTTATCCAATGCCCCTTAATACCGTGAACTCCCAACATTTGTTTATTATGCGCAATCTATGAGATTTCATATATGTATGAATGAACTTAGTTATGTGTATTTGAAAAACTCAACTGAAACATGCATTAGTTACTGACGAATATAAAGCAAAAATAGCTTATGCCTTGGAAAAAAATAGAATCAGAAAAGAGAGGCACACACACACATAGACACAGATATCTACAAATACACATTTCTCTATTTCCAGTTACAATTTGATAGAATGACAACATTTAAACTCATTTAGTTTTAACTATCGTACTTAACCAATTTTAGGCAACTATAATATGAACCTAATAAAGAACAAATTGGATATACAATATATTCTAGCTTGTTTACAGCGTGAAATGTATACAAACAAGTTATAAATTATACCACACTGTACGATCTATATGAAATTCAAGCTAAAGTGGGCAGATAGAATCGTAAGGATCAGTCAGATGGAAATATTTGCATTTTGTTTGAATATCGAATGATATATTTTAAAAATTTACCTATCACGTATAAAAAGCCCCGCATTTTAAAATAAAAAAGACACCAGAAAAACACGCAATAAATATTTAATAAAACCAACATAAAATCTAATAGATAATTTTGCCATAATTGTCATAAATGAAAAACCAAAGGCACACCAAATAGCCTTGAAAATGCATGAGAAAAACACTATAAAAGGAAATTTAAACCCTATGTACCAACTTTAAAATGAATACCTACATAATGTGTAACAGAAACTTATAAAAATACATGAAAAACAACTGATGGTTAAAAAATAAAAGTAAAACAATTGTATGAATCAAATAAATGAAAATGCATATAAACGTTTTAAACAAATCAATCTTTGTTCTTAATTTCCTCACTAAATGTGCTGCTTTTACTTACGGTTCTTCAAATATCAAAACAAAGAATTTGGATTTTGTTTTGTGTTTTGTTTTTATTTTATTTGATATTATGTTTCATAAAGAAAAAGTTTCCTATTATTATTTGCATATTATGTCTGGGTAAATATTTTCGATTGTGCCTGTTACCATTTATTATCATTATTATTTTGAATCTGATCGGAAGCTAAGTTCGAAAATAATTCTGGACCTGGTTTTCAAAATTTCAACAAGCGGTTGTTTTTTAATTTTCTATTTGCATATTATTTTTTCATTGATTATTATTATTATTATAATGAATTTGTACGCGCTTTTATTTGAATGTTACATTTGTCATTTTGCTGAGTTATTCACCAAAATTGGTTACAAATTACTTTGATGTTCATTATGAAATTTCTTTGTTAATATTAAATTTAGATTTAGGGGAGTTTTTTTTAGAAAGCTGTTATCACAGTATTGTTAGAATAAAACTAAAACGCATCAGGATAATTTTGAACATTGGAGACTTCAAAATATACAAAATAGAAAACTGAAAATGAAATGAAATTTTTAATGTACATTTGCTTAAATTTGATAAGGTTTCTCGAAAATACATATATCGAAAAAATGTTTAAATGTTTTGCGTTAGATAATCGTTAGTTTTTTTTGTTTTACTTTTATTGCAGTTTAAAGAATTATAATTATTTTCCTTTTTATTATTATTATCGGTATTTTGTATTATATGTTTTATTATTTTAAGTACATTTTAAGTGATTTGCCTTGTTATACGAAGGTTAATTGTAAGCGTAAACAGTTTCACAAATGTGTGTCAAACTTTATGTAGTGTGCAATATATTATTGGGGTGCTACACAGAGAATCAAATTAGTGGGTTGTCAAAATACAACAAATCAATCGAGTTGGTCTGGGCTCATTTATACTTATATATCAAAAAATATAATATATAGACGTCGCTCAAGAGATTTGTTATACATTCTATATGTTTGTTTGTCATACATTTCAAGAAACTCACTCAATTGGAGACTGCTTGAGCAATTGTTTGAAAGCAAATTTGCAACGTATGTAAATACGTTTGTATGGTAACTGAAGTGAAATTACACGGAAAAAACACACACATTTATATGCAGCTACATATTGTATGTATATGTAGGTATGTACTTGCTATTCATATACAATTGCTAATTGAAAATAGGTAACTATAAAAATTTAGCACAAATTCTTAATCGTTAACAGCTATGACAAAAGTTGTTCTGCTTAAGTAAACAATTAAAAGGTATACCAAAAGGTCTGAAACACAAGACACTGTGCTTCATGCTAGCTAAGTTTTTGTTATATATTTTAATTTTTGTTTTCTTTTTGTAGTACCAAATGAATAGGGACACTGGCGCCCCGCACCAGATCTGCCCTTTGCTTAAATGGTAAACTTATTTCGAAAAAATCGCGATGGACTTAATGGTTACTTTAATTTAAAAAATAAACGAGTTAAGAGTTGCTTTTTGGTTACCACAAAAAATGACACGTTTAACAGACTTTTCTTTGTTTCCATTACAAGTAAATATATATGTGTATATTTAACATTGTAGAGGGTAAACAATTAAATTTAGTATTGTTGAATATCTAAAATTATTAATATCTTTTTCATTTTTTGTTTTGTTGGTTTTAAGTATATAGATTTTTGTCTTGTATGTTTTACAATTGTAAAATTGAAATTGCTTATAAATTTAGAATAATATTCGAGTTATGTTCTTGTGTAGGTTTGGTTTTCAATCGAGTGAGGGACAAGGACAGGCAAAAAGAGAGGTTGCATAGGAAATATTTATGGGTTTTTGTTAAGCGTAAGTAGAACATTAAGATCTATTTAACTGGGTAAGTATTTCTATTTCACTTGGGGTTTTTGCTTTTGCTTGTGCCGCTACATTTAAATTCGTTTAACTGCCAATTAAATAATTTTGCATTTGACATATACATAAGTACATTTATCCAAAATTTAAATCAGTTGCATATTTTCCTTACTTGGCTAAAACAGAAAATGATAAGTCCCATCAAACCATTATTACCTATAGTTAGGTAACATATATTGTGTTTTTCTGTTACTGGAAAACTACATCAGTTATTGCTAAATTTGTATAAGAGTAATCTTGTTTCTGTTTGTAATCCAGTTTATATAGATAATGTTCGTTTTGTTAGTCTCTGTCCACGGCTCTGCATCATTCTTTAATTACAAGTATGTATTTTTGTGTTAATGAAATCCAGAATTTGGGGATTTGTTTAACTCTTTATCTTTAGCTATGCTAGTCTATAAATAGTGATTGTTATATGCATTTATCCCATATAAATTAACATTCTAACAGCTCGCTTATCAATCTAAACAGCCACACTCCTCATTGCAGAAACATAAACCCAACTCTTTGAGTCCATTTCGAAGACTGAATTTTGTACTAGCCGATTGTTAATTTTGTTGTGTCCAACTTTCAACGTTTGATTTTTGTGACAAGACGGGACACAACAGGAACCATGCTGTTTACTTAATTCTCGCTGAGATCTTTAATAGCTTGCAATATGCGCTTCACATGACCCACTTTAACAACGCCCAAGTCCTTGAGATCACGTCGACCCAAGGTGAGCAGCTCCTTGCCGCGTATATCATTCTTAAGGAAACTATCAACGTATTCCGATAGCTGCATGGTCTCCAGCCAGGTGACCACCTCATTGACGCTCCAGTTATTGGCAGCTTCTCGGGTATTCGTGAGTGGCGGCTTGAACTGCTGTTGGCCAGCTGTCGATCCAGAGCGTAGACGACCCCAGAATGCACGTGACTTACGGCGACCATCCGACTGTGAAAAAGAATAGGTTATTTATGGAAACTAATAGAAATAGAAGGAATTTAGCTGAGAGCTTACCTCCTCATTGGGTGCCAGCACGTTGAAGTAGGCTCGCAACTTGCCATCGATGCATTTTTGCACCGAGCACTTCTTCAATTCCATTTCCATATTGGCCAAAGCTGCGCTCAGCTTCGTCTCCAGATCCTCGCGTAGTATGAGACTGTGGCCACGATCACGCAGCAAAGTGCACGCATCATCATACAATTGGCGTGACGAGTCGATTACCTCAACCAATTTGGTGCGCAACGAAGGACCCTCGAGAAGTTTGCCCTGCGGATGTATTGATTCCAATGCTTCACTGGCCCGGCAGGCTACCTCATATAAATCATGCTGAAGTGCCGGATGCGATATGATCAAGAACTTGACCCATTTCACCAATGAACTGACAGCCTCAATAAAGTTCAACAGCACGTAGCATTCACGTTCCGAAATGACCTCATCCGTGGAGGCGGCATGTTCGGAGGCTGTCGAAGAGGCATCACGCTGTATGGAGATGCTATGCTGTCGCTGCTTCTCCTGCCAGCTCTTTAATGAGACCTCCAGGCTGCGATTGCGGCACAGCATCTGGACGCGATTTTTGTGGAGGATGCGAATCATGCCTGGCGGCTGCAACCAAGCCTCGCCATCGACCTGAATGGGTATTTCCTCGTCGCCCAAAATATTAATCTGTACACTCTGACACTGGGCAATACGATGGTGTTGAAGATTGATTAAACGCGAGGCTGCCATTTGCACTGATCCAAACACTGCGACCACTTCGAGCACACGATCATCGAAGCTGGGCGTCAAGAAGATGTCGTCCTTCTTGGTGCTGCTGCCCCAAAAGTTTGTGCCGCCCATAAAACTGGGTATGTTTAGTATAACAATACCCTGAAGCTCGGGTAATGGTATTCGTTGGCCATCACATTCCAACTGCACTCGTTGCTCCAAGTTTTTGCAGGTCTTCTGCAGCAATTGTTTTGAACCGAGCACTCCATACCACATGTAGTTGCGAGCTCTTGAGCGACACTTTTCTGGATGCTCTTCGCGTTTGTTGTGAAAGTCCAGTGAGATCTTGGCATCGATGCCGATGCCGAAATAGTTATTCATAACACATTTCTCATGGTATCCGGCCAGTAGGGTTTCATCAGGATCCATAAGCGGGCTAACTGCTGCACACAAAGTGTCTGCATTGGCCAGCAGACATTTAGAGATGAAGCCAGTGCCATTCGTCAGATCTGAATGTGTAGGAAGAATAGAATTAAAAAAATCATCAAACTGAGTAATTTATATTTAACTTACTTGGCCAATTGGGCAAGCGCACTAGAGGGTTGATAATGGGCAGCTTGCGGCTGGTTTCTTCCGTCGGCGTCTTCTCCTTATCCTTGCTGAGCTTTTCCTCCTTATCGCCAGCATTAAAGTGCTCGAAACCAAAGAGAGTGGAGCCCATGAATAGACTCGACTTGGAGCCCTTGAGCGTCTGCAGATTTGGTAATGCTTCGTTCGGCTGCAAGAGAAGAGGACCGATTAGATAGGGGTTAGGATCATGCGGACGTTTGTGTCAAAGAGCAACTGGAAAGTCAGCACTAACTACGATACAAAGAAACATGTGGGTGTGGTGGATGTGTGAGTGAGATTGAGCATGTGAGTGTGGCTGTGGTTGTTGTCATGTGGTTGTGGATGTGCGTGTGGGTATGCGTGTGCCAGTGTTGTCTAACAACGTACGCAGGGTTTTTTTTAAAGTGGAGATCAGTTAGTTTTTTAAGAGCATAAGAGATAGCGCACTACTTGAAAATAAAAACCATAAGTTAGTAGAAAGCAGAGTCTATATTAATGTTATATTAAGCTGTTATTTACGGAAATTGTTGTTAAGTGTTGGTAGAGTAGATTTTATTTTTGGGTATTATGCAACACTACTACTGATAACGACGACAACACGTGTGGAAGAACTCAATTGAAATTAAATAAACGACGCGGGTGCTGGAACCACAACTCAAGGCTGACACTTTAACACTGACCAACTGGCACTTTATACAGAGGACATACGAGGACACATCGAACAAACGATTGAACGAAGGAACGCAGGAACGATGGAGGAGACCTGGCCTCTGGTTAACGGGCTTACCAGCGGTATCAACGGCCTAATAAGCGCCAATGTCGCCAGGCGAATGTCTGGTTCGGCAACCACAAAGAAACGCACACTGAACAGTCCATAAGCGCGTTTAGTGTAATTTTTTTGGTTTTTCTTCTAAGAAAATGCATTAAGTAATGTGATGACATTTAAATAAATATCGTGTTACGCATTGTGTGTTAATTCTATGTGATTATTATAGTATATAGAGGATGATTGATGTGGGTGTATGGCATTTATTTATCCATGTGGGTTGTGGTAAGAAAAACAGTGGCTATTAGTCTCGAAATGATAAATGAAATTCATACAAGTAGTTAACATAATTTTGAAATACGTACCAATTGATTGTGCTTTGTAAAGAAAACATATATTGTATTTATATACATAAGAGTATATATAAAGATATATATGTTTCTATATTTGTTATCTTTATTGTATTTATTTGTTTATTTTGTTGTGATTTTTAATTGGGTTTTAAACTCAAAAGCAACGAGCTCAAGTATGATTATAAATTTGGCAAATTATAATGAAAATTGTTTTGAAACACTTGTTCAATTCACATGGTTCTAAAATTGATTTATTGTAGGTTTTAAGTTAATCTTTTTAGAACTTAATTTTAATACTCGTAAACAATTTAACCAAAAGTTACTTATTTCGTATATGAATAAATATTTCGTAATTGTCGTAACATATATAATACATAAATATAATGTTTTATAGTAATACTTAATTATATAAGAAATATATATTAACATAAATTATAGAATAAGGCATTTCACGACTTAAATGTACAAAATGTAGAAAGTTAAAAAAATAATACAATAGTTTTAAAAATATTTTAATTTGAATAATTGTCGTAACATATGTATATTAACACAAATCAAATATTTATATAATTATGCTTAAATATCTAAATAACATAAAAATATATATTTATTTAAATTAATGAATTAATCGTTTCAAGTCTTAATCTATATTTTTAATTAAATAAGAAATCCAATGAAAAACAAATCTGGTGTATAAGAATAAATGATAAATAATTTGTAAATTTCGTTAGAATGATTACATATTTAATAAATACAAGAATAAAAATAAATAAAATAAATATAAAATACAAATAAAAAACTCACCATCACAGAAAATTATCAACATTTAATTTGGTTCCATGTGAATCGCACAATGAGTTGAACTAATTAAATGAGTTTTGTGTAAGCCTAAACGATAAGTTGCAGCTGGTCGAGGGAATGCGAAATCAATTAAGATTCGCTTTAAGTATGTATGTTATTTATTTTTAGTTAATTTTTTTTTTTTTTTTTGTTGAAAAATAAAAGATTTACCTAATATCGCATTTGTGTGTATATTGATTGTAATCTGGATACTCATTGCTCATTGCTCATTTTGCGGCTGACACATTTGCTCACTTGCCGATGCAGGTGCCAACGTAATATCATATAATATGAGGAGGGGAACTGATCAGCGGGACTTACCTTGAAGAGACTGCCACAGCTAATTCTACGACTAGCCGCTGGTGAACTGCTGAGGAAGCGCGCATGCTCCGGATCCAATGTTAAGAAATTTGGATTGAAACCGGAATGGCGACGATCTTTATCCTTGTCATATTCGCGGACAGATAAGCTGGGCGCATGACTCGAGTGTCGTCGGATCTCCGAGGAGTTCAATGATCGCACGCCGAGCAGACCCGACGGCGTCGTCAGGATGGATGACGACGACGTTGTGGGTTTGACGGAGTCACCGCGCAATGGTGTTGGTGGTCTTACAACAACACTTATCTGTGGATAGTTGGGATTTACATCATCAAAGGATTCTTTCTTACACGACTCATCAAAAGTAATGCGCTTTACATCTTGTCCATGACCAGATTTCTTCGTGGGCGACGTCGATGATGCCATTGCCGATTCAAGTGGTTTCGTTGATGTCGCTGTTGTTGTTGACGATGCCTCAGCATCTTGTATTTCAATTTTAATCGCTGTTTGCATTGACAGTTCATCCAGTTCATCGCTAGTCGTAGTCATTGTCATGTTCGGATACGCCTTTGATATGATTGAATTTGTGGGCGTGACCACATCTTCGTTGTTGGTGCTGTCGTTGTTTCTGTTGCTATCGAGCGTTAGCTGCTGTTGAGATACGATTGTTGTAGTTGATTTCAATTTCTTGAGTGAGATGCGCTTTTTGGGACGCTTCATTCGAGTCAGACAGAAAGTCGACAGTAGCAGGATAGTTGAGATTGATATTGTTCGGTTGGTTTTGGTTTCGGTTTCGGTTTTAGTTTAGTTGAGTTTGGTTTGGTTTGTTAGTAAGTTGGTCAATTGATTTATTTTTGGTTAATTGTTTGGAGGCAAGCAAGTTAACGTATTTGGTTTTGTAATTACACGAGAAAAGAAAAGGTGAAGAAAGAAGCAAACGGAGAGCAACAAAGATATTACCATAAGTGGCCACGTCTGAGCACTTCCGATAACGAAACATAACTCTAGTTCTATATGTACGTATATACAATTTACCTATTTATCTCATATCATATCATATATATTATGTTATAGGTATGAAATAATCAATTTAACACTAGCACATACCTTGAAACTCTGTCGCGCTATATCGTTACCTTCCACGAACTGCGCCAGACTGCAGAAACGTGGTGGCTCACGCATCTTCTGATCATCGCAGCGATTGTCGATCTCAAACACAATGTTCTCAAAGCCAAACTGCTGAGGATTATCATCGCTGTCCATGCGCGCCAATCGCGCAATTCGCGGTGGCGATGAGTTACGTCTTAAAGGATGCGATTTCGATTGCGTTAAGGCGCTCATCGACTTTTTGCGCGGCGGCTTTGGTGGACCAATATGCTCGGAGCAGAGTGTGGTTGTGTCATCCGTTATCGTATTATCCGCCAACGCATTGGTTATGTCATGGCCCAGGACTGAGCTGATGTCATCCATCAGACTCTCGCCGGGCATGGCTTCGGTCTCATCGCTCGTTTCGGGCGAATCAATGTGCGTAAAGTTGCTCGCATCGAGATTCTAAGGAAACGCGTCGCAAAATAAAATAAATCGAATGGCTTTTTGTTTCACAATTTACCTGTATAATATCGCCAAGTGTGTGACCATTCTCGGGTTTATCAAATATCTCCGAGGCAACGCTGCACTCCTCATTGCTGATGGCTGACAGCACATCGCTCGCCTCGCCACCAAGTTCCTCTGATGATGATTGTTCCTGTCGAAGTGAAAAATAACATTGTTATGAAATTTAAACTCATTTCTGGTATGGGAAGGTAGAGGAGATTCGAATGGCACACGTACAGTGTTCGTGTTCGTCTGGGCATCGGTATCAATGATTGTGAGGCTTGCGCTTGTATAAACATTTTGGGAGTTGGGGGTTACGACAATGCCGGGTACCTGCAGGTTACATGTGTGTACCAGAGCTCGTTGCGGCTGCAGTGTTTCGCCCTTTTCGTTCTCATTTGCATCCTCTTTGTCGCAGTTGATTATGCTGCTTGCATCGCTGCCATCGCCATCTGCTTTGCGCTCCTTATCCTTGTCCTTGTCCAGTTCACGTGTCATATAGTAGGTGCGTTCGAATACCTCAATGGGTCTGTAGTCGGAGAGCGGATCAACAATCGGTTCACCAGTTATGATGGGCACCCGCAGAAAATCCACCTTGCGCTCGGTGGGTGTATTATCCCCGCCATCGCTGCTGGGCGACAGACGATTGCCGGCATCATCAATGTTGGCGCCGCCACTGAGCGATAGTCGTCCTATGCGATAGATTGTCTCGCCGTTGGCACCCTCCTCCATCTCCTGTATGACCTCAGGCACGCCTGAGCTGCGACGACTGTCGGCAAACTGACGCGGCGCTGGCAAATTGATACTGTTGAAAAAGTTCTCGTCCACAGAATCACGGCGGGTGTCCGGCAGCGGTGAGATGCAGGTTAGACGCGAAGTCTCCATTGTCGGTGAGATTATGTTGATGGGTGGTATTATGGGCAACGGCGAACTGCATGGCGTCGATTCTCCAGAGTTGTTAGCGGGTATCTTCAGTGCCTCAAATGGGGTAATCGACAGCTTGCGTTGATAGCGTTTTGGGCGACCTGGCTCCGAGTGCTCGACCACATTGTATATGGCTCGCTTGACGCTATTGGCACGGGACTGCAGAGCTTCCTTCTCGCTGGATCGCAGTGAACGGCTATTGCGTCGCTCCTTTGAATTGATGTGATCCTTTTCGTTCTTCTCAATAGGCATGTTCGGATTCCTAATAATCAAGGTAGAGTAAAAATTTTACGCAATAAATAATTATTCGAAGGGCATAGCGCTACGTATAAGTTTGTTTAGATTAAAGACTACTCCAATTTTAGAAATAAAATAATAAATAATGATTTTAAAAGTTTGTTTATTATTTCATACATTCGATACCAGAGAAAAGAGATAGCTAGCAGAAGTAAGCATGTTGAAAAAAGCGTTTCAAACTCATGTAGATATAGAGATATGGTTTTAGTGGTAACATTTTTAAGTTTCTACGCAGAGGTCGTTTGTTTTGGCTCGCTTGTATTCACTTTTGGTAAACAGAATAGTAAAAAAACCTATATAAAATGCAAATTTGTCTGCGATGGGATAATAAAGTTTCGAGTCAGTGAAAAACCTGCAACTATATTGCGCATCGAGCAACGGATTTAACAGCACTATTTTTAGCATTCAAATGCAGAAAGATATCTCATTTCGGCAGTAATGTGTGATGGCAGAATAAAATGTCTTGGAATCATTTTTGTTTTCTCCTCTGAAAATGTTCTTCTATCACCCTTAGAAGAATGATGACATCCTACAGCCTAGGTTAATTAATTAACATTATTATATACAATGCAGCACTTACAGATACGATGGTCGAGCTGCTGCGGCTGAAGAGGCAGCTCCTCGCACAATAAGACTGCGTATGGTAGCTATCAAATCGTCGCCACTGTGGGCGCCCATTTCCTCCTCCTGCAGAGCATCCAGCAGCATATTCAGCTTCTGCCTAAGAATGTCACATTTGATGGTCAGTTGCTCATCATCCTTATGGTGCTCACAGATGCGTGCCACGAGATCTTCGACGGTGTCACACAACGTGCGCGTGGAGGAGATGAGTGTTTGGGTATCGTTCGTTTCCACAATGAAGCGCAGATGATGATTGGCCGATGTTACCATGCCCGTAAGCAGCGCTTCCTGCTCTGTTGTAATGGACATCTTTGGAGTCTTCGGCACACTGATGGCCTTTTCAAAGACCATTATGCTCCAGCGATCCAGCATTTTAGTGCTGGCCGATTCATAGCGCTCGAGAATTTGCGGCAAGTGCGTGTCGTCGTCGCAACTGGAGCCCCAGCCCAAAACTCTGGCCAGATCATTGCCAGTTCCCAATGGCATAACAGCCACTTGGCATTGTTTCTGTAATAAAAATTTCAGCAATACACAATTATATAATAATAATAACTTTTGGTGTAAGTTACTTACATGCATGTTGAAACGATCGATTTCGCTGAGCACCCAACCAACGGATCCATCGCCAGAGCAGACGAGTATGCGAAATATTTCAAAGTGTCGAAAGAGACGCAAGCCCAGACTGGGACCCGTTGAGATTAGATCAAAGACTTGCGCTGGATTCAACAGCTGTTTGAAGCGACGCAAGAATTTGACGCCTTGATTATCACCCGACTTGGAGTTCACAAATACGAGCAGAGGCGAGAAATTTCCTTTCGGGCTGACCACATCCCAGGCATCATCGGTGCTGATTGAATGCACGCTAGTGGGCGGTACCACGGACAGCTTAGCAGGTCCAATGGGGCAGGCAATGGCCATCTGGGGTCGACATGCCACATGCACCGTATCCCTGCACCAGAGACAACGCCAATCCTGCAGGCGCAGCACTGATCCACAGGTCTTTTTGCACACAGCACACATCGCTGACACAGGCAGATTGCCCTCCATCCATTGATGCGGCATTATGATGCTGCCGTCGGGTTGCTCGATAATATC
The DNA here is from genome assembly GCF_009650485.2 of Drosophila albomicans. Lineage (NCBI taxonomy): Eukaryota > Metazoa > Arthropoda > Insecta > Diptera > Drosophilidae > Drosophila > Drosophila albomicans. The sequence goes on from NC_047631.2 coordinate 6,122,251, forward strand.
TTTGCCCACGGTGGCCAGCGTTGTCCACTTGCAGTTAGCAATCGCTTTAGCCGCACAACGCTTGTGCACCTTGCACTTACACACCTCGCAGCTGAGTCCATGCGAGGTGACCCCGGACAATGCATCGCGGCACACATTACAGTAGGTGGGACGCGCGTGCGAGGTGGCATACCAATGGTGGTGGTTGGAGAGAATGTCATGCTGGTCAATCAGAAAGCTATCGCCTCGAGGACGCTGCGGAGCTGTTGCCATCTTCAAAGAGCCTAGCCAATCCTCCATTTCGCGTCTGGAGTCGGCGCAGAGCACCAAAGAGCGGGTAGGTGTGATAATCTGCAAAAGAAAACAAATTCAATATCTTTAATAAGTTGAAAGGAGTTCGTCTCTAGGTTTTAAATGAAAATGTGGGTAAAAGAAGGTAAATTTATTTGCAACCGCACAAAGTCTATAAGATCGGATAAATTACAGGGGTTTCATCAAACATTCGGACAGATTTCCACAGTTAATGTGCTCTATAATTAAATCAAAAGTTAACTTTTATTTCAAGCTGCTTTGTAATTCACTCGCACAATAAGCATTTTAACTTTTTTGACATTCATACTCTTGACTACAAATGTGTCAAAAAGGCACATGAATACCCGGCACACCCGGTAACTTTGTCTATACGAACGGAAAACTAATTCGCAATACCTGTTTATAAATTAATAAAAAAATGTTCAAGGTTTCATGACGTTAATTGCCCTATAAATGTTTTAAAAAAAGTATAAGCTAACATACGTTCTTTTATAGAAAATATTGAATTCAAATGTTGTCATATCAACAATTCAAAATACAGCTCTAATATAATGTTTACTATTTTTGTTTAATTGGTAGTTTAGCAGGCTGTTTGAAGCTGTAGAGAAGTCTCCTTACTATGCTAGTTTATGAAGTCTGCATTCCTTGAATAGCTTAACTGTGGCAGTGAAATGAAGCAGCGCGGAACAGCGCATGCTTATTAGTTGTGTAATCAAAGAGGGCTCTTTTAGCTGCTATGGCCTCATTAACATGCATTCTCATGTTAATGATAATACCCAGACAGTCGCAACCGACACACCTCCAAATGAATGCGCAAAACAATGGGCCAAGCCCATAACCTTTGATAGTCCCCATTCTCCCGACGCAGAAACTAATACACAAAACGATGTACACAGGCATAATTAATATACGACCTTCTGGCCACATAGCCACATACATACAGTCTAACTGAAAAGGTAATAATGGTTGATTATGATTTGCAGTTTGTTACTGCCTAATTTATGGCAGTCATGTCCTTCAGCTAGCCTCAAGGCAAGTAAATTATATTATTATCTGCAATAAAGTCGTTTAAGGGAGAAGATTGGGAAAGCTGTGTTGAATGTTGAATATTTTATTTCAGTTTGAATACATTCAATAGGAATATCAATCATTTTCCATAAGAGTTTTTTTTTCCAAAGTGCTTAGTGCATGTCAATGTTATTTACATGCTTGTATACAAATTGCATAGTAGTCCTTCTCTGACCCATTTAACGTCAGTTGACATGCTACATGCCAATGTCATAGCTGGCACAATGCCTGAACTCAATACTAAATGTCAAGAGAATAACAACAATGAGTAAAGCAAGTGAGTGTAAGCGATGCCCACGTCAACATCATAATCTACTTGCAATGGTTGGACAAAGTTATTCAGACGTAAGAGTGACAGCAAAAGTGAAATCGGCCGATGCCATGGCCGATGTCCAGGATGTCCTCAGGCTAAATGGATGACAAAAGTTAACCACAAATAGTCAACGAAGCACACTGATGTAATCCCATCCCATAAGCCAAAGATTTTAGCAAAATTGCAGTTAAGCCTCAATGAAAGCCTCAATGAAAACTGAAAATCCAGCAAGCCAACTGCAGTTCACTGAGAATCTCATCAGGTGTTTACCTCAATAGATATGGTTAGGTCACTAATATTGAACTTTAAGTTGACCACAGAACTAATTGACATTTTAACACATTAATTAGTTTGAATTTAGCAATGCTTGGCGAAATTGGCAAATTGTTTGCTAATGAAGCAATGTTCAAGTGCCACAAGCAAATGCCACAATCCAACCACATCATCGATATTTCCATCATCTCATGGCTCGTCGCGCTTCTTTTTGTAATGGGCGTTCTGCCTTCCTGGGCTTCAAATTCAATTAATGCACAGTTGCACAGTTGCCACCCCACCCCACTCCACCTGTCAGCAGCCTGTGGCACTTGCAACATGAATATGCTTTTAAGCCAGGCTGGCGCGTGCGGTTTGCTTGTCGCTCACTCACAGCTCCCTTGCTCACTCACTTACCTGCCACTTGTCTACTGCTCTAACCCGCTTACATTTCGGTCGCCATCGTTTACCGAAAGTTGGCAGGGCAAATTTATTCAATTATTTTAAAACTGCTGCAACTGTGCATTGTTCACTGTCGACAGTTGCATTTGATTTTCTGTTAATGGAAACATTACGGATGCTATTCAAAATTGCAAAGCGTAACTTTTTACTCTGACATTAAATGATAATTCAATTATGTGAAGTAAATATAACTTTTCCAAATAAAAGGTAATGCTGGTTTAAAATAAATTCAGTGCTAAAAATAAGTTGCGATTCAGTATTGATTTTCACATTTGGGTAAATTTAAGTGTTAGTGAAGAGTTCCAGTAGAGTTGAGTGGCGTGAAACTCTGTGGTTGTCGGACAAAATGCAATTGTACTCGAATTGTCTTACGGCTGTGTTGGTGGCCTTGGCTGCATTATATGAGCTGCAGGCAGAAATCCATATTGTGGTCAATGCGGCACGTTTTCAATATGAATACCTTTTGCGCCACAAAAAGAGGTTCAATGCAGTTGAATGTAATGCAATTAAAGAGCTCATTGAATTCAAATGGAATTTGATCAATGTCAATAACCAATTCGAAAGAAAAACTAAAAATTTCTCATTTAATTTAATCATTTAAGCAGTTTTTTTTTACAATAAGCTTTTAAATCACAGTAAAACTCATTCGTATTACATTTATGTAGTGAATTTAATTTTTGTCTAACTGATACATTTTAAGCTACTGTAATTCTTGGTATGGCAGAAAATGGCTGCGATGAGGCCTCAAACATTATGATATTAAAACTCTGGTGTGTTATCCCTATGTGCCTGTAAATGTTAGTATAACTGTATTTGGCTTCCGGCTACAGACACAAGCCACAGTCTCTGGCAACATACACTCTGCACTCCAATCAAATAAGCAAACAAAAACAAACGGCTCCAACGTCGACTCGGTTGGGCCTTGGATGGAGACGCACTTGCTGCCAGAATTCATTACGGCGAAGACAACAGAAAGCAAGAGCGTCGACGTTGTCGGCTGTTTCGCTTCATTTGCCCAAAATATTCATGAGATGGGAAAGTCGCGGCAGCAACAGTAGAATCACAAGCAGAAGCAACAGTCGAATTACGAATTACGCATACGCCGCATTGTCCCTTAACGCGCACTTCACAAACGTTTGCCGTCGCTTGCCTTATCTGCGACTCGTCAGTGGTGCTGGTGGAGAAGAGGAAAATCGTTTTGGGTACTTGCTTGGCAGCATGTATTTCAGCATTCTTGCTTGCCTCTCTTAGTATCCCCAAGTGCATGTACATGTTTCCACCATATACATATTTTTCGGTTTTTTTTTGTTTCATTATCACGTTAAGCCGCCCAGCGTAATGTTGAAATTACTTTTGAAATTTTAATGTCCGCCGGCCAGCTCGAAATCGTGAGTGTGTGTGTGTGTGTGTGTGTGTGTACTTGTGACTTGAAACTGAATGTTTTCCCACATAAAAAATGGCATATAAAAACTTTTGATGCTACCACTAAAGGATCTGCTCTGTAATTCAAATTGGACCACCGCAAGGTGTATCACAATGTCATATCACGAACATAAATATTTATAAGTCTCACTCTGATGGAATTTGAAACTTGTGCTAAGATGTCAACTTAGGATTTTGGACACAAATCATATAAAATTCGAATTTTAAAAACTTTCATTATAATCTTTTTTAACGAATAATATAAACAAACTGGGTTATTGAAGCAGCACAACAATATTTTGCCATATCACTGTTGTTAGTCGCAACAACTTGTTCCAGCCTAAGTACTTGCCAAAATTTTTTATGAGTTTCTTTTTTAGGTCCATCAAAATTTCAAAGTTCAAGGATAAGTCATATGTGACGTGTGTGTGTGTATGTGTATATGTGTGCGTATTTCTGGCAGCGTGCTGTCGCTGTGTGTTACCGGAGTCAAGCCCAAAAAGCAACACCAAAGTGAAACAAAGGAAAAAGTGTGGCCCACTTCTTATGATTGTTTCAAATTTCATATGCCAGCGCCACAGGATATTGTCCTTAACTTTCACAACAGAAACTTATAATCATTCGCTTTGTTCTGTAAATTTCCAAGAAAGCTGTTTATTTGTTTTTTTTTTTTGTTTTAATTTAAATTATAAAATGTAATTCAATATTAAATGTTTTTGTTTGAAAAAATCCATAATAATGTATAATGTATGTATGATTGCAATCTCTGTTAATGTGGTGGATAATATTTTCATTTATTTTACTTATTTCTAATACAGAAACTTTATATTTTCCCTCTCTAATTAGTGGCTTGGCTCATAGAAATTGAACTGAAAATTTAACAAATTTGTCAACTTTTCATTTTGACCTTATTAGCAAACATAGACAGTTGGAATATTGCTTAGATAAAGCACAAGCAGCAAACACCAAACAATTAGCAAACTGTGTACAACTGAGTTTGACATTTAACGAGAAACAGAAACAGAAACAGAAACAGCAGGAGCAACAACAACGACGTCGCAGCCAATTTTCAATTACGAATTTATGCAAAAGTTATCAAGCGTTTTGTGTATGTGTAATCTATTCAAATACTGCGTAATTAACAACACCCAATTTGACAGACGCTTGAAAGTTTCAAGAGCCTAGTTCAACCCAAAACAGGAAGATTTGGCTGCCAGTTAACTTGGCTTAAATTTGAGAAACACCCGTTTGGTTTATATTCTGTTTATTTGTGTATTATATCTTCGCCTTTGAAATCTCGCAACAACGCAACGCCAGTGTTATGCATTACGTATACGCAGCATGTGCTGCGGCGCAATTAACAAGCCCTGCTACTTATCAAGTGCCTGCGTCTTGCATAATTGATGTACGCACACATACAATAACAACAACAAACTCACACACACACACACACACACTCAGTACAATTGTTGAGTTTGAAATGGCAAGGCAATCAATCAACTTGATTACTTGTACAAATTCATCTGCCCGAGCAATACATTATATATAACATCTTTATATATAGTATGTATATATGTGTTTGCCTGGAAACCAAGTGCTTGGGATTGGCATTTGCACAGTTTGCGTCAAGTGGTGTACTCAAATTATTTAAGCCATTGATTGTTGATTGGCATCAATACGTAAATAACATAGTTCACATAACATAAAATTACTTGCAAAGCAATTTTCATGTTCAATGCCCGTTTAAGTAATTAAAAGTCTCGTATTTTCTCTACCTCAATGTTTATTTGAGATAGACCAAGAATTGCTTGTACAAACATTATCAAGATTATCAAGGACCATAATGGAACTGACAACCCATAATTATAATGCCCTTCAAATAAATTAAATGAGCAAGGCAAACAATAAACGGCAGCAAAAAGCTAAAATAAGTCGACATCGACAGTAGCCAACAACAGCTGAGAACATTTTAGGGCAGCATTTTGTTGCCTTTCGCTGCCTAGATTGATGAAGAAAAGTGCAAAAGCCAACAATAGCTAAACACTGAGAGATTTGATAGCTTGATATGCGAAGAGCCAAACAAGAGCAACAAAGCCAAAATAATTTATTATTAATGCAAATTGAGATATTTCAAAATGCTTTTTACCGAATTAGATGCTACTTATGAAAAGTATTTCAATTTCGCTTAATGCGTTTTCAAATTTTGATGTCTGCATCTGTTGAAACTATTCTGATTATATTAAATTATAGAAAAATGTACATAACTTTTCAATATAAAGACTTTAAGGAAATCCTTATATAAAGTTAATAAAAGTGTTTATTTAAATCATTAATTTAATAATGTTAATATGTAGAGGAATTAAGTGCTATGAACTAAATGTAAAATAATATGTTATATTAATCATCTTAGAGGTTAGCATGTAGAGACAAGAGCTTAATACTCATATGACTCAACTCACGAATGAAGCGAATGTATGCAGGAATGCAATCAGTTGAATGCCTTAAGTCGCATTAGGCTCTTATGTACAGCTTGCAATCCCCTCAGAAAGCGCTTGTTTACAGAGCTATTACATAATTCTCAACGTAAAAGGATTTAAGCATCTCGGTGGAAGGGTATAAATAACAGTAAGCGCTGTGTGTCGTAAAATTCTGAAACGCAATTTAAAACTTTCAAGGTGTAATAAGGTTTGCTATTAACGTGCAAAATATTTATTTATTTAATTTTATGTTTGCCTTTTTTGCTACATTAAACGCTATTTTCTGTACACTTTACACCATTTTAGTACGCACTTTTTTACCAACATGATGACATCAAGGCGATGTTTGTCAACTTAATTAAATATTTTTGACAACATAAATTTTAGGTTAGCTCATTTACAAAGGACCTTTCTGACTCGTATTATCTGCCAAAATACAATTTTATATACATTTCAAATTAAATATTATTATACTCTTTAAGTTTCAATCCACATCCAAGTAATATACATTTCAAATTAAATATTATTATATTCATTAATTTTCAATCCATATCCAAGTAATTTCCCTAATCTTTATTTGAAAAGTATGTGAGAATTCAAACTCTTCTATTGGTGGGTATAGAGAGAGGGGATCGCCTATCTGTGCATGACCAGCTTTGCGTATCGTACCTTTTGTTATTACCTCAGGGATTTGCCACCGAAAGCTTCCATTCCATTCAACCGATAAAAAACAATAAAATATCGCCGGCGAAGTCACCTTAGCTAATATTATTTGGCAAGAGCTCAAAGCTCGCAAACGCTTGTGGCTATATGTAGGTACATACTGAGGGAAGTTGAGGGATGGCAAATTTATTATTAATATCGAAAGTATATAAGTATATACTTATATGTCTTTTTATTAAGGCACACATGTACGCAAGTATTCGCAGGCATTCTTCACATATATTGGGACACAAGTACGAGCGTTTTCTATTTCCCAAAGCCGGCGAATAAATGCGCTAATTTTGCGCATCAAATGCTGCGCATTCGTGTATAAAGAAATATATAAATTTGAATATTTGGATGGCTTTTCGAAGGCATGGGATAGGTAGAATCTTGTGTGCTCTGTATTGTATAGGACTTTTGGCCTGCTTATGCTAATTTGGCATGCAGACGGCGTCAAATGTAAACATTTTGCTTAGACTTCGCCCTTTTGTTTCTGACAGCTAATATCGATGGTATTTGTATAGAAATAAAGGTCCTTTCGCCTGCTGCTTCTGTAATTGGGCATAAAATCATAAGGTTCACCCTCAACCTGAGTGTTGTCTATATGCGCAGAGATATTTGCATGAGGCCAGACAATGGCAAACAGGAAATGAGGCTGCTTATGTTACATTTGACGGCGTCGACATCTCGAGACATCCTGCAGGCAAATAAACTGTGTGTATTAAGTTGCTTTATTTACTTCTACTTTCATCTTTTGACACCTCACAGGATAGGCATTGGCTCGACATTATATGAAAATGTAGCAAATCGAGATGATGGATATAATATTAATATTGAAATCAACATTTGGCGCATTCTAAACTTTTTTTTTGTTTGCCCGCAATTAATTTGCCAACTTCAATGCAAACACACAAAGCAAATAAAATATTTACGCCCAAGTGAAATACAATACAAAACTTTGCACATTAAATTTTAATTGCCATCTACTATTTAATGATGAAACAAATGGAAACTCGTGCAGTACACAACGTAATGAATTCCGGGCTTAACATTTTCTACATTAATAAAGGCAATAAATGCGAATTCTCTGTGTTAAGAGTTTTGAACTAAATCAAAATAAATTGTAATGCATATATTGAGAGACTTTTATACTTTTATATTGTATATGTAAGTAAAAGTTGTAAGTAAAAATTCATTATATTTTTTAACTTACCTGAAAGCTATGATTTACGTTCTTAATACTGCACTCGAAATAACACAACTCGGATAGATCGATCTCATCGAACACATCGCACTGAAAAATAGAATTAAAGATAAATCTGTTAATTATTTAATACAATACAAAAATCTAATAATAATTGTAATTTTATTTTTTTTACAAATCACATTTGTAATATTTTCTAAAAATATTCTGGATAATAAATTACTCGTTTTTATTAAATTTTTTTTGTAGTGGTGTAGTAAAGTAATTTTTGGCAAAAAATTTATATTTTCTGCTTTGGATGCCTTGGAAAATTACCAGAGAAAAGTATTAGTGGCCTTGTTCGTAGTGCTTCTTTGTCCCTTTGCTGTGGCTGGAGTCTGCTTTGCCGCCTAATGAAATACACAAATATAGCCTGGAGCATTTTTGATGTTTCTTGTCTTGTTTTGCCGTTGTTGGATGAAGCGCTGTATGCAGGGACGAGAGAATTGAATATGAAGGATACGCACGCTTCGGGGCCCTTACGGAAATTGAAATGTTTCATATAGCCCGGCAAAATAAATGTATATCTACGGTACAACAAAGGCCAAAACAACTCGTTGAAATACACACACATACAGATACACGCACACATGCTCACTGGCATTGTCAGTGGCAGTGGCAATATAATAGAAGTGTGACAATGGAAAGCGAATCGAGGAACTTTTGCCAAGGTTTACATACTCAAGTAGTTCTTGAGCATGCAGAAAATTGGTTTTCTTTGGCAACCGAGTCTTCCTTCGGTTGGCTTTTACATCAACAATAAGGTATCAAAACATGCAAACAAAGTTTTCTTTCGAATACAAGTAAATATTCAATTTTATTTTCACCAGTTCGATTAATATTTGAGTATTGTTTGCTTTTTAGTTTGCAAATTAAAGTTTTCAACTCGTTTGTATAACCTGAGTATTGGCTCAGGGCTCTACAAAAGTTTTGTAACCAGCACAATCGAACATCGCTCATACGCCGAGTGCGCGGTCGTAAAATCCCACACGGTTTTTGGCCTCCCAATACAATTTATTTTATTCTTTTTTTTGTTTATATTAGGCTAGAATTTGTTAGATATTTTGTGCTGACTTTTCATAAGTTATTTTTTGCGGTATTTAGTTACATCGAATGATATGCATTTTAAGACTTTCTAACATTGTGTGACAGTAAAGTAGAATTAAGAATATAGTTAAATTTCCAGGAACTCTGTTATTTAGGAAGTCAAGAAATTGATTTAGTGAGCCGAATTATATTTTATTTTGTGCATCGTGTGCATAAAATCTGATCTGCAGCACTTTTAAATCACTCCTTCAATTAACTAGATTTGTTGTGATCATATCATCACTGTATAACTATAAACAATCGTTTGCATCGATGGGAGCCCATTAACTGACCGTTACTTTATTAATATGAAAGCAAGGAGCATTTATAATATGCCGTGGTAACAGATCCCTTAATGAGCATAATTGATTGAAAGCGAGACAATCGCTCGAATCGGAAATGGAGGGAAAATGTGCCAGCGAGAAGCAGCTTAATCCAGCAGAGTGAACATTATAATAATTATACAAATAAATACTCGTATGAGAGAGTAAGAGAGTAACGTATGCGAGTCGATGAACGGATTGCTGTCGGCAATCCAGCAATTCGGAAAATTGCACGGAAAATGTTGAGCAGCAAACGTCAGTGTCAGTCAAGCAACGTACATCGGGAAAAAGGAGCATCGGAGCTTCGCAATTGGTTGAGTGAACCGTTAAATGGGCGGGAAGTTGGGGAAAATCGTTAAAAATCAGCAAGGATTTCAAGCGCTTTTAGCGTTCAATGTAAAGCGAGGGCGTGGCTGTAATGGGTGCGGCTAAGGTTGAGACTTGACTTGCTTCGGCTTCCCTTTGCGTTTCATGAATGATTGAAGCTTTCATTTCAGCTTTAATTTTTATGGTACCAATACAAATCTGTATGTATTTCACAACTTTTGATGGCTCTTTTCTGCTTTGGTTTGGCTTGGTTTGGTTTGTCGTCGCCGTATCCTTGGGCGCAGACATTTCGCGCTTCAACGGATGAAATAAATCTTTGCCGTCCTCCATTTGAGTTTGCGTAAAAATCATTAAGAGCCTGCGAAACTGGAGTGCGAGTATGTATAGTATTTATGTAAGTGCGAGTTTACGTGTATGTACGTGGCAGCTGTGCTCCGGGCGTAAAATAAAAAAAATCAATAAATACATATACGTAATTAAAAAGCAAACGAACTGTAAGCCACAAAAATATTAAGCTCAATGAGGGTAGGGCAACTGCCTCTTAGCACACTTATCAAAATTCCTGCAATTAATTTGCGTTTCACTTGGAACTGACATCTGTCTAGCTGTCAGTCTAGAATAAGAATATTCCCGTCTGGTCTGGTATCTAATCTTAAGCTGTCATATGTGTATTTACTGTATGTGGAGAAAGTTAATTAAATAATGAAACAAAGTTAATGAATAATGAAATAACAAAAAGGATGGATAAATTTTGCAATTATTTAATATTTTGGCAATATACTTAACATATTTTCAGTATTTGACTGTTTGTTGCCAATAACCATGTAAAATAAAATATTCAGACAAGGGTATCAGTAATCGAATTTAAATGTATTTGTATGTTTATATCCCAACTCTCTAACTCTTCATCCCATATTACAAGTTGAACCTTTTGCTATACGATACTACAGAATATCCTTCAGCCTCATTCTCGTACTCATTTGGATTTGCTAAGCTCTTTGACCTCTGGGAATCGGACTCCAAGTAAATGTAGTCATTCTTTGCCGGAGTCGCTGTGCTCGGGTCAATCACAAACACATTAGGCAAATTGGTACATTTTTTCTTTTTACCCAACAGGCAATAAGCCCGAAAGGTGAAAAACTTTGATTGCATTATGCCGAGATTTCTCACACCACATTTTGGGCTCGAGGGCAGCCAGCAGTCCAGGGTAAACTGCCTCGGCATAATCATTAATTTGCGCACTTTTCGACGTCCAGCACCTGGCTCAGGAAGTTTCCACACATTTCTTGCCCTTTTCCTGATATTTTCGCGTTGCTGCCGCAATTCGTTTTGCCACAGCTTGCAGAAAAGTTTCGGGCATTCATATCAATTTCTTTGCATTACTTTTGTGCCGACTTTTTCTTTATTTCTCTCTCCACCATCTCATAACATTTTTTTTGCGCAAAATCACTTAATGGTGCTCGCATTTCTCAGCGAATTGCGGAGAAAAAACTGGCGAAATGCTATTAGAATTTAGCGTAGTTAAAAAGTGCTGACCTGCCGGTTGAGTGCTCTGAAAGAATGCGAGAAACTAATTGCTTGTAATGTATTCAAAGCGACACATAAACTCGGGTCTTAGACACTTACTTTGAATAATATAATTGCGTATATGATTTAAAGGATTAAAGTAGCTTACGATTAAAATCATTTCTAAATTATCTTCTTTGGCACACATTAAAACTACAGATAATTTAGTTTTAAATGACAATTTGATTTTATCGATGTCTAAAGGCAAAAAAGTGCAATCGGATAGAAAGTTTCGCTGTTGACCCACTTTGGCTTATGATGAAAAGTTTTGTAAACAAACTGATGAGCCGAAGAATGCGTCCTTCAATTTAAAAGATATCTAGTTGCAGTTTAAAACAAACTATTTTGATGTTATGCAACTACTCTTCTTTATTTACAGCTTTTACATCGACTTCAATGAGATAAACTTGTCAATGAAAACTTTTTCTTTGCAATTTTCGCCATTCTCCTTTTGCATTTTCAATGCGAAGACCAAAATGAAAAAGGTAATATTAAAAACATTCTTGCAACGACTTTTGCACTTTGCATCAAGCAATTTTATATTTTTTACATTGCAATGACTTGCACTGAAAGTTAAATACACAAGTTTGCCAGTTCAGTTTTGCCCTCGAAAGGAACAGTTTCCTTCGACAAAAACAAATCGAGGAGAGCTGGCAAAAGGAGTGTGATAAAAGTTTGGCATAAAAAGTTGTACATTTGTGCCTTAAGCAGCTTTCAGGTGGCCAACAGAATGGAAAATGTAAAGTGGAAAATGTAAAATGGAAAATGGCATGACAACCCTTAGAACAAGCATCTCTCGGGACAGCAAACAATTTGGGATCTAATTTGTAGCAGCATGCCTAATGTTCTGACTGATTGAAGTTGAAAGGGGAAACACAAGTGTAGGCTAAGTGAGGGGAAATTGGAGGGACTCGAGGAGGCATTCTCATGGGCTTCTCCGTAGGCGTATTACATTTCATTTGGCGTGTTAAAGTCGCGTGGCTAGAAATTGCCGACATTCTAAAGGTAATGGCGTTACATCTAATGGCCATCACTTAACTGTGTCCCAGCCCAACCTTCCTTGCAACAAGCCAGTTATTAATGTGCCATAATATTTATATTTATTTGTCGCACCCCAAATGGCACTGACTCTGCCCAGCGCCTCAATTTGTATTTCGCAGTTCGCAATCAATGTGCGTAAAATTAAAATACACACAATATTTTAATGAGTGTGCAATTTGCGTAAGTCTCGCTTTCACCTTTTGAGTTTGAGCGTAAATTTAGAAATATAATTTTGGACAGACCTTTAAATGGCATTAAAACGTGTCTCACAAAGTAAGCACTTAATTGGGTTAACTGCAAAAACATCTAAAAATGTACGTTGTTTTAAAATCATCTACGTGTTATAAATAATAAATAGAAAGTTCAATTTAATTTTCGAGAATGAAATGAACATTTCTCAATTTAAGAGAAGTGAGAAATGTGGCTGCAATTAAGTAAGTCTTTTTGATACGATTGAAAGGAGCTGTTACGGCTTCCTCAAATAAATCCCTTAAAATTTCATTAAATGTCAATCAACCCACCTGCTGCCATCTCAAGTTTTACAACAAAATTAAATCAATCGGTATCAACTTTCAAGTAAATGTATTAGGTTGTCTTTGCTAAGAGTTTCTCACTATTTGTTGACCTTACTGTGGAACTAAAGTACTTCCTGCTTAAATGCATTATACTTGCTATCCAAAGGGTAATATGGTATTATAACTTTGTGCCTCCATGAAATAAATGTATCAGGCAGAAGGAGGCATTTTTTATAAATTCCTGATCAGCGTCAACAGCCGATATGTCGTCTGTCAGTATGAACATCTAGATCCAAACAAAATTGTATATTTGTAGTATTTTTGCGCTATGTTAATAAGGGATATTTTAAAATGAATACCACATTGATGAACTTTTATTCAAAATGTGTACGGGTATCTCACAGACGAGCACACTCGACAGTACCTTTCTTTCTTGTTTTCTCATGTTTCCAGCTATGCCGACAATTAGATAGAACTTTACTTCTATGCGCATATGTAGTAGAGGCTCGTTTGACCTTTTTAAAGGATTTGAGCATCTGTAGAAATGAGTTGCATAGGTTGTAATAGCATTGCTTGCGAGTTTTCTTTTATGCACACATATTTTTATATAAAGTAGAATAAAATTGACAACAATTGTGTCACGCCTTGGGAATCCATCTATTGTAAGCTGTTACACAGCTGGCAATTTGCCACGACGTGCGTCACGGCGCGCTTTGTATTGGGTCTTAACCCAATTTGTGTCACATTTGGGAGCGGTGACACTTAACTGACAATAATTGTGATTAATAGAAGGTCGCTTGTGTGGCAAATTTTGCCAAATGGTTTGGCATATCATTGCTATGGTAAGGTATGATTGGTCACTACCGAAAAATTCAATACTAATGTGCATGTTACGTATACGCAGCGTGTACAAAAATTATAACGACGAATGTTTGAGTTGTAATGAAAATGAATCGCAAGGCGAGCAATAAAATTAAATAAGCTAACTTTTGATTGTAATTTATTGCCCTCCTTATACCAATGAACAATCTACATACTTCCATACATAAAAGACAAATGGATTTCTTGCATAATTTCTGGGTCCCAAAAAATATTCTACAAAAATGGAAATCGCGCTTCTTTTAGCCCTTAGCTACAGTTTGCAGACATTGGCTCTTCTCCGCACAGTTACGAGTAGGCTGAGCCGATGTATTATGCGTGTCAAGTATGTGTATGCTCTTGTCTAGAGGACCATCGACATAAAACTGGCGTACATTCAACTTTACCCTTTTCGTTTAGACCTATACGCCTGCGTGTGTGTGTGTGTGTGTGTGTGAATATTACTCAGCGAATAAAAATCCATAAATAACACTTAAGTAGTGGCGGCTAACAAAGAAATATGCTCTTCGCACATACATCTGTGTGTGTTGGTCCTGGTTCTGCGTTGCCCTCAGGCAAAGATGGCACAGCAACAATAAACGATATGCAACCGTAGATGGCACTTTTAAGGCAACTTTGATTGCCCCAAGTGTGGTCGATAATTTTTTTTTGGTGCCTTGAATGTTTTGTTCCCTGTCAAATAGAAATGTTTTCAACATTGCTCCAAAGCAGTTGCTTTGAAGTTTTCATTTTGACGCCATTTTAATGGATATTTCTTTTATTTTGCTTTCACCTTTGATAGTCTCTCAAATGTCTCCGACAGCTAGTAAAATGAAGCCAGTCAACTGCACTAAACTTGATTGAAATGTTTCAGACCAAAAAAAGTTAATTAAAATATGTTGGAAACCTCTTTGTTTTGAACGTTTTTTAAAAAAAATGTTGGAAGATGTGTGTAGAATAAAAATGGGGATTAATTTTTTGGCCAGAATTATTAAATTTAAAAAGTATTATTATTCTCTATTAAAAGCACATGTTTAATGCCTGCAATAACTGGTAAATCATTTTGGAATTAATTTTTCTTCTAATAATATGTTCAGCGGTTTTTCTTTGCTTGTTGTAAGCTATTTTTATTCACAAAATATAGTAATAGGACATAAATAATGATAATACTTATTTATACATCAAGTCTGTCTTAATTACTTAATCTAGGCTTCCATTTCAGAATAGGAATAATAATCCAGAGATGGACACATAGAAGCTTAGACACATTAATATATGCAGAGGCTGACGGAGACTTGCAGCGTGATTTATGCAACATAATTTATGACTCTCATTTTGTGGGGGAAAATGGAAAAAATATGTGAATACGAGCCCTCATCGTAGGCGAACATTTTTCAAATAATATTTTCTGAGTAGACACAACAGCGACAGCGACAGCAACAGACAGAGCGATTGCCGACACATGACCTCGTTTTGCGTTTGATAAAATGATGCTGTTTCCCCGCCTTTAGTGAGACTGCGAGCCAGTGAAATGTCTGATAAAAAGCAAAGACGATGCCGGAAATCCGGCCAGGAGCGATCAAGCCACAATGGCAACTGACAGCCAGAAAACTTGGCCATGTGTGTCCAATGTGGGCTGTGCAACCACCACCGTTTGTACTTCGTCCCGCTCATTTTCCACATGGAAGTCAACTAACTTTTTTTTATTACTGTCTGCCATGAGATGAGCTGCTCCACACTTTAGCTGCTTCTGGCTGCCTTAAACATGCGCATTAATTTTGCAAAAGGGTAAAAGTTTCTGCTTTGCTTGGCATTTGTAGGCTTGACTTTTTTGAGGCCACACAATATAAATTAAACATTCTCGTTGAAGGATTTTACCCGAGAAAGGTCAACACATAGTGCCAATAGACATTGTGCTTCTTCTCACTCTTCTTACTTGGTAAAATTCATAACCATGGCCAAAATTATTAAATCTAAAAATGTAAAAGTTTTAGTAAAACTAAGTAATTTACAATTTACTGTTATTCGACATTTTTATTTTGTGATTAAAAATGTATTTCGAAAAGTTACTTCTGGAAACTTTTTCAACATTTCACAAATTTTATGGGAGTGCTATTAACAGTAACAACAATCTGGGGAGCGACATATTCAAATTATGATGTGCACATTCTAAATTCTAATTAATAATAGTATATTCATATATTTTATTATTTCTATCTGTTGGCTGGCTAATGAAATTTAAGGTTCTAGAAAACTAAAACTAATAGTTTTATGGAGTATATGTATAGAGATAGTCTTATGAAAGCAATTTATTTTTAGACGACAACAAAGTCAGCCAAATGATATAAAAATCGTGTTGTTCACATGCAGCTCACAAATCGCTTAGTTGGCCGTTGGATGTGCGGTGCTCGTAAAAATTAATATTCATAAAACTCGTCTCATTAAAACTACATAAACCGTCGGCAAACATAATAAGATGGAAGGCCTTTAAGCCTTCCACTAATGGTTAAAAGCCGTAACGAACATGCATATTCGGAATGGCCCGCGAAAGATTTATATTTAACATAAATCCGTGCATAAATTTTAGCGTCACGTAACAGGCCACAACGTAAACGTAAAAGACGTAGGCATTAACCTTAACGTAACACGTCAATTTGAGCATCGCCTTCGCCTTTAGCGTCTGCCAACACCTTTTTGTCGAGGGACTCAATAGATCCCTGTTTGGGCTTGGGTTCGTGTTGTGGTAGAAATATGCGGGCTGTGCAAACAGTTAGAGCCATTTGAATTTCGGGACTAAGCTGGATCAGCGAGGTGTTAATGATTACGCGTCCATTTCATCCTAGGCATGTGCTAAACTTTGTTTGGTCATGAAGAAGAGACTCTCAGCTGCCTCTGGGTGGATGGTATGCAAACTTTAGTTAAGCACTGCCAATATTTATTTTTCAGTACCGAAATTAAATATATATGTATTTTTCAATTTTCATAGCTTCGACAATAAACAAGCAACTTTATCAGTAGGGTAAAATCAATATAATTTAGCTGTTGAGGTTTTTACGGTCTGTCTGCCAATTTCGAGTTTTTTAATTTTACAATTTTAGTTTGCATGTAAATGAAAAAAGTTGGATAAACTTTATCACTATTTTCTCATGTTGACATACAAGCACATCGTCAATTAAATAACTCTCCTAACGCAACGATTTACGACTAATTCAGTTTCACTTAACGAAATTCGATATAAAAAGTTAACGATGATGGTGTAAATTGATAAATTGGTTTAAATGCTATTTCAAATACGTCAAGTATGGCGCTTGACGCAAGTGAAATATCATTATATAGTAGACACGTAGGTATAAAGTACATCAAAAATTGATAATAAATTTTCCAATTTTTTTTTTTTTTGATTGATGTACGTTGCTTAATAAAAAATTTAGTCACCAGTCGCCGACACCAGCAGCAAAAAAATAGAAGGAATTTTCCTTAGTAAATAAATAAATCAATAATATTTGCCATGTCAACGAGCTCGTCGGAGCGCAGACTTCAGCTAAATGGCCATATAATTGAAAGTTGACCAACCACCGTCCCAGAGTCTTTCAACACTTATTTGACCTGTCAATCTCTCAAGATTTCCAATCCCCACCCCTTAGTAGAAGCTTGTTTTGTGTTAGCTGAGATGGCTTTCGGGCACTTTAAAACGAAATTCTGTACATTGAAAAGGTTTGCCTCTACCTTGACGAAATCGCCATTGTAATTTCCCATTTGCCTCATTACCGAATCGAATGTAATAATGCGAGTATAAAGAAACTTTTCTTCTCGATATTATTATATATACCTTAACAAAATTTGCACTGTCCTTTTATTCAAAGCATTCATCTAAGCATTTTCCTGTCGCACGAGCGCCTTATTTTTCCATGCAAAACAAGTCAAGGGTACAAAGTTATTTCAACCTTTTTACGTTTAAGAAATTTCTGCTTCCTTGCACTTTAAGATAAATTATGGCATTATTTAAAATTTTGTCTTCTCCCTTTTTTTTTGTCTCTTTTGCATGATTTAATTTGTATGTTCTTTTTAAGAAATTGAAAATGGAACAAGTGGAAATTGTTTTATTAAAATTATTTGTATAAACTGCTAATGGTCAGCGAGATATTATGAGATGTAATTAATTGTTCAACTTTAGAGTTTCATTGTTATTTTCTTAATTTAAAATATAGTGAAGAAAAAAGAATTAAGTTTTAAAGGAAAATTCAACTAAAGTCAGATTCCATTTCAATCACAAGTTCTCACACGAAGAACTAAAACAAATTTGTCAACTGACAGCGTTGCGGTTCGCAAAGTTAACTAACCACACAATTACATGAAAATGAGATTGCAACCTGGAAATTTAATTGACATAAAATGAAAAGGCCCAACTCAGTATAAAATTTCCAAATAAGGTTAAATGGCAGACCAAAAAATTATGAAATTGATTTTCGGGTAGCTGCTTTCCATTTGCCTTTGTTCTTTTCTAGATATACAATTACGAAAGTGTTTGACAAATCCAATAAACCTTTCGCCCTTTTATTGAGAAACAGCTCGTGCAGCAATTAGATATACATGAGTAGGCCAAAAACTGACATTAGCTTGTCGTTTGAATCAAAGCGCTTTCAAACGAATGTGTTCGGAAATATTTATAGGACTCGGACCATTCCACCGAAAATTTTGTATGTGCTCCACGTGCGATTCATGTGGTTGATATTAATGTGACATAATAAATTTTGTGGTGCACAACTAAGACAATGACCTTGTCCTTTTTCAGGCTTTTGAGAATGATTGAGATGTTTTGGTGGTCTGTCTAACCGTGTGCGGTTTACCTTCATCTACACTCGTATGTTTGCCTTTATATGTCCTTTTCGCCATTAATCAAGGTGATGTGTCAATTTGGCCGCACATAATTCACAATTAGATTGGTCCGCAGACAGTCTGGTTTTTGGTCATGGTCACACACACACACACACACACTCAAATTGTGGTATTCAATTTTCCACTCATAACGCTGCCCAACACCCAGCACTCAGCACACAGAAACATACGAGAAATCTACCCGAGAAATGTCCTGGCCGCAACCTTGAAACCTCATGTAGCCACACTGTCGGATGCTTTTCATATGCCACAAATGCCGTGGTGCAATTTGATTTCTGTTTTGCCAGGCAATGCACCACACAGCATCATTGAAATCTGCCTATGAGGCAATGCAACATTTGTGCAGTGACGGGAAGTATTGACTTGTTAGTCGAGGGGGCCAACGAATTTCCATGTGTATAGGTACACTAATGAGTACATTATGCATGAGTCGAGATACAGGCAGAAATTTCGCGAAATATCACTTGAAATTTCACAACCTGAACATTGATGGAAATATATCGCTTCGCGAAATAATGTTGTGGCTGACGGCCACATTGACATTTATATTTTTCACCTTTTGGTTGTAGCACTTGTAGTCTGCGGTCTGCCCCATTCCTCTATTAAAACAGACCCTGTTTCCTGCACTTTTCCACGTGTTCACATGTGTTGGCTGGCATCACTTGAACGTCAACGTCAGCTAAAACGTCAACTTTAACGTCAACGTCGTGATGTCGTTGTAGTTGTAGTTGTCGCTGGATTGTTGCTGTTGTCGTTGCTGTTGTTGTGACGTTCGTTTTTGTCGCACATTTAGTACGCTTGTTAGCCAAATGCACCCTCGAGGCATGCATGAATGTGATACGTATGCTCGGTCTTTGCGTCCTCGCCTTTCTCTGCGCACTTACATAAGTACGCCTTAGTATTCCATGCACTTATTTAAATAAATATATCGCATATACTACGTAGGAGCATCAACAGACCTAAGATACAGTCGACCTAAAGTAGTGCAGCTCATGCATTGTATAATTTATGAAATTCAACTGAAGCTGCGCTTGTCAACATGATTGCCAGCTTTTAATTTACATATTTGCTTTGCTCTCTCGCCAATAGCAGATAATCATATACAAAAATAAGCTGCAATCAAAATGCAAATTTTTGGGCTATCGTGCGTTGCATAATACTTAATATCTGCATCAGCAAATGTGTGCGGTTTGTGAAAGTAAATGCAATAAATTGAAATGAAAAGTGTTAGCTTTTAATTATTTTAACATTTTATGACTTCAGGTACAATTCCTAAAGCAACAATTTATAAACTTATTAAGGGTTTCATGGGACATATCCTTCAAGTAAGTCCCTACTAATGGAAAAGGCACTCGTAATTCATTTTCAGGAAAGCATATTTATTTATTTATTCAAATGCTCATCTTTTATTAATTTTAATACCCGATAATTGCTGCTTTTAAGAAGAATTTTGTTTCTTCTATTGTCACCCAAAAGGAAA
This sequence comes from Drosophila albomicans, assembly GCF_009650485.2. NCBI lineage: Eukaryota > Metazoa > Arthropoda > Insecta > Diptera > Drosophilidae > Drosophila > Drosophila albomicans. The sequence goes on from NC_047631.2 coordinate 6,142,576, forward strand.
ACGACAAAAAAAAAAAAAAACGTTTTCTATTTAGTTTAGCTGCCAGCATGTTGACAGTAAGGAATATTCAAGTGTCCTCGTCAGTGTCATGAAAATTACAAACACACTCACACACAAAGCCCAGATGTTGCTGCGAAGCTTTGTGCTTCCGCCTGTCTGCAAAGAAGAAAGTTTTATTTTTTTTTTTTTTTTTTTTTCTTTCTCTTTACATGCATTGCGTGCTGCATACAAACGAGAGATTAGTTGGGCCCCTAGCGTTAACAAGACAAAGATGTGGCTGCGGATTGGATGCTGGCATCAGGCACATAAATGATTGCTAAGTCCATAAGATATAATCATAGGCATAGGTTAAGCACGGGCCTCGGCGATGAGCAGAGGCCAGGACAATTGACCGTTTGCTTAGCCAGCCATGTGCGCCTTCTTGTAATGCGTATTGGGGCGATTGACAGTTGCCAACGCGTGGTATGCGTAATATTTTGGCATTAAATTACCTCGGCCACGACAACTTTTCATTTCGTTTCTATTGTCATTTCCTATCCGATTGCTATATATTTATTGTCTGCAATTATTTATTTCGTGTCAATCAAAGTTTGAGCTAGACAATAAATTCGGCATGGTTGATTAGTCTGAGCTTCGGCTCATAAAATATAGTATTTTATTTGATTTGTTGTGTCTTTAATTTGCCAGCTGTCTTCTTGAATATGAAAATATTTGTTCAATTGATCAAGCTAGTAAAATCTAGTTATACAAAAAAAGCTTGAATTATTTTAAATTAAATGCAATTTTATCTAGTTATGTTTCTGGGTTAGAAATATTTTCTTCGAACTCGCATTATAAGGTCTTAAGCACACCTTTTTCAAAATAGGATTCTATTATACGATTTTCATTTTCTTACTTGATGTTCATATTTATTTACTTGATAATAAATGAGAATTTAATTAAATCATTTTATTACGATCGAACTATTGAGATGATACAAAGTTGATCATATATTTTCGCAAAAATGACAAACTGAAATAAGGTCTCACTTGAACTTTTCTCTTCCTTGCTTTTCATCGTCCCAACAAGATAAAATAGACTTTATAGTTTCATATCTACTGCGATTTACCTTTTTGCAAAGTAGAAAGTAGAAGGGAAATATTAAATACGTATTGCAAAGTAAAGCTCACTCAATTGTGGATTTAACTTGCATTTCAACGTTCTTGGAATTATCCCCGTATAAAAAATGTATAATAACTATTCATCGTTTTCAATAGCAGGAAATGAAAACAAGTTATTTATTGAAACAAAGAAATCAGTCAAATGAAAAGAAAACTGTATTCAATTTTAGCTACGTGCACACAAACATAATCATAATCATCACCAGCATCATTATAAGGTATAGAACTTATATATGTATGTATGTGTGTGTGTGTCTCTGAATGTCACGTCGCTTTCAATGTCTGAAGGAATATTGAAATATGTTGAAACTGTCATGCAGACATACACTTTGTTCTTGTGTACGCGGATGTGTGCATTTATGTAAATATGCATGTATATGTGTGTATTTTTTTGTAGAGGGATACACTCAAGGATTTTATTCAGCCCACGTGCAGCAGATAAACAAGTTCATTAAGTGAGCGGAGCAGAGCTCGAAAAGCAGGCATCAAGTCTAGGGCCAAGGGGGCGCACAATTTAGACTCAAATTATGTCTCTATGGCCGACGCCAAAGTTAATAAAGAGAGAACTAGGAGGGTATGCAAAATAGATCCAAACATGTGTTCTCAACGTTTATGGTGATTAAACTAGCGCCATCTGTTGGTTGCCAGTTGTGAAAATGACAGCCGAAAGAACTACGCAAAGCTCACGCTAAGTGAATGCCCAACAACATGTAGACAAGCTGACTAAGTCGCTACGACATTTGCAAAATAAGTAATAAGGATTTTAGTAAAGGCAAGTGCGTTTTATTTGAAGGTTACCTAGAACAGAGAACTCAACGTAGATTAAAATAGTGATAATTATTGTGTACTACAAATCCAAAAACACTCCACATTACTAGTTGCCCATTTGGCTATCCAGCTAGCATGTAACCACGTTTACTGCACAAACCATTTAGATGTAAATGGTTTTTAAATGACTTTTACAAGAATCCATTAACAATCAGGTTTAAGTAGAATTTTGTATTATTCCATTTACGACTAAAACTACTCGATTTATGAAAGACTACAAAACAAAGAAAGTAATTGTACTGGAATTAATTCCAAATTTATGGTTTATTTTATGCAAACAAGTTGGCCACAAATATAAACACTCATATGCGTACACAGGGCATGAAGGCAACATGTGGTTGGGTTCTTTTGTTTCAAATCAATGCTTCTACCTACTGACCTGACACCCGCATCAAGGCAACGCCATCGATTTTGTTCAACCGAAAAAATATCTAGCCCTTTTTTTTGCACGTGACTTGCCGAGAAACTCGAGAGTGTGCCAGCGACCTCATATGGCACTGTGGCCCATAAATTAAGGAAAAACAAATACAACAGAACGTTCGTAGTGTGTGTTTGTGAAGGGCAGACGGAGATGAAGAAAATGTTGCAAATCAGCACGCAAAAATTATACAGCTCACAGCTGTGACTTGCCAGAACAAATAGGTCTGAGGTCTTAGGACTGAGGCTCAAATAAAATGTATGCTCATAAATTAGGCAATGTCGGGCCTAAGCTTGGGGACGGCATTCTGCAATTTGCTTGCCAAAATATTTGTCAGCTTTTCATTTGTTTCATTTGCTGAAATTCCGTTGCAGCGCACTCGAGCGCAAATATTTTCACATAAAATGCAAGTCAGCAAGTCAGCGCCAATTACTAAGCAGCCGAGTGGCTGCCTGCTAGTTGTCCCTTTTGGCGCGTTACTCATACGCACCGTGCGCCTGACTCCTATGTGTGAGTCTGCTTGTTGGTTTAAATTTTACGTGACGCAAATGTGCTTGTGATTATGCAACAAAAACCCGACAATGTAACATATTAGATGCAGTCTGTGCAATCAACTGGGGATTACCACGTGATTTGATTTCACCTAGAATATTTAGCGAAACATGAAACATATTAATCCGAAGGTTAAGATTGACGAACGCAAATTTAAATTGTGCATTCAGATATTTGATAGCTTATAACTTTTTTAATTAACTCTATTAAAAGCCTAGTAAATCAGAAAGCATAATAATCTACAAGAGTCAAACAATTAACACTCCAGCTAAAAGCTAAACTACATATATCCTGTTAATAAAACATTTTTAGTACTTGTGGTCAAACTTGTGTGTGGCTTGACGTTTAGCCTTGATGAGTTCAGAAGTACGCTAATTTGGCCTTTATATATTATTTAACTACAAATTAGGCCACAACAAGTTTGTGTAGAAAGTTCATATGAAATGTCAAGCACACACAATAGAATATTAATAGAACAAAAAAGTATATATCTTTGAATAATATTGATACCTACATTTTATTTGCAGAAATGATGAAGCTCAATTGTAACCTCGACATCGAATATTATGCTTCGGCACTAAAAGTGCGGTTTATGTATTTATTGAGTGTGAAAGAGTAATCAAGGATTGCTAAGTAATTGAATATTGGATGTGTAATTTTAATGCTTCAGAAATTACAATACGTATTATGCAGTTGTAATTGCAATTGACGTCATCGTGGCCATTATGCATTCAACAGGGCCAACAAAGTGTGCATTTTGAATTGCCAGTTGCTGTATGAAACTCGCCAATAAATATTATTGTTGTCGACATTTCGGAGTAGAATAATTGAATTTCCAATTAGTCGCAATGAATGGACTAACAGTTAAATAATTCATAGATTATTCAATTTTGAAATGTTATTTTTATGTCCTGTACCAAAATGCTATCGATTGATAAGCACAATTGAACAAACGATTAGCTTGCTTATGTGTGCAAATATAATAGAATAAGCACTTTTACATTGTGTTATTTCAATTTGTTTTGTGATTGAATTGCAGAGCCCATTGGACTGACTTGATTTAGCTTCAATTAGCAATTATTCATTGCCCTTAGAGACGTAAATGTGTGTTCTGGTCAACGACTTTGAACTTGCCTTTGGCTTAAGCATTCATATTGTTAACAGTCTGCGTGCTAGATAACAATAAAAAAGAAAGTCGCTGAATGTGTTGGCCGTTTTATTGGGCATTATCCAGCCACGAGCCAAATTAGCTAACATGGCAACACAGCAACGTTTCACATAGAGGTATACAAAGGGAGCGGGCCATAAAATGAGGGCTTAATCTCTTTTTCAAACAGAAACAGAGCACGGACATTGAGGTGGATGTGAAAGTGGAAGTGGAAGTGGATAAGGCTCTCTGTGCTCATTGCTCATTGTGTTTTTGCGGGTGTGCGAGTGCGGTGTTGTGTGGTGTCATTTAAATTTCTGCTGCAATGTAAACACCGTAAACATTTGCACGTAGCGCCGCAGGATAACACAAAATGTGGGAGTGTGTGTGTGTGTGTCGACTCGACTGGCCAGGACAACAGCAGGACACGCGCACTGCATGCTGAGACCATTCAAAACACGTAACAATCGCAGATATACACACAGCACACACAGGACACACAGGACACACATTCACCCACTAACACATGGACAATAAAGAGCATTATGCCTTAGTGCCTTAGTCTATTATCAGGAGCACATAACAGAGCTTTTTGTCCCTGCGACTCGTATACATACATATATATGTATGTATATACGAGTACTTCTCACCTGCCAGTTGAACACATGTTTCAGCTTTGTCCTCCATCTTTTCCTCATTATTTCAATTTACACTTGCCATTTTGCTCGTTGTATTCCTTCGACTTCTTCTCATTTTTTTCTCTCTCTTTTGCCTATTTTTTTGTTCTTTTTTTTTTTGTTGTGTGTGCATGCAATTTCGGGTAATTATCTCGGTATAAATGTCACTTTAGCTGATTGTTTGGCATCTCCCTAAAGCACCGTCATCCCACTACATTGTTTAGCATTCAATGTATCCTGAGTATCCCTACTCGCCTGTCGCTGTTGCTGTCTCTATCTCTTTCCCCAACTTTCCTTGTCTGCGTCTGTGTGCCGTAGTAATTAGCCACAAAGTGCTACTGTTGTCATTAGGGGATGAGCTGCTACCAGTTGAGAGACGAGTCCTGACAGACCAGACACAAAAGGTCAGTGTTCGATGTTCAATTTATTAGTATAATCCTTATGTGCGAACTCTTCACTGTCTATCGAATTATTTCTTTAGTTCAGCGCAAACGTGCGAAGTCCCATCCTGTCAATGGTTCTCCCCCTCAGAACCATGGATTAACATATATTAATTTTGCTAATGTTTGATTAACCTGACGTGTTTTATTATAAAAGTAATATCGGATAGATTTAAATAGCAAATTACCTTTATCACTTTTAGTATTCATCCTTTAGAATGAGGTCATACACAAATGATTAATAAAATGCATTTTAGGAAAATATTTTTGAACTACAAAATAAAACAAGTAAGAAAGTACAGTCGAGTGTGCTCGACTGTGAGATACCCGCTACCCATTTTAAATAAAAAATATTGCGATCATTTTCAAAATATACCGAAATACTAAAAAATTATACCAAATGGTATATGTGGTATATCGATATAGACCGCATTCAAAATATACCATAGACGGCACAATGTACCAGATTGTCGGCCAAAGCAACTCAGACCCCTAGTAAGTAGGAGTTTTGCCCATACAAAAGTATTTCTTTAATAACTTCCACAATTTATCTGATCGCAACCAAGGAACCAGGAATCATAACTATTACAGTAATTATTGCATATACCAAAATTCGTAACTCTAGCTTTAAAATTACGCTTGTTATTCGATTTTTTTGATTTGCGGGGGCGGAAGTGGGCGTGGCAAAAATTGCAAACTTGATCTGCGTGCAATAACAAATGCTGTCGAAAAAAAATTATAGCTCTATCTCTTATAGTCTCTGAATCCAGTGTTTCATACGAATGGCTATATCGACTCGGCTGTTGACGCTGATCAAGAATATATATACTTTATAGGGTCGGAGATGCCTCCTTCTACCTGTTACATACATTTCCTGCCGGCACAAAGTATAATACCCTTCTACCCTATGGGTAGCGGGTATAAAAATAAAATGAATGAACGAATGGATCGAATTATATAATAAATTAGCTATATAAAGTATACATCCTATAGATTAACCTCACACTTATAAACTGAGCATTTCAATCATAAATTACGAATAAAATTAATGTGAAATTTTTTTAAGTAAATATGTATCCACTATAAAAAATAAATCAAATTATTGACCGAAAGTGCGTATCCAAACAAATTAACTAAAAATGTAAAATCAATGAAAAATGTTTTTGGAGCTAATATTTTCGCACTATATTTAAGTAAAAGTTTTGAAAGCCTACTAGCAAAAGTCATAATAAATAAGATTTCCATTTAATATCTATTATCTTATTATAACCTGTATAAAATGATAACGAGTTGGAAAAGTTTTGCATTCAATGAGCTTTGGAATTCGGTGGGCCACTCAAAATCATTAATTAAATTAGACAATTAAAACTTTTGCCAAGCCCAAAAATCTTCAGCGTTTTGAATGGATTTTGTCAAAACGAATGTAACTTTGTTGAGCCAAGAACGCCACCGACGCCGTCGCCGTTGCCGTCGCCAAGGTTTAGAGTTTAAGGGCCGTGACCTTAATATAGGCATGTATTAAATACTTAGCGTAAAGTGTGGGAAACGTGGAAACGATTCATGGGAATGCTATTTAAAAACGCATGAAAAGGAACTACGATAAACTTACCCCCACAAGATGCTAAAATCGGCTTAGCCTCGGTTAAGACTTTAAGCCAACGATTTACACTGTTGCTTCAGGTTATGGTTCATAAACTCTGTTTGTAGTTTTTGGTTTACATCTTACGAAAAAGGATACGCCACACGTGGGCTCAACTTTTGTACAAACACAAAATGTTTACAAATACTTAGGTATTTTTTTTTTATTGGGTCACACTTTGACTTAAGTATAGCGTGTTGCTTTAGTTAGTTTTCCATCTAATGCTGCACGACGTGCTAAATATTCTCTTTTTCACCATATATAGTTTTGTTAGAATTTATGTCAATTGTAGTTTTTTATTGCATTTATTTTGAATATTTTATTTTGACTGGTACTTCTTTTGCTGCTTGAGTTCTGTTGTTTCACGTTGCTTCGTTGAGTTTGCACTGAGCTCGTCTTCGGCGTGGCCGTTGCTTTTATTGGCCGCCAACAGAAATTCACCATAGACAGGCTGGCTGGCTGGCTGACTGACTGCCAAGCAGGCTGACAGGCAAAAACGCCTGGCCTAGTGGGGTTGTTGGCAGGACACAAATATTTACAGGTGCTACCCCGGCAGAGGGGTTGCGAGAGAGTTCCTCGAAAGCTTTTCAACTTTTATACACTCAAAGAAACTTGAAGAAATTGATAAATTTTCCTACCTAAAACATTGAAAATTAACAATAATTTATTTCGCTAGTGAAATATAAATATTTGTAATTATTTTAATTCAGATTTTGCAAAAGAAAATTGTTTATTTATATTTATTACTGCGTAGAGCTTTTCTCTTACTATCCAAGAAATTCTTTGCAGTCTGGCAACCTCGGCCTGAAAGCTGCCACTCCTGGCTCTCTCAGCGTCAAAGCTTTCACGTGTCAAAACAAAACCCTCACACACAGGCACAGAAGCGCGCACATGTTGGCTCTGCATGAGTAAAAAGGCTCAGATACAATTTACAACTGTGGTGAATATGAAAAAGTTGTAGTCGCTGATTGTTGCTGTTGTTGCTGCTCCGGCCGCGTGTCGCGTGCGAAGTTGCTTGAAACGACGAGGAGGATGTCTGTCGAATGGATGGTGCAAAGCAATCGCGAACGCTAAAATGAAGAAGCAGCAGCTGAAGCTGAAGCTGAAACAGAGGCAGTGCCAGTGGCAGTGGCATGGACGAAATCCAAAACAACGAGAAATGAACGAAAACAATGCAAACAAAAATTTGCGCTTTTACGAGCGAACACCACCATCAAGATGAACATGAACATGAGCATCAACGTCATTTCTGTAGAACTGCCATTGCTCATCATTGTCATCATTTGTCGTTTGTGTGTTCGTTGGTTCTGTCTGCTTTTTGTTTTGTATGCCTTATCCTTATCCTTTTTTGTTTTTTTGGGGTCCTTCTTAGTGCTCTTTGGCTTAGGCTCAACCGCTGCAGGCAAATATTCGCTTATTTGAGTTGCTTGTGTAGTTTTCTACTTTTTTCCTGCTGCTGCGTATGCCTTTTTCCATTATAAATTACGATAAGATGGACGCTAAGCAACAAATTACCAACCATTTAAGCCACTCGGGTTGTGGCAGGCGCAACATGGCGTATGCGTAATTATAATTGAAATTTCGTGCCTACATTTAATGAGTTTCTAAGCACTTGGGTCGTTGCCACTGCCTTACCTTAGTGCTGCCGTTTTAAAAGTGTTTGCTACACGATGTTAACCTTTTAATAAAGCATCGTTAAAATATATTTGACAAACATAAAAGATCTTTTTCTTTCTTTTTCCTTTTTTCGCAAATCAAATCGAAAATGCGATAAGACTTACAAACATTGGTGTCCATCGAAACGACAAACTTAATAAAAGCTCTCCTGTATAAAATTCGATTTACTCGTCAACTTATCAAGTTGATCATAATTAGATATAGTTACGTATTGTGTCGGCGCACATGTGAAAATCAAATCACCATTAAAGCGTCATAGTTTAAGTGGACAAATGAAAACCAATTACGTTTGAAGATTACTGCATTATTGGAAAGCCGAGTTACACAACACATACTAAACTATATTTTGGGCAATCTTTTGTTTAGTTCGACTTAATAAGAAAAGAATTCCTATTTATGCAATAAGCACACGTTGGTGCATCAAATTGCCATGGAGTCGAATTTGTTGCATAAATCGTACCTCTGACAAGAGCCCAACTTGGCCAGATTGTAAATGTCAAGAACATGACGTGCATGCAATATTTCATTTCTCTTTGAAAGCAACACACTTTGTTCATACTACACCTATATTGCATGACGTATTTCAGTTTCTGTTTGACATCAGCACTCGGTTCTATTTTAATCGCAATGCACTTGCAATACGCGTGGGACTTCTGTGAAAAATGGTTTTGTTTGCTTGCAAGTAATCAAATTAATTGATAAGGCAGGTGACTCATATAATCAATTAAAACTATGTAGTTTCCATCTGATAGTTGATAGAGTGAATATTGCTGGGTGAAAATGAAGAAAGGTAACAAGAGTTTTCAAATCGTTTTTTTAATGATTAAAACTTAAATTTAGAGCAAAGTCTGCAAAGCTTGCCATCTATTTGAATTAAAGTAATTGTAATTTTATACATTAATTTTAATTTAAAGATTGATAATTTGCAATTGTTCACCATTCATTCTTTCGGACAGCGAATATTACTGAGAAATGCAGATTCGATTGCTAATTAGCTTCGTTATTGTGATTAATGACAAGAGCACACGAAATTTATAATCTCCCGTCAATTTGGGCTGTCGAAACTGGAGCTGTGTACATGGCCATGGCACTTCAACATTCAATGGGGTAACCTAATATCTTGAACATAATTTTCTCTGTCCTCTACTGTTCTGTGTGTTGCATTTCGAAATTTTCCATGAAATTTTGCTTGTACGCGCGGTTGGCAATTAGCGGATGTGTTTCAATGACATTGTATCCTAAAAGCATTTTATTATTGATGCACGCAATAAACTAATTTAGCTCGTAAACATCGATATCGGTAGATACGTTCCTTTGTCGTCGTTTCTCCTACCACTCTGACCTAATTTTTATTACCGTTTGTCATTGTATGCTTTCAAGTCGCGACGCTGTAATTTTCCCTCGTATATAAAGCCGGCAAATGCAAAAGTTCAATAGTGGATTTGGTTTCTCGCTTGCAGGAAACTGCGTATTTACGGATTAGGTTTGCTTTCTAATTGCCAGGAAATTGTGAAGGGCACAAATGATGATTTTAGAATTCCCCCAGCCCGAGTGCAACTACATTACGTATACGCTGCATGGCGCACCAGCAGATTGATCGGCAATTAGGCGTCATTAATGCGAGAACATGGATGACGGAACTTAAAAAAGGATTTGCACTATCTAACGATGGACATACAGCTGTGACCTGTAAACAGCAGTTGATGAGTTAAACGTAGTTCAACTGATTGGTGGAAGCTTATCAAAAATACTAAGTAAAATTTGTTTTGTTATTTATATGGGCATAAACTATAAGGTTACCTTTGCATCCTTGGCGTAGTACAGATGGTTGCGCTTCAAGCGAAAGTATCGTCGTCGCCAGCGTTGAAAGGACCAAGTGTGCTTGAGCAGGAAACCCTCCTTGATAATGGACGCCTGTGTGATGAAAGGAAATGCGAGAAATTAAAGTAAGTGGCGGTGAAGTGCAGAGAATTTTGTTTCACTAGAAAAACACTCAATCTCAAATCAAATTTACACAGCAATTATACTGCAACTAAAGTCATTGGCCAAGAATAATGGTGACTGTGTAACAAGTCACAAGTCAGTCACAGGACTGGCGTTACGTATACGCCACATTGTCCGTCACTTGCAATTCTCAGCGGAATGTCAACATTAATTGGCTGCAGGCCAACAAAAGAAGCTGGGTGTGGCGTCAATGTGGCCAACAATCAATTGTGCAAACAAAGAAGAGTCACATACAACTACACAGCACACAAACACGGGTGTATGCTCAGCATGATGAGCAGGCTTTTATTTGATTTCACTACGCTTGCAATTTCCTATTGTGCTGAGAATATGAAAGTGTAAATAACCGCCAAGCACAAATAATCCAGCTCAATTATATGACAAATAATGTTTTTGATTAGAAAGTATTGGTTTTCCTTATGACATTTTCATTGATGGCCAAATTGACGTCCGTTTACGAGCGACAATCAAAGTTCCTTTTAATTCCAATCCGGCCAATTGCCAATTACAGGACAATTGAACTTTGTGTTGTGCTAGCGGAAACCCCGAGGACGAATAATAGTAAAAGAAATTGCATGGAATACAAATCAAAACACAAAATATTTGTTATTTTGCTGCACTTACTTTCAAGCGGAAACGGAAATGTTTGCTTAGTTGCGTGGCAATCGATGGCCTTGACTTGAAACTTGTTCAACTCGCTCGACCACTTTATGGTTTCAACAAAATGTTATGACCATGAAAGAAGCTGAAGAGGTTCATATTTCATTTTAACAGTTTTAACGAAATTAAAGCGAATACGAATTTAAAATGAGAAGCATTCATTATTTCAAATATTCCTTATCCTTAGGCCATCAAGGATACAAATGTCGGCTGTCAAATTCCACAATAACCGGGTTGAATGAACTCGAAATTGATGCGGCCTTCGATGAGCGGAATTGCAAATTTTATATTAAAATAAACCACTCTCTTTCTCTCTATCTTCTCCTTTGGCGCTATCTCTAACCAGCTGCGCCCTTCTGGCTGTAGTTTAACTAAAAATCAAAGTTCTCGTCTTTCGTTTCGGATCAGTCGACATCAATCATTCATTTTGCAGTGGCCACACAATGGCCATCACGGGCCAAATCAGGCAATATCACGTTTACGTCAAGTCATGTCAAGGCAAAAAGAAGAGAATTCTCAAAGAGCAACAAGCCTTGATGATGACAATGACGATGATGATTATAAGCGTATTCGAAATTTTCGTTAGCCAGGCGGGTTATTGATTTTAAGTTAATACGACCGTCGGTTTTGTCGATGAGGCGGCAAAAATTTTACCAAGATAAATAAAAGCCGGTCTGAGCCATAGATACAGATACGACGTGCTCTGATTGTTGTTTTCGTTACGGGCGCAACACCCACATAATGTATGAGTAACGTAAACATAACGTAAAATTTCTACGCTCACTTTTTGCTTTTCGCTTCTCTTCTCGTTTTTCGCAGATTTTCCGGCATACGCTTGCCTGCATTATTTATTATAAGCGCCTGATTTCGCCTTGAATTTCGTTGTGGTACTTTTCGAGGAATCTTTCATTGGAGTTTGCTGTTATTCCTCTATTTACGAACGGTCAACACAAAGCGTGGCATTAAATAATATCTGTCTGCAAACTATATGCTATACATATGAAATTGCTTTGGAAGTCACGTGAGCTCTGCAGAAGCCAATTGACTGTGTAAATAGTCGTAAATATTTTAGACGGCGCCAAAGTTTCATATGCACACATACAAACAGAACTTGGCTGAGACTGTAACTGTAGCTGAAGCGAAGACTCTTGTGTGTATCTTGAAGATATTGCGGCAAGTCTACAAGTGTCAGACAACAATACCAAGGCCTTTGAATTTGTTTTTTGTTGTTTCTCGAGTGTGTGCTTTAAATGGTTGACTCTGAATCACTGGCTGGTCGAAAGGGCACACAGCCAGGGATAAATGCTGAGAGCTAAAAATAATATTAATTGGACACTTATATTTATTACTTAATTATACACATTACTCAATTAAAGCTGTTTTGCAAATATCGTAGAGTACAAAAGGCAAAGTTTGCACTAAACGCTGATATCCACTTCGGTAGTCAGCTCCTCGTCTCTATATTTATATCCTCATGTGTACACATATACGATACGTCTCTCTCCGTCTTTGGGTGTTCTTTTGTTTTCGTCTTGTTGTAGCTATAATTCTTGGCGGCACACGCTACAAAAAGCAACCATGGGGTATTAAGGCGCTTTTGTTGTTGTCTGCTTATTGTTTTGCGGTCTGACATATGTAAAGCCCTCACATAGCCGCCCCTAGACAAGCTCTCAAACGCGATGGGAGACTGACTGACACTTGACTGCTGCAGCTTGTCACAATCAGGCTAATGTGTTTTGTGGTAAACGCTCGGGTTTGAAACAAATACTATAAAGCAAACGCAACGAAGAAAAAAAGTGGCAGAGAGAACAAATAGATTACGAATGTAACTTGCTAACAGTCAAGGCAAGTGATAAATGTGCGCAATTTAAGCACAAACAGTGGCAGCAAAAGAAGCAAAAACAAAGAATTATCGAAAAGGATTCCTCGAAGGAGTTGCACTTTGAATCGATGCGATCGATAATCTGGGATAAATTTGCAATTTGATTCAGTTAGCAAATGCGAATGCGATTGCGAATACGAATGCGAAGCCACAATTTCATTTTTAGCTTCATCCGCATGTTCATGTGCAACGATGCGTATGATTAACAACAAATTATCATTTTATTCATACGCCATGTGGACCAGCGAGGCAACCACCCGACGCAAGTCATTTGACGAAAAGGGCAAAACGCTATAATAAATAAAATAAAAAAAAAACAGCAAAATGGAGGCGAAAACAGGAAAAAGACGGCAAACCATAAATCGCCCTAACATTGCGGGTTGGTATCAGGAATAACTTAATTAAGGCGCTCGTTTGGTTTCAGATGCTGCTCCTGTTGTTGCATTTTTGACGAGCATTTTGAGGTTTCCACATTTTCTGCGGCTTTTCTTTCTTTTATTTTACGGTTTTGGCTTTGCAACTATGGCAACTTTTAATTAAAATATATAAAGGCCACAGCTTTGCGAGATTTTTATACACTTTGTAGGGTTTTTTTTTTTGTATTTTTATTCTCTCACTCGTAAATTAAATTTCACTTTCGCAACGCGTTAAGGCACATAGTAAGTAGGATGTGAAAGGCATCGAAATGTAATTAAAAAAATGGCTTAAAATGGACATTTACAGACATCGCTCTAAATTATGCAAATGTTCGGCTTTAATTAGAAGCTAACAAAATTATTTAGAAACATGCGAAACCTTTTTTCTTGCCTTATTTATAATACAAAGCGATTAGAGAAGTGCTTTCTAAGTGATTGATGTAGGAATTCAAAGAATTCGTGGTGCAATATTAATGCTGCAATTGTGCCGAAAAAATATTACGCGCATTACGTAGATCCTAAAGCGCTTAATAGACGTTTTGACCCCTGACCTAAGGAGTCTCATAATATGCGCGCAATGCAATCAACGAGTACGAGTGTGAGTGCGAGTATGAGTGCGAGTGTAAGTACGAATATAAGTATGAGCGTGAGTACGAATGCGAGTACGAGTTTTCTCGTAAGCAGTTACAGTTGAGCCATGTTGGCAGTTGGCTTCTGCGACCATTAAAATATTTACTAACCACTTGAACCCAACAACTGCGAGCTGACCTTTTGCTGAGCGCACAAACACTCCAAGCCACAAAAACAACCGCTCTCAACACACTCCCTCACATACAAACACACACATACACCCGCATACACGCCAGAGTGCGTTTGCATGGCAGGCATATAACTTCCGCTCCAGAAACTTTGCTTTTGCTTTTGACGTGCTCCACTGCATCGTCATAGTCAATAGACGACAACGGCAACGACAACGACAACGACAACGGTGACGCCCCCCAAAGCGAAGGCCATGGGGACGTCACATCAAATGGAATGAAAGGGGAAAGGAGAAAGAGGAAAGGGGAGAGTAGTCATATTTACCAGATTGCTATTGCGTTTGGTGGACATGCGACGATGGAAAATACGCGCTGGCTCCGTTTCAATTTCCGACTCGGACTCGGTCTCGTCACCATCGCGGCTAATCGCAATGATCGGTATGATGGGCACCGGTGAAACGCTGCCGGAGCTGCAGGCGCTACTGAGACCGCTGCTGAGACTGCTGAGATTCCGTGGACTGAGGCTGTCCACGTGCAGCGTGTTGGGTTTTAAGTTGGCCATTGTTTTTCGATGTCGCCTAACTATCAGTTGTTCCTTTTGTGCAAATACTTTAGCATGCTTCGAGGCGCTTCGCTTCGCTGTGCTGTGCTGTGATGTTCTGTGTTTCCCTTCAACTTCGCTTCGCTTTTGCTGTCACGTTGCGGGCAAAGCGTTTAGAGAGTTATATAAAAGAACCCTTTGTAGGGTAGCCGCCAAGTAGCCGCAGGTGGCCTTTCAAGCTGATTCTTCCTTTCCTGTTGCTGTTGATATGGCTGTTGCTGTTTCTGTTGCTGTTGCTCCCCATGCTGTTGTTGCTTATGTAAAAATCCACATGCCCGCACACACATACACACTAAAACAAACACACTTTCTCACACATACAGAGAGAGTCTTTCACATGGCTACAGACACGCCTCTCGTTTCCCTTTTAGCGTTGATTAACTGACAGTTATTATATTGTTGCTCTTCGTAGCTGTTCTTATTAGTTTTCTTTTATGGGTTGAGCTCAATTTCAATAATATACATTTTTATAGCCTACTTTGGGGTGTTTCATATAAGTAAAGTGTTAAAAACGCACACACATTAACAATAAATATAGCAAAAATACTTGCACCTTAACTTCTTATATGCGAGTAAAATGTATGTATATATTTTAAGTATGTGTATATATATATATATTTAATTAAGCGACACTAACTAGTTTTGAATTAGAAAAAGCCATTAATCTAACGCACACATTCATTAGCTACACATAGAAAAATACTAGCAAAATGTTTGATACACAAAACAGTTTCACATTTATGTTGATATTCTAATTGAATTCGTATTGTTTTCGTTTTCGATTTATTTAGCTGCCAGTTGATTATTTTAATAATATAGAAAACTGCATTGGAAATTGTTGTTTATGCGTTTTTTACTCGACTTCACTTCACAATAACTTTTCGTTTTGGACTGCTCGCTTTATTCCGCTGGGGGCCTGACTTTCAGCTGCGAACTGGGAACTGGATAATACACTAAGCACTGAGCACTGAGCTGGAGCCTGAGCCACGCGGCGTACTGAACGAGACCGCAACCC
This sequence comes from Drosophila albomicans, assembly GCF_009650485.2. Classification (NCBI taxonomy): domain Eukaryota; kingdom Metazoa; phylum Arthropoda; class Insecta; order Diptera; family Drosophilidae; genus Drosophila; species Drosophila albomicans. Next base: position 6,158,450 of record NC_047631.2, read on the forward strand.
TCACTGCTGGCTGGCAATGAGCGCGGCATAGTCTTTGGTCTGCCAGCAGCGGCCAGTGGCTCACGTTATCCCTGCAGGGTTGCCAGTCAGTGCAAATAATTCAACTACTTCAAACTACTTAATTCAAAATATTAAACGAACACATTGTCTGTAGATTTCATTACCATAATTTTTGTGTTCAATAAATTTCAATTTGTGTGACAAACTTTTTGGGAATTAAATAGTTTGCGCTTTAGTCAGACATCCTTTGGAAGCAACCTGGCAACCCTGTTCAGTGAGAGCACAATACAAATTGGTTAGCCTTTAACCAACAAGTTTTTTTACTCTCTGCCCTGTTTGGAGCTTTCTCGAACGAAAGCAGCTCTCAGCCCCGGCAACTCTCTCTATCTCTCCCTCTCATTGCTGCCTTTTCGCTCGCACAAATAGCGGCGAGAGGCCTAAAAAGCAACCGTCAAGCCGAAGCTCTCGTCAGATGCAAATGATGCGAGCAAAACAAAAAACGCGCAATTAGAATGACATGCAAAGCGGAGGATGACAACAAAGATAACAGAAAACCAAAGCCGATACGCGCTGGCGAGAGAGACAAAGAAAGAGCGCGTCAAACATTTCAAAGAAGAAATGGTGGCTGGGGTGACCAACAAGTCCTTGTTGACGAAGCTTTTTCTTTTTCCTTATTCACTTTTCCGGTGTTGCGCTTTGAGTTGGCTTTCATTATTTACCTTACACTGTGCACTTGCCTCTGCTTATACGCTTTGTTGTTGTCCTCCTCGTTTACACATTCCGCCGGGCATTACTTTTTACGCATGGCTGCAGTTGTTATCCAAGAGGAGTCCCGCCTGCTCCACGTCTTTGCGCCTAGTGCTTTTCTTTCGCTTTTGTTTTTCAAATTTATTTAGGTCTTGTATTATTTGTGCTGCTCGTTGATCCATCTTTTAGTGGCTAGTGTTGCCACCCTGTTAAAAACGGTACAGGTCTGCGTATCAGAAAGAAGCGCTGCCACTCATAACTTATGGTAGAATGCAAGACAGTAGCATGGAAAGAACGCAAATGGAAAATGAGCGTATGCATTCACAATATAATTTAATTAGATTACATAAAAAAATTAATTTTCAGAGACCCTTTCCATTAACCTTAGTTAAAGCAGTTTTCGAAGATCCAGTCATAGCAATCTGCATTCAGTCTGCGATTCCTCATGCCCTGCAAGGATACACAAGTTGTATTTGGTCGAAAATATTATTAACTCACCCTTGGCATGGCCAGACAGCGTCTAAACCGCATACATCGTGTGTATGGGATGCCACGGGTGCTATCAAAAAACTCGTAGAGCGTCGGCTTCAGCTGGAAGCCACCCCAATTTCTAGGTGCCGGCAGAGGCTCCTCCTCAATGGTGAACCAAGTGCTGAACAGCTGCTTGATCTTGTTGTAGATAGACACATCTTTATTTGACTCTTGAATGCCACTCATGCTGAGCTGCACGTGCCGAGGATATTTCCAGAACTGATGCTGTGCCTGAAGAGCTGATACTCGACTCGCGATGCCAGCGATATGAACGCTACGCTCCATTTCTGGCCAATGGAAATGCAAAGATACATGCGGATTTGTGGATATTTCGCCCGCCTGTCGACTACCCAACGCCGTATAGAATGTAATGCCCGATGGATTAATCTGTTCGACGTTGGTCAGCCGCGTGACGGGCTGCCCCGTGGCATCCACAGTGGCCAAGCATGCCACACGTGACTTGCAATGCGAGGTGTGGTGTTGTGCGGCAAAGAGCCAACTCTGCAATATCGAATATGGCTCCCTGATGGCCTGATGAGTCTCCACATCCAACTCCGATTCAGGTAGTGCTCTTACTTGCGGTTGCAGCTGCTGTGGTTGGCTACGGGATGGGAGCAAACTGTTCAGGAGTGCGACAACTCGCAGCCGCTGCTTTAAAACAGGCATACGATTCATGCAATTTTTATATTCCCAATTCGGTATTCACATGCCTAAAGATATAGAATTTTAAACATTTTTCAATTTTGTTGACATGTTGGGAAGAAGTAACACGACGAATCTCAAGAATGAGTTTTCTACTCTTTGATTTCCCTCACAGATTACCATAAAGTTTAAATTTAAAGATCAGATATAACCATCTTACTATTGTGAAAGATGGAGTAGCTTAAGACAGTCAATTTTAACCACTGGAATTAAATAAATCTACGATAATTTTATCTAAACAATCAGTTTTTACTGATCTTGTTTTTTTGAGATTAAGCAGTTTAAATAATTTTTTTAATGGTCATAACTCTCTCACACAAACATCATCAGTTGGCAAAAAACACAATAGATAGAAACTCTTGTAATTTTTTAAGTGATAGATAAGAGATAATTAAATCTTAACGTATCTGTAGAATGCGTATTTGATTGTAAGAAATATTAAATTTTCTAGAGAAATACATTTCACCACTCTTTCAGATTAATAACAAGCTGTTTAATTAACTTCAATACAATTCATAATGTACTATATGTAGTATTACTATCACCTGGCAACACTGTTTACTTTAAGTATATTATTTTGGAAGACATTGCAATTGCTATCACCAAGTCGCTTAAGGCGCTAGTCGTTCATAGACCCAACCATTCTCGCCGCCATGAACCAGCTGGCCATCGATCTCTGACTCGACGTTGGGGCCACGTCGAAAGCGAATCCGATCGTGCAAGCGATCTGTTTGTCCTTGCCAGAACTCTATGAGATGCGGCTTCACTAGATAGCCACCCCAATTGGGCAGCGGCACCTCACCATCGGGGCCCAGTTTGGCTTTGATGCTGCACTCAATCTCGTCGAGGTGGCTGCGTGAAGGAATGCGTTGACTTTGTGGACTGGCCGCAGCACCAATTTGACTTGCACGTGGGCGTTCATGAAAGTATTTGAGGGATGCAGCGTGTGGTATCTTTTCGGCCACGCCCTCAATGCGAACGCTGCGACGCAGTGGCATCCAATAAATGGCAATTGCAACATTTGGATTGGCAGCAATCTCGTCAGCCTTGCGACTTCCGTAGTTTGTGAAGAAGGTGAAGCCCTCGGCTGTGGCTTCCTTGACCAGCACAAAACGATTAGATGGCTTGCCCTCCGCATCCACAGTGGCCAAGGCGGCTGCGTTAGGCTCCAGAATCTCCTTAGTGTTGAGAGCGTCGCTTAACCAGTCGCGAAATACACAGAACGGATCCTTAACCTTGATGTCTTGCTCGAGAAACGCATTTTTGCGTTCATGATACTTCATGCGTAGCGCTAATATATATATAAATACAAATAGTAATATATACAATTTGTCAATGTTTATGTGGAATTTCAATTTCTTACCGGAAAGTTGTTCGATGGAAGCCGCCTCGCTCATCTTGCGCACAATTTGTAAAAGTCTCACTGTATTTTAGAGTGTGCGATTAGTCAAGTTATCAGTGTATTTATCAGTTGTTACCAACTGCAACGCACTTGTTGAAGGTCAAATTAACTTTTGAAATCAAGAATTTTGTTTATTTATTCCAATCTCTGATTTCAGATAAAGCAAAACATCTGTTTTCGACAGAGTTGCCACTAAAATTCTAAATGCTCAACTGTTGAGTAACAGCTTAACTCGCAAACAAATGGCCACACTTTATACTGCAAGCAGTATTTTGCTTCGAAAAGCTCTAGAGAAAAGACAATTCAAAAAATTGCGCGTTTTACACACATTTTCTGAAAATACCAACAAATTTGTGAAGTGTTACCAGATGCAAATTCTGGTAATGCCCAATTTGACGATGTCCTTGTTGCTGCTTCGCTGTTGTCGTCGGGATTCGCCGTTTCGGCGGCTTCCTGAAATGCAAGCTGAGAGAAATTTAGACCAAATTCAACACGAGCGGCTGCTGGACGTGTGCGAAAGCAAAGCGAATTGAATCGAGAGCGGAGCGCAAGCGAGAAATTATAGAGAAAGACTGAAGCGGGCATACACACATTAATTAATTAATAATATAAAAATAATCTCTATGCCGTGGCAAGGCGAAGAAGCAAAAAGTTCAAATACCTGGCTTGATAAAACTACAGTTATTTATAGCTACAGCATTGCTATTGTTGTCTGACGGTGCGTGCGTGCGTGCGTGCGTATAACGGTATTGCGATTTTTGCAAAAGTAGGCAAAGTAGGTTGACAAGGAACGAGCACGAGAGCGAGAAAGAGAACGAGAACGCAACGCAGCGCACACGAGAAAAGCTTGAATATACAATATTTTTTTTAGGTCGTCGTCGCTGGTAAAAAGGAAAAGCAAAAGCGTTTGGCAATTTTTCAGCGTAGTAGTGAAAAAAGTGTTGCAGACATTAGCTGCATGTGTGTTGTATGCGGCAGGGGAGTGAAAAAATGCAGTGCAGCAGCAAAAACAAAAACGAAGAAATGCAAATGGCTTGATAGGCAACTAAATATTTAACAATTTCAATTTGAATTCGAATTGGAAAACCATAACAAACAAAATACCGTGATATTTTACAACTGTGGCCTGATTTTAGCACAGTACAACAACAAAAAACAAAAACAGCAGAATAACACATAAATATACACACTTACACTCAGAAAGACACAGACGCGTCACACAGCCACAGACACACACACATAGTACATACGAAAAGAATATAGCAATATATGCCCATTGAGTGCCTTATATCATTTGATAATAATCCACAAGGTGTCTACTATGCCGGACAGGAACTATCTGGCGTTGTTGATCTTAGCGTCGATGCGACCAAGCGCATTAAAGGTAAGTACAGCAAAAAGCGTCGCCATGACTCACAAACAAACACGGTGGGTGTATGAGTAATATTGTTGAGTGACTTGTTCAGCTTACATTTGCTTTATAAAGTACATTTGAATATACCCGAAGGACACGCGTCTGTTGTCGTTATTAAAGTGTACTCTATCTGTGGCAAATGGCAAGTGGCAGGCAGCAATAATACGCCGCAAACCTTTGCAAGTGCAAAACCTAACCTCCAAATAATTGTCGCCATTTTGAATGTGCTTAGCAATTAATTGTTGCCTGTCGCATGTCCCAGCTGAGTTGACCAGCTCGTTACAGTTGTTTACCGAGCCAGCTGCACAGCTCTATTGCTCTTTTATTTTCATTCTGCCATTGCCGCTGTTGTTGTTGTTGTTGTTGTTGCCATTCACTTTATGTGGCGTCTGTTTTGGCATGCCGCCATTTTTATTTATCCATGAACTCGTTAAAGGCGTGGTAAGTGCAATCCATTTTTGTATTGCTTGTTTTTTGTCCCTGCTACTGCTAATGCGGATGATGATGATGATGTTGACGACGATAAAGTTGTCCGTGTGCAGTGCATTTTAATTTTAAAGCTATAAGTTTTGCCGTTGCTTTTCGCTTGATTAGTTCGGGACGTAAGGGGGGACGAGAGTCCCAATGCGCATAGTAAAGCAAAACAACTATTATAGTTTTAATGCCAGAGTAGAGTGTACATGCAAGTTTTTGACTCGTATAAACGATGTATAATTATAATTATCTATTACATACTTTTGGGATGAGAATATAATTTTAAGTGAATTAAATTTATCTTTGGAAAGTACTGCAGTCTTGCATTAGTGTTATTTCTTTCTTGAATTATACATGAGAAAATGTGAATTAAATTACTGAAAAGTGAATAAGAGAAATTTAATGAAATCCCTCCTCCACTATTTAACTTGCATTCTTATTATTTCATAAATTTATCAAACAAAATTCACAAAATTGATAATTCCTCTTCCCATTAGGCATTCATGTCACCGTCAGCGGGTATGCCAAGATACGCTGGATAAAAAAGGGATATCCGCGGGACAGCGAACGCGCCATGTGCCGTGCCTATCGATCGTATCTGTCATCGCGATCGTATGTGCTTGGCTCGTGTGCCGGCAACTCCTGCATCGACTGGCTGGCTGGCGAGTACTCGTATACGTTTCATGTCATACTGCCAGATAATTTGCCCACATCCTTTGATGGCAAGTACGGTCAAATACACTACGAGATCATAACGACAATTGAACGATCGGGTCGCTATCCGAAAGTGTTCAAGCTGCCATTTACCGTGATACAACCGCTCGACCTGAATGCCGATGCCATTTATAGAGTGAGTTACCAAAAAACACACAAATACCAATTCAACTTATATAATAATAATTTATTCTTTAGGTGCCGTTAGAGATACTTGATCGTAAGCGATTCTGGAGCTTTTGCTGCCCAACAGGACCGCTGACGGTGAAGTTCTCAACTCCCTACTGCGGCTATGCACCCGGCCAAAAGATACACTTTGTGCTTTATATCAACAACGAGTCGTCGATTGACATAACCGAGTGCGAGGTGAAACTGAAGCAGGAGGTTAGCTATGAATCGCATGATCCGCAGCATGAGTATCGCTATGATAAGCATCTGATAGCTTTAAAACAGTTCGGCAATGTGTTACGCTGGTCGAGAAAGGTGTATCGAGGCTACTTGGATCTGCCTTCGATACCGCCTACCTCGGTGAAGCCGACATGTCCCATTAGCGTTAACTATTCGATTAAGATAATTGTGAATCCAACGGAGTTTCATTGGAAGCTGAAACTAAAAATTCCGCTGACCATTGGCAGCATACCCATCATGGATGGACCCGAGGCTATGCTGCGATTCAATCGCCAGCAGCAGCAGCACCAAGTAGTTAGTCAAAATTTTCAAATGTCAACGCAGCAAACCCAACGGCAGCGTGATCGTAATTCCGTACCAGACCAGCAGCGCTTAAGTACCAATAACAACAACATCAACAACAATCAATCAACAACAACAACAGCAACAACCGCAACAACACTGGCAACGCAAAACGCATTGGGTGAAGGTGCAACACTGCCGTTATCAACAAGTCCCCATTCATCAACAACGCCAACAACTGCCGCCCTGAGGCCCTTGGCCATGCCAGCGATATTAGTGACCAGCGACAGCGATAATCCGCCAGACTATATACCCATGAGTAAGAGAATTACGAATTACGAATTTAGAATCTTAATTCGAACTAATTAAACGACAATTCACAGTGCCGCCCTCGTATGAAGATGCCATGGCTCTGAGCGAGAAATTCAGCGATGATATCGAATTTTTGACAAATGTTAGCATGAGCAGCATTATGTCTGCTCAGGGCGATGTAACAAGTGAGCGTGAGCCCTTTAAACCGCGTTACCCGGTCTATTACGATTATGAGACACCGACCATACCGCCCGGTAGTGATGATTCCACTGAATCCGACACATAAAACTCAAAAATTGTTACAAAAAAAAAAAAATGAAAAACAGAACAAAACAAAAAACACAAAGAATAACAAAAACAAATTGCAAAAGCATAGCAATATAATTGAATGGCTGAGTGGCATTTTATTCCAATTCTTTTCTTTTATTCCATTCATGTTCAAGTAGTTAGACAAAACTTTTTATAATTAAAAACTGACAAGTCTTAAGTTTGAAAATCGTGGCGATAATTGTGCTTTTCCACTGTCCGATTGATAAATATTATTTATAAAAGCAAAATAATAGTATGAATATTTACCAAAAATCTAAATTCCGTTGTCTGCATTTAAAAATTATATCTTGTTTCTCCACGTACGTCTAATTTTGTTCTTTAAAATGTTTCCAGTTACATTTTGATAGGATAAAATGAGAGTATTTGGATACAAAATAACATCCTAACAAAATATTTTTAACGGTTTCGTGCGTTCCGCTTTCTGATAAAAGTATCCCGATTTGTGCTTAACACTTGACACACAATTTAGAGTAATCTTTATTCCTTAAAATTAATCATTACATGCACGTTATAATATTAATATTATATTTACTGTATTAAAAAGAACATTTAATCGTATATAAAACAAATTGTATGTATGTTGTGCTCTGATTGTTGATTTTATTCATTAATATTTTCTAAATTATTATATTCAAACCTAAGATAATGAGATATTCTTAACATTTTAAAAATTCCGCCAGATGGCTTAACGCATTTAGCAATTAAGTTATTTTTAATAATATTAATGAAATAAGAGTATGTTTGAGCTTTATTCAACTTCAATTTCAATTACTGTTTGCATTTTTCTGAATAATTACTTTTAATAATTAAGCCAAACCAAAGGGTTTAACAAATATACTTAAACTGGAAATTTATTCTCTTGTTACCGCCCCTCCCTAAACATGCAACATGCAACATTTTGCACCGTCCATAAACTTCAATCGACTTAATCAACGCAGAGACGCTCTACAGTGAATCCAGAACGCAATTTTGCTTCGCAGTGCAGCAGGAAACGGTGTTGGCTACAGATGAAGATGCAAATGCCCAAGGAAGAACTAGTTTACCAAATTACGAAAAGAAATAACGGAGATTAATGGCTGCAACAACAACAACAACAACAAAAACAAGAACAACAATTACATATTTAATCAAAATCAAAAATAATCTAAACACGTTTGAGAAATCATTGCGCGAAATTAGCTTTTAAGTCTGATGTGAAACAATTTTGATTGACAAAAGGTTTATAAACCAAATAATATATATATTTTGCAAGAAAAGCTTAGACATATTCACCAAGTAGAGCGTATAAACTAATCAAAATCTATCTTAAATCTTAAACTTCATTTTGTTTGTAATAATTTCTATCCATTTCTGAAATTTCTAAAAATTTTATTTATCCAATCGCTTTTCTCTTAAGAACTATCCATAATTTCTATAAATTTTGTTAACCCAATTGCACTGGCAGCATATGATACATACTAGTACTTATTATACATAAATAAATAAAGGTAGTTAATGCATACTTAGTAAACCGTTTAGGCTTAAGCAAATATAAGACAATTTGCACAATTTTACCAAAAGAAAAACTTAACATTTTCAATGTTTACAATGTCTATGAAAAATTTACACAATACTCTAAAATTAGCCAAAATAATGAAAAACTAAGAATCTTTGCGTTTAGTTCAATACTTGTACTAATTGAATTTTATGGACAATTTATACCCTGACTATAATGTGTACATTTCCGTATTCGATTTTTAACTGATATCAAACTATGTGCAACTTTAAATTTATACTTTAGTTGTCTTTCTTCTATTGACATATAATTGTGAACTCATGTGTACTTCCTCTAATTTGAAACCAGTCTAACCAGAAATACTCTTAAGAATACTCTGTCTTCAATTAATTCAAAATAAACCAAAAAGGAGCAATATATATACATTCTCGTATATATAATACTTATACCAAAAATATTTGAATGGTATTGTCTCATTATAATTTTTTTTGAACAAAAGTAAGTGAAACAAGTTTTTTTTGCTGCGTAAATATTGCTTTTGTAGATGGGTGCAAGATTAAAAATAGATATTGATTAGAAACACGGGTGGAGAATCCCAAAATTGTAGGGTATTTGCTAGCTTTTGTATACCCAACAACATTGATTTACCGACTATAGGGAATAAATTATGAATGTAATATCTAAAACCTTACTTTCAACTAACTTTTAGTCCACTCTTGCTGCCTTACAGCAAATACTTCTTCAAATCAGCAGGCTCAAAATAATATTAGAACCAGTTTGTTCAGCCGTTTTCAGGTTGGCAAACGCAACAGGTTGTAGCTACTACTTGTACTACATGCAACATGCCTTATTCAACTACAGCTAATCGGTGGAGAAATAATCATAAGAGTGATAAAAGTATATATAAATCTCAGCCGGCTTAGGCGTAGTTGTAAACTTAAATTATCTTTATATCGTGTCTCATTGTATTGCGGCCGAAAACAGAACTCGAAAGTCGCAAAATTATTCCCATAAACAATTGAGGCAAATGTTGTCAAAGTCACTGGCAACAGTTGTTACTGCTGTCGCTGTCGGATTCGCTGTCGTTGACACTTGCATGCGGACGCTCGAGCAGCTCGCACTTGTGTTTTTGTTTGCTGAGGCATTTGCGTGATAGCGTGTCGAAAGTTCATAGTTGGTTGTCATCACATACCCTGTAATTTGCAGAACAATGCCTGTCAAATGCCACTTCAATTTGTCGCGCTCATCAGCAGTTTATTACGCTGGCGAACAAATTTCTGGCACATTAATGCTGACAATTATCAAGAAGCCGTTGAACGTTGAAGGTGAGTTCAAACTTACATTCGAATATCTTTGGAAGCGTGGCTTATGCTGCTCTCTCTCGTCTCCTTAGGCGTCCATATCACGTTGATGGGCGTCAGTACAACCAGCTGGCAAGAGGCAGACAAATGCTTGCCACAAATCGAGCACAATGATAGCACTGGACCCACGGAGCCCCCTCAGGTTTATTTTGGCGCCACTAAGACACACATTGAGCAGACGCAGCAGCTGGCCGACTCATTGATCTTGCCACCAGGCAGCCTGCAACTGGGCAGCTTTACATTCCAGTTGCCCAACGAAGTTCCAGGCAGTTGTCGCTTACCCCATGGTTCGATCAACTATTCGCTACAGTTGACGCTCGAGCGTCGTAGCAAACAAGCCAAACGCTTCCAGCATCGATTAGTGGTCAGAAATCGCATTGAATTTCTTGAACCGAGACCTGCGACAACAGAATCTTCCACTTTGTGCCTTAGCTTACCACGAAGCGTATTTGTTCCAGGCCAGCGAGTTGCATATCAGCTGGAGACATCCAAGTCAAGCTCTCAGCTAGTGACACGTCTCTGTCAATGCATCAGATATGAGAGCCATCAACCAGTGGCCAAGTTCAAGAAGGTGGTGCGTATACTCGATGAGAGTTCTTGTTTGGAGGATGCACTGCATCTACCTCTCACTGCGCCCATAATGAGCCAAAGGTCTGGGGATCTCATTGAGATCACGTACTACCTAGAAACTTTAGGCAGCTGCAGCGAACCTCTGCGATTGCCAGTATTCGTGGGCTCTGTGGCGCCACCTGTCGACACTCACATAAGTTTGTCTTCTCTTGGCTTTGTAAACTTTGGTAAATCACTTAAATTGTTTGTTATCTCAATATTTGTTTACAATTTTGCACTTCATTTCAATTTGCAGCTCTCTCAGAAAACGAAGTGCTGCTTTCATCAATCAATCAACTGTTACCCCACAGTTATTCCAGGGAACTCGTCCCCTCAAGCTCTGGCAAATACAATGAGCAGCTGAAATTGCTGAGGCGCCAAAAGAAACAATCGTACGTGCGGATAGCTCTACGATATTTCTATAAGCGTTTGCTACCCGCTAATTAACTAACTTACTGCGAGCTTGCAGTTGATAATTAAATACAAATTACGAGTACTCGCATTTATGTAAATTAATAATACATTAACAATAAAAATAATACTATATATAGAAATTACATCGGCAAATGAATTTACATACGTGCCGCCTTTAGAATAAGCATTTAATTCGACTCTGTTGGGTAGCGAAGCGTGATCTTTTTTATTAACGTCAAATCGAAATACATAAAACAAATTATATTATGATGCTTGATTAATTATGATTCAATTCGAAATACACAATGAAATTCTTCAGTTTTTAATGAAATAAATTTGTATACACAAAATTATGTTTAATTAAAAATATATAATACATATATACAGCTTACTTCTATATACTGCTTACTCCTAATAAGTAAATGAAACTTAAAGACAACAAAAATAAAGTATGTTGATAAAAGAATAATCTGCTTACGACGAGTGTTTTATAAGTTATTTACACAGTTCCATTACCGACAATAAATCGTTGGAATTTTTGTCCGGGTATTTTGAAGTAAAATATTTCCATATTTATGAAAATGGGGAAACGTATCTCACGTTATAATAATAGCAAAAGGTTATATGAATTTTTTATAGCTAATTTATACTAAATAATAAATTAACAGGAAATATAGACATGTTATTATTAACTTTTGCTTAAATTTGGGTATTTTTTCCAATCAAATTGAATAAACCAATAATTATATTCTATAAATAAACTACTATATTCTCTCAATAAAGAGCAAATCAAGTGCAGATTGCCTTAACGCTTCGTCGAACAATTCCCAACCCATTTGCAAATTTTGCTAATGATATGCCGAAGCCGTATCGGTGGAACGGGTCAAGGCAAACCTCAAGACATTGGCTCAATTATGAGCGGGAAATTAAGTAAACAGTGCGTGGGTCATCAGGGACACCAATATCGAGGTCCTCAAAACGTACGATATTGGGAATGCTTCAGAGTTGGTTACTAAAAATTATTTCGCCACATTTTGTGGCATCAATGGAGCGGCAAATTGTTATAGAGAACCATTTAAATTAAAATTTAGTAGCATGAGCTATGTATATTGCCGCCAAAAATATAAGTTGACATCTTGTTGTTGCTCTTGAATTTGGCTTTGGTTATGACCAAAAACAGAAACGCAAAAAAAAAAAATACAACAAGACGAACAAAAAATCGGAGCTGACCTCGTCGTTGTCCCGTGGCGACGTAGTTGTTGGATGTTGAGTGCGAACAAAGAAACTGAAAGGGCCAAGCAGCAAAGCATTGCTCCATTTGGGAAGGTTTTCGCTTTGAAATATTAGACCAGAAGCAGACAGTAGACAGTTACACAGACGCAAGGCGCCAAGTTATTGATTCGCGCCCTCCATCCGCCCCTGTTGACAAAAGCGAAAGCCTGCCGGATGCTGTGTGACAGAGCGGGAGCACATGCGTGTGCGAGAGCGAGAGGCACTTAGCCAAGCACAGACGCACAACAAAGGAACTCAGTGCGCGTCTGGCTGTGCCAAAGTTCAGTTCGTTTTGAAATTTTGTTGCATTATTCTGTGTGCTATATTGCTGTTTGATTTTGCTCTGATGATGTGAACTAACACTGATAATTAGCAAAACTCGCTCTTCAACTCTCCGCCCAGCCATGCCCACCACCTGTGTTTTCCAGCTGGATCGCCTCAATCCCATTTACAACAGCGGCGAGTACATCAGTGGCCGAATATTGCTGCGCACGGACAAGGTGAAGCGTGTGAATGGTAGGTCAAATCACATTTGCATCGCAGCACTTCCTCAATTCCATCCTATGACATATCATCTTCGCAGCTGTCTACGTAACGCTCGAGGGTGAGGCCAAGGTGCAATGGTCGATGAGTGGCAAAAGCGAGACATCGAACTATTCGGGACACCAGCAATATCTACACACGCGAACCAATGTCTTTGACAACTCACTTTTCCGTGCGGGCGTCCACATTTATGTGCTGACGTTGCGCATTCCCCCCGACTGTCCCAGCACCTGTAAGGGACCGTATGGTTATATTGCCTACAACATCTCGCTGACCATCGACAAGCCCTGGGGCTTTGATGAGGTCTTTCGAAAGCCCATCAATGTCGTTCAAACACTGGATCTCAATTACAACTCGGAGTTTGCGGTAGGTTCAATGTTGACAAAACAAAATTCTACCTATTCTCAAGAAAAGTAAAACACTGTGGTATTATTCATAAAATATACTGAAAAAATACTGTAATATACCGAGTGTTATATTTTTATAGTACTACTACTACATTTATACCATATTGATAATCAAATCAAAATAGACCCGACTGAAACCGCCTTTGTTGGAGTATAAAATAATTTTTTAATTAACTTCTACAACTTTTATCTGAAAACTTTAGTTTTTATTGCATATAACATTAAAATAATACAGTTTTTAATACAATTTTTATAATTATTTAGTTATTGATTGAACGTGTTTAAATTCACTTTGTTGAATTAAAATATCGTTGTTATAGCTTTTAACCGTAGAGTAGAGTGATAAAGTAGTATATTTTATGCGCTTTGGAATATTTTCATATATGTAGTTGTGGATAGATATATCAAATAAAGCTTTTGGTATATTTTAGTGGTTTTAAGAATACACTTTTTAGTTTCTAAAATATAAAATATGAAAGTTTTTCGTGTCTAATTTAAATTAATTTGCAAATTTTCAAATTTTAATAATACTAAATACAAAAAAATAGTATATATTGATATTATTGATTTTAAAAATATTACAATCAACTTTTGACTCTTTTATCTTTGTGAAATGCTTGTCATAGCTGCCTGTTAAGGATGAAAACATCAAGTACCTCTGCCATTGGCCATGTATCTCAGGTCCAATAAGTTCCAGCTTGGCTTTGCCAGCTTCTGGATTTACTCCACTCCAGGATGTTCCATTCTGTGTGGAGATCGACAACCAGTCACCACACTATGATATCATTGGCCTAGAGGTATCCATAAAACAGCACTTTGTGTTCCTCTCACGCAAGCCGGTGAAAAGGAATTTCTATACGAAGACACTCTGCAAGGAACTCTTAACAGATCGAACCTTGAGGTTGTCGAAGCGCATCTATGAGTCGAGCATTTGTGTGCCCATGGATACGCCGCGCTCCACTCTCAATCCGAATTACATTGTGTTTCTGCATTACACGCTGCAGGTTAAACTGAAAACGGGCTACTTTCACTATGACACGGATCTGTCTGTTCCAATTGTCATAGGCACGACGCCTCTGCAGCAACTACAGGCTGTTATCCGAACACATCAGCCGGCAAGACGGACTCCTACGCCGGAACGACAGCGCCTCATTGAGAGAGTGCAGCCCCGACCAGCGACAGTGGCCGAGGAGCCGGCACAGGAGGCGGAAACGGCAGTAGATGAAACACATCAAGTGCTGGAGGATGATGAGCCTCCCTCGTATGACAGTTGTTGTGAGTTACGAACTTGAATGTATAAATATGGATTCACATTACTTGTATACTCACTCGGCATATTATTGCAGTGCCGCCTTCGTTTAGCTTCGCCACCTTGGGTGGCAGCCAGCAGACACTGGCGAGTCAACCCTCTGGACAGCAGCGCATCCATTTGCCAAAGTTTCCGGGATTTAGCACATTTATTGGCACTGCGCCTGCTCATGGCTTGGGTGTGGAGGATTCCGGCATCGATATACATCACTATCGCTCCTATGGATCACTGGACACCGATCACACTGGTCGGAGTCTGGATACATTTGGCTCACTCTGCGGTCCTTTGTCCGAGCAAGGCGAAGTTGAGGAGGAGGCTGAGGCAGGGGAACAACTAAGGGTGCTCGATGTTATGGCTCAGGTGCATGAATTGGCTCCTCTTCAGCCTCAGGATGAGCATCAATTCTAAACGAAAGTGTCTTATACGAAAAGTTAGTGGTATTATACGTAAGCGTCTAAATTTGTAAGTGTTCAGAGCTAAGAATTCAAACTATTTTTAGAGAACATCATAGCCCGTCTTATTATAGATCATATTTATACTTTACTGCCATCCAAAATTAATTAATTAATCAAAGCGAACTTATTATGTGCCAAACAAACATTTTTTAGCATATTATTCCATGGCTTTTTACATGAAAAATACTAACAAAAATTATTCTATATATTATAAATCAACTTAAACCCAATACGAATAAGATCTATATATATTTAAGCTCGACTATGCGTTCATAATTGGACAATAAATATGTATACACTCCAGATAACAACAACATTTTTCTAAATATTTTGTTCAATAAAACTATGGTCGAGTATGCTAGACTGTGGGATATCCGCCACTCAATAATAAGAAAAATAATGTGTGGTGTTATTCTTAAAATATACTCCATGAAAAAGACTCTAAAGTTATAATATACTTTTACCCTAAGGGTAGAGCGTTTAAAAACTCCCGACCAAAGTGCAACTCACTAAATTTGTGGTAAGCGTAATATTCACAGTATACATTGGTTTTAGGCTACATTTGTTTATCGCAAGATAACCATTTGCCCTGACGATGCATCGATCCATCGCGATGGAATAAAAAGGAAAATAATTTTACTCATCCGTCAAAAGAGGAATTTAACAATTAAATTTTTTGCTTCGGCTTAGAAGAGACATCCTAGTTACATTAAATTTTTTATATCTCGTTTAGTGGTATTTAATAATCTCTTTTATTCCTGGAAGTCTTAAGCAGTGAGACATGGAAAACGTAATGATTACTTTAGAAATGTTATTACCTAAGTTAATTAGTTATTTCAGTTATTTATAACGGTCATTTATTAATGTCAATTTAATTTTAAACATATTTTTAACATTTTATTAGTTAAGTCGTTATCAGAACAACATTTGATAATTAAATTTAGATTAGGTTGTTTGCATAATTTTTTTTATTCAATGCTGTTTTAAAACGAAACCAATTATTATATATTTACATATATAAAACTAAACTTTGGATTTGTTATCTTTGTGTGATTTGATGACGAATATGATTTACACATTGAATTATGATTGTAGTCAACAATTGTGGATACGTATACGTATTTATTGGACTGTCATGAT
Organism: Drosophila albomicans; assembly: GCF_009650485.2. Taxonomy (NCBI): domain Eukaryota; kingdom Metazoa; phylum Arthropoda; class Insecta; order Diptera; family Drosophilidae; genus Drosophila; species Drosophila albomicans. Next base: position 6,174,771 of record NC_047631.2, read on the forward strand.
TCGCCTGTAAGTATGCAACACCTGGTAACAGTTCCATATGAGAAAAAATCTATTTAATTAAATTTGCTAATTGTTTATGACGAACAACAACAATGTGGAACAATAAGTGGCCATGCTATTTGCCCTGACACTTGTGGCACAGACCCGAGCCAACTTCGATTAGATAAACGCAATAATAACACTCGGGCGAACATGCAAAATGCCGATAAGACCGATGAAACCGGGCCGTTTAATAGGGCAACCAATTGTCAACAAACGGCCAGACACCAAGCGACAGTCGAGCGGTAAACAGGTCGATAATGAGTCAACTCTACGACATCCAACTGGAGAGGCCTAGTGGGGTCTACTATGCTGGTGAGACGGTCAATGGCCACATCTATTTAACACTACCGGAGCGTGCTCTAATAAAAGGTAACAGCCAATGAGTCATAATCATAAGTGCCCTGGACTGCCCCATTGATAAGTCCACTCGCGAGGCGTGACTCATTTTTGAAGCGATTTGAAAGTGCATTTCGTAATTACCACTTTGTTTTCGTTCCACTCTTAGCAATTGCCTTGGAGTCAAATGGTTTTGCATACAGTTCTTGGCTGAAGCCGCAAAAGCAAAAAGCTTCAAAGAAACAACAAGTGGCCAAGCCGCCTTTGGCCTTTGAGAAACGAGCCGACTACTTCGCCAAGGTCGATTACTTTGTTGGATCGGAGCACGCTCTTCCGCAGATTATCGATGCGGGCACCTACAGATACGACTTCAGTGTGCAGTTGCCAATGAATTGTCCCAGTAGCTATGAGGGAGCTCATGGCCACATTCGCTACACTCTGCAGCTGATGTTGTACCGCTCAACGGATCAGCCAGCTGAGATGGCTGTGATGCGCACCCTGCAGGTGTTGCAACGTTGCGATACATCGCCAGGCCAGCTGACAAGTCCCTGCGAGGTTCAAAGCATGGAACAGACTTCAAAGCTTAAGTTCTGGCAGCGACCGCTGCAGCTGCAATTGGATATTCCCAGATCGGGCTATGAGCCCGGAGCATGCATCTCAGTGCACGTAAAACTGGATAACCCACAACAGCTGAAGTTGAAAACGCTGACCTATAAGCTGAACCTGGTCAGCACCTACATGGGTCAACATCAAAGCAGACCCAAGCGTACGGAGTTTAAAGTGGAGCGTCGCTATTTGGTCAGCACCAGTCATCAGTTGAACGCAGTCCCACGCCACGAGCTGCTCAACTTTCAGCATTTGCAGACGTTGCAAGTGCCACAGACACCTGCCACACTGAGTGCAGATGTTTGTGCTTGCCTTCAGCTTAGCTATGAAGTGGAAGTCTTAGTGCAAACCACATCGCCAGAACGTTCCATCTTGGCCCGAATCCCAGTGATAGTGACGAATCCCACACCTCTGCAGGATTGCCAAGTGCAACAACCCATGGTTCGCACACCTTTCGATCCGATTGGCAAAGGCGCGTGCAGTTCACCTAATCAGACACCTGAACACAACTCTCTCGCGATGACAGCACCTAATCTAAGCCAGTCGATGATCTCATTAAGTAAGTGAACATGTTTGTAGTTGTTTTCCTTGCATTATAACTTAGTTCTAATTTCAATCTCTTGACAGCTTCCAACTTCCGTGAGGCTGAGTTCATGGTGGCTACTAATCTAAACAAGAAGGACAAGCACGCCATGTCAGGGGAAAACATAGATTTCAGACCGCGATATTTATACTATGAAATGGAGCATGCCGAAACCGAAAAGGTGTTGTAAAAGGGGAAAACTGTGGAGTCAGTTTTGAGATTATAGATTTAGCATAAGTAATGTGTTTTAAGTTTGTACATTTAAAGTATTATGTAGTATAAAAATGTTATCTACGCTATGACCGTTTGCAAGAAATAGAATGTGAACTTAATTTTTGGTAATAACAAAAATTTAAATAGTAGTGTACTCTTTGCAGCGTATTTAGTAATAGTTGATTTGAAATTTTAAAAGTATTTTGTTTCAGAGAACCTTGAAGAGAAATAATACAAATAAGTTAGATTTTTAATAAATGTAAGCTACATCGTATTTATACTAGAAAGTATCTCAACTGCAATTTATTCTGCCATTAGCAAAGCTTATGATAGAAGCTAGCCTTTGTAGCTCTCAAGAGCAAAAGTCTTTCAGCTTATTTTCACTTTAATTTAGCAAGGTAACTCTCCGATAGGTGAAGTTTTTCCACATTTGGTGTAATTTTATAATTCGTATATTTTTTTAATAACTAGCTAACTTTGGCGGTATCTTCGCCCGAGTTGCATTTAAATAGATATTTCTCTTGCTTACATTTAAAATGTTTTAGTTGCGTTGATTATTAATTAAATGTATTTTTAATTGTGTACATATGTGTTTTTAATTATATTTAAGGTCGGTCAGAAGATTGTATCAAAAGTACCATATCTGTTCATTACAATTTCAAAAGTCAAGTCTGTATTTTTAATTTAGTAGCGTGTCGGACAGAAACATGCAGTAAAAATAACTATGTTTGTGTTTTACAATTTTAAAGTCAAGTCTATATTATTATATTTATATTTATTAATTATCTTGTTCACATGTGTTCTAAGTGACTTTGAAAGTCTGACAAAAAAGACGATAATAAAAATAGTAAATTTCTTCAAAACAGTTTCAAAGTTCAATATGCTTATATTCTACATATGTTTCTCTTCAAAAAACTTTATTTTGGCAGATTATTACTAAAAATGCACTTTTTAATATCAATAGACATGGAACAACCATGCAATTCATTTGATCCTAAAGTGCCATATAAAAAGTAAGTATCGCAGGCAAATATCGAAATACAAAGATTTTAAGCATTTTTTCTTATCATAGTGAGGTTCAAAAACATTTATAAAGCATATTTCTCCAGTATAAAGTATACGTAGTATCAATTCAATTGTACTGAGGAGGTGCAGTTGGCATATGTAATAGGGGCGCATCCGGTCTATATCCTGCCTCTGGAGGTGGAGCCGAGGGAGTAGCGAAATTGGTGTACATTGGATAGCGAGGTATAAAATCATCAGTGCGATCATGTTCATTAACATCTGTATCGATAAACTTTTCTCCAATATGTGTTGCTGCCTCGAATGGTGGCGGTTCTTGAATTAAGTATTTACAACGAAATTGCATTATTATTTAATAGGGAATTAAGAATATATATTAGGCTTCTACTCACTGCAGTTGTCGTAACTTGGAGGCATATCGGCGGCTGCTCCAGCAGGAGTATCCGGAGTTTGAGGTATCCATTGAGCCGCAGTTGTGGGATTCACAGCACTTTGTGCTAGAGGTATTGTACCAATTATGATCGGCATTTCTATTTCAGAATCAGTGTGGCAGTCGCCCGTCTTAATAGCCATTAAAATCGAATAAGATACGTTGATTATGCGACTGGTTCGTGAAGTTGGTGGAACTGGTGGTATCACTAAAGTGGCATTTATTTCGCGTTTAGAGAGACGGAGCACTCGTTCAGCCTGGAACTCAGTGGCCAAAGTATTCGTATGCTCCTTATATTTGTGATGAGGCGTGGACGCTTTAAATTCATATTTCTGCCTAAGGGATATTTCGATGCCCTCTAGATCGTAGCCAACTGATCGATTATCAATGTGCAGTGTGTAGTTAATCTTTTGACCAGGAGCATAGCCGCCAAACGGTATTATGAGAGTTGAGATTACAGGACCCGATGAACAAGGCCAGCAGCAAAAATACTTAATGTCCTCATTTTTCAATGGTAACTACGGACAATACAAATTAGTTTGTTTTGAATTTTTTCGGATAAGTTGATAAACATACCAGTAGATCCGAGTACATGTTGAGATTATAAGTTTGAAGGACTGTTATCGGTTGCTTGAATACATTATTGAATCGCCAGGAACGATCAAGAACGAGTTGCACCTCGTATGAAATCTTTCCATACTTTTCGACACAAGATGTCGGGCATTCCAGTGGGAGCGGAATGCAGAACGTATAAGTGTGGGTTCCTGGTGGCAATTCTCCCTCTCCAAAAACGTTGGTTCTAGTGTTAAGGTAAGACTCATGACCTCGAAAATGTTCCGTATATGATTGCGATTTTCCATTTACAGTCCTCGTACGGCGCTCCTCCCAGCGAACCTTTGCCTCGCCCTCAAAGAGAATGTAGACCGCTGTTCAGATAAGATTAAGAGAAATGAATTAAGCTTTGCGTTTTGCGTCTTCCGCTTTGTACTGCTTTTGCCGGCTATGTTGTGTACAGTGGAACCAAAATAATAAAACAAAATAACTTTCACAAAGCGAGCTTTTTTGTGTGCGTTAGATTTCTATGGGGAGACAACAATACTTCAACTCATTTATCGCATGTCAATTGAGAATTAAAATTTCTTTTTTGCACATGTTGCTTTTTAAGGGGACGATTTGACAACCGAATTAATTGTCGGTACTACACTCACATACACATATTTAGTCATCGCAACTTTTTGGCAATTATAGAAAATTAAATATATACATACGTATGTATATATGTATACAAAAAGATTACGTACTCATCATAATTATCTATATAGTATAAAACAAGTTCAAATATACTGTATACCGATATAAATCTTTTTAATAATCAATAACCATACATATGTGTGATACTTATACTAAACTGGTTTAAAATTATTTTTTCGAATATGCATATACATACATACAAGTAATTATAATACATCTGTATAAAAAAACACATATGATAAGAACTATTCTGAATGGAAGGTCGCTCCCAGATAAGGGAAAGAAAGCTCTTTCAACTATTTTGTGAATTTTGGCAAACAGTTAATAATTACCATTGACAGATTTGCTGCTTGTTGTTCTTAGACTTATACGTCCATTAATTGTTTCACCACTGTAATAGATCGGATTGGGACGATCGAACTCAAATACGCATTCTGACGGCATTGCAAAATGTTTTTGAATGGCACACAAAACTAATTATTATTATATATTTGTTTGATAATTCTAAATATGTTACGTATCACTAGCTCACAAATTTTATTTAAGCGACGCACGCAAATAGAAACTGCAACGCTAACTAACTTAGATATGAATAAAATGTGGAAGACTCTAAGTGTTTGAAAGAGCAGAAGCCAAAGCTTTAGCGGTGTATACATACGAGTATGTGACATCATCAGTTGAGAGCGGCAGAGTGTAAAAAAGCTTGCTACCAATACTCTTGAACACAAGAGAACAAAATACTTGCGGAATTGGAGAGGGAGAAATAAGAAGAGAATGAGAGACATGTGGATAGAGCGCATGTAAACAATGTCAATGTAAACAATAACACACATAATATTGCCGTATCAGCTGTTTAGTAAGTCAACGTGTATTTACTATTTATAGTATCTTAAGCATTCTCACTTGTCGCTTTTGGCGGTAAATTTTCATGCGGCTGCGGAAATAATACTAACATTTTATAACGGACCTCGTGGAGGTTCAAGAAATGAAAGTTGCAGCTGCTAATTAGTATTGCCAGTTTTGATTCTCATATCTTCGTTTTATTGGTTTTTTGATCATGGCTATAATATTTTGAGTTATTAGGATTGCTAAAAATAAAATAAGAACTTCATCAATGAGGTACTTAAATAACCCCTTTAATCCAGTCTAATCGAGCCTATTCCCCACGCATTTAAGATGTTTTATAAACGTGTTTTCGGGACTGGTTTGGTTAAAGATGATAAATGTGATCGTCACGTGAGCGAGATATTGCGATGAATCGGGATTTTCAACAAATATTAAGCAATGCCAGTTCATTTTGTTTTTTTTATTGTAATATTCAACATTTTTGTTAGCAAATAGATTGCAAGTAAATAAATTTTTAACTCTTGAACGCATGTTATTTAGTTTTAAAAACATTTTCTTTTTTTGGCCATTAATAGTATAATTGTCAGCTGGACTTCAAATTATCCATCGTAATTTATTTTAATAAAAGTAGTTTTTGTAGATTATTATCAAATATACTTTTAAATAATATATATATATTTTTATATATATCAAAATTGTTATATATGCGGAATATATATCTATATATATTTTGGTTTAATGCTACAATTCAATATCGTATATAAAAAATAAGTATTTCAGCAAACAATGCAATGTAAAGCTATTAAGCACTTTTACTTATTTAAAAACAATTATGTATAAGGCCACAGAAAGCATTGTAGAATAATTACATAGAATAATCTTAATTAAATTGAGAATTTGCACTGGGATTATGAGGTTGTTGTAATAAGGGCGCATCTGATGTTTCTGGAGGAGGAGCCGAAGGAGCAGAAAAATTTGTATACATGGGATAGTGTGGTATGAAATCATCAGTACGATGATGCTCATTAACTTCCGTATCGATGAACTTTTCTCCAATATGCGTAGATGTCTCGAATGATGGCGGCCCTTTATTTACATAATTCAAAGAGAAATTTATTATTATTGTATAAGAAGTTAAGAATCTATACATTAGGTTTCCACTCACTGCAGTTGTCGTAGCTTGGAGGCAAATCTGCGGCTGCTCCAGCAGGAGTATCTGGAGTTTGAGGTATCCATTGAGCCGCAGTAGCGGGATTCACAGCACTTTGTGCCAATGGTATTGTACCGATTGTGATAGGTATTTCGATTTCAGAAGCTTTGTGGCATGCACCTGTCCTGATGGACATTAAAATTGAATAATATATGTTGATTATTCGATTGGATCGTGTAGAGGGTGGCACTGGTGGAATAAGTAAGCTAGCATTTATTTCGCGTTTCGATAGACGGAGCACTCGTTGATCTTGACTCTCAGTGGCCAGAGCATTTATATGCTCCTTAAATTTCTGGCGGGGTGAAGTGGCTCTGAATATATATTTCTGCAAAAGGGTTATTTTGATACCCTCTAGATCATTGCCATTTGACTGATTGTCAATGCACAGTGTATAGTTAATCTTCTGACCAGGAGCATAGCCGCCAAAAGGTATTGTTAAAGTAGATATAATAGGACCCGCCGAACAAGGCCAGCAGCACAAATACTTAACGTCCTCATTTTTCAACGGTAACTATGGAGAAAAACATAAGATTGTTCTGGATTTTTTTTCAATGAATATAATTTATTAAACTTACCAGCAGATCAGCGTACATGTTGAGATTATAAGTCTGAAGAACCGTTATCGGTCGTTTGAAAACATTATCGAATCGCCAGGGACGATCAACAACGAGTGATACCTCATAGGAAATCTTGCCATACCTTTCCACACAAGATGTCGGGCATTCCAGTGGGAGCGGAATGCAGAATGTATAAGTGTGGGTTCCTGGTGGCAATTCTCCTTCTCCGAAAACATTGGTCCTACTGTTGAAGTATGACTCGAAGCTTCGAAAATGTTCCGTATATGAGTTTTTGCCACTACTCCGACGCTTCTCCCAATGAACCTTTCCTTGACCCTCAAAGAGAATGTACACCACTGTTCAGATTGAAATTAAGAGTAAACATGAATATTACTTAATGCAATCCACTTAAGCTTTGGCTCTCGCGTCCTTCGCTTTGTGTTCATTTTACCGGCTATCTCGTGTGCAGAGGAATCAATATGATTTTATATACAACTATGTTTTGAGAAAAAAAGTGCTGATTAAACAAATCAAAAGAGTAAATATAAAGGGAAAAGTTTGTAATGGTTTGACTTTTCACATAGTAAACTTGCGAATTTTTGGGCCTTTATATCTATTTAAAGACTTAATGCCTCATGCTTGTCGCATGGCAACTGAGAGCTCACAATTTTTTTTGCACATGTTTGGGGTCAACATATCTACCAATTATCTCAACAAAATTCTTTAGTAGTTATAGACATTGATATATATCCATTTATAACTAATGATTTTCTTTTTGTGAGAATCTTTGGTTACAATTTAATTTGAAGCTTAAATTGCAGTTCACTTATGATTTAATAAATTTTCAAATTTATTTATTTCTATTCAGATTATAGAAAAATATATATTGAAGTCAGGCAATCTCTTCTTATCTACATGAAAAATGTGGCCACTGTTTGTAGTTCATTTCTTTTTGTTTTTTATTCTTTTAATGGTGGCCACATTTTCCATAAAGATAAGAAGAGGCTGCACTCTGTACTTATCTCAAAATTAAATTTTTTTTTTATTTTGTAAATTTTGGTTGAATTTGTCGATGGCAAAAACTATTTTTAAATTCAGGAAAGTATTCATTTTTTTCCAATGTAAATGGGTAAGAATGCGATGACTCATTTATACTTATGTTTTGATTTTATTTATTGATAAATATTTTCTGCACCAAACACATTTAATAATTGTCATATATAATCTTGCCACGTAGCCGGTGTCTGCGTTTCCATAAATTGATGGATGATAAAATGGTGTGCTCAACGTATGAACTGTTATTTCGCGATATGTAAGTAACAAAATTATTTTTTATATTTTTTGAAAATTCACTTTGATTCCTCGAAATAATTTAAATAATACAATCGTTCGAATTACAAGGGCGACTTGCTAGAGCGCATAGGATTTGTAAATACATATACATATATGTACATTAGCATATACAAATTTTGTGAATATATAACATACATGTACATAATTGTGCGAAAATATGCTGTTCATACTGGTTTTAAATTGTTTTCGTCGAAAGAATTTTTACTAACATCGCATACGTGGAACTATTAACAACTTTCAATAGAAGATCACTGCCGTATAACGAATACCATATTCTTTAAACTTTGTAACGAAACATATGTTATAAGCAAATACATAGTTACAAATTACCATTTACAGACTTGGCGCTTGTGGTTGTTAACGATATGCGCCCATTGATTGTTTCGCCGCTGTAGTAAATCGGAACGGGTCGATCGAATTCAAAAACGCATTCTGACGGCATTGTAAAAGTTATTAAATTTCACACTGCGTTAAGTTTTAAGTTAACTTTTAGTTATATTTTATTTTAAAACATAGTCCCGGTAACTTAATTTCCGAATTTAATTAGGCGGCGCACGCAAACCTACAACGCCAAACAACTAAGATGAATAAAATGTGGAAGATTCAAAGTATTTGAAAGCGCAGAGGCCAAAGCTTTGGCGGCGAATACAGACGAATGTGACATCATCAGTTGAGAGCGGCAGACCGTAAAAAAAGCTCGTGGCTCATACTCTTAAACGAAATGAAAAAATATAGAATAAGAGGGAAAGATAAAGAGATGAACGTAGACAGAGAGTTCATCGCATGCAAACAATGTCAATATACACAATAACAGACTACTTAATATTACCGAATCAGGTCTCTTTCGTAAATCGTCGTCGTGTTGTTAATAAATATAGTATCTCTGCAGGCACACCTGTAGATTTTGGCGCGAAATTTCCTGATGGGTGTAAAAATAATACCAACTGTTTTCACGTTCGGTTGAACCACCTTTTATAATAATTGTAAACAATTTATTACGTTTTTAGTTAACTTCTTTGAAGATGTGTGCTATAAAAATTGCAATATAATTATGCGTTTTTTAATTGAATAAAGTAATTAATAAAAAACAATGAAAATATACAATTAACATGGTCTGTGCATTGAAATGTATTTACAAAGGTTTTCAAAGACTACATGCATACATATGTCTCAAAAGGGAATCTTATACCGATGCTGAGTTATTTCCAGTTATGATTTGCATTTCTTCATAAATTTCGAAATATTTTGTTTTATGGGTATTCTAAAAATGCCAGTTTACATTGCACAAATATTTATCAGTTGAATTATTCGGGTAGCTAATAATAATAATAATAAAGATAATACGACAATTAAATTAAGCAATGAGAAATTGAATTTCCACTTTGACCTAGTAGTGGCGAGTCCAGCCCAATAGTTGTTTCTCAGGATCAGTTATATTAAAGATAACAGTGACGATTGGTACTTGGAACTTATACTAGAGCTCATCATGAAGCCCGTCTCCTGGAATATTACTTAATTTATTTAATATTTATTTACTTTCCGGTAAATTAAACTTACCAAATGTTTATTATAACAGAATACTTAGAATAGAATACTGTAAAGTCCGTTGAATCGGAAACAATAAGTATAGATGGTTGTATGAATGGTCATTAGGCGCATGAAGCGATTATATACCTTAGTGCATAGCTGTAGAGATTTTCGAGATATTGCAAGGAACTAAGATTTTGAATTGGGGTCTTGCCAAGATATTCATTACGGAGAACAGCACTTGCCTTAGTTAAATGAAGAGTGTCTCGTCCATATAGGAATAATATAGGTGCGAGATCCTTCCAATGGAGTTCATACTACATCTGTAAAAAATTCGCATAAATGAAAGTCCTGCAAGCTACCTTTAATCTTTACAACAGATAAACACAAAATTCAAACTCTGGTATAGAATTTCCCACCTAATGCTGTCTGGTATGGATCCTCAACTACAAAACATTCTTGGTGTAATCCAGTTGAGCGCAGGACTCCATACAAAGACGAAGATGGCAGTATAAGAAGCAACATAATCAAGTATAGGTTCTCTATGGAAGGAATCCACCAATCCAATAAACGCCAATTGCAAGCCGTAGTTTTTGTAGGAATACTGACCATAAAATAATGCCCTCATACAAATACACTTGCCGCACTGTATCCCAGCAATGTAACTGATTTTGGGTCACCTCCAAAGTGATGAATATGCTGTTGAATGCAGCACTTGATCCTTGAGTCCTGCATTTCCAGGTGCATCTGCACTGTCTGTGGCGAGGAAACCCAGAGTACCCAGGCGATAATGCAGTAAGACCAGCTCACAATCATGATCCATTAAATTTGCTCTGTCCAGAAAACACATAGAAGTCACCTGGATGCAGAAATACTTTCACAGGCAAGCGAGCACCGTGGTCTCCCAGGCTTCGGATTCTTGAAACGCAACTCCCCAATAGGTGACTCTGCTTAGCGTATGCCAAGAAAAGCGTGGAATGGAACTCCCAGCCTTGATGTTAGATTGACGTCATGAATCCGACCCAGATTCAAATCGACTTCAATACCCAATACACCCAATTATGACAATAGGCACGCGATCACTAATAAATTCAACACCTTTCAGCGCCGATTCGTACTGATATCACTGAAGTGTAAGGTCATTATTTATTTATTATTATGCCCCAAGTTGCTTACAAATTGACTACTGAAACAATTAAGATTTTGTGGTGTCAATCAATATGTGCAATATTTTATTTAGAATTGTTTAGAGTGATTTGGTCGATAAGATGCTTTCTTTTTTCTTAAATAATGTGTAATTTATATATATGTATGTGTATAATTAGAAACAAAAGTTGCATAAATAAATTATTGTGAATATCAATACAGTAAGTATTCATTACCACTTGATTTTAGGCGGCTTTTTAGAGTAGACACTATTTTTTTTCTGTAGTATTTGGTTCTAAATTGAAAAAGGATATATCAGTACCGCACAATACAATTATTTGGCATGTTTCGACTTACCAGAATCGTCAAAGCATGGAGCCGATGGTGCTGTTGCTCCAGCTGGAGTGTCAGGTGTCTGAGGTATCCATTGTGTGATTTCAGTTGCCGATGCTAGGTTATCATTAAGATTCGGGATCAGTGGTTCGGTACCTATTACTATAGGTACTTCTATGACACAATTTGGATGAAAATACCCGAACGCCATGCTCAATAACACCAAATATTGAATGCGAATAACGTGTCTTTCTCGAGAGGAGTGAACTGTGTCTGGCACAACAAGAGTGCCATTTATAAATTTCTTAGACAATCGATTTATCCGATCTGCGACCAGGTTAGAGCAGATTACCGCTTTCCGTGTGCGTATTACAGTTCTTGCATCAGATAAGATACTCGCAAACTTGACGATTTGAATAAGGGACAATTGAACGTTAACCAAATCGTTACCCACCGCCTGGTTATCTATGCTTATGATGCAGTTAATTGTCTCGCCGGGCACATATCCACTGATGGGCATCCTTAAACTTAATATGATTGGGGCTGAGGCACAGGGCCAGCAGCAAAAGCTCTTTATGACTTCATTTTCTATGGGAACCTAGTCGACTATGAGATTAGTTTATGCGAAATATGCAGTGGATGAACTTACCAACAGCTCTGGATACTTGCTAAGATCGTAGCATCCTCTTACGTTTATGAGCTCTTCAAATTCTTTATCAAACTTCCATGGACGATCGATAACAAGCACAACAGAATACTTCACTATTCCAAGGTCGAAAAAGCATGACGTTGGAGCATTATCTGGTATAACGAAGTTAAATGGGATTGTGTAGGTGCCAGCCGCTAGGGACGTCGCTTCAATAATGTTAACTCGTGTATCCACTATTTTTTCTATGCCGCTCTTCATAGGCACATTTCTGTATTCATTTACAAACACTATTCCTTCTCCCCGCAATTGTATGTAGACCGCTGTTCGAAACGAAAGAGAATTTCCATATTAAGAGAGAGTGATAGAAATAAAAAACCTCATAAGCATGTTGCTTTTGACATGATTTAAGTCAACACCTACCATGAACGGGTTTATCCGTGGTTGTATTTAAAACAAATTGGCCTCTAACAGATTCACCGGCTTTGTAATTCCTTTTGTTTTGATCAAATGTGGCAAAACAAGTTGTCATTTTTTAAACAATTATTCGAAGCAGCGTCAATCGAAGCCGCCTTTAATCGGAGCAACACGCTAAAGAAAGTGCCGAAATTTCAGGCCTGGAACTACAATTGAGAAAGACTGTCAAAAGCTTTCTTTATTGTCTGTGGGCGCATGGATGTTCATGGCAACATATTTATGTGACATCATCAGTTGGGAGCGCATACTCATAACAACGCGAAAAGCTCACACTGAAAAGCATAAAATACAATGAGAGCAAAATAATAAAGAGAGCCACGCAGCACAGTGCTGAGCCAAACGTGTACTATTCTTCTTTTTGTGAAACCTACAAAATCTTTGATGTTAGCATCATCTGATGAATTAATATAAACATATGTAAATACGTATGTAGATATGAATTAAAATATATACATATATGTATATGTATGTATGTACATTGTATGTACTACATACAATTAAGAAACAATGACGAACAACAAATTTTTTTTTTTTAATTTTTCGTTATTATAGCACGCTATCAGTTAATCCAAATCATCTCTTTCACTTGAATAACCAGCAACTTTCGATTTTGCCTTAAAGATATATTGGAAATATTTTATTTAGAACAAATGAATCTGTGAAATAAGGTCTTACCTTTAGTTATTGTTAAATGTACATTATATGTTTGTATACTTATTTTTGGTATCAAAAAGAGAAGATTAAAGATAATATCTTTTTATCTTTTTGTTTAAATACATATTATTACTTGTAACTAAGGCTTATTGAATGGGTCAAAAAAAAAACTTACAAAAAAACCCAATTAGGATTTTATGTGGGAATGAATATTTTAATATTTGCTGTCCGTAGGGCAGAAGTGTTTTCAAGATCGTGCAGAAGGGAAAGTATGCAATATGCAGAAGGAGGTATGTATATCCATCCCATAAAGTACATATATGTGTTCTTGATCAACTTCAACAGCCGAGATTTCTGTGACTATTTGTAGGTTATAACAATCTTAAATCAAGATTGTTATGCTAAATTTGCATTTTAAGATTAAAAACATCTTATTTGAAGATTAAAATTTCAATTTAATAATATTTTAGTCTAAATTGAAGACTCTAGTCGGTTCGTATATATAAAAGGATTAGATATTATCATTTGTAATTAAAAAAAAAGAACATGCGGTAAGAATAAAATGAAAATAAAGATAGTACAAAATAGCTTAAAGCAACAAACATATTAAGACTTAAATAAAGATACTTGATTTTGTTAAAATCTTTTTTTTATCGAAATAAGAATGTTATACTCAAATTATTGTATCTCAATGATATCATTATATTAAAAATATATAGTGGCGAAACATTTGAAATTGCAACTATTGCCGACCAAAAAACTTTTGTTTGTCAATGAATCCATTAAAACAATAAAATACAGACAAGTTGAAGTTATTTATAGTTCATGTAGAGTGACCAATGATATATCTGTCCATAATATAAATATAACATAAATAACATATATGGATGAGCTGAATAATTTTACGTAAACCTAATTACAAACATTTCATTTGTAATATTATTAAACATGTATTAAACAAGTGTGCTCGACTGTGAGATACCCGCTACCCATTTTGAATAAAAGGAAAATATTGCGGTATTTTTAAAATATACCAAAAAATCGAAAATACTAAAAATATACCAAATGGTATATTTGTTATATCGATATAGTACCACATTTAAAATATACCAACTAAGACCCCTAGTATGTAGGTGTTTTTGCCCATAAAATCTATTTCTTTAATAACATCCACAATTTTTAACGGATCGCAACAAAATTTTCAGGAATCATAACTACTATTGTTATTATAGTATTGTTAGTATTGCAAAATTCGCAGCTCTAGCTTTAAAATTACGTGTGTTATTCGATTTTTTTTTGATTTGCGGGAGCGGAAGGGGTCGTGACAAAAATTTGAAACAAACTTGATCTGCGTGCAAACATATGAAATGCTGTCGAAAAATATTATAGCTCTATCTCTTATAGTCTGTGAGATCCAGTGTTTCATACGGACAGACGGACAGACACACAGACGGACAGACGGACATGGCTAAATCGTCTCCGCTATTGATGCTGATCAATAATATATACTCTTTACGGGATTGGAGATCCCTCCTTCTGTGTTACATACATTTCCTGAAGGCACAAAGTTATAATACCCTTCTACCTTATGGGTAGCGGGTATAAAAAGAGTTGTATTAAATTTTCTACATTCTACTATTAAAAACTTCCTTTTCATTTTCACAAAAATCTTTTGAATCTTCGCACCAAAAACAATCAAATTATTTTCTATTGATTTAAATGAATGAGCCAAGTATTACTTTTGCATTATGGAAATCCTCAAATGCATACTTTAATAAATGCATAATCTTTTGTGTTAGATGTATTTTATAAATACAGTATTACAAAGAACATTATATAAAATAGACAAAAGTTATTATTTTGTATTTTAAAGAAATGGAGGTATATTCGAGTATTTGTGTATATTTCTATTTGTATTTCCATTGCAATGGAAACAACTCAATGCATTTGGTGTCGTTAACTATAACTGTGCGAGTGTTCGAAAGAAACTCAATCGGTTTCGGCAATTGGTGCTGTTGCAGTGCAACCTTCGGTTGGATTTTGAATACTCTGTATCAGAGGTTCGGTGCCAATTATGATCGGAGTATCTATGTTCCAATTTAAACAAAAGCCATATTGCATGCTGATTCCAATTGAATATCGTACTTTTATAATTCGGCCTATTGCGTCTATAGATGTGGGTGGCACGGGTGGTACTACTAGAGTAGCCCTAATCAAGCGCTTCGATAATCGTTTTACAGATTCTGTGAGTACACATGATGCGAGAGTCTTTTCACGTTCACGGGGTTTAGCAATTGAGCGAGTTGACCCGAAGCTCATGATTTGTTTAAGGCATAGCTGGACATTTTGCAAATCATTGCCTACCGACTGGTTATCAATGCATACAGTGCAGCTGATCTTTTGACCAGGCACAAAGCCTCCGAAGGGTATCGTTAGAGTCAGATTGGCTGGACCTGAAGAAAAGGGCCAGCAGCAAAGGCTCTTAATATGTTCGCTTTCAATGGGAATCTAGGGAAGAAAGAGAAATATTTAAGTTGTCGACATGAAGAATCTAATAGACGTACCTTTGCTTCTTCTAATAAGTTAAGATTGTTCGGCTGTATTACTCTAATCGCCTCTTTATATATATGGTCAGAGTGCCAAGAACGATCAATAATTAATGCAACGTGATAGAATATTCTTCCACATGGAGATTCGCATGATGATGGACATGTCAATGGGAGCGTAAAGCTAAATGCATAGTTGTAAGTGCCTGGAGAAAGTTCTATCGCGTTACTGTAATCTATACGTTCGCTTAAATAACACTGAGTTCCGTATTGCATGGGACTTGACGCGTTTTCATATGGCATCACATTTGCCTCGCCTTCCAATAATATATAAATAGCTATTTGGACCAAGAGAATAAAATATTTAGATATTGGAAGAGAGAGAGAGAATAAGCAGAGTTCAATTAATAGCTATACATACATATATACAAATAAAATAATAATTACAATTAACTGAAAGTGTATCCGATGTTGTCATCACAAATTGTCCTCTGATTTCCTCGCCGCCATAGAAAATAGCACTGCCCTTTTCGAACTGAGCAAAGGTTCTTATAGACATTTTCGAGAGATATGTTATATCTTATTGTGAATGTTTGTAGAAAGCGACGCACGTCTATCCAGATGCGAAGCAGAAATATACTGCCGAAATTTTGTTTGGAATCAAATGTTTTTTGGCAAAAAGAGTAAGTAAAGCTTATAATGACGTCACCACTTAAGAGTTCAAAGAGAGCGCCAAAGCTTATAGTATACAAGGGAGGGAATAGCAAGATAAAGAGTAAATTAAGATTCTGTTGTTCACTCTTGTTTTATATTAACAAGAGTATATGAAATAAAATAAACAAACCCGCAAACATCGAGTTCACATTTACCAAGCACAGAACTTTTATAAATATAAGTGGGCTGTGCACTATATTTAAATTAATACCTTTCGCTACATTAGACTTCTTTGAGTGATAAGTGAAATCAATTCATTGATAATAATTTGTACAAAGAAACGAATCAGGATATGTTTCAATTGACAAATGTTAAAAAAAAATTAAAAACAATTTAGAAAGCTACAGTTGAGAAAAACAATGCAGTATTATTCTTAGAATACACAAAAAAATATACCACAAAAATACTAAAATATACCAAACGTTATAATTCGTATATTAATATAGTACTACAATTAAAATATTTCAAAGAGAACAAAATATACCAGATTGTCAGTAAAGGCTAGGAGTTTTCCTCCATACAAAAGTATACACTGAAAGTGCCGTGACAAAAATTGTAAACAAACTTAATCTACATGCGACAACAAGTTCTGTTATTATCTCTATCTCTTATAGTCTCCGAGATCTATGTGTTCATAGATGACTATATCGTGTTGGTTGTTGACGCTGATCAAGAATATATTTTTATTACGGGGTTGGAGATACCTCTTTCTGTGTTACATACATTTCCTGAAGGCACAAAGTTATAATACCCTTCTACCCTATGGGTAGCGGGTATAAAAAAGTTGTATTAAATTATCTACATTCTACTATTAAAAAATTCCTTTTCATTTTCACAAAACTCTTTTGAATCTTCGCACAGTATTTTTTCTGTTGTTAATTGGTGACACCTGTTCTTAAAACAAAAAACAATCAAATAATTTTCTATTGATTTAAATGAATGAGTCAAGCATTACCTTTGCATTATGGAAATCCTCAAATGCATACTTTAATAAATGCATAATCTTTGTTTAGATGTATTTTATAAATACAGTATTACAGAGAATATTATATAAAATAGACAAATGTATATTATTTTGTATTTAAATAAATGCAGGTATATTTGAGTATTTGTGTATATTTGTATTTGTATTTCCATTGCAATGGAAACAACTCAATACATTTGGTGTCTTGAACTATAGCCGTGCGAGTGTTCGAAGGAAACTCAATCGGTTTCGGCAATTGGTGCTGTTGCAGTACAACCTTCGGTTGGATTTTGAATAATCTGTATCAGAGGTTCGGTGCCAATTATGATCGGTGTATCTATGTTCCAATTTAAACAAAAACCATATTGCATGCTGATTCCAATCGCATATCGTACTTTTATAATTTGTTCTATTGTCTCAATTACCTCTAGTGTTGTGGGTGGCACGGGTGGTACTACTAGAGTAGCCCTTATCAAGCGTTTGATAACCGTTTTACACATTCTGAGAGTACACATGATACGAGAGATTTTTCACGTATGCGCGGCCTATCCATTGAGCGAGTTGACGCGTAGCTCATGATTTGTTTAAGGCATAGCTGGACATTTTGCAAATCATTGTCTACCGACTGGTTATCAATGCATACAGTGCAGCTGATCTTTTGACCAGGCACATAGCCTCCGAAAGGTATCGTTAGAGTCAGATTGGCTGGACCTGAAGAAAAGGGCCAGCAGCAAAGGCTCTTAATATGTTCGCTTTCAATGGGAATCTAGGGGAGAAAGAGAAATATTTAAGTTGTCGACATGAAGAATCTAATGGACGTACCTTCGCTTCTTGCAATAGGTTTAGATTGGTCGGCTGTATTAGTTGTATCGCCTCTTTATATACATGGTCAGAGCGCCAAGAACGATCGATAACTAATACAACGTGGTAGAAAATTTTTCCACATGGTGATACACATGATGATGGACATGTCAACTGGGCGGTAAAGTTAAATGCATAGTTGTAAGTGCCAGGAGAAAGTTCTGTCGCGTTACTGTAATCCAGACGTTCACTTAAATAACGCTGAGTTCCGTATTCCATGGGACTTGACGCGTTTTCATATGGCATCACATTTGCCTCGCCTTCTAATAATATATAAATAGCTGTTTGGACCAAGAGAGTGAAATATTTAGAAATTGGAAGAGAGAGAGAGAGAGAGAGAGAATAAGCTAAGTTCAATTAATAGCTCATACATATGTTATGTATATACAAATAAAATAATAATTACAATTAACTGAAAGTTTCTCCGATGTTGTCGTCACAAATTGTCCTCTGATTTCCTCGCCGCCATAGAAAATAGCACTGCCCTTTTCGAACTGAGCAAAGGTTCTTATAGGCATTTTCGATAGATATATTTATAATAATAATATCTTAATATCTTAATGTAAATGTTTCTAGTAAGCGACGCACTTCTATCCAGATGCAGAAGCAGAAATATACTTCCGAAATTTTGTTTGGAATCAAATGTTTGTTGGCAAAAAGTAAAAGCAAAGCTTATAATGACGTCACCAGTTAAGAGTTCAAAGAGAGCGCCAAAGCTTAGGGAGGGAATAGCAAGATAAAGAGTAAATTAAGATTCTGTTGTTTACTCTTATTTTTATGTATTAACAAGAGTGTATGAAATAAAATAAACAAATCCGCAAACATCGAGTTCACATTTACCAAGCACAGAACTTTTATAAATATAAGTGGGCTGTGCACTATATTTAAATTAATACCTTTCGCTACATTAGACTTCTTTGAGTGATAAGTGAAATCAATTCATTAATAATAATTTGTACAAAGAAACGAATCAGAATATGTTTCAATTGACAAATTAAATAAAAAAAAAAACAATTTAGAAAGCTACAAAGTACACCAACTTAATATACTGCAAAAATACTAAAATATACCAAAAGCTATAATTTGTGTATTAATACAGTACTACATTCAAAACATTTCAAATAGAACAAAATATACCAAATTGTCAGGGGGTTTCCACAAAGGCACAAAATTATTGTGCCCTTCTATGGATAGCGGAAATAAAAAAAATATATATATTTTTTTACAGTTTTGCACTGCAGTTTTTAATGTACATAAATATATAGGCTAATTTAATTTACAAATGAAATTTTTTGGTCCAATTTATCTGGAAATTCATTACAAAATAACATGTTATTTTTATAACAAGTTATACTGTTTCTCTAATAATTTTAGTATGTACCAATTATGAATGTGTTTATGAGTGTTTATATGCGAATAATTATAAAATTCTGATTTTACTCGTCAAGTTATTGTAAACAGAATTAGTAGGATTATCTCAAGTTGTTCATAAATTGAATATTAAAACAATTAACATTTTGTTGTGTCAATCATTTTATTTATTTTCAGGTACAATAAATTAGAGTGGTTTATCTATAGGTACTTTCTTTTTTTATGCGGGAATATTTTTTATTTAATATATTATTACGTGTGGAAAATGTAAAATATAAAGTTTCAACGGTTGCAAACTAAAATTATTTACAATAGCCAAAAAGTCAAGTATTCTTTACTATACGAACGGTTTTCCTCGTTTTTCTTTAGAGGTTTTAGGTTTTTAGGGATTAACATTATTCATTTCTAGTGTATTTGTTTCTAAATTAAAAAAGTTCATATCAGTAAAACACCATACAAATATTTATGCGTGCTTTGAATTACCGCAATTGTCAAGGCTTTGAGCCGATGGCTCTGTTGTTTCCGCTGGAGTGTCAGGTGTCTGAGGCTCCCATTCCGTCTCCGCAATTGGAGCCGTTTCAGTTATTGGAATTTGAATACTCTTCATCAAAGATTTGGTTCCAATAACGATCGGTGTATCTATGTTCCAATTTGAGCAATAACCATGTTTCATACTTATTGTAACAACATATCGTATTTCTATAATTTGCCGTTTTCTTGTTGAGGGTGGCACAGATGGCACTTGTAGAGAACCATTCAATAAACGTTTTGACAATCGGTTTACACATTCTGTGAGTATACATGATGTGAGCAAATATTCATGTTCGCGTTCCCTAGAAAATCCTTCAGGTGCGGTTGTCGAGAATCTCATGATCTGTTTCAAGGATAGCTGAACATTGTGCAAATCATCGCCTACCGCTTGGTTATCGATGCATACGGTACAGTTAATCTTTTCGCCAGGCACATAGCCTCCGAAGGGTATCGTTAGGCTCAGAGAAACTGGACCCGAAGAAAAGGGCCAACAACAAAGGCTCTTGATATATTCATTTTCAATAGGAATCTAGGGGAGAATGACAAATGTTTACATTGTTAACATGAAGAATGTATGAACATACCTTTAGGTCTCGGTATCTGTTAAGATTATATGGCTGTATTACATTTATAGTCTCTTTGAATACTTCGTCTGAGTGCCTATGGCGGTCAATAACTAATGAAATCTGATAGGATATGCTTCCAATTGACGCCTCACATGATGACGGACATCTCAGCGGGAGCATAAAGTTGAATGAGTAGTTGTAGGTGCCTGCAGGAAGTTTTCTTCCACCAACACAATCCACATGTGTATTTAAATATGACTCAACTCCCTTAACCATTGGACTAGACGTATTTTCGAATGGGTACACTCTTCCCTCGCCTGTTAATAATATATAAATAGCTATTTGACAGTTGATTCAATTCTTTACATTGGAGAAATAAGTTATAATTACAATTGATGTTTATCTCTTCGGTTGTGCATAAAACAAATTGTCCTTTGAGTTCCTCGCCGCTATAGAAAGTCGAATTGTCTCGAGCAAATTGAACAGAGCAACGTGTAGGCATTATATGTTAAAATTGTGTATACTCGTATTATGTATTACTCGTATTGTGAGTCTCTGTAGTAAGCGAAGAACTCTTATCAAACCGGTAAGCAGAACTAAACTGCCGAATTCTCGTTTAGAATCCAATGGCTTTTGGCAAAAAGTGTAAGCAAAGCTAATAATGACATCATAAGTTAAGAGTACCAAAGCTTGCGGTGTAAGAGCGTGGGAAAAAAAGAGCATTTGTTCTGAACACCTTGTTTACTTTTCTCTTTAATCTTAATGCAACAAATGAAGTAAAATAGACGAGTATTAGCGCGAGCCGAAGCAATATGTGAATTGTATATTGTATAGTATAAGATCTCGTTTTTCTTGACTACAAAAACGACTTGCTGCGGTCCTCCTTCTCCACTTATTAATTTAATAAAAAAGCATACAATTACTTTAATTTCTTTATGTTATAGTTTGTACCCATATACATTAAAATAATTGTTCTCAAAATGTGCTCATACATAAATATAATTATTTTGTTTTTAATATTGAAAAATATTGTCATTAAAACAAATTTAATTTTTTTTATATGATGATCCTTTTTGTGGAATTGCATTTATGAATTTATTTACAAATAAAAATATAATTTTTTTTTAAGCTTAAGGCAACATATTAATCAAAAGGTATTGTAATTTGTATAGAAAATCCTTATAAGTTTATGTTATATACGCGAATTTTTGTCTCCAGTGGGAATCGGAAATAATTTATCCCAAAACTTGTAACGTTGCTCATTGATGTTGCCAGATTTGATTGTCATTTCTTCATCAATTTCTAAATATTTTGGATTTTCAGTATTATATAATGGCCAGTTTAAATCGCACAAATATTTATCAGTTGAATTATTAGGATTGCTAAAATATATCAATAATTATTATAATTTTTCACTAGTGTAAATATAAAATGAATATTATTATTTACCTAGTTGAAGCAAATCCAGTCCACATACGCGTAAGTCGTTCGATAGTCGTATTTTCAGGATCGGTTAATTTAAAGAGGGGAGATATGAGCGGCACTTGGAACAGATACAAGAGCTCATCGTGATGCATCGCCCCTACAATATAAGTATTATGTCAAATATGTATTCACTTCAGAAATAAATCTACTCACCAAAAGTTTTATTAGTCTTAGGATCTTTAAGAAAACTGTAGCGTCCTTTGTAGCGGAAATAATATGTATAAATCGGTGTATGAGGAGCCATCAAGCGCATAAATCGATTGTATCCAACACCAATAATTGCATCACTGTATAGTCTTCCAAGGGCTAGTAATGAACCAGGATTCTCAATAGCTTCACCACCAAAATATTCATTGCGAAGAGCAGCACTTATTTCCTTAGAGTGGAGTGTGCCCCGTTCATATAGCAATACTATGGGTGCATAACGCTCCCAGTCGGAATTTAGCATGCCACGTAATGTATCATTTCGCAGATCAACTATAAACTGAATGAGATTAGCCATAATTCGTAATTGGGAGATAAATACTCACAGAATGCGGCTGACATAAACTCGAACTCGGTTATACCCGAAATGAGAGGCACTTTATAGAAGTTTCCACTATGCGCAGTTTTATGAGGTTCTTCTATAAGGAAGCGTTCCTGTCCATGATCCTGTTCTACTACAATTTGCCAGTTGAAGATGGGATTCCAGCCAAACTCAAACATGCCATTGTAAGAGGTAACAAAGTCCATCATTGGTTTCTCGCGAAGGCAGCTGACCAAATCTATTAGAGGTGTTTCTGGACACTTCAGTAAACGGGCCTGTCGCTGAGCCACCACTATGTCCGATGTATTATAGGCATATCTTCCGTATGGCGATGCACTCATACAGATTCCCCGATGAAATAGTCCTCTAGACATTGGTGATAACATGTGTAATGCTATACTCACACTTCCCGCACTGTATCCCAGTAATGTAACTGATTTTGGGTCACCTCCAAAGTGATGAATATGCTGTTGAATCCAGCGAAGTGCCAGCACTTGATCCTTGAGTCCTGCATTTCCGGGTGCATCTGCACTGTCTGTGGCGAGGAATCCCAGTGTACCCAGTCGATAATTCAGTGATACTAGCACACAATCACGATCCATTAAATTGGCTGGCCCTGCAAGATATTTGCTCTGCCCAGAGAACACATAGAAGCCACCTGGATGCAGAAATACAATCACAGGCAACCGGGCACTTTTATTTAAGTTCTTCGTGTATACGTTGAGACGTAGACAGTCTTCTGAGACATCTGTCATATTGTCCCAAGGCTGAGGACACATGGGACCATCCTGACTAGCATCAAATGTAGCGGGTGCCCAGGGCTTCACAGGTTTTGGATTCTTGAAACGCAACTCCCCAAGAGGCGGCTCTGCATAGCGTATGCCGCGAAAGGCGTGGAATGGAACTCCCAGTCTCGATGTTAGATTGACGCCATGAATCCGACCCAGATCCAAGTCGACCTCAACACCTAATACACCTGAGTGGAACCACAGGCACGCTATCACGAATAAACTGAACATCTTTAAGCTACGATGCAGTTCTTACTGATTTTACTCAAGTGCAAGTTTGTTTATTTATAGGGCAAGTAAATGGTTCTCAGAACTCAATTCGTGGTTTTACCCAGCGCCGTTCTCTGATCGATTCAGATTATAATTATGAAACTTTTGAGCTTTAGCTCTGTTGAATGACAGTGTCAGTTGTCTGTATACGTTCTGGTAGTATACAATATTATATTTCGGATAAGCTCTTGATTAACAACTGACTAAAAATTGTTGTAGTAGTTTCTTATGGCTTAAGAGATAAAAGTTTTATGAGGTTTTTTAAATACTAAGAGATATTTTCGCTCATTTGAGTCATCAGGTGTGCAAATAAAAAATATTGTCATTAAAACAAATTTTATTTTTTTTTGTATGTGGAATTGCATTTATGAATTTATTTACATTAAAAAAAATATTTAAGCTTAAGGCAACATATTAATCAAATGATATTACAATTTGTATATTTGTATTTGTTTTTTTTTTATAGATTTGTATATTTGTTTATGTTATATACGCGATTTATTGTCTCCAGTGGGAATCGGAAATAATTTATCCCAAAACTTGTAACGCTGCTCATTGATGTTGCCAGATTTGATTGTCATTTCTTCATCAATTTCTAAATATTTTGGATTTTCAGTATTATATAATGGCCAGTTTAAATCGCACAAATATTTATCAGTTGAATTATTAGGATTGCTGAAATATATCAATAATTATTATAATTTTTCAGTAGTGTAAATATAAAATGAATATTATTATTTACCTAGTTGAAGCAAATCCAGTCCACATACGCGTAAGTCGTTCGATAGTCGTATTTTCAGGACCGGTTATATTAAAGAGGGGAGATATGAGCGGCACTTGGAACAGATATAAGAGCTCATCGTGATGCATCGCCCCTACAGTATAGGTATGTCAAATATATAGTTACTTCAGAAATAACTACTCACCAAAAGTTTTATTAGTCTCAGGATCTTTAAGAAAACTGTAGCGTCCTTTGTAGCGGAAATAATATGTATAAATCGGTGTATGAGGAGCCATCAGGCGCATAAATCGATTGTATCCAACACCTATAATTGCATCACTGTATAGTCTTCCAAGGGCTAGTAATGAACCAGGATTCTCAATAGCTTCACCACCAAGATATTCATTGCGAAGAGCAGCACTTATTTCCTTAGAGTGGAGTGTGCCCCGTTCATATAGCAATACTATGGGTGCATAACGCTCCCAGTCGGAATTCAGCATGCCACGTATTGTATCATTTCGCAGATCAACTATAAACTGAATGAGATTATCCATAATCCGGAAGTGGAAGAAAAATACTCACAGAATGCGCCTGACATAAACTCGAACTCGGTTATACCCGAAATGAGAGGCACCTTATAGAAGTTTCCACTATGCGCAGTTTTATGAGGTTCTTCTATAAGGAAGCGTTCCTGTCCATGATCCTGTTCCACAACAATTTGCCAGTTTGAGACGGGATTCCAGCCAAATTCAAACATGCCATTGTAAGAGGTAACAAAGTCCATCATAGGTTTCTCGCGGAGGCAGCTGACCAAATCTTTTAGAGGTGTCTCCGGACACTTCAGTAAACGGGCCTGTCGCTGAGCCACCACTATGTCCGATGTATTATAGGCATATCTTCCGTATGGCGATGCACTCATACAGATTCCCCGATGAAATAGTCCTCTAGACATTGGCGATAACATGTGTAATGCTATACTCACACTTCCCGCACTGTATCCCAGTAATGTAACTGATTTTGGGTCACCTCCAAAGTGATGAATATGCTGTTGAATCCAGCGAAGTGCCAGCACTTGATCCTTGAGACCTGCATTTCCAGGTGCATCTGCACTGTCTGTGGCGAGGAATCCCAGTGTACCCAGTCGATAATTCAGTGATACTAGCACACAATCACGATCCATTAAATTGGCTGGCCCTGCAAGATATTTGCTCTGCCCAGAGAACACATAGAAGCCACCTGGATGCAGAAATACAATCACAGGCAACCGGGCACTTTTATTTAAGTTCTTCGTGTATACGTTGAGACGTAGACAGTCTTCTGAGACATCTGTCATATTGTCCCAAGGCTGAGGACACATGGGACCATCCTGACTAGCATCAAATGTAGCGGGTGCCCAGGGCTTCACAGGTTTTGGATTCTTGAAACGCAACTCCCCAAGAGGCGGCTCTGCATAGCGTATGCCGCGAAAAGCGTGGAATGAAACTCCCAGTCTCGATGTTAGATTGACGCCATGAATCCGACCCAGATCCAAGTCGACCTCAACACCTAATACACCTGAGTGGAACCACAGGCACGCTATCACGAATAAACTGAACATCTTTCTGCTACGATGCAGTTCTTACTGATTTTACTCAAGTGCAAGTTTGTTTATTTATAGGGCAATGGTTCTCAGAACTCAATTCGTGGTTTTACCCAGCGCCGTTCTCTGATCGATTCAGATTATAATTACGAAACTTTTGAGCTTTAGCTCTGTTGAATGATAGTGTCAGTTGTCTGTATACGTTCTGGTAATATAGAATATTATATTTCGAATAAGCTCTTGATTAACAACTGTCTAAAAATTGTTGTAGTAGTTTGTTATGGCTTAAGAGATAAAAGTTTTATGAGGTTTTTTAAATACTAAGAGATATTTTCGCTCATTTGAGTCAACAGGTGTGCTAAGAGAGAAATTCTCTTAGTATACAACTGCGCTTATATGCATTCGTTTTATTATGCTAAACCAGGCGTTGAAAATTACCCCTGGTGAATAGGAAATGTGGAACGAATACAAATGAATTGTTAGGTACATTTGTTTGCAAATGCATTTCTTATACTTAGTAGACCAATATTCATGTTTGAAGTTTTTGAACTAAATGAAGTTATAGTAGAAATGAAGTTCTTTCGTTTCGTCAATCGACTTGTGACACATAAAATGCACTTTTTATAAGCTTGTTTATTTATTTGATATCTTTTGAAGATATTTTGCAAACAATAACGTATAAGCATACAAACTTCATATATAGCACATGTCTCTAGTTGAAAATATAAATACTGTAAAGATAAGATATGGGTGACTGATAAATTTCTCAAATCTCGACCGGCGATTCCACTGGCTCTCTCTCCTGTTGCCTACTTTGGCTTTGGTCTTTCATTGGCTGCTTCTTCTGATCATTCTGCTCAGCTCGTCTACGACGACGGTGCCGTTTCTTAGGTGGAGGATTAGGGGGTGGACTTTGGAATGTGTCCACGTCAAAAACGGGATATCGAGGAGTGAAACGAGCCGCCTCACTCACAGTATTGGCATCCGTGTCCGCTATATCGGCGGTCATGAACATTGCCTGTTCGTAGGTTGGTGGAGCTGAAGTAATAGATAGAACGTAATCAATGGAAAACCACTTTAAATCACGTAAATAACTTACGTCGATCTGGTACTACGTTATCCTCAATCTCAAATTCATCGTCACCGTCTTCTGGTAGCTCATAATCCTCTAGTTCCTCTGTTTGTTCATAGCCTCCGTTCTGAATGCCAGCTGCGAGTTCCATGGCTCTGGCTGAGGTGCTTGGCAATTCGTTGGGCAGAGGGGCGCAGACTGGTGAAGCAGCTGGTCCAACGGTGACCAATGGTACATTGCCAATGGTAATGGGTATAACGACCTTCGGATTGGCCATCAACCAGTTCATGACCGCGATAATGCGCACTTCATACGACACTCGCACCACCTTGCTGAGATGTTCACATGTGGGAGCCGTGGCTGGAATGCGGAATGATTCCGTGTACGACTTCTGGCAGTGATGAGCAACAGGACCACTTTCGCGCTTGGCCAGCATAATCTTCTCGGAAACAGTTTGCATTGCAGGAATATCGGCTGTGTAGGTGGCGCGTAGGTAGAGCATGATCATTAGTTTGGAGCAGTCAACACTTGAATCATTGCGCACATCGGCGTGGATGAGCATAAACTGCCCAGGTACATAGCCTTGCTGCTGCAGAGTCACCTTGATGTGCACCGGTTTTGCGTACATGAAGCAAAAGTATTCCATGGCCTCACTGCTGGCCGGTTCACGCAGTATTTTATTTTCCTGATTTAGATCGAGCAATTTCAGCACTGTGAATCCCACGTTGGTGGTGCGATTTGAGGCGCCGGCACGTATAAATATCACCTTGGCCAGATAACGTATATGTCCATAAATGCCCTCGAACGATGATGGACAATGGTTGGGTATGGGACAGGCAAACGTGTAGGTGTAGGTGCCAGCCTCGATGGTCATCGTCTGGCCTTGCTCAGAACCCATCAAATATGTCGTCGAGGCGATGTAATCCTCTCGACCAGTAAAGAAACGCTTACGTCCGGGCTTAAAGTTCGCCTGGTTGGTAGCCAGCGTGCGACCATGTTTTCTACGCCATTGAGCGCAGGCATATCCGCAAATCTGTAGTTTAATACCTGTTTAATGAAGATAATAAAATATTTATCTTATTGTTGATCAAAAATTTCATATTCGTTATAGAACTCTTGACTTTTAGAAATTAATTTTGACAACCATTTTCAATATTAAGAAGTTTATAGACTGTTAATAGCAGTTTGATATTTATTATAAAGCAAAGAAAGATAAGAAAATGTACTCTTTTTCTTTACCATACAAAACTAGTTGTTATAATCATTTTTCGCGTCGCAGCAGCCAGTAGAGTACTCTTATTTCTATTAAATGTAGTATAAAATACTAGATAATAATAATAATAATAATAATAATAATAATAATAATAATAATAATAAATAAATAATCATTTTTAAAATGGTTAACAGAGCATTATAATTATTAATAATTCAGTCCGCATTTTTCTGATACTTTATTGAGAAATCTTTTATTGTTCCTCCACAACTTTCGTATATAAATGACTAACAATTTTTAGCATTTCCTGAACTTCAGCCCCGTTAAAGTGTTATCAGCCATGTAGATCCCCATCGAATTCTGCACCCACTACCAACAACTATAATTTTGTGCTTTGTTTGGCATCAATTATTTAGCATTTGTTTTGTCTGTGCCAATTTCGGGTTATCACCAAATTACGAATGGCATAATGGGTTTGACGAAAGAAAAACAGAACAGAAAAATCAAACAAACCCAAACACATAACATATAGTTGAGAGATAAGATTGCGGTCTGATAATTGCGAGGCCAATTCACATACATATATGCATATATGTATGTATTATATATACGTATGTAAGTATAAACGCATATTTGTGCCCATATAATAAAATGAAAGTACTTTGCAAAGGTTCACATACCTCGGAGTTTTTTCGATTTATTAAAATTGACAATCACCTTGCCGGTTACGACTTGGCCTGTAAAATATGTTCCGTGCTCATTTTGGTCGAATGTAATAATACAATTGTTGGACATATTATGGCGCCCGAGGTTCGGTATCGGTTCTTTGTATACTCGTCAAGTATGTTAAATGATTTTCGCGTCCTAGGCGTAAAGCTGTCCGAACCAGCTCATTGTTAAACGCTAACTGAGTTCGTTTCGTGGTACTAACACGATATTTGGAGCCCATAACAATTTCCGTTTGCTATCTTATCACTAATACTCTCTGTAATCCGAGACATCGGTGTTATGATAGACTATATGAGCGCATTTCTGTCTGCCATAGAGAGACGATGACTTTCCTTAAAAGTTCTCTTTGTAAGATATCTTTGACATATATCAAGCCCACAAGTGTACAAGAAGTAACATATTTTTGTTGAACTTTTAAATTGTATTTTACTATTTTAACAGTACCATATTAACTTTGAACTTCAATTAACTGATATTTCATCTAATGCTACTTAAGCATATGTTAAGTATGCGATTTTTGGTTACAGACATGTCAAGTAAAACATTCTTTTACTGCATAACTAATACATAATAATCATATTGATAAGATAATGTTTGTGAACTTATACGACAAAAAAAGTATTTTTATTTTAAATTCAGTGTGGTTTTAACTGCTTCGCGAAACACTGACAACGTGGAAGACAATAATCATAAATTCTTTTCTTTATGTGCGTTAAAAATAAACGGAAATAGTTCAAAATACTAATTTTAATCATGGTTGTAAGCTGTGAAATTGAGTTTAGGAATAATACACTCGGCACTTACTATGCGGGTCAGGTTATTTCAGGGACTGTTGTCCTAAATGTGGAAGAAACAGTGATGGTTCAAGGTAAGTTTCGAAAGCATAACATAGCACAAACAAAAAAAGTAAAACGCAATATTTGGAATTTTAAAAGATTGAATGGATCACAAATGTCAAGGTTATTTGTGTGGCCGTACAATATGATTCATGTTTATTTATAACATAGTTATCTATTTTCGTAGCAATTAACGGGGGGAACCCTGTTGGTTCGTTCAGTGCAAACGACAATAAAATAATCAAGTTACAATTGAATTTTTTATTTCATTGAGATTTATAAGAGTACTTACTAATGAATTAATTTCACTATCAAGCTGTCATTTTAAAGATAAGAGGCTATGCTTCGACTTATTGGACAAACTGTAAAACAGATGTTGAGAACAAGACAACTACAGAAAGTTATAGTGGCCATGAAGATTACATTAGATCAAAAGTTGAACTGCTGAAAGCTGAAAGAGTTGGTAAGTCAATGAAATCTGATAATAAAATATTGATGGATTCAATGTCTTCTAATTTGTGCATTCTGTAGAAGTCGCTCTTGACCCAGGCAGCCATGTCTATAATTTTGCCTGTCAGATTCCTGCCGTGTGTCCGTCCTCCTTTGAAGGTACCTATGGACGTGTGCGTTATATGGTGACTGTTAAGCTTATTCGTCCTTGGAAATTCGATCAGATATTTTCACGCCCCTTTACCGTACTGAAAGTAATGGACCTAAACCGAGAAGGGCTTTTCCTTCGCGTAAGAACATTAATCTATATTCAAACTACATATAGTAAATTATTCATTTTTATATATCAGACGCCTGCTCATTCAGAGGACCAGAAAACGTACAATTGTTGGCCATGTCGCTCGGAGCCACTTAGACTACATTTATCACTACCTCAAAGAGGATATGTTCCAGGCCAGACCATGCCAGTGACATTGCTGGTAACCAACGATAGTCACGTGCGCCTGGAAGAAATCAAAGCGAGCTTGGTAATGATGGTGCTTTACTACAGCCAATGCAGTGTGGAAACGATCAGCGAGAGATTTGTGGTTAGCAACAAACAGGGCGAGGGTGTCACAAAGAACTCCAAGAAAGAGTTCACCTTCGACCTTCATGTACCAGCAACACCGCCCACTTGCTTTGACTTGTGTCGCATTATTCAAATTGCCTACCAAGTGGAGGTGGAGACTAAAGCCAAAGGTTGGCACATTAACGAGAGAGTTCACATGCCTGTGACCATTGGGAATGTGCCTCTTACACGACAGCTAGTACAACAACAGCCACGCCCACTTTCTGTCGAGGTTGAGGTCGTAGCACAACAACTGAATGAAAAGGCATTGGTATTGCTGGAAGATCCAGATTCTCAGCCTCCTCTGGCTACTCATAATCCTTGGGCAGTAGATGATACTATACGTGAGTTCGTTCAATATTAATTTGTCTCTTCATGTATTATAAATATTCACTTTTATAGCGCCGCCAAGCTATGCCGAGGCCATGCACATCGTACGTCCCGTTTTAATAAAGCCTCCTAGGACAACTCCAAGCAATAGAAAGGTGGTCAACCCATCATGCACACAGAATGAGGAGGAATGTGATTTTACTCCGCTTTACGCCGTGTTCGATATAACAAGTCCCATAGAACAACTTCAGGATCAACAGAGCACAGAGAATGCTAATGGCAGCACCTGGATATGAGAAATGGACATATTGAAATGTCAATACAAATTGAAGTTAATTATAGTTTATTGACTCTAAACTAAACGTATATTTTATATATTTTCCAGGCTTCAATGTAGTCATATGTAGTTTAAACAAATATTTATTTATACTGCAGGTATTCGATTACGTCTCTGTTGATGTTGCATGCGATTGTTGCATTAAGTTTATCAACATACGACTATGAAGTTATACACTGCAATAAATTTATATTGATTTGATAAATTTTAATATTAATTAAAGCAGTAATTTTAGTGAGTTAGCACTGAATAAAATTGTACGCCAAATATATAATATGTCTCGATTATTTTGTATACTTCAAATATATTTTGCAAGGTTTAACGCAGTTTCAAACCAGTGTTTGGCGAAGTTACCACAAAAATCACCCCGCTATCAGATATTTTGTATGCAGTGCACTTGGCGAAATGTATAATTTATAATTGTCACACGCGATAAGATAAAACATTGTCCATTGGACACACAAGGAAAGGTTTGTTTCAATTTCAGTTTGTTTCAGCTGAGCAAATGGGAATGTTTCTCTTGCCACAGAACTTGCCAAACTTGTTGCGCTCTCGCGAAGTGAGCGCTTGAGTTATAATTACAATCAAATCAGTCGTGTTTTGGATTCCGATTGCGGCAAGTGCGATTCGCCGCGGAGAAGCAAATAAATTAAGTGCCTATACTTAATTGTTGACAATCGATTGAGAGTTAGAGTCGTGAAATCATTTATTCGTGTTTGCATATTGTAACATCGCATAATGGGTGTCACTTGCGTAATTGACTTCGATAACAATCCCTATGGCACATACTTTGCTGGCCAAGTGGTAACCGGCAAAGTTACATTGAAATTGGACAAATTGAAACTGGCTAAAGGTAAATAAAAGTTTTACTAAAATATAAATCGCAAAATTGTGCAACTTTGTTTGTGGCTGAAGTGTCTCAGTGTTCTTTCCCATGACTCATTCTTATCTTATCGAGCAAAGATTTTAAGACTGTTTGTGACAATATTATATATTCTGAGGATAGACCAGTCCGTTAGCATGGTGATTCATCATTATAAAAGTGTAATGGCACGCGCACAATTTTATGAGCTGATTGCTTTTAACAGGGTTCGATTACTGCTATTAATCGATTATACTGTATTTAGTTGATATTAAGCCTGTTCAATAAAGACTACTACACAATTTGTTTTGGAAAAAAAGTACCAAAGAGATTGGTAATGATAAATAAATAATCTTAAGAGGCAAAGATTACTAAAGTATTTTGAAATGATTAAACAAGTAGCAAATTATAGTCGAGTGTGCTCGACCGTCAGATGCTCGCTACTTATTTTGAATAAAAGCAAAACAGAGCGGTATAATTCTTAAAATGTGCCAAATTAACATACTCAAAATATACAAAAATATACCGAATGGTTTATTTGGTATATTGATACTATATTCAAGTATACCATAGATTACTTAACATTCTAGATTTCATCCAAAGCAACTAAGACCCTATTGCAGAATTTTTTTGTCAAAGAAAAGTATTTCTTAAATAACTTCTACAATTTTTATCTGATCGCATCCAAATTTTCAAAAAAATACAATAGGTCTTTTTATCTGCACCACAATTTAATCTTTTCGTTTTGGCTGTTTATTGGGACTTTATTGGGTCGCAGATGCCTTCGTCTGTAGGCACATAGTTATAAGACACTTTTTCCTATTCACTACCATAGTAATTGTGATAAACTGTAATATATTTACTGACAAATTCTGTAAACAGTTTTAAACGAAATCATATCTTTATTTCTTAGGATGTGAATATAACGATTAAGAAATAACGCATGATGTAGAGTCTACATTGTAGACTTAAATATTTGTGTTGCTTTTAAAGTTAACAAAATGTTTACCTTTCTACAAGTATTTATAAATAAAAATATTGATTACAAATAAATAATAACAACCTTATCAATAATTCTTTCAATTTAGCTGTTACTTTAAACATTAATGGATTTGCTGAAACACATTGGACAGAATCAAGGGGCACTGGTAAAGATAGAACTACCGATACATATCGAGGACGCGAGGACTACATAGCATCCCAGACTTACCTAGTGGGTTCTAATTTTAGTAGTAAGTATCTGATCCAGTTTTCAATAGTTCTCTCACCTAACAAGTACTTTATGTTCTTAGCGGAAGTTTCCCTTGAGCCCGGTGTCCACGTCTATAACTTTACTTGTCAGATTCCCGCCACTTGTCCCTCTTCCATCGAGGGACACTTTGGCAGAATTCGCTATATGACAAAAGTGTCTATTGTGCGGCCGTGGAAATTTGATCAATCTTACACACGATGCTTTACGGTACTCAAAATGATGGATTTGAACTACGACAGTCCACTACTAAGGGTAAGTATACAATTTGAAATGGGTTAAGAGCAGAAGTACAATGTGAAATTCATCTTTTAGGTACCCGCTCATTGCGAGAGCCTTAAGACCTATTGTTGTTGGCCCTGTACATCGGATCCGCTACAACTGCAATTAACGCTGCCTCAGACTGGCTTCGTGCCTGGTCAGATTTGTATTGTTGACATGCTGGTCACCAATGACAGTCACATACGTGTGGAGCAGCTACAGATCAGTCTGGTAATGATGGTTACTTACCATGCCTCGCATTTTGCGAGAACCTCCTCCAAAAATGAGCGAATTGTCGTCACCAAACTAATGGGCGATCCCGTTCCTAATCATTGCAAGAAACAATTTAAATACTCTCTGCGTCTGCCCGCTACGCCACCAACTTGCTTTAATCTTTGCCGCATTATTCAGATTGCATATCAAGTTGAGGTGGAGGCCAAAGTGAAGGGTTTTCATAGGAATGAAGTTGTGAAAGTACCTTTGACTATTGGCAGTGTGCCGTTGACCGAGCACCTGCAGATGCAGCCAAGGAATCTGCAAAGTTATCCAGCTCAAACTCTTGATGTGGCAGGACTGGAATATTCTTCAGAGATAGCCACAGCGCCTCCTGGCTCTCCAGGCATTCGTAAGTCGAAGCACAGATGTGTAATATTTAATAATAATTCCCTTATTATTTTAGCACCCCCTAACTATGAGGAAGCTGTGCATATGCGTTCTACATTGGGTGGCAAGACCAATGAAGAGTTTGAAGGAAGCGCACCGCCAAATACTATTAGCTTGGATGGCTCCGATTTTAGTCCACGCTATCCCATATTTAATATTCCGACAGCACCCATGGATGTCACGGACAATAATAATGAAAACTTTAACAGCGACTCAAATGCAAACAAGGGAACTTGGCTTTGACCATAGAATCGCATTGGACCGCAAAATACAGGATACAATATAGAACCCAAGGTTGTCTAGTCGTTATTGAGATCGGATTTACAGCTAAAATAAACAGAAAACTACAGATATCTGGCATTGCCATCAGTGTTAAACAGAATTAGCACTTTCAAAATAAAAAAGTTTATGATTATTTTTATGCTTAAATCTGCAAAAATTCTCAAGAGTTTACTCGTGTTTTCTTCGTTTATTTCCGCATTGTTATATTATTCGAGGCGTAAGGGCGCCTTATCATTAGTTCAGCATAAATTTGAACATAGCACACAGAGTGCTAACCATTGTCAAGGTTTGTTCAGTTGCGATAACTGCGTATCACTTGAGGGATAACATTTAACTCTTCTACAGTCCGATTCCATTTTGTTGCGTTCATACGATACGAACTTGCGTCCAGCCTTATCGCTTATCTTTTTCCACAATTATAGCAAACAGTCGGTCTACGACCAAATGCGACCCACGCACTCATTGTTCACACCTACTTAAATTAGTCGCGACTCGTTGTTGAGCCTAAATGTGTTGCTCTCGGACTTCGTCGGTTTGTGAATCGAGTATTTAAATAATTTCGTGAGCTTCCGTTTGATAAAATGGTTGTTACGTGTGATATTAGCTTCGATAATAATAAGGATGGCACATTCTATGCCGGACAGTTGGTTACCGGATGTGTGACCCTAAAATCGGATAAAATCAAGGAGGTGCAAGGTATATAATCGCATGCTTATTGCGAATATGAAAAACTGCCATTCGTCGGGGACAAAGTCAAGTGCCTTGGCATTTTACGTATCAGGAATTTAGATGTCGGCGAATGAAACTTTCCTTACATATTATAAATACCTTGACGATAGCGATAAATGTGTTGGTGTTGGTATATAATACGCTGATAGACTAAATAAATGTATATATTACTTTATGACGACATTGATTTAGATAATAATTCGTTTTTATTTTTTTTTTTTGCGAGTGCCATGAAGGAATGTTAAAACTTCCTAGATAAGAATTGTTTATAAATAAATATGAGGTATTTAATCAACTTGCACTGCGAATTATAGTTCGTGTGTACTAAGTGCTTTTAACCTTTTGGCGTGTGTATAAGACCATTAAAAATGCTTATCAAAGTCGGTTATTTTAAGGCTGTGTTATTGGAAATTTGAATGGCCTTTGCTGAGCCAATTTTCTGCTTTTTTACTGCTCATTAAAACGTGGTTAAGAAATCACTTTATGATTTCTGTAAATATTTACCGGCAATAAATTGTTGGTCTGCCGGCAGCTTATCACCATTAAGACGGATTATATCATATTGTTGATAATAAAGCAATTTTAAAACTTTATCTATACGGCAGCTGCACTAGTCAAAGTCGTTGGTTACTCAATTACGAAATGGAGCGAACGGAAGATGGCATCAACAAATCTGTTTGCCGGTCGCGAGGAGTATTTATCATCGCAAACTTATTTATTGGGATCTGAGCAGAGTAAGCTATTTAACAGTTTTTGTTATACATATATGTAAATAATATTATTTAAATAGGCAACGACAGACATGCCATACAAGCGGGAGTGCATAATTATAATTTTGCTTGCCAGCTGCCCTATCAGTGTCCCTCGTCCTTTGAGGGTCGGTATGGTTGTATTCGATATATAGTCAAGGTGTTATTGATCAGACCCTGGAAATTTGATCAGGCATATACACATGGAATTACAGTTCTTAAAATGATGGATCTAAATACCGAAACGCCTCAGTTAAAGGTGAGTTTATAGCGAGAATATAATCTAGACTTCAGCTAGAATTCATCAATAACTTTATTTTGTAGCGTACCGCCCACAGTGAGAACTATCGCACATTCTGCTGTGGACCCTGCAAAACGGAGCCCATTAAAATGGAGCTGAATCTACCACAAGCAGGTTATGTGCCTGGCCAGCGTATTCCTGTGACTGTGGTTGTCATTAACAACAGCAATGTGGCTGTCTCCGAGTTGCGACTTTCACTCGTCATGTTGGTGAGGTACTTTAGCCTGACGCCAGAACATTCGCGTGTGGATAGAATTGTAATATCCAAGTCCAAAGGTGATTCCATACTGCGACAATCCACGCGATCCCTGACAATCGATATGGACGTCCCCAGCACACCGCCAACATGTGTTGCCCTCTGCAATCTGATACAAATCGCATACCACCTGGAGGTGGAGGCAGTAATCAAGAGCCTACGAGAGAAGCAACTGATAACGATGCCCATCACAATTGGTACCTTTCCTCTCGCCGTAGCTACGGAAAATGGTGTTGTACGACAACAGCCACCAAGGCGTAGTGGACGTTATGAGTTGCCGGAGAATGAGCTGCCTGTTGTGAGAGCAATATCAAGCGAATTGAGACAAGACTCTCGAGATATTGGTAAGCAGAAGTGGAATTTGTGTTGAATAATTTTAAATCCATATATTTAATTGTTTAGCTCCGCCCAAGTACATAGAGTCAAAGCACACGTTGCGTGGCAATATCAATGAGGAGGAGCTCCATGCCTTTGGCCTCAACGAATTTGCGCCCTTATATCCCGTTTACAGTATTCCCAGTCCAGCGCCTGTTATTTCCCCCAACAGTCAGAATATTGGATTCGTTAACCAAAGCTTTGAGAAATAAACTTTGTCAAGGGGTGCGTCGAAAGCTCTTGGCTGTGCTTTTATTTGTGAAATATATGTATGTGTCTGTAATACAGACTTTGTAAATTCTTTGTAAAAAGTTCGTTTACATTTGGGACACCAAAAAGCTCTTATACCTCGGGGTTTCAATATGTGTTTTTATTATGTTCGTCTCAGATATTTGTTAGACTTTATCCTTGTACATTTTTTATTACAACATTTATAGGGAATGAAAGTGTGAGTTGTATGTATAACAGAGCGAATGTTCTTCCTTTTAAAGGGACCATATGAGTATAACAGATTGTGTTGGGACCAATGGTGGGAACAGTTCAAATTATTATACAAGTCATGTTGTCAGGTATATTTAGATCTTTACTATTCACTTGGCTTTGTTAGTAAGTCTTTCGGGGATTTTATAAAATATGGTCACAATCATTTTTGGGTTTCGAATTGGGAATTTAAGCAGTTAGGGAAAAAACGTTCATTTGTCAGACAATCATTTAATAAAGAAGTCCAAGACAGTGTGACTTTGCTAATTGTTAAACAGTTTAAAATTAAATTAATGTCTTTTTGTTAAACTGGAATATCTTAGTGTTGGGAAAATTACCAATGTCGTCTGGCAACCATTCGTGTATAACAGAGTATACTTTAAGAAAACCTAACAAAAGGCTAACCATTTCAAATTGTGTAGGATAGTATTATAACTTGAATGAAAGTTGCACAGTTTATGAAATACCAGTTTATGCTGCTTAGCCAAGAACATTATAAAAAAGATTTTATTGGGTTTGTGTGTAATAAAGTTGGTATATAACAGAAATCTATAAATGTTAAAATATTCAAGTTTTCCTGATACCCGTTTCAATTTAATCTAATGTTTCTAACAGTTTTATATGTTAGTACTCCTAACTAACATATACCGATAGCATAGAATGTTTCATATAAGAGAATTAAGTTATGATGTGCCATACTGGAAGGCTACACTGCTTGCTCTTGAATCCTTGTCCCAAAAATTCTGTTAAGTTGAAAGTTACAAATGTTGTACTGTTTATTAGAAAATCAGGAACTGCTTTATGTTATGAAGTATACAAATTATTTAAATATTCAATAACAAGTCACTTAGCTTTACTCAAATGTATGTAAATGACTACAAAATCTGAAGCAGCCAAATCATTAATTTGAGTAATTTTAAGGTTTGTAATTCTTTACAGTATATAAATAATTAATTAAATTAATTTAATGAAGTCAAAATTACTAATTTACTAAACAGTTTTTTTTGCTGTGCTTTAAGACATTTTTGATTTCGGTTAATTATTTCTTAATACCTTTTAATGGCAGAATAAGTCGCAGCCTTTAATGCCCGTCTGTCGGCAGACTTGCGATAACAAGCACATCGCATGAGGATTAAGTTTTAATCAGCTCGACTACACAGTGATACTATCTGCATGGGTTACCATAAAAGTCAAAGCTAAGCCCTAGCCTACGCTCAAACAGTCAACTCAAACTAACACCAGAGTAGAGCAGAACAAGGGGACACCTAACACATCCATAAAACGGAACTTCACTATTCCAGCATGTTTGGGTTTTTATCGTTACCTTCTCAGGGGGAAGGAATAATACTCAGCTGGGACGCGCTTTAATTGTCCCTTTTTGGTTCTTAAATGCTATGTTTGTCTTTTTGTGTTTTCGTATTTGGTGTTTTGCATTTGTTTGTGTGCTTGCGGTGAGGTCCTCCCTTCCCTCGAAATGCTCTCGAGTTTGTGGTGAGGTAATAGCTTCAACCGAAATGCAAATCTAAAATGTTTTTAAATAGTAACTAGCGACCCGAGTTGTATACAATTCAAAAGTTACAGCCAGCTTAGTCAGATTAGAGCTGCATGTGTTTGATGGTTTAGTTGTTTCGCACGAGATCAAAAATAAACTCACTGGCATATAAAATGCAACTAATTGATGCATTATTCAAAAACACAACTTGCCTTTTATGTGTGAGTTACAAATTAAGCAAATTTTCGAAAATGTTAACATCTTTTGGCTGCGGGTATTTGTGGCTAGTTCCAAAGTTTCACAGCTAAGAGTCTGTAGTCACGTTAGGAGTCTTACCACGTTTAGTTTCTGCCTAATCCAGTTAACCATATACGCAACGGTAATGGCAATGTGGGCATTAAGTAATTTCCAGTAACGCATGTCGTGCACACACACCCGCATGAACATGTGAATTTGACTCGGATTCCAAGTAGTCAACAAAGCTTGACTGCATGAAATTCTCCCCTGCTGTTCTGGGCTGCTCTGTGCTGAGCTGTGTTGTGTTGTGCGTGTAACTGGCCAACACACGAGGAGAATTTAGCGGTAATTGGCATTTGGTTGGCGGCCGTATCGGCTTTCAAAGCTACATAACATAGATAAACAAAAGAGTTGCTATGCGGCTTACTGAAGTTATGCCTCTGTGCCAGCTGATCTAAAGTTAGTGTAACTGGCAGAGATATACGTGTTTCACTTTAGTCCTAATACTCAGGGTATACATTAGACAATGATTTTGTTCCGTACACATATTGAGTACAATGAGGATCTTAATTAAAAAAGGAGGCACAGAACGACTTAACAATGCATTCGCTTACTGTTTATTATTGCCATCAAGTTAGTGGGTAATTTTTGTCACACCCACCTCGCATATAGACAAAAAACGAATAACAAGCAAAATTTTGTGCTGGAAATTCTTTTATATGACAAAAACACCTACTTACTACAGGTCTTAATTCCTTTGGCTAACAATTTAGTATACTTTGCACTGTATGGTGTATTTTTAATCTAGAACTATATCAATTATAGCTTTTGGTATATTTTAGTTCATCAATCAGCCTTACCCATTTTTGCTGAGTGCGAAAGCACTTTGCTTTATTACAAATTTTTCTACATGAATCTTTTAAACACAATCAGGGTAGCTTACTGATATGATAATAAATATTTTTAAATCCTGCAGGATTTCTAAATTTCAATTAAATTTTATGCAATTTTGAAAAGATTTATTGATGTTTCTCAAGTGTTGAAAATTGATTAGCATGCTTAAATAGGTTTTATTTTTCTGCTGATTTTAGATACACTCGAACACGCAATCAATAGCTGCTTCATATGCCGTCTGATAAACATGTTCTGCTTGACATATAAAATTTCCAAGTTCGACAACAACAACAATTCAAGCGTTTTCGTTTGCGAATGAAACTCAGCATGTTTCTTGTTTATCCATCTACTTTGCACCTTT
The DNA here is from genome assembly GCF_009650485.2 of Drosophila albomicans. Taxonomy (NCBI): domain Eukaryota; kingdom Metazoa; phylum Arthropoda; class Insecta; order Diptera; family Drosophilidae; genus Drosophila; species Drosophila albomicans. Next base: position 6,215,691 of record NC_047631.2, read on the forward strand.
GCGCCACAAAGCTCGCTACAATTTTTTTACTTGGCCAGAATTCACACGCTTTGTGTATTCGTGTGTGTATGTGTGTGTGTGAGTTTTTGTACGTGTGCACGTGTATACGTTTTGCGGCTTTCACGGGTATTTCACTGCTAGCTGATTGTGCCAGCATCCTTGTTGCTGTTGCTGTTGTTATTTGCTCATTGTGTTTGCGGCTAAAACGCGTCTGGCAACAATCACAAGTGAATTTTCTCCACAAACGAAATTCAGCGGCTTCCCGTAAGTGTTTTATAAGTGTGTGTGTGTGAGTGAGTGAGTGCCTGAGTATCTATGTGTATGTGAGTTGTGTATGCTTGTTTGCATAACGCTTGTGGACTGCGCTCGTGTGTGTGTTGGTGTGTGTGTGTCGAGCAATAAAGATGAGTGGGCACTTGTCATTAGTGCATCTGTTTTGACTTTCAAAGAACCTGACATGTGTACAAGGCAAATCAATTATAGACAAGGGCAATTCAACTGCCCCAAAGAATTCGTTTTCTTACAACTGTCTAAATGGAAGTAAAACAAAAACAAAATGCCAGGGAAAAGCTCAATTACCCCTTCATATTCCCAAAGAAAATATAGTGCAAAAAAAAGGTTCATTAAATTCTAATGATACAAAAATAAATATCTAACTTTTCCTTGATCTCATTATGAATCCTCTTCTTAGCACTCTCCATCAACAAGGTCTTTTTAAACTTCTCTAATGGCTAAAAGTCGTAACGCGTTCGCAGCAAAAACTTCATTGTCACATACTATGTATAGCCACACAACAAGCAACAAAATAAAAAAAATAATTGGTGAAAAAATACTCGTATCAACAACAAAGTGCACTAGGAAAATTGCAGCTGGAGAAGTTAAGCCGAGTCACCAAAAGTTTCGCGTCAAAAACACACAAAGCTCTTTCCATGTGGAAATTTTAAGCTACTTTGCAGAGCCGCAAATGAAGGCTTCTCACTAGGATACGCAACCTAAACTATATCTGGTGCTAACAGATGCGAATGAAGCAATTCGGGGTGTGGCATAGCGAGCGCTTCTATTCAATTAAGTACATACAGGTAACAAAAAGCAGACTACTGCCGTTGCACATGAACAACTAACTAAAAGTTTGACAGTCAGTCGAAGTCAAAGTTTATTGCAGCCACAAAATCAATGCAGGGGCAGTGGCTCCTCCTTGTTATGGAATAGAGATTTCAATCCAACACCCCAGTTCGAAGGTGTGGCCAGATGTCAGCGATGGCAGCTGAGTTGGTTCACCCTGCTCCTCTGTGGTGTTTCTCTAAAATTTCATAAATCAAAGTGGCGCGGGATGCGCGTGCATCGACTCAAGTAACAAGGATGCTGGAAGGAGCAACAAGGATTCAACTTCAACTCACGCCACTGTAATTGCTTTATGCTGTGAAGCGTGACGCGGTCAACAACGCAACGTGAGCAAACCATTTTGATATTACATACTCACACACATATCCTCTAAACTCGCTCACACTCACACGCACACGCACATAGACATATTGTTGTAGATGGCCAGCAGCAAAAGTTGAAAAGTTTTATGATATTTTAGTTATTTGATGCTTTGCCGGAGTTTGAGCGTAACCCCAAGCCCACAACATGTTTTACCGAATTTGTTGCTTACAGTGCATTGATTTTGTAAATGGACACTAGCCAGAGTGAAATGGGGTTTTTACGATGAAAACGTATCTCATTTTGATCAAAAGACTTTTATCTAAATGACTCAATTTAATTCCTCAACTTTGTAATTTCATTTGAAATATTGTTAATCAATATTTTTTTTAGCCGTAAAACTTATTGGAATTTATATTCCGATTATTTGAAATTAGAAAATGCGAAAGTCCACTTATTGATATGTATACTCTATACTTTAATATACAAATAAATTTGCATACTCGGCTAATTAAATGCAAAATGTAATGCTATAAACCTTTCATGGACAAATTGCAATTTTAATTAACAGGCACATCAATTATTTAGCCTACTGTTGCTACACATGAGTTGCGCTATGCTATGTTAACATTTTCAAAGCTTTTACTTCATGTATATACACAAACACACAGAGAAAGTCATGGACACCTGCCTATGCTAGAAAAGGTTGCTGACAAAGCAAATTAAAAAGTCATCAACCCGTGAGCAGAGAACAGCAAATGGAAAATAATCGCAAAAAAAAAAAAAATTCTCAAAAATACCATAGACAACACTAATAAATTATAATATTTGTTATTGTACTTACTTTCTACCGTTGGCACTAAAATATCTTTTTTATATGCCAAAGAAGACAAACACAAATATATTTATAAAGTGCACCTTACCCGCCAAATACCTGCCGCATAAAACGCAAAGAACGGCAAGGTTAATAAGCAGTTTCTTTGAGAATTGTTTGCCCCAAAGCAAGCTCTGTTTTCCCCGCCATAAAATCTATTGCTCTTTCCCGCTCTTCATTCCGTGTGTTTTCTTTCACGACAGATTTATGGTGAAAATAAAAGCGACAGACGATGCGATGAGAGCGATGATAGCAGGTGGCGAAAGTTTATAGCTTACACATATGAGTTGGAATTGCATATTAAAGTGCAAACGCAAAAAAAAATATGTACACAAATATATGTATATATGTGTATGTGTGTGTGTGTGTATGTGTTGAAAATTCAAAGCACAATTTTCCAAGTTGTCGCTCTAATTAATGGAAGACTTTACCACTGTCAAAGCACAAAGAAAATTTTGCTAATTAAAAAACTACAACAGCAACTATTGCGACTCTGTACGTTGAGGACTTCGCAAATCCCTCCACGAGTATCTATACAAAGATACTTATATATAATGGCAAAAGATATAGGGTATAAAGTACATGTAAATATATATATTTCTGCAGCTTGGCCATTTCTTGTGATTATTTCTAACAAGTTGGCCATGTTGCATTGCGTGGCAGCCTTACAAATTGCTCGCGGGCTGCAAGTAATTGTCACTGCTTCGTTGCTTGGTGTATGGATTTGGATTTGGATGCGGACTCGGATTCGGATTCAGTTTTTGCTTTAGCTTTGGTGCCCCGCTCAACATCATTAAATGTACATAATGGAATTGCTGTGATTTGTTTCAGGGCTGAAGATTTATTATCTCACTCGCCATTTTCCAGCCGAAAAAATCGGCTTCGGCTTTATGTTACGCTTGCCTGGTGACTGAGTGCAGCCAGACAAAATGGAGAATAAGGTTGCTTATTGGAATGGGACCAAGGACTCAGTCCCTTTCTATGAACATCACAA